>NC_139685.1:45723310-47189560 GCF_964106915.1 Podarcis gaigeae | reverse complement strand
AAATCTTGTCTTTTCTGTCATTTTGTATCCTTTTCTTTACAGCATTCTGTTGTATCAAGAACCCCCTCATCACAGCTTTACTTGCATCCCAAATGGTTCTTTTTTCCACCGTAGTGTTCATATTTATCTCAAAGTAGTCCTTCAAAGCTTTCTGGGCCTTCTTAATAATCTCCTGATCTCTAAACAAATTGTCATTCATCTTCCATCTAAAGGAGCCGGTTGGTAATAGTGTCATATCCATTTTCAGTGTGTTATGGTCGGAGCATGTCTTTGGGCAGATTTCCACCTTTCTGACCTTGGGTGCCAGACCTCTAGTTATCCATATTTGGTCGATTCTTGTCCAAGTCAGCTGGGCTTCAGAGAAAAATGTTCCTTCTTTTCCCAAGGGGTTCTTCGTTCTCCAGATATCAATCCAGTCCATATTGTCTGTCAGTTCAAAGAAGGTCTTAGGTAGTCTGCCGTCTTTTGTAACATTTTGGCTTTGTGACTTATCCATGTTGGTTGATACAACCCCGTTCATGTCTCCCATCATAATGATGTTATCATAGTCCAGATAGTCCAGCATGATCTCATGCAACTTCTTGTAAAATTCCGATTTCCCTTCATTTGGTGCATAAATTCCTAATATCAGAATCTTCTCTCCTTGATGTTGTATTTCAATTGCCAGAATTCTTCCATGTTCATCTTTAAATAAAAATTTAGGTGACAGGCTCTCTTTTGCATATATCACCACACCTCTCTTCTTTACTATGTCTGAAGATATAAATTCCTGGCCAAGTCTTTTGTTTATTAACACTTTTCTGTGGAGCCTAGTCACATGTGTTTCTTGTAAACAAATAATGTCCAATTGTTCCCTTTTTAATATATGAAAAATTTTCCTCCTTTTTTCCGGGATGTTACAGCCATTTATATTCCAGCTCAAAAGTTGCAGAGACATCCTGAATAAATCTGGTTATTTTCCTTGGGGTGGTACTTTATTCTCCGGGTCTTCAGGGTCCGAGGGTGCAGGTACCCCTGGTGGTTCAGGCCCCGAGGGTAGTTCAAGTCCTTTTTGAAGGTCCTCTCCGTACGCGATCAGAAATTTGTCTCTATCTTCCAGTGATCTAATTTTAATCTTCTTCCCTCTAAAAGTGAAAGATAATCCCTGAGGAAAATCCCACCTGAAGATGATTGAGTTGCTCCTCAACAGTCTTACTAGTTCCAAATAGTCAGATCTAAGGTCCAGCAGTTGTTTAGGAATATCCTTGTAAATTTCAATTCTTTTGTCCGAAATATCCAGTGACTTTCCGTAATGCAGGCCCAAAATCTTGTCCCTTTCCTCCTTTGATCTCAGTGTTATCAAACAGTCTCTGGGCTTCTCTTTCTTTATAAGTCTTCCAAGCCTGAAGGCTGATATGATTTTGAAATCTTTTTCCTCTAAGTTCCAAAACTTGGAAAATTCTTTAGTCAAAAACTCAGCTAGGTTACCTTCTTCCGCTTCTGGTACCGACCTTATCCTTAAGTTGGTCTCCCTGTTCCGCAGTTCTATCATGGAAAGATAGGTCTGATGTTCACCTACTTGTTTACTGAGTGGTCTAACCTCTTTTTCTAAATTTCCCAGTCTTTGGCTGGTATCCTCAGCCAATTTCCGGTTTTCACCTGCAGTCTCCTTCAATTCTCCAATTGCTTGTACATTCTGTGCAACTTGTCCAGTTAATCTATTTAAACATTCTGTGTTTTGATCGATTTTAGCTGTTTGCTGGTCGACTTTTCTATCCAAAGATTCCAATTTTTCAAGAATTTTAGGAGTCTGATATAGTCCTTTGCCAATGCCTAAGCCAATACCGTTCACATTTCTGTAATCAATAAGGTTGTGGCCTAAAATTTTGCCCAATAATCTTAAACCAAAATTCTGTGTCAGTGTGAATTTTATTCTAACAAGGGGCTGGTTTGGGGCCTTGCCATGCAATCTGGTGTAAGGGTATCAAAACAGATTTCTCAAAATTGGGAAATCCAAACTTGGATTTCCTAAACTTGGGTCTCCAGCTCTTTTTGGACTACACCTTACTGGGATTTCAGCTCCGTTCGTCTGAGCTGATAAGGCTCATCCTCCTCTGAGCCCTCCCAGCAGAGCATTAAAACAACACCACAGAGGAAGGATGAGATAGGTATGGGCTACACGCCATGCTTTATTACTAAGCTATGCAAAGAGCAAAGAAATATCCATCTTCTCTCTATGAGAGCAGAGAGCAACTGAACACAAAGGAACAAAGGAAACAGGAAACCAGTAACGTCACATCCCGTCTCCCTTTCCCATGAGACTCCAACAGTATCTGGACTCTGGAATGTAAACACAGTCCTGTGACTGCAAGCAGCTGTACAGTGAGGAAACAGAAACTAACACAATTCCCATCATCCCTCGCTAGCAGGACCAGTGGCAGGGATGGTGAGAATTGTAGTTCAAAAGCAGGTGGAGACCCAAGTTTAGGAAACCCTGGGTATATCACCATATACATGCAGATCCCCCAGAAAATGTTATAAAATCATTGAGTCACAGCCTTTTGGTGATACAGCAATTTCATTAAAACCATATGAAATCGAACTTTTTCCAGGAAATTTATATAAAGCAGGGGTAGACCACATAAAGATGTGGTTCCATCCAAATGGTGTGGACTACAACTCCCATCAGAACCAGCCAGCATGGTCAGGAATGATGGGAGATGTAGGCCATGAGATCTGACTGGTACCACATTGTCTACCCCTGTCATGCGGCATTTATACTCTCTTTTCCCATCATTGATAATCCTATTTCCCATCATCTGATGCCCATACATTGGATTGGAGACTACTACTGTTACATAGAAACACATAAATGCACACTTGATGCGTCTATAAACATCTTACGATGTCCTAGCACACAACATGGTGCTTGTCCTTGCACTAGCAAAGCTCACACCTGAATTCTGTGACCTCCTCACTGTAAACAAGTCCATTCAACCCAAGTAGCATCCTTAAATTTAATTAGCTTGCTTTGTAACATTTCTTCCTGATCATTAAACACCATAAAGAAAACAGGATCAAGTATAGATCCCTGCAGCAATATCTGTCAAACTAGAGAATTATCAATGCTTATGGTGCTGCATTGCTGCTTTCCCATTTTTACCGAACTAAAATGAGGAAATGGCCAGTTTATATTTAAGTGATATTATACCAGAATTCCTTTTGTGTCCCAAAGGACAATAGATGCTGTCTGTCACTGCTGGGAGCAGCTAGAAGGAAGATGCATTGGATCATAGATAAGGAGAAAGTGGAAATAGAACAGTATTTTTCTATTCAATCCCAGGCATGGATAAATAGACAGAGAGAGACTTACTGAGCCTCTGGTGGGCCACACTTGTAGATGGATGGTGGTCTTTCCTTTAGCTTGGTGGGTCATAGGTTGTTCAAGCTTGCTTTCAATGGAGCAGTGCAGGAATCAATATTATGCATCTGATGATTGCTGTAATTCACAAAAATATGCCATAATGAATGTGTTAGTTTTTAAGATGTAGCAAGCCTTTTTTATTTTTTATTGTTGCAACAAAAGACAATACTATGGATTGTGTAGGAGGGGGGTCCATGGTGGAGCTACTGCCAAGGTTTATGCCCTATTAGTTTTCTGCAAGCATAGTGTGTGGGAGGGGGGCTTTTTTCTTTATTTTCTTCCATCAAATTAAAAAGCTTCCCATTGACACCAATAGAAGAGGAATTAACTACGTCAACTCCAGGGCGGGCATAGTTTTCAGCCCTTTTGAGGATAATGTTGGGAAAAACAAGGGGGCTTGGGATTTCTTGGGTCCAAGATCTTCCCCCACATGCTCCTTTTTGGACCCTGCCCCAGGTGGAATTTCATCAAGCATTTTGGGGGTTCCTCTGTAGCATAGGTACCATCCTGCAAATGGAGCTCCACTTTGTTGGCAGAGCAATACTTACAATGATTCCTATGGCACCTTAGCTGGACTCCCTGCAAAGAAAGACTTGCTGTGCAACAAAGCTGCATATGCTTCTGGAAACTGTTGTCATAGGAAATGTTCTTCACAATCCATAAATACCAGGAACTAGCCCTGGTGTTTGTTGGTAGCAAACACTGGAGGTCATTTCAAGTGAAGTCAATGTGCTTGCAGAATGACCTCTGTTCTTGCAACAGAACTTCCATTCCTTCTCTTCTTGCCCCAGCCTCCATTTATTTGGTAGCGTTGAGGACACCCGCCTCCCAGGATCTGAGTGTATGTCCCTGTACACAGGCATGCAAGGAAAGCAAAAGAAAGAGAAGTTCCATTGTTTAAGTAGACAAGCACAATAACTTCATTGTTAAGGTAAAGGTAAAGGTACCCCTGCCCGTACGGGCCAGTTGTGTCCGACTCTAGGGTTGCGTGCTCATCTCGCTCTAGAGGCCGTGAGCCGGCGCCGTCCGAAGACACTTCCGGGTCACGTGGCCAGCGTGACGAAGCTGCAGCTGGCGAGCCAGCACCAGTGCAGCACACGGAAACACCGTTTACCTTCCCGCTATAAAGCGGTACCTATTTATCTACTTGCACTTAGGGGTGCTTTTGAACTGCTAGGTGGGCAGGAGCTGGGACCAAAGGATGGGAGCTCACCCTGCCATGGGGATTCGAACCGCCGACCATACAATTGGCAAGTCCTAGGCACTGAGGTTTTACCCACAGCGCCAACCTAAATTGCCAACTGCTGATGACAAAAGATGACTGGTTATGTCAAATGAGTCTACCAGTCTATGCCTTATGTATCATTAGTCCATAAGTTGCTTCATTTATATGTATGACAATGACTTTGTTGTAGAATCATAGAATTGGAGAGTTGGAAGAGGATTGTTATTATTTAAGCATGCCTGGTTAGAGCATGGCGCTGATAACGCCAAGGTTGCAGATTTGAACCCCATATGGGGCAGCTGCATATTCCTGCATTGCAGGGGATTGGACTAGATAGGCACCTTGGCTATAACCAGTGTGCCACAGATTTTGTTTCCTGTTTATGTAATACATTTGCTCTAATTGTTTTATTTTTGTTAGCGTCCACATTTATGCTATATTATGTTTCTTTATCTTTTTCTTGAAACTCTAGTGAAAATATATTTACAATTCCTTTCTAATATATATATATATATAATACCTCCTCCTATCTAGGGCAAAAATCTTTTTAAAGCCTTACAATATACTTTTGCCCTACGGCCTGAGACCTTGTCACATTTAACTGTATTTGAGCTTTCGCAGCTATAAATGGTCTCAATGATCATAAAGCTATTCAACCTTTTTAAAATACAGCCACTGTATTTGACTTACTGACCTTGCATGGCAATGAAATCGGCAGGTATTCTGCAGCTGTATAGTAAGGATCTTGGACCAGGCTTCTAAATAATCTTTTATTAACTAGAAATTCAACATTCCTCTTTAAGTTTTGCTTTTGTGGAATTATTTTGCTATTTTTCATCCTAATATAAAAATATGAAAGCTGTAGGGCCTGAGTCTGTGCATGTTTACCCAGAAGTAAATCCTACTGAGTTCCACAGGGCTTCCTTCCAAGTAAGTGTGCACTGTGTGCAGGATTGCAGCTTTAGAGTGAACAACAACAACAACAAGAAGAAATGTGTATACTGAAAATGACATTTAACAACATTACTATCATTTTCACAACCAATTAACTAAGAATTAATAATTCTAAATACATATACCTTGAAGGCTTTTCTATCACTCATTGAGATAATTAACTAAAAAAAAAAAAGTTATATACAGAAATTCTGTGTCTACAAAAGACACAGGCTGCATACTCACCATGAAGCACATTTATGGCACACCCTCCCCCCCAAAGGAATAATGGGAACTCTAGTTTACTACACACAAAGCAACAATTCCCTGACCTGTTCTCAGGATTCTTTTTCAAGGGGATGTTTAAATGTGTGTTGTGTATACAGCCATAGGCCACAACACAGAGAAATTTTATCCACTTAAACCCCACAGCTTTCGAGGGTACTTCAGTGTTCATAACTGTATGAGATTGTGGCTGTCTGTCAGTCAAGGAACAAAAATAGAACAGGAATATACTTACACTACTTGACATTATTATGACCACTGCTAGTATTTGACATTCTTATAATGCCAACTGTGTGCTCAGCATTGTAGAGAACACAGAAATGACCCAGTGCTTGCTCAGAGGGCGTGCACTTCAAGTATGATAGATAGGACAATGGTGAAAGAGGAAAAATATAATTTGATAAATAGTATAGGATGGGCACAAAGGTTAAACTGGAAGCACACAAAACTTTAGGGTCCACTAAAAGAATTTTAAATAAGAACAACAAAGAGGTAGATTTGTCCAATATGAAAAGGCTAAAAGATACATTTATAAATGTTCTCCAAATACAAAACATTTATAAATGTTTTCCAAAACATTTTTGCTCTGCAGTGAATGAAGGTATTTCCCCAAGCCTCATATTAGAGCTAGCCTCTAAATGCCCAACGCTTCTTGCCCAGTGCTACAAGAAGCTAATGGTTAGGGGCAAATCTTTGTAAATCACTCTTTGCAGCACATTCTGTTTAGAACAAACTTTTTAATGTAAATTATTTTGTAAGTGTATCATGGAGTACTGTGCATAGTTGAGGTCAACTCAAAAAAAATATTGTAGAACTCAAATAGGTTCAGAAAAGGCAATCAATAATCATCAAGGGATTGAAGCAACTCTTAAGGAACGTTTAAGTTTAGAAAAGAAATGCAGTAAGAGGGGATGTATAAGATGGTGTGTGGTGTGAAGAAAGTGGATAGAGAGAAGCTTTTATCCTCTATCTCATAACAGGTAGAAGAGAAAAGCTTGCTGGATCAGGCCAAGACTCATCAAGTCCTGAATCCTGTTTCTAACCAGAAGCCTATGGGAAGCAGGACATGAGCACAATTGCTCCTGCAATTTCCAGCAACTGGTATTCGGAAGCATATTGCCTCCAGTCATGGGGAGGGAGCATAGCCAACGTGACTAGTAGCCACCAATAGCCTTAACTAAAAATAACTGAAAACACAAATTCTCTCTCTTTTGAAATATTCAAGTTAGTTACCACCACTTCTTCCTGTGGGAAGGAATTCCATAGTTCAGCCAGGCACTGTCATGCCCTGGGCTACCGCTGATGCCATATTATATGATGCCAGGTGTGTGGCAGGTAAAAACGTCGCTCAGCTGAAAGGGCTGTGCAGACACTGCTGATCATCCTGTGCAAAGCACTGAGGAAGGCAGCACTTTGAAAGGGGCTTCTATAAAAGCAACAACCAGTTGATTGTTGGGTCATGGGAAGCCCCTTCAAAGAGCTGTGGTGTGCAGTGTTTTGCAAGAGCCCTGCAGGCATCAGGTCACCTTATACCACTGTGGTGTGCTGCTTGTCCCATTAAGGATGGGGGAGATAATGAATTTGCCTGCTGGTCCGATCCAGTCCCCAACCCCACCAAGTTCTTCCAAGGAAAGAAAGTCACCTGAAGCTGGAAGTGATTCCTGAAAGGAACAGAAAAGGGCCTAGGAATACTGGAAAGGACTCTGTGCTCCACAGGTTTCCAGGATGCCTGCTTATAAAGAATCATTCTTTCTATAGTGGCCCTAACCTTGTGTGTCCTACAAGCTGAACACCTGTGAAGATTCACATTACCAACTACAGTGGACCCTCCGGATACAAACTTAATTTGTTCCGGGGGTCTGTTTGCACCCCGAAAATAACATAAATAGAGGTGTGCTTCTGCACATGCGCACGGCGTGATTGAGCACTTCTGCACATGTGTGTGCAGTGAAACCCAGAAGTATATACTCCTGGATTTACTCCTGGATTTGCCGTGGCTGTAACCCGAAGATTCCATATCCAGAAGGATACTTAAGTAGAGGTATGACTGTATATAGTGCAACTCCAATACGGAATGTAAGAAATCCAGTTTCCAGCCATTCTCAAAAAAATGTTTGAATTGGCTTGTGACATGAATTTATTTTCAGATTCTTTGGACTAAAGTGCAGTCCAATGATAAATATTTAATTTCAGACTAAGAACACTAGCTTTCACCCTACCCTTTATATGCTTCCTCCGCCATCCATTTCTGTAGCCCACTAAACTTACCAGTATATAAATACCATGTATGCAAGTATCTATCTATTTTTATGTATCTAAAAGGAAAGCAGAAGGTCAGAGGTGAACTTTCTCTCCTTTTCATTTTTTGCCTCTGTACAATAACTCCTACGGAGTATGGTGCAAGTCACCATCTCACTTTGCAAGGTGACCCCTGAAACTTTATAAAACCACATTTTGTCTTGTCTTGTTTTTAACAAACTCTCAACCATCCAAAGGATTTTCCATATGAAATTGTTTACCAATCAGCCTCTGAGCCTGGTGGAGGACACTTGACATTACAGAAGTTTCAGGACAATATTCTATTGCTCAGAGTCAGTTCCTGTGGGGCCCTGGCCATTCTTTTTGACCAATTATTACGTCACACCATGGAAGCAGACTTGGACCCCAGGTTATGGGTGCCCAGTGCACGTGTTCTTCTGTATGTGAAAACTGTAGTGAAATATAGATAGTGGTAGGACAGCTGCCTTCTATGGACTCTGCTTTCTAACGAACCTCTTAAAAAAATTAGTCTAACTGGTTTTCTTTAAGTTGGGTAGAATTAGTGCTGTGCTGAAAACCTGTTCTGCCTTTCACTCATTGAATGAGGGAAAAAAATGATTTGAAAATTATAAAAGCTGAGAGGGGGGAAATGGTGAAATTCTCATAGGTCAGATGCATTTTTTTTGGTCAATATAACCGTACATTTGAGGTAGCCAAGGGGTGCTTATGTGTATCCTTTATTTCATTCTACAAATTATTTCACCTGTGGTCTGCACTCCACAACATTCCTGGGTGCCCACACATCAATTAAAGCCTACGGAAGACATACTGTAACTCTGCTTATTGAGTTTTTTCAGCACACAAAACAACAGGGCACCTGGGAGATTGCAAAGTGCTGAAGAAATGTACCTTGGCAGAAGCACCTCCTTCCACCATACCAAAGCCGGGGCAGGGGGCATTCCCAGCCCTGCCATGGCTGCAACAGAGCTTCAACAGCTGCTCCCAGCAAGGTTTGGCAGGAACAGGCATTCCTTCTGTTATTGGCTGGTTCCAAGTTTCAAAGCAGATCTCATTCTCTCATGCAATATTCTTATTCTCCATTGATTTCTGATTATTTTTCTGGGGGGAGGGATCTAGTTCAGCACTGCCTAACAGCCTGGAGCAATCTGTTAAGAAGAAGAAAGAGAAGAAGCAGAAGAGAAGAAAAGATATAGCAACCAGGTTAGTTTCATGAATTACTTTTCTTAACAGAACTAATTTAAACATTAAGGAGAAATCACACCATCCATTGAGGGCAAGCTGAGAGCCATGAAACTGGGGGGCTTTTGTGGCAAACATGCAGATTGTTCCTCTTTATATAAGAAGCTTAGCTCTGGCTTTAGCTGTACATTATGTCACCATTGAATGCACGGATCTGTGTAAATGGCCAGGAATAGAGCATTCAGTAAAACAGCCTTATCTAAAAATCACCACCCTTTTCAAACCACAGTTCTCCCTTCCCAAAAGCTAAAAGGTCACTAAAGCAATGCTAAGTACATTTATAATGCCCACTGTCTACATTTAACACTGGAAAACCTTCCAGGATTCCTGGCTTCATATTGTACTTGTTAATATAATGTCTGTCAGGAAGTCTCTCCAATATGAGCTGGAAGCAGCTCTCCCAGGTAAACACATCACCAATAAATGCATCTATCTCTCTTGAAATTCTTGTCATGGGATTTCCCCATCCATTTATACCTTATGCTCTGCCTATTAGTTCAGATAACAGCCTTTTTCCACTGAAGTAACATGGCTTGTAGAATTAACATCAATTATACTTTAGTACTGCTCATGAATATCCTAGAGGAAATGTAAAGCATGAAGCCTTTTTTTCCACTGTAGGATGATGGCTTGCCAATCAGTGCTACATGATGACAGTATAATATCTTTATGATTGTGTAGATTACTGGATAGATGGGGGTTAGGGAACTGCCAGACCATTTGGTGGATCAGGCTGGCGAAACCATTTTGAACAACTTGAAATCCCCCAACTTTATTCTCGGTGATAGAAGCATGATAAAATAATAATAATAATAATAATAATAATAATAATAATAATAATAATAATTTATTTATACCCCGCCCATCTGGCTGGGCCTCCCCTGTCACTCTGGGCGGCTTCCATAGAAACCAAAAATATCACACGTTAAAAACTTCCCTGAACAGGGCTGCCTTCAGATGTCTTCTGAATGTCAGGTAGTTGTTTATTGCTTTGACATCTGCTGGAAGGGCATTCCACAGGGCGGGCGCCACTACCGAGAAGGCCCTCTGCCTGGTTCCCTGTAGCTTTGCTTCTCGCAATGAGGGAACCGTCAGAAAGCCCTCGGCGCTGGACCTCAGCGTCTGGGCAGAATGATGGGGGTGGAGACGCTCCTTCAGGTATACTGGACCAAGGCCGTTTAGGGCTTTAAAGGTCAACACCAACACTTTGAGTTGTGCTCGGAAACGTACTGGGAGCCAATGTAGGTCTTTCAAGACCGGTGTTATATGGTCTCCGCGGCCACCCCCAGTCACCAGTCTAGCTGCCGCATTCTGGATTAGTTGTAGTTTCCGAGTCACCTTCAAAGGTAGCCCCACGTAGAGTGCATTGCAGTAGTCCAAGCGGGAGATAACCAGAGCATGCACCACTCTGGCAAGACAGTCCGCAGGCAGATAGGGTCTCAGCCTATGTACCTATGATAAAAGATACCAGCTACTTCTAGTATTTGGTTGGATAGTGTCTTCGAAGCTACCAGCATGAGTTTGACCAAACTGCGGGAGGCAGTGGAAGACAGAAGTGCCTGGCGTGCTCTGGTCCATGGGGTCACGAAGAGTCGGACACGACTAAACAACTAAACAACAACAACAAAACTTCTAGTATTATAAAACAATGAGGAAAAAGTTCTCCCTATCCAATTGTCTGTACCATGCATAATCTTATACACCTCTGTTTTGCTCCTTGTTGCTTGTCTTCCCCCTGTAAACTAAAAGCCCCACACTTTAAAACATTTTCTCAAAGGAAAGTTGCACCCAGCCCCTTGATCAACTTGGTTGTCTTTTTCTGAATCTTATCTGATTCTACAACATGCTTTTCAAGGGGCAGAGACCAGAATTCTACAAATATTCTAAGTATGGTCACACCATTGTTTGGTATAATGACATTATGTTAATGGTAGTTTTGTTTTCATCGTTAAATCATACCACCCGGCTCCCCATTGTTATGAGAACATAAGTATGAGAGATGCTTCTGATTTTAATTCAGCTAAAAAAATACTACAGCATTTAGGATGTAATCCTGGAAGACATCACGGTGCTAGTCAACGTTAGTCATACTTAGAGCAGAGCCATTGAGAGAAGTGGGCTTGCATTTCTTAAATCCATTGATTTAAATCAGTCTACTCTAGGTATGGATCTGGAAACTAATGTTGGACATTATCCTTAACCAGGAAACCTTTTTCTCAACATTTTGGATTGGAATAAAAGTTTCATAGCTTTGTCATGACTAATAACATACCACAAGCAGCAGAAAGCTGCCAATCCTTTGGAACAACAATATTTTTCTAATGATTTTGTGATGTTTTGCTAAACAAAAAAATGATGAGTTCATATTTGCAATTGCCAATATTGTACTTTTAATATTTGCACAGTAATGGCTTATAAAATTACTTGCAGTCCCCAAGCGAGCAGTTATTAATAGTAAACATTTTAGCAATCTTAAACTCATGGCAACAAAGAGTATTGTTTATTCCAAATACAAGCTTTTTAAAAAAGTTTCTGATTTTAAATGTGGAAAATACCATTATGTGCCTGTAATCTGAGTGGTGAGAAATCTAGCAGAAACAATATGAGCTTCCTTTGAATGAACTGGAGACTTATGATGTCTTCATAACATTTTACTTTAATTGACACATATAGAAATAGAGTGGCATACATAGGAACACAGGAATCTGCCTTATAACAAGTCAGGCCATTGGTCCATCTAGCTCAGTATTGTCTACACTGAGTGGCAGAAGTTCTCTAGGGTTTGAGATGGGAGACATTCCCATTCCTATCTGCAGGCAGGGGTGCCAACTTGAATGAAATATCGTGGAGCCCCAGGTAAGCCCATCCCCACATAATCGATCACATGATGCAGTGCACACACATCATTTGAATGGGAATGCCAATCATCTTTGTGGGGGCCTGGCCCCCTCAAATATTTTATTCTGTGGGGGCCGAAGCTCCCACAACCCTAGGAGTTGGGGATTGAAGCTAGGATTATCTGCAGGCAAAACAGATCATCTATCACTGAGCCACAGCTACTCCACCTTATTATGTACTGAAAAGTACACAAGTAGAAGAAAACAGACATTCCCCGAAAAGCAGTTTAACTCATGCAAGGTAGCACTGTGTTTTAGAGATAATTGCCCCAGAACTAGTCTCTTCTCTCTCCCCCTCTTAATTCCAAGCGCTTATTGCACATCCCCCTGAGAAGCCTAGGTCCTCCACCTACGCAGGTCAATTGTCTATTCCAGCCACCATTAAAAGAACATCAACAGTTTTGAGCCGCAGCTGGGACTTTATAATCAGGTGACAATTTAGTACAAAACCTGACTGATAGGCCCATTCACACAGTTTACTCATAACCATCTATGCATGAGTATTATTACAGAGCTGAGCGTTGTGAGGTATTCAAAGGACTCAGGCCACAAATTTGTACAAAATCAGAATATGCTAATTTATAAGCATAGAGGGTTGATTATGCTTTGAGGTGTGCCCAAGTGTCATATATACAAAGTTAACAAGGGGGTGCAGGACATGTGAGGCCCACCACAAAATATGCACTCGGTTCCCATGGAGCACCCTTTAACAACACCCCAAGTTGTGCCGAGGTGAAATGCAAATATCACAATAAAGCATTAAAATAATACAATAACTTCTGAGAACTTGAAAGATTTGAGTTGACGCTTTTTGTTTTGTTTTGGAGATGTGTTCTTTAAAAAATTAAGTGCTTCTAATAGGCTGGAATTTTGAACCTGCACGTATTTTCTTATAATGGCACCTTATTGATATCAATGGAACTTACTTTAATATAAGTTTATTTCCTTTCCTTTCCAGGATTACAATAAGAATGCATCCTTATTAACCCAATTAGGTGTGAGAATAACAAGCTATTCTCCCCATAAGCATGCATCTAAAGTCTGCATTCTAGATTAACATTTCTCTTCTTCCATAATATTTACAAAAGATTAATGTAGCATTTGTTCCCGCAGCATCTCTCTCTCCTTCTGGTACAATTCCCATGGCTTATAATTTTGTGGCTTAGAATTTAAGAAACTGTTTTCTTTAGATAATTTATGCTTTCAGGAGTACAGCTGGGGTGTTAAATTAATGTACATAGGGTGATGTGTGGTGTTGTGATTGCAGACTTCCATTCTAATATCCTGTCACCTCTCTGCAACATGCCTATATGAGTATGTTTCCATGTTCATAGTCATAATCACTATGTTCTAAGAAGTCCCACATGCAAGATATTCAGCTGTGGATTAAGTCCTGAGCCAGAAACCTAAACAAAAAATTGAAAACATTGGAAGAATGAATTTCACACTGGAGTTTATTTTACCTTGAAATTGTCTTCAAGTACTACATTCTCTGATGTTTGAACACTGATGTTCCTGCCCACAATATTTCACTGACATATTGTTTTAAAGTTTCCAATAACATTTGCTACATAGTAATCAAAAATGTTTAACGAGTGGCTGTTATTCCTCACAACAGGTGAGGAATAAAACTCAACATTTATGAATATGTGTCAGGCCATATAAATTTGGCTTTAAATGGCTGTGAAGTGATTGTAATATTTAACATTTAACTATCTATTACATAAATCACTTTATTTGTAATTAGGTTGTCATCCATCTAAAGGAGGAGTGCAGAGTCATCCTGACGAGGGCTGTCTCTGAGCTTTTGGCCACTATTTTAAACTGTGACTCCTGTCTTGTTTAACTTGAGAGGCACAGTTCTTTCAAAAAGACTTCAGCTGAAGAAATTAAGTGCCTTTTGTCATTGCAAACAAACGTCTGCTAAGGGTAAGAATCTGATTTTGATAGACTATGGTCAGGCTGTTTCCCAGAAGAATTTTCAGAATACAATTCCAAATATACAGGGCACTTTTCAGAAGGAAATTATATTGGCCCACTAAAATGAATGGAGCTAGCAGCCAGCAATGATGCAACAGTACAAAAATCTACAGATACATAAACAAAGATGTCCCTGCACAATTGAGTAGTAGCTATAGGGGTAATTTATACATTTTATCTCTTGGTTTCTTAAATACTCTCAACTAGCGTGCGGACTACCTCCAAGGAAAACACTATGTTTATAGTGACTTTGGGTTATGCCCAAGCTATGTCCCTAGTTATTAATTGGCAATGATTTTTTCATATACTCAGGTCATCTATTTAACACTACAGTCATCAAGGGATAAACATGGATGTGAACTCTGTTGCAGATGTTGATACAATTCTGAGTTACCTCACTAGCTTGACACTCTGACTTTTTAATGCTTTCAGGCAAACTCAGAGCAGATAAATTTCCATATCTTGAAGCAGCTATTGATGATAAGAGTCCTTAGGTATTGAGGAAAGGCTGGTGTCTCCTGCATATGGGTGTTTTGAATGAACTGCCTTTAACTCTGTTACAAAGATAGAGGCAAGTGCATCTTGGAATTTGGCAAGAAAATTGAACTAGCCATGTGGCCAGAACCATTAAGAAAAAAGAAAGATAATCAGGAAAGGAGAATTTCAAGTATTCCAAAAGAAAGGAAAATAAATCAATGTAACATTTGTTATAATCTAGCAAAGCTAAAAGCTAAAAACAAACAAACACAATAAATCCTGTTGAAAGAGTTCATGGCTATTAGAGGCAGGGAACATGGAAAAAAAGAGAGGCGTATACCTAGACAGACTTATACAGTTAAAGAGTTATTTTGCTCCCAACCTTTCCTAAGACTGGATGTACAATTCATGGGTTCTGATCCAGAATTTATTCTTATATGGACATATGTCTTTATCTCATTTGATGCATCCATTTTGTGGCTTGATATTATTTTCAGATCCTTTTAGAAAGTCCAAATTGTAAGAGTGCTTGTATATTTCTTGTATATTTTAGAAATAGTACATCAGAAATGACCCCACAATAAAATTCAGCCCAGCGTTGTTGCTTTTGAAACATGTAAATTTAAGATGTTCCAAAATTCAGTGCAATGCATTTTAAGTGGCCAGGACAAACCATCCAACTAATAGGATAGGAGGCATGGATATGGACTGATTGTATTTCTCCAAAACAATGGTGTGATTCAAAAGGGCAGAGCTTGGGTTATTTATGCAGCAGTCCACATGAAATAAATTATCAACTAGTGAAGGTAATTTGCCTTGGGGTTTTGTTGCAGAGATTGCAGGACAGCATTCCTTATTTATGATTTGACAACAATATTGCTCTGGGCTTATGATGAGCACACATTTTGGTATAATTATATTGCAGTGATTCTCCATGTTCTTAAGAGCAAATTAGTTTAATATTATAATCCTTTGTGTGAGCTTGTGTTTGTGTGTGTGTGTGAGAGAGAGAGAGAGAGAGAGAAAGAGAGAGAGAGAGAGAGAGAGAGAGAGAGAGAGAGAGAGAGAGAAGGGGATATGGCATTTTAATCCTAAGAAACAAGCATTTTATAATGAATTTGCTAAGCAAAACTCAGTGGCGGCAGTGCATATCACATGACAGGCCTACCTCAGCAGCATCTCATGAAATATAGATTTTCAGATGAGGGAGAGTTTTTGGATGTTTAAGCACATCGTTCAAAGGATAAACATTATTTTTATCTTGAGAAATAGATTTTTAGTTTCTGAACGAAACAATTTAGGGACCTCCATTACCTTATGTTCTGATTGCATATAAGATTCCCACCCCCAGCTTTAACCCATAAAACAGAGGGATGCATTTAATGAAGTCATTACAGTGGTACCTCAAGTTAAGAACTTAATTCGTTCCAGAGGTCCGTTCTTAACCTGAAACAGTTCTTAACCTGAGGCATTCTATCGCTAATGGGGCCTCCTGCTGCTGCCGCAGCACTGCACGTGCTGGTGCACGATTTCTGTTCTTATCCTGAAGCAAAGTTCTTAACCTGGAGCAACCACTTCCTGGTTAGTAGAGTTTGTAACTCAAAGCATCTGTAACCCGAAGCGTCTATAACCCGAGGTACCACTGTATTGGAGAGCAGCGCCAGATTTACGTATAAGCTAAACAAGCTATAGCTTAGGGCCCCTCTCTCTTGGGGACCCCCTAAAAAATTAAAGGGGGAAAAATGGATGTACATTTCCAAAATATAAGCTAAAAAGCAAAATACAACCTACATACAGCAACAGTGTTTTGTGTTGTGTAGGCTCCTATGATGTAAGTAAGCCTGCTATATGAAGGGCCCCATTGCCTTCAGTAGTTTATGGCTTCATCAAACCTAAATTCAGCCCTGTTGGAGAGGAACAGCTTCCCTCCATGCAATGATGCCTCTTTTCTCCCTCCACAATCTGCTCTGGATTTCTCCCAACCCATCGGTGCAGATGTGGGGTGGAATGGGGTATGAGGGATGTGCAGTGTAGTGCAGCCACATCTACTCCATACATTTAAAACACACTTATACTAATTTCACAATTACGGCTCCCCCCATAGAATCCTGGGAGCTTTAGTTTGTTAATGGCACTGGGAAGTGTAGCTTCATAAGGGGTCCCCCCAACAACAACTTGGGGGGGGGAGGTTTTGGGTCATTGCTCACACAATGGAATTTACCAAGCTGAAGTCAACCCACAGTAGTGTCATCAAATATATGTTATTCACCTGCCAGTAAAAGAAAAGAAAAAAAGTATCATGCTACAGATGAAGTTCAGAATTAATTCACATTTTTTATCCTTCTTTGGAGTGAACTTTGTTTAAAAACTGGAAGAAAGCATCCAAACAGAGGTATGAATTCCATTCTTGTCTGGAATTTACAATGACTTGATGGGTGACTAGAGTGTGTATACTGCTCTAGCAGATTTCTCTCCTCTCCCTCCTAGTTTTCTGGTCTGGCAAATTCACGGGACAAGGAAGCTGCTGTTGTAGCTCAACTATGCTTGGATGTTCCCTGCCACCTAAAACAATCTAGGAGGCACTTGTGTTCAAAAGATGCACTTGTGTTAAATGGCCTTCATACAAAAGGGAAGCACCATACAATATATGTGTGCATTTAACTTGTAGACACATACAGAGTCTGTTATCCTTGTTGTAATTGAGGATTTTCTTCTCTCCCTCTTGTTCTGTTGCCAGAGCATTTGCTAACTTGGGCAGCTAGCAAAACTAGGGAATTGTTTGTGGAAGCAAATGCTGTCCTAAATTAATTTTTAATACTTCTGAGATAGCTGTGTAAAGAATGTTTAGTTTTTTATAGTTTGGTACTTGGTTAATGTTTTATGCATAGTTGTATCAAGTATAATTTTGAAATTTTGTATTTATATTTGTTCTGATTGGTGTCATGGATTTGTAGTTACGGCCAAAGCACACCATTAAACATGGAATAATAATGCATTCACATTAACAATGCTTCGTGGTGTCTGCAGTTGTTTGGTTACAGGTCGTATTTATTTTTAATTGCATAAAACTTAGGCAATTAACACGACAGCCTGTAGTCCTATATATTTTCTTAAATTAAAGTTTTGCATTATTAACCAATAGAGAATATTTTCAAGAAGAATCCTAAGTAGCATATGGGTTGTTTGAAGCATAAATCTCACATACCAAATGTTATCCCAATAATCTTTTGCATATTGTATATGTAAATAGTCAATTCTCTCTGTGTAATGAATTCTTATGTTTCCCAATAAACAACTTAAACCAAAAGTTTTATATCTAGGAGTAGCACATGTGCTCTTGATGGCACACAGGCCATATGTTTGAAGAAGTTTTGACATAAATTAGTAAAAGAATTTATAAACATGAAACTCAGAAGGCAGCTACTTGCTTTTTCAGTGAGCCTTGCTTATAATGTTAAAGCAATGAGGGAAGGGAGGATGACTTTGGCAAAACTTTCTGTCTCCTGTTCATTTCAAAGCAATCCAAATGCATTAGGCTTCCTAATACATTTCACTTCAGTTATCAGAGTCCTTAATTTGCCAAGGGAAGCATTAGAGGACAAACCACTGGTGAAACAGCTGTCTTATATCAGGGACACATCACCTTCCATCTTTTGCAAACAATTCTCACAGAAGGGAGAATCTGTTTTTACAGCCCTGTGGCATTTACAGTCTATTCCTACAAAAAAGAAAAAGAAAGAAAAGAGAAGCATTTTAAGGTTTTAGAAAACACAAGGACACATCGAAGGGCAATCACCTACACATTTCACAGGGCTTTGCTTTTTAGATGAAAGGTTTTAAAGGAAGCTATTGAAAGTGTAGGGTGCTAGAGTTAGAAAAGCAGAGTAATGGTGCATTGACTGCCTTGCAAATCAAGCAAATGTGCATGGTTACATAAGCTGAAAGAAGCATGGGTCACTTGGGTACAGTGGGAAAGGAAGCTTAAATAAGCTGCTCTTCCTGATTTTTCACACACCCTATCAAAAACATGTATTGGGAGAGGTTCCCCAACTTGCCAGAGAGAGAGAGAGAGAGAGAGAGAGAGAGAGAGAGAGAGAGAGAGAGAGAGAAGACCTGAACAAGACAAAACTATATCAATACAGGATGTAGCATTTTACACTGAAATACGGGACAACCCTATATTCTACAGAACAGGGGCAATGCTAGCTGGTTTCAAGGTCCAAGCCATATCCTGTTATGTGTGCATATTTCTATCTTCTTCTTTTTTTAAAAAAAAAGAAGCTCTGGAATATGGTTGGATAGTTACTCTCTCCAGCCTAAGTTATGTCTTTCTCTTTATCATGTCAAGTAGTGGAACATCTTTCCTCTAGAGACTGCCTGCTTCACTGATGAATTTCAGAAATCTACTTAAAACCATGTTTTCATGTAGGCATTTGAGCAAAGATGATTACTTGGATATTATAATTTAAGGCTGCTGTGGAATTTGGTTTAATGGTCTGACTTATATTATTAATGTTTTATTTTTTATCTGTATTATGTGTTTCATTCACCACCCTGAGATCCTGAGATCCAGAACAGAGATCCAGAAATAAAATCAAATGCATAAATAATACATTGACAATCACTGCCCTTCTTGACATCCTCTTTATTGTGCATCCATGATCCGTATTCATGATTATAGCCAGAGAGTGCTCTTCAATCTCACTTTCAATATTGTTTCTGCCTGCAAAAGTTTTGGGGTGGCCATACTCCTTTGTGTCCAATCTGTGTATGCCTCATTGGTTTCCTGTTGAAATGATACATTGCAGAAAACATCCACAAAAAACCCCACACCAGTCTGAAGGGGCCTTCAGGCATCATTCACTTGGGCGCTTATCACATATCATGGCACAATGTGCAATATTACATTTCTCCTCAAGCTACACAGACTACAAGTATTTCTAATTTCCCTACAACAGAGAATGTAAGCACTGTGTCGCTGCCCAGCAGTAAAGGATATAATCCCCATTCTGTGATTGCAGGGAATTCTAAATAAGCCAGCAGAGAGCTAATGATTTACTAGCATCAGAAGCTAGGCCTACTGTGCCCAGTCCTCCCTCTCATCCACATTATTGCAATGGCAGGAATGAAGAACTAAAGAGCTGAAGAGTATTTGCTGAAGGGAGCAGCTAGCACCCTAGAAAACAGGAATAAATTTTTAAAGGCTTTTGACAGAATGAAAAACTAGGATGAAATTTAAGAGACAATGCAAAGTACTGCAATTAGGCCAAACTGTTCAAATGAACAGTTAGTGAATGTGTGAATGTGCCTAAATTGGCAATAGAGGTGGGGTAGAAATCTGATACATTTAATGGTGAATCTACCTAATTCACATTTTCCAAAGCAATACAAAAATGGAAACAGAGCCATTTTTCAAAATTTGTCCTTTTCAGAATTTTCCAATGCAGTAATTCAGCCATAAGTGCTGGCTTTATGGGGCCATGGGTGCCCATGCACCAACAAAATTCCCCATGAAGGGGCCAGGCACCCATAAATTTTGGTGCCAGGGCCATGCATGCTGCATGGCACCCACAGCCCTGGGCACCCATGGTCATAGGACCAAGCTGGCACTCCTGACTCCAGCCAAGTATTGCATACCAAAAAGTGTAAATAAAAATGCATGTATTGGTGAAAATAACACCAAAAATGCTTTATTTTAGGGGGAAATTGAAAAAAAAGGATATTATGCAAAATTGTATGAGGGCCATTTTTTGTTTTTGAAAATCACAAACTGATATAGAAATGTGGAGACTTGAACAATGTGAAACTGAGTGAAACTAAAATTAACAAATTCATGCATTCTTACTTGGTAGTACTGCATGTTTTTCTTCAAATCCCTGAAGGGCTGCCACTTAAAGTGAGTGAACACTTGTCCTCTGTTTCCCCAAAGGAAACAACTATTAAGTATAATAGTATAACTTACAGGAGGGTTGATTAGTTTACTTTTGGCAGAAACTTCTTAACTGTAAAAGGAATAATCTGAGAAAGGAAACAATAATCATGGGGTGGGAGTTCTCATTTTCTGGAGGTCTCTAAGCAGAAATCAGTCACCAGGGGATGGTCTAGGGATGTTTTGATGCGAGGCTTGAACTACCTGGCCTGCAACACCTCCTCCAAATATACAATTCTATGAGAAAAGAGCTGGGAAGTGGAATCTTCCCAAACTGTCTCATTCAAAGTTCTTCAGCCCAGTTATTCAGTGCTCCTGCTGCGGCAGCAGTTGAGACTGATTTCCTTTGTAGATGTAGAAAAAGAATGTAACCCTGCTTCTTCATCCAACTGGCAGTAAAAGTAGGCTTCTTCTCAGCTCCTTTTCTCACTTAAATCAACATCTTGCCAGCTTTCGCAACACCTCTGCTGACCTGAACTGTACCCGCATCACAGGAGATAACAATTTGTGAAGCAACTTGGTCTCAGACCATTTAGAGATATTTAGGTTACAACCAACATGTTCAATTCTCTTTGAATCTTTCGAGACAGCAACATGCCTCCCTGATCAGAAGTGCAAAGCACTGCAAGGCTTACCTTAATAGGCAGCCACTATGTGTCATTTTACCTTCTGTTTCTAGGGCTTGCAAGGTGTTGGTGCAGTTTAATAGGCTATTTACTTTCTGGGGGCGGTGGGGGGGGGGAATGGTATAATAGGGCAACTGCATGCCTTCCCATCTTCACCAGACGGTTGACTTGTGCAGTTCCTCTGTATCACAAGTGGGAACCTCAGGCCTGTGGTCCAAATGAGACGTGCAATGCCTCTCTGTTTGGCCCTCCTTGGCTGGACTGTGTCCTTGAACTGTGATAATGCTTCTTACTTGCTTGAATGGAGGATAGGGGTGTGTGAGTATGTGCACAACCTGGATTACTTGATCCACAGAACCTGCTAAATTGAAGGTTTTGTTCCAATGGAAGTTGGTTTGAAAAGTCAGTGAATTTTCACTCTGTGAATTTCTTCTGCATATAATGTGGTATGCACACTTACAAAACCAATATTCACAAAGACTAATAGGCACCCAAAGAACTAGAGAGGCAAGATGTTACACCACCAGAAAGTAAAAGCTTTATTCAAAATATTAGCAAGGCATGTAGGGTAAATTACTGTAGTGCTACTCTAGGTTGCTGCTTAATTGCAGTCCCGATGAAGCATATTATTTTCTGAGCATAAGTGCATATTTCTTTTGCTGGCTGTGGTTAGAAATGCTTAGGCTCCTTCAGTGTAGCGTGATTCTGGATCTGTGTTGGTTGAGATTACTGCTTCAGTAGAATTGCTAATAAAAAATAGTGGGGGGGGATCTGTTTCTCCTTTAAGCAGCAAGAACTAGCAGCACATTAAAAAAATCTTAGAACATTTGTATTCATGCACCGAAATGGATGTAAATCAAAACTGTGATGCACTACTGCATGTCCGATATGCTTTATAGAGATAAGAAAATCCTATTACAAATGCTGATTTTTCACATTTATTATGGATCGTGGTCAATAATCACTGAATGTTAAAATCTGAACAAGAGGACACAACATTTCACTGACATTGCTTTCAGAAACTGATGTGAGGCCCAGATATTGCCTAGCAGTTTTTTCACTGAGTATATATATATATATATATATATATATATATATATATACTGGGTCATGTAAATCTGAACAAGTTAACCTAAAATTCTGTTCAATATAATTTACACGAACTGCCAATAACCACCATAAGGTGACCCCCCCCAAAAAAAAACTGTAGAAGAAATGCTACGAAGAGTATCATTTTTGTTCCCTTGTTAGATGAATCTCGTTAATTAGTCCATAGCAGCTAGTAATGGACCAGTTGGGCTTGAGGGAGAAATTTGATACAATTCACATTTAAAGAGGAAGCTTTTTAATTCTTACTTAAACTGAAAAACAGCTATCCCTTGAAGTTTGCCTTTGTCAGAATTTTACAATGCAGTTTTCCAGCTAAGTAATGTGTACCAAAATACACATACCAGGGTAAACTGTGCATATATAAATGTATATCTTAGTATATACAGTGTATTTTATTAGGGAAAATAAGTAATGTGTACCAAAATACACATACCAGGGTAAACTGTGCATATATAAATGTATATCTTAGTATATACAGTGTATTTTATTAGGGAAAATAAGTAATGTGTACCAAAATACACATACCAGGGTAAACTGTGCATATATAAATGTATATCTTAGTATATACAGTGTATTTTATTAGGGAAAATTGATTTTCAAAAATGTGTATATTAGGCAACATTACATACAAGCATGTATGTTAGAAGAATTGTGCACCAAAATTCTGATGAATTTTCAGCAGCACTTTTTAAAAATAATAACCACAAGCTTTTGTGCAAATGCAGAGAATTGAACTTGAGATTTATTTATTTATTTAAAATGAGAAACTGGGAGAAGCTGAAATTCACCCATCTCTACGGCTAGTCTTTCTCAGCCTGGTGCTTTCCAGATGTTTTGGACTGCAGTGTCCATCAGCCCCAGAAAATATGGCTGAAAATAATGGGAGCTACAATTCAAAACATCTGGAGGGAAGCAGGTTGGTGAAGGCTGCTATGGACACTTAAATAAAACTACCTTTAGGAGCTACACAAATAATGAGGGAAACCAAGAGCCCCAGAAAGCCACAGACTGGGAAGGCATAGAGATGTGAATTTCCTTCCCTATAAGACACGGCAAGAGCATAAGCTGTATCTGGGGCACCAGCACAGAATCCAGCTATTTGTTAATTTGTTTGGAGAGCCAGTGTGGTGTAGTGGTTAAGAGCGGTAGTCTCGTAATCCTGGGTAACCGGGTTTGCGTCTCCGCTTCTCCACATGCAGCTGCTGGGTGACTTTGGGCCAGTCACACTTCCTTGAAGTCTCCAAGCCCCACTCACCTCACAGAGTGTTTGTTGTGGGGGAGGAAGGGAAAGGAGAATGTTAGCCGCTTTGAGACTCCTTAAAGGGAGTGAAAGGCGGGATATCAAATCCAAACTCTTCTTCTTCTTCTTCTTCTTCTATATTGCCCTTGTAGTGCCTACAGAGTGCACTACTCAGAGTGGCTTACAACAATCTAAAAATTGCAGTCATAAAAAAACACAATAAAAAATACAACAATAAAAGTCTATTAAATACACAACATTAAATATACATCAATGGCAGAGACCACAGATAAAACCTGAACTTTACAACCGATAGTTAGCAGGCAAAGACCTTCTGGAATAAAAATGTCTTTACCTGCTGGTGAAAGATAGCCAAAGGAAGATTCCCCCCCCCCACTCCTATCAAATGTAGTACACTTTCTTTTCAATGATAGACTGAGGAGACATTTCCATTAACTTCTTTCTGCATATAGAGTCAGGAAAAAGCAAGAGTAAGATGCAACAGCATGGCCAATAAGTTTTAGCCTTAAACAAGCCTTGAAACAATCTCACACACACCCCAAGTTGCTTTTTCAGCTGGGGCCTTTTTTCAGCTGGAACTCACCGGAACTCAGTTCTGACACCTCTCAAGTGGGTGCCATTGCCATTATATGAGCTCAAGGGAGGAGTTCATGGTAACTTCAAGCACCTATTTTTCTAGAAAAATAGCACTGGCTATCACCATTGTAATGGCGGAAGCCAGGAGCTTTCAGGGTCCATTTCATGGCAAGCAACATGATAAGGAGTATACCACATTGGGGTGGGGTACCTGGGATGGCCATTTAGGCTTTAGACAGCCTATACTTATTGATCTTCAGTTCTCTCTTATTTTAATATTCTATTTTTTTGGCCTTTAAGTTTGTCTGTCAAACATGTGGTGTAGGGCAGAGAGAGAGTTTTATGTAGATAAGACTGGAGTGTTGCCACTGTTGGCATCCATTTGCCTTGGGAGACGATGGAGGAGTGCGTCTTAGGGTGTGAAGTCAAACTGTTGGAAGGTTGAAGCACCTGATGTGGCTATAGGGCCTGATACAGGAGAGACATGATTTGTTACAACTAGGGCAGATGAAGGCATTTGGTTTTGCTGATGCAGATGCACCATGGAGTGCATGGATGCTCATATCAGTAGAACCCTGGGCAGGAGAAGATATGGTAGTAGACACTGATGCATCACATGATGAGAAGACAACTTAGACAAATCATGATATCCTACATTCCAATCCTTCATCCAATCCTATGGTTCACGGCAGACATGTCAGTAATCCGTCAGTTATGTTGTGCTGCTCATAAATGCCAGGTCAACGAACAGTGAAAACAAGACAAAACATTGCTATCCAGGATTTAATCCTGGATGAAGATGCTGATTTGGCCTGAATTACAGAGGATTGGAAAGAAGGGTGGGGTGAACTTATCCCACTTTGTCCAACAGCTTTCCAGATGTATCAATAACATCACTGACAGACAATATCATTGATAGTTTGGCGAAAGGGAGCTCTATCCAACAATAAAGTAAATATGAGTGTTGTGTGGGGTTGTGATCTTGAAAGATATCATGGGTCTTCCTAGTGTGCCAGCCCATTCTTTCTTGAACTGATGGTCCTGGAGATGATGTTGAACACCCCATGACTTTTAAAATTTTTTAAAATTATTTTAACATATAAATTATAAAATGTACCACAAAACTTATCACTTATACAATCTTTTTAGACTTCCATCAGCACCTCTGATGATCCACCGTTTTAACCACTTCTTAACTTCATATTGCCTTTACATCTCTTAACAAATCATCCTTCCCCTTCTCCATTTTTGCAATACTTCCAATAATACTCCTCACAAAACTTCTTGCAAACCTACAAACGTCATCAGATCTTCACAAATACTTTTCAAGTAGTCCGTAAATTTACTCCAGTCTTCAGTGAATTTCTGGTCCCGCCGGTTTCGAATCCTTCCTGTTAGTTTATCTAATTCTGCATAGTCCATTAACTTCATTGAACACCCCATGACTTAGAGTCTCAAATGATAATTGTTTAGCACTTGAAAATGGCACTTTATTCTGTATGGGAGCATTCCTCCAACTGCTACGAAAGGTACCTAATTTTCTCTGTCTGTTTTCCTTTCCCTTTTTTTGCATAACATAACACCCACAATTTCCCTGGCACAACACCTAAAATTAGCCTGCACCTTTGCTGCCTAGTTTCTCAGGCTTCTTGTTTTCTGCCTTTGGAACCTGTGCATTATGTCCAAAGGAAAGAAACAGACCTGGGTAACAACCAGCTTTTGTACTTTCAGAGGTTGGACATCAGCCATTATTAATGCTTCTTGTTCCCAGGGAACCTTAGTGTGACCTGATACCTGCCTAGCACATAAAAGCTCCTTTGAGTATTTGTAGCCTCCTCTTCCTTTCCATCTTGAGACTGTGACTTGATGCAGAGCTGGTGATGCTGCTGCTTAATTTCTTATCCATCCTTCACCATAAGGTCTCAGTGTGGGTTGCAGCAATCTAAAAATTGATATTTAAAGGAGTTGTAAAATATTACTTTCTTTAGCATCAACCCCCCTCCCCCCTGTCCCACTGCAATTGATCAGTTTACCATTGAGCCTGATTAAGAATTCTGGATAATTCAGAAACTTGCACCCTGTTCTGTAATATTTTCATTGACCTAATGCAGGTATTTATCACATTCCAGAATTTGAATATTCACCAATTCTTCCAATCATGCCTAATGGTGCAAACGATCCCTAGTACATGAGCTTCCAGCTTGGCTCTCTCACATGAATTGAGATGTTTCCACTTGCTTAAAAACTTTGATTTGCTTCTTTCAAGCATGTGGTTTTAAATACTTGCACTCCATTGGCAACTACAGATTTCTGTGAGATTTCACAGTGCAAACTGCATGCAAAAATATATGTAATTATACTAAATAGAAGCTGCTACTTGTTCATAATCTACTGTGGGAAGCAATTAAATGGAAATGAAGCTGCTGCCTGTATTTGAAGATATACAACACACGCACACAGACCTGGTCGCCTTATCAAAGAACACGAGTTTGCTTAGCGAGCTCTCATACTGCTAATTTCACTGCCTTGTGCATGCTTTTAAGATAGAGGTCCTATTCAAGGATGATCCCAGCCCTGTTCCAGTCTTCCATAGCAGTTGAACTGGGATTGACTATTGGCCTAATTTGCCAAACTCAACAGTAATACACTATCCTAAGCATGTTTTATTTACTCAGCATGCACACAAAGGGTGCTGCATTCTCAAACCGGCTGAACTGAATGAGACTTTCAAAAATACATTACTGACTGAATGCCCAGTTAGGGCCAGTTAAAGGCTTTAGTGCATCAACTGGGAAAGAGATGTGGGGAATGCAACTCTGCTCATTCTCCTTGACGTTTCAGCAGCTTTTGATACCATTAATCATGGTATCCTTTTGGAGTGTCTCAACGAGGTGGGGGTTGAGAACACTGTACTGCAACAGTTTTGTTCCTCTCTCCAGGGCCATTTCCAGAAAGTAGTTATGTGAGGCCACTGTTTGACACCATGGGTGCTTTCCTCTGGTGCCCCAAAATGTTCCAGCTTATCTCCCATGCTATTTAACTTTTCTATGAAGCCACTAGGAGGTGTCATCAGTGAAATGTCACTAATACACTCGGCTCTATCTCTTTTCCATCTGAATCAGGAGAGGTAGCTGAGACAGGTATCTGTCTCTTTGGACAGAGATGACTTTGCCATGACACTCCATGCTTGAGTAACTTCCAGACTGGATTATTGCAATGTTACCTAGTTATTGAATCTCGTCAGGGAGAAAGGTGTGCTAGAAATAAATATATAACAACATCACTCTATCTGTGGGCCTTCCTTCCGAAGATGACTCAAAAACTTCAGCTGATCCAAAATACAATGGTGAGGTTACTGGTTGGGGTTTCCTTTAGAACTTGCATAATCCCTGTTCAAAAATATGGACTGCATTGGCTGAAAGTTCAATTGAAGGTACTCATGATTGAGTTTAAAGCCCTCAATAACTCAGGCCCCAAATATCTGAAAGACTGCCTCCTTCCTTGCAGACTATACAGGGTGTTGAGATCTGCAGAGAGGGTCCTCTTGGTACTTCCACCTTCCTCCAAAATTTGAGTGAGTGATGGCCTAGGAGAGATCATGCTCTGTTGCACCACCTAAGTTGTGACATTTCTTCCCCACAGAGGTGTGTCTGTCTTCTTCACTATACAGCCCCTGGTGAATGCTGAAGATATACCTCTTTACCCTGAGCTTTGATACTAGAGATGTGTGTTTTGAGGATCCGCTCTGCTCCTATGGTTATAATCTGTTTTAACTTTTTTTAAAAATTCCAAATGGTAAATTGTTGGTTTCAGTCGTGTTCCCAGGCCTCCTTTGCCTCATGCACCATGAATGAAAGAGGTGAAGATCTTCCTGGTAGTGATGGGAAGACCTTCACTTACAGAATGGGTTCAGTTACAACTCCCATAATCACCTCTGGAGCTGATGATACTATCTGGAGAGCCTCAGTTTCCCCCTTCCTTGACCTAGCATTGTCTCTGCACAAATATGCATGGTTGCATTTGTTTATTATTAGAACTGTCACCTGATTAATGGAATCTTATTTAATTAATGACATGCATTTTAATCATTCAGTTAGACCTGCCTAAATGTGCATATGATTAAAACAGTAATTTTGAAGAATGTTGAGAGATGGGAGGCACCATCTTAGGAGAACAATTCTCTCTCTCTCTCTCTCTCTCTCTCTCTCTCTCTCTAAGATGGCATCTGCAGCATTCACACATGTTCATGTTAACACAATTTACCTGCTGTTGTTTTAAATTAAATAAAATGTTCAGTGGGACAAAAGGGTGATTGTCTTTACTCCTTTCTAAGGCAAACAGGCTGAGGTGCTAGTATTTACTAAGCA
Organism: Podarcis gaigeae; assembly: GCF_964106915.1. Taxonomy (NCBI): domain Eukaryota; kingdom Metazoa; phylum Chordata; class Lepidosauria; order Squamata; family Lacertidae; genus Podarcis; species Podarcis gaigeae. The sequence continues at coordinate 47,160,972 of NC_139685.1, read as the reverse complement.
GCTACCACCACCTCCCATTTTGCTCCCTTGCTTCAAGCCAAGGACACCTAAGAGCTGTGGAGATTAAATTTAAAATAGGAAAATACTATTAGTGAGACCTCTGATCTGACCATGCAAATTCCTATTTTTACCTTCCTTTCCTTAAACCATGGTGGAGAGCTTAAAGCCCAGGGCCTGAAGGTGACCATCCAGAACTCTTTGTCTGGTCATCTGGGTTCTCCCAAGCCATACCCATTCTCCCCATGACTCTCTCTCTCCCCCCTTCCTCTAGCACTGTGTAATGTTTCCCTGAATGTTTTTGCCTAGTAGATATGTGTCATTGAACTCTTACATCCCTTGATGGAGGATGGAGAGGAATATGTGAGAATAAACTAGGCTATTGTGCAAAAGCAACATTTACATTAGTTGCCCTGGCCGTTTTTGCCTCTGGCCCTGCCCACTGCTGGCAAGACAGAAAAATGTTCCCCATCTGGCCTTAAATGTTTGCAGTACAGACAAAGGGCTAAAACTAGTGAGTGAGATGACCTGGAATGCTTGCCAATAGACACCTTTGTTTTAAAGTATTTTATTTAAAGGCTTCATGTAATTAAAAGAGAAGCAGCATGCTGCATTAAAAATAAAAGATAAGCAGCATTGTCTAATTAGCACTAACGCTTGATAAAGCTCCTAAAATTGGTTTTAGTCACTTACATGTGAACATGAAGCATCTTAATGTCGATGGCATGGGCTGTATTGGAAGAGGAAAAGCAGATTTTCCCCAAGACTAGTGAGAAAGAAGGCAAGCAATTGTTCAGAACTGTCCAATTTTATGTTGTATTCCAAGGGCAGTGGGGCAGAAGTCAGACCTTAAGTGACAATCATCTGGGGTCCTGACCTTTTGTACATTTTACACATAGGCAGGATGCCCATGGAAGGGACTTAAAGAGGTATGAATTGAAATAGTCTCCTCTGTTGAGTTAATGTAAGAAAAGAATGAAATCTAGAGGAAAATATCCTTTTTGTGCATCAGCTCAGGAGTGTGTTACTCATCTTTCTCTGGTGGAGAAGGGATTCTGAAGGGGACAAAGTGTTGGGCTTCATTTTGTTCCACTTTGTTAATCAGTTAAGCACTCTCTGTGTGTGTTCAGAAACATTCCCTATAGAAGAAAGCCAGTGACTAGACCAATGTTAATATCCATACCTCACTTTCTCGCACCCAGTGCCAAAGGTGGCTTATCACAATAAAACATAAAACCAAAGTATAATATTTCAAAAAATGCATAAAGCAGATAAGAAAACCAGCAGTCAATTAAGCTGAAATTACCAACAAGTAGCAAGGAAATAATCAGACCAGCTGGCAAAAGGCCTGCTTAAATAGGAAGGTTTTTTGCCTGCTGATGGAAGGATATCAATGATGGGGCTATACAGGCCTCCCTGTAAAAGAAAGTTCCAGGGGCATATTTGACTCTGCCAAATATATTGCAGATATAGGTGGGATGCAAAGAAGACTATCTTCTGAAGGTCTTAATACATGGTCAGGTTCTTCTTGTAGAAGATACTCACTGAGGTAACTTGATCCTAAGCCATAGGGGCACCGGAATATTTTAGACCACATAAGAAGCTGCCTTATACCAAGTTGGAACATTGTTCCAGCTAGTTCAGTACTGGCTATACTGGCTGGCTGTGTCACTCCAGGTTCTCAGATTCAGGTCCCTCCCAGCCCTACCTGATGATGCCAAGAATTGAACCCAGCACCTTCTACATACAAAACTTTACCACCGAGCCAGGGCTGGCATGAGACATTTAGTACCTGAGGTGAATCACAAAATAGCACCTCCTCCCTGCCAGGGAACAAGGGATGAGAGATCTACATCAGGAACAAAGGGAGGGAGGGGGTAAAATCAGGATCTGTTGCCGTTGTTGATCCCATTGTCCAAACAAGTCCCCTCATGTATGGGTTGGCCCTGCATTGAGCTATGTACAGTGGTACCTCGGGTTAAGTACTTAATTCGTTCTGGAGGTCCGTTCTTAACCTGAAACTGTTCTTAACCTGAAGCACCACTTTAGCTAATGGGACCTCCTGCTGCCACCACGCTACCGGAGCACGATTTCTGTTCGTATCCTGAAGCAAAGTTCTTAACCTGAAGCATTATTTCTGGGTTAGCAGAGTCTGTAACCTGAAGCGTATGTAATCCGAGGTACCACTGTAATTTTTGGGTGGTAGCTATACCTAGCTGAGCCAAAAGTAGTCACAATGTTACACTAATGGTTTCCCTACTTTCTATCCTTTCTTTCTCTCTTTTTACAACGTGAAGCAACACTTTATTGTTACTGTTTAGTGCTGTGTCTGCCCTTTTGGCTAGCAATTCAGATCACATTGACCCATGCACTCCTTATCCCAATGACATGCATGGCGATTATTGGACCTCATTGTATTTCCCCACAGAATCTGAATATGTGCTTCTCCCTTTACTCTTAGTGCAGCTTCATTGTCTTATATCCGCTGCTTCCTTCCGAATGCCACCTTTCCATTCTCTGCAGCAAGCCAGACATCCAGGGCTTGTCATTTGTTTTTTGAAATAAGTGCTTCTTGAAGCAGCTGTTTAGGCAATTATTTTGAACTCACAAAATTCATGACAGCAATAGCATTAAAAGTGTATGCTGCTCACAGCATGCAGTCTTCTTTTCATTGTGATCATTAACAGAACAAAGAGAGCGGCACCGTTTTCCTGTGAGCATCTCATGTCTTTGTTTGGATTGAAACTGACCAAATTGGTTTGGATTAGACTCCTTTTGTAAGTGGGATTGTAAAAATTCTGCAGTAGAACCCCAACTAGAAGAGTTGCCTGACCTTACCCAGCCAGATCGCAAGACTCTTCATTCCCGCCTGCAGGAGTGATACATAGTATGAGAATCTATAAAAAGGGCTCACAAAGTAATCTGCATCGGCAATCTAACTGGGTATTGTCTGCACACTTATTCAGTTGCTATACCATAGTAAAATGTTTATCACGTCCATTACAACTGTCCATTGCAACTATTCCAGTGGAAATGAAATAACCCAACACAGCAAATTACAATAGCCATCATTGGATAAAACATGCAACCTTCAAACCAATTACAGCCAGCAGGCTGCAGTCCAAAAATGCAGGAAAGGATAGAGAAAGGTCAGGTTCAAATAGGGAAAGGTTATTGCAAATGGGTGGTGGGAGGGTAGAGGTTGGGTAGAAATTTTAATGTGAAACTACTGAATCCACACTTTCCAAAAGGATATATGGACTGAAAGGCAAGTTATTCTTCAACATTCACACATCTTCTAACGATGTGATGCACTACTTTAACTATGTAATATGTACAAAAATGTGTCACTTGGAGAAAACAGTGCATAAAATGCCCATATTCCTGAAAACAGCATACAAAATGCATGAAAATAACATACAAAATGCATTGTATTAGTGGAAAATACTTGCAGAAGTGTGTATACCAGGAAAACTGCTGACAGATTTTGTGAGAACTTAAAAGAAACACACCTCAGACTGATGCAGAAATGTGGAGAACTGAAGATTAGTAAGGGGGGTGGGGTGAGAAGCACAATTGAACAGATTCAACCATCCTCATGTTCCATAATGTTCTTTCTGAGAGCTAGGAGTCCAGCCCTGCAGTATCCCTTAGTTTCCTTGATGATGGCAAAGGTCAAGTTGGGCCTCCCTTCAACCATCTCTTGAGTCTCAGTCAGATTCCAAGTGGTACCATTTGATCATGACATTTGTAAATAGCTCAGACTACATTCCCTGCCATTACTTTACCACACCTGGGGAATATGACCACTTTTGCTCATGTGTTCTGCCTCGCGATAGGCAAATCAGTCCATTTCATTTCCTCTCGCTCACATTTTCCCCATTCTTAAACTCAGTTTTACTCATTTCCACCCATGTTTGGTGAATTACATGTTTTTCAGTCCCACTGAAAATTAATAAATATTTTAGTGTGGATTTCTAATATACACATTGTTGTATGCATTGTATGCTAGGGTGGGGTACCCTAGCATATGCAATTGTTATTATTATTTATTTTACTCATTGCTTGGCTTGGAAACTGCATTGAAAAAATCAGGGAAATGTGAAATTTGGAGGATGGCTGTGTTTTGGTTCCTGTATTTTTCCAGAATGTGTGAATTAGGTAGGTTCACCTTTAATTCCCCCTGCCCCAGTCCCTGGTTATGCATGAAGCCTCAGGATCAAAAAACCTGTTGTACAGCTTGTTTTATATTTAACACCTTATTATTCATTTCAAATCAAGGGCTGGAGGAGCAAAAACAAAATTGTTCTATTTCCTTGAAAATGAAGATAAATCAATCATACTCCTACTCCATTAATAACAAATGCATGAAGGAGACCTCAATTTAAATTCAGCTCCTAACCTCTTTTTTAAAATAATTTTTTTATTGTCACTCAAGTGAAAACACTTAGCATAAAAAGCAGCAGGATTTATACTTTGTTTACTCTGGTGGAATACATTTCTGAAGTTTTAGCTGCAGCTAACAGTATGTGAAATGGAACAGGTTAATGGTGGAGTATTTTGTTTTGTTTTCCTTATTCGTACGGCAATTTCTCATGTGTTAGCTTTCAGCTTTCATTCCATGCCAATATAGCCCAGCCTTCATGTATTGTATCAACCTCAATACATGTGGTGTCTTTTTTCCTACAGATCAAAAACAAGGGAAATAATGGCAAATTTGTTTCCCAAGGTGTTAGCAAAAGCTTATTTCCTCGGAATAATGGAGTCCAGGTAACTGGCATTTGTGTTTTGCAGAAATGTCAGATCTCCCAAGCCCAGAACCCAGATTCAATTCAGCCATTCTTCCCATTGCCAGGATGCAGCACCATAGCAGCGAGTGGCCATCTACGCTAGTCTGTATGATTACAAGGGCATTAAAGGAAATACAGGGAAACTCTACACCTATCAGCTGATTCCCATTCTGCAGCCTCGAGTCCCAAAGGCAGGTTATTGAAAAATCTAACAATTAGAAATCAAATCAGAGGCCTGTGTGGCCTTGCCATCGAATCCTAGGGAGAAATAAGAATTGCAGCAATATGAAGTAATAGTCTGCCCAATGCAATGAATGAAGCTTAATGTCCTCAGTCCACAGCATGACTTCAGTAAAATTAAAAAGCAATGTAATGCTTCTTGGGGCATTCTCTCGGCCCTATTAGTATGCAGTGGCATGTGCCAGACTGGCACCTATAACAAGTGCTGTTGGTTTCATTTACAGGCCCTGCCAACAGCAGCTCGCAACAGCCTGTGAAAAGCCATTATACGCCAGCCCATAAAGCCACACAAAATTTTCATTATGTTTCCCTCAAAAAGTGCTTGTTTTGCAGGATAGAGCTGATGTCAATAAAATGGATTGGGTGTCACTTAAACCAAGTGACGTGCTAATCTCCTGCAGGCCTGTGTCCTTAATCTCTACAGGACACAAGTCAGTTTAGAAGCATGAGCTGTTCTTCCCAGGTAGCAACTATTGAGCTCTTTAATGCAAATTCAAAGGCACCACTTATCAGTGTGCTTCAGAAATTACTTCAGCGTGCTCGCTGCCTGTAGATGGAGAGTTCTTCCCTGCTCCAACTCCTCCCTTCCCTGCATGCAAACACATACACCCCAAATCCCTGGACACCTTCCAAGAGCCTACTGTACCCACAAGCACCTTTTTAATTCTAAAGAAATTGGCTGTGGTGATAGATGCCCTGTCACCAATTAGATTAGAGGCATTTCCTCTGGCTATTATTAAGCTAACTTGACTATTGCCCTTGTGTAGTTTAGCCTGATCAAAATCCAAAGTCTAGGGAAGCATTTTCAATTATGAGCTATGCTGCGGCACTCCTGCAGACCCAAATTCTTCCGTTCATTCAAAGAAGTCGCTGCAATAACAAGTGATATTATAATGAAAGGGCAGAATAATAGGTTCAGGATCAAGAATGCAAGCAGCTCATCAGACTGACATACAAAGGCTATAGAATGACTTAAATTGGTTCGGTTAACATTTCAGGAGGATAGTTAATATTCTAGGGTAAGTAAGGCCAGAGAAAATCCACAGACAATTTCTGACACTTCACAGCGGTCTAAGAGCTAAATAATTTCTTCCGTGGTAGGATATCAATCATATCCCAGCAAAACAGACATTTTGGACTGCATGCTCTCCTTTCCCTTTTGCTCTCCACTCTGTAATCACCAAAGAATACACTCCCCTCCCCCCCGCACTAGCTGTAAATTGGAAAAAGAAAGTCATCACTCCATCCGTAATTAATTTTCTATTTATTGGAATGAAGGCAAGCTGTTCGGCACAGAGTTGGACATGGAAGGAAAAATAAATTCTCTCCAACCTTCTGAATCAGAGATTCTTTTTCTCTTTCCCTTTCTAAGAGATGGAAACATCAGCCATTTCTTTCCTTTCCCTTGCTTGATCTAGTGTTTGATTCTGATGGTTTGCTACTTAATTTATTGCCATTATATCTAAAGTTAAGGTTGAAAAGACATAATGGACTCTTGTGTATTAGGAACGTCTGCATAGTGGTGATATTGAATGCCATTCACTTTGGGAAGTGCCTGGCATGACCTTCACAGATCCCATTATAAACTGAGAAACAAAGTGACCAGATATTAGTGTTTCCAATGATGCTTCTGAGTTGATGTCCCAATCTTCTAAACAGTGATCACGCCAAGGGTGCAGCATGTACTCAAGCACTTTTTTACCTTTGAAAGATGTCTGGAGGCATAATGGCATTTTACAATACTTGTGTTCATTTACAATTATAGAGGCTGACCAAAAGTGGAGATATAGCAATCTGACCACCCCAACACACTGATTCTCCATTAGGAGTTTGTTTTTGAGGGGGGATGGCACTGGGATCCTTTAAATAGGCCATAAAACCCACAGCTCTGGCCTCTTTCTCAGATTGGCTGCAGACTCACCTGTCTATCATTCTGTTTCAAATACAGAAACATCTCATTGAATTTGCCCCTTGCTGGGGGAGGGGAAAGAAAGACACGACCCATTTTGCAACACTTTCACATTTAGTTTCCACAGCAGCATATTGCCCCTAGCTTATATATGAAAGAGGGCATTTAGCAGACCTAGCCTGAACTATGTCTTTAACAAAAGAAAATGATCAGACCATTTTAGCAGTCCTTTCCTTACAGCACTGAGTGGACCCCCCCCCCACTGCCAAAGAATTTGTTTGTTTGTTCCACCTTCAAGTATTTATTCAAGTGTGGATTACATTTATATCCTACTTTTCTTCTGAGGAACTTAAGGTGGTGTCCATTGCTCTTCTCCATTTATTCTCACAACAACCCTGTGAGGTAGGTTAAGCTAAGAGACCATTAGCAATTCAAGGTCACCATAACACTAATTTTCAAAAACCGGATCCTCCTTTGCTGTTTCCACAACACTTGCTTTAATCTCCATATTTGACTGTATTCATACATCAAGGTTTCACTTTAGGAGTATGATCGATCAGCCCATGAAAGGTGAGGCAGAGAGATAATGACATATATAATAAGATAAAATTTAAAAAATGGTTCCTAGCAACACTGGTGAGCAGTCACTAACATCATAAACACCCCCTGATTTAAGACTGAATTTTACAGTGATTCATTTCCATCATTTGGATATATAAGAACACTGAAACAAGTGTTATTAGTCACCCTGTCTGACAGCATGGCTTCAAGGAGTGAGCTTGCTCTAAGTATCCCCACCCACAACATCACATGTTCCTTCCCCAATGTCTTCTCTGGTGCAGCAGAGGGAAATACCCCACCCACGCAGTGCTCTGAATGCAAACCACTTCCTGTGCAGAGCGGAGAAAAGTTTCCCCATTGCCGTTTGGATTGAAACCCCACCTCTTTTCAATCCAAACCTCTTCCTATGTCAAGGGAAGCAATTCATCCACTTTAAAATGGAGCATTTTCTTTCTACAGCAAACCTCTTCAAAGGCATGATTCCAGTGCCAGTCAGCTGATTGGTGCTGTAGGTGTGGCTTCAAATGAGGTTGTTGTACACCAATCAGCCAATTGAAGGTTGCTGTAAATTCCAATCAGTTGATTGGCAGTAAAGTCACCTTTAAACTTTGACAGGTCTCAGTTATCTGATGTCATTACAGATACTAGATCTAATTTGTGGTGCTAGTTTTATAAAGAAATAGAAGCTTATGCTTTGCCCCACAATCTCAGGGGTGTGTGGGTATTTTACCATGGTTTGTAGTAAAGGAAGGCCGCCTTTATACTGGGACAGAAGATGTCATTTGTTGATGAATTTATTTCTTGGAAGACACAGTCATTTCTGAATTTGGGATGAGTGAAATAGATCCTAGTGCTCGGGAAATAAAATTAATCACTGAAGCTGATTATCTGTGTGTGTATCAGTGTAAGTGACTTGGTCATATTAAATCTGATTGATATGCTTTGTTGTTTGGGGTCTAAGAGTGCATAGGAAAACACCATTTTGCATTTTGTGCTTTTGCCTAGCTGGAATGTGTCTTTGAAATGTGATGGTGCCTCTTGCCTAGATGGAATATAGAGATGTGTGTGTAAACACTTCGGACTTTTTTATGCCTGGGATGCAGCCTATTACACAAAGGTAAGAGTCACATCTTTTGCGCTGCCCTCTTTTGTATTTGGCACTTGACTGTGTTCCCTAGAAGGTTACCCACAAGGAAAAGTAGCCCTTGGGATGGAAACAGGTGCCCCATTCCTGTTCCAAGAGCATGTTATGAAAAACAGAATTACCAATGCATAATTCTTACTATTTTGTTTGTATCATACAAGAAATCATTAGCCCGTCACACTATGTTCCATGGAACTTTCTCTCTAGTAAATGAGTTTAGGACTACAGTCCAAAAGTTGTTTTCTGGAGGACAAAACAGCAGATACAGTATGGTAAGAAATTTGACACTGCAGTGGACTCTCTTAATATGCATTTGAAAACAGAGCCTGTGTGACATTACAGCTTGGCAGCTAGAAGACAAATGATGTGCCTTTACCCATATTAGGTAAAGTGCAAAAATTAGCAATGACGCTGTTTATAGCTTCATTTTTCCTGTGCTCAGTATGCTACTGTCATAGCAACACTTACAGTTATAACTCAAAGACCACCGCCTTTGAAGGACGTAATTTACAAACTTTACAAGATGTTGTATCAGCACTCAGATATTATAAACTATTCAGTTCATGCCAAATACTGATAATCGTTTCTTCAGGAAACCTTTTATGGATAGAAAAAAGCTTAAACAGGCTGCTCCCGTTAGATTCTTTATGCTGCTCTCTGCTTTCTTTGATGATATGTGGATAAGTGAACTTAGTGCTGCATCCAACAGTGGCAGAAGAAGCATTCCTTTTAAGGCTGTTAATTTGCTTGGTGCAATGCATTGCATAATGGAAATGGGAGGGACATTTTAGACAAGTTTTTTATTTGGGGGCATATTTAATCCTTGCTCCTTCTTAAGTAATAGCTGGCTGGAAAGAAGCTGAAGTTGCTGTTCGTAGATCTAAACTATGTCCTCCATGCCACACTCATTGGCAGTGGCAGTTTAACGGGAAATATATGTAAATACGAATAGCCGTGTTTAATAGCAGTTGGTATGGAATGTATGGATAAGCAGCAGAGAGATAGGTTTGGGGAATCTCACTGCTGCTTGAAGCAAAAAGAGCAACACGGTTCCTAGCTGCAATCCTGAACATATCTGCTAGGAAGTAGGTCCTACTGATGGCAGCAAAGGATTGCACTTTAAAAGTATTCAGATCTTTTTCTGAACTGTTTCTCTGAAAGGTATTCAGACATGAGTTTTGAGTATCTCTTAAAAGTAGGTAGCAGCAGCCTCAAAAGCAACACAGGTGCACTGTGGGATCTACTCGTCCAGAGACTTTTGTAAATTGTTGTACAAAGAGCAGCCCTGGTAGATGCAGAGATTTAACTATGTGGAGAAAGTAATATACCGGTATGTGATGCCATGTCCATGTATAGAGAGTTCTGCTGGCATGAGCATAGAAACAAACTGTTGTACAGGAACACCCAGGAACCTGATAATCCTTCTTGAGGCTGGCAGATTGCTCTGAGTGAATGGCTAGGCTGGCATTGCTGTCAGAGACAATGTTCAGGAGACCCTAATCCCAATCAGCCTTTCTTGGGGAATGGGCCAAAGCAAGGTCCATAGTTCAGTGGTACAACTTCTGCTTCATATGCAGAAGGTCCCAGGTTCAGTCTCCATCATTTCCAGGTAAGACTAGGTGAGACCCTTACTGTCCTGCTGCCAGTCAGTGTAGAGCATACTGAGCTAGATAGACCAATGGTCTGACTTGGTATAAGGTAGATACTTTTATTCCTTTTCATCTCAAATGGGCAGGTGTACCATATGCATTCCTTGGTGTGCAGCAGCAGCAGGGATTAGTGTTATGCATCTGCAGGAGCATCATACTGGCTCAAGCAGTGTGCTTGTCAAACGTCACCCTTCTCCCTCTTAGTAAACAGTTGCAACTCTGCAGCCAGGAGGTCAGGTAATCACTGTCACCCTACCATAGTACCACACTTCTGCCTACATCATGACTATTATGAATCCATAATGTAAGTTATGAAAAATAATGCAGACTTGAGAAGACTGTCTTAAGACAGTACAAATATGATTACTCAATTGCCTATCTGACTTTCTGTTAAGTTGTGGGTGAACATATCAGACGACACAGCAATTATTCAAACAGCTCTTGTTTATTCACAGGCTAGAACAGAACTGAACTGAAAGGTTCAGCCAGCCTGCTTATATAGAGCTCCACTAGAAGGCAACAGTAACCATTTTCTGTAACTATCCAATCACTGAACATCGCTTTTGATCCCTTATTTGCATATGTAGACCTGAACTATCTACAGTATCCCCCTGCTGGTCCAGGGTGAGAACTTCAGTACATAACACTTTCCTTGAAGAAAATCATGAAGGAACTCTCCATACTGAGGCCTAGCTGTGGAGTTTGTTTCTCTTATCAGAATAGAAGTTAATCCTTGCATGGAAAATCCATGGATGTTATGCTGGGTCTTTGGTGGTAGGCTAATAACAAATGGGCTTCTCTAGTGAAGTGCTGTTTTTAAGGTGCCTGGGAGATCTCTTAACACCCCAGCTTGACAGGAGAATGCCTGTTTTCCTTTGTATACTGCTGAAGATTCAAGTGGTGAAGTCAGACAGGATCACTGCAAAACTTGTATTTCCTTTGACAACTTCTCTCTTTATCTCTCTTGCAATCCCTCCTTTCACTTCAGATCTGTGTGGAATGGTGCTTGAAAGCACCACACAAACCATGCAAGCATGCCTAATGTGTGTTCACTTGGAAAGTATATCCCTAATGTACTTTAAGCAGCCCTTTGTTTACACTGAAGTTTCAAGATTGATTTGAGTTACTCTTGGGTGATTCAAGAATGCAGGAAGGAGAGCTGTTTTCTAAGCTTCTAAACCATCCAAGTGCATACGTACACATGCTTAAATACCACGGAATTCAGTAGGATTTTACTGCTCATATACCTCATAGCTAGGTTGCTGCAATCTTTTTTTTTTAGAGTACTTTTATACAGCCTTTGCTTGTATAAAATTCTGCAGCCAATTTCATGCCATATATAGTCATATGTGCATCAGATCCTCATCAATGCAGCGATAAGATTGTGGTTGGATGTGGATGATCAAGTTTCCCCCCCAGCCAAAGTCATCCCAACTTGTATACTGTATTCCTCTTAATGTGTTTGCTACCTGGTGATGAGAAAGTGGAATTGCATTGTTTTCTGGTAGGCCCTGGCATGGCAAAGAAATTCGGCAGAAATTCAACTTTCAGGAAAATTTATCTTCATGTTAGAAAACTTTACCTATTGAATTTTTGCCTTTATGTAGCTTCATGGTTAGTTGGTATGTTTGGTTGTTCCATATTCAAATAGTCAAGTTATATAATGAGAATTTATTATAACAATACTAAATAATTAGAAATGATCATTGATGGTAAGTAAGGGCTGTAACTGTGCTTTGTTGCTGACTAAAAACAAAACTTTCCAACAAATGATTGTATTTTAAAAATGCTTTAATGCAAGAAACTATGGAAGAATTCTTTTCTGCTTGGGCATGAGGAGTGAGGCAAAAAGCCAACCTACAGGAGTTGGTAGTTAGAGTAATAATATTGCAAAATATCTGAGAGGGACCATTTTCTGAGCTGGCATAAAACCAATAAAACTACAAGCACAGAGCAGTTTTAAGTTACTGAGTAACAATAGTTTTAAAGCCCTAATAATGGGTGACACATTGATTTCCTTTGGCAATGCATTCTAGTGGAAGCAAAAGACTGATACACACAATAAGACATCCTAAAGAGCAATTTACAAAAAAGAATATTTGGTGCCATCAATGACTGTGTACACATTACTGTTTACTCAGGCTCCAGGGTGCTCCCATCATTGGGATTTGAAGCTAAGTACACATGACATTGGCCAAAATTCATTTATAGACTGCAGCTTTTGAGAAACACTCCAGTTTGATGTGTTTCCCCTCATAATAATATGAGTCTTGCTGTATCAAGCCAATGGTTCATCTTGCCCAACATCCTGTTCTCATGACCTGGTGCCAGTGGGAAACCCGTAAGCAGAATTTGAGCACAGGGTCACTCTCTACTCCCCAGATTTCCAGCAACTGGTATTCAGAAGCATGGGGAAACAGATAAGGAAAGGTGCAACAGGTGAAGCCATCCTCACCACCACTCCGGTGTGTACAGAAACATACAAAAGCCACTTGAAACACAGTGGGCGGTGAGGATGACCTTGTTGTATCTCAAGCCACTAATGTGTACATTAGCTCTGTTTGGAGGACTTTGTCACGCAAACATTGCCCTTTTATTGCCAAAATGATTTGGGTGACAATTGTATAATAATCTGCATAACTACCTTTTGCAGCTGCTACTAAAGCGTGTTCTGCTTCATGGAGAGCACGTGCTGCGGTGGGGGCTGACAGGACACTCCAAAGTTGAGGGGTGGGCTAATTGATCGTTGGCCACTGTTGTGATTGGGCTTCCCTTGTTGTTGTTGCCATTTGTTGATTGACAGCCAGAAATGTTAAAACTCCCTGCACAAGGCGTAGAGCTTCCTTTTTTCGCCCCGTGCATTGGATTGCCCGTCCCCCCTCCCTATATTTAGGGTTGTTCCCTTTGACCTTGCTATGCCTGTTATGGGGTCATCTGCTCTTGGGGCAGAGGCCTGGTAGAAATTTTGTCCATCTGGCTGATTGTTTCTTAAATAAATGCTTTTTTTTTGCATACAGTGGTACCTCAGGTTAATAACTTAATTCATTCTGGAGGTCCGCTCTTAACCTGAGGTACCTCTTTGCTAATGGGGCCTCCAACTGCCACCATGCTGCTGCTGTGTGACTTCTGTTCTCATCCTGAGGCAAAGGTCTTAACCCGAGGTACTATTTCTGGATTAGCGGGGTCTGTAACCTGAAGAGTCTGTAACCTGAAGCGTCTGTAACCTGAGGTACCACTGTATAAGAAGCATATTAAGCAATTAAAAATGCTAATAAATAACAATACTCTTTTGTTCTGTGGGGCAAACATGGCAACAAATTCTGAAAGGAGCCTCAGTTTATCTCTTGCTTAAATGCTTCCTCTTCCTTTTAGTCAGTCAAATGAACAGTTTTTGCTCTCTTCTCAGGATACAATAACTGCCTCATTTACGTCAGCTAACCATCATGCAGGCATTATCCTTGCATTGTTTTAAATTATGACTCTCTTTCACGAGCTGTACCTCGGCTTTCTTAACCACTTCATAATTTCCCCCCTCTTCTTTCTTGCTCACTTTCTCCTCTATACCAAGGAGGCTTTCATTCTTCAAAATGAGGTCCTCCAGGCATTTCTGTCCTGTCATTCTTGAGTTGAAATGCTCCATAGGGCCTGTCAGTCTGACTAGTTTCTTTGGTGCCTGGTAACAGGTGTCGAAGGATAGTAAATCCAACTGAGCAGTGGCACTCATGAACAATTTTCATTCAAAGGGGGGGGGGGAGCCCTCCTTTCTCTCCTTGAACATCATTCTGCAGGCAGCAGAAGTATGTTAAAATCGGAACACTCTGGAGACAGGTCAGTGCCAGAAACTTCTTTCCTAGGCATGGGGACCCACTCACCCACACCCACATCTCATTTGGTTCACGACCCCCCATGTTTTTAAATATTTTAAGAATGCAAAAGCCACCAGCAACATTTCCTGCAAAACTGCCACTGAGACAAATGGGAGGCAAAAGAGGTGAACAAAGCAATGATTTTGTAAAAGTCTTATTTCATTCCGAGTTCTTTGTGACTCATTCCCATTGGATGAACTGGGCATCTTAATGTACCTCCAAACAAATTTGATTATTGTGGGAAGTTTTGCTTTGCATTTACGTGAAGTGTCATGCTTTTAAACATAATGGGCATGATCCATAAGGAGTGCCTCCCATGAAAACAAATGAGAGCTAACTCCTGATGTGCTTTTGCAAAGCCCCACAATTCAATGGGGCTCCTTGAGAGAAATCCCGAGTGGCTTGGTGCTGCTTCTTTTTAATAAGCCTCTAAACAAATGAGTCCTCTTGTTGTTCCGGGAGCAGATTCTGCTTTGCATTTACTGGTAGATATTCAGCTAATACATTTATTGGCATGCAAAGATTTTGAGCATTTTAAAAAGGCAGATATTTCATACTTTGGCAGGCATTTTTATATTGTGTGCTTGATAGGCGCAACATGCTGTTCTGGGAGCTTCAGCAAGCATAAATCACAGCAACAATGAATAATCTGAGCCTGATTGAATTTATGGTCACCATCTTCTCTTTGGTAAATTCTAAATTCATGAACTTTTAAGTGCTTCCCATCTTTTTAAGGTTTTCCATCATCACAAATTCAGAAGGAAATAAAGCTCAGGGTGATTTTATGAATAACAACAGCAACAACTATCCTAGCACCGCTGAGTATTCCAGAAGGCTGAATAACTAATTTGCTTTAGATTTCAATAGTTTTGTGTAGTTGCAGTTGGAGCATAACTAAAACGGATATGATTCAGATTGTTAATTGGTGCCTAGTAAAATGATTTTAAAAATATTTGGCTACAGATATTGGTACCTCTTGTTTCAGAATGCATCTATCCTTTGCTCCTCCTTTAACACCATCATATATATATGAAAGCTTAAAAGGTGATTTGTGGAAACCTACATCATCCAGCCTTACATACGCCCCAGTGGATGAAATATGGACCATTCCATATAGAGATGGGAGAGAAATTCAGTTAATTGTGCATTTTAATACATATCTAACCTAATCCACACCTCTCATAAGAATACATGAACCAAAACACAGTCATCCTTCAAAATTCACTCTTCTAATTTTGCGATGCAGCTTTCTAGTGGAAAATGTGTACAAAACTGTATATATTAGGGGTAAGTGTATATTAAACCGAATATGGTGAAAATAGCATACAGAAGTGTATTGCATTAGGGGGAATGGCTTGCAAATCTGTGTGCATCAGGCAAAATTGCAGACTAAAATGTGTATCTTGGAATAAATGCAAACTAAAATGGTTTCTGTGAGGGCTTTTTAAAAAATTGCAAATTGATTTATAAGTATGGACGGAGAAATTGAAACTGACTGGAGCTAAGAATATGAAAGACATTGTAGAACCTATTTTTTAATTTCAAAATGGAAGTAAAATCTTGGGATAAGGAGAAAGTATTCCAAGGTTCAGAGTGATTTCAGGGCAAAGAATTCTTAAGCACAAGTCAACATATTTATAGCAAAGCACAACCACTATACCTCATTCATTCCTTTTCATTTTATGCTGGGTAATCCCAAGGCTAAGGGTTTATCCACACTTAACTTTTGCCCTCCTCTTTCCAGACTAGGGACACCAGCTCCTGGAGGCTGAGCCTCTTTGCCCCAACCCAATATTTTTCGGGTGAGGGCCATTCCCCCACCCATGTCCATAAAGTGCAGAGGCAAAGCACGGAGCCAAGTGCGGTACAGTTCCAGTGGCTGCCTCTTTCTCCTCCTGCTGCCATGGAAGGGAAGGAGGGCCAAATCAGCCTCCCACCGGTGGTGGTGCCAGGAGAAGGAAGAGGAATCGTCACCCACCCTTGAAGCCACATGGTTTCCCTGTTTGGCTTCGCTCTGGCTCTGCCTGACACCATGCATGTGACATTGCTCCTCTCCTAATTGTGCTTGCAGGTTTCCATCTTTGTTCCAAGCACCGGTCCATGGTTTAAACCTCTGTGTCCAAGCATTGATTTTGTTGTAGTTGTTGTTGCCTAGTGAGATCATATGAGATACTGCCCGATGCTGACTCTACTGCTAGCACCGCTTTTCTGCTGGCAGTAGAGGCAGTGTGGTGGGTGAGTTGATGGTGATGGTACCACGTCTTGGACTTCTAGTGTCCAAAGTGGCTGCCTCACCCTTCCTCATGGGTGGGATGGACCTGCCCCAAATATTTTACAGTCCTTAAAAACTAGGCATTATTCAAAGGGCTTAACCCTTTCTCCCTGTGTCATTTGCAAGATCTCTTTATATGGACATGCATGCACACGAGCTGCTGTTAGATGTATGAGAGAGATACCCATAGGACTATAATATTATTTGATGATGAAGATCTTTTGCAACCCGCATTCAGTCCAATTTAAGTAAATTGCTTCCTTGAATTGTGAGACAGACTTTAAAATATTATGTATTTTGGATCTGAACATAATAATGCCCATACCCAACGAATAGCATAATTATACAAACCAGCCTCCACAGCAAAGCCTGGATATATTATTACATCTTCATTGTCTTTAGTAAGTGTAATACAAGCACCTGAAGTATTATACATGCAACATACCTAATTAATGTATTTCCCTGCAACTTTCTTTTCAACAGAGCCTTCCTTCGATTAACTGGATAACCTAGGGCAATAACTGATACAAATCACAATCAAATTTGCATTCCTCTAAGATTCATGCAAGAGAGAGGGAGGGAGAAAAATGATCTCAAGTAGAGTTCTGACAACAGAAATTGTATTATTTGTATTTGTATTCTGTACAACAGAAATTGTATTATTTGAACTATTTTAGATCCTACAGTGGTACCAAGGTGGGTACATTGAAGTAGATTAGAAGAAACAAAAAATATCAGTTTTATATCATAAACAAGCCATAATAACAGGAACAGAAAAGAACCCAGCAGTGAGTAAAAGCCGTATCAAAATCAAGCCAATGTGTTAATAGCCCCTAAAAATCTCCTGAATAAATGGATTTAGAACTGGCACTGAAAATTCATCTGCGTCAGTGACAGTCATATTTCAAGGGGGATGGAGTTGCATGATCAGGGCATCATCATATAACAGCTCCTTTCTTTGTTTGCCATATAACAGATTTCTACTGGACTGTGGACAACCAGGAACACATAAACTTATTAATGCATGTACAGGTCAATATGGGCCTGGCATAATTATATATAAAGAGACTATCCTTCAGCTATCTAGGTCCTGAGTTTCTAAGGGGTATATTCAACTATGTTTCCACCAGTGCAAGGATTTCAGTTTGTGCAATGGAACTTCCCATCCCTCCCCTGTTTCTGTGTGTGCATCCTGTGGTTTCTCCAAATCTGCTCCAGAAGGCGCAATTCTATCCATTTATTTATTCATTTTCTGTTTCACCCTTCTGCCCAAAGGAGCCCAGGGCAGCAGTCATTCAGGACTGGTGCAATAGGATCCTGGGAATTTGAACCACCTTGCAGTGTAGCAGCCACCTTTTGCACCAGCTTTTTCTGACACCGCCTCAGTTCAGTTAAAAAAGCTAGTTTAGACCTTGCAGAGTTTGAGAGCCCAGTACATCAAGAACCATCTCTTCCCATATGAACTTACCCAGACCTGGAGATCAGCATCTTAGACCAATTTCTGCTTGTCCTCTCTAAGAGACGTTTTCAGGATGTCAGTGAGGGAACAGGCTTCTTCTGCAGTAGTCCCTAGTTCCCATGGAATCTTGCCTTTGTCTCCTTTTCAGCACTGGACAGTTTTTTTTTATTACTCTTTTCCTTTGCTCAGTATTAATGGTTAGTGGTTGTTTCTAGTGTTCATTGTTGGGTTTAATAGGGCTGTATATCCTTTGATGATTTTGGATGAAACACTTTAGTATATTTGTATTGCTTTAATGGAAAATTTATTATGTAATTTTGTATTTTACTTTTTTGTAAATCACTTTTGGACTCCAATGTCACATAGAGCTTTTCACAGAAATACAGTTGGGAAATTACTAGTGAATGGGTCACATTGGCCAAACTATCCCTTTCTGAGAATGTCCATAGCTGGTAAATAAACTGGAGCTGGGGGCGGGGGACCTCCTCCTGATGCTAAGACCACTTGGGTATTCATCAACAATGCTTTCACATGAAGCACCCACTGGCAACGTAGCCACTCTTTCAAAAGGGATGTAACACCACCATTAACCAATTCACAGACCAACCCACAGGATGGGGTCAGAATTCAGTTTCAGCTTATCCTATGTAGGGTGACTAGATTCAAAGGAATAAGATGGAATGTCAACAGGTTCCGTTTTTTATCATTGTGGAATGACCCCAATATTACTTCCTGTCTTCATTATTAAAGTTGTATCCTTTCTTCTAGTAGTCAACATTAAGCAGCAAGCATGTGGGTTTACACTGGATACACTGCTACCACAATACATATGTATCTTTTATCCTGCACAGACAACTTTCTTTCCCTTTCCCTTTGCCTAGGATTAGTTCATCATCATCTGATCTAATGAATAAACAATCTAGGGCTGCAAAAGAAATACTTATCTCCTCACCTCTTTTTAATGATTTCAATGCTTTGGTTTGCACAGAGCTCACCACACCGAAATGGGAGAATATTTTGTTTTAGTGCTGCACAATATCCCAATTGCATTCTTTAGACTCACTAAGACCTTAGATGGAAGGCCACAGAGGCGTGGTAATTGAACAGGAGGCTTGGTGGCCGATAAGCAAGAAATTTGATGCTGATAAAAGAAGAGGTACACTTTAAAATGGAAACTTTAACTTATTGCATATGTTGTGGAGCAGCTGTACAGAAATAGGGCCAGATGGCCATCAGTGTTATGTGTGAGGTATATCATGTGATAATACACCACTTGCAAATTTGCTTCTGCTGAAAGGTGACGTGAAAATTCGTTGGGTAGTAGTTGACATCTCTGTTCTGGCTATTTCATATATGTGAAGCTGCAGTCAACAAATTATGAAGAGACATGTGTGTGAACTCAGCCATTGAATGAGTTTGTTCCATCAAGGAGCAAGAACAGAATCACTGATTTAAATGGAAAAATGTTAATATGTAAACAGGTGCTGGTTGTATGTATACCAGAACGTGTGGCATAAATTTATTTATAGATGATGCATGCACGTGCAAACATATTAGCATGTAATTAGATGACTGTGTGGACTTGGTTTACTCCTAGACCATTTTAAATGGACAGTGGTTATTGGATTGCCAAGTACCCCACTCTGTCATAGTTTGTTGTTAACATGTCCAGTTGTTGGCACAGCATCCATAGGTCCCCGCTTTCACTCTTTCCATACTTCCTGAATCACACCTGGAACAAATATGTGGTCAAGAGTTAAATCCTGAAGTAGCTTATCAGTAAGCTGTTTCCAGTAGATCTCCCAGCTTAATCTGGTGTTTCCCTGGGCTCATTCTACCTTTATATCCTAGCATCTTAGAGAACATTTATAGACTTTGAAGGAAAGGAGAACTTGTTTAATTATAGTATATATATAAAAGAAAAGGGAGATGATTTCTCCTGATTAGCTTTCACTGATATTTTTGAAGCAGGCTGTTTCAGGACTGCAGCTTTATACTAAACCACCTTTCCTATTGGATTTGTTAAGTGCTCTATTAATAAACTAAACTCAGAAGTAATGAAGGGTATAAAAAAAGAAACAAGTTAAGTGAGTTACTATAGCACTGTAAAGTCAAATAAGACAATGATAAGTAGTTAAACATAAGCTTAGCTAATACCGACCATTAAAATGTTAATAGTCCATATCGGGTAAAATAAAATATTAGAGAAAACTCTATGAATTATTCAATATATCGATTTACCCGCAAGTAAGCGAAATAAACATGTCTTCAGTGGTGATCTAACAAAAACAAATAAAATGTTTCAGTACACAATATATAGCAAGCATTGTCTGCAGCTAACCAAAGCACAGTACTGTCCAAAATATCACAATTTTCGCCAGATGCATTAAATGGGCATCTATATAGAATGAAATGCAGTGTTAATAAGCAGCTGACTTGAGCCCAGTTCCAACTGCCTCTGCGGGAATGGAGCCATGCATTGAATTCTGCCACATTAAACTTATTCTCCATTTCACTCTCACACCTCTTTCCATGTGTCTAACTTCACCTCTTCCCCCATACAATGAATTCTTTTAGTCCTATCATTAGACTGTAGCAGAAGTGAAGAGAAGGGATAAAGGGTCACCACCACCTCTGTGGAGGAACCAAGCTCCTTCATCTATCACCTGTCAGCAGCCAGTTACATCCTCTATAGTAGAGGAAGAGGAAAGATGAACAGAATGGAGAAAGTTGGCATACTCTGAACCATAATGATGGGATAGCATTCTGTCCAAATATATAAATGGTGGAAATAACTGACAAGAAAAAACTCAAAGGCAATTTGGAAGGTCTGTTGTGATTTTTCCAATGTAGAAGAGTACAGTGCTGTATTCTGTTTTTATTGCTTTAGGACAGAAATCTCCCAAGTGGATGCCTCAGTCTTAACAACAACAACAACAACAACAACAACAACAACAAAAATAATAATAATTTATACCTCGCCCTCCCTGGCCAAAAATATCACAGTATTAACATCATAAGGGGGGTGGGGAGAGAGAGAGAACCAATTTAAAATACAGGTTAAAATGCAATTTAAAATGCAGCCTCATTTTAAAATAGTCAACAAATCAAGACCATAAGGGGAGGGAAACATAAGGGTCAGACTGAGTCCAAACCAAAGGCCAGGCGGAACAGCTCTGTCTTGCAGGCCCTGCGGAAAGATGTCAAGTCCCGCAGAGCCCTAGTCTCTTGTGAGACTTATGCATTCCCCAGGGACAAATCCTCCTGGGGTACCATCCTGTGGGAACCACAGACACCTTACAAGCAGAGAAATGGTTTTGGAATAGGAAGCCAATGATAATGTCTTCTTTTTCCTTTTTTTTACAATTTAGCTGTGCTCAGGCAGTGTTTGAGAGGACTTAACTGCTTAAGAAATATCTCGGGACTATTTAAAGAACAATCTTGAGTGAGAAGTTAACATAAGTGTCTTTATGGGAATCATTACCGTCTGTATAGCAATCTCTTCTGAAATGCCTTCACCAATTCATTCTGAAGTTAGGTTTTCCCCACCCCCAGTCCAGTTGCTATGATGCTGGCCTGCTTTGCTACGAAACAGAAGGCTTGGTCTTACATTGCTATCTTTATGGCATTATGACAAAGGAGAATTTACAGTATAGTCTCCTGACTTGATCCTTCTGCTGGGGAGCTTACTTTGAATTATTAAGAAGTCTGTTTTATTTTAAAAGGGTTGTTGGTTGGGAAATTACTTCATCTGTGGAGAATTCACAGATTTGTTCACTTTTAAACCTGCACGTAAGGCACTGTGATATTTATGGCTAACTATGTGCCCCAGCTGGCTATAAAGTTCAGTTGATTAGAGCAAGTATGCCAGAAATTCAGAATTTCCATATTATATTAATAAAATATATTTTATAAACTGTTACCATCCACATTGTAGTAAGACTCCGATATGGCCCAGGAGCCAGTTTTCAGCCCTGAAGATTTAAAATGTCACATATTTAAAGTTGACTATTCTTACTATGGCTTACACTAAAAGGACCTTTTTAGTTCAGCAGCAGTTAACATAACACTTTTTCTTTTCTTTTTTTTGGCATTTAAGAATTAAACTTCTGCTGGTGTTGATTCCATTATGAGTTAATTTAAGAAAGGTGCATTAAGAAACAATGAAACAGCCAAGTGTTGTGATGAGATGGGGAACAATGGCATTATTTCAGTGCTCACCTGCTATGAGCAGATTCATAATATAGTATTGGAGAGCAAGACTGGGTCAGTGTTGCTATGTCAAGATAAACTATTACTAAATACCTCATTGAGCACAGCCAGAGGTGCTGCCAGGGTCAAGGGGGCACAGATATGCCTTCTGGTTTCATGTGCCACCTTGGCCAACACTTTGGCCAACTCGCTTTATATGACAGTCCCACCAGCAGCCCCCTCCTCCTGTTTTTTACACATTTGAGTGACAAAATTGATATTCTGTAATTCACTACCCGTCTTGTTCTGCCCAGAAGTCTTCTCTTGGGGGTCATTCTGTGCTTTTTGCCTTACCTCCTCAGTATTCTGGTGCCCTCATTGAAATCAGCCAACATACTTCTCCATTTTGGGAAAACTACTAATTCTAAGACAGGCTTCCTCAAACTTGGCCCTCCAGATGTATTTGACCTACAACCCCCATGATCCCTAGCTAGCAGAACCAGTGGTCAGGGATGATGGGAATTGTAGTCTGAAAACATCTGGAGGGCCGAGGTTGAGGAAGCATGTGCTAGGGATTCAAATAGAAGACAAGTGCTGAGTTTGGACAATAAAGATGGGTGTTGAGGAAGCCTGTTCCAAGAGATATTGATGGGGAGGAGGAGGGAGGGCATACATCATAATAGCTATGAAATATAATATCAACACTTATTTTTCTATTTCTTGTTTTCTGTATGAATGTCTTAAACTGTAGCCTAACGATAAGCTTTTCTACTTTTTCGTAAGACATGGAGTTTTTGACTGACCTATATGTGAATAGTGAATTAGATGTGGGCCTTTTGGATAAAGGCATACACAAGCAGTCAGGCTCCAGTTATGAGAACCGGTATTTATCATGCAAAAACATGAGTTGACATGTAAAATAACTGCAACTGGCAAATGAATTATTGATTATACCACATCATATGACAGACTCTCGACTAAATACAAAATTAAATATTCATTGTAATCAATAAATCATATGCCCATTGTGGTTTTTCTTTGTGTCAAGTCATATTTTCCTATTTCAGTGCTCATAGTTCAGTTTACACCTCTCCAATTCAGCAGTGCCAAGCAACCAAGAGTGGTGTATGTTAAACCATTGTAATCTTAAATTTAGACCCCACAGGAAATGTGGCCTGACTAAAATTCCCTCTAGCTATTATCCAGAGGTTAAGTAAAGGGTAGTGGGCAACCATAATCCCATTTTTATGTGTCCCTCCCCCATCAGAATACCAGTTTTGGGGAGTGGGGGGATTACCATCAGGAAAAATGACAAGTGGGGTTGAGGGTTAATCCTCCTTTCCCAAACACACACATAAATATCTGATCATAAATCTCCGACATTATATCTAATAGTTCGATTCTGTCACATGCTGCCCTAATTATATACTACCATAATGCTTCTCACTTTCCTGAGTAATAAATAATTCCAGGACTGGTGCTTACTCAGGTTTGGCTCCATTTGGAGGAAAGAGCACTGGAGACATAGGGTGCTTCTGTAATATTTGACTTAAAAATATACAAGTAGAACATAGACAGAGATGGGGATATACAGCATAAGCACTCCTATGAGCTTCAAATCAACTGTCCCCCAGGAGTTACCAAGTGAGGTATTCCCTCTCAAGGTACTTCCAGCCTTCTTCACTCCCTTTGTCTTTTTGCCCCCCCCCCCATCTCTCTCTCTCTCTCTCTCTCTCTCTCTCTCTCTCTCTCTCTCTCTCCTCCCACACCCACACACCCCTCTATCAGCTTTTCCCTTCAGTTGAAGTATGTTTGCCACCTTTAGAAGCTGGTAGCTTCAGGTAGTTTAATTGAGGATATGACCAGCATTCATAACCTAAGAAAAATGGGTTCAATAAAGGCAAAGGCTGTCAGAGAATGGGTAGATGATGAGGAGAAAAGCTAGGAGCCCAGGGATTGTTGGTGGAACAATGAGGAGCAATAGAGGAAGAATGGGGGAGGGGAATGATTGGATGCTGAAGAAGCAACAGGCGTATTGAGCAAGGAGAACCTGTGACAGGGAGCAGCTCAGAGGCTGAAACAAAGGGTGGTGGTAAGAGGCTCCAGGGAAATCTCAGGAGTCTGCCTCTCCTACCACGCAACAAGTTTCCCCTCCCCTCTTGACTCCAAGGATGCACAGGGAGATGTGTAGGGTGGAACACGAATTACAGGTGTCCCAACTTAGTTTGAGGCTGCTTAGGGAAATTTCTGGCAGAGAAGAAGACATAGAGGAAGCAAAGAGCAGGGATGGTCATTCCTGGCAACTGCTCTATAGGGGCAAGTCCTGTCGGGAAGTATTGCTGAGCTGTATGCTGTTTTCTTGAATAAAGAATTAACCACACTGCTAAACTCTAAACTCTGTGTCTTGTGTGCTGACCTGTGTCCGACCAAGCTCCGACAAGGACTTCCATATAGATTGGGAAACAAGGCACAGACTATGAGTTTCCATATAAACCACAAGCTTTAGCTATACAATCCGAAGTAAGGGCTCCTCCCAACATTTGCCCATTGGACCTTGTTGATTCTCAAATGATCAGGAACCAAGCCTATTTAAGAATTTTCTACATAGAGCTTATCCAAGGGAATCTGATGGTGTTTTAGCATTGGTTAGGAATGCATAGTCTTTTGGACCTAAAACTGTTGCTAGGGGGGGAAAGAGTCCCCACCAAAAAACAACAACAAAAAAAACCCTTGGTCTTTCCCCCCACAATGACAGCCTATCATTCTAAAGGAGGGAAGTAACTGTTTGAGGTTAATTTATATCACATCAATCTGTATTATGTGACCTTTTCAGGATAAACAGAACCCAAAAGTGACTACACCAAAAAAGTCAATCTTAAAGCCAATTACACTAATAAGAGCTGATGTGTAAATGGGTATTTATTATTTAAAAAAGCAACACTGAAATAAGTCTGAGGGGCATTTAAAGGAAGGAGATGTCTAACTGCAGCACATCCAGTAATGAAATCAGAGTCAGCCTGGTAGCTGATTAAGGTTAATTTGAATCACATCAATGTGAATTAACTTGGCCTTTGCAGAATGAACAACACCTTTGTGCCAACATGATCAATTAGTCCCTTTAGCTTTATACATCTGCCTGGAAAGGTTAGATTTATTAGTTATCCAGATAACCATCCACAGATTACAGTCCCAGGTTTATGCCCTTTGTCAGTAAAGCCTCCATAAAAAGTCTAAAATAATATACAAACTTTGACTACACAATATTATATTTTGCCTTGCTTAACCATGCTTTGGGGTGGAGACGAAATCGATAATAGAGTTCAATGTGTGCTCCACAGTAGACTGACTGCAATATTTCTCTTAACATTCGGAGTATGGAAAGTAAATGGTAAATATGTTCCCAATATCACTACTATTGGTCAGGTGTACATGAATGGTATATTTCAAAGCATGTGAATGCTCTTCACACATTAAGCGCTCCATACCTTTTCTGGAAGTGTGGAGACCAACATAGCTGACATTATTTCATACATTTGTATACTGCTTAGGGGTGGGGCAGTATTAACTCTGTTTTCAAAACTTATGAAATATAAATGCTGAGTAACAAATAGTACATTATTTTCAAAAAGATTATATTACTGCATGTAATTTAATAGATTTGAATTTGATATTATTTATGCTTATGGGGCTGTGTGTGTGTGTGTGTGTGTGTGTGTAAGTAAAGATGCATTGCTGAGTAGTACAAACTATATAGGTGATTGCCTGACAAACAATTTTTCATAAATATAATATTGCAGTGCATAAGGAATCAGATGGTCCTTAAAATAATTTAAGCCCAAATTATTTAGGGCTTTGAGAATTGACACAACAACTTTGATCAAGACCCTGTTATCAAATAGGTAACAATATCAGCTCAACAGCAGAGTAACATATTGCCAGTATCCTGATTGAGGCATCTGGGTGGCCACTGTAAGAACCAATGGGCCATTGGCCTAATCCAGCAGGTTATTTTTACATCCTTATATGTTCTTATCCTCCTGATTCCATAATTATCTTATCTTAATTGGAAATTCTCAATCAAAAAGTTGTTAGGCACCTGCAATATCTGTGCCTATGTAGTCAAAGCTGCAAAAAAGACCTTTGACTTTTAACTCTTTTGTACAGTCGGCTATACCTTTAATTAAGGCTATCACAAGTTTCCACCCCCAAAATTCACCAGGCAATGTCAATATTAGTGCTGACATTACAAGGAGACCCGCATACCAAGCCGCAGACCTTGACAATGGTAAACATTACATGATTTGCCTCCAGCTTTTAAAGTCATACTGTGGGAGAAGCACTTACACTACATTAAATTTGTGCTCAATTACCATTAGGGTTGTGTTGAGTTTTCCTCCCCAGAGAATTCAGCATGTGGTAAGCTAGCTGTTTCCATACTAACATAGGAGCAAGAAGTCTTAGCAAGCTGAAAATTATACACTGAAATACCACTCAGGATGAATTTGTTTTACTATTTACCAACTTTGCTGCCAAGGAAACTATGAGATGCTTTGTGACCTTTTTAGTCCCTTCCTGACATCATTGGACTAGCACCCCAGTCTCATCTTTTACCCTGACAACCTGTTTTTCTTTCTTATATCCTGTGTGGCCTCTTGCCAACTAACATGTCCAAAGTGGCTCACATAACAAAGCATGAAAACAAGACACAAACAACACTAATCAACATCAAGTGGAAATAAATCAATAAAATGCAAAAGGCAGCAATGAAAACTCAAAATTAACAAGCCTCAAATGAGCCAGGGATAAATTTGTTCTTTAAGGGATATATATACAGAACCTTAAGTGGAGCATCCTGTGCAGTTATCATCATTATTTCTTTTTAAAGAAAAACAACAACTCTCTATGCAGCTGATATATCAGAGGCTCAGTGAACAAGAACCATCACTAGGTGGTGACAGAACAGGAAGCTACCTGATCTCTCAAGGGAGGGAGTTTCACATACTGAGTGCCACAAAAGCAAAGAAAATGTGCAAATGGATCTAGATAATTTGGATCCATTTCATTCTGGCTTCACGCCTGGTCATAGCATTGAAATTGCGTTGGTCATCCTGGCTGACATAGCATTTGGGGGGAAGAGAGATAGTGGGAATGACCCTGCTTGCTTTCCGTGACCTCTCAGTGATTTTCTGTACTGTTGAGCACAGTATCCTTCTGGAGCAGCACAAGGAGGGATGGTTGGGGAACACTGTACTTCCGTAGTTCTGCTCCTACTACCTACCAGGGCCATTTCCAGAAAGTAGATATGAGGGACCACTTGGTGCTTGGAAGTTGTTATGGATGAGTTGTGAACCAATAAATTGAAGGCAAATCTTGAAAAGGCAGCTGTTATGCAGTAAAGTTATTGAGTTTGGGAGTTCGGGAAATGACCTGTTCTGGATGAGGCAGCACTCTCCTGGAAGGAGCAAGATCATAGCTTGGAGACATTCCTGGTTCCAACATTGTCACTGGAGGCTCAGGTGGCCTTACTGGCAGGGGTGCCTATTATTTTTAGCTTTGGCTGGTTTTCTAGCTACAGCCCAATTTGGACAGAGATGACCTGACCATTATACTCCATGTTCTGCAAACTTCCAGACTCATTGACTGCGATGTATTCCACATGGATCTGCCCTTGAAGATGATTTGGAAGCTCCAACCCATCCAAAATGAAGCAATTATTATTGGCTGCGGTTTCCATTCAGAACTCATAGAATACCTGTTTTTAAAAAGCTGCATCAATTGCAAGTTCATTTTGGGGCTCAGTTCAAGGTGTTCACAATAATGTTAAATGACTTCCTTCCCTATGGACCCTCTTGGGACTTAAGACCAGCAGATAAATCAGCTCATTAGTTTGGTTAATGACGCCAGCTTCTCCCTGGCAGGTTGGGGGAGCCATTCAAAATATTTGGGGGAATTCTCTGCTGGATCAAACTGGTGATCTTGCGAAGGCTCTCATCTTGCTATGGAACAGTGAGATGAGGAGGGCCATGTATATAATCATTCCCCTCTAAGCTTTACTTTTGTGCCGCAAGTTCCATGCATAGGTTTAGGCTTTAAAGATCCGTGGCTGAGCAGGTTTTCTTTTTTGTCCCAGTGCTTTCCCTGGGAAAACTCACATTTTACTGTTGAATTGGGGCAAATGGCAATCTTCAACAAACCCAATTGCTTTTTGCCCCAATTCAGTGCTAAAACACGAGCTTTTCTGGGGAAAGAGGAAGGACCAAACAAAAACAAAAACCCATGCTTGAACACAGAACTTTAAAACCCAGGTATGTGCTAGAAACATAGCAGAAAGGGAATTCTGCATGAGCCTTTTCTTCTCCATTAGGCTCCCTGGTATACTGGAGAACTACATGTCATAAAACAGGCCAGATGCACTTTCCAGAAACAATTGAAGACATTTTAGTTCTGACAGGCTTTTTCATCTGGATAAATGGGGCTTTACCACAAGTTTCTACCTTTTAAGGTTTTTAGTCTTCTGATAAACATATTTCTATTATTATTATTATTATTATTATTATTATTATTATTATTATTATTATTATTTTGTGTGTGTAAAAAGCTTGAGATTGCTGTTTATAAGGTGATTAATAAATAAACCATAACATTAATAATAATAATAATGCCAAGATGTGTTTCAGTTTAAATGAGAGGAGTTAGCCTGCCACTAGTCCTATAAGAGAAATTTATTTGACATGTGCACATTACACTATATGGTTGAAATGACAGCTCATTTTATCAGTGCCGCTTTTGTGCCACACAGATAATAAATGTGAAGCTGAGTCACAATCAACAGATCTCATGGGTAAATGGGAGGAATACTGTACAATAGTAAAGATGGTTCAGTCATGCAATAATGAACCCTGTCCACCCTCAAATGATAAAATCCATCATGCTTATATGAAAAAGTGTTAAATGGACTTATTATAGCCACAGCTAAATTAGACCTGTTACTGTAAGCATGAATTACTTCAATTTTATCAGCAGGATATATATATATATATAGAGAGAGAGAGAGAGAAGTGGTTACTAATCACCTAATTCTAAGTTGCATCCACTTACAT
Source organism: Podarcis gaigeae (assembly GCF_964106915.1). Lineage (NCBI taxonomy): Eukaryota > Metazoa > Chordata > Lepidosauria > Squamata > Lacertidae > Podarcis > Podarcis gaigeae. Next base: position 47,131,794 of record NC_139685.1, on the reverse strand, counting down.
CACAATTTAGAGAAAATGCATGCTAGACACAGTGGTCTTGAATAACTCAGTGCACTTAGGACATACATTCAGTAATTTGTTGCTTTCATAATATCCTGATTTTTTTTATGGGACTTGGGATGTGTGATCATCATAGTATACAAGAGGAACTTGCCCTCCCCCAAAGTTTTGTAGCTGTGGGCAACCAACAGTTAGTAAGGCCTGTATGTTAACCAAATATCTTTGCCCTGTCTCTTTCATTCAGCTTCTGTTGAGCTCATGGATAAACGCATATGCCAAATATTTGCATGCCAAAAATCTCCCAGGCATCTCCATGTAGTATGGGGAAAGAATTGTGCCTAAAGCCCCGAATAGCTGCTGTCTGTCAGTGTGAACCAGAGAGAGACAATGATGTGCCATCCAGATGTTGTTGGACTCCAACTCCCATCATCCCTCCTGGCTTTTGCCATTCAGGACCTTATTTACTGTTGGTTGTCAATATCCCATAGTTACATTCCTTGGAAGGACTGAAGCTCTGTGGTAGACTGGTATTAAGGGGGATTACCACAGAGATAGTGGTGGTCAGCAGGGCAAAGCAGGCAGCGCAGCATTTCACTCATAGCTCCTGCCCCCAGTTACTGTATTTAGTGTTGTGCATGCACATTGGTAGAACTTGTTCAATACCTCCTTGTTTACATTTTTAAATATATCAAGGATCTTAATATGAGCACCCATATCTCTACAAAGATATTATCTGGATCATTGGAAACTGTCTACCAAGTGAGACAGTTGGCACATATAACTCAGCATTATCTACTCCAGAAACACTCAAAATAGTAACTCGATATAAGGCTGGTTCCTGTGTACCTCACTTGTGGGCGATTCGTACATGTCTAACTGCGGAATGTAGAAACACTGCCTACAGAATTTGAGGAATGCCAGGATTTAGCATGGGACGTGGGTAGTGGTGTGGGTAAAACCTCAGCACCTAGGACTTGCCGATCGCATGGTCGGCGGTTCGAATCCCCGTAGCGGGGTGCGCTCCCATCGTTCAGTCCCAGCGCCTGCCAACCTAGCAGTTCGAAAGCACCCCCAGGTGCAAGTAGATAAATAGGGACCGCTTACCAGCGGGAAGGTAAATGGCGTTCCGTGTGCTGCGCTGGCTCGCCAGATGCAGCTTGTCACGCTGGCCATGTGACCCGGAAGTGTCTGTGGACAGTGCTGGCTCCCGGCCTATAGAGTGAGATGAGCGCACAACCCTAGAGTCTGTCAAGACTGGCCAGTACGGGCAGGGGTACCTTTACCTTTACCTAGGATTTAGCATGCTGGCTGGATCCATTTCACCACTCCCTCTGCAGGAGATAATGCATTTCATCTCTCACCCCGCTGTTACCACAGTTTCTGGAATGCACAATGCTGGTAGGCTGTGGCAGCAGCCAGGGAGGGGGGATAATATGGACTCTTGGACTCTTCCCAGATGGCTTGTAGTATATTACCTGAGCAGTGTGGGTAGAGGTCATGCTGCAGCAGCTCATGCACTGCAAAGACAATATAATCACAAGACCTCAGGCTTTGACCCTGAACTTGAAAGTCCTGTACTTTAGCTTCTACTGATGAAAGAGAAGAAAATCAAATTCCTAAGAGTGTGCTGGATGCAGAATATTAAGATGCCTTATTAATTTTTTTTTACAAAGCCCAGTTTGTCAGATTTTATTAGGCTTCATTAACATAGTTTCTGGATAAAAACAACGAAAGAAAACAAAACAAAAGTTTTCAGATACATTGTACTTGTATGTATCCATGTCTGTATCTCTGTTGCTCCAGCTTGAAGATGTAACACAGACTCCAACTCATGGACAGACCCGATGGAGTGGCTAACAAGCTGACATGCCTTACTCATATAGATGGCACAGGGCCATTCCCATAGAAATTGGCTTGGGTGACCATGCAGCTTAGATCCTATATGGGGTGATTTGCACCCATGAAGGAAATGATCCCCTTCCTCCATATCCAGTTCCTCCAACATGAGATGGGGTATGTGTGTTTAGGGTACAATTCTGTAACCTTTGCTGAGAGTAAGCTCCATTAAACACAGTCCTACTTGCTTCCAAATAAACATCCATTGAATTACTAGTCATCTTTTGTTCTGTTGCTGTTTTGATCCCACAATCTGTGTTTGACATTTTAATGATTCAATATTGTTTTAAATGTTGCAATGCTGCTTTCAGAGTGGCTAGAATGAGGAGTAGGCTGTTAAATGTTTGAAATAAATAAGGCTGCTTTCAATGAAGATAACTTTTTCAAAGTCAAAGGATGGAGGTTTAGCTTTTAATTCAGCTGTCTTATGTTTCAGTAAGGACAGCTGGCATATACACACACTGAATGTTACCTTTCACAGTTTTTTCCTCCTTTGTTAGGAAATAACGGACTCTGAGCTGAATTGCCTTATCATAAATCAAAGTGTTTTATTTAGATAGTAAGTAGACAGAAGTCCATTAACCATAAGCATAGGTGAAAGAAAAAAGTGCAGTGTGCATGCATACCCACCCACCCACATAGATGTATATATAAATTTTACTAGCTATTTGGTAGAAGTGACAAGTTCTAAGGTGTGTGTGTGTGTGTATAACATTTCCTTTTGTGTTTAATCTGTGCAGAAAAGAGTTTGGTTTCTGCTTCAGGATGGAACATCTGAAGCTGTCTTATATTAAGTCAGACAGTTGGTCCAGTGAGTTCAGTACTATCTACTAGTAGCAGCTTTTCAGGTTTCCAGAAGTCGTCTTTCCCAGCTCTACATAGAAATTCCATGGCTTGGAATCTAGGACATTTTACATGCAAAGCATGTATTCTATCACTGAGCTAACCTAGTAAATGTTTGTATGGCATGTGTAGATCTGTTTAGGTAATGGTGTTTTTTGGCATAGCTAGCATTAAGCTGACATCACTGATCCTAAAGTGTATTCCCATCTTTATTCTTGGGGACATTCTCATGTATTTGTAGCAGTGTACATTTCATGTGCTTTGTATGCCCTGCATTCCATTCCATTAAGAAGCCATGTCATGTTTCAGCAGCTCAGCGTGATTAAAGCTAAAGCCTTTTTATCTGGTCATAACATGGTATGACAAACATTATGGACTCCAAAGAAGATATCTTCTCTCCCCAGAACACCTCATAAAAGTTATGGTCTTGATGCTGGAATGTCCAAATACTGTATGGTTGGTGTCCATCTGTCTCGGGAGATAATGGAACAGTGCACCTTCGAGGGTGAAATCATATAGTTGGAGAGTTACAGAGCTTCTATAGAGATTGATACAGAAGAGACATGTTTTGTAGCAGCTGAGGCAGATGAAGGCATCAGGTTATGAACCCCACACATTATGTTAAAATTTGCAATTTCAACAATTTGCATTCTACATATCCTAAGATGGCATCACACATGGCTCTTAATGGATTTTATGATGTTAATCTAAGCCTGGAACCCTCAGACACTCTCTAAGTGGTATAACATCAAAATAATGAGTGCATTTGGACATGTGCTCCATTCTACTGTGCTAAAAGTCTGTTTGACGCTCCCTTCTGTTGTATACCATAATTAGTGGCTCAGTTGGAATGTTAGCCAAGACACTTCTATACTGTAATGTTTATAGGGATATAAGACATAAACCTTAGATTACCAAAAATGTAACAAGTTTTTCTCTGTAGCCATAAAACCTAGGAAACAATTACTATAGGTAAGATGAGTTCTTGATTACAGGTTTTGTTATACTCATTTTAAAACCCACAATCCATTCAGTGTATGCTGATCTATTAGGCCAAATGGGGCACTACCCTGCCAACTTTGCTGTTTGCTGTCAGCCAACCCTCACCTGACTGCCTTTTATTTACAACCAGTCAGGGGTCACAATACCTGTCATGGGCTCTAGCTCCACCAACTGCTGGCCTCCCTGCTTTCCACCCTACCATTCCCAAACACCCTACCTGTTCATATGTATTGATTTTATGTTCTGCTCTGGTTGTCCTGGGTAGTACTATATTTTATCTGATGTTTATGGTCTGTGGACCAAAAAAATGAAACTAATTGATTGTTTTATTTTGAAGACAAGCTCTTTGAATAACCATGTAGGTCCACTAAAAAGGCATTACACATTCTGAAATGAAAACAACAAGTTTTCCAAGTGTGTGCAATCATGAACAGATTTTTCAAGTTATCCCTTTGATACAAAACATCACATTGCAATTCAGAAATGCCCAACTGTTCCTCAAATATAGCAGATAGGTTTGGGTTGTATTTTGGAAATCAAGACCTTAACACATAAAGCTTGTACTGCTTTAGTTTAATGGGCTGTCAACTGTCCAGGCAGCTCTAGTACAAAGCAAGACATGTCTTTAATCTTCAAAGAAAACAAAAGTAAAGTGAATAAATTCAGTTATTAGCTAGAAGGTACAAAAGGAGTGAAGAAGAAGCAGGACTGCTTTTCGTTCTCAGATTAGATCCGAGGAATACAGCTCATTGTGCACTTAAATTATTTGCAGGGGGGTTTTTTACACAGAAGTATCCTGGCAGCATATCAAACATCAAGTGCTTTCACCTCTTCTAACATTTCAGTTGCAGTAACAAAGATTGTAATACCATGTTGTTCATTTCCATACATACAGTTCAGGTTATATTGCACTTAATCATGCTGCAGCCTTTTCTTTCTTAAAAAATGAATAAAAGGCGCCCACTCATGTCAAACCTGGATTGTAGAAGTTTTTTTTTGGGTTTTTTGCTGCCTAAAAATTAGCAGATTTATTGTAGCATAAACTTTCATCAACTAATGTCCACTTTGGCAGATGCATCTATCAGTGTTAAAGATGCCACAAATCTCTTTGTTGTTTTTCTTACAAATCAGATCCTCCTAATAGAGGGTCTGCATTGCATGCGGGTCTGGGATGCCCCCCCACCTGTGGAGGGGTGGGGGGTTGAGTCCTGAGCTCTGCGGTGCCCCCATGGTCACACCAGGGCCTTTTGGCCAATTACAGAGAGGTGGCGTGATTGGGGGCCTATAAAAGCGGTGGTGTGATGTTGGGGCCCTACCTGGCTTCCCGCTGCCGAACACCTGCCCTTTGGTAGATTTTCCTTTGGCCTTTCTCTGGACTTCAGTTGGTCACCTGTTTTGGAATAGGGGCCAGGTAGAATTTTTTTCCACTTGGCAGATTGGCACTGACCATTTGGTTTTCACCTACCTCTTAGCAATCGTCACAACTTTGTAAGGTTTGGCAGTTAGGCATTGGCTTAGTGAGGTATGGGGGAGGGGAGGTGCGGCCATCACCTGCCCCTCCAGGAACAAGAGTATTCTGTTAAAGGAATCCACGGGTCTGGATTTTAATCTGAAGTCCGCTTGGGGGGCTAGGGCCATGCCAGGACCCAGCGGGAACCCCAGGGTGAACTTCAGTTGGCTGCCATCGACGGAGCTCCCTTGTTTGGTTGTTTACCCTTCCAGACTTCCTGCAAGGCAGGCACGAGTCAGATATAGTTTTGCCAATGCCTAAGCCAATACCACTCACATTCTGTATTCAATAAAGTTGTGGCCTAAATTTGCCTGTTAACATTTAAACTAAAATTCCATGTCAACATGTTTTTCTTATGGGTGTGTGTGTTTGGGGGCCTTGACGTGTAACAGGCTAACCCTCTGTGTACTCAGGGGCCTTTCAACATTGCCTAGCTATATGGTAAGCACCTTCCTGAGAGTGGTTCCCATGTTATTGGAGTAACATTTAAATGAACCAACCATAACTTTAGGGCCTGATTGGAAAAATGGCTTTCATGCAGTGAGAAGTAAAAAAGGCTGCTTGATCTTGGGAGTTTCGAAGCTATGTCCAATCTGGCAATCATTCACATCAGTTAACCCTGCTTTGCATTTGATGGAGGAGAGACTTTCTTTCATCCATGTTTACATAATAAATCTTAGACCTTGTGCCATAAATCTCAAAGCTGACTAGTAGCCCGTTGAGTAGATTTATAAATTGTATTAGTGTGTTCAATAGAAAGGGGCCATTTTGCAAAGAGTCCTCCCAACTGTTAAATTTCAGTTTACACTGTGGCCCAAATACACTGGTGTTAGGCTTTGAAACACTTTTGCAGCATGGATATGGGGAAAGAACCAGAATGCTGAAGTCATGCATTGCCACACTGCACAGCAGCACAAACATTACATTACATTATTATTGGCATCATTGCTTTGTGAAATGAATATTGTTAAGACTATTGGCCAGATATAACCAGACACTTCATTGTCCAATTTGTCATTTTTGTCTTTCTTTTCTGACCAATTAAATTACTGGTGATTGAATCAGCAAAGCAAGATCCAAGGTCATATTCTCCTGATCCTGATATCTTCCAGAAGCAATTGCACCCGTTGGCACTGGAGAAGCTTCTGTTCCTGTAGTGGCCCATTTTAAAGACTCCCATAAGACTGGCCAGAAGAAGAATTGGCCTTAAGCATTAGGTATCTTCGGCAATAACTATGATGGATGAGTTCTGCTTCATGGCCAAATTGCTTATCCATACTTGGACAAAATAAAATGCCTGCATTTCCCCCCTTTGACCTTCCTGTGCTTTATATACTGTAATATGCCCTCTGCATACAATTATGCTCAGAAATGGGGTTGCATGCTTCCCCGTTGCTTTCATTTCCAAGTGCTGCTTTTATAACATTTTAAAGTGTGTGTCTGTTTTGAATAAAATATTTAAAACACTTGCATTGGGGAAACAACTATGCCAATGACTTATGTAGACTAAATGTCACATCTTAGAACCAGCTGCACTGGCACAGCAGCTTAGATAATCTCAAAGCCAACAGTCGGTGATACTCCTCTGACCTTTTCATGCATTAAATGGCACACACATGGGCACTAATATGGTACAGGTACAAGCAGGTATGCAATTTTGCAGTTAGGGACTAAGAGATCCGTCAATGTCAGTTTCTTATTTTGCCAGTCTTCCAGTTCTCCACATTTCTGCATCAGTTTGCAAATTTGTTTTTATAGCCCTCCCAAAAATTCATCAGCACTTACATACACCTCTTTATACACACTACACAGTGGAGAGAAGTGTGAATTTAGAAGTATAGTTGCTTTTTGGTTTATATGTTGTTTTAGTAAAATGCAATCCTAACAAAATTCCACACATACCCATGCAGAGGTGCACTTATTTTTTTGGTAGTGAACTCACCAATAGGACAGTGGTGGGCAGTAGGTAAATTGCAGCCAATTTATGGAATGAAACATTAACCAATTTCTGGTGCTGGGATTCTTCTAAAGAATGCTCAAATATATAGATTTTGGTCTGACTCTGGAAAGCATACTTGACAGTGCAGAGTCAAGAAGATAAGATCTGCTATCCCTTTATAATGAGAGTATCCTGCAATTGCACCCCTATTTTTTAAATTAACACATGTTGGTGGGGAGTTTAAAAGTAGAACACACCATATTGGAGTCAGTCCACTTCTATACTAGGGGTTTTCAAACCTCTTTCTGTGTTGTCACCCTATGGAATGTGGTGGCAAACAATATTTCTGGTGAATTATGGTGAAGGCAAGAAAAAGTGAATCAGTTCATCTACATATTTGTTGCAAAATGGTCTCACCCTTCCAGTCAAGGTATCCCAGAATGAAGGCACAATTCAAGAGAGTAGTTGTCAAGGGGAAGAAAGTGTTACTAGAAAGCATTCTCAGCAGTTCCTCACACATATTTTTCTAGACTTTGGAACTTTCACAGTGCAATCCTATACGTGTCTCTCAGAAGTAAGTCACTTTGAGGGGTGCATTCCCAGTTCAGTATAGGATTACAGACTTGGTTTACAGGTCTGACCAAGGAGCTTTTAGACAAGGGGTGAGAAGAAGGTAGAGTGGAATCTGATAGATCTCTGGACAATTCGCAGTAGGTTTGCAAAATGTTTATTATTTCCAACTGCCTTTAAAAAAAATGCAGCAAGTGGCCCCTAACATCTAAAAAATAGGCTCCTAAAAGTGAATGCCTGGGGAAAAACAGGAGTGGATTTTTGTGTGGAAGTGTGTCTGTGCTTGTTTCTGATATTGATCACAAATTCCTGGGCTTAGGCACCCTGTTCTTTAATTTTTAGCATATGTCTACCCAGCTGAGCCAGTATTTTGTACCTGGTTCTTGTTGATGGACCCTGGGTTTCTATTAGTTGTTGTTTAGTTGTTTAGTCGTGTCCGACTCTTCGTGACCCCATGGACCAGAGCACACCAGGCACTCCTGTCTTCCACTGCCTCCCGCAGTTTTCTATTAGAAAACAAAGTAAATACCAGAAGCCTGACATCTACTCACTCCCATGTTAGATGGTGGAGGTTGTCATAGAATCATAGCAAGGAAGGGACCCTGAGGATCATCTTGTCCAATATACAGCTGTTCCTTATGGGGATCAAACCTGCAACCTTAGCATTATCAGCACCATGCTCTAACCATGAGCTATGGCAGATTCAGTCCATTGGTGAGCTGATAGCTAAATAGAAAGAAGGTTGCAATGAACTTCTCTGAGAAGGATTCATTTGTGTTTATATCTTAGCTTTATTTACCTTGATGTTTGCTGAAAAGTAGGCATAAACAGAAAACAGTGTTAATATTATTGATTGCCAAGTGGCAATAACAAGAGCAGCCACTTACATTTTAACCAAGATAATTGCATGTAAAGTCATTTGGTACAACTTCAGCCCACATTCCAAAGGCCTTATTACTGTACTCCAATCCCCTTGACAAATCTTTCTCCAGCTTATTCTTCACTTAACATGGCAGGTGTTAAATCAAACAATTGTATCTAAGCTGCTACTATTTAGTCTATTCAGAATTCTACTAATCAAGCGAGTGTTTCTTTCTTTCTTTCTTTCTTTCTTTCTTTCTTTCTTTCTTTCTTTCTTTCTGGAAGCCAAGCTCTTGGTACATTTCCACAATTACCAAAATCTATTTTCTCACTCTTTCAAGCCTTTCAAAATCAAGTATAGACTACGGAGATCAGATCACACACAAGCTTTTTTCAGCCAGAACTCACCAGAACTCAGTTCTGGCACCTCTAAGGTGGGCACCATTGTTTTATAAAGAGAACAAGAGAGGCGTTCATGGTGAATTATGATACCTCTTTATCTAGGAAAATAGCACTGCAACACAAGGCATGCTCAGACATTTCACCAACACTCACATGTGAATTTAATGAGAGGGACATGGGTATACATGAAAGTCCCACCCCCAAAAGTTTTGGACTACAACTCCCATCAGCCACAGCAAGCACAGAATGTCCTGGTAGTCATTTCCCCATTAGCTCAGCCCCAAATTCTCTGTCTCCCTGCTTATTTAACTTATATGCAGAATTCATCATGCGAAAGGCTGGACTGAATGAATCCCAAGCCGGAATTAAGATTGCCAGAAGAAATATCAACAGCCTCAGAAAAGCAGATGACACAACCTTGATGGCAGAAAGTGAGGAGGAATTAAAGAACCTTTTAATAAGGGTGAAAGAGGAGAGCACAAAATATGGTCTGAAACTCAACATCAAAACAACTAAGATCATGGCCACTGGTCCCATCACCTCCTGGCAAATAGAAGGGGAAGAAGTGGAGGCAGTGAGAGATTATACTTTCTTGGGCTCCATGATCACTGCAGATGGTGACAGTAGTCACAAAATTAAAAGACCCCTGCTTCTTGGGAGAAAAGCAATGACAAACCTAGACAGCATCTTAAAAAGCAGAGACATCACCTTGCCAACAAAGGTCCATATAGTTAAAGCTATGGTTTCCCCAGTAGTGATGTGAGAGCTGGACCATAAAGAAGGCTGATCGCCGAAGAATTGATGCTTTTGAATTATGGTGCTGGAGGAGACTCTTGAGAGTCCCACGGACTGCAAGAAGATCAAACCTATCCATTCGAAGGAAATCAGCCCTGAGTGCTCGCTGGAAGGACAGATCCTGAAGCTGAGGCTCCACTACTTTGGCCACCTCATGAGAAGACTCCCTGGAAAAGACCCTGATGCTGGGAAAGGTTGAGGGCACAAGGAGAAGAGGACAGAGGATGAGATGGCTAGACAGTGTTCTCGAAGCTACCAACATGAGTTTGACCAAACTGCGGGAGGCAGTGGAAGACAGGAGTGCCTGGCGTGCTCTGGTCCAAAGGGTCATGAAGATTCAGACACGACTAAACAACAACACACTTCTCTGTAATGAGCAGGGAAGACTTTCACATTTTTTTGATATATAGTAGAATCCTCTGTACAGCTAACTAATCCAGAGCTCCCCCCCCAAAAAAGTTTGCTGCCATTTCATTGCATGCAACCCATCCCCATTGTGATGAGCACAGTACTGCTGCCACTGTGAAGATGCCATTGCCCTCACATAAACACAACATTAGCAAGGCTGCATTAATGTGGTTGGTGCTTCACCAAAAAGAACCCCTAAATAAGGTTCAAGAAAATCCATCTTGAGGTATCTTTAAAAGCTATCAGATTTATTATTACATAAGCTTTCATAGATTAGAAGAAATACTCTGGACAAATGCAGTGTCAACTTTCTGCAAATCACAAGCAAAAATCATTTTGTCAACTTTAAACAAAAAGAAAATACTCCCAGCGTGTGTAATTTTTATTTTTTTATTTTTTTTTATTTAAAACTCTCTTCTCATTGTTTTGGTCATTTCCTACCAACTCTCAGCCTAACCTACCTCATGCTGCTGTTGTGAAGATATAGAAACATTAAAGGGCTGTAAACGCTTTAGGCATCAAATTTTGGTTCCTCTAACCAGAGTAATATACTGGTGTACTTCAACTATACATATTTTTCTGGGTATGCCACCTCTGCTAATTAGTACAGTCACAAGGCTTCAACCAGTCTTAATATAGCCTGATTATTGCATGTTTTACTGATGCATAAATCCTACTTGTGTTCAGTTGCACAGGGGATTAATTCCTAAGAGGAGTTATTTTAAAACTGAAGCCACTGTGGATAGAAGGGACTGTTGGAAGCAGAGTGATGTACTTTAATTTTTTCTTTTCTTTTCTTTTACTATTTTAATTTTATACATTATACAGTAAGGAGTCAGTATTTTTCTTAATTGCAGAGTACAAAAATTTAAACCTTCTCCCACTTGCCAATTACTGCCCCAAACACCAAAACCATTGAAATGAGTAACATGATTTTAAAATGTTATACAATAGTTATAATTTTTTTAATAATAATGAGGCACGGATGATGTGGTGGGGGAGGATGCATTGTGTTATATATGTCAATGGAGACAAAACAGTGCTTTGGATCTAGTCGATCAGATTTGGAGATTTGAATTGAATCAAAATGTAGCAGAACACATACAAAAAAGATAGGGTTGCTTTCAAAGTTACTGATACCAGGTGTATTTTGTGATCACTGCAGACCCCTAAAATTCATCTATTGTAGACTAACCTCTGGGTTTGTATATTTCAACTTTTTAATATTAAAAAACTTTTTAATATTAAAAACTGTTTTTTAGCACTTAAATAATAATTTCATTACTATTGAACTCATTATTTTGGATGAGTTCTAATGGAGAAGTTTCTATGGTAAGGATAACTTTGAAGGTAACTATCATCAAAGTATCAAGTAAAACAAACTCCAGATGATCAATCAAAGCACATATTATAAAACACAGAACATTCTTTTATTGCTAGATAAATTCTAACTTTTTAAGTCTCCCTAATTTTCTGAGAAGTTCCTGATCTTACATCAAAAATTCTCCTTGGTGAGTTTTCCAGTGCTCATTATAACTCATTAAGAGATAGGATCCAGAAATTAGAACAGAATGTCAAAACCTGAAAAGCAGCTGAGGTTAGAAAATATTCTTATTCAGGGTAGCATAGATATTTGTTTCAGTTTGGTTACTCCCCACATCAAAGAGGAAGGAGTTAAGGGGAGAAACACACACACACACACACACAGAGAGAGAGAGAGAGAGAGAGAGAGAGAGAGAGAGAGAGAGAGAGAGAGAGAACACACTTAGCAACTGTTCCCACAATCAGAGATCCTGGTAAGTTCAGGTTTTTGCTCATGGGGATATTTCTAAGTGTTCAACTGAACATAATTTTTAAAAAAACCTTCAGAATGGTGAGAACCAAGGCTTGGGGAGAATCCTAAAGACCAAACAGAAAGCAGAAGAGGGTCTGAGATTGCTCATTCTTATAGAAACCTTTTAGTCAGATCAAATAAGGCTCCTCTTAAAACAATTAAGCTCTGAAGAATTTTCAAAAACCATTTAATACAATCATTGGTATTTTTTGATAATTTTCACTCCTTATTTTCACCCAAGTATACAAAAGATGGTTTAATTGTTTGAACTAGTTGCCTAAGTGCTAAGGTTAAGCAATGTTACAAGTTGCATGAAAATGATTTAAGATGCAAATCTCAGTGGATGTGGTCATTTATGTGTGTGTAGAGGAACAGTTAAGGCCAGAGGCACCAGCTTGCAAAGGTGATGGGAGGGGGTGATGTCACACCTGTGAGCATTGCACCTCCCTAAGCCAGACAGAAGCTTCCTGGGTTTTGCGAAGAAGGCGCCAGGGGAACATTTCAAGGACTAGCCTAGTCCTCCTACAGTAGTCCACTTCATGTAGATCATTGCTGAATATTCCTTGGTCCAACTGGACCATGAGCTTTTAGGGTAATGTACAGTTAGAGAGATTTTAGTCTTCCAGAATTTACTTTGATTTTTGCCAGAACCCAAAGATCCCCCAGTCAGAACCAGGTGCAAAATGCATACTCATAGAACTCAAGAATTCTGAATCCAGAAATTTGTATTTAGTGCAGAAACTGGACTAAGGTCCCAATCCTCCTACAGCCTAATCTACTTCTGATCACTCCACCGCCTCACTTGTTCATTTCAGCAGTTTAATTCTGAAGGTGAATACTTTTTATTGTCACCATTGTTAAACAATTGGGAGTCAAGAATACTTGCCGACCTACATCACATTGTCCATGTCACACTGATCTGCCTTGTACCTTTCCCTGGTGTAAAATACTACATTCCAAGACTGCACATGGCTTCATATTAACAATCCTGGAAGAGATGGGGGACTGTCACAAGTGGCTTTTCTTTAGCAGTGCTAAACCACAGAGAATCAAATACTGCCAGGAAGACTCAATTTCATTCTGTATCAATAGGAACTACTGGTACAGAAACTCACTATACATACACTAACATTTTTTCTAGGGCACCAGAGCCTTGAAGGGGGAATTGGTTCAAAGGGATATAGGCCAGGAATAATATCCTACAATCCCTAAGTGCCTGAGGGAGAAACTAATTAAATGAGCATGGGGGAGATAGAGTGGGAGTTTCTTTCTTTGCTTTGACTATAATAAGCAAATTTGTCCAAGGGAAAAGGATAAAAGCCAAATAATTGCTAAGCTGAAAGCCTGTATGCTCATTTGCATCCAGGAACAAGTATAGATCAAACAAGTATTTTCTCAAATCATTTAAAAACATACTAGTGCAAGGTTAACTTAAAAGCAAACACACACAAATAACATGCCTATAATATATTTGGGCACAAAATAACTACTTGTTGCAAACGTAGGCTAGGATTTCTTGAAACAAACTGCAAAAGTGGTTGTTTGTTGCATATGATGAATGAAAACAAAATGAAAGGGAAAAAATGTATGAGACAGGTTTGTAAATGAAGAGTTTCTTAAATCTGTAACAAGAAAGTAAAGCTTTGTTATTTTAGCAATTCAGTAAGTAAACCAAATGTGTTTGGGAGTAAGTTCCTTTTGAACTGGTGCTACCGATTTTTATTTTATTTTTTAAAAAATATTTTTATTAACAATTTTTGATTTAATCACAATGCCAATAAAACAATACAATCTCACATCTCTTTAACATAGATCTTTTCACTTCCTTGGACTCCCTAACATCTCCCGCTCCTGCGTTCCTGGTTATAATTTTACTCAGCAAATTTGTCCCCTTACTTTTTAATCATCATAACTAATTTTCCAATGTTATACCTCTAATTTTGACTATCGTTTAATTCAAATCTTAGAAAATTTAGATATAACCAACATATTCAGGAATTTTTATCATTTCTTAAATTTATCTTATCTTCCTAATTCACTTCCTTAAACTCAATGGTGCCAAGTTGTTTGTACTCTAGCATCCTTCTTAACATTCATACAATTTGCAATATTTTTGTAAATAAATCTTAAATTTCTTCCAATCTTCTTCCACCGTCTCCTCTCCCAGGTCTCGGATTCTGCCAGTCATCTCAGTCAATTCCATGTAGTCTATCAGTTGCATCTGCCACTCTTCCAGTGTGGGTAGATCTTGTATCTTCCAATGCCTGGCGACAAGTATCCGTGCTGCTGTTGTTGCATACATAAAAAATGTTCGATCCTTCTTTAACACACTCTGGCCAACAATACCCAGAAGAAAGGCCTCTGGTTTCTTAGGGAAGGTATACTTAAATACCTTTTTCAACTCATTATATATCATTTCCCAGAAAGCCTTCACTCTAGGGCAAGTCCACCAGAGGTGAAAGAATGTTCCTTCATTTTCCTTACATTTCCAACATTTATTGTCAGACAAGTGGTATATTTTTGCAAGTTTGACTGGGGTCAAATACCATCTATATATCATTTTCATAACATTTTCTTTCAAAACATTACATGCAGTAAACTTCAACCCAGTGGTCCACAACCTCTCCCAGTCTTCAAACATAATATTATATCCAATATCCTGTGCCCACTTTATCATAGCCGATTTAATCGTTTCATCCTGTGTGTTCCACTTCAGCAGCAAGTTATACATTTTTGAAAGTACTTTAGTCTTAGGCTCTAACAATTCCGTTTCTAACTTTGATTTTTCCACCTGGAATCCTAGCTTTTTGTCAAGTTTAAAAACTTCTTTAACCTGAGCATAATGTAACCAATCTCGCACTTTGTCCTTTATTTTCTCCTGACTCTGCAATTTCCAATTATCTGGTGCTACCGATTTTTAAGGCAAATTGACAGAATTAAAGCTCTAAAGGGAATTTTGGGTGAGCAGAATGGCAAATGTATGCTAGTTTTTTGTGGCTTCTTCTCCCTCCTCCTCCTCCTCTTCTTCTTCTTCTTTACATCTGTGATATGTGCAGTAGCTTATCCAGTACACTATTTGGGATTTCTATAGATTCTTGTCAAACACTAATTTGATGCCAAGTAATGTGACCAGACTTGAGACTGAGCCTTGACTTGAAATATAGGATTATTTTTAAACAGCAAAATATCTTTAGCCAGCCCTTGTATGGCCTCTCCTGGGCAGCAGTGGTCCCTAGACATCATATTTAAGGTGCTTCTTTTTCTCAAAGAAAATCTTACACCTCCCCCTTTTTTGTTTTTTGATTGGGAAGGCAAAGGGAATTTACAGCAAGGCCTAGACAGTGCAACTGTTAGGCCCAAATCCATATGAGCTTCACATCCTATCTCAAAGGTGGTTGGAAATGGAGCTTGCATTTTGAACATCTCCGAGGTGAAGTCTTGCATGCACACAAACCACTTTCTCTTTTTTGAATAAAAGGCATGCCATAGTCAATTTGAATAAATGTTTGTGTGGGCCCATGAGGCCAAGGTCTTTGATTATAGAGCATGGTGCTGATAACACCAAGGTTGCAAGTTCAATCCCTGTATGGGGCAACTGCATATTCCTGCAATACAGGCGGTTGGACTAGATGATCCTCAGAGTCTCTTCCAACTCCAGAATTCTATGATTCTATGACATGATATTGAGAAGAATGGTAATTGAAACAATGAAAATATGTTCACATGAAGTACTGAAATGTGTTGTAAACAGAATACATTTTTGACACTCGTGCCAATGAACACAAAATGAAAAAGTAGCTATAACTCAGCCTTACTCAAAGCCCTTTGTTATTTTGTTCTTCAACGTTTGCCTAAGTTGCAAACATATTCCTCACCATAAGCATCCCTACTCCCTCTCATTTATTTAAATGGCATCTTGTGTCATAGCTGAGCTTAGCTGGGATAAATGCTTGCTGAATAGAAATAGCGTTTTTTTTGTCACCTTCCATAAACTATGATTGAATAATAGAAGAGCATTTACATACCAGCTCTTCATTCCATCATCTTGGACATCAGCCTTCGTTGCTGACTTTGGGAATTGTGCTGTTTGCTGATTAACTTGACAAATGAAGAACACATTCACTTCCATCAACATCTATCAGCATTTTGCATGCTCAGGTCAAAGAGTTTAGGGCACCTTTAGCCTCCAAAGTGATTACTCTATTTTAAATTAAAGTTTTATCCATGCTTCCCATCCAGTATCCCATATATTTATGCCTTTTTAAAAACATACTTTGGGAACTTTTCTGATTCTATTAACTAATGATCTCAAATGCACCTTTATATCAATGACAAAGTAAGGTTTTTTATTAATACAGATTATTAATAAGACCAGTATTTGCATTCTCAAAAGTTGACACGCCTTTAGTGGTAGTAGGTTCATTAATTCTACTTGGGAACTTTTGAGCTCATGTCATCTTGAGAACCCAGATTTTTTTCACTGATCAGTATCAGTGGGAAAGCAGTAGCTCATGCTTGCATGCAAAGTGACTCAGGTTCTACCTGATGACTTCTACCATGAACTCCAGAGAGCCAGTCAATGTCAGCAATACTGAGCTAGATGGACCAATGGTGGCTTCCTATGTTTCTCTGTCACTAAATCAAAGCCCTACCATAACAAAAAAGGCAGTATAAGCATGGGTATTTGGAAAGCATTGGCCTGAGAGTGCTCCAATTGCAGAATAGCCTCTACCATGGACTTTGAAGAAGCACAAACCCAGTGTGAAAGGGAGAAGCATGCAAAGAGGAAGGCATGTTTGACAAATCCTCACCGTGATCAACTCCCACTTAGAAAACTATGTCCCCACTGTGGAAGGATGTGTGGATCCAGAACTGGCCTTCATAGCCACTTATGGACACACCGTTAAAACCATGTTCATGGAAGACAATCTTGATTGGCTACGAATGATTGGCAGAAAATAAAATAAAAGAAAACAAGACATGTATTACAAATTAAAGGAAGTGAAAATGTGAGGTGGGCAGTGAGGACGGGTGCCTAACTTTCACTCTTTTGTGGCTTTCTATCTTATGGAAGGTAACTGAGGGTCTTCTGTATCCTTGAAGATTCCCCTTGAATTTAGTACCCCAACTTCAACATACTCAGGAAAATTCCATGGATAGAAAATTCCATGGATAGAAAGGCTTCCCATTTTTGTCACCTTGCTTCAGTTAAAATACTTTCCCTCAATAGTCAGCTGATGGTTCACACAAGAGCACTTTGATACTCAGTAAATAGTGTCCAAAAATTCCTTTACCTCAGCCTTCTCTGGTGCCACTCCAGAGTTGTGCAAGCATCCCCCCCACTTGCCTTTTTTTTCACTGGGGCTCTGTCCCCCAGTCTCCTGAGTTACTAGGAGTTCTGGAGTTCTGAAACCTCAAAGCCAACATCTGTGTCAAATCCCAGGTGCTTCCTATACTGCGCAGAGAAGGGAAGCTTCTTGCCTTGCCTTCTGGTTGGCTTTCTTCATTGCCATTCTCTACCAGCAAGCCTTGTTGAATGATTCTCACTCTAAGCAGGTGAGAAAAATAGGGTGTAGTAGTGTTTCTTCACGCTAAATTTTATAATGAATATTACATTCCTATAAATGTAAAAAGCTGCCATTTAGTTTAATATAAACCTACGTATCTATTTTATCCACCACACTTTCATCTAGCCATCTCTTTTGTTTCCCATCTTCCTTCCTGTTGGTCAGCACTGGTTATCCAAATTCTCCTTGTATCCAACAGAGCTGGATTCCATCCTACATCTGTCATATATTAATGTTGTTAGTGAATTCTCTCTCTCATTCATTATGGCTTGGCATGTTTTTAGGTTCATATTCCAAGCAATTTATGCCATTACTGGTTCAGACCAAGCACAAGGTCTTGCCAATGAGCTGTTTTAGGCCTAATTATATCTGCTGTTTGCCAGGACAGTAGCATTCCCAGTGGGACTACCAAGTCATTGTCCTGACCTTTACAATCATTCAACATCATATGACTGAAACAGAACATTGGGATGGGTGGACGGTACTAGTGAAGTGACTACTGGAATATTGTCAGATGGTGCGCCATCTGGGCAAAGTTATTATGCACTGCAGAAACAGTGCAATGTAGAAAATGTTGGATTTGTGTTAAGGCTGGGAATGGCTCTGCCATTTTTAGGGATTTGGACCATCTGCAATGCTAACATGAATGCTGGCCCTGCTTCCCAGATGATATTTGATTGACCTCAGGTTGAAGGGCTCTGCTTTTACAGATGCAGGCAGTGCTTTTTATGGGGGTACACAGGGGTACACATACCCCTTAACTTTTTGTGAATCTTTGTACTTTTGTCCATTTACTATATTTATTTTTCCCAATTTGAACTATAAAATGGTGGGGGTTTTGAGTCAAAATGAGAGTACCCCTAAACATTTTTTAAAGAAAAATAAGCACTGAATGTGGGGGTTCCTACATGGCATGGGAACCCTGATGAATAAGGGGTTTCTGCCTGTGTAGGATGCCTTTCACACATTCAGACTGGCACATACTGGCTTGGTGGTATGGTTGGCTTGCATCATTGTCAAGAAAGCAGGACTAGGCCTGTACATCCCTCCCCCAGCCCCTTCACATACCTAAATAAGATGATAGACACTAAAGGGATTTGGGTTCACCTGGAGCCACTGCAATGGCATGTTGGTATGCACCTGATATGTAGTACTAGAATGTAAGCCATTACAATTGAACACAGCCTAGCAAGATGGATTTGCATGGGATGCTACTCCAGCATGTATCTAACCAAGCCCTTCTGTGTGCCACATCTGCCCATTTTGTAAAGAGTTCTCACTGATGGACATTTAAAAGTGGTTCCTTTCTTGGGCATTGCTTCCCCAGTGCTACCTTCTTTCTGAACACATGCAACATTGAACTGTATATAACAAAGATTCAGCTCTAGTTTACTGGGACACATCTCCTTATATGGTTATATGTCATAGGCCATCATTAGGCTTTAATATAATATAGCAACTTTTCCACATAACATAAATAGGCAAAATGGCCCCAGGCTGCTGATGAACACAGCATTCCTTGCTTCCATTTGAGAGAGTTCTAACGCATTCGTTGACATATAAAATAAATGTATTTTCTACCACAACAAGCTTGTTTTGTCTTTTTTTATGCTCGTGTACTTTATTCCGACTGGCAAAATCATTTCACTGCTCTGTTCAGTCAGTAGTTCATAATTCTTAAAGACAGAGATAGGTTTTCAGGTCATTTCCAGAAGGCAAACAGCAAAGCTAGGGAAATCAGGATTTCTTGAGGAGGGTTATGTTCTTTTGTGGAGCAGCTTCTCATACTTCAGCACTCATGTAAAGATTTTGAAGATATTGGAAAGTTCCCTTCCCAAATAATGTGCAATTAATTTTATTCAAGATGAGCTCTTACAAAGGAATAGTATCTGAATGGGGTTTATGTTCAAGACTAATGAGGTTTTCTTTCCTTTTTCTAAGGAAAAAGAAAAGCATACCAATCAAAATTATAAAACTGCTAAATATGCCTCCATCACAGATTTGGAGTTATAACCATACTAAGTTATTTAAATAAGAATAGTGAAAGCCCTGGATTTCATTCAGAGGTAAAGAAGAAGACGGGGGGGGGGGGGGGGACTCATATCAGTCAGAAGTTTGCCAAAAAAAGTTCTAAGTTAGTCCCAAGGGCTTCATCATGAATATAAATGGACCTCACATTCATTTTCATATTTTGCTCACTTTCAGTTGAAAGATGCTCCCTCTATGTTTTTCCATGTTAGATTTGTCTCAAACGTCATTCAAAACATTTTCTCATTTATAAACTGTTTTCTGCCAGTTCTTTCAGTAATTCTACTCCAGTGCCTTTTAGCACTGACAGTCAAATGGCACCTACAACATATTCAGGTCATGTGAGTTTATTCCTCATACTGTAAAGACTAAAGAGTGGTGGTGGGAGGATGATTTTACTTTATATTATATAGGGAAGAGAAGTCACAAGGGTGCTTTTATTTTAGTCTGTATTTTATTGCTGGTAATACTTCATCACTGTTGAAGAATATGAGTTTTCCATTCTTTTCCTAATAACAGCAGTTACTTGTTACATCTTTATTACAAAGAACATGATACACCCTCTATTGGTACAGCTGTTTGCTGGGGAGAGATCTGGAGTACAGGGCTGGTGCAAGACATTTTTACTGTCTGAGGTGGAGGAAGCAGCATCAGCTGAAGGTGCATAGTGCCCAATTTATTTTGGCACCTGAGGCTGAAAAGTCCACAGGTGCCTCTCCATTGGAGATTAAAATACAACTACCCAGAACCCAAAAATAACAAACTGGGGTAGCCACTTCACTCTGCCTGATGATGGAGCTAGTATGCCCAATGAAACTACCCTTCCCTTCTTGACTCTGGAAGATGGGTAGGGGGTAGAGGAAAGGACTGGGTGCCTCTGGGAGGCATTAATCAGAAATATAACACGGGTAATGGGCTTATGGAAACCTATGGCACAAAATGTAGTGATGTACTGACCATGGCTAGAGACAGGGTCCAAGAAAGACTCTTTTGCTAGTTGCATACATGCTAACCTGCTCACAGCACACAAAAATGTAGTTTTTCTCAGTCTGGAACCATTTACATGCATCTTAAACATATTGCTTTCAACATAGATTTATTCTAGATTCTGCCATCCACAAGGGTGGATGTGGTTATTTGATAGGTGTTTGAAAACTCTTTTTTCTGCCTTGGACACATTATCGTCGCCATCACCAGAAGGCGCTACAGCTCTCTTTGAGAAGTTTCTGTGGAGTTTTTGTGTGTAGATTCTGAAGGAAGTGGCTTAAGATTTTAGAGAGTAAAGAAAAAGTTGGGAGACCAGAGGAAGGGTGGGAGAAAGGGACTATCCAGAGATGACAGTGAAAAAAGAACAGCTGACCAATGTTTTCACTAATTCCGAAGCCATGGAATAACAGAAGCCAAAGCCATCAGCTACAATCCAACCCAGGGCTCTGAAATGTCAGCCATATCTAAGGGATCCTCATTGATCAGTAGTGGGTGACTACATTCCCTCCTATTTATATTTGTCTCAGTTTTAAATTGCATGTTTATTTGAATTGATCCTTTTGCTTCATCCTCTTTCCATCTTTGCTACATATATCCTAGCTGTTGGTGGTGGTGGTGGTTTTCCCCATCCAGTTGTTTGCTCTATTGGCTTTTCATCTACATCTTTTCATGAAACTTGAGACTGGTACACAGGAGGCATTGCACACTACTTTGAGGCTCCCGTGCCAGTAGAAAAGTGTTACATATAAAGTATGCACATACAAAATGTTCCATCCATAATCCACAGATTTTGGATTGTTTAATGCAGTTTATTGTCAGGAGAGAAACAGGTAGAAGCAGTGTTCTACTAGTAAGTGAGCATTTTTCACTTTTAAGAAACATTTTCTTCAGTATCCAAAGTTTCATAGTAATGTTTTTGATGGAAGTTGTTTTGGAGAAATCTACACTACTGCACTACTTTTGTGTATAATGATTAAGCTGAGACCAGTAATTTTTTAAAGAAAGAGCACAATCCTATCTAGGCATACATGTATGTTCATATATAAATTTTGTTCAACATAAGAAAATCCTGCTGGATCAGGCCAGTGGTCCATCCTGTTCTCACAATGGCCAAGCAGATACCTATGGGAAGACAGAACACAATTATCACGACTGATAGCCTTATCCTACATGAATTTGTCTAATCCTCTTTCAAAGTCATCCATTGTATTTGCCATCCATTCAACTGAGACATTTGTGCCTAGACACATGTAAGATTGTTGTTTCAGATTAACATCCTTATGACATCCCTTCACCTGCTCATTGTGATCTTTTGTATTTTCCTTTCCATCTCCACGCAGGAATGCACATAAACTTTCTATACTATTCCCAAGCATATAACATTTGACACAACTGCTACTCTAATTATAGAAAGCGACTAATCTCACAGCTGTCCTGCCTTCAGCAAAATGAAACATCAAATACTTCGGTATAGCTCTGGAAAAATCTTTTCTGGACAGCCAGGCAATGAGAGAACAAAAAGATCATGTAATGAAAACGCCCACTGATTAGAAAAGGATATGACAATGGCACTTGAGAAACCCTATAATGACACATCCACAATAATAAGTTCATGTACCTACAGCTCAACAATTTCTGCATGCACTGTAGATATATGATATGTACATTGAAAATAAAGGGGCAGGATTTAACTGAAGGAATGCAATGGGACTTTCCCAGCTTTCCTCTCTCATTTCACCCTCCTGCGTTCCTCCAAATTATCCCTGGAGGTCAGGGTCAGGAGAAACCCCAGAAAAGTGTTCAGACAGAGTAGAAGGGAGATTCCATTTTGCAAGCAGAAATGCTTTCTCAGACTGAACAATTATAATAGCATGATGTTGAATTGGAAATGGGGGGGGGGGTACAGCTACTGAGTCTAACTCTGCTCTCCATTGAACACCTGAGGAATGTCAGTATCGATAGGTCCAGTCGTGGCCGACTCTGGGGTTGCGGCGCTCATCTTGCTTTATTGGCCGAGGGAACCAGTGTACAGCTTCCGGGTAATGTGGCCAGCATGACTAAGCTGCTTCCGGCGAACCAGAGCAGCACACAGAAACACTGTTTACCTTCCTGCTGGAGCGGTACCTATTTATCTACTTGCACTTTGACTTGCTTTCAAACTGCTAGGTTGGCAGGAGCAGGGACCGAGCAACGGGAGCTCACCCCGTCGCGGGGATTCGAACCACCGACCTTGGATCGGCAAGCCCTAGGCTTAGTGGTTTAGACCACAGCGCCACCTGCATCCTGTCAGCATCGATACTTGTATCCAATTGGTATGAGGGGAGGGGTAATATCTCTGGTGGGGGACACATGCTATTTCTGGGGTAGCTTGTCCACCTTTGGTCCCCACCCTACATTCAGCTCTCACCTGTGGCTTTTTAGAAGTTGTCAGCATGTGACAGTGGCTGCAACCTGGGGGATTTGACTGGATGACTAAACCAGGTGAGGGAAGCTGATGGGTCTCAAACCCTCAATGAGTAAGGGACTTCCCCTGAATGTGAAGACAAGCTTTGGTGGATTGAGCGGACAAGACAAATAGTAGGTCCAACTGTCAAGAAGCAGTTTCTTCATGTACTGTAGAGGGAAGTGAGGGGCAGAGGGGGCTTCTCCACCTGGGAAGGTAGCCCACCTAGGAGAAGGAAAACCCTGATTCTAAAACTCTGTTGCTTTGTGGCTATACCCATCCATGAAAAAAGCTTTGGGAATAAACTTCAATGAAAAATCTGTACCTGCTGCCTTGCAAGACATCTTTCAGAGAAGAAAAAGCTAATCTGGAGTGGGGTCCCAAGAATGGTTTGATGGAACCTTCTGACAAGTTGTTGGACATAACTTATGAATATTATGACTTCATCATGTAATTCAGTGCTACAGATATTAGAGGAGAGCCCCAGAAAGAATACATTTTATTGTATTTCTTTCTTGAAATGATGATTGAATAATATTGTTCCACTTAAATTGTCAGAATGTTTTGTCTGTCTGCTATGCTTTGAGACTTGCCAATAAATAATTCAAACTATATGCATCTATATTATGTTCTGTGGCTACAGTGAAGAGGGTCAATCAACTAACCGCTCACACTGAAATCTGTACTCTTGATGGCTTCAAGAACACCTTCCATAGCCTCTCCTTTCTCTTTACTTAGAAGTGGTTTAAAGCTGTTAATCTGTCTAAATGCAGCAAAAGTAGAAGCAGGATGAGCAAATATGTTAACTGTGGTATCTCTTAGCTCCTCATTTTTCTAAGACTTCAATTTTTGACATTTTCACATCATTTTAGTGTAAATTTCCCCCAAAATACCCAATGCATGCAATCTTGCCTAGTATACATTTTTCCCCCCTGCATGAATATAATGCAATTTGTATGCTGTGTTCATGACTATATGAATTTTATGCATAATATTTGTGTATACATTACTTGTTTGGAGAACTGCACTGCAATATTTAGAGATGTGCAGATATTGAAGAATATCTTTGTTTTGGGCCACAAACTGCTTTGGAAAGTTTGGGTTAGGTAAGTCTGCTTTTGAATGTGAGCTAAATTGAATTTTGCTCCCATCCCTAGTGGTAAAGCAGATGTGTATTAGATAGGTGGCAGCCTAAACTTAAGGTCCTTTCGTACTTTACCATTGTGCTTTGAAAGTATTACAAAAATGTAGCTAGAAATAATAATAAAAGAACCAGAAACCCATGAGAGTCACCAATGATGTTTCCTTCTGACTGTAATGCTAGGGCAGGCTTCCTCAATATTGGCCTTCCAGATGTTTTTGGCCTACAACTCCCATGACTCCTAACTAGCAGGACCAGTGGTCAGGGATGATGGGAATTGTAGTCTCAAAACATCTGGAGAGCCGAGGTTGGGGAAGCATGTGCTAGGGATTCAAATAGAAGACAAGTGCTGAGTTTGGACAATAAAGATGGGTGTTTTTCTATTTATTTTCAGTAGGTTTAATATCATCTGCTGGTAGATTTTTCAGAGATAGAAATCAGAGAGATCGCTGAATGTGCAAGCAGTTGAAAAGGATAATATCTCTATTTCTTATCTACATGTTTGAATTCAGTGAATTCTCTTATAAATCGAAGGTCCACTCCTGGGTTCACATTAAGTTCACATCTAAGCAGTCTGTCCTATCCTTTACTTTTTGCTTCTCTTATTTAATATATGAAAACCACAGGAAGAGGCTTACAAATTTGTCCAAAGAAAATATAATCTTGTTATATGGGGCGGTATATAAATTCAATATTTTTTTTAAAAAATGCTGTATTGCTTTTTAAAAAAGAAATCATTAGTTGTCTGATTTCAAGTGGAAGCAGCACTGGAAATTGCCATGAAAGCAACAAAGGAAACTGCATCTTCAATCATGTTTGTTTCATAAAACACATAGAAGTCACATAGGCCAAACTGAGTGCCAGAAAATTATTTTACATAATAATGCTCAACCTTCATTTATAAGAAACTCCATTTATGATTGCAGTAAATTTCTGCAGCTTGGAACCAATCAGAAGCATTATGACTTATTAATTTTAATGTAATTCCTTTCACTTTTGATAAATAATACAGCTGTCTCTTCTCTTTTAATACATATGAAACAGAATTAGGAATTATTGCAACATTGCTAGTAAACCCATTCTCTTTAGAAGACATTTTTTAAAACAGATTCTTCCTCTCTCTCTTTATGCTAGATAATTGCCATTTGAAATACTCAAAGATACAAAAATAATAGTGCTCATTCCCATCCTCATATACTTATAATCTTGTAAAAATATATTTAAATTTCAAATTGTAGCATTATTGCAGCACAGTTCCATTACATAAAGTCAATAGCTAAACAGTTCATTGTCTGAGACCCATTAAGTGACGTTGTTGTTTATGGATTAATTGATTTTAATACTTTTCATTTTATGTCTCCCTTTTATCTATTTTTTTAAAAAAAGGAAAAAGGCTCATCCACTATTCAAGAGTAATATGGAAGAAATGTAATGGATTCAGTGGTATATTTGGTGCACTTAAAAAAAGCTGCATCAGTCCTATCTAGAAATAATTGTTGTTTTATTTATCATATTCTGCTAACTAGACTGGTTACTAAATCTAGCAGTCCCTGCTGCACCTCATTTCTCTTAGTATTATTTGTCTGGGTTTTTATTGCAAATTTAAAAAGAAAATTTCTCTAAGGTTTGGGTATTATCTGGGCATTAGCAAAATGAACTAATGTGCCTCATGTTACACCCCACTCCATGTCTACATCTATCTATGAGCACAAAATACACAGAGATAGGATTTCAAAAAGTAAAAACCAGGACACCCTGAAAGTTATTGAGCTTTTTTTTTTTTTAACAAAAACTCCAAAAACATGCGGAAATCAACAACAAACCACCGCCTTCTGGAAATTCCCTCCGGATATGACACCTACCTTTGAAATCCTGATAATGTCCCTACAGACAGAGAATGTGAAATATAAAGTTGGATACAAAGAGCCCAGAGTGGAAGGCAAAGTTTCATAAATTCTGCAAATTCACAGAGCTCAATTACACAGTTCTGTAGCTGTTTTCATGCTTTTGCTTGGATGAGAGATTGCACAATTTGCAACACAGGCAGAACCAGAATGTCATCTTTGAATTTAGTTGTCCTTCTTCATAGAGCACATTCCAAAGAAGAACATCTTTGGATCAGAACAACACGCAATAGAGTCTCTCAGAGATTTGCATCGGCTATAAAGATCTAGTTTTGCTATCATGATGATGATGATGGTTTTATTATATTTACCCCACCCATCTAGCTGGGTTGCCTCAGTCACTCTGGGCAGCTTCTAACACATATAAAAACATAATAAAATATCAAACATTAAAAGCTTCCTGATACAGGGCTATCCTGCCATTACCAGTTTTGATTCATTTCTACATATATGTATCGTCTTATAAAACTAGGCAATGCAAGAAACAAAAACAAAAACAAAACACTGGGGAAACAAATACCCAAAATGTTCTTCATCTTTTACTTGAGATAAAAATTGTCACTGTACTGTTTTCAAGTTCACTAATACCTTATGAGGTTTTGGTATCTGCTTTGAAGTATCCCAGCTGCTGAATGTGCTAGAGAATATATCCTAGAAAACAAATCAGCTCTGCATGTCAGTAAGCTTAGATTTCTCTGTATGGCACGCAAATACTAAAAATGTTTACTTGGTTCCAGTGGAATGTAGACAACCCAGTCATAAAAACTATATTGAGGTAGGGTGGTACGGACAGGGGATTCCACCATAACAACTAAAACAATATTCATGAGCAATATCAATAAGCTCAATAGCCTTCCTTTGAATCTGAACCTTTTTTGGGTGTTTCCAGTCCCAAGGAGAAATATCTCTATGTATATAGCTGCACATGCAGGGGATCTCTTTGACGTTCTGCTGAAGTCATGGAATATGGGCATTCATGATCCCCAGCCTCACAGCTACCCCTGTGTATAAGAAGACTGGGAGAGCTCCTTCTGTCCAAGATCCATTAGATTTCTCAAGGAAAGAAGGAAAGGAGACAATTTTTTCTATCCCTTTCCTCCCTGGCAGCAGGTCCGTCTTAAGCATATGTGGCGCCGGGGTGCAAAGATCTGCCTGATGCGCCCCACCCCCCAGGTTGCCCAGAGTTGTCAACCTTTTTTTTTTTTTTTTCTTCCCTGGACTCCAACTCTCAGGCCCTGGACTCTTGGCCTGGTGCCCCTGGGAGCCTGGCGCCCTGGCGTCCCACTCCCCTGGTGCCTATGGTTAAGATGGCCCTGCCTGCCAGTATCTAAGCTCCCTCACATTCCACTATAAAAGGTCCTCCTAATGCAAGATGAAGGGTCCTGTGTGATAGGCAGGATCAAAAGGGTCCCTCAGGATGGGAGGCTGGGGGAAGAGGGGGAAGCTGCCAGGTGAGAGCTGGGAGGGCTAATGCTTCTGTGTGTGGAATAAGGGTTTAGATATAATGGTGACAGAGGGCTTGGTATTTGCTTGCTTGCTTGCTTCTCATTTTTCTTCTCTTCTTTCTGGTCTCCTTCTAATCTCTCTTCCTTGGATTATTTTGATTTTTCTTGTGTTTTATGTTGAAAACTTTCAATCAAAAAGTGATTTTTATTTATTTTTAATAAAAAGGGTCCTAAAAGTATCTGAAGCAGATTTTCAGGGGGCAAAGAAAGCTGCAGGATGAATGAAGAACTGGCAGATATTGCCTCTCCCCCCCCTTCCTCTTGCACAAGACTGAGAGTCTGGATTGGACCTATATACATAATATCATGCCTTGAGGATTCATTGTTGGGTAACAGAAGCAAAGATCCAGCTGTGTTCTGGCAGTGCTCCAGTGTTCTTGTATTTCTCAGGCGATGAATTGTAACCTACATGGATACTCTTATAATTGTTTAGCCGGGCTGTTGTGGAAGCAAGCCCTGCAGGTTGGTCCTTCAGTCACCTCTGCAGAGCTGCCAGCCAATATTAAAGAATACAAGAGTAACAAAATATTGCTTGAAATATCAGTAGAAGAAACAGTGACTTTATCTAAGCCACTTGCCAAGGAACGTGTAGAATAACAAAACCAGGTCTGCTTCCATCTGTACCAACTGCACCTGAAGGGCTGTCTCTGATACCAGTGTCACTACAGCAGGTTTCCTTATGGATCAAAAGTCTGAAAGACAGTCAAGCAGTTGAGCCAGAGAGGACTCAGACCACATGTATCAGGAAAGGGGGAGAGGGGAAGTGAAATATCTTCCTTCTCAAATCGCTGTCTCCAGCTCTGACAGTCTCGCAGGAGACTCACATTTCAGACTTACTTTTTTTTCTTTTTCTTTTGACAGCTTACCAGCACTGTCACTACCAGTAATAACATGGCCAGGAAGAAACTAGAGCTAGAGTGTATGTTTTGGAAAATGCCTGGAATCAGAAATAGAATGGGGCACTTAGTAAAGGGGGGTGGGGAGCCAGGCCAGGGTTGATTGAAATGAACGTAACAGTATGTTATGGATGGAGGAGAAATTTTATTTGGTTCACATTTAACAGCCAATTTACCTAATTCACACTTTCTGAAACAATGTAGTAACTGAATCACATCTGTCCTTTGAAATTCACACTTAGCTGAATTTTCTAGTAATGTGGTGTTTTTTTGAAAGCACATGCTAAGGTAAAGTGTGGATCAAAATACATATAAGTAAAAATAACACAAAAATGCATTATATTAGGGGAAATGACAGCAAAAATTGTATATTAAAATACGTATCTTAGGAGAAATTCACATTCAAATACTGCTGAATTTTCATAAGCACTTCATTTTTGTTTTTGTTTTAAATACAAACTGATATGGAAATGTTGATAAATTATAAAAATGAGAAACAAAATGGTTGAATTCTTTAAAATAATGAAACATGGAATTAAAACACACCTCATAGCAACCCCCTCTCATTTTAATCCAGAAAATACATCCATTATGAATTATTGTATTGAAATTGTCAAGTCTACAAGGAGGGCAGCTTAAGGCCTAAGGAGCAATTTGGATAATGTCCTCCATTTTCAACTGAGCTGAAACATATGCTGCCATTTCCAACATGATTATTATTTCACATCTATTCCCCGAAATGCCTGCCGAGCCTTCTGCAGTAGCTGCCACTTGTACCTGACATCTGTTGCTTCTTTCCACATAGACATCTCAAAGTCTTCCTCTCTGTCATGTCTGTGCCCAAATTGCCACTTGTCACTTACATGTGTGAGAGAGGTAATATCAAATATCCTTCCTGAAGCCAGTGACTGTAACAGCATCTGCTGTGTCACAAGATGAAGAACAAAAGCAGTCATTCTCACATAAATAAACAAAAATTATTCATTTATTTGGATATGATCCCAAGATATTTTTAATCAACTCATAACTGTGGAGTCTCTAATGAGTGGGGAAACTTTACTGTAGTAGGATGTGTGTCAATTTTTTAATATGATGGTAGCCTGTGCCAAAAATTACACACAACTTCTCCTCTAAGTTCCACTTTAGAATGTAAGAAGAGCCTCTTAGAAGCAAACCGGAATTATTCTTCCAGGTGTTTTTGGATATTCTATGAAGCCAACATCCTTCCTCTTTAGTTTGTTCCTCACATTAGAAGTCTATAACTTCTAAAGATGATGTTTCTACTTCAATCAGATGTCCTTTTCGTAAGGATGCACTAACAGTGGGTCCAACGGTCAAGAAGGTGGTTTCTGCACATGCTGTAGAGAGAAATGAGAGGCAGATGGGGCCTGCCAACATGGGAAGGTAGCCCATCTAGGAGAATGAAACCTCTGATTCTAAACCTCTGCTGCATTGTAGGATATCTTTGGGAAAAGAAAAGACAAAGGAGTAAACCCTACAAAATCTGGAGTGGAATTCCTAAGATGGTTGGAAGCTGCCTTGTATGTATCCTTCTGGTAACTCCTTCAGTCAAGTTGGTGCCAAAAACATTGCTCCACTTTTCTTTGGACCACATTAGTGAGGGCAGCCCAGAACCTCCACACACACTGCCCAGGCTTGCACCCTGGTGTGGTCACTTTGGTGCTGCTAATACAGCACTTTGACTTCATCCCCAGAAGTGCACTCCATTATCTCTCAAGACAGATGGATGCCAGCAACTTAATTGTGTATGCAAAGTTCTTTTGGGCTGGTACTAGAAACACTGAGTTTCCTGAGGGTCAAATGATGAAAAGATATGTGGGTGGTGGTGAGTTTAGAGACACCTGGCATTTCCATGAATGGAATTTAACCTACTGTTCAGTCATAACTATTGCTCCACCTACTTTTTGCCTCTAACCAATGGCATGTAGCCCCCCCCCCCCAAAATATTGCCCATGATAGATTGTGGTCCATGGGTTGAAACAGGTTTTCAACAAAGTTCATCGAGTAAGGCTAGGAATAATATTATTTTATCATGCTTCTTCTCGGTGATAGAAGCATGATAAAATAATAATAATAATAATAATAATAATAATAATAATAATAATAATAATTTATTTATACCCCGCCCATCTGGCTGAGTTTCCCCAGCCACTCTGGGCGGCTCCCAATCAGTGTTAAAAACAGTACAGCATTACATATTAAAAACTTCCCTGAACAGGGCTGCCTTAAGATGTCTTCTGAATGTCAGGTAATTCTTTATCTCTTTGACATCTGATGGGAGGGCGTTCCACAGGGCGGGCGCCACTACCGAGAAGGCCCTCTGTCTGGTTCCCTGTAGCCTCACTTCTCGCAATGAGGGAACCGCCAGAAGGCCCTCGGCGCTGGATCTCAGTGTCCGGGCTGAACGATGGGGGTGGAGACGCTCCTTCAGGTATACAGGACCGAGGCCGTTTAGGGCTTTAAAGGTCAGCACCAACACTTTGAATCGTGCTCGGAAACATACTGGGAGCCAGTGCAGATCTCTCAGAACCGGTGTTATGTGGTCCCGGCGGCCACTCCCAGTCACCAGTCTAGCTGCCGCATTCTGGATTAATTGCAGTTTCCGGGTCACCTTCAAAGGTAGCCCAACGTAGAGCGTGTTGCAGTAGTCCAAGCGTGAGATAACCAGAGCATGCACCACTCTGGCGAGACAGTCCGTGGGGAGGTAGGGTCTTAGCCTGCGTACCAGGTGGAGCTGGTAGACAGCTGCCCTGGACACAGAGTTAACCTGCGCCTCCATGGACAGCTGTGAGTCCAAAATGACTCCCAGGCTGTGCACCTGGTCCTTCAGGGGCACAGTTACCCCATTCAGGACCAGGGAATCCTCCACACCTGCCCGCCTCCTGTCCCCCCAAAACAGTACTTCTGTCTTGTCAGGATTCAACCTCAATCTGTTAGCCGCCATCCAACCTCCAACCGCCTCCAGGCACTCACACAGGACCTTCACCGCCTTCACTGGTTCTGATTTAAAGGAGAGGTAGAGCTGGGTGTCATCTGCATACTGATGAACACCCAGTCCAAACCCCCTGATGATCTCTCCCAGCGGCTTCATATAGATATTAAAAAGCATGGGGGAAGAGGACAGAACCCTGAGGCACCCCACAAGTGAGAGCCCAGGGGTCTGAACACTCACCCCCCACCACCACTTTCTGGACACGGCCCAGGAAGAAGGAGCGGAACCACTGTATGACAGTGCCCCCAGCTCCCAGCCCCTCTAGACGGTCCAGAAGGATGTTATGGTCGATGGTGTCAAAGGCCGCTGAGAGATCCAGCAGAACTAGGAAACAGCTCTCACCTTTGTCCCTAGCCCGCCGGAGATCATCAACCAGCGCGACCAAGGCAGTTTCAGTCCCATGGTGAGGCCTGAATCCCGATTGGAAGGGATCCAAATGGTCCGTTTCCTCCAGGCGTGCTTGGAGTTGTTCAGCAACCATCCACTTAATCACCTTGCCCAAGAATGGCAGATTTGAGACTGGGCGATAGTTGGCCAAATTGGCCGGGTCTAAAGATGTTTTTTTAAGAAGCGGTTTAATGACCGCCTCTTTCAGCGGGTCTGGGAAGGCTCCCTCACAGAGGGAAGCATTCACCACCCCGCAAAGCCCATCGCCCAGCCCTTCCCGGCTCGCTTTTATCAGGCAGGATGGGCAAGGATCAAGGAGACACGTGGTCGGTTTCACTCGTCCAAGCAGCCTGTCCACATCCTCGGAGGTAACAGATTGGAATTGATCCCATATAACAGGACCAGACAGAACTCTAGCACTCTCCCGCCCTGGCCCTGCTCCCACAGTGGAGTCTACCTCCTTCTGAATCTGAGCGATTTTATCTGCAAAAAACTTTGCAAAAGCATTGCAGGAGATCTTGGGGCCCCTACCAGGCCCCGGTGGTACAGGTGGTTCTGATAAACTGCGAACCACCTGAAAAAGTCTCCTACTGCTGTTTTCTGCAGATGCAATGGAGGCGGCGAAGAAGGCCCTCTTCGCCGTCGCCATTGCCACTTGGTAGGCTCGACGTTGAGCTCTAACCCGTGTCCGGTCTGATTCAGAATGAGTTTTCCGCCACTGGCGCTCTAGCCGTCTCAACGATTGTTTCATCACCCTCAGCTCCGGGGAAAACCACGGGGCTGTACGGGCTCCATGCAATCGGAGAGGGCGCTTCCGAGCCAGACAGTCAATAGCCCTGGTTAACTCCGCATTCCAGCGGGCCACCAGGGAATCAGCTGAAAGGCCATCAACTTGGGATAAAGCATCCCCTACCACTCTCTGGAAGCCAATTGGATCCATTAAGTGGCGGGGGCGGACCTGCCCCTGAAAAGCCACAGGCTAGATGGACTGTTGTTGTGCCTGACATCTCAAAAATCATGTACCACTTGCATCAACACATTTGTGAACCGCTCTGAGATCTTTGGATTTCTGGGCGGTATATAAATAACAACAACATCATTATCAGGCTAGCGGCATGCTTCCTTTAGCTACAAATAAATGGAGTATACTCAGTTATATTCCACGAATTCATCACACATAGCAAGTTCCTTTTGAACAAGATGGCAACTAAATGGAATATATTCACAGATCATAGAATTATAATATTGTAGAGTTGGAAAGCCACCAGGCATTAGAGGCAAGTGAGGAGAGGGAGTAGAAAATAAAATACACTATAATGCTCCAGCCTTTTGGCTCTCATTTACAAGATGAATCAGTGGACAGTGGAAAGAAAACTGAATCAGTTGTTTAGATCTAGTTCTGAGGCAAACACTTACATGCATCCTTAATTTTACTACCCGAGAATTAATAGGATGCTTCAAAGAACTGTTTTTGGTAGGAAGAATAAGTAAAAAAAAAAAAAGACTAAATAATTCAGTGTTGTTATTGGTGGTAGTGGGGAAATGAAGCTAACTGTGATGTAATATTTCTCTAATAGTGTCCAGTAAATGAAGCAATTCTGCAAACCTAAAGTTTCTATTTATCAAATAGGCCCCTGATTTAGCAGCCTCATAACTATAAAACCCATAATGTGCAGGGACTAGAGACATTCTGGGTAAATTAAAATGGCAGATGGCTGGAGACCAGCACTTTGTGTTGCAGGATGCCTACCTATCAGATTTAAAAAATAAAAACTATAAAGATAATCTGAGAGGCAGGGAGCTCATGAGCACCAAAGGAGGTTTCTGTGGGGAAAGCAGAAATAGGTAGCAAGAAGCTTACATTGCAGTTCTTTTGACCTTTATCTCATTTTACTTTTAAAATGCATGCACATTTTGCTTTTTTAAAATAAGGGCTTATCCACACTTACCTTTCCTGGCATGGTCTGTCCTTTAAATCTCCAGTTCTGAGCATCTTCCAAAGCATTGACTGCAAAAACCTGCTCTTTAAAGCTAAATAGGAGCAAATGGCAATCTGCTGTTTGTCGAGCTTCAGCTTTAAAGAGTAGGTTTCCAATGGAGAAAGCTCCAGAGAGTGAAGAAAAGGGATGGGGGAGTGCTCAGAAACAGAGCTTAAAGTGTGGGTCAGTGCTGGGAAAGAGTGGTTCAAAAGGTAAGTGTGGATAAGCCCTAAATCTGCTTTAACTTCTTGATTGCCCAAGCAGGTGCATTATGTGACCCACAAGAGCAGCAAAGAACCAGACTGTACAATAGTGATGGGATAAAATCAAGCCAAATATTCATTGACAGGGTAAGGGTTAGCATGGCATTGGGGCCAGGATCAGTTCATCAATCCACAAATCCCATGTTGATGGAATGGGTGCACAGGGTTTGGACCACCCAAAGCCCGTTTCCATGGGAGTCAGCCAGTGTTGAACCTTGCTGTGGTGCAAGCCAAACAAGCAAGGTCTCACTGGGTGACCAGGGTGCAGATTTCAACCAAGCAGATACTCCAACCCAAGCTTGAGAGTGCTGTGGTCAACCCTCCCCTCAGACCCCTTATGGCGGGACGGGGGGTGGGTGGGACACTATACTATGTTGATCCTGCCCAATGCCATCTCCACCCTCATACAAACATTCTTCCACCTAACAAAAGGGGGGCATAATTTCACTGAGGGAAAGATGGGGGTAAATTATCCAGGTTGTGAGAAAACAAATTCCGTTGAGGCCCTGTCAGCCAGCAACCCAAAAGTACTCAGTGAAGGCTCTAACCCTAGGGTGAGTGGGCAGGAAGCTCCTGAGTCAAAATAACCCAAGATCTTCAGGGTAAGAAGCCTTATATAAACTTTCCTCCCTTACTTGCAAGCACTCATGGGACACTTTTTCCCCATGAGGCTATTGCATGGGCAAGATGCTGGTCAAAACCTTGTCCAGTATTTTGCTGCAATCTATGGGCCCCAGCACCGCTGGGCAAAGACACCTTGTGCTTATTGGCATGAAATGACCCATATCATGACTCTGGAACTGGATTTTCTCTACCTATGCAACTGCAATTCAGACACTTGAACCCATCCCTAAATATGACAGTGCTTCTTGTATTAGAGGCTTGAGAAGTGGTAGCCAATAGCAGGTGGCTAGAACTTTCACAATTTAGCAGACTCCGAACCCTAAGTCGATCATGAACTCATGGCATCATTCACTTTCCTTTCGTCTTCCTTTATGTATTTATAAACTATAATATATTGAAAATATGTGGATACTTTTGGGAGTTTGTCTTCCTTTCTTGCAAGAAATCTTTCATCCCAGATGAAATTGTCAAGGGAAAACAACCCACGAATATGCTAATTTTCGGACGTGGCAAAAGTGATTGCAGCACATCACTGAATGTGCTACTGTGATCTTCAGTTATAATACGTTAATGTTAACAAAAATAGTAAAGGGAAGGATTGCAGTTTGTCTTTTACTATCTAGCAATGGATAGATTATCCAGCATGTAGGGAGCTTGTGCAGATTTCTGAGTGGTTGTAAGATGAAAATGAAGTACATTCCACTAATGGGGCATGTTTTTCCTTGCTGAATACAACTTTAGTCACACAACTGCAAGGAATATATTTAGAAGTGCAGGCACAAAAAGTTGAATATCAATTACAAGGGAGTAAAAGGCAATAGTCCACTCTTTTGCTGACATCTCAACTAGCACTGTATTAGTACATATAATGCTTATCTGTCAGTGCACTGCAATTAATTCTGAGCCATCAGTCATCCTGTCCTCTTCCCAAAGAAGTGAAAGTAGCAACAATACCCAGAGAACTAGTGAGGGCTAGCTACTCTAATATTGCTTCCATAATTGACATCTTAAGTATCATTCCAGATAAGTGGATCCATGTGGCAGGCACTGAGAGTGTGTACAATTGCTATGTGGACAATGGTGTCATTGTAGTACCTGCAATGGAAGCGGTGGTTCTGTAAACATCTTTTGCTCTGCAGTCCTTTTAATCTCACTGTTTGGGATAACCTTGGGAATACACACACATTGTGTGTGTGTGTGTGTGTGTGTGTGTGTGTACAAGCATTTCAAAGGCAAAGCCTCTATCCTCCTGTGTCACAGATGTGGTAAATGTAATTGTACATCTAAAACATTTTCAAGGAAAATGTAATATGCCCCAGCATACATTTATTAAAAATGTATCTCACAATTTCAGTCCCATTTCCTGCTAATTGGCTCAGCTTAAAAGAAGGAAAGGCATACATCCTGACTATGAATGTGGCAATGTGAATTCACAGTAATTCTGATTCCTGATCTGCAGTTACCCTGTGTACTCTGGTAAATGAGATGAACATTTGCCTGTTTCCCCTATATCGCTGCTAAAAAAGAAACATTGCATTTATGGATCACTGCACAAAGAGGATCCAGAATGTTGGTTGCTGCTGCTGTTGTTGTTGCTGCTGCAATAGCTTGCTAGAGATCCTTAAGAAATCAGGTGAGGCATGCCATCTCTGGAAGAGTGCATGTGGCTTAGCAGTGGATGAACTCTATTTCCAGTTCACAGCACTGTTGCAATTCCTCATTCATAAGTCCCTTCCATCTCATTTCTGTTTTAATCGTTACTTTAAAAACATCCTCACAAATGCCCACAATGGTGAGTCGTTCTCAATTTTGGAGGTTGAGAAGCTTACCTGTTCTGGATGTGGTTTCACTCTCTCTAAACGGTATGTACTTTTTGTTTTGTTTTTTCTTAAATTTATTTAATTTAATTTATCAATAATTTAATTAATTTATCAATAAACAGGAGAGAGAGAGAGAGAGAGAGAGAGAGAGGTATAAAAAGAAAATAACTCTGAGTGCCAGGTATAAAGAGGCAAGCAAATGGGTGGAAAGAATAATAATAATAATGAGATGGGGGAAGGAAGCCACACAGACAGGAGGAAATAGAAAGTGGGCAAGCGAGCGGCCAGTAGGCGCAGGGACTCAGCCTTCCTCTGCCCCCGCCCTGTGAGTGCGCGGAGCCTCCCACCTCCCTCTACCCCGCGGCTTCTGAGGTTCCGAGGCGCCAAGTCTGAGAAGCCATGCGCGCATCCCCGCCTCCTGCTCCTTCCCCTTTCAGAGGAGAAATAGCGATGGCAACGGCTATAGTGGCCACCTGCAATGTTTCCTGCGATGGAAAGGGACTTGGGCTTCTCCAGCGCCTGCCTGTGTGCAGTCTCTCCCAGGAAAGCCCCGCCCCACGTAGATCCCAACTTCGCGGCAAGACTGCATTGCCACGTGGAGCTGCCTGAGCCAAAACGATTGTGCGCCCTCCCCCCACTGCTTGCTCCCTCTGTAGCGCCTGGGTAATTGCTGGGTGGGCTGGGTTCAGGACCCTGGAGGACTGGATCCGGCCCTTGGGCTGTAGTTTGAGGACCCCTGGTTTAGAGCTTACCATACAAGAAATGGGATAGCTGATAGACTGTGACTGTGAAAACAATGCATGTGTTAAGATATTACTTCTATTTAAATTGAATATTTCACTCCTAATTTATGTTTATTTTAGAACACATGTACAGTGCTGAGGTGTCACAGAGGTGCTTGTAGAGCACTGTGAAAGGAGGCTAAACATTAAGAGCATCCCATGAAAGTAACAAACTAATCTCTCAACCAAAGCTTCTGTGCCATGGCATTAAGTTGAAAGAGATATGGTCCAGATTTGGACTGCAGAATGAACTAGAGATGTGTGTGCATGCAAACATGGGCTGTGCTTACTCACTACTTTGCTCTTTTGGCTAATGTTCCTGTTCGTGTTGCTTATATATGTTGCTTGATTTAATGGTGGGGTCATCATCTTGCTACCAAGCCTTTATTTAAAGCTGCTAGAAAGAAACTGCAGTCTGTTTTGCAAGAATCACTGGAGGAGTGTGATATACTCAATGCAGGAAAGGTATGCAGATAGCATAAGTAATCATGTGCATGCAGAAATGTATGTTAGAAAGTATGTGAAGAGGAAAACAAGAAAGAGGCTGCAGGAAATTCATAGCCAGGCTGATTTAAGAACATGTCATGTCAAATAATCATATGAGAAGCAAGAGCCTTAAGGCTATTCGGCTTCCTAGGTCAGCCACCTAAAGTAGCATCTTGATATGCCTGGCAAAAGGGCAAACACATCATCTGCCCACTACTAGCATGCTGCTTGTAACTAGAAACCAAGGACAGGCTTAGTTTCAGACTACCAAGATTAAGAGTGCTAGATAAATTCTGAAAAGGGACCACAGTGATTCAGATTGATATGTCTGGTCCTCCACTTTACCTAGCATTGAGGTCAGAGCTTCCCTCGAGGCCCCAGTCTGGTGGTTCCCCAATTTATGTAAAAGCCAGGTAGCCAGTTGAGTGGATATAAATACAGTAAAAGATAATAGCTGTGCTTGGATTCATACATGTTTTGCATGAGTTGAAAGGGATTTCTGCTCATGCAGGACAACCTCACCAAATTCTCCCAATTTCTCCATCTCACTGCTGCCCCCATATTCCATCACAAGCTATTCCAGACAGTCACGTGACCTCCAGGAGCAGCTTTTCAGAGGGCAGCAAGGACTTGACTGGTAGTGTATCCTCCGTGGGTAGCAGTTGTGGCTCCTCACCTTTTGCCATCATACCTGACAGTCAGAAACAAACTTATTTGGCCAGCTGCTGGGAATTACCCCTGGCTGGACAAGATGTGGGGTGGGACTTCCTGTCAAAAGATAAATGTGAAAGGGCCAATCAGAGCCCCCTCCATCCCTCAGAGCAAACCAGGGTGGATCACAGCATTAGTAACAATATATACAGTGGTACCTCAGTTTTCATACGTCTCCATTGATGAGCATTTCAGTTTTTGAATGCCATAAATCTGAAAGGAAATGCTTCGGTTTTTGAACATGCCTCGGAAGTCGAACATGCCATGCGGCTTCTGCTGAGTGCAAGATCCTGAGGCCTAGCTGTTGGCTACTGAGTTTTCAGATTTTGAAGGTTTCAGAACTCAAACAGTCTTCCAGAATGGATCGTGTTAGAAAACCGAGGTACAGTGATATAGGGGAAATGCTTCACACATAAGCCTACATAAAACAAAGAGATTTTTTGCAAAAATGTTAGAGTACATACATCTGCTGGTCCAATTAGACAAGAAACAATTACCATCCTCTTAGCACGCATCCCAGGGCTCATAAAGGCACACATAAGGATTCTTAACTGGGGATTTAGGAAGAGAAAGTGAACAATGCTAAAATCATTGCAAAAGCATGAAAGGGACAATTCAAATACCAAACCCTTGATTAGCATATTTATATGTTTTGCAGTGTTATTTAACTAAATATTCTTGTCCTTTGCTTAGATTTATTTGTGAATGCATTTGAGATACCAGGCTTTTGTTTTCTTTAATTGAAAGGTAATGCATTAATTAACAGTTCCATTGAAAAAGAAGAAAACCTCAATCCCCCATTCTTTGATTGTTTTTCACATCTCAAAAACATGAATCACTTTATTAGCAATTTTAATTGGTTTGCTCCACAGCAACCTTAGACACCCACTTTTTCAGTTGCAATGATCTTTAATATGCTTTAGGCTCATTTTGGCATTTCTCATAATGCACAGTTGCTAGCTTTGAGTTGTATTGAGCCTTTGGCTACTTTCATTCTACTCCTCCCTCCTGGAAGCACAGTTGTTTGCTACCTCCTTCCCCTATAGCCTTCCACTTCCACACAATTCCTATATTATTTATTGATCTATTGCACTGCATGTCAACCCAAAGTACTCCATTGTGCATAGAGCTGAAGAGGGATAGTGGCTTGCCTAAAGCTACCCAGCAGTTCTTTCATGGCTGAACTAAGATTTGAAGTGCAGAACTTCCAGTTCAGAGCTCATCCTTATAGCCATAAGCAGTAGTCACAACTCACTATCCAGATTTTTCTATAGTGACAGTCAATTATTAAATTGTGTTGGAACACACAGTTGGGTTCCTTGCCCCATTCCCTGCTACAAGGATTTGGATTCCAACCTTAAGTTCAGTTTGTCCCACATCTACATGAATTTATGAGGTGGTTGTTGTTGTTTTTAAAAACAACACTCTTTCCAATATATGTATTTTATACACAATTTTGCATGCAATTTTATCAGTGTAATGTAGTTTTATAAATTATCTTCACTAATATGTGCATCCTCGTGTGTACATTTTGTCTGGAAAACTACAGTGCAAAATGTAAAGAAGTGTAAAAATTGAAAGAAAGTTGGATTTATTTATTTTTTGCCTCTGATGACCACATGTGATGGTGGGTGGTAACTGGGGGAAACATGCATGTGGCAGACAAGGCTGTCAGTGGCCAGAAGTAGAGCATGTGCTCTTCCCCTCTCTCACACAGTTTTCCCCCTCCACACAAAGGCAGACCCAGTATCCCAACAAATACCCTCACATTCGTCCTAGCAGGCCAGCTGATAAGCATTAGGAATAACTGGGTGACTCAGCCTCCCTGCTTCCCTGCTACTTTTAGGGCTAATCAGCTGGAGAGAGGGTGGTGTTCCTGTGTGCTGCATGGAAATAGGCCATGGATCATATGTGGTCTGCAGGTAGCCCAGATGGGACTTATAATATCATTGCCATACAAACCATCATTGGTTAATAGCTGGGTATTTAACTCTATGTTATTATGTTATTTTCCTTCTATAGAGTGTCACTCTCTCTTTAGTGATCTGACTTCTGTTGTTCCATCTTTGAGACTGAAAGGATTCCTCTCTCCTTCAGTTCCTTTATTATTATATGGATTTGCTATCCTCTGCACCCCCCTAATTATGGTTTTAAGTAGCATGATTTCTATAATTACCTTCTGCCACTAGGTCCTATAATTACCTTCTGCCACTAGGGGTGCCTCACTCCTCTACCTATTCTGCAGGTGGCTGCCTGAACATAGTACCAGCTAGTGGCCTTTTGGGAAATGCTTCATTCTACTCATTCCTGCAATCATATCTTTTTCATTTTGCATGTTTTATCCAAGAGTCCCCACAACTGTCCCAGAAATATCCATCCTCTCTAAAAATGGAAGCAGATTTTCTGCTTCTTTCTTTGGATGGTGGGAGAAACCTCTGGGGTTGGTGCTTACCTTACGAGATCATGCCAGGAAGTGTAGCCCATGGGAATCAGTGGAGAGAGGTTGGAAGTGCCTCCCACCTGCCATATTTCTTGGAAGGCTTTGGAGGCAACATAACGCAACACGGTGTAAGTAAGTGTCACTCCCATGCATTCCAAGAAGTGTGGGAAGTGGAAAGCTGCAAAAAGAGTCATGTAGCACTCTAAGTGGTGTGGGTTTAAAAGGAGGGGAAAGCAAGAAACAAATGAAAAAAGTTGCACATTCTTAAGGTTCCAGCAAGCTATAGTTTGGCTCATCTTGACACATGAAGATGAATATGATTTTTATGCTTTGACACACTTTTAATCAAACAGCATATCTCTTATGCAATCAGTTGAAAAAGAATGTCACTAGCATCAGTGTTTGTTTGGGTTTTTTTGTGTGTGTCTGTCTGTCTGTGTGTGTGTGTGTGTGAGAGAGAGAGAGAGAGAGAGAGAGAGAGAGAGAGAGAGAGAGTCAAAACTTCCTGAATTAGTATCATTGATTATAATTTAAGCCAGGGATACACTAAATAGTTTATGAAGCACATCCCAAGAATTTCAGAGATGAATTCTGTCAAAACCTGTGGGAATAATAATAATAATAATAATAATAATAATAACAACAACAACAACAACAACAACAACAACAGTTTTTGTTGTTGCCTTTGTGTCATTCAATGCTGGAATGTCTCCAAGGCCAGCCACAAAGCTTCAGTGACTCACTAAAGGCTTTGGAGCATCAGCATTTTATTTTTCTTCCATTCCCAGGGAGCTTAATGTTGAAGAAACTGCTACAGTTGCTTCACCTCCCTATCTGCCCTCTGTTTGCAGACACACACATTGAATGGATTCTAGAGAACCAGCAGTGTTTGTTTTCAAACCATAATAAACCAGTACAAAAGGGCCATGTGAGTGTTCTTTCTCTATCAGAAAACAAAGTCTAAGGATGAAGGCAGAGAATATGAAATGCTTTTAGAGGTCTACAGACAATGGATTTGAATTTGTTATTGCTCTCAGTTTAAGTGATACATACTGTATATATGACTCGACCTGCTGGATTTAAACACAGCCCTGAATGCCGATAGTTCTTTCCTGCTCAGGATTGTCTGTATTGTTGCATGGAAGATCCAAATTAGTGTTATCCTCTCTTCTCAATCTGCTTCACTGTTACTTCCATCTCCATTGTTGCAAGACACCACCAT
Organism: Podarcis gaigeae; assembly: GCF_964106915.1. NCBI lineage: Eukaryota > Metazoa > Chordata > Lepidosauria > Squamata > Lacertidae > Podarcis > Podarcis gaigeae. The sequence continues at coordinate 47,089,536 of NC_139685.1, read as the reverse complement.
CACTTCTCGCTCATTGCCATTCCATATGCATCAATGTGTAATTGGAAATAGTGTAGTTGTGCTATAAAAACTGGCTTATGCATGACTGGTCCTGTATGCATGCAAGTCTATATACATCATTAGCAGTGAATGCAGCCACATGAGATGGCAGCAAGGGGTAAATGGGTGACAGATACAGTGACCATCCTGATGGGGACAGACAAATGGCAACAATGACAACACTGGAAAGTATGCTGAGATATTCCTGATTGGTTGAGACACAGCCTATACTAGACATTGAATAAATTAAAGATATTAGAAACTTGCAGAAAAATATATTTCTGGTTAATCAAAGGAGACATTTCCCTTGAGTGTTTAGTGTGCCACAGACATCCCATGACATCACAGCGATAATGGAACAGGGAGAACTCAGGCAAAAGGGAGAATGCCAGCATTTTCCCGTGTCCAGCCTTCAAAGTTTGAGGTCATCCACCAAATCCCATATTTTACTCTTTTTGTTCAGCATCTGGGAGCCCACCTAGTTTATAGGGTAGATTTCACTGGTTGCTGGGTTTGGAACCACACTGAGGGAGGGATTCAATGCTGTGCTCTTCAGAATGTTCCATCAGTGCAAACATTTCTGCTTACCAGATGGAATGATCCCTCTCTCCCCACTCTGTTCTGGGGATTCTCCTGGCTCCAGAACAGATTTGGAGAAGGCATGGAGGAAGAAAGGGAGGAAACGCACCTTTGTACGAGCAGAAGCCCTTCCACTGGCAGGCTAGTTGAATCCAGGCCTGAATTGTTTTTTGTTTGTTTTTTGTCATCTTGCCCAGGATCACAACACACCTCCACCTGGATTTTGACTGACTCACCTAAACAAATACATGAGGCTCAAGGGTGAGGTGGACAGGCCATCCTCAACACCTAAATGTAAATAGCACAAGACCCAGAGAAGCTCACTAAGGGGGAAAATGAGTTAGAATGGTGAACATGCTTCTGTCTAGCTTATTTTGACAAGTCACTCACACGGAGGTGGGAGAGCAATTTATGTTAGGCTGTTTCCTATTGCATAGGACCACAGGACGCTGCCTTATACTGAGCCAGGCCATTCGTCCCTAGAGCTCAGTATTATCTATGCAGACTGGCAGTGACTCGCTGAGATTTCAGACAAGTCTTTCCTAGCCTTGACTAGAGATTTATGGAACTGAATTCGAGATCTTCTGCAGATACCCTTCCACTGAACCATGGCTGAAACCCAAATCAGTTTCAGATAATACAAGAAACATATGGAGTTGGCTTATATGGAGTCGTAGATCCATTTTGCTTAATATTGCCAGTAGTTGAATCCTGGAGCTTTTGCATGCTAAGTAGATGCTTTACCATTGAGTTACAGCCCTTATAGATCCCTTACAGTGAAATAAAGCTGTTGACTAATTCAAATACAAAGTAAGTGTTGTGTCCCTTAATGGTGGGTGAATAGGTACAAAGCACCAGCTAACTTCCAACCACTTTCATAGCTAAGAATTTTGCTGCCCAGTGGTTACTATAGAAATATAGTCCTTCCTCAAACTGGTCATTTGAAAACTAATAAACAGGTATCATTTCTTGCTGCTCTTTCACAATTCTTGATGACACTTGTTTGCAAGGGGTGGTGTGCCAAAGGATTTCTATACTACTTGCACAAAGGTAGCAATGATAAATTGAAACCATTTCTTTCAAGAGTCCAAATATGAAAGGTTTCTTTTCTATTAGGAAAAGAAATGATTAAAAAGTGCTTTAGCTTGATATACCTTTTCAAACAATTGCTCCCCAAACACTGTGCTAGGAAAACAGATCACAGACACTTGAAGGCATAGTGGAAAAATATTTTGAATTTAAACATATGTACTTTTCATGATGCCGAAGAAAAGAACATATGTTTCCCACTCCACAAAGGCATTTACTGTGCTCATTTTCTTTTTTAGAAGCTGTTTCTTTGACAAAATACTCTGCAACTTCAAGGACATCATTTTCTCTTTCAGGGCAAATGATGGACTTTACTCAGTTCCTATATACCGATGCACACAGCTGCTACTTTCATGGTTTCTGATCACTATGCAGTATCCTGCATCTGGAAATCACAAGGGAAAACATGATAGGAGGGAGTGTCTCCTTCTCCCTCCCTACTGAGACTGTGGGTTCCTCTCCATTCCCAGGACTGCCTGTCTGCTCAACAGGTACGGAGAAAACAAGATGAACCTGATTTGTTCGTGATGCTCTTTGGCCAATCACAGCAATCTTGAAGTATTGTTTTCTCCATTTAACAGCTGTTGAGTGGAGGGAGTGATTCTGGGGTGGTGGTGAAGCTCTCTCAGTTAGCTTTCCTTGCAGTATCAGCCCCTCTGCTGTTGAGCATTGGGGGTGATCCTTGGTGAGCAAGGCTTCAAATGGTAGGAAGGTTTTCCCATGTTGCCAGCCTCATGTTACTGTCTGATGTTATGCCCTTTGACAGCCACAGATCACTTTGGGCCTTTCAACCCAATCTGCAGTTCCCTGCGGCTGTTTGAACTTGACTTGTTCAGTCCCTCCAAATAGACCCAATTTGGTTCAGGCCTCAGCTAAATTGGGCACACAGCCCTAGAAAAGTTTCTGGAGCTGCTCATTTCTCCCCCCTCTAATACAAATAGGCTCCATATCTGGGATCCAAAACACACTATTATGATGGCCCATTTTCCTTCTCTCTCCTTCCTTTCCCAATTAAGATTATGGAAATGAATAACTCACTCTCTTCCTCCCCCTTATTTGTAATTAACAAATGCATCTTAACAGATTTTTTTTGGAAAAAAGAGTCCGATCAACATTATAGCACATCCAAATTATGCACCATAGACAATCAGAGATAATTAACTGACCTTATGCTGGCACATGAAGTATATCTAATCTAACCTCCTGAATATTGTTTCATGTGCTTACCTGCAACTCAAAGAGAATCGTGAATGGAATACTAAGTTAGATTTAAAAGACGGAGGTTAAACACCTTTTTACTCCTCTTTAGCCTTCTTGAGATGCTCTCTGTTTTTGTTCTTCCACCAGTTTATGGATACTTCCCCAATTAGTCAGACATAAGTATGCAGGATTCACTCAGGTTCAGGAAGTCTCCTGAAATTCCCATTTGCTGTGGTCTATAACCTAGCCAAGCTCATCTTTAACATATGGTACTTTCCTCAGTTGGCTACTCTGGCATTCAGTTGTCTTGCAAAGAAGGATGAAGGTTTGAGTGCATATCAATAATCTGGACACATGAAACAAGATTCTCCAGCACTACACCTCTTTTGAGGTATCAGACAGCTGCTTATGCCTCCCACTTAAAAGTAGCATACAGTTGCAGGCAGGCAAACACATTACAAAGCAGAATGTTTCTTCATACTTGGATTTTTAAAACAGGTTTTGGAAAACATGGCTAATGTATCTTTTCATTATCATCTGAATAATGAGTGGAATGGAAGATCTAAATTATCACAAAATTAATATTTGCACATATTTTTGGCTTGATTAAAAACAAATTAAAATGCTACCATTTTCAAGGAATGAGACTTTTCACGAAGTTTTCTCCCAGTGGTTAGAAACTGAGAAAATTTGAAAACAGTTAATGATCCTTTGCACTTTGGGTTTTTTAAAAAAATAATGCCTCACAGCAGGAGCCAAATATAGCTTGTGATTGTTGATACAGTCTTAATATCAGTCATACCAAGAGATTACCCCGCCATAGTAAAATATCTCATATATATATATTGCAGTTCGGTTTTAATACCAGATATCCACATGTATTTCCAGATTGCTACTCCCATAGCTTTCTGTGACACACTCTGTCCACTGTCCTTCAGTATGTGGAAGTACACAGAGGTGTCATTTAGGCAGGGGGGAACAATGTGCTCACCTTAGTCCCATGTTTGAGACCACACAAAATTTGGGCATGCTGTATCTCTGGCCAGTTCATTCATTCTATAACTATTGTCATACGAATTGATTGAGCCTATGAATAAAGCACAAATCCCTTTACTACTTAATAAATAGGGATCAATTGTCTTACATTAATCATAAAAGAACTGCTCAGGAGAACCTCTTCAACGAATAGAGTCTGCACCCCCCACTCCTGTGACCCATTATTTCTGCTCCCAATGTCCACATGTAGAGAGGAATGTCAACCAGCACAACCAGCTATGTTTAAGTGAATGGGGATGCATCATTCAGATATTATTTGATTATTTGCTAGCTAAGACCCTGATGGCACCATCCTACACATAGCTACTCAAAAGTCCTCCTGAGTACCTCTAGAAAAAGAGGTGCCAGAACTCACCATTAAGGTCCTCCTTATTCTTTTATCTTGGCAATGGTGCCCACCTGAGAGGTGCTGGAAAGGAGTTCCAGCAAGTTCTGGATTGGAAAAAAGCCCTGCTGAGTAAAATGGGTCTTACCCCCAAGGTAGTAGGCAGAGAGTTGGAACTATTCCAGGATCAGGATGTCCATGCTATCAGTACCTAACTGCATACAGCAGAATTTTCAAAATTTCAATTCTGAAATAAAATTACCGTAGCTTAAGAATGATTCATTTCAGATACGTACTCAGTGACCAGTGATGATTCTGCTACTGCTGGAAGGCCATATGGCATTTTAACTTGTAAGAAACAGAAAATGAAAGAATGTGCAGTGCTGTACTTTCAAAAATGCAGCAAGAATTTATTCCCTAAACAAATTGTGTTATAACATCCCAGGTTATTTTATTTGGGTTGTTTATTTGTATGTTCTATTTCCCTATCAACTAGTGACATTTATTGTCTGTATTTGAAATCAGTTCTTTTAAAGTATTTCATTCCTCTCTTCCTTCCTTCCTTTATTTATTTATTTATTTATTTATTTATTTATTTATTTATTTATAGTATTATTAGATTTCTTTATATCCCACTTTTCCCCTAATGGAACTCAAGATGGCTTACAGATAACAACATGAACCACTAAAAAGATAGAAAAAATTGATTGTTAAAATACTATTAAACATTTATAGAATTAAAACTATATACATATATAAAATTTGTTTAAAACATGCAAATAATTGCAATAAAAACAGAAGCACGGCACCAGCCTTTTAATTAAAAGCAGTCAATTCCCAAAGCCTGTTGGAACAAGGAAGTCTTTACCTGCTGATGGAAGGACAGTAATGAGGGAGTTGCAAAGTCTGGCAGCAGACACCAAGAAGGCCCTCTATCATGTCCCCACCGTGTGTGCCTGTGGGGTGACAGGGCTGAGAGAAGGGCATTCTCCTAATATCCCTAAACCCTGGTAGGTTCATATGAGAGAATATGGTCTTGATCTCCCACCATTACATTTTGTGACATTTGCAATAAATGATTTACAAGAACTGATATGATATTCCGCCTGACATCTCTCCTGCATCTTCTAACTCCTTTTCTGTCCTCTTCTTTCATTGTAAATTTCTTCTTCTGTCAAAAGTGGATTCTAGAAACGTGCTGTTTTACAATTTATTGTTCACTCATTCTAAATAATCAGGCATCCATTCAAGAAGAAGAAATACGAGCTCAGATTTTTTAAGGGGGGGGGGGACGCTACATGCGATATAGATTTACATAATGAACAGGTGTGTTTGGGTATGTGTCTATTTACAGATCTCCTCGACTTCTATTTTTACCTTAAATTATTTTTGCAGGAAGAGATGCAAGACTAAAAACCTTCATAGCTGCTTTGATCGATTTATCATGTTCCATTAATGTTCTGTGCCACTGATCTTCAAATTTCTTGGGTTGGATGACATCCTATATATTCAATATTTCTTAATTTGTAGTTTCTTTATTTTTCTTATTACCTTTTACTTAACAAAAGTGCTTACCTCAGCTCATTTAAATCTTTTTGAATGGAAATGAGGGGAAAGTTACTTTTATAATTATGCCCCTTGGTCTTTAGGTAGACAAGTAAAATGATTTCTAGATTACTTTAATGAGCACAATTAAATGTAATTGAAGGGAATAGATGAGAAAATCTGAGACATCAGTTGTGTACGCTTCATGAGTTTTAAATATCTTTGAATGGACAAAAGATAATAACCACTGTGTGTCTTTCAGGGGAGCCTTTTCAAGTAAGTATAGTTATGAATGCATTATTAGTGACTATTTTTATAAATTCCATGAAGCAGTTTCCAATATGGAATGCACAACTTCTGCTGTTAATTTATAATAATCTGTACTAATGCAATACAATGTGAAATGATTGCTGCCTTTTGTAAAGAAAAGAAAAGAAAAAAGTAGCAGGTATATACATTGTAAATCTAACCATGGAGAATTTTGCAGCATTGCAAAAAATCGCTGTTAATGGTGTCACCATTTTTATTAGGGGGAAATTGTCCTTGCTTTTCTGTCGCTTACACATCACACAAGACAGGTTACATTAATTAAAATTAGAATGTTACTATTAAACCATAGCACCAATAGAAATATAATAGTGGCAGGCAGGACAAATTTAAAAAACAATCTTCCACTTAAAACATTATCTACCTGGCAAGGCAAAAGCCTAGCAGATTATAAACGTCTCCATCACCTTTTGGAAAACAGCAAGACAAAAGGTCCAGCTGAACCTCATGGGTCTTGGTGATATCCTGTCACTCCCAAGGAGAACTGGCTTTTCCCATAAATTAGGGCACATATCCCTGCTCTCCCTGCTCATGTGTAGGTTTGTCATGTGAGCAGAACACCTTCATATGGCTTGTGGATTATGGTATTTATCCTCCCCCCCAAAGGTCATCTCTCTACAGTATCCCATCAAAATTTGCCCTTTGAACCTTTGCCCTAGCAGAAGTGGTTCATAGGAAGAAGACTCAGATAGACTGGGGAAGTAGACTATCTTGAAAAATATCAGTAGAAACAGTGCCAAGAAGGGGTTCTGCCTGAAACCTTGGGGAATAGCTCATAGGCAGAGGTTGGATGGTCATATGTCATGGATGCTTTAGTTGAGATTCCTGCATTGCAGTGGGTTGGATTAGATGGCCCTCAGAGTGCATTCCATCTCTACAATTCTATAATTATATGACCCTTTTACTTATCTGTGTCAGCTCAGCACCCTGAAGAGGCTTGGTGCCTTAACCTCAAAAGATTTACAAGAGTATATGGGAAGTACCCCAGTTAAGTAACTGGCACTCTAATAAATTGTAACAACTATCACCTGTGTTGCTGTGTGCATGTGTGTGTCTATATGTGTTAGTCCAATGGAAGGCACAACTGCAGGACATAAAATGGCCTCTGTACCAGATCTTAGGCAACAGGCAGACTAGTAATGGGAGGAGGTTGCCCTTTAAGTATCTAATATCCAGACCATTTACAGCCTGAATCACCAGCAATTTGAACTACACCTGGAAACAAACTGCTAACCAGGCAATGTTCACACAGGCAAGTAATGTAGATCCAAAGATTTACCTGAGGTTTTTTTCCCCCTCAGCGCTAGTATGAAATAATGGGGAGCATATTTAGATTCTATAGATCAAATTCACATTTGACCTATAGAATCTATGGACCTTTATGGAGCCTATGGACAGTTATACATTACAAAGCTGAGTGTAAGGTGCTGTTGCGGTTGCTCGAGAGTAACCAGGCAGGACTCCAACCTGTCTTTTACAGGCTTTAATTTGGTGCAAACGATTTACAGTGAAGAGCGTCAAAAGTTCATGTCTGGCTCAATCACTAGCAGAATCCGGGAGTGGTCTGTTTTTGTACCTCTCCCAACATAAAAATTTCACCACCCCCAGCCTTTTCCACCCCTCCCTGCACCTCAAACTACTGCGCAGGATGGGCGATGGCAAAAGCGTGCCTCCCTCCTCTCCGGCTTGCTCAGGCACGGTGTTAAGGCTCTTACTAGCATCCTCTGGTCCTTGCACCTCTTCCCCACTGGAGGTGGGGCTTCCCTCCTCACTGGAAGAGGAACTGCTTCCCAAGATTTTCGGAGGCTCCCTGTAACACACCTGCCCCTCTATCTCTTGCCTCTGAGCCGATGGCAGTTCCCTGACATTGAGCAACACTAGCTGTTTCTACCACTTGTGTGTCTCCAGTCTTAAAGACACATAAGGAAAACTAATGTCTGAAGAAGGCCATACACAATCCCTGAGATCTTAAAATACAAGGAATTTTTCTAAGGAATAGATACACACTGGCATAGGCCCATGCTGCTGCTGCTGCTGCTGTTTCCCACCCTGATAGTTTTGAGTGTGCTTTGATAGAACCTGAAAGCAGAATTTTGACTCTTTGCCTTCCAGTTAAGGCATTGCCGGTGAGCTGATAGACAGCATTCAGAGACAATCACAATGATTTCTGTTCATGAGCTTAGAGGTATCTCGTTGTATTAGGCCTGAATATCTTAAATGAATAGGATTCTGTTTTCCTCATTCCGATGGTCCAAGACTCAAGATATGGCATGAAACTGCCTTGTAAACATTTTTAATGATTCTTCTTCTTTCTGTTTCTCCTTCTTCGTCTGTTTGACAGATGCAGGTCTGCCCTGGTTCCCTTCACATGTTCATTTCTATAGCATTTGACCATCTGCACAGAGTTTTGAAGAAACCTGAGCTGAATGCATCCCAGAGAGCAGTTGAATGTTTTAAAAGAATGTTTCTGAAATGCTGCACAGTTTTTTGTTTTTGTTTCAAGGAGAAAGAGAGAGATCTTTGAAATGTTTTTTTTGGTCATTTCCTATGTATCAGAATCACCCCTGCAACAGAACTTACAAAATACAAATACTGTATGTGGAAACTTTATGATCCTATGTGGCAATGCACTTTTTGCTCTGTATAGTAAAAGGCAGACAGGCAGCAGTTTACAGGGGACAGGACCACAGTTTATAAGGCTATTAATAATATATGCTTAGGGAATTTCCAAATGCCTTCATCTGACCAGGCTATGTTTAATGGATCTATAAAACATAGTCTGGAATCTCTTTGGTGTATTATAATATATTCTTGAACTTTCAGATTTCATTTTTAAGAGATAAGGGATTTTTTATTTTTTATTTTTATTAGAAACTCTATTTCAAAGGATATAATAAAACTCTATTTCAAAGGATAGATTTCTTTTTGGGAGAAAACACCTGGAATTTTATTCTAATTCGGGAACAGATACTTCCATGGTAAAAAAAACCAGTCAGGTATGATGAAGCTATTTCTATTTTAAGTAGCAGAGAAACTAACTTCAATTGCATACTTTTTGTGTGTGGCATTTTACATAATACCCTGAGAAGCTCCGAGCTCCTTATTTCACAATTTTTTGTTCTGCACATTGTAACCAAATACTGTTCAGTGACCCTTTAATTTAAACTTTCATTTTCAGTTAGAAAAAGACAGATTGAGAACAGCAGGCCCCAGTTCTCCTTATTTACTGTGGCTTTTCTCATAGAAAATTTATCAATCATTCAAAACATATTGTTAAATCCAGATGCAGTGAGCACACAGGAAGCAGTTTAAGAGATTTGAGCAGCTCTTTGATGTTCTTACAACTGGTCACATGAGCTGGGCTGGTTGTGAAATTGGTACAGCAGGCATCTGCTTCGGATTCTGGTTGCACCTTACAATACTGAAATAAATCCACGTTTTGAGAAGCTAGCTAGGAGTCTTCATTGATTTACAAAATGTATATCCAAAATGGATCCCTTTTGAATCTAATTGATTTCAAAAACAGCTTAACTTTTTCTCACTGAAAAGTATAGGGACTAAAAGCGATGCACTTTGGCTAGCTGCCCATGGCCTTTCTTGTGTCTTGGACCCTGATGGGGGGTGGGATAAACATATGAAAGCTTTGGTGAGAATGGGCTTCCCTTTTCTCTGTAGTGCCAGAGGCATCAAAGAACCCTGCTGGATCAAACCAAAGGTCCATCTATTCTGGCACCTTTTTCTTGGCACTAGAGGCCAACTAGTTCCATATGACAAGCCCACAAGCAGCATATTAAGTCAATAGCATTCTCCAACTCATGATCCTCTGCTGCTCATACTTGTGATTATAATTGGGAATTCCACCAACCAGGAATGCTTGTGCATGCATTAAAGCTTTCACACATGTAAAAAAGAGCTGGATGTGAAAATAAAGCAGTGAGAACTTAGGGAACTATATGTGTTTTGTTTAATCCTTGATGATTCTTTATGTTTTAGAATTGTGCTTCCATTCTATAGTAGTGAAGTATATATAAATGGATTGTAATGGTTTAACAAATGAATAATTAGTTTAGTTAAATAAATTTATAAACAGCTTCCCAGAACAGAAAGCCTATGAGAGAGTAAGAATAAAATACAGTGCTACAGAAAAAAAAATTACATGAGCATATTATAAATTACATGAGCATTTTATTCTATTCTGGTTTCGCCAGAAGCGGCTTAGTCATGTTGGCCACATGACCCGGAAAAACTGTCTGTGTTAAAAGTTGGCTCCCTCGGCCAGTAAAGTGAGATGAGCGCCACAACCCCAGAGGCATTCACGACTGGACTTAACTGTCAGGGGTCCCTTTACCTTTACCTTTTAATGGCCCAAGAATCAAACATTTAAGTACGCCTATAGATGTACATTATTTTAAGTGCAATCCTACTATGTCTACCCAGAAGTAAATTCCATTGAGTTCATTGGGGTTCTCTCCCTAGTTAAGTGCCTAAGTGGCTGAAGTACCATTGAATCATATTCACCACAGTACATGCAAACTTTCAGTTTCATATATGGAATTTTACATAAAAGGGGGAACACACTTCAACCAATCTGCAGCTAGAGTGGGCTGCGCACAGTACTGGTTGCCCGGTGTCTGTGATATAACAGGTCCCTTTCTCTTTCCCATCATGGAGAAGTTTTGGAAGATGTTTAAAACAGATTTTCTTCATTAACAAAAATGAAAAGATGAATGGACATTTAAATGAACACACAAATAGACAGCAAGCCTACCTAACATCTTAGAAATGAGCAAGGCACACAACGGAATATGCACTGGTAAGTTAGTTAAATGTGTTGTGATTGCAAAGCTGAGTTCACTCAACAAAAGAGGAAACACAGTGATTTCTGTTTAAAGGGACATCTGTAACTCTATGCATTCTATATAAGGTGGAATTTCCTGGATGCATGATGATATTCCTTTTTAAGAGACACCCAGCTGAGCATGATCTTATTGGATTTCAATATTGCTGCTGACCCTAAGTCAGTTCTTAATTTAGCCTTCACTGAATCAAACTTAATATTTAATATCTTTGTCAAATAAGGACAGACCTTTATGGATCTATGTCAAATAATTCACTGGTGAAGCAAATGATAAAAGGTTTCTTAGAAGACCAAACACAGGTACAATACTCCCATGAAAGAGGATGGTTTGGATAATAAACACAACTCTTAAAGGGCATACCTTGACCTTGAGATGGGTTTTCCTCCCTTTGAAATAGCTTTGCTTATAGCCAAACAATCTCTCCTCCAAATGGAATTCTATATATTCTCCCCACCCACAAAATCTGCATTTGACACAACTGCTACCTACACCACACAAATTACTGAAGTTGCTTCAGGATGTGTGTTTTTTTGGGGGGGACCTCATTGTTAAGAAAAGTGAATTCTGTATCAAAGTGCCTGAAACAATGATCATATGTGAAAGGCCACCTCAAATTGGATCTTGATTATTTTCATATTTTTTATATTAAATTCAGAGACAAAACTATCAAAGATGGCTTAACTAAGCATAGTAAAGAAAGAAGTACAAAAAACTGCAATGGGAATTCCCCTTCCTCTGCTCCTCAAGTGCTCTAAAGGTCTCCCAGCTAGGGATGAAAGAAGGCAGTGATTTCTGTTCTGGCCTGAATTTGTCATAATCAGCATTTCTTTCAGTCTGCTGCAGTTCATTTCCCTCCAAATACAGCCCATGAATTGTACAAAATAGAACTGCTTGTCTCTTAAGTATAAAGTTGCTATTCCAGTAATCTGCAAAGAAAGGCAATGATTTCATCTTGATTTTTGAAGTGACATCTTGCAAAATAGGCTTTATTTATTTATTTACTTTAAAAAACACACCATAAGTTGATGGGAATTGTGTGGTTTGCCGGTGCATAAAAATGCAAATCTGTGCAATCACAAATAAGTTACCTATTAACTCTAGATCTACTAATTCTACCAAGAATTTTAAATACAGTATCCGAAAATTAGAGGGAGCTACAGAGGCGAGTATTTAGCTGTGACAGCTACTTCCTAAAATTCTCAGTTTGAGTACGATGGTACAGTGGTACCTCGGGTTAAGTACTTAATTCATTCCGGAGGTCTGTTCTTAACCTGAAACTGTTCTTAACCTGAAGCACCACTTTAGCTAATGGGGCCTTTCTGTTCTCATCCTGAAGCAAAGTTCTTAACCTGAAGCACTATTTCTGGATTAGCGGAGTCTGTAACGTGAAGCATATGTAACCTGAAGCGTATGTAACCTGAGGTACCACTGTACCGTATTTCTTAAATTCTACATTGATAGGGAATCCTTGATATGCATGAGATGGCCACTAGGAGTGCCATATCCAAATCCTACACAAATTGATTTTCTGGAGTATGTAGAAATGCACACTGTAATGTTACATAGTAAAACGATTGCATACAATCAAATGCATACAATGAAACTCAGTGGCATTTACTTTTAGGTGAACATACACAGGATGGTGCAGCAGAACTCTGTGAAACAATTGTTGTGTTGTAATGCTGTGCTATACATACAATATATGCCTTCTCCCTTTGTACTAGCTGCCTAGATTCAGTTTAGGGCTTGTTGCAAGTAAATGTTCTCAGTCTCATACTTAGGTGACATGGGCTGACCCGAGCCTCGCTGTAATTATATTGTAAGAACAGCTGGCATTCCTGGCTAAATAAATGTTTGATACTGAGCATTTTCTGTTCTGTGGCATAAACCTTTAGCACGAAGCTATCCTTGACAAAGAAGGAACTGTGACCTTGCAGAAGTGTCTAGGACTTGGCCCTACCATTAAGCTGAGTGAGGTGCCTGTCTCAGGCAGCAGGTCTTGGGGGAGAGAGCGGAGAATGGCTGCAGCCCTCGGACTGTTCCTCATGCAGCTCTATTGGATGATAGAGCTGTGTACACACGTGACTCTTCAGTCAAGCACAGCATACCAGCCCACTGCCAGACTTCTCTGTAAGTGGAATAGGAAGGGAATGGCATCTTGTTCACCTCAGGCAGCAAAATGTAGTTTGCCACATCTGTAGGGGGCCAAACCTCCATATGCCCATTGAGAGTGTGTCATGTTTCCTTATTAATCTAAATGACTCTTGCAGGGAAAGAGAATATCAGTGTGGCTGTACACTTTCATATACTCCAATTATACTGCTGTGCATTCTTCAGAGAGCAAATCAGGAATAACTTTTAAAGTGCATAGGAACTATAATGAATTTTGAGACTTCTAGGTCTACTTTTGATTTTATTGCAATTTCCCCTAGAATAAAAGAATCAATGGAGTAATGAATGAAAGTACAGGCACCTAATTATAGATTGCCTGAACTGTCTCTCATGTATTTTAGAGCTTTTTTCTGTTTCTTCCAACCTGGCATTATTTTGGAGCTTTTAAATATGCATCAGAAGACAATAACCCAGCTGTGAGAAAGCTGAGTATGGTGTTATTTTTAAGTCAAACAAATGTAGGTGGAAAAAAGAAGTGTACAAATACAAGGTTGTCTATAAATGTTAATGCATGTATTTATGTGCACGATTCCAGAGATTTTGTTGTGTATTTTTGGAACACCACTTGACTTGGCAAGGAAGCAATGTCTCAGACTATGAACTACTATATGGGCAAGTAAACATGCTTTTCTATTTGTTTCCCTGTTTCTCCTTATCAAACTATATACCGTACTTTAGCTACTGTCATGCCATCTTTGTTTTTCTAGATGTCCTTAAGCATAACACAGAGGAGATTAAGTGATTCACATTTCCTCTTTAAATGTTTTTGTATCTTTTCAAAAACCAGGAAGTCTGTAGGAAGATCCTCATAACCCCCATCTGTTGCGCGTCAAGGTCCCTAAGTCACCCCCAAAGAAAAACACAATTGACACTTAATTTTTGTTTAAGGTTTTTGGCATAATTTTGGCCGCAACTTTATTCAAATTACAGCAATGTGACTAGTTGCTTAGGCATTGGTAGCACTAACTGACCCTGCATGGGGACAGCTCTGACATTCGCACCCCCCGCGAAGTCAGCAAGGGTAAGTCATATGGGGAGAGTGACGGGACTGGGAACCATGCCTCACCTCTCCCCAGAATGCTCCCAGGGGCTTGCGTGGCCCTAGCCCCTTGCCAGGGGGTTTTGGACAAAAGCATGAGGAGCGCCTGGGTTCTCTTAACGGAAAACCCTTGCAGCAGCAGCATTTTGGAGGGGCAGGCACAGCCGAATCCATACCCCTCCACCAGCAGCAGCATTTTGGAGGGGCAGGCACAGCCGAATCCATACCCCTCCACCAACCAATTCCCAGACCAATGCCTAACCGCAACCTTACAAGTTGTGACGATTTGCTACACAGTAGGCAAAAACCAAATGGCACATACTGATCAGCCAAATGGACAAAATTCCTACCGGGCCCCTGCCCCAAAGCAGACGACCCCATGACATGCATAGCAAGGTCAAGAAAACAGCCTAACATTAGGGAAGGGAGGGCGGGTGATCTGAAGCACGCAGCAAAAAGAGGAAGTTCATCACTGTGTGCATTGTATTTAACAAATAGGGATGTCAATCAACAAATGGCAACATCTAGATTTCCCCAGTAACAGCCCGCCCCTGCTTAAAGGATGGCCAAACCATTTGCCTAGCAACAGTGAGGTGTCTTGTCAGCCCCAAGCGCAAACCATGCTCTCAATGAGGGAGAACACGCTTTGTAATAAAACATAAAGTGTGTGTGTATGAGAGATAGAGGATCTGCATGGGCTATCCCTGCCTCCATCAAGGCAATGTGACCCACTGGATCCAGATCCCCACATAGTGTGTTCGAGAGGGTTGAGGACCTGTTAGAACAGCATCAAAGGCATCACAAGGACTGCAGTTGGAAAGGGGAATCCTGGGAAAAATGCCTCCCCTTCTACAATAGCAGACACTTGGGCTGGATCAAAAGCTGTTTTGCAAGTCTAATGACAGCACTGGATTTCCCCCACTATCTGGAGAAGGCTAAGCATCTGTTGAATGAACCGTTAATGAATACCAATACTCTCCACCTTTGCCTTTGATGGCTTAAAATCTTGAATATATAAAACCTGATTGTATGGAATTCAAGTCAGCATGAATTTTTATTTGAACACATTCTGCCATTCTCAAATGCCATTATTTATTCTTGTGGAAGCGCTAACACGAAAAATGCTTTTTAAGAGAAAAGGAAAATGATCCATCATCTACAATGATAGATGAGCATTCTTCCTATGAAAAGGCCTTCTAGCTCTCAGCTGTGCTATGTAAAGCAGCTTGTGAAAAGCAACTCAGGGATGTGGGGTATCAGGTGCTTTGAGTTTCCTTCTGCAGGTGTGTGGTCACCATCACCTTCTACAAATAAATCTCCAAAGAGAGCAGTATCCTAAATCTGTAAGATTGGTTTGGATATATTTTTCTTGTTTTTGTTTTTGTTCATAAATGGTTTTGTTGGAAGTGATTGATAAATGGAATTAAATAAATAAATAAATAACGTTGCACAGAGACTGGGTGGCAGGCTTAAGCCATAAGAAAAAAACACAGCACAATGTGTGGATTTTGTTAAAAAAAATTGTATCAAAAAAGCTTGGTTTTATTTAACACTTAATAACTAATTAAATAAACGCAGGATTTAAAGATTAGTCTTGTAAAAGTTGCTACAATCAGGCACCCATGAAGAATGATATATACTGAAGCTAGCCTATAGCACTAACCTCGGTAGAAGCACAAAGACTCCTTTGTAAATGAATGACACAGTTTTATTATGTACATGGATAAAAAGGAGGATAGAGGACTCCCCTCACATTATAAAACAGTTGGTACAAATGTGTGTGTTTTTTACCTTCCTCCTGCATGTGTCATATTATCACAGAGACCCTAAGATGCTGTGCTCTCACATGAGAAAACGGGATGTCCAGGGTTTTTCCAGGACACTTGTGGGGGGTATGACATTTTTATCTGTAAATGTATCCTCACAGAATATGTTCACAATCACAGTGTTTATGTTGTTGCTGTTTTTTTAATCATAGAGTGTCTGTCCAGAACAACACCTGAAGTTACAGTGATGGAGGAACACAACAATCTCCAGTCACTTGCCACCAGCTGAGGTTTTTGGGGGTTGTTTTTTTTTTACAACTTTTCAAATGTTACGCAATTTCAAGTGAGCTGCAACCATCAAAAATGTTCTCAGGTCTTTATGAAGATTGTTATATTTATCAGCAAGTACCATTAGCAGTATGTATCTGGGATACAGCTTGATCATTTGCTTAGTAAACAGAGATATCTTATGGAATATCTCCCCTGAGCACAATGTCTATAATTACTAAACTATGCTCCTACAGCTTTAGCAGAGGAGGCAGGTTATGTGACGTGCCTGCTATTATGTTATGCAGTGTGTAGGATTCATAGTGTTGCAGAATAGATGAGTTGCATTGGGAAGTAATACTCTTTGATAGGAATCATTATATTCCAACTCCAGCTCATATATCTGAGGCCCTATGTAGCCAAAGGATATATATATATGTCTCTCTAATTCAGCCTGTTACTGGGACCAAATTATATCTTCTAAAAACAAAACTCTGTTTTCCCTACATTCATAATTACAGGGAATCAAACATGGGGAATCCCTTCAACCCCCTCCAATTGCACATAACTGGATACCCCTGTCTCCATCATTCTAAATTGTCAGGAGGAATTCAAAAATGTTTCTGTTTGCTCAGACATTTGGTGATTGAAGAATACTGTTCCTGGCAACTCTTAAGATGAGTGGATGGAATAGTGTTTTGTAACTGTGACTGTTTTTATAATTTTTTAACTGTAGTCATTTTTTATTTTTTTAAAATCTCAGTTGTTTTTAGAATAATTTAGCTGTTCAAGAATGCCTTTGCTATGCTTGTTTTAAAATTTTGTAATTCCCCACCCCACTCCTGGGCTCCCTGAGCAAGAAGGGTGAGGTATAAAATCAATCAATAAAATTTTCTGAACTGAGCATGCTCAGTGGACATGGTCTCGTGACTGCTGGAGGGTAGAAGTTGAGAACTGGGGCAGGATGTGTGTGATGAAATGTCTGGAATCCTCAACTAAAGCTCTCTGTGCTGCAACATTTCTTTAATTCTTTTGCAAGTTCCACTTGTTCAGCTGAAACTGGTTCACATAATTCAAAAGTGAACCTAAGAGTGAGAGGTTATCAAAAGCACAAGTATCTCTTTATCTCATGAGAAGAAACCAAGAAACCTGACAGATGCTAGGAAATTCAAATAATAGCTCCCCAATATAAGAACAACAACAACAAAAATTTAAGCTTCTTCTCTCTTTTTGTTTTTTTAATAGAAACCCATAGAGGAGTCACAAGAAAGGCTGAGAGAGAGAAATATCCTATACCACAAAAGACAGTCCTGAGTGTTTATCTAACAAAAAAGTCATTTCAGTCATTCTGCTCTCTCTGCACTTTCTCTAAAGACAGGAAGAGACAAAAGAGGCAGGAGGAGACAAGGGAAAATGACCCCATGCAGTCACTAGTTCATCAAGGCACTTGGAGACTTAATGCAGACTTCCTCTGTTCAGAAACGCTGTAAAAGAATGTGCTTAAGTTTCTGAAGAGTTTACAAGAGCAAACTTGAAAACAGTAGAAGGCTGGCAGTTCTCCTGTTGGTACTGCAACCATGCCAGCATGCTTTGTTCCTCTGTGAGGTTTACAGACTCTGGATAGACAATGAACACACAGTGCTTTTTCTTCAGTAGGCTTTCACTGGAACACAATTGCAACTGCCTCGGCAGTAATGATGTTCTTCTCCACATGGGAAAGGATGTGACATGTGAGGCAATGTCATCTTAGCAGTCAGAAGTCGCAAACTTTTCATGATGTGCCATTCCAGCCAGAAAATCACCTAAACATTTCCATGATGACTACCAACACAGGTAAATCTGATGTCAGCAGATTCAAATCTTTGTCCCAAATCATTGATGCTAATGTCTCTGATCTTCCCCCCTCTCTCCACAAATCATTGCATTGTCTGAAGGACAAACTTCTAGGAAGAAACTTTCTCAAAGTTCAGCTACAAATGTCAAACATATAATGCACGTAAGAGTCTGCATGGTCTGCAAGGCAGATGTGTTTGTGTGTGTGAGTGTGTGTGTGTGTGTGTGTGAGAGAGAGAGAGAGAGAGAGAGAGAGAGAGAGAGAATGGGGGTAACAAAAGAGTGCAAGCTGAAAGCTCTGGAATCATGGTAGATGTCTTCGTAGATGGAAATTGTTCATGTGCTAAGTGTGCCTTTGGTTGCACTTACAGACAGAAGTCCAAGATCAGACATTTTATGATATCTATGTATTTGTATTTATTTGCACATTATGTGACCCATGGGAGCAGCAAATAACCAGACTGTAGAATGGTGGTGGGATAAGATCAGGCCAAATCTTTATTGCCATCAGCAGGCAGGGTTGGCATGGCATTGGGCTCCAGGATCAGTTCATCATTCCACAAACCCCATGTTGATGGATCTGTCACGTTTGGACTGCCCCAAACCTGTTACATAGGAGTCAGCCAGTGTTGAACCTTGCCATGGTGGAAGCACGTGGTGCGGGCTGCCCCGGGTGTCACCACTGAGGGGGGGTGACAAAATGCCAGGTGGCACTCACCATGGGGTCTGCAGCACGCCTGAGCCACACATCTCTCCTGGGAGAGACATGGTGGATTGGGCATGCACAGGCTCAGTGCTGCCTAAATGGTCCGCCCGCTGCTCCCCCTTCCTCAACTGTAGGATGGCTAAGTGGGAGGAGGCAGGCAGACTCTGGAGCCACTGGGTGGAACCCAAGCAAGCAAGGTCTCACTGGGATGCTAGGGTACAGACTCCAACCAGGCAGATACCCCATCCCAAACATGGAGGTGCTGTTGTCAATCTTTCCCTTAGGTCCCTATGGGAGTCCCCCCGTATGATCCTGCCTAATGCCATTTCTGCCCACATAGAAACAATGTTCTTCCGCCTAACAAAGGAATGCCACCATTTCACTACTGGAAAGGCAAACAAACAAACAAACAAAAAACACCCAAGTGCCAATCAGGTTGAGAGAGAAAATTCCTTGCTGGCCCTGTCAATTAGCGACCCAAAATTTCTCAGCGAAGACTCTCACCCGAGAGTGGGTGGGCAGGAAGCTCTTGGGGCAAAATAGCCCTGAGCTCCAGGAGAAGCAGCCTTATATAGGCTTTCCTCTCCTCCCCCTGTGCAAGGGCTCAAGGGACAGTTTTTCTCATGAGCCCACACAGACTGGAGATTGGGCAAATTGCCCAGGGCTTTGCTGCAATCTATGGTCCACAGTGCCACCTGGCAAAGGCATCCCTTGCTTATTGGGCATGGAAAGAGGCTTATTTAAGTAATTTATTTAGACTGCATGAGGAGGATTGCTGAACTGATGTGCATAGAAACCATATCTTTACTATCTATCTGTTTGACTAGCACAGAAAGGTGGCGGTACACCCAGGGGCGGGACGAGCCACCCACAGGACGGGGTGCAACGTGGCTTCTCCGGAGTCCGCCTGCCTCCTCCCACTCAGCTGTCCTGTGGTGAGTGCCACCTGGCATTTTGCCATCCCCCCACCTCAGTGGTGACACCCGGGGTGGCCCACACCAACCACACCTCCTTCCCCCTCCCCTACAGTACATATGTACCGGTGTATACATTTTAAGTACCCACATGTCAGGGTGAGTGTGTGCTCTGATTGGACCAGAGTTCTGTCTCATGTGGAACACATGTACATCAGCACTAAGCTTATGTGGTCCCATAACCCCTTCGCATATTCTTTTAAAGTGGAGAGGAGTTGCCTAAAGCTCCCTATCATGACTGTGCATGGAACACAGAAAACAGCACAGTTTCCTACTTGTTGCATCACTTCTGACACATGCTGGATCATCTACCGCTATCCTTTGCACATGCACTTCCATGAAATTATTATTTTTACTCATTTATTTTTATAAAAAATTCTAAACCGCTTTCCATTCATGAGAAGAATAAAATGGATCTCACACACACACACACACACACACACACACACACACAACACACCTAAAACCAAAGTAATCCATATACTTCATAATGCAAATGCATCTGGGACTGATACTAAAGGGGTTAGAAAAGGCCAGGGTAAACAAATGGGTCTCTAACTGCCTAATTTCCCTCAGGAGCATTCCACATAGTGGACATCACAAAGTAAAAGGCCCTTCTTTGGACTCCCACCAAATCCAACCTTTGTAAACTGTGGTACTGTCAGGACAATGGAAGCAAGGAGGAGCTGGTCCTGCAGTCCTGAACTCTTTAGGTCTTTGTGAACCAAAACTAATGCCATAAACTAATGCCCCTTTGCTCACATTGGTAGTATTTACCTTTATCCTTACTACTTTTAGGAGCATGTCATGTCCAAGGTCATATCAGCGTAAGGACTCCAAGCTAGAGCTGCACACCAGGTTGTCATTGACTCTTTTTACAGTGTTCTTTCTAATCTATCCTCAGTGAAATGTGACATTTTTCTATTGCTCCAGTAAAAATTGCAGAAGAGCAATGGTGAAATCTGTGCTCCTGTGCAATGTTCTGTAAATCATTACATATAACTGAAGTTATAAGCCAAGGTCCTGAACAGTTACCATAATAGATTCAGTTACATTTACAATAAGCCATCATACCATTGATGGATCCCAGTTCTGGTTCTACGTCATACTAGCTGCTACTCAATATGCAGTTTCCACTCCTTGTTAATGCTATGTGTTTGTTAGCAAATGCACAAGTGTCTTCTCTCTCTCAGCAATAGGATTGTCACTAAGCAAACTTGTAATTTGCTTCCATGGAAAGCACGGTTTGTGAGTTGAGCCCCCTCCCCCCTTTGTAATGAAATAAGACACATGGACACAAGTATTTTAGGTTAATGGGCTAAAAAAGGCCACAACTTTATTGGTTACAGAATGTGAGTGATATTGGCTTAGGCATTGGGGCCCAAACAGACTATACTTGACTCCTGCTTGCTCTGCAGGGAGTCACACAAGGGTTAACAACCTGTAGGGGGAGCTTGGTGATGCGAATCAACTGGAAGCTTTCCCTAGAGTCACTGGAGGGTTGTGTCATGGCCCTAGCCACCACCTGGGCATTGGACAGGAACCACAACCTCCGGATTCCTTTAAAGGAACACCCTTTGAGGGAAGGGGTAGGTGATGGCCACAACCTCCCGTCCAACACACAACGTCATTTCCAATGCCTAACTGCCACCTGAGCTGAAGCCAGGAACAAGAAGGAGGAGCTTGTGTGCCCACAGATGCTTTAAATGGCTAAAACCATGCCCACCAGCCAGCTGGATTGGCTGGCTGGAGTGCATGACATGGGCACAGGATTCCAGTGACGCAGGGGGCCCGGCCACACCTCCCCTGTGCACACGGGAAGCGATTTCCGCTCACAACCCCTCCCCTCCAGGAAGAGGAGAGTCTTTGTTGAAACTGCTTCACCTAATTTTATTATTTTTTAATACAGAAATTCATCTTGTGTCATTTGCTCTTAATGAGAACTACTGGGAATTGTTTTCAGGATACTTTCATTGGCATATAATATCTATGAATCTTCAGGATAAGGCAAATAAATACGCACAATTAATTAAAATGTTAAAGCAGTACTTTTTGACACATAATTTGTTAGGCGTTCACATACCTTCCAACAAAGATGTTATCCAAGGTATATTAACCTACATGCTTAACCTCTTGTTGAGAGTACGGTACTGGGAACATTTCATGGGGTCTTGTTTCACAAAGTGAATGAAGCAATGCTTTAGAGTTTAAGGGCTGTATCCGGTGCTGCAGGACCACTGGTACATAGGACTTAAGTATGTGCAATGGTTCTTCCTCTCCCCCTCCTTGTCATCTCTACCCTCAAAATCAGTTTTGGGAGAAAAGATAATCTAGAGCAGATTTTGGGGGCATGTAAGTGGATGAGAGAACACAGAAGTTCCATTGCACAAGTGGAACTATGCATATGGAGCACTGGATACAACCCTGGGCTTATGAATATTGCAGTCAGCCTTCTGCAAGAGTGTATGATGTGTTGTTGCTAATTATAATAATAATATTTTCTTATATAATATTTTTATTATATAAATATTTTCTTATATAATATTTTTATTATGTATTTATGTATCATCTATCTATCTATCTATCTATCTATCTATTTATTTGTATATTATTCACTTAAAAATATGGACACTGGCAGGTGCTTGTCCAACATGGCTTATAAACTCATAGGTTTTCAATTGATCAGGTTTACACAAGTTGTACTGAAACAAAATCCAAATTCAGAGTTCTACCGATTCAGAAGAACCATTTGCAACTATTTCTCAGGATTTTCTATCCAGGTGTTTTAGGAAAGCTAAGAATTGTAGTTTGTAGCTTACAAGCATGTCATCAGTGAGAAATGAGTGGCTTAGAGGGTGCCTTTCTATTAAAATGAATAACCACAACCAGGGCTTTTTTTCCCAGCCAGATCTTGCCAGAACTCAGTTCTGGTACATCTCAGGTGGGTGTCATTGACATTCTAAGAGAACAAGGGAGGTGTGATGCAGAACTGTTGAAATGTGCAAAGCAAAACACCCACATTATTCCAGGTTTCCAGAGTTGCAAACAGACCCCCCCCCCGAAGTATTAATATAGAAATGAGCACTAAACTTTCACAAGATTTCCAGAAGCAATTTTTATACTGTGTGAAAGAATACACACACAAACACACACACGTACTGAAACATCATGAAGATGGAACAAGGTGCTGTCCGAACATAGCCAAATATATTTAATCAAGTTTTGATATAATTGGTTTAAAGCACAGATAAAAATAGAATTGGAATGAGATTATGGATAAAAACATGGGTAAGTGTGATGAAGTAGAATTTATAAATGTTTTTATTTGTATTTGAGAAAGGGGGTATTCTTCCCCCTCTCCAATAACCTCTTTCAATCTACTTCAGAAGTCCTCCAACTTTCTGGAACAAAAAGTTGAGTCTGTTTTGGGATCTGTTGATGGGGTTGGAGGGAAAAGAAGAAAACAAGAAGTCCCATTGTATAAGCTAATTTCCATGGTTCAAGTGCATAGGCGTAAATGGATTTTGTCCATTGTTTTCTGACATTTAAAGCCTGCTTCCAATTGTTTCAATTTTTATATTATATAAGAATATTGACCTTTTTATTCTACAAAAAAGTTTATGGAAGATAACACATGGAATAGTGGAGATTCAAAGCATTCAAATGCAAAAGAAGTTGTTTTCAAGAACATGTGCAATATTAGACATTATTTTCTATACCAGGCCATGGGAGAAAAACAGACATTTCAAAGCATTTCTCTGAACTGGCACTGAATGAGTTCCGTTGATTTAGAAGAGCTTCAGAAATTGTTTGTTCTCATCTCTTTCTCTGAATTCAGGCAGGCAGAGATGCTTACCTGTCAGCGATGGGAAAGATGTCAACAATATCTACTTACAGAAGAACAAAAATAACCCCAAGATTCAACTCAAAAATATTTTAAATACATTATTAAAGGACAGTTGTTATTGAAGTGCCATGAAAAAGGACCAAAAATAATTTCTTTGAATTTGATGTTGATTTTGCTGCTGCTGCTGTTGTTGACTAACTTCTCAACTTGAAGGATATGTCTACCTGTCACTGTCGGATCTCATGTTTCCCCACAGCACAGCATCTGACATAGCACATGAATGAGTCCAAAACCAGTCTGTATAATATTTGTTTCTGCACCTATCATATAAAATTCTTCAAAGGAGTGGCTGTTCTCTTTATGAACCAAAGTGCTGCCCTCCAGCTAAGAATGTGTCCTCATGTTACCTTATCTTAACCCTGTAGAATCACTGCTAAGACAAAAAAGTGCTCTTAGTCTTTATAGCATTTTATCTGGTTAGCATTTCATCTGAGACAGAGTCCTAACAAGACGATTACTGGCTAGTCGAAGATAACACTGGTCAACAACAAATTTGTTGTCTGCATTTTTTCAGTTGATTTAGGATGAATCTGATGCACTCAATCCAAAAATCAATTGGTTTTGCTCAATCAGGTCAGGTTTTTGAGTTATGGCCACATGTCATTTTTTTACATTTTTATTCACATGTACGCTTGTGTGGAGCATTTTCGAAGAAGTTGGTGGGGGTAAAATCCCATGTCGAATAATTGTTTTGATTGCAAATGACTATTTTAATGACAAGAAGTATTCAGGTCCGATAGTTCTGGGTGATTATGTCAAAAAGGGATCATAAGGAAGTCATAAAACCTCGAAATCTTCCATAAATTGGTGCTGCAAAGCATAAAGTTGGGGGATCAAAACTAAGTTAATGGGGCAGCCGCCCCACGAAATGTATAGGAAACTCCACCCACACATGCCACAGTATGAACCCAAAGATTGGAGACTGTTCATTGACAGCAGCAAGCGATCACTGAAATGTGTTCTGCTGCACAACGGCAACCAGTTTGCCTCTATACCCCTGGCTCACTCGAGTACACTGAAGGAGAACTATGAAGCGGTGAAGTATGTGCTGGAGAAAATTTGTTATGATCAGCATAAGTGGTTTATTTGTGTTGACCTGAAGATGGTGAACTTTTTGTTGGGACAACAGTCTGGCTTCATCAAGTACCCATGTTTTCTGTGCATGTGGGATAGTAGGGACCATGCTCAGCATTACACGAAGAAGGACTGGCCTGTGCGGGAGGAATTGGTGCCTTGCAAAAAAAGGAACGTCATCAACGACCCTCTGGTGGACAGAGACAGAATACACTTCCCACTGCTGCACATCAAGCTCGGCTTAATCAAGCAGTTCACCAAGGCTCTGGACAAGGATGGTGACTGCTTCACTTACTTGTGGCATGCTTTTCCAGGATTGACCATGGAGAAGTTGAAAGCTGGCATCTTTGACAGTCCTCAGATCCGTCAGCTCATGAGAGATCCAAAGTTCGGAAACTCAATGAACAAAGTGGAACTGGAAGCGCGGAAGCCATTTGTTCTGGTAGTGAATAACTTTCTTGGCAACAATAAGGCCAGAAACTACGCAGAAATTGTCAACAACATGCTGACCTGGGCTGCAACATGAGCGTCAAGATGCACTACCTATTTTCACATATGGACCGGTTTCCTGAGAACCTGGGTTCAATGAGTGACGAGCAGGGGGAGAGATTCCATCAGGACATGAAAGAGATGGAGACCAGGTATCAGGGTCGCTGGGACGCAGTCATGATGGCTGACTACTGTTGGACTCTGAAGAGAGACCTCCCTGCCGCTGAGCATTCCAGGAATTCCAAGAAACGGAAGTTCAAGCCCTGAAGCTTAAAAAATGGTGAAGCAACATGCAATTTACGTGTACTTACCTTTATCAATGCCCACCATTCAGTTTACAGTAAACCTGACCTGATGGAGAGGAACGGATGCCATTTCCTGATTCAGCAGTGCAAAAATGCCCTAAATCAGTTGTAGAAATCTAGACAACATTCAAAAAGTAAAAAATTGTTGCCCAGTGTAATGAATGAATGAATGAATGACAGGGCCCATCCACCCCTCATCAGAAGGGGCTAGTAAAGATCTATATCAGAAACAAGGGAGAATAATGATCTACATGAGGACCTTCTGCCTCTGTGGATCTGGCAACCTGAGGTGGTCACTTCACCTTACTTCATGTGTGGGATAGCCCTGAGACTATCAGCATGTGAGGGAGAGGGATAGATTTTTAAGAATGGGATTTATAGTACAGATAAACTCATTTCACATGAATAAGATTGGCAACTTTGCAGACAACAGAACTGGATAGTGAGCCAATTCACATGGAAGCTATCTGGCTATGAGATGACTTCATGATTAAAATCTTCCTTCCTTCCTTCCTTCCTTCCTTCCTTCCTTCCTTCCTTCCTCCCTCCCTCCCTCCCTCCCTCCCTCCCTCCCTCCCTCCCTTCTTCCTTTTTTCTTTTGAAAACAGCACAATGGAATGCTTCTTTGGCAGCCAACTTCTTGAGGATAGCACTGAGCAAGCCCTATTTCTGATTATGCAGTAGTGGGGAATCTACATGGAAATTATGGTCTGGAAAGGACAAATCCCTTGTTAGGGGAAAGTGACCTGCCTATTTTGTGAAGAAACCCACCTGCTTCTGGTTACCTCTCCCATTTTGCAGATGCAACCAGATTTCTTCTTTCAAAAACCAGAAGTGGAAGGGAGAAGCAGAAAACAAGTGATGCTTTGACCACAATCCAGATGTACATGTCCCTGGCCCTAACTAAGAACAAGGCACCCTCTTTTTTTGGAGTTGGGGAGGTTTGCTTTTCAAAACCACCTTTTGAATATTAGCTATTGTAAAGCAGAGGGCAGTAAGGCAGTATGGTCCTCCACATACAGATGGGCTCCAGCTGCCGGTTAATGGTCAGGGATGAGGGGAGCTGTAGTGCAACAATATATTGAGAGCCACGGGTTGGACACGCTCATTCTAAAAGATAAACCTGCTGAAGTTTGTGATCTAGCTTTCTTGGTAATCAAATCAATGCTGACCCAAATGAAGTAAAACAACACAATAAAAGTGAATTAATCTGCAGGTTATTTAGTTTAGTAATAACCTTTACCTTCAGGGGTTTTTTTTAATGTAAAGCTTGGGATTTCGGTTCTGAACATTTCTACTAGCATTGCTTTCTAAAGTCTGAGGAACTGATTTCTGAAATGACAGAGTAATGTCAACTTTTATAATGCTTCACCTAAGCACTTTTTTTTGGTGATGCAGCAAATGTTAGCATTGGGCTGCTTTGCCATCTTAGCTAATTGGGACAAACTGGCCCCAGTGTTCAATATGAGATACCTTTTAAATTTTATCTTATATTATAAATTTTTAGTGTTTCTTTGCATTTTCATATTACAACGGTTATCTGTCCAAGACTCTTTGTATTTTCTAATTGGGCTGTACAGTGTCTTTTATGAGCCTCAAGATAAATAATCAAAGAACCACAGGCTTGATGCTGCTTTTTGTTACTCATATAAAACACACAGAGAACACACACAGCCATTGTTACATATGAATACTTAAAATTCTACCAACATATCTATATCATTTTAATTGATTATTGTGTTATTCAAACAAAAGCATATCCTATAAGTGAAAGCCCACCTGGGCCTTCATAATCTTGATAACATTTGGAGACACAGAGGCTGCATTCAGACATCACTTCATCCCATTTTCCTGACATACCCTTACCTCATAATTTATGCATTTTTAGTGACCTTTGACATGATGGAAAATCCACTTCTTGAAATCTGGTAGAAGGTTAACATTCATTTTCATGTTAATTGCTTACAGGAAAAAAACAAACAAACCTGTTTTCATGCCTTTTAACCCAGAAAATAATTGGAGGAGGTGGGTTCTGCTGTAATCTTCCAGCTGTTTTCATAGATTGTGCCATGTGATAAAATCTGGAGCAGGACTTCAGCATACGGTTCTTTCTGGCTGTTTTCATGGGTGAATCATGGGGAACAGAAGCACATATGAACAGAAAGGGTCATAACATGCCCAATCACATCCACTGCTTTGTTATACCATGCCCACTGGTGTGAAAGAATTTTACTGTGACATGGTGGTATATTGATCAAAAAGGCCCAGTTCCAAAGTGTTTATCCACAGTTTCTTTTGTGCTGTGTTTCTAGGCACAGGCCTGGGCTTTCCAGGTCTGTGTCCGATCATGGTTTTTGTGTTTGTATGTCCTGCCATTTTCCCTGGGAAAACCCATCACTGAATTGGAGTAAACAGCAATCTGTAGATAACAACTTTATTATTTATACCCCACCCATCTGGTTGTGTTTTCCCAGCCACTGTGTGGTTTCCAGCACATATAAAAATATTTTTTAAATGTCCAGTAGCACCTTAGAGACCAAGTGAGTTTGTTCTTGATATAAGCTTTCATGTGTATGCACACTTCTTCAGATACACTGAAACAGAAGTGTATCTGAAGAAGTGTGCATGCACACAAAAGCTTATACCGAGAACAAACTTAGTTGGTCTCTAAGGTGCCACTGGACAATTTTTTTTATTTTTTAATATGTTTTGACTGCATCAGACCAACACGGCTACCTACCTAAATATAAAAACATAATAAAATGTCAAACATTAAAACTTTCTGATACAGGGCTTGTTCTACTTCAGTGGTAAAACAGGGGTTTTCCCAGGAAAAGCGCCAGGACAAAAGCCCATTCAGACATGGACCTGGAATGTCTGGAACTGGACCTAGAAAAATGGCACAAAAGGAACTGTGAATGAGTCCTTAGTCTCCATGTACCCATACTTTCCCTTGGCCTTCTAGGTCTAAATCCAGATGGGGAGGTCAAAATGCTTGAGATTAGCAAATCTGTCCAGGAAAACTAACCTGATAATCCGAATGCACACAGAGTTGCTTAAGCAACTTGGATACTGAAGAACTGGGGTAGGTCCACACATTGATTCTTGCTCTAGTGAAATAAAGACAGAACTTTGAAGAGAAAGGCTTGGAGGGATCACAACGTAGTCTGCTCTTTCCTTAGGAACGGCACACACCTCAGAGATACTTGAAATATAGGAAATCAAAGTAACACAGATTCATACCATATGAAAATTAGGCGTACCTTATAGCCAGAAAATAATACTGTATTGGATGCTTTCATTTCTTCGCTGCAGTTGCTTGTTCGAAGTGACCTCTGAAGTACTGAACAACACTCTGAATACCACTTGCTCTCCTGCCATGCTTTTGGGCTTATCAGAGACATCTGGTGGGCCACTGTGAGAACTGAATGGTGGACGACATAGACCTTTGTTCTGATCCAGCAGGACTATTTTTATGTTGGAAATGTTAGGAAATCAACAAGATTCCTGGGAACTTGTGGGAAAAAATTAACAATCCCCATCTCCCAGCAACATACTTGCTCACATATACATGAACTCACTTAGGATCTAAGTAGATGTTATATGGAAGTCTCATGAGTGTATCTCTTGACATAATTTTCCTGCTCTTACGGCTCAGTCAGTAGAGCCTGGGACTCTTAATGTCAGGGTAACAGGTTCCAGCCTCACAAAAAGATTTCTGCATTCAGGGGACTGGGCTAGATGATTTTGGAGAGTCCCTTCCATCTCTACAATTCTATGAGTCTATGGGTATTTGGAAGAAAAACAACAGTTGTGGCAACTCTCTTTTCATGCAATGCTGTGGCCCATCCTAGTGATCTACTCTTCAAGAGGGCAACTTTGGGGTGGGGTGGGGGGTTCATAAGCAAAATATGAGTGCCTGAAAGTTTTCCAAGTTGTAACTAATGGAAACTAGGGAGGGAGGAGATTTGTATCAGATAATCAGTGTGAGGGGGAAAGAGTTAAACCTTCTTTCCACTTGCACGCAAGCCCTTATTTAAACCATTCCCCTCACACAGATGCTTTTAGGAGAAAGAAAATACATTGGGAGAGTCAAGAATGCAACATCTAGTTATACCCTCAGTTGACCACCATCGAGGGGTGCCAACGTAAATAAAATATTGCGAGGGCCCAGGTAAGCCCAGCCCCACATAAGCAATCACATGACACAGTGCACACACCCCATTTGAATGGCAATGTCCATCAACTTTCTGTGGGCCCAGCCCCTTCAAATAATTTATTGTGGGGGCCCAAGCCCCCATGACCCCTCAGAATTGGCTTTTGTGCCACCACCTGTCTCTATCACTTCATCTGTGACACCCTATTGTACTGGAAAGTGTTTGGAAAAAGCACTGGGGGAAATGTGCAAAATGCTTTAAGCACATTAAATTATACTATATGTTTATGATTAAGAATGCACTTGTGGATGGGAAAGAAGGGAGAAAGAACAAGCATCCATTTTTAAAGCGAACTTGTGTTTCAGAACAAGACAACCTGAATTGTGTTCAGTTTTGTCTGGAAATTGTGTTTCCCACTAAATAGGGACATTATTTAGGCTTCCGCTGATTATCAGTTTTTTCTTAAGAAAGCAAAGCATTAATTGCTTGTGTTTTATAGTCTTACATAATTCGTTCATGAAAACAATATAGACTCAGGAGAGTTATTCGTCAGCGTCTAAGTGCATAAGAAATTACTTTAATGGTTTGCTTTGTCAGGGCCACGAGGATATATGGGCAAAGACATGTGTGGGGTGCCATTTGGTGTTCCACGTCAGGCAGCAAAGTATCTTGGGCTGGCCCTGTTGAGAGCAATGTGATATATAAAGCAGTTAGTCACAGTGGATTACATAAAATCTCTATGCAGAAAACTACCAGCATAACAGATATTCTAGCTAAAGGCAAGAGAGACAGAGCTATTTCCCTTGCTATGACTCTTGCTTACAGGAGTGCACATACTTAGACTTACTTTCAAGGTGGAAATGAGGTTGACCTACCCATATCAATTATTGAATATACCTGTCTGACTCATTCTTACCTTATTATTTTTATATATGCTTACAGGCAGATTTCTGTGACTGATAATGTGAGAATTTTAGAACATTCAAAGCTCTAATGGATACCTTCAAGTGTTGGCTAACAGTCAAGTACAAGATTTCTGCCTATCTGTCTATCATCTATATCTATCTATCATCTATCTATCTATCTATCTATCTATCTATCTATCTATCTATCTATCAACTATCTATCTATCTATCTATCTATCTATCTATCATCTATCTATCATCTATCTATCATCTATCTATCTATCTATCTATCTATCTATCTATCTATCTATCTATATGCTAGGTTTCGAAAAGATTTGGTCATCCTACTTTTCAGTGGTTTCAGTCAAGCTGTCAAAGTTGAGGCTTCATAGCGGGATTGTTATTGAGCAGAACCAAGTATGGGTGGGCCAAGAAGCCAAGGGTATGTTCTGATGGCACATGATGCCATCCTATTGCTGAAGCTCTGTAGGTCAGTGGGTTTCAATCAGGGATCTCTCCCAGCTCTACCCAGAGATGCTAGGGATTGAACCTGGGACATTCTACATGCAAAGCAGATGTTCTACCACAGAGATATAGCCCTTCCCCATGTAAATTTGGACTGGAGTAGGCATCGGCTGGGGGCTCGGAGAATCTTGGGTATGACACTGTTTATATAGATAACATTTGAAAAGTATATTCAATTAAATTAGCTACAACTGAAATATATAGCAATGACAAAACTGCTTTGCATATGTGCAGTATATTCGTGAAGCTGATCTGCTTGCTTCTATGCACATAAGGAAAAGGAACAATCTGGAGAATACTTCTTCCTCCCTATGGGTTATCAATCTGGAAAAGCTAAAGATAGAGAATGATTAATGAAATCTAAACCCAACTTCAATGTTCTAAGACGGTTCTCACTGAGAAGGTCCAGCTAAGGTTCCTGTTGCAAGGTTAAGAAAACTAGCATTATTCACTCGCTTAAAATGCTAAATCTATACCAGCAAATATGGAGGAGGAGGGGAACATTTTAATAATGGATTAAAGTTTGTGAACAGGACAAAAGATAAATGATATTGGCTCAAAGTCTGACCCAGGAGCATATTATTAATACTAAAGGACAACAATGTGTCAGTGATTCTTGAGCTATGAAACCCATGCATAAATGCAAACACAAAGCACCATCTGTTTTAAATGTATGTGGCTTTGCAATGTTTGTAAACTATGAGAACCTTTTAAAGCCTTCAGTTATTATTTCATCTTTACCATTTTTGAAAAGAGAATTTCCTTCAACAATGCATATTTTAAAACTCTATATTTTTCATAGAAATCACATGTATTATTTGAAATATTCTCGTTATGTGAAATATTTCATGACAAAGTAAAAAAGAGTAACCCTGGGAGGTATTGAATGCAGTCATTGTGCTAGTACAAAGATTTACACTTGCACAATGAAAGCTTCCTCTCTTTCTTCTGCATCTCTGGAGGGTTTACAACCCAGAATACAGTACATTTAATGGGCATGAGGCGGGGGGGGGGGGAGTTCCACTGTAAAAACATGAATTCTGGTATTAATTAAACAAGTTACTTAATGCTACATTGGAAACAACCCTCTGTTTCCTCTTTAGTCTTTAATTTTCTAACTAGTGCCATGCCTATTGGTTCCAATTAACTCTGCACTATATTTAATGGTGTTCATGGAGTTTGACAAGAATAGAAAACATTTCATTCACTTCAAGATGGGTGTTTCTACACATTTCACAAACCTAAAGAAGATTCTAAAATGCACATTAATATTGTTGATGGAAATCTTCCAAAAATACAGAGAAATGTGTCTTTAGAAAATTAAAATATCTGATCTGTAAACATTGTTAATCAATTCTAGTATAATATTAGAAGCATTTGTATGTTCTTTATTCTATAACCCTTCCAATATGCACAAACCGTAAAGAATTTCTAGAAAGCCAACTGTTTATGATGAGTTTGGGCCAAAGGGGTTGATTAATTTAGAACAAGGAACCTTTTGTTATAAGAATGAAAGGGAAAAAGATGCTTGTTTCTTCAAAATCACAAATCTAAAGGATTCCTGATATTCTGGTTTCTGTGGCTGCTTTGGGGTTAGGATATCTAAAATTACTTAAAGATCAGATAGCAGATTTTGGTAAGAATATAGTATTATGCTGAAAACAACAAAGGCAACAGTTGTTAGGCTCATATATAGAAACATCAAATATCCCAACTAACTGTAGTTCTTTGGCTAATGGGCCTCCAGACAAATACAGTCGTACCTTGGTTCCGAATGCCTTGGTACTCAGACATTTTGGCTCCCGAACACCGCAAACCCAGAAGTGAGTGTTCCGGTTTGCGAACTTTATTTGGAACCTGAACGTCCGACGTGGCTTGTACATAATACTGTACAAATCTAATGATTTGTGTATGTTTCTTATGATGTATGATGTAAGAGTGTTGGATTTGACATATAGGTCCAAATCCTTGCTTCGCTGTGAAGCTAACAACTGAATATTCTTCTCTAGGAAGCAACTCCCTTGCTTCAAGTATTCTCTTGCTCTTGTTTCCTTGCTTCAATCTCAGTTTCTTTCAATTATGCAGATGAGGAATCTTCTGACATTTTGGAATTCAGAGGCAGTAAGGGGCTCTGTGCTGTAGTATTTTTAATGTATTGTTTAAAAGCTAGAACTTGTAGAAAAACATGGAAGCAGAGTCCATTATGCAGGTAGTGTTGATAATCCTTCAGAAAGTATTTTTTACTTTAGTTACTATATTAGGCAAAAACATATGAGACTCTAACGGCAACACAGCCCTTCTTACAGTAAGCTGTAAACTTTTCCAAAATGGCTTTGTACAATGCCTGTGTTGTTTTCTCAGTTATATCAGAAATGTGTGAAGCTACACACAAAGAATTCCAATTGACAATAAAGTGTTATTCCTACATTTCTAAATAACGAAGCTGTGTTAATAGCCCTCTGGGGCTTACTTTCCCGACCAGATTGCACACGCTGAACTGTTAGCTTATTACAAGGGTAGAAGAGCAAATTAACAAAGTGCATCACAATTACCATTAAAAAGAGCCTGTCTCTTTGCTGGATGATAAACCAAGATTGGTGTGTTTGAGACAACCTGTTTTCTATTCAGTATCAGTAGTTTGCTTAAACTGAGGTGGCAAAGGGGAAATTATTTTGTTTTGTACTTGTGTGGAATAAGACAAGAGGCAAGGTAGGAAAGAAAATTAAGCAACATAACCATTTCTGTGTATAAGAAGTATTACATTATGGAAAGCTCTCCCCACAGCCAGTGATAGGTGGCATTCACATTACAGTTTATTCCACTTTCCCTAACTGTTAATTTCCACATTATATCTGAGTTTTCACACAATGTAAAAGCCGCTTCTGGAACTATAGTGGGATATAGTGCCAGTTTAGCACTCATTAACATATTATTTGAAAATGGATTTTCTTTTTCTGGACGCAAATAATATAGAAATGAGCACTAAACTTGTACTATATTTCCCTATAGTTCCAGAAGTGGCTTTTACATCGTGTGAAAGCTCAAATATAATGAAGAACTGAGAAAGCTGGATCAGTTGTCTGGCATAGTATAAGGCAGCTTTCTATATCCCTAACAGCTGAAGGCAGATCAGAGCTCAAGTTACTTATTGATGAGCATCTAATGTGCCTAAAAACTATAAGTCCCAAGATTCAGCGATTTGCACAACTGAACTTCCAGGTAATGGTGAAAAAAGAGGATGGTTTTAGGAAGCTAGGTTGTCAAGAATCTACTAACTACTTCTCCAAACAACTTTTCTCTACGCCAGATGTGAAGAGCCTGGGTACAATAGTTTGCTATGCAAAACATTCATACTAGAGACTAGAGACTAGTTCATAAATACAAGAATATTCAGGAGTATTCACTACAGTACTTTATAGTCTCTTGTTGTAGACTAATAGGAAATGGTATATAGTTTCTGCTGGTTGGTTAACACTATTAACCATATTACTCATGCAGAAGTATTGCCATGTATTTTTAGGCAAATCACCAATGGGGTGTTTCCCTCCTTACACAATCAAAGGTTGCCTGAGAGACCAATATTCATATGTACAAGCAGGAGCGCCATGCGACTGAGACACCTGCACAACTGGGTGTCACAATTGCATGGAAAACCACACATGACTAGGAGCTCATACTTTGGACTCCTACTTCAAAAAACCACAGGTAATTCACTGTTGAGGATGAGGCAACATCAGGAGTGGGCCTAAAAGCATGGCTCACTCCAGAGTTATCCCAGTGATGCCCTACAATCAAAATATGTGAATAGAACTACAGACTACTGACAGTTATTCGGAAAAAGAAAGCCCATAATCAATCAAATGCTTGTTTGGCTGGGAAGAAAGCACTCTTTGCTTTGACGTGGCCCTGGAGAAGGAGGTTAATATTCAGTTAACTTACTTTCAAATTGCATTAACC
Source organism: Podarcis gaigeae (assembly GCF_964106915.1). NCBI lineage: Eukaryota > Metazoa > Chordata > Lepidosauria > Squamata > Lacertidae > Podarcis > Podarcis gaigeae. The sequence goes on along the minus strand of NC_139685.1, from coordinate 47,054,441 downwards.
ATGTCAAACTTCATACAATAGCTCCAAATCACTTGTGCTCCTTGAGGAACACAATGCAAAGTATTATGGGCAACTTTTAACATCTTAAGGGAAAGCTGACATCTAGGTTATAATTTAGGTTGCTGATTGCTACATGCACAGATTCTAAAGGGCTGCAATTATGATCTTTGTTTTTGTGTGGATGGTGGGAGGAACACATCATTTCCATAAAATTGGAGCAGAAAGCACATAAATATCTGCTTTCACAAACAGCAGTGCTGGCGAGTCAGAGGAGAAAGGGAGAAGGCTATTTGCTTCTATACCACAACCCATTCATTTGCCATTCCTGGATCTTGTTGTAACAGGGACACACAGCTTACATTTTAAGTTTAAGATACCAATCTATCACAGATAGACGACAGTATTGTATGTATATTCATTCTCTCTCACCCATATTTAAATGGAGATAATGGCTCTCTTGCAGAAACTTCAACATAGTTTCCAATTTCACAAACAGTAGTGATCTGACTATACATTTTGCAGGATCTTGGCAAGTAAGGTAAAAAAAAATTCTTCAGGACTATTTGAGCAGAATACTATATATATATATTATATATATATATTGTAGTAATGACAGCTACTACACAAAACCAACAGCAAATATGCAGAACTGTTTCCTTGTTATTTATCTTACGACCTGTATGTTTATAACGAAGCAAAGAATAGGAATGTATAACCTTCTCTCCTTCCCTCAGTTTTTCAACTGTGTCCCTTTTCAGAGAAGATGACTTTTACACTTAATATATTCTCATAAATTTGTTTGTTTTGTTTTAAATGTGCCTTTTGGGTATAGTTTTCATTGACACACACCCTACCTTCCCATTTACTCACAAGTCATCTCAATTTATACAAATATTGCTGTTGTTGGTATTTGTCTATCTCAAGAGACAATGGAGGAGAGTGTGCTTTTGGGAGTGACGGCAAACTGCATATCAACAAAACATTCACATAACATACAGAACTGGTGCCATTCATTCACATATACAATCTAGTCACCTCATTCACTAACATAAGCCTCCTTCAGATAGCCTGTTTATCCAACATTCACCCTGATTTGCTTAAACAAAGTTTGATATGATTATTAAACTATGTCTGGTCTTTATTGAGGGTACCTTTGAAAGTGACACAAAAACTACAATTAATGAAGAATGCTGCAGCTAGACTGGTGACTTGGTATGGGCACTGAGACCATATAACACTGGTCCTGAAAGACTCCCAGTATTTTTTCCAAACACAATTTAAAGTGCTGGTGCTGACCTTTAAAACCCTAAACAGCCTCAGCCCACTATACCTGAAGGAGCGTCTCCACCCCCATTGTTCAGCCCAGACACTGAGGTCCAGCGCCAAGGGCCTTCTGGCGGTTCCCTCACTGCAAGAAATGAGGATACAGGGAACAAGGCAGAGGGCTTCTTGGTAGTGGCGCCCCCCCAGTGGAACGCCCTCCCATCAGATGTCAAGGAAATAAACAACTATTTGACATTTAGAAGACATCTGAAGGCAACCCTGTTTAGGAAAGTTTTTAATCTTTGATGTTTTATTTTATTTTTTAATATTGTTGGGAGCCACCCAGAGTGGCTGGGGAAACCCAGCCAGATGGGTGGGGTATATGATTATGATTACTGAGATATGAATTTTCATTGATGACAACTCACTTCATCAGATGGATGAAGTGTACTGTGGAGAGTTGAAGTGCAGTAGAGGATAGAATAGATACTTCCTGGATCCTAATACAGTGGTACCTCGGGTTACATACACTTCAGGTTACATACGATTCAGGTTATAGACTCCACTAACCCAGAAATAATACCTTGGGTTAAGAACTTTGCTCCAGGATGAGAACCAAAATCGTGCTGTGGCGGCGCGGCAGCAGCAGGAGGCCCCATTAACTAAAGTGGTGCTTCAGGTTAAGAACAGTTTCAGGTTAAGAACGGACCTCCAGAACAAATTAAGTACTTAACCCGAGGTACCACTGTAGTTGGTTTGCAATAGTAGTAGTAGTAGTAGTAGTAGTAATAGTAATATGCAATATATAATATAGGCATTTTCACCTGAACAATTGCTTTCTGTTGTGAGAGAACACACAAAACTTATTTGAGTAATTTGCTAATTCTGTTGAAACACTTCACTCAATCCAAAATGCTGCAGTCACCAAATTATTCTGATTATTTTGCTTTGGATTAAATTTGGTAGCACCTTAGGGTGCCTCCAGATTGTGGGCGGAATTCAAGCACATATCATAAATTAGTTTTCCACAATTAAAGTGGATTAAAGCACTGTTTCCCTAGTGCAACAAATCCACTTAAATTTTTGTGTGTGTGGTTTGGAAAGTGATGGAAGAATGCATTGGAAAAAGTAGTACAAATAATTACCAAGAACATGCGTAAATACCCTGCAAGCATAACAATATGGGGACCCAGCAAATAAATAGGATCAAGAAAACCAGATGCAATCTATTATCCACATTAGCGTTGTGCAAGCAAATCAAGATGAATCCTCAATAAATAGGTTGTTTGGAGGAGTCCTTAGGTGAAATGCCCTTGGGAATTTTGACAATCTTATTCTCCCTGGGCTTTCCCTAAAATTATTCAAGATATGTTGCCCAAACAGTAACCTCTCAATTCACTTCCAATGAAATTTGCTCTGCTGAAGGCACCAACCCAATTTCTTGTTGAAATTCAGGAAATTTGTATTAAAGAAATTTGTTCAAATAAATTCTGACTTTGGATTCAAGTGTTTCTGAAATCTATAGGAATGGATTCTATGCAAATATCTTCCAAAATAAAGGGTAAGGTTACCTGGTTAGGGAGAAGAAAACATATTTGAGGTATGATATTGCTGATTGCTCAACACTTCATCTGCTTTGAAATGAAGACTTGCTTATTGAAAAACACTTGGATGACTGGAGGTCTCTTTTTTTATACTGGCAGAGCAAAAGTGCTATTTGAAATCTGACATTCGATCTCAGACAAATCAGCCGGGTCAGAGAATTCTAATAGAGATAATGTCTGGCTACAATGAGCATCTCGAGGAAGATGTCATTTTGTTGGGATCCAGACTGTGAAAATCTGTGAAGGAACTAAATATGTCTAATTTTTTAAGACCAAAGTCCTCCCATTACTGTACTTGCTTTTAATATTTCAGAGAAGATCTTAAAAGGCAGATGCCCCCCCTTCTCCTCTGTACAAGAGAGGTCCAGCAAGTTCAAAGATTCAAAATACTTTTCACCAAGGGCTGTAAAAATCTACTCCCTACGTGTGGGGGAAAAGTTTGTTAAACTTAGTTAAGGCTGGCATTTCTGAGTCTGGGGTCATAGAGCATTCTAATGAGTGCCAATTTGGGACAAAAGTAATGCAGGAGAGAGAGCAATTTTCCTTTCCACATACGGTATTTACATGGGGAAAGGGTAATGTCAACCTTCTAGGTTGGAGAGCAGCAGACACTTTAAAACTGATTAGGGAAGTTCTCAGCATCACCTGGCTTCGTGTCTAATTAGAAATCCTGGTTCTGACCTGCTTTTCAGCTGCTAAGAGCAGCAGGACATCTTCAGAACAAAAAAATAATGAGCTTCAAATTGTTGCATATGATCTCTACAGATTGTTTGACATATTGTTCTAAGGCTAAAACTAAACTAATTCAATCCCTGGCTCAAACATTTTCCAAAACAATATAATATGCTATGCAACAAAGTAACTTGGACATCTTTAGTATAATGTCTCTCCATCTGATCTTTCACCTTGCCTTTGAATTCCAAATGTTTTATTGTTTCAAGTCAGCTTATTTGTTTGATTTATATAGTGAGCATCAAGGACTCACAGTCTACTCACCTGTGATTATGAACCAAGGGCAAGCCAAAGTACAGTGGACCATCGTGTTAGCTATGCTAGAAAGAAACCAAGTTGCTGAGGGGCCTGTGTGCTCCATGCACAGAATCAAAGTAAAGCAGAGGTGCCAACTTGTGCCCAAGATTGAGGGAGCCTGATGTGCAAATCACACATGTGACGTCAGGTGCTCAGTGCACAGCATGCATGTGTGTGACATCATGTGCCCAGCAGACATCATGCACAAGTAACATTACACATGCAATGCACATCACATCGTCGGAAGGAGGCCATGAGTGGAGCCCAGTGTGGCACAGCTTTAATGACTTGTGGCTCCTTAGGAGGAACCAGCTGCGGAGGTCACGCCTCAATCAGCTCCATGCTTGGCCTCCTCCATCCTCTCAACATTGAGAGGGCCTGCCCCCCCAACAAATATTGGGGCAAGACTGAAGACACCTCAGCCCCATAGGGCTGGTTACATGCTTAAACTAAAGTCCAGTGTTCTATTTGTGTGTTTATTTAATACATGGCAGGGTAAGAGGGGACTGGGAATATTAAGTTCCCACAATTGCCTTCCCCAGGTTGGAGATTGAACATCTGAACCAAGGAGGTTTCTTGCATGATTAAGAACCCTGGTGGATGGGGACCTTCCACAAGTACAGGAGCATCTTCAAACCTCTGAAGTTTGACTGCCATCTTATGAAAGGTGTCTAGGGTGGCAACAGGAAAAGAGTTTAGTGAGCTTTCAAAAACTCTCCTCTATGTGTGCTAAATCTACATTTAAAATAGAACAGCTAGGTATTTCTAGCCTTTATAGAACCAGATATGAGAGACAAATTGTTAAAACTGATTTATGTATCGTGCCCTGGAACTTCATGGTGACAGGCTGCTAAGGGAGCTAACAAATAAATAAATATGTGCAGGCAGTATTCTACCTAATCATTTTGTGAAGCATGAGCCAGCTTCTACTGTCAAACCAGTGAAGGAAGACACAGCTAGGATTGACGCATAAGGGAAACAGTGATATCAACAGAGAAAAGAAATCCTGAAGTAACAATTCAATTGTCCAGAGATGGAACTTCCTTGTTCACAGTACCTCCAGGGCAGAAGTGCGAACTGCCGAAAGAAAACAACGAATCTTTCCAAACATATTGATGTGCTGGTGCCAATGCATTCCATTATCCTCATATGGCATTTTAGAGGTTGGGTGAGGGAAATTTAGATTTCCATTTCCAAAATCACCTAATGTCATGGACTGGTTGGACACAGAGAAATGGGGGGGGGAACCATCTGGGGAGCCCTCAAGGGAAAAAGGCTCAGAGCCCAGGGAGTGGTGGTGGGATGACAATGAGTGGTCAAAGGGGGAAGAGGGAGAAGTTAGGGAGAAGGAAGTGTCAGAAACTGAAGAGGTATCAGGGCTTAGTGAGCTGAGAGAGTCTGTGGCAGAGAGAAGTCCAGAAGCAGAAGCAGAAGCAGAAGCAGAAGCAGAGGCAGGCAAGGGGGAGGAGGGAGACCAAGAGGCAGAGATGAGTCAGCCTCAGGTGTCTCCATCTCCTACTGTAACAAGCTCCCCTCCCACTTGTCTCCCATAATCAGAAGAGGCATGAAATGGGCAGAGAAGAGGTTGGCTTCACTCAAGGAGGTGTCTATGCTACATGGGCATCTCATTTTTTATATGAGGCTTTTTTCTATATGCAATTGTTTAAACTGTTTTTATTATTATTTAGAAAAATAAATTTGTTTCTAAATGATTTTCTGCATGGAAGCCTTTTTGAACAGCATTTGTATATGGAATTGGTTTTAGTTGTTTTACATAGTGCTACTGGTGCCATGCCGTGGGACATTCTTTCATTGGAGTTTCAACAGCTCTTTATTTTTTATTGTAGATTAGCAAGTCACCTTAATGATTACCTAGATCTGTATCTGTATTTTTTTAAGTACATGTAACTGCTTTACTTTTTTACACTTGTTTTATGATTGTAACTGTTTCAGTTTCATGATAGTATATTTTATTGTGGTAGCATGCTCTGGGACATGATTATAAAGGGCAGGTAACAAAAAAAATCTAATAAATAAAATATCTGGTTTATGTACACTTTTATTGCACTGCAAGGTTGATTTGTGATGTGCCATAGGAAGCAATTTATAAATGAGATAAAAACAAAGAGATAAATCTTCAACCTGGATTCAAGCACCAGATCAGTTGGCCCACACTTGTTCATTGTAAGGTATGCTAAGGAGGCACTGATCACCATCTCACTCTGACTAGTAAGTCTTAGACATTATGAGACCATCTAGGCCCAGTGTAGGTCTCCTTGCATACTCCCTTAAGCCAAAGGGCTGTGAATGATTGGTTACATAACCACCCATTCACCATAAAGCTATTCCCCAGTGCTGACCAGGATTACCTCTGGAATTAAAAAATAATTCACCAAAACAGCCAAATGACTCCATTGCCCCACTATAGCATGAAGAAGGCTTTAAAAATAATGAGCTCCAGATTGTGAATTAAGAGACAGACCCAAAATGTATTTTATGTGACTTAATTAGTCAACTGACTAGTTAGTCAACTGACTAATCCCATGCTGAACATCTGGTGTGGGGCAGAGCTGCTGCTACATATATTAAAAACTGGAAGAGAGGTGGTGGTGCTTGCCTTTTAAGGAAAGGGCTTGGTAGTTATAGCATCTGCTTGGCATTAAGAAATTCTCATGTTCAATCCTGGCATCTCAAGGTAGCGCTGAGAAGGACTTCCTTCCAAAACCCTGGAGAGCCATTGCCAGTCCATGGAGATGATACTGAATGAGATTGACATAGTATAAGGAAGTTTCCTGCATTTCCACAACCTCTATTTCTCTCTTATTGGCCCCTCCTAGCCCAACAGGTAACCTGGTGCTCCATCTCAAGCAGGAGATGAGACAAACTAGCTAAACACTATCATGGGCCATCTAGATTAATGGTCACTTGGACACCAGTCCCAACCCAGCACTGAAGTGCATGCAGAAGAGCCTCGTGCTTCATTGACTTACTTGCATACACGTTGCATTTAGAAATGTTTAAAAACCCCTCAAAGAAATGATGTTTTGGTGAAAAATAAAGAGCAAGATCTGCATAAGTAACAATCAACTAGCATAAACTTCCAATTAAGGCTGCTTGAATTTAGGAAATTGGAATTTAACAACTCTACATGGGGAGGGAGAATGCCATAGATCTGAAACTCTATGACAGGTTTCCTAAAACTGAGCCCTCCAGATGTTTTTGGCCCATAACTCCCATGATCCCTAGCTAGCAGGACCAGTGGTCAGGGATGATGGGAATTGTAGTCTCAAAACATGTGGAGGACCTAGTTTGAGGAAGCCTGCTCTAGGAGCTGCCCCACTCCTTGACAAGGAACAACCATTGTGTGTGTGTGCTCATAACTGGGACTTTTAAAAGTGTTGAGAGATATTGACATTTGACAAATGTGGCACAAATTGGAGTCCAGAACAAATTTGGTGAAGAAATTTGATGGTGTGAGGAAACAGAAAACCAAACAAAAACTTCTTTCAGGGTCTTCGCTCATTAAAGATCTGCAGATTCTGCTTCCAGCAAGATGTAACTGCATACCACAATGCTGCTACAGCTACAGTAATAGTAACATGGTTATGAGCAATTTCTCGGTTATCTGGGTAGATGTAGCCTATTGTTAATCAGAGGTGCACAAAATCTTGTTATGATAGATAATATCTGATTGTTTAGACCTTTTTAATGGCCTTTTGACACCTTCTGTGTAATTACAGGACTCTGTTCTCTATGGATAACAATTTAAGGGGGGGAAATCTCCTTCTAGCCTAAATTAATTACCTTAGAAGATATGTTTTAAACTTGAATCTTCCACATATTAAGTTCATATTCTATATTAATGTGTGAGAGAACTTTCTTTATTTTTAGTTGTACTGTTTCAAGTGATCAAAGATAATATATGCTTCCAGAAGCACTGAATTTACATATTTTCAAACAAATTACTACAAGCACTTCTTTTCCACATACTTGGAATTTTGAAAAAGACAATGCAAAAAGAAGTATGAGTGTTCTTTCTTTTAGGTCTCATGAGAGACAGGTGGAGGCGTAGATTCTGCCCTCATACAGGTGAGACCCATAAGTGTGGGGAGGGAAAAGAAATTCACTGGAAGATGTGGTGTCAATAGCCAATTGGTGTAATGCCACCCAAGTCCTTATCTGGTGCCATCATCTCATCTGTTCCAGGGCATGGGGTGCTGTATTCCAGAGGATGGAGATCCCCAGATGATTACCAGCCACAGAATACTGCCTTTGTCTGGTACAGCTGGCCCACCCAACATCTAGGATGGCCACAGATGTACTACCAAAGAAGAAAAGAACATAGGTTTACATATATATAGGCAAATAGAAAATACAACATGCTTTCAGGTGAACTGTGTGTCTGCTTCATCTACCCAAGCAATGATTTGTTGATGGACAACTTAAAGTCCCTTCCTCTCCCTTCCTATGGTTCTTTATCTTTACACTGATCTTCAGCTGGAAAGTCCTGCAAATAGGGCAGTGTCCTTTATAAAGTACAGTCGTACCTCTTGTTACGTCAGTCTCCAGTTGCTTTTTTTCAGGATACGAATGCTGCAAAACCGGTAGTGTATACTTCCGGGTTTTGCCACGTGTGCATGTGCAGAAGCACTCTGCGCTTCTCAAACATGCACATAAGCGCTCTGTGCACATCACGCATGCACAGCAGCGGCACTCTAGTTGCGGACTTTTCAGGGTGCAAACGGCACCCTGGAATGGATCGAGTCCGTAACTATGGGTACCACTGTAGGACATATGGCAACCTTATTGTAGGGGTCAGAGGGAAAGGGAGGAGGGGACTGAAAGAGGTGGGACCATGGATAGGCTAAGAAAGCTCTTTCCTATTCCATTTTTAATTCACCAGGATAGACTTCCCTGGACATCCCTTTCCCCACTCTGAATAATTACATAGTACAGGCTACATTCTGTACACATCTCAGGCAGAGGCAGAGGCAAATGGGACCCAGAACATAGAATTTCAGGGCTCTGGCTGTGTCTGCCCTGCAAGCAGATCCAGAGGCTTCTGACAAACCTGTAGTAGTCATACTGTTCCTGTGAAAGAGACATCCACAGTTCCTCTCTAACTGCAGAAACTGCTATAGTGCATGTGCACACACATGTATGTAGATGTCAACTACAGTGATGATAGTATCTTGTGGAAAGGTACTCACTGTGTGAAGAAACCTTGCAACAGGTCTGGATGCAGCAGGAGTCAGGAGAACTTCATTTTGTACTTATTTTGTACTTCTTTGTGAACAACAGATTAGCAGCTCAGCAAAGCAGCCAAGACTTGCTACACAGGCAAGGAGAATGTTCCATTGAGTTTCAACTGTGCTATGGTGGGGCTCACACCAAGGATGGGAGTTTCTGTTACAGAATAGACATGTCTCTTAAAGGGACAGGCCAAACAGACTACAATGACTAGATGAAAATGAATATATGAAAATTTATTTCTTTTCTTCCTCTGTTCTACCACATTTCCATTTCCCCCAGTGTCATTTGAAGAGCTTAAAGAACCCTTTCTGATATAATACTCTTGCCTTCATGCTGTCCTTCCTAGGTGCCACTGTAGGATATATTGAATTGTCTGGAGACAGGACTTTACAAAAGAAAATAAATGTTCTTAATGTGTTACACCTTTCACTCATGCATTACACAGTGTGTTTAGCCCAGGACTTACAATCCTTACAATTAAGAATTGTAATCCTTACAATTAAGGGAGAGCCAGATCATGGAAATGTTTTCTTCATTTTCTGACTTTTAATTATTCCATCACCATGCCAAACACACACATCTTCCTGGTTACTACTGCAGCTATCCTTGCTTTAGGTCAAAGGCTGCACTAGAACTTTTACAACATACCATTCCATCCAGGCTTGGGTTTGAACTGTGGTGTGTAAGTGTCAAGAGATGTCTCGCATAGCCTTATTTATTGGAGAGTAGTGATGGAATGTTCAATTTCAGACTTCTCTATTATAGTAACATTGAAATCTGCCTTATACTGAGTCAGACACTCCCACTCACTTATTGAGAGTGTCTTTCCAGGATTTCAAACAGGGTTCTGTCCCAGCCCTTTCTTTCATTTCTTTTGGTCACAAATGTGTATCCTTACTTACCTGTTTATGAAAAATTAAATGATTAAAAAAACCTCTTTAGTTGCATAATCTGAATTTGCTTCTCTGCAGTTGAATCCCACCCAATATAGTGACAATCTTGAAGCACCACTAGAAGTAATTACTATAAATACAATATATCTCACAAGTTAATCTATGTACCTGCTTGGTGAGCTCATCAAGATCTTCAATGTTGATGACCAGATTCAAGGCCCCTGCTCAAGGTCCCTTCTGGTTCTTTGAAGATTTGGACCAAGCATTGCTTCAAAAAAGAGGAGTCCTTCAAATAGACCATTGTCCTCTGACAGTTCTTCAAACAGAGGGCTGTCCTTTGTAAAGTTGGACTCATGGCTGGTGTGAAGGAGGCCCTGAGAAATCTTTATACAGATAGATAAAGGAAAATATCTGAAAAATTCTACACATGGACAAAAGTATGTATGGCAGCAATATAAAATAGATGATTTGCAATTACTGGCATATTGTGGCTTTTGAGCGCATTGTACAGCAGGTGTTTATGTATTTTTATTAATAGTTCAAGGTATTCACATGGAGATAACAGCATTGTTCATAAATGGGTTCAAGTTTGGAACTGCCTACATTGGTTCTGGATTTGTGTCTGTCGTCCACCACCTTCACATGCTGCTTGAACTGTGAAGGATTTCTCCTGTTGCACAGACTGCATCATCTTAGATCATGTCATAACTTCCTACTAGGTGCACAGTCTTGAATATTATTGAATCATTCTTGCGCCAGCAAAACTTATTATAACAATGTAGAAATGACTTGCTTTGAGCACACAGAGTGAAAGAACAGGGATGTCACTCCCTGTACATCTCAGGAGTATAAGTGTTTTATGCTGTCTTGCTGCTAGGGAAGTTTCATCTCTGTTTCATCACTGCTGTCACCTTACTTTGAACTGGTAGAATCCTGCAGGTCTATTTGGCAAAAGATAAGTTCTAACCGCTGCGTTCCTATACAAGGCTGAAATTTCACTTTCCAAGGTCAGCACACTTTCTCCCCCTTTTCCATTGCTCCAATTCAATGCCATGCTCTTTCAGGTCATCTTTGGGATACTAAGTTCAGCTTTATTTTTACTCCACTGCTGGCCAGGTTATCTATTCCAATTTAATTTACAGTCCCTTTATTTAGTGCATGAAAGCAAGCAGGTGGCCCATCTACAGCTTCGGTGGTGGTGGTGATAGAAAGCGTGTTCTCCCTCAGAGAGAGCACATGTTGCGGTGGGGTCTACCAGGCTACCCCTCTGTTGCCAGGCAGGGTTACTAAGCGGACCTGTGGCAACAATTGGATGCCTGGGTTGCTGGGGTAAATTCTATGTTGCAATTTGGTGGGAGGGATCGAACGTTTTAAATTCTGTGCACACAGCTTTGAGCTTTCTCTTTCTCTGCGTGCACCGGATCACCTGCCCACCCACCCTAATTTTAGGGGTTTTGCGTTGACCTTGCTATGCCTGTCATGGGGTCGTCTGCCGTTGGGGCAGGGGCCTGGTAGGAATTTTGTCCATCTGGCTAATTGGCTGGGACATTTGGTTTTTACCTACTGCGTAGCAAATCGTCACAACTTGTAAGGTTGTGGTTAGGCATTGGTTATAAATTGGTGGAGGAGGGGTTAGGATAGGCTGGGCCTGCCCCTCCAGTGCTGCTGAGGAAAGGGAATTCCGTTAAAGGAATGCAGGGGCTTGCAATGATTTCGTCTGAATCCCTGGAATGGGGCTAGGGCTGGCAAGCCCCGGGGAGCATGCGGGGAGAGGTGAGGGCCTGTGGCTCAGCTCCATTTCCCCCCAATATTGTTTTCCCTTACTGGCTTTCGTGGGAGTTCAGAAGTCAGTTCTGTCCCCATGTGGGGGGACAGATAGTATTAACCAATGCCTAAGCAACCACTCACATTTATGTATTTTAATAAAGTTGTCGCCAAAATTATGCCAAAAACCTTAAACAAAAATTATGTGTGAGTTGTGAGTTATTTGAGGGGTGGCTTGGGGACCTTGACACGCAAAGGAAATTCTCTGCAGCAGATGTGTGTCTGCATCTTAATTTTACAGCTTTTGGCAAATGCTGAAGACACCTCTTTATCCTGGTTTTTCACATTTGAGATGTATTATTGTTATTATTATTATTTGGATTTATATACCACCGTATAAGGGATGCGGATGGTGCTGTGGGTTAAACCACAGAGCTTAGGACTTGCTGATCAGAAGGTTGGCGGTTCAAATCCCCGTGACGGGGTGAGCTCCCGTTGCTTGGTCCCTGCTCCTGCCAACCTAGCAGTTCGAAAGCACGTCAAAGTGCAAGTAGATAAATACTTCTGGCAGGAAGGTAAACGGCATTTCCGTGTGCTGCTCTGGTTCGCCAGAAGTGGCTTAGTCATGCTGGCCACGTGACCCAGAAGCTGTACGCCGGCTCCCTTGGCCAATAAAGCAAGATGAGTGCCGCAACCCCAGAGTCGGCCATGACTGGACCTAATGGTCAGGGCTCCCTTTACCTTTACCTTTTACCGCCCTATACCCGGAGGTCTCAGGGCAGTTCACATTTTTAGATCTGTCTTATTTCTCTGGTTGTAAGCTTTTTTAAACAGCCCCTTGGGAGTGCTATAACTATTATATAGAATGGAAGGCAAGAGGCAGGGGTGCCAAATTTTGGCATCACACAGGTTGCCGACGAAATTTAAGACCCCATTATCTGCCACTGAAACATGTATAGAAGAGAAGCAGTATAGACCACTACACTGTCCCCGGTCTTGACACCATAGGTGTCTAGAAGTGTGTTATTGAAGGATTTATTGGCAGAGTTTTCCACCAGTAGAGAAAGAGGTATTAAAATTAATGTCTTATGTGCTTAAAAGGTTATGTTATACATAAAACCTTAAAACAACTGAAGATCATATTTGTGAGTCCAAAATGATGATTTCACTGATGTCACTAATTCATCCAAAGATGTGTAAAATAATAATAATACAGAATACTGGTGCTTTTAAATGTTTTGTGTTTTATGGAGATTATTTTCAGAAAGCAATTCCTCATCAGTTCTGCAAAAGAAAGAAAGAAAGAAAGAAAGAAAGGCAAGAATAGGAGCTTTTCTGGACTTTCCTTTTAAGTTGATAAATGGGAAAATCTGCTATAAGGTATAAAGAACCCCTTGCTTTCTGCTGCTCTCTGCCCTTCAAAGTTAATACACATCCAGGGAAGTAATAGAGTTCTGAAAGGGAGAAAAAGTAGTACAGCCCTAAGCAAGGATATTGCTGAACCTGATTTTGCTAGAAATAGTAGGTAGCAATGTAATTTTGTTGGTGTTCCATATCTTCTCATAATCCCTCGGTGGCACATATTCCTCATCTGTTCGAAGAAAACATGAACCTAATGTAAGGATTTTTAGATTAAAGAATCAGGTGGTGGAAGTGAATGGCAGAAATTGCTTTGTATCAAATTGTTTACTTTTCCTTTCCAATTTGGGAAGAAATATATAATGTCCACATGAAACCACCCACCAAGGCAGTGTAACTTTCATTTCAACAGCAATATCACCTCTCCACCCCCACCCTCACCCCCGCTGCTGAATGAAACTGTCAGCCTACCTATGCAAGACTCATAGATAATAGTGCTCCTTTTTATTTTTAGCTGGGGAATATTTGTTGGAAACAGCAAGGCACATTTCTTTGGGGATTGGGTCTGGTAGAGGATGGGCAAATGGAAAACTGTAGCTTTGCAGAAACATTTTCAGTGCCCACACATTCATTTGCACTTTTAAGAACCCAGCTATTTATAACAAGATAGTTCCTGGGAAGCATTTAGGGATTCACAGCCACAAATCTGCAGGACTTTGTCACCAAGTTTTACATTTGTTAGGGCTATGCTACTCAAAAATGGAAAACAACAACAACCCACAATTATATATATAATAAAAATATTTGCAGTTGAATGGTGCTGACTTTATTGCTCAATAATGGCCTAACTGTAGATCTTCATGTATAGCACTGTTGAGATTACAAAATGCTAAATCCACAGCAGTTTAACCACTAATTATCAAATTTTGGAAAATCACAAAAGTGAAAGATAAACAACCTAACCATACTTGTTTGACTCAGTGGGTAGGCACATATCCTAACACATATCCTAAACACATTTGATAATGACAAAAAAACCCAACAACTCTAAAGGAAATATTTTGACTATGCATGGTTTTTACATGTCTGCAGAATCCACTCAGGACCAAGGATATCTGCTGGTGCTAATAATTCCAAAGTTCTTTATGGGAAATACCCCATTTTGTCCTTTGGATAATAGGGCACATGGCCTCCTGCATCCCTAGGGCATCCATGTGTCCTACGTCAGAGGATAGTCCCCTGTTTGAAGAGTTCTCTGGTCTATGTCTAGTTTAAAGATAAATAAATGTAAGAAACTTAAAGAAAGGAGAGCAGAGACCTTGATGTTACAAATCAACAGTTAGTTCCTAGACACAGTCACAAGATTCATGTAGTTATAGTCTTCTCCACCATGATAAGATATATTAAAATTATATGAATAAGTCTGACATTTTAAATCTCTACACGTAAGTTGCATTTGCATATGCAAATTGTATGCAAATGTGTCCTGTTCCCTCCAGCATATTTGGCATTCTAGTTCCTCTTCGTGTATCACATAAGTGGACACCCTATAAATACCCATGACAGCAGCAGGTTGTGGAAAAAAGATTCTTATCTGATTATTGTACATGAGTGGGATGAATAGTCTCCTGCTTCAGATATCCTGGTACCTTTAAGACATTAAAGGTAATTAACACTACTATGAATGGCTTCAGGAACAGAACATAAACTTATCCAATCTCACTGTGTTCCTTCAGTAATCATTTCATACCTTTGTGACATTTCATAGTATGACCACAGCTGAATTGAAATTTCTCAGTTGCCATTGTTTTCCAAATAAATTTCTGAGATTTTCTGTTTTTCTCACCAGCTGCAGAAAAATGTATTCTTGGGAGAAAAAGAAAGATGCTGTATTAGAGCCTTAAAAAACAAACAAACACAAAAACCGTCCAATTTTCACTGTCACAAATAGGATAGATAATTCTGAGAGAGCATTTCTGCACGGCTCTACAAGACAGCCATTTCCCCTTGCTGGTTTCCTTCTTTTTTGTCAGAGTTTGTTCTCTTTTTCACTCTCCTTTTTTGGGCATGACTTCCACTTATAAAAATAAGTCTTCTGATATTTTACACCTTACCCAGCTCTGCTTGTTAACTGCTGTGGCATCTTTTTGAACTTGCTCACACTTTTCCTCATCTATGGGTCATTATATTTGAGCTTCTCCTTTTGCAGTTTTTACATAACCTCCAAGATTTGATCCTCTTGACTCTCCCTTTCAACATCCTTCTAACTAATTCCGTCATTTTTGAGAACTTTCCTCTGATGAAATTAAATGTAACTGTGCTGGACTTCTGGGCAACTTTCCACTTGCATATATGTCAAATTTGATAGCACTCTGTTCTCTATTCCCACTTGGTTCAACAATAAATACATCTTACTCCTGAACACTACCCAAGCTTAAAAGTCCAGGGTTGTCTCTGCTTTAATCAGTTCCATGCCTGACTCTTCAAAGCCACAGTTATTTATTAGCTCTAGCATTTTTGACTCTCTTGTCACATTTGCCCAATCAAGAAGAGGATAGCTCTAGTCCCTCATATTACACAATTTATTTTCCCATCTAAAGATCATTCTCAGAGGTTTGCTAAGGAAGCAATGCTATTTGTTTTTATGTATTAGTTATACTTATAACCCATACTCCAGCAAATGGTCCCCAGGCATGTTACATACAAGCTCCCAATTTAAAGCAGTATACAATTCATTAAAAACATAAGTTGAAACCACAAAACTAAAGAAAATCACAAGTGTGGAAAAAAAGATTGCAGCAATACAGCGTTCTGTACTAAATTACTTTTCAGATGAGGTATGTTCACCCACACTGATTCTGTGTAGAAGTTGATTCCTCTTTTGCTTTCTAGTTCATTGCACTCCATGTCCCCTTTGACATTCAAAGCAACACTATTCTCAATGCACCCTTCCTGGTTCTTTTTTTAATATCCAAGTGTAACCATATCTCACTGTGTATATTGCCCTAGATTTCTAGTGTAGCCACTATAACTAAGTTTTCTTTTAGAAACAAGTAGTTCATTTTTCCCAATTTGACTTTGAAGTTTCTTTCATTAGCATACCTTACAGACTGAATGACTGAATCATTCTCCAGATTTCTTCTCATGGGCAATTTCTCCAATGACTCTTTGGTATCTTTAAACAGCTATCCTCCCTCTCTCTCTCTCTCTCTCTCTCTCTCTCTCTCTCTCTCTCTGTGATACATACACACACACACACACACACACACACGCTCATTATCAGGTTCTTTGCCTTCCACTTTGAACAGCGATACACTTGGAATGGGATAATTCATCCTTGAGGGATAGTGGTGCAAATGTTTGGATCATCAAATTGGCTTTCTCCCGAGAAATCAGTTTAAAAACTGCTCTTCATCTTGAAATTAGTGCCAACAGTCTGGTTAAAGGTAAAGGTAAAGGTACCCCTGCCCGTACGGGCCAGTCTTGACAGACTCTGGGGTTGTGCGCCCATCTCACTCAAGAGGCCGGGGGCCAGCACTGTCCGGAGACACTTCCGGGTCACGTGGCCAGCGTGACATCGCTGCTCTGGCGAGCCAGAGCCGCACACGGAAACGCCGTTTACCTTCCCGCTGGTAAGTGGTCCCTATTTATCTACTTGCACCCGGAGGTGCTTTCGAACTGCTAGGTTGGCAGGCGCTGGGACCGAGCAGCGGGAGCGCACCCCGCCGCAGGGATTCGAACCGCCGACCTTTCGATCGGCAAGTCCTAGGCGCTGAGGCTTTAACCCACAGCGCCACCTGCGTCCCCAACAGTCTGGTTACCTTTCACCTATTCCCCATTCTGCTGGACAGCACAATGGGCTTGCAAGGAGAGAAAAGATTTCAAATAACCTTTAAAGTAATCATCCTTAGAAAAAGGGGGGAAAGAAATAACCAGTTAAGGAGCCCATCTTCAAATCTGTATATTGAAGGGAGGTTGGGTTGCCATGACCAATGTGGGCCCTGGGTTCTCGGACCTGCCTCAAGTGCCTCGTGATCTCTCAGTATGGTCTGCTCCTCCATGATGTTTGCCTCTGGGAGCACAGGTCATATTCCAAAGAGGAATTTCCCAGAAAGGACATGACAAGAACCTTGAAACTTAGTGATAGGTGGCTTGGAAAAAAAATAACTTCTTGCAATATTTTTCTTCTTCTTTAAAAAACAACAACTCTCTGGCCTTTTCTAATGTTTACAAGGGATCATAAAATGCAAGAAGAGTTCATGAATCTTGAGAAACATAGCTCTCTAGAGCTGCTTATGCCTGGGATGCTGCTCTTGTTTATGCCCGAGAAAAAGGGAGTGAGGAAAAGGCAACCTTTAAAGAATGGAGAGAGAGAGAGAGAGAGAGAGAGAGAGAGAGAGAGAGAGAGAGCGCTCCTTGTTGCTGCTACCAATGTCACTGACCCACCACTGTTCTTTTGAAGGGAAAGTGCAGCAGGAACGAAAGAGAGGTTGTCTGTCAGCAGTCCTGGTGGTGGGCAAACCTGATACAAGTCATTATGGACCCAGGCCCAGATTTAGAACTACTTTGTAGTTGTGCTGAGCCATATTTAACAGGGAAAGTTGTACTCTTAACTCCCAGTTCATGCTTCGCCTCCATCGCTGCACAGTGCCTTCTTAAGAACAAATGTTGATAGCTAACTGATACACTTTGGCCATTAAATCAATACTAGATCACTGTGGAGAAAAATACTCCAAACTATATAATAGTGAATCAAGCCATTATTTTCAGTTGTTCAGGTTGCCCTATATATTTTTCTGTATCAAATGCAAACGTCTTCCCCTGCAAATCCCAACATCTAATAGACCTATGATGTATGTTGTCCTTTCGAAGAGAAAGAGTTAAGCATGTTGATCTTTCCTAGGGCTAAAATGTGTTTACAAAATCCCACTGTGGTTTGAAAAACCAGTGCTGTAAAAATTACCTTTATTCAATGTTTCTCCTTTTTTTAAAGGATAATGATTTCATCTGGTTAGAACTGTCTGAACCTGCTTAGTTTATTGCAGGAAAGAAATTGCCTGCTCACTCATGATAAGATAATTTGTCACCTTGGAAATTAAATTACCCATCCCAGTTTACCTTGAGAAGGAATACTATATAAAACCTATTTGTTCCATTATACCCTTTACATAAAAAGACTCTGTTCTATAAATAAACTACACAATCACAAGCATAAGGTAACTTAAAATAGACCATGACTACTACATTATGAGACACCAGGATCCCAATATGTCACTGGTTTTAGTGGTTTGTTCAGTAGAACCAAAGAGCTATCCAAATCTCGTCCCCTCAGATTTTCTACATGAATTCCCAAAAAAAAGTATGCATCAAACAGAATTTATGATATTAGTGGTGTTCTTTTAGTTCAGGGGTCACCAACCTGGTGCCCTGCAGGTGTTCTGGTCTAAGACTCCCATTGTTCTTGACCTTTTGCCATGCTGGCTGAGGCTAAAGGAAGCTGTAGTCCAGAACATACTACCTCTGCTGATCCAGTTCCTCATTCCTCTAGCATTTCCCCATTGCCTGACAGCATCTGATCCACACTCCTAGAGATGTAAGCATTTAGATGGGATTCCATAAAACTGTAGACATGCAATCTGATAGACTGTGCAGAACACACAAAGAACGCTATATCCCCTCCCATTCAAATCATCCTCTTCCCCAATCTCAATGCCACAGGTTTTTTGTCCATCAACTGCTTTGCTAATTCCCTTCTTCATTACACTATCCCAACAAATGTGTCCATTCAAGGCACATCATCCCGGCCACAATCTCTAGTCAAACATATTTCCTTTGTCCCCTCCACACTTCATCAGAGTCCCTCTTCCCCTTTTTCACCTTCTTTCCTCTCATGGCCAAGAGGGAATGATGTGATAGCCTTACTGATACCTAAAGTACATATGTACTTTACATATGTACCTCCCCCCTCTCCCGCTTTTTTCTGCTGTGACTGTAGTGGAACTCCTTTCCTCCAGTTGAAGGGAAAGTAATGGAGACTGCTGCTGGTAGGTGTTGATCTGTGAGCTAAGCACCCACCAGCAGCAACAACAGCCCTCTGCTCCTGTAGCTGTACATCTATTGGGGGAGAACTCATTGGGAAACAGAATGACAAAATTTGTAGTTTGGCCATAAAGGATGCTATCCAAACTTAATATATGAAAAACTATGTTGGTTACAAAACCTTGCATGCAGATATCCCCCCCCCCTTTATTTGAACAGCAGATTTCCACGCCACACTGAATATGAATTTTCCCTTAGTTCCAAAAACAACTTTCAGTGTGCATGAAATTTGTTACTATTGTTTTACTATCCTGGTGGGGGGAAAGCACTTTGGGACACATAATAACAGTTGCACTCAGATACGCCCCATCACTTCACTGACTTAAGAAAGCATTGAAAGTCATACTCCTTTATGCCCTGATTTGTTTGTGGTAGAGAGAGACCTGTTGCAAGTGCTTACTAGTTTGCAGAGGAGCTGTGCTGTACTGCTAAGAATGAGCAGCTTGCCCACTTCCTTCATTTCTGCTCTGAATTCCATTCTTGCTGAATTATGGTTTTCACTTGCACAACATTAGAGTTTATTTTAGAAATTGAATTTGAATCTGAATTGAATTTGAATTGAATTTTTGGAAACTGAAATTTAGGAATTTATTTTAGAAATTCAGCATGCTTCAGTATGCTGATGACAATGTAGTGTGCTCAGAGAATGACCTCCAAACCATCCTAAATATCTTCACAAAAGCTTACGAAACGCTTGGCCTATCGCTGCATCAACAAGTACAAAATAACCTCTCTGCAGCACCACAAATCCAACTCAATGGTGTAACGTTGGAAAACATTGATCACTTCTCCTACCTGGGCAGCTATCTTTCCACAAGGACTGACACTGATGCTGAAATCCAGTATCGCCTGAGCTCTACGAGTGCGGCTTTCTCCCAATTGAAGTGCAGAGTGTTTGAGGACCGGGACATTCACAGGGAACCCAAAATGCTTGTTTACAAAGCTATTGTACTACCAACCTTACTGTATGCTTGTGAAACATGGACCACTTATAAATGCCATCTCCAACTCCTCAAAAGATTCCATCAACTGTGTCTTCGGAAATTTTTACACATCACTTGGGAAGACAGGCAACTAATACCAGTGTACTGGAAGAAACAAAGATCACCAATGTCAAAGCAATGATTCTTCAACATCAACTTCGTTGGACTGGTCACATTGTGCAGATGCCTGATGATCGTCTTCCAAAGCAACTAATCTATTCCGAACTTAAAAATGGAAAGTGTAATGCTGGTGATTAACAAAAGAGGTTTAAAGACTGTCTCAAGGCAAATCTAAAAAAATGTAGTATAACCACCAACAATTGGGAAACATTTGCTTGCAAGTGTTCCAATTGAAGAACAGCCTTTACCAAAGGTGTCATGGGCTTTGAAGACACTTAAACTCAGGACACAAGGGAGAAACGCGCTAAGAGGAAGGCACGCTTGGCAAATCCACACCGTGATCAACTCCACTAATGTCCACACTGTGGAAGGAGGTGTGGTTCCAGAATTGGCCTCCACAGGCACTTACAGAGTCATTGTTAAAACCATGTTTATGGAAGACAATCTTACTTGGCTACGAGTGAAGAAGAAGAAGAAGAAGAAGAAGAAGAAGAAGAAGAAGAAGAAGAAGAAGATTATAGTTTATTTTAGAAATTGAGCATTTTTAGCATGCCAAACCATTCATATCCTTCAGATCATTTCTATGTGTTTCCTCTTTAAATTATCAATGCATAAGCACTGACAATACTCTGAACATAGCAATCTGCTGTGGTTATATATATGATTGCATTTATATTTTTTATGTGTAGTGGTTCCCACAGGTACACCTGTTCATTGGTAAAACACCACACCAAATGTATTTTGATAGAACATTATATAAAAACATATAAAAACTCCCCCTTCCCCCTTTCTTTTGCTGTGTTTTATCAATGAACACAAGTGCAGAGGGGCCTTGGTTAAGCACTATAGGAAAACATTCTTGATATAATAATATGTTCACTCACAGAAAGATTCATTTTTGCAGTATTTTATCAATGTGTACATGCACATGTAATATAGGGTGAGATGGAAGGACTATCCTGAATCAAAGTAGGGATGCTCAAGAATTTTGTTTGGTCTACATTTTTTAAGTGCAACTGGCCTGATTCATGCAGCTTTCCTTTGATTTTTATACCGAATTTTTCAGTATAGTCTTGGCTCAACAAGCACACCCAAAGGCATACAAAATATTGTACCTTGGGTTAACCTGTGTAGAATAAAATCCACATTTTGGAGGTAAAATGCATATTTTGTAAAAAAAATATGTAGAAGCACAATGTGAATTTTTGCTTTGTTTTTTCATTCAGAACAATACAGCAATGGGACAGTTCAGACTCATGAATTAATACATGAAACTCCTGACCCCAACCTGAAATACAACGATCTGGCCATAAGGAGCTATATACTATACATGCAAAGCTCTCCATACAAAATTTGGAATTGGAAGAAGAATGGAAAATTTCTAATGTTTTTGTTCCCTTTCAGAAAAGAATTACAAAAATTTTGGGATTGGCAACATTCATCCATGTTTCACTATTTTTATTTTTTGCTTTGAAACAACAACCTCTTGCACAAAATGTTTTAAATAATATCATTATTTGGGTCAGGTTTGGGGAGATCTGCTCTCAAACATATCATCTGCATCCCAAAGTCATACGCTTGAGCCACTTTGCGAGGAATAAGAACCAGGGCTTTGACATTCTGAAATGGGAGAAAAGGGAAGAAAAGGATTGTAAGGTAAACCCACTATAGAGCTTGAGTAATGCAAAAGTGGATCCCTATTCTTTGGACTTCAGAAAAGCTCTTGCACAAATACAAGAGACTTATGTTTGCATTATTTCGTGAGGCAAGGCAATTAAGGTGAAGTGTGCTTAGTGTAAAGATTACTCATATGCAGGTTTACGTGTGTCTGACACTTTGAAAAGGGACTGTAATAAGAAGGCTTAAGAGGTAGACACTGTTAGCACACATTTGTCTGTACAGCAATAATAATTGGCTTAAGCAGGAGACAATGTTAGCACGCATCTGTGCTCTTTGGAAAATCCCTTCAGTTCTGTTTGCCCCTCACTTCATTTTGTAGGTATTACACTCAATATTATTTGACTATCAAAAGCAGATTATCATAATTAGATTATATCCGAGTACACAAAACACTCGTATTTCGGGACAGGAGATGGGGAAAGCTGAATTTCCATGGCAGCTTCTATGACGTCATCTCAGCAGGTAGTGACATTTTGAATGCTTGATGACATTTCCTTTTGTAAATAGACAAAGGAGTCCGATGGCATTGCACTGTTTTACCATTCGCAAAATGTCACTGCACCAAGGAAAATGAAAAGGCCTGGGTTTCAATATTATTTTTTATAAAGGTGTGTGTGTGTGTGTTGGCGGGGTGGGGAGTTGGAGATGACACAAGGCTCAATGGCTTTTAGCAATGCACATTTTCCTTTTGCTGTTTGCTTCTGTTGCCCGCAAAATTCATTCTCACTGTATGCACAGTGGATTTTTCTAACAAATAAATCTTTATTCAACTGTGTGTTAATTAGATTTCTCCTTATACATGTCCTTCATCTGTAGAAAAGACATCACAAGTAACCTTAACATATTTTTTTCTTGTACAACCTTGAATAAATATACCAGCTTTTTTCCTATTCCCACTCATTTCTTTTTCCTTTTAGAATCATAAATCATAAAGTTATATAGCTGAGCTTTTTTGGAGGGAACATTATCTAACATGCTTTCTTCTTATCTTTCATTGTCTCGTGTACATTATTTTAGAAATCTGAATTAAAAATAATAATAACAGGAAGTCTTGAACAATTTGCAAAACCATTCCTTATACCAGTTCAAAATCTTTGCCCATTCAGCCAAGCATTGCCTACTCTGACTGTGACCCATGGTCCAGGATCTCAAGCAGAGGTCCTTCATCTCCCCTGTTACCTGTAAATGCCAGCACTGTAAATACTAGCACTAGAATTAATATGTTTTGCATCTTATGGATTCTTCTCCTTCTCAGTTCTCATTGAGCTGTGGGTTGATGAGAGAAGAGGTTACCAGTTTTGCACATGGACACAGGCTGCTTCATAGTGGGTTAGGAGCAGAGGTATGAAAATGAATGGACATCTTGAGCTAAGTGATTGCAGTATCCTATCTACTGTATGAGAATCTTTACCATGCTGCAAAAATCAGCAGGTAGTAGAAGAAATGATGAACTTACCATGAATATTTATTCATCCGTCACCTCCATCATACCTGTTAAATAAGAGCTAGAAGCACAGAGAGAATTTGGATTGTTGCTGTTTGCTATTGTGATCACCCCTATAAGTGATGGCCCTGTGGTTTTTCCCCTCCTGCTTCTTCTTCCCAGAATTTTAAATAACACAAACTGTTTAGTGTGGAGATCTCCTGATGCTATCGTAAGTGGCAGTCAATGAATGGAACAGGAAAGGAAAATCTCACAGCACAGTTATGTTATATTAAAAACTTGCCTTTAAAAAACCTCAGAGAAAGGAGATGAGGTGGCAGCTATATGATGGGTGTGAAGTGTAGTTTCAACCTAAGATACATGGATGTAAAATGGGGCAGATGGCTGAAAAATTGGAGATATTTCCATTGTATGCCCAGGCGGAGACCCCCCCGAACTCCCAGGTAGGCTCCACCACCTTCTTATGCTTAAAGAGCGGACCCAACCCTTACTTGGTCCTCTACCCTGGCTATGCTTCTCCAGTCACAATTGGTTATTTGAGCTGAGGTTTGGCAGGAACCTTAAGGTTTGCGACTTGGGGAGGTGGTCCAGGAGTGCTCTGCCAGGAGTCATGTGGGAATGGGGGTGCTGCATGCGGGCACACAAAGGGCGCCCTCCATTTGATGTGGAGAGCGGTCATTGTAGCATCTCCACTCCCCATGCCCATCCAGTGTGTTTAATTAGAGTTCTAAACAAAACAAAGCAAAACACCCCAAAGTGATTTGGGATCTAGGAAGGGATGGATTCTCCCTGAGTGGGGTTGTGGGGGCTGTGCCCAGCACTACTGTGTAGTAGTTGTTTTGTAAATATGCATCTCTATGCACTGAATTGGTTTATATTCTTAGCTTTATATTAGTATTCAATCTTTGTATGCTACCTTGAGCTTCAATTTGACAGAAAGGCAGTCTTGTAATTCACATCAGGGAAACCTGTGGCCTTCCAGATATTGCTGATTCCTACTCCAATCAACCTTAACTAGCATGGCCAGTGGTCAAGAATGATGGGAATTGTAGCCCAAGGATATCTGGAAGGCCACATGTTCCCCAGCTCCATTGTAGTGATACAAATAGTTGTGGAAGTCATAGTTATTCTACAAGCAGGATTAAAAAGCAACCCACAAGTGGCACCACCTATCCACACACAGTAATTCACAGGAGCATAAATTTGCCAGCAACATGGCCAGATGCCTGCAGGAGGAGGTGACCCCCCCCCCCCGAGTATATATTACACCCACACATAAGGTGGATTGGAAAATGGACTTTATTCCTTTCTCACTCTCACTCTCACTCTCACTCTCTCTGTATAGTATCAGTACTGAACAACTTAAATAAGGAAGTAAACTGAAGAAAGGGCTCCTAAACCAGGTAGATTAATCTCTTGAAGACTTTCTGCTTGAGCCTTCTTACATTAAGTGGCATTTCCCATGATCCAAATAATTTATTCATGAAAGTTAGGGAGGTTAATCAAAAGTTCATATAATTGTAATAAACAGAATCCATAATGGACTAATCATGCAATTCAAAGCATTTTGTAATTTATTTGAAATATCAGATAAAAATAGCTAAGAGGTGTGCCAGGAAGGAAGCAAATAATTTGGAAACTGATGAGCATGGCCTACCTGCTGAACTATGAATAGATAAGGTAATGCTGAAAAGGATATAAATAAATAAGAGAAAGGAGCAAGTGCTTTGTGTGCATGAACAGCTCTACATAATTTTAAATTGGCTTTTGCCTATGAAAATCTTACTCGTGTAGGGAGCTGGTTTGGGGAACTTGGGAGCTGCTCCTGTGCCATGATTACTGCCAGAATGGATGAGTCCATAGGAAACTACATATTGTTGCAATTAGTGGAATCATAAACAAAGAAAAGTGGAACTCTTCCTCCCATTTCCATGTCCCTAACTAAAATTATAGGAGTAGGGGTAGTGTGCCAGGCAAAGGTATACTACAAGACTGCAACCCTATATGATTACTTGAGAGTAAGTCCAATTGACTTAAATAGGATTTATGCATGCGTTGATATGCATTGGCTTGTGCTGCACATTGTATAAGACAAAAGGAGGGGCAGCTTGTAGGATGCTGTTAAACTCAATTCTCACAGCTGAGGGGCCTCTACCCTACAAAATGCAGTGATATCAAGGATGCAACAGCATATCTTTTGCCTCAAGTAATAAATCAATGGAAGCTAGTTTTGCTTCTGCAGCACAGGTACAGCTTCCACATGACCTGGTAATAGATGACAACAGGAACTGTATGGAACAGACATGCTGGTAGCAACTTGTCTTGGGACTAGATAAATGTAATGTGGGGAATAGTTACCCTTCTGATCACACGTAGTTACTGCTTTCATGTGCTCCCAGGACTGTATGGTATCAGACTATGCATAAGAATCAAACCTTCATTGCCATCATTGATTACTTGACAATTTAATGCTGATAAAAAAAAAAAATGCTGCAGGCAGGTCTTTCAATTCCAGCATAGGTATATAGGAGAACAGCTTTACAGAAGGTAAATTTGAGACAACCAAATTCTATTGAAGCTTTGAGAATGCCTCATTCTCCCAAGACAACATTTGTTGAACAGGCACTTTTTTTTCTCTTGCAGGCAATTAAATTCTCCTCCAGCCTGTGGTAAACTTGTTTCCCCACAGGCATGTGGTTTTCTTTCAGTTTTTAACCAAGAGGTGAGTATATAAACAAGAAAACAAGCTTTTTTTCCTGACCATCAAACTCTGCATTTAATGAGAACTGTTTCTGTGATACAGTTCTTACTTAGAAAGTAATCTTAAACCACTTATGCGGAAATGAGTTCCAAGTAACTATGAATGACTGATTTAGTATTTTACCTGCTTTGGGGCGGGGGGGGGGGGACTAACCGCAGGAAAGTCTCCCCCCACCTTTTTTTGCTTTGCTTGTGTAAAGTCATAAAAGGGATGACTAAGGACGGTTCCAGGAATAGAATAAGCTGATACAACCTTCCTCAACTTGATACTTTGGACTGGGTATAAGTTTTCATGTGCACGCACACTTCTTAGAACATCTGAGGAAATGTGCATGCACATGAAAGCTTATACCCAGAACAAACTTAGTTGGTCTCTACAATGCTACTGGACAATTTTTTCAAAAACTTACTTTGACTGTGCCAGACCAACATGGCTACCTAGCTGAATCTTGATGCTTTGGAGTACAAGTCCTATCAGCTCTGACCATTGGGCATGTTGGCTGAAGTCCACGAAAACCACCAGGTTGTAGAAAGCTGGCCTACGGCATTTCCCTCACTTTGGTGTTATACTAATCACTTGAAACAGCTATTGAAATGTAGTTGTGCTTTCTATTCCTCATCAGCACATAATGTTCATAAACACAGGCAGATCCAAATAACCATGTTTCAAAATTAATACAGAACTATTTAAAAAGGAAAAATCCTCCAAACAGGCTAGGTCCAGTATTAAAAATATGTGCCCCAATCCAGCAATTCCTGTGTGCATTTAGGTACCCATGTGCTCACATGCAATTCTGTCTGAGAAAGGCCTCCCTCATCTTCTTCCATTTTAAGGAAAGTTAAAGGCACATGGGAATGAGGATGTGCAAATTTTCCACTACGTGGAAGAGAATAAGATAACCCCTGTTCTGGTGGCATTTCATGTGCATAATGAAGTTCAAAGAACTATTGAAGTAGGCTGCTAGTTAATAGAGGGCAGAAAATAGACCCATATATATATATAATATAAAAGTAAAATTTTGTTGAGAATCAATAATAATTATTAGTAACATTCACATAAGTCTGCTTTCTACCACCACCACCACCTCGACACACTAGGGTAGTTTAAAAAAGAATGTGGTTTTTCTTTCATAATGGCAGAAGTTATTGAAATTTGTAGGCATACTAGTCCATCCAGAGGCGATAAAGCCTTCCAAATTACAGAGTTTCCCCAGAGGCTATTCTGCTGGGAACTGTTGTTGTTGTTGATATTATTGTTATTGAAAACATTTATAACTGTGCAGTTTGGGTCAAACTGCAGATGAATAGGTCAAGTGAGTTTTGTAATAAGCACCATTCAAAGTTGGTTGGGGGGGAGGGGAAAGAAGTATTGCAAGGAATCCAGTTTATTTGCTCTAAGGACTATAAACATGAAATACAGTAAAGGGTTATCAAGGCATTTATTTATTTATTTTTAAAAAGCCTGTTCATTGGCCTAAATTTGGATGCACTACAGATAATCATCACTGGAAGTAAAATTCAAGGGCACTGCTTACCTGTCTTTTATTATTATTGAAAGATACAGTATCTAATCCTAGAACATGGATAGGTGCCAATTAGTGTCTTGTCTCAATTCTTACACTCATTCCAAGAGAACAATATTAATTTACATTCTAAGCCTTTAGATTCCTAAACGACATCTCCGTGTGTCTGCTAAGATTTGAATGAAACTATTTTCTGAAACAACACCTGCGTGAGAACTTCCTGTAAAATAAAGAGTGGGGCGGTAGCTACATCTCTGAAAAGAAATATGAAAAGTGAATTGTCAATGCTTGTATATATGGAAGTTATTTTTCAGATTGTTTAATGGGGGTGGAATATTATGGGGCCATTAGAGAAATTTACAGTCTCTGTCTTCCCATCAAATTTAGGCTAATCATGTTCATCCCATTGTTTTCTCTCAACATAAGCAAAGGAGGTCATCACAAAAGGTGATTCAAACATTGGGCATTACACCATTTTATGTTTGTTGGCATATGAGACTGCAAAACTTTCTGCAGGCAATCAATGAATCTTGCAATAACAAATAAGCAATAGCATCTAAAAATGCAGAAAAAGCATTTTAAAAAAGTACCACATCTTGCCCAAAATTCGGGGAAAGCACTTTCTAGCAGGTCTGTATGTTAAAAGAGGAATCTACTGCAGTTTTGTCAATATTGTTCTTTTTATATACACAGTTGTGTGAGCTACCTCCCCCCCCCCCATTTATCAAAATATGTATTTAACTAGTGAACTCCAAGGTGAGTCATTATATCAAAAAGTGGTTTGGGCCATTGTTGGGGTTAAGCCTAAATCATTAGAGCTGTTTTGACTGTTACAGACTCCCAAAATTTCCCTCCTGGCTGTGCAAAGAGCTTGACAGCTATGGGCTTAGGTCATACCACTTAAAATCAAGGAACTGTCAAGACTTGTTTTCTTTCTGCTGCTCTGCTCATTAGCTAAACTGGATGTGGTTTTTTTCTTCCTCCTGCAATGGGTCTGCATATTGCATCCTTATCTTAGCTTGTGATCCCATGACAATCTGCCATGTAGGAAGGCACAAGTTGGGTTGTTTTTATTTTTTGTCATACTGACCCAGCTATGGCAGCTTCCTACATTTGCTTCACAAAATCTGACAGCTCAGCATGTGACAAGTAAAAGGAGGCTTTGGTTTTCCTCATCTTTTTTGTATGATGTACCTTCCGGAATTGAGGACCTTCACCAACCCAAATGCACGTGCAGCAGAGATGCTTTTACCAGATGGCCAGTATTTGACAGTCTAGTGGCTGCATGACAGCATTTGTTGATTACCTAAAGGAACTGAACCATCATGCATAATTAAAAATACACAGAAAATGTTCAGAGAAAGAAAAGGGGGAAATATTCATCTTCTATATTCGAAGCTCATAGAGGCTCTGAAATAAACCAGGCAGTGTATGTAACAGGGATAAACAAAGTGACTACAAAGTGAAGACGGTGTTCTTTGATCAATACTTGTGGCCATCATTAAACCAGAACTCACTCAGGACAGATGTAGAGGCAACAGCGCTAACCGTCTGCAGGCATACAAACATAAGAAGAGTCTGCCGGACCAGGCCAATAGCTCATCTAGTCCAGCATCCTGCCTGTGCAGTGACCAATCAGATGCCAAGCAGGACTTGAGCACAACAACACTCTCCCCTCTGCAGTTTCCAGAAACTGGTATTCAGAAGCGTCAGGCCATGGAGGCAGAGCATAGCCATTCAAAATAGGTGCAGGGTACTATTGCCCTACAAACAACTGTGGCAACAATGTATGGAGTGCTCTTCCAGCGACAGTGGTGCTGCATTCACCAGGATGAGTTGATGTGAAGTGGTGATGAGGTCAGAGGAACTCTGGGTTGATGGAGTAAGCATCTTTGCATGTGCAACCTCACTGCTATCACATCTCAACCCATCTCTATCCTGGCAAATACAGTGGCACTATTTCCAGGAGGGTGTTGAGGTAGAAACTAGAAAGTAACCTTCAGTCTCATGGTTTTATCAATCATGATCAAATAAGAAAAGTTACCTCTTCAAGCCTGACATTTTTGCATGAATAACCTCTGGAGGCAGATATTATGTTAAAAAATATAGATAACTGTCTGAGGCAAGCCCAGAGATAGTTCAATAGTGTGATCCATGGAGTGGAGGTGAATGTTCAAGACAGGGATGTCCCGTTCTAGGATTCCATTATGCAGCATTTCAAATTAACTCTTTGATCTCCTTGATTAGGACACAATATGATATTCCATGGGTACAGATCAAGGCTCCTCCCTCTTCACCATCAGTAAGGGCATTTCCTTTCCTAAAACTGTCCCAGACGGAGTGCAGAAAGATTCAAATCCCATTTATAGGCAGTGCTGATGGCATGGGGCTCAGTTCTGGCCTCCCAACCCTTGCCATTGACTCCACTGTTGGAAACATCCATCATTCCAACAAGAGGATAAATATGGACAATTGAAAAAACTTGAGGAGAAAGGCATCTATCAGAAAAGAGACCTTCTACCTAGAGGTAAAGCAATCTCTATGCATGAGCTCATGGAGAAACTGGATGATGTCCAGTTAACCTGGTTTCAACCTATTCAATGGTGCACATTTGCAAGATACTTGGAACGCAAGGGGGAGGGCCTTTATTCACTTATATCATCTGAGTCTTCATGTAACAAATCAAAAGATGGCATAAAAGGAGCTTCATCTTTAATTTACAGCATTCTTTTAGAACAAGGTGCAGGTGATACAGGAGACCTCCAGTCACAGTATGAGAAAGAGGGATCATAACTACAGTAGCAATCCATTTGGCATAACCCGTCCCTACGAACAATCTTCGTCTGTTTGAAGGAGGCTTCTCTTAAAATTATATTTTGCTGGCACTGTACTCTATCATGTCTAGCCAAAATAAACACTACCATCTCTCCCCTATGCTGAAAGGGCCAAGGGCTGAGGAGAGATATGCTCATGTTTTCATGCAAGGTGGAGTTGCACAATGGTATACTCCTTTTGGGAAAAAGTGTTCCAGATTATTGCCAGAATTACTCAGCAATCCCTTCCACCCAATTCAGCTCTTGCCTTGTTAACCTTAGACTCAAATTTAAATAATAACCTTAAATGCAGAGGCTCAGTATTTTTTCTATTATCAGCAGCCCGATTAACGATAGCCAGTTACTGGAAGCAACCTGTAGAAATCCCCATTGAAACCTGGGTAGATAATATTTGGAATGTCTCTCTATCGGAATGCCTTACGCACCATAGAAGGGTAATTAAAGGCTCTTCAATGATAGACACTTTTAGCGAGACTTGGCTTCCATTCTTTTCCTTTATAAATGAGACAGAATATGCTTTTATTCCACCCACAACACAAGAACCTCTGTGGAGAGGATACTTGAATTGACAATGCATAAACGTATTGCTTGTGTACGGAATCAGACCATTGGTCCACCTAGCCTCAGTATGGTCTACAGGGTCTGGCAATGTCTCTATGGTGCTTCAGACTGGAGTTTCTCTGAGCCCTACCTGGAGATGGTGGGGATGGAACCAGGGAGCTTCTGCATGCAGAGCAGGTATTTTACCACTGAGCCTTCCTAACAAGTAAGCTTCCTTCTCACAGCCTCTGCAATATCATATTTTTTAAACCTATCACAACCATGGGAGCCTTGTCTACAACATTGCCTAATACTGCAGATACAAAGAAGATCACTTACTCACTTCTGAATGCCACTTATAACCTGTGGGTCATTCCTATGGTAATCACAATTCTAGATTACAGCAGTGAGTCAAATAGAGATTCTTAACTACACTTAGTCCCCCTCACTGATTATATGGGTTTGGGACTACATTCTTAGCTCTTCACTAAGCAAAAAAACCTTCCTGACCTTCAGGGCGAAAATGGTAAATGCAACTTTCATTATGAATGAGCTTCATAAAGGCAATATAAAAAATCTCATGTAACTTTAAAGTTAGGACAATGCAGTGCTTAAAAAAAATTATATATTCTGTAACTCTAGTGCATAGCAGGGGACTGTTAAAAAAGTGAATTTCCTATCTTCTAGTTAAAGCTAATAAAAGGAGTGCACTGCCCTAGTCTCAAATTCACCATGTTTTCTACACATATATATTAAAAGTTCACTAATATGAAAAACTAAATAATATTTTACTTCAATTTCATTACAGTTAGTTATTTATATTATTTAAGTGGCTGGGAGAAATGAAGTCAGGGTAACCATAAATATCACCTGGCTTCCATCAATCTTGAATTCATTGAATTGTAGAGTTGGAAGGGACATGTTGTCTAAACCCCTACAATTATTGCTGCAACTATTTTGGATTGGAGTGTATATTACGTTAGCAGAAGTATCTGTTCTGTCTCACCTCCCCTTTCAACTCCTGAGTCTCTCTAAACCAGGGGTTGGTAACCTAAGGCCCATGGGCCACAAGCGGCCCATGGGGGTCATCTAGCCGGACCATGGGCCCCCACCGCCCACTTGGTTGGCTCCCGTGCGCCATGCTAAACCAGAACGGAGCAGAGCAGGAACCACCTTCTGCGATGCTGGCCAGCTTTCCGTTGGCTGCAGGAAGTTCCTCCTCCACACCAGAAGGAGACCAGAAATAGCATTTGCACATGTGAGCATGCACACACACACACTCCAGCCCACCAAGGCATCTGAGGGACTGTGAACTGGCTCAAGCCACAAAAACTTTGCCGACCCCTGCTCTAAACTCTATCCCGTGTGGCAGGGAGCCCTTGTGTATGTGTGTGGGGATGTCATTTGTTCTTTCTTATACACAGAGCCGATACACACCCCTAGAACTTGTGTATTATACAGCCAACTTTTTTCCTTTCATGTCCTCCTAAATTTGTGCTTCAGTTCATGTATGTCAGGAGGTAGGAGAAAACAAATGGTTAAGCTGGAAATGACCTAGGGAAGAAAAGCAATGTAGATATGGAATCTGAAAAGGAAAATAATATTAACAATGTGATAAGGATTACCCTTAGATAAAAGCATCATAAGGATAAGAGAGGGCTTTTTTCCCTGTGGCCAACCGTGCTGCAGAATTTCACCACACAGACAGCCCTTTTAAGCATTGTTGCCCAGCCAGGCAGGGCTGGAGCCAATGCCTGGCCGGCCATCAAGTTTCTACCCTAGCAGTGTGATCACTGATTGCCCATTAGAATGGGCATTTTGGCAGGAATCTCCCCCTAGATCCCCAGGCCACAAGGAATCCCCCACAACAGCTGGAAAGCAAGTGCTTGGAGGGGTTCAAAGCTGGAGTGTGAGGACTACAAATGTTGCCCCCTGGGAAGGCCATTATGGAAATACGTACTAATTACCTGCATAGGCTTGGAAGGTTTTCAGTAGGCATTTAAAAGTTGAAATGTTTATATTATTCTCTTCATACGTAGGATTCTCAATAGCATTTCATCCTGGTTCATATCTACTTAAAAATGGCAATGCCACAGTATCTGGTGCTTCCTATCACCTTAGCTGAATTCCCCATTGGCTCAATTTTTTTAAGCTGAAATAAATGGAACATTAACACATTCATAGGTGCTAATTAAAACTGTTAAACATGCCAGTGAGTTAAGGATCTGACTCCAGGAATACAATATAAGGTCCACCAAGTATATTAGGGAAGGGCATTGTGATTTATGAGAAATTACATTCAAAGAAAGAAGCATTATAACCTTAAACACTGAATTCCAGCAGTATGATTCCGCAACTTTACAGCTACTTACATTTAAATATTCCTAGGCTTTTTAGAATTACAAAGCCTGTTCTAATCCGAAATAAATGTAAATACAAACCAAGTGGATTTCTCCCCTGGAGATAAATCATCATTGCAGCCAATAAATCTGCTCAGGACTGATTTGTTAGAAGGCTGGAGGCAAAAAACAAAGCCTTCACCCCCCAAAAAATCAACAACTGCAAAAACCAATATTTTCACTTCCAAACAGAAATAAGACAGATTTGAACAAAGGATGCAGGTTAATGAGCAGCATAACAGGGCTGTTTTTTTTATTTAGAAAATATAATGTGTACTGTACTGGTTCGAATATGTGACTTTGAAATTTCAAAACAATCAATTCAAAGCATTTTCCATATTTTGAAGAACATTTTAATTTAAAGGGGCATTTTTAAAATGGGAGCAGATGTTTCCAGAGAGGCTCCCCTAATCAAGGCTGATATCTGTTCGCTTGCTGAGTGGAAATTACTTGGATCCCTTTCCTATAGTAATTCTCTCTAGTAGCTGTATGCTGAGCTCATGTACATGGGAAATTTATCCCTTGTTTCCAGAAACTGCTCTGTTTACCTCTAGGCAGCTGTAAGCCCAGAACCATTGATGCTAAATACACTTTAAGGATCAGTAAGCTTCCCTTTAAGCGGTAGCTAGAGGTAATTTGTTCAAGGTAAGCAATAATCTCCCATGTAGTAAAGTGCAGCCTACATATCATGTAATGTGGTAAAGACTAGTTGACGTGTAATATGAGGACAAGGATGGTCTTCAATAGGCCGCGGAAGGCGTGCTAGTACAAGTCCCCATCTTGCAAGGAAGTGAAATGCTTGGTTTTCATTATGTCACAGCACTCAGTTGCCCTGTTAAAATGCAGTTAATCTGGTACATACTTTCCATTTCAGACACAGACATCTATTACCATTGAACATTAATCTTCATTCGGTATAAGGATTATAAGGTAGCATGATGGAAGTTCATAAGATTATGTATGGGATGGAGAGAGTGGCTAGAGAAAATTCCTTCCCCTCTTATAACTCTAGAACTCTAAAAGGAAGTACTTCTTCACACATCACATAGTTAAACTATGGAACTTGCACCTACAGGAGGCAGGGAGCAAGGCCACCAATTTGGATGCCTTTGAAAGATGATTAGACAGATTCATGGAAGATAAGGCCATCAGTGGCCACTAGCCATGATGGCTATGCTGTACCTCCAGCTGTCAAGGAAGTTGGTTCCAATAGGAATAGGCTATCAACAATTGAAAGGTGCTTCATTAACACCTGAATATGCAAAATCTAAAAGTGTCAAAACTCACAAATAATTAGCTTCAATTCCTGCAAGTGTTTTGAGGTACTGACTTGCTTGAGAATGTAGATGCAAGTACAGTTTTCTTTGCATTTGGGGTGTGGTGTCTTAGACATGGCCACCAGAGGAGATATATATACACTCACACAGAGAGAGAAACATAACATATAGGGGATAGAGGGAAGCAAAGGTATAGAGCAAGGAGAGGAGGAGGAGGAGGAGGAGGAGGAGGAGGAGGAGGAGGAGAAGAAGAAGAAGAAGAAGAAGAAGAAGAAGAAGAAGAAGAAGAAGAAGAAGAAGAAGAAGAATTATTTATACCCTGCCCATCTGGCTGGGTAGAGCATTAGGAGAATAATAGGTGGATCCTATGGACAAGTTCTGGGTTGGTTGGTACAAATATATACATTCAATAGCACCCATCAGATTGTGCAAGCGTAAAATATATTCCACATGATCAAGCAGTAGTGGTGCTCCCCTGTGCCCTATGAACACTGGGGGGGCAGGATGGGTGCTGCCTGGTTGATGCAGATCCATAACAGGAGCTTGTCAGCAACAGTTCCCCATGTATGGAACTTTCTATGAGGGGCACCTGTCTCCTACCTTATTCACACAGATGGAGAACTTTAAAACAACCTTGCTCACCTAGGCATTTGATGGCTAAAATATCATGTTCCTGGCAACTTGAAATTATTTATCTGTGAGGATAATTTTGTTTATATTTTGTATTGATTTGCTTTTTTAATATACATCAACCTGGGCTCCTTTGGAATAAAAGGTAAGATAGAAATTGATATTAAATCATCACCATCTTCACCACTATCATCATCTACTCTCCCTTTATATTGTGCGGCATCCCCTACATGTGGATAATTCCATGATTATAAACTATTTCACTATACAACTGAGTGGTATGCTTGTTCCATTTACTTATAAGGGGGAAGGGCAAGGGTGCAAAACTGAGAGAAGCTTGATAGAGTACCTACATAGGCTTTCAGTGTGCATGTTCTATAGTCACATTGAAAGTCCAGTTTGAGCCAGGAAGAGCCATAACTTTGCACCAGTCTAGGATGTGCCAGAACTTTCAGAAACAGGTCATCAAGCTAATAACCATCATCCCATTTGCAAAGTCATCTTTTCCATTCCAAATCAAACAATTATCACTAATCACCAAAATAAAGGAGACCTGTTACAGATTATTGAACATGTTCTCAAACATGTCCAAGAAGCAACTTTATGTATCCCCAAAACACGTGGTTAGGAAAGGAAAACATTTTCCACATTGAAAAATAACTTTCTGCATCATGTTACAAATTCCTTTTGGACCTATTCAGGTTCAGGATTTCACTGAAGAGAATGCAAGAGAAGAATGAGAACCTGCTGCTACAGAAAGCTTACATCCAAGTCCTTCTTTGAGAATCCATTTAACATATTAGAGGAAGAAATATTAGAAGACCACCTGCTTCTTAATACGATAAGGAATTAAAGACTTCAATCTATGACATTATTTGCCAATTCTTTTTAAGATGGATAATCTAAATTCCATTTTCCAGATTTTTATTTATTTATTTATTTGACTACTTTACGGATTAGCCCTCTCCATAATTACTTGAACCTGCTGTTATTTCTTAAACGGCGTTTCTTATAATTTGTTCTAACAAAAAGCTGCCATTGCAGCCCTTCAACAGGTTGTCTTGGGGAAAAACCTTTGTGCCCCTATCTGTGCATTCAGGAGTGACATGACCCACATATCTCATACTGAAATGAAGCATTTTGTCATTCACTTTCCATGTCAAGATATATTTAGCAATTATATTTAGCAATTAAAGAAATAATTGAAAAAATTGGAGACAATTGGAGGTTGCAGAGCTTGGAAAAATTAAAAAACAAGGTGCGAGATTGGTTGCACTATGCACAAATTCAAGAGGTTTTTAAAGTGGACAAGAAGGTTGGATTCCAGGTGGAAAAATCGAAACTAGAGACAGAACTGCTAGAGCCAAAAAGTAAACTACTTTCGAGAATGTATAACTTGCTGCTTAAATGGAATACTCAGGATGAGACAGTCAAATCCGCCATGATAAAATGGACGCAGGATTTGGGGCATAACATTATGTTTGAAGACTGGGAAAGGTTATGGAACACCGGAATGAAATTTACGGCATGTAGTGCCTTGAAGGAAAACATTATGAAAATGATATACCGGTGGTACATGACCCCAGTCAAGCTTGCTAAGATATATCACCTGTCTGACAATAAATGTTGGAAATGTAATGAGGCGGAAGGGACATTCTTTCACCTCTGGTGGACCTGCCCGAAAGTGAAGGCCTTTTGGGAGATGATTCATAATGAACTAAAAAAGGTACTTAGATTTACCTTACCTAAGAAACCGGAGGCCTTTCTCCTGGGCATGGTGGACCAGAGAGTGCTTAAGAAAGATAGAACTTTTTTTATGTACGCCACTACAGCAGCAAGGATCCTGATTGCAAAGCATTGGAAGACACAAGATCTACCCACGCTGGAGGAATGGCACACGCAGTTGATGGACTATATGGAACTGGCCGAAATGACTGGCAGAATCCGAGACTTGGGAGAAGAAACAATCGAGGAGGACTGGAAAAAATTTAAGGACTATTTGAAAAAACATTATAAGCTGTACGAATGTTAAAAGATGCACCTTTTAGGAAATTCTAGCTTCAGCAATGATAACTTAATGAAACGGAAATTAAGGCACAAGAAGTCAGAGGTAGAATAATGAAATAACTTTATTGTGTTTAAATGAAAATGTACATGATTTGGGTTATAACACATTTGAAATTAGGTAACATGATAAAATGAAGGATACAATAAGTATTGAAACAAGGTAACAAATTGCTGACGTTCTGTACTACAGAGATTGCAGGGTTGGGAGGATGTGGGGAAGTCCATTAGATTTGATGGAAAAAAGAACACGGAAATTTGTAACTTTTCTATTCTATTCCTATAATCTGTTTTCTATTCTTTTTTCTGTATTTCATAAACTCAATAAAAAATATTATAAAAAAGATATATTTAGCAGACTATAACAGTCTCTTCACAATCGCTTTGTTTCTTAGATCCCCCCGCCTGCAATACTCCATTTTTATGATTTACGCCTTTCCAAAGAGTTGCAGCCCTGTGGACTGATTAGATCCTAATTCTTCAGGTGCACTGTCAGCTGATCTCCATCAGAAAACTATCATGCATCTTTTTTCTTTTTTCTTTTTGCTTTTGCTGCTCTCCTGAAATTTTGTTTCCCTTTCTGTGTTTCAAGTCTGTTCTTTGTGATTTTCACCTATTTTGCCTGAAGCTGTCTTCTGACAATATGTTGCCACCAATCTCTGTGGATTTGTTCTTTGCCTGCCCATGTAATTTATTTATGCATTCACTTCCACTTTCCTATTATCTTGGCTGTGTGACTTTGTGCATACGGCTTTTCACTCAGCCTTAAATCTTTAATATATTATTAACAGTTTGAAATTGTGTAGAGATGTGTGTGTGTGTGTGCATTTCCTCCCCCGGTAGAAATTTCTTTTAACAATATTTTCACAACTGTTATGTGTTTCAAAACACTCCCCATACAGCATATATATTTACACACAGAGCACCAGAACCACCCGCTACTTAGTGCCATGTGTGCACATAATGGATGGAGTGAGGAATAAGGAGAGAGGGAAAAGAAAGGTTGTTTGTGTTTCTTTCTTGGCAGCTAAATGGCATATTTAAAGTAGGTGCCAGAATAAATAAAAATCACTCATTGAATTCCTATCCTATTCTTGTATTTTCATTATAAGGAAAAATAAATAGCCTTTCAGTCTGCAGAAGCTTTCCAAACAAGGTCCCTGCATGTGACAGAAACTCTACCCCGTGGCATATCCCTAAACTCCAGAAATAAACTTGAGAAACATATTCAGCTAAAGATGGTTTTTCTGTTGTTTTTCATTAGTTTCCCCATGTGAGCAAAGTGAGATAAAAAGAGACGTAAGAAAGCAAGCCACAGAGGTATCACATCAGTCCTATGTTTGTTTGTTTTACTCCATGCCAAAAATTGTATCATGTTGAAAGTGCTGGATCTGACATGGGCAAAATGTTGATGACATGATATTTAATTAGATTTCCCTAGGAAACGTGCAGGGATTGAATTGCCTCGACTTCTTACTACAGCAGACACAAGCTGCTTTATGTACCCTATTGCTTTCTTTAACACATTCAGATGTGGCACATAGTATGCCTTTCTGCTAAAAAACGACAAATGGCCAATCATGTGAAACTATATTAGAAGATAGGGAGGATGATCTAGAAGACAAAGGCAGTAGCTGGGTGAATATTGCTACTCAGGAGAAGTAGAAGCTTTGGGGTGTTAAGGAATAGGCCATCTGATGCCATTTCGTTTCACAAAAGATCACTTGCAAAACAAAGTACTGTACTTAAGAAACCCGCTTAAGGGACGCGGGTGGCACTGTGGGTAAAATCTCAGTGCCTAGGACTTGCTGATCGCATGGTCGGCAGTTCGAATCCCTGCTGCGGGGTGAGCTCCCGCCGTTCGGTCCCAGCTCCTGCCCATCTAGCAGTTCGAAAGCACCCTTAAGTGCAAGTAGATAAATAGGTACCGCTTTATAGCAGGAAGGTAAACGGCGTTTCCGTGTGCTGCTCTGGTGCCGGTTCGCCGGAGCAGCTTCGTCACGCTGGCCACATGACCCGGAAGTGTCTGCAGACAGCGCTGGCTCCTGGCCTCTTAAGTGAGATGAGCGCACAACCCTAGAGTCTGTCAAGACTCGCCCATACAGGGTACCTTTACCTTTAATATCAGCATCACATGCTGTTTTTGTAATATAGTAAGAGAGCATTCATGTAGACCTGATAGTTTACAAAGGCAGCAAGCAAAACAATGGATAAAATCACAAGATCTCACATTCAATGCCAGTCTCAATGAAACAGTGAATGTGTCTTTGGCTCCATCTGCACAATCCATTTAAAACAGTATCATACCACTTGAAACAGTCATTTCCTACCAAGAATGGTAGGAACTGCATTCTGTTAAGAGTGCTGGGAATTGTTAGGAGACTATTCACCTCACAACTACAATCCCTGTGTAGAATGGTTGGTTGTTTAATAACACTGTGAGTTGTAGCTCAGCATCCATAAAAAAACTACAATTCCCACAATAATTTGGGGAAAGCTATGACTGTGTAAGCGACGCGGGTGGCGCTGTGGGTTAAACTACAGAGTCTAGGACTTGCCGATCAGAAGGTCGGCAGTTCGAATCCCTGCGACGGGGTGAGCTCCCATTGCTCAGTTCCTGCTCCTACCAACCTAGCAGTTTGAAAGCACGTCAAAGTGCAATAGGTACCGCTCCAGCAGGAAGGTAAACGGCGTTTCCCTGCACTGCTCTGGTTCACCAGAAGCGGCTTAGTCATGCTGGCCACATGACCTGGAAGCTGTACACCAGCTCCCTCGGCCAGTAAAGCGAGATGAGCACCACAACCCCAGAGTCGGTCACGACTGGTCAGGGGTCCCTTTACCTTTACCTGTGACTGTTTAAAGTGGCATGAAACTGTTTTAAATGAGGGCCTCTCTATTTAGAGTGC
This sequence comes from Podarcis gaigeae, assembly GCF_964106915.1. Classification (NCBI taxonomy): domain Eukaryota; kingdom Metazoa; phylum Chordata; class Lepidosauria; order Squamata; family Lacertidae; genus Podarcis; species Podarcis gaigeae. Next base: position 47,014,017 of record NC_139685.1, on the reverse strand, counting down.
AGGCATTTTAATTTGAAGTTGTTAAAATAGCCAGAATAATCAATTGGGGTGGCAATTATGGAGATTATAGCAGGTGTGGAGAGTTTTAACCATTTCTTTTAATGCTGTGGCACTGAGGAAAATTTCTCATCTGAAGATGACACTTTAATTGGGAAGAAATCTGCTACTGACAGTACCAAGCCAAGGGATGGGCCAAATATAGGGGCAAAGGTGGACAGCTTATAAAGGTATTTCTAACCTTTCTTGGTTTCATGACTCAGTGGTACAGCACATGTTTTAGATGCAGAAGATTCCCAAGACTATTCCTCATTGTTTCCAGGTAGGGCTGGGAAAGAATCCACCTCTCAGTGTAGAAAATATTGAACTAGATAGCTTCATGGTCTGGCTTGGTATAAACAGCTTTCTGCGTCCACACAGACTGTCCCCAGATTCTTCACTATGGAAGACTACAGACAACATCTTGTATTTAATCTGTAGCACGCACCCCCCCCCTTTGTGATAATGATTTCGGACTTCAGAATTTTGTTTAATAGCTACCTAATAAGTGTTTATGTTCTGCATGTATTCTGCAGAGAGATATGTGTACATGATTATATTTTAATAATTACATATCAGTTTCTTTTTATAGGATAGCTCTTAAAGTTGAACTCTTAACTTGCTAGCCAAATTCAGTGACCTTTTAAGTAAACTCTTCATTTCTTCTATATCAAATATGGATTCAAGTTTTTGGGTGAAGGTTGTTTCTGGGGCTTTTTGTTGTATTTTGGTCTAATATGTGACCTTTAAGTGCCATCTGGTGTTGGATTTCATCTTCTTTTGAAAACATAGTGCAAAGAAGGTAGGTTCACATTGGACTTTAGTTCCAAAAAGAAAATTGTATATCTAGAAATACTGGGGTTAGGAAACCAAACAAATTATGCCTAGTGTTTCAACCTATAAGGATGTCATTAGGCATGCCATAGATAGAAGCAACTGTTGTTATATATCAGACTTTTTGTGAAATCCCCCAAAGCAGAGGTATTATTATTATTATTATTATTATTATTATTATTATTATTATTATTATAAATATGTTCACAGAGTCATGATTTACACGAGCTCAGAACAAACATCTGACAGTGACTGCATACATTTCTACCGGTTTGAGAAGCATGCTTAACTTGTAAAGCACTTCACAATTTTTATCACGGTTGTCATTTTGGAGGCTGACCTCTTAGTACAATCCCTTCCTGAAATAAGTAATCATTGATGGAGGCTCATCCATTATGGCAAATGGGATACTGCCCACCAACTCGCTGTACCCTCATACCATCCCCTCCCCTAGGTTATTTCGTTACTTACCACGAGTTTAGCGGGTGGCACTATGCCAAATTTCTCCTCCTCCTTAGTCTCATCAGTGTTGTCTTATAGAAGTTAGCAGAGAGGAGGATAATCACAAAACCAGGATTGGTTGAATCTGTCCAACTTTGGCTCCCTGTCTACAGCCACTGTTGGCACCCCTGCCTTCTGCCCTTCCAGTGCCACTGGGCAGCAGCCTCCACTGTTGACACCTATATAGAACTATGCAACACATAACATGGAATTCCAGAGTAAATGAATTCAACAGTCGCTTTGTCAATTCTGTTATCATCGAAAACGTCAGCCGGGGAAAGTACTTGCCAAAATTTCACTAAAGCAGGAAGATCCAGAACATTGTCATCCTGATTGTTATCTGCTTGAGGAAATCCTGAACAAGAGACAGCTGTGGATGATCATTTCATTTGATTGGCTGATTTCTCCCGCTGTGCTTCCAAAGTATAGTTGATGTTGGAGGATGATTCACAAGCCAGGTGGAGATAATTACGATAAATGTGAATGATCCATCCTTTGGTGACATAGAATAGGCATTTTGCTGACATCAGGCCTTGCAGTTCAATTTTATAGATGTAGCTTATAAAATATTTTGGGAATTTAGATTTCCTTTTATAGGATCAATTTTTAATTTATTTTTAATGCAACAGTTGGGGAAAAGTGAAATATTGCTAGACTCCATTTGAATATAAAGGTTAATCGTGCAATTTGTACAATATGTATATTTTAAAAACACTATAATGACCATAAGATGTTTATATGCACGAACTGTGGTGTCTAGTACAGTTTGGAGATGTCCCCAGGCAGTTCTAAGCCTCTGAACACTTTAGTGTGGAACAGAGCATCTGCCTTGCATGCAGAAGCTCAAGAGATCAATCCCAAAATCAATCTCTGGTAAAGCTGTGAGAGACTTCCTGTCTGAAACTCTGGAAAGCCACTCCCTGCCATTGTAGACAATACTGATATAGAATGACCAATGGACCTGACTAAGGGCTTGTCCACACTTCCAATTGTCTTGTGCCTAGAATGCATAGGTTCAAGCAGGACTTTCCCCACCTTCCAGCAGGCACTCAAGGGTACGCAGTACCGGCACCTCTTTTGTTGTTAAAAAGTATGGCACCATGAAGTAACAACTTCATGGTGAGTACCAGCACCTATTTTTTCTAGGGGGCGGGGAGCACTGGGTTGAAGAGGCTTTCCACTTGTCCTGTACTTTCTAGGCACGGGTCCAACAGTTTTGCCTTTGGTCCAACATCCTGGTCTGGGGCTGATGGTGATTGCAGTCAGGTGGGACTAGGCTGCCCCCAAATTAAAATAACAGCTCTCTCAACTCTTCACACAGTGAGCTTCCCATGTATAAAAATCCACATGTTGTTTTTTTCTTATGATGGAGTTATCTAACATCAGTTTCCTATACAGTGGTACCTCAGGTTAAGTACTTAATTCATTCCAGAGGTCCGTTCTTAACCTGAAACTGCTCTTAATGTGAAGCACCACTTTAGCTAATGGGGCCTCCCGCTGCTGCCGCGCCGCCGGAGCACGATTTCTGTTCTCATCCTGAAGCAAAGTTCTTAACCTGAGGTACTATTTCTGGATTAGTGGAGTCTGTAACCCGAAGCGTATGTAACCTGAAGCGTATGTAACCTGAGGTACCACTGTACTGGTATTTCAAGTATTTGTTGCTGTTCTTTTGGCATTGGAGGAGGGAATTTAATTCAGTTTAGGAGCACAATTCTTGTAATTTATCTGTCAATGGATTACTGTGTTCCAACCTGGAACATTATCCAAATATATGTTAGCTTAATGGGGAATGGTTTATGTGATGCATGAAAGTGCCTTTCTTCAATTTGTTCTAAAATAACTTTAAAGCAAATGCTCCTGCGTTAAAACATTGTAGGTATTGGACTCCCCTTTCTTATATCCCTCAAGTTTTGTTCAAAACATTCATATTCTGGAGTTTTCGAAATTAGAGACAGAGCTGTACTTAAGCAAGTATTGGCCAGATGCTGTTGGGTGAATGTAATAAACAGTTGGACTATGGCCAGCAAGACAAGAACTAATATCATGGGAACAGATTATGTTGCAAAATGTTAAAATGCGATTTTTCACAGGCAAGCATAAAAGAGATTGCTTGTAAATGTGGGCTGTGGTTCAATTGCAAGCAAATAAATTTAGCTCTGCATCAAATGACTCAAGAAAAGAGGTTTTAGTTAATAATAAATAGGTGGCATATAACTTTAACAGCAAACACATTAAAAATAATTTAAGTATTGGCTGTTCTGTTCTTTGGGAAAAAAGACTATTATGGCATGGGGCACAATGATTTTTGATGAATGAGGTGAAAATCCCACTGGAGCGAAATCAATCTCAGCTAGGGGCCTTGTACTATTGATCTACCTAAAGTATTATATTACTAATTTGAAAGGCCTGGGATCCAGGGAAGCAGGGAATGGAGAAGGAGAAAATTGCCTACATGATCTTCAATGTACTGGTTTGGGTGGAAAACTAAAACCTGGCAATTCTATATTTAAGATTAGTTTCTGACACCATTTTACGTTTCTTTCAAGAACTAAAAATAGTTTTCCCGCTCTTTTAATAATATTCTTTACTGTTATAGCTTGGTGAATTGAAGAGAGGTAAGACCATAAGAGCAGCCTGTTGAATCAGGCCAATGGCCCATCTGATCTAGCATCCTGTTGTGACAGTGGTCAGCCAGCTGCCTATGGGAAACCCACATCATGATTTGAGCACAAGAGCACTCTTCCATCCCGTGGTTCCCAGCAACTGCTATTCAGAAGCACTATTGTTCCCATAGCCATCTCCTCTGTGAATTTGTCTAGTCTTCTTCTAATGTCATCTAGGTTGGTGGCCATCACTGCCACCTTGAGGAACAAGTTCCATTGTGTAGTGTTGTCTTGTAGCTATGAGCTTTGAAGCCTCCTGTTGAAACAGTGACATAGACAGGATCTTACGTGACAGCTTAAGGAGAAGCTGTATTCCTACACTTAAGAATATGAAAAGAGTCTGCAGGGATCAGGCCAATGGCCCATCTATCCCAGCATCCTGTTCTCAGAGTGGCCAACCAGATGCCTGTGGGAAACCAACAAGCAACATTGAAACATAAGAACAAGTCCTCATCCTGTTGCTTGCAGAAACTGGTATTCAGAAGCATCCTCTGACTGTGGAGGCAGTGCATAGTGATTCTGGCCAGCAGCCTTATCCTCCATGAATTTGTGCTACCTACTTTTAAAGCCACTGAAGTTGGTGGCTATCATTGTCTCCTATAGTTTAACAATGCACTGTGCTTTCTTTTACCTGCACTGAATCTTCTAGCATCCAACTCCACGGATGGCTATGAGTTACGAGAGGGGAAGAAAAAAACTTTTCTTTATCCACTTAAGAATATTTAAGGCTCAGGCTCAGGCCCTCAGAATTCATCCCAGACCATGCTCTCTTCCTACAGTCCACACCCCTCACTGGCCCTGCCTTGCAACACAGGTGCTTTAGCCTGGCTGGAATGTGTCCTTGAATTCTAATTACACTCTTTGCTTGTCTGTGTGGAAAAAAGGTTGTGCTAAGTGAGCATCTGTAGAAATTAACCTACTGGACAAAGATATTGCTCATCTCACTTTTGCCCACCACTAGCATGTGGCACTTGGAAAGTTCCCCATAAGCAAATGTGGCCTGTGGGCTGAAAATGGCTTCCCGGCACTTCCAATTCCACACCTCTGTGAAGAAGGAACTGGGAAGATGCTTTGACTATTGCCTGTCAATAGTCATACACTCCCGATACCTCTTCACTGTAAAGGTCTCCAGTGTGACTTTGCAATGCTTGAGGTGTTTAAAGCATTCCACAAATGCCTTGTGGGTTTTCATCTGTTAATATAAAATCATAGTCAGGTTCCATGAACAACACAGGTAGTTTCCTGACCATGCTCTTTCTAGCTTAAACTGAAATGGCTCAGTTCAGCTGCAGCCATAGGAATAAAACAGAACCATGTCCTTTGGGAGCATCCTATAAAAGTCTGCCTAGACATTCACAATGCTAGACTGCAGCGCAGAGCACTTGGCTGAAGCTGTGACAGCTTCTCGAAAATATAAATGAAAGCTTCCATGGATATTATTAAGTAACCTTGAAATAGGTTTCATCCAAGAATCATTCATCACTTATTAATATGAATGCATGCATTGGAAAGAGCTAATATTGCTGCTGACTAAAATGTCTTATGCTGCCCCAGCCTTCTTTTCTCCTGTGGCTTTTCCATTCAGTATCAGTATGGCTTTCAGGCTGCCAGTTCAGTGGACATTCACTAGAATTTTTGCTCCATTCACTGCATCTCTCTATAATAGCAAAATCCTTTCTCGAGGGGATGCTATAATACATCTTTTTTGTGTTGTACTCTCCATAGCCTGGAGAGCACCTGTTAGTAAAACCCAATTTTGGAATATTACTGAAACAACATCTGGAATACAAAAGTGTAGCAGCAGCAGCGGCAGCGATAGGGAAACAAAAAGTACAGTGCTCTGGGTACAAATGAATCTACTAAACTGGCCTTTGATGGTTCAGAAATTTTGGTTTTTTGGGACCCATCTCTTTTGCTAACTTTATCCTGTCAAGTTTTGGTTGGAACACTCATTTTTATAATTGGAACTGTTTTATCTGTTTTTATGGCTATATATTGCCATAACCCATCCAGGGACCTTATGGAGAAGATAAGAAAGCTTATCAATGAAATAAAACAGAATTGCCCAAGAATATAAACAAACCCTGTGCAACTCCCATTTCTAAGAATGTGGCTTGCAGAATAGAAGTTGGAAATGAAGGGTTATGCAACTTGTGAGCCACAATGAGGAACCCAAACACTGTTCATGCATGGTGGTCCACTAGGACTTGATGACACCCCCCCCCTTTGGCTGGCTGCCTGGGATCATGGAATGAGACTTATATGCCTAGTGGGCTCCTGTGCTGGTCCCGGGGGGGATTACCCTGAGGCGTGGTCAAAGTCCAGTCCTGGGCTGAGGGTCTGGAGACTGTCCACCAAGGGGGAAGCGGGGTCCAAAGCAAGAAACCAGGCATGGTCGGGAACTCTGGAAGAACAGGTCTGGGTGCTGGCAGAAACAGGTTTCCAACATCGTTGCTCCTGCAACCTGGGACTGGGCTGACTGGCCTTTATCTCCTCTGAGGCCATGGGCGGTCCCGGCCCACAGGTGACCTGCCTCTCCTGCACTCCTCCTGAGAGCACTTAGTTCCCTCCGCCTCTCTGCCCTGAGCCTCTGTAGCTCAGGAGAGGCTGGAGGGTTACTGGACCCAGGAGCAGCTTCACCTTCACCTGACAGGGCTGGGAGAGGCGCACCTGCAGGCAATGGGTCCTCAATCACCTCTGGAGCCAGAGTGGATACATCTGGTGTCTGCTCCTGAGGACCCAGCACAGGTGCAGGCCCTTCAGATTCAAGCCCCTGCCCTGGCTCAGCCGGCCCTGGAGGCGGGGACTCCTGTGCAGGCTGGGACTCCTCAGATTCAGCTTCTGAATCAGATTCCCAGGCCATCGCAGCTTCTTTACCTTGGTAGATGAGAAGTTATGCTGTTCCATCATAGTGAATTTTGCCTAAGTTTTTAATTTTATTTCACAAAATATGCTTCTATAACAGAGCTTCATTTCCTATTTCCATATTACTTTAATATCCTATTTCCAAATTAGTCTATTTTATTTCTGCAGTTCTTAATTCTGGTTGGTTTTTTGTTGTCATACATTTTGTCATCTGCATGATGTCCTGTATTCTATTTCTGTATTTAGTTCTGGGATTCTCTGAATGTAGTATGGTTAATGCATTCTAAAATGAAATCAATAAAAAATAAACAAATTTCATGAAATCATAAACAACTCAAGTAAGTGGATGAAGTTACTTTCTACTTCTCCATTCCTCTTCTTGTTTTCCATATAATAAATGCCACAGATACATCAGAGCTTTGCAATATTGATTAGCACACTCATTTTGTAATATATCTTTTCTTTTTGTGCAAGATTCACCTTTGAAGTTCTTAACCTATATAATCACTTAAGGTCTGGAAATTAGTCTAACTAAATTAAACTAGTTTACATAGAAACAGAGCCTAGTCCGCATACCAAAACATTTAATACAATAGTCCAAAGTATTATTTAGAAATTTGATTGAGGGCAAAACTGCGCTATCCTTTGGAAAAGATATGTTGATGCATTAGAAAACTTGGTTACATCTTGTTTTCCCAATCTTTACCTTACCTTAGTGCTAAAAATGGAATATTCCCTATGTGAAAAGCCACTGTTTTTATTCTCTGCATGCTTAAATCAATGATGAACAGCTCCAAAATTAATTTAATTACCCAAATGAAAAATAAAAACTTCAAAGAACATTTTAAACAACTGATACCCCATCTATTTAAAGCTATTAGAATTTTTCCTTGCTATGACATGTCATGAATAGTCTAATATTTCCAAAGCCCACAAGAGAACAAATCGAGACTACATTCATATATAAGATGTTTCAATCATTTCCTTGTCTGCCCACATTTTATATTCAGAAAATATACTTTAGCTTATCTATTTTCAATGTATAATCACCCTAGTTTAGCAGATTCAAGAATTTGTATACTACGTCTTCTTCTACTTTTTAGAAAATATGAGGATTAACAATAATCATGGGGAAAGAAAGCCTGTACTGCCAAAACAAATGTTACCCCAGTAACAAATGCAGCTTATTTTTCATCATGTTTGTCTTTGATGACTTGTCAAAGAAGAATATTCTGTTTCTCAGCTTGCCCCTTATAAAGTAATATTGACTGAATGCAGAACAATAGCCTACTATATGTTTGAAACATTTATAAATATGTGTGAAGTAAAACATACAAACACACACACACACACACCCCTGCACATTTTACAAACCTAAAGCTCCTAATGAATGTATATGGACCTTTCAGAAAAAAGAAGAAAGTTTTCTTCCCAAATGTTCGCTGAGGTCACCTCCAGACTATCGGTTGCTTTGCAGGACAGATTTACACTTGTCTGGAAATTTAGTTTTTAGTTTTGCCCTGGCATAACAAATCCACTTTGAAAATACCTGTTGATTTGCAGTTGGGAAAGTGATATAGAAATGCACAGAAAGGTGTGTGGTGAATAAATGTTTAGCTAAAATGCATAGAATTATTGCCCAAGAAAAACAGAATGAATGCTTGTTGAATGAATGCTTATAACTTCCCCACAAAATAATCAAAATTAATGCTTAATATAGACCACTTAATCATGAAGCCAGTTCCAAAATGAGCTGATCTGAGCTCTCCCATCTGTAAGAGAAATGCAGACAACTCCATGGAAGAAAATGTGTTTGGATCTGCCTATTTAAATAACTGAAGATAGTAGTTCCCAACTGGTGGTCTGTGAACCCCAGGAGATCTATGTAACCTACCCCAGGGGATCCATGACACCATTCACATAAAAAAAACTACCATAGAGGTACTGTTGCAGTGGGAAGGTAAACAGAGTTTTTGTGCACACTGACACTTATCACAGTGTCCCATTGCACCAGTAGCAGTTTAGTCATACTGGCCACATGACCCAGAAAGATGTCTGTAGACAAACGCCTGCTCCCTTGGCCTGAAGCGAGATGATTGCTGTACCCCATAGTCAAGTTTGACTGGACGTAACTGTCCAGGGGTTCTTTACCTTTACCTTATTTTATCAGGCTAATGAAGAGAGAGAGAGAAAAATCTCCATAATCATGTGCTAGACAATTTTCTTTTCAAAGAATGAACATGACAATTTAATGATTTTTAAAGTATTTTTTGCTCCCATAGATATGGCTTGACTTCATGCAGTAAGTGCTGATGTTTCACAATGATGTGTGAAATTATCATTGAAATGGGAAAGACCCATTAAGCGATTTTCTTTGTCTCCTAAATTTCAAGATTCATGCCTCTATGGCATTTCTTAACATTTTAGCCAATTCAGGTTTAAATTACACTTAAAGTAAGCACATAGGTTACCTTTCTGCCCTGGGTAATGACAGCTTTCACTTAAGAATCCTGGACATGTGACCCTGCTGTTATAGATATCTGGCTTTATTTCACTTGCTTCTGCAGTTTTTGTAGTTAGCAGCACTCCAGTTTTATTCCAGAGTGGGTAGGGAAGGATGAAAGCAGAAGGGACTACTAGAAGAGTGACAGTGATTGCATAATATACACATTTTTGCAAAGAAAATATCCTAATATTTTATATTATTTTCACTAATGTACATATTATTTTATAAATAAATTTATAAATTATTATTTTATAAATAAAATGTTATTTTATATTATTTTCACTAATGTACATAAAATTTCATCCCAGTATTTATAGTTTTTGTATATAATACTTGACCAGAGAATGCATTGCAAAATTCAGAGAAGTGTTAATGGTGAAGGGTGGCAGCATTTTGGTTTGTATATTGTTTGGGAAAGTGAAAATTAGGTGGGTCTGCCTTTAAATGTGAACTGAATTGGATTTCTGTTCCATTCCTAGATGGAGGTCAGCTTCACTGAATTCTGTGGTGACTAAGTCCTGAGTAGACATGCCTGAAATTGCACACATTTGGTTAGTAGCATGAATATAATTTATGCGCTAAGTAGCAGACACTTTCCAAAATCATTGTTATTTAAATATATTCTGAAATGATGCTCCTGGCCGATTACACCACTGAGGCACATCAACACTGCGTGTATATCAACAGCAGAGGAATGACCCTCCAAAGGTGTGATGCTTCAGATGTTGCTGAGCTACAATCACTTGCTGACTTCTCCCCCAAGTTAAGACCTTTCAGTTGAGGAAAGGGTAGAAGCGAAGAGGAAGTACAACTATTGCCCATTTTGATCACCAAAGAAGAAATTCAATGCCTTGAAAAGAGGAATGATGATAAGAAAGATTTAGGAATATCCCTTAGGATAAGACATGGATGGATACTATTAAGTGTCCCATGTTTCTTGGAACTATTGATATTGGGTTTACACCCCCTAATTCCTTGAACTTGATTTGTGCTTGCCACATTACTCAAATATAAATATGTTGTTGTTGTTTAGTCATTTAATCGTGTCCGACTCTTCGTGACCCCATGGACCAGAGCACGCCAGGCACTCCTGTCTTCCACTGCCTCCCGCAGTTTGGACAAACTCATGCTGGTAATATAAATATATATAGTCTATAATTTAGAGGTGGTGGATTAACCTGTCTGGATGACATAGATGAACCAGTTTTGACCTTACTGGGCCTATTGATCTGGTTGGATATTCAGCCTTGCAACAGATTCATTTCCAGATTCATCTCCAGATTGAATATTGTGCACTTTGGTGATCTTGCTCGCACACATACCTATTGCAGATAGTGGGCTGGTCTTGATCATTTGTAATTTGTGTTTGGATTCACATAGAGTTTTCACATTTTCCCTGGTGTGCCATACACTACTGATCTGACAGCACAAAAAGGAACCCATATAGAAAACTTAATGCAGTTGCTCACTCTGTCCATGAAGATCAGAATCATAGAATTATCATGTTGGAAGGCATCCCAATGGTGATCTAGTCCAAGCCCCTGTAATGCAGGAATCTCAACTAAAGCATCCATGGCCAATGGCCATCTGACCTCTCTCTGCTTAAAAACCTCCAGTGAAGGAGAGTTGGAACAGGAGGCTCTGGTAAAAGGTTAGGAAAGGTTTCCCAAGTGCAGAATCAGTTTATCATTACTATCAATTCCCAATAAGAATTGTGCAATGAGATATTGGTGGAACATGTTTCAAACATGTTTTAAATGCAAGGTCTCTTGATTAAAAGGTAATGGGTAAACAAGACCAGTAAGTGTTGTCTGTGGCTGATGGGAGCAGTGGTTCAAAACATCTGCAGAACACTAGATAGACAAAGGCATCTGGATGATCCATGGAGATCATTCTAACCCTTCAATGCTATGAATCAGAAAATGATGCCAGTGGTGACAATAAATGTGTGAGATGCCCATGATAATCTCATAGGGATAGTGCAAGGGTAAATTGGAATTAAAAAGGGAGCTCATTTAAAAGGCGGAAGGGAGTAATAAAACATAAAACAGGGCAGTAGGAGAGGACTGATTGGGAGGTAAATTACAACACTTGGGAGTGATGTATGGCAAAAGTAATAGGTGATGGAAATAGTAAGAATGACAGCAGAGGAGCTGTGACAGAGAGGGGTGAGGAGAGGTCAGAGGAAGCAACATCTGGCAGTGTTAAAATAAATGCATTGTCGTTAGGCATTGATGGCATATAATGAAATTGTATTTGCTGTAGAAATCAATCACAAAACCTTTGATATCCGGCTCACCTCTAATAATTACTGCTAGTAATTCAGTCATCATAGGAAATAATAGAGGAAAGAGGACACCCCTGCCAGGTGCCCTTTTGTAATGAGAAATATTCAGATCATTAACTCTTACACTGAGTTTTGGTTTCTCAGGGAGTTTTCTGAATGCATTCTGTGAATATTGTTCAGAAAGCAGCAGGCTAGAGATGGTTTGAAACCAGAAAACTCACTTTTCACATCATTTAGCCAACAAAGACTTTTCTGAAACCATTTTCACACTGATACATTTCCCCCCATGTTGTATCATCTCAGCAAGAAATTAGGGTTCATTTGACCTCACATAAATGCTAGGTTGTCCTTTCAGCCCTCATATGAAGGTAGCTTAGGAAATCTAGAAAGAGAGCAGGCAAAAAGATTTGTCTTCTAAAGGTGGTAGATGATATAATTATCCTATTATCATAGGAGAGCAGTAAAGAGAGAGGAATTTACATTTAATACCGAAAGACCTAGGATGCTGCAGGGCATGTCTGCTTTTCCAGGGACAGCTCAACAAAGGATGGGAGTAATGAAGAGGATAAAGGATTTGAGAGGAAATATTCCAAGGTTTTCCTTCCCAGTGGGTTGGCATGGACATGTCTCCCAGTAACCTCTGCCCCTGCACATCCCAGGATACTTGTCAGCAGAGGGGAGTCATTTAAGGTTATTGAGTTACCTACCTTAAGGTTATTGAGTTAAGGTTATTTGACCTACCTTAGGCCCATAGAGTTGAAAGGGACCCAAGGGTAATCTAGTCCAACCTCCTGCAATGCAGGAATCTTTTGCCCAAGGTGGGGCTCAAACCCACAACCCTGAGATTAAGTGACTCATGCTCTACCAGCTGAGCTATTCCAGCTAGTAATGATGTTCTCCCCTGGTGATCTAGCTTTCCATGAGATGACTTTGTTTGACTTCCTTGCCTCTGTTATCCTATATCCTTCCTTTTCTCATATCATTATTTCCTCCATCTCATTCATATATGCTGCTCCAAGCATATATGAATGCCTTGGGGGAATAGCACAGAAACAAAGCACTACCAAGCTGAGGCAGCAGTCCCTACTGCAATTGGGTGCAATGAGTCTTGCTCCCAGGTAAATGGGGTTAGGATTGTTGTCTAAAACAACAGCCCATAAGCATCCGCAGGAAAATATAGTTATATTTGTCTTACCCATTGGATATACATTCTCTAGATTTTCCAATAACAGCCCACAAATTTATTACAATTTTTCACAACACTGTATTATTTTTATATATGAATACACATTTGGTTATTAAACTGAACCCTTTCCTCGTATACTTGATACTATTTTTATGCTTTTGAGCAAGAAAAATAGTTGATTAGCAGATTCAGTTCTCATACCATGCATACAACTCCTCGTACACTTATATAACCAAGAGTACAATTCACTAAATAACTCTTATTACCATCTTTCTGTTGATGTTGACAGATCAAGTCTCTCTTTTTATAACAGTCTCTAGCTCAGTTGCCCTTCTGATTTTATTAGATGTCTTTAACTTGCAATCATACTTAAGCTCTTTCTCAGAATCCTTCAAGACGTCTAGAGACCTTTGCTTCCTTTTACACATGTAGATAGCAGATGAATAAGATATTATGCATTTTTCCTGCTAGGCTAAACTAAGCATATTCAGCTATATTAAACTAAGCTTAGTCAAAGGGTAGAAATGTATTTCAAAGGGCACCTTCCCTATGGGCAAAATGCCAGTGATGGGGGTGGGCACAATAGATATGACTCTCATTTTTCTACAGGAGGTTGCATTCCAGCTCTGTAAAAGGCTGAGATTTCTCCATAGGCACAGACTTCTCTCTATCCTCCATTCCCTTTTCTTTTGCTCTGCTGTCATGGTCTTTTCTTGTAACTGGTTACAAGTGGGTCAAAGACTAACCTAGGCAAAACTGAGGTAATGCTTTGTAGATCCTGTTATTATTATTATTAGTAGTAGTAGTTCACAAATAACAGGCTTTCAAGATGCTCCCGTCCCTGCCTTTATATTGTACAGAACCCTGTCTAGAGGATCTGTAGTCTGTATTTCAATACAGGGAAAACAACAAAGGATGCAAAGGAAGGAGGAGACTAGGGAAAGGAGTTTGTTCTTTCAGATATGTGGACTTACTCTTAGTTACAGCAAAGCATGGTGACTAGAGGCTTGAGCTGCAGTAAACCCCGTTCTGTTCCAGACTTCCAAACTGGCACTATTTTAATAGTAGCCAGCCTTGTGCCAAAACAGCTAGTTTTATTTACATGCTTTGCAAGTGAACCCCCCCCCCAACCAAAATGACTCGTTCAAAGTTTTTCAGAGCTTGTAAAGGTATAATTATTGTATCCTAATAATTATAACAGAAGACATTTCTCTTCACTTCTCACTGTTTGATCTGAACTGCAAAATTCTGATCTTCTTGTCAAAGAGAGAGCTGTTTGCATGGGAATATTCTGAACTTTGATGAAACTTTTATGACACTTCCAACAAAACATGCTGCTCATTAAAGTTTCATACTGAGAGAGCTCTATTGGCATTGTTTTTGAATTGAAAATAACACATAATTGTCATCAATGAGTACTTGATGAAATACCTGTTCCCAGAAATTTTCTCTCTGCAGAGTGGGATTTCTACTCTCAGAGGTACAGTTTCATTCTCCTAGTGTGCTGGGAAAGCTTTACTACTATGTTGGTTGCCCTGATGGCCCCACAAAGACTAGAATAACAAACAGATTTGATTTATTTAAAACATTTTGGAAAGGAGGTTTAAAAGAAGACAAATTAGATAATTTTAAAACATTATCCTTCCTCTTTCACACACACACACACAAACACACACACACACTGCCTGGACTAACAATAGAAAGACCAGTGTCCCATGGGTTTCTCTTATAAATATTTCATTGGGAGTGGAGGGACATAGCAATTTTGTTATCCAGAAAGTAAAGTACCATGCAGGTTTCCTTAAACATTGGGAATATAAACTCTTGTGTTGTTTTTCATTGGCCATCTAGGGTTTGTATTAAGTAGCTGAAATGATCCCAGCTGAAATGTGATTTGCAGTGAATAGTTAAATTATGAAACTTGTTCCCACAGGAGACAGTGATGCTCATCAACCTGTATGCCTTTAAAGAGTTGGCAAATTCATTCAAGAGAAGGCTATCAATGGCTACTAGCCATAATGGTATGGTATAGCTACTAGTAATGTTTCTGTATACCAGTTGCTGGAAACCACAGGAGGGAAGAGTGCTGTTACGTTTGGGTCCTGCTTGCTGGCTTCCCATGAGCATTGACTGGCTACTGTGAGAATAGGATGCTGGACTAGATGGGCTCATCTTACGTTCTCTACAAAAAATAAAAAATAAAATGATAGTTTCCTGAACTAGACCATTTTCCCTTGCCCTCTTCAAAAATGGCATGCTGTGGAACTATTATCCTATCTCCTCACCCAATATTCTACTGTCTGTAGAAGCAGTGATTTGCTAACCCCAACTCCTAACCGTCAGCTGTCTTTTATACCCTGCCCGGTGCTGGAAAACTTCATTCCACCCCAGTTTTAGCCATCTCAAATTGGGCACTGCAAACAAACGAGGAGGATTATTGCATCTTTTGTAGGCCACTATTTGCGGCTGATAGACTGCATTCAACTGAGTGGGCTACATTTTCCACTCATTCTGTCCTGATAGTGTAGATCATTTATTATTATTTTACCTGGTACAAATCTACCCTAGTTTCTTTCATCTTTTAAAACATTTAATCGCATCGCCTAAAATAATGCACACGACTTTTTTAAAACCATCAACAAATAAATGGGATCAATCTGAACTGGAACCTAAAACTTTTCTAATTTCCCCACTTCAGCACTGTGATAAATATCTGCACAACCTGCATTGCTGGAGAGATATGTCTGACTAAGTCTGGCTTTTGATATTGTGTTGACAGGTGACTTTGCATGAATATTGTATTTATTTATTATCATTTTAAGTTCATTGGTGCATCAAGCACTGCAAAGCTGTCAAATGCTTCTGCCTATGGAAGGCTTTCTTACACCACTGTCTTAGAATCAAAGAGTAGAACAGAAATTGATTAAAATTGTCTTTGGCTTTAGACCCATTGCTTTTCATGATACATGTGTTTTGAATACATCCGGTTAGCAATCCCAGTATTCTATTTAAGCTGATACTTTTTTATGTAGTTAGAACTGGTTCACATGTAAGCTGCTTAGGTAAGTTACAAAGAGGGATGAGGAGAAATTTGATTGCATTCACTGGATTGAGTTCTGTTCCTGGCATGGGACAAAAAAGTGAACACTGGCAATTTCTTGTTTTCATCAGAATTCCCTGACATCCCTCATATCATGTAAATGATAAGTGTTAATACTGGCATAGTAATATTTAAAAGGAATCAATTTCACATTTACAGTGTATCCTTCTGCTTTGAAAGGATGGATGTGCTGCTTCGCTAACAATCTGGAGGACATTAACAAGCCATTGCCTCCTGATCTAGGGTGTTCATTTCATTCTCTGCAATAGATTCATTTATGCCTCAGGCATATAGTCGCTTGAGGTACTGTCTTCTAGGACTAGAAACATAATGGCATTTTTTTTTTTTTTGCTTTACTTTCACTTTTCCAGTTGTGGCAGCTACAATGGATAACCCAAGATGGTTTTCCCCTCAGAAGAAGGAAATGAATTCCCAGTAACAGAAGTTGACTACTTAGTTTGCTTGCCAGATACAACTTGGATTATGTGCCACCATGTTTTCATCATAACTTTGTCCCTTTCTTGAACCATCTCCTGAACTGTTGTCAGATATTTGGAACTGGATAGCTATTTTCTTTTTATTGTCTATAGTCTCCTCCACCCCTGGTGCTCAAGGTGGGAAATAGTGATTCAGCTAACAAGACTTGTCAGTGGAAACCCTACACAAGAACTTCCAGTTACACAATGAAACTTCCTCCCTCTCCTTCCCCTGTGCACACCACATAGTCCAAAATTATCTTGGGTAGGATTTGGGAGAACCCCCAGAACAGCATTGAGGAAGAGGAGAGGGGGGATGGTTTAGTCTGGAAAGCTGAAAAGTTTGCACAGAAGAAATGTTCATCCTAACCCAATGCTCCCATATATTATCAAAGTATCATTAATTTGAGCTTATTGGAAAGTATTCTGGAAGCTCCAGTGCATGCCTAAACTTATCTGGCAGAAAGTTTATATTTGACCATGCAAATTATTACATTTCTGAATCTGACCCTCCATTAAAATGAATAGAGATCTGGCTATGAACAGGACATTGTATCTTGTCAGTTCTGGGCACATAGTGCAGGAAAAGGGATTATTTTTCAGTCCAAGGGCTGCATTTTCTTCAGAGCAACCTTCTGGAGGCCACAAGCTGGTGGTGTATGAGGCCAGAGGAGAATGTAAGTGGAGAAATGAACATAAGCTTTATATTTGTACAGTGGGTTACTTTACACACACACACACACACACACACACACACACACACACACACACTGCTCTCAATCTTTCATTCATTCAGGCAACCAGGAGGCACTATCAGCGAGGAAAAAAAATACTTAAAGAAGTTGCACCTGAGGAGAATTCTGAGGGCCAGATAGAGAGTCCTGGAGAGACATGTTCAGTCCCTGTTTACACACACACATACACACACACACTGCTCTCAATCTTTCATTCAGGCAATCAGGAGGCACTATCAGCGAGGAAAAAAATACTTAAAGAGGTTGCACCTGAGGAGAATTCTGAAGGCCAGATAGAGAGTCCTGGAGAGATATGTTCAGTCCCTGGGCATGAGGTTGCCAATCCTGTTAGCAGAGTGGATGCCCATACACTTTGATGATATTATCTACTTGTAAATTCAAAATAGTGACAATTGTCAGGACAGCCGCTGCATGTTAATTATAAGCATATGTTTTATTTCTAACTCCTTAAGAAAGTGATAATTAGAACAGCTGAGAATCTATTTTAATAAAAAGGCTGTTGATTCATAAATAGTGTTAAAGCATGGTGTTTGAGAGCTCTCATTTTTCCCTGATCCCTTAAAAATGGTTACATAGGTCAAACTCAGATAGGAACATTAAATAAATTGGATTTTAGATTTGCATACCATTTCATTGTACATTCATTCTCCAAGGCATCAGTTGCATAATTCACATTTCTGCATTTCCCCTCACCTATGTGGTAAGCCAAATCTTGGTTTACCTGCCACTCCACACTGGGCTAAGTGACAAGAGAGGTACCAAGCATGGGCAAATTCCTCTTGGGGAGCCAGCATATTCACACAATCCCAGTAAACCAAAGTTTAGATGATTAAACCCAGCTATTCCCACATCACAAATGCCTAGAGCACTATCACAAATCCAGTCCACAATAAAACCTTGTGTGCCCTGTTAGTGCATTTGATGCCTAGGGCAAGATCAGATTATATGTGTTCCCTAACTTGGCCAACCATGTGCTGAGGAGCAAGCATAGGTATCTCTTCTGTGACACTTGGTGTACCAACCCTATCTTTTTGATCTCCATGTGAAAAGAGAATACCACGTATGCAAATACCACTTATGCATGCAGGTGAAAAGTGCATGGTTGATTTTCAGATTTAATGAGGAAATAATCCATATGATTCTCACCTACATGTGTTAACTTGAAGGAGCATTCATACATTCTGTCTCCATATGTCCATGCAGGCTGATGAAGTCAGAGGCAGCACATTGAGTGGGTGGAGAGCATGTACTCATTCCCACTCACTCATTGGGCCATCTGCTTAAATATTGTGCTAGCCTACCTTGGATGTTGCAGAGGATGGGGAGCAAACCATTTTGGAGGAGGAAGTGTTTGTAAAGAAAAATGCCTCTTGCCCCAAGTACTGTTGTCAAACATTTTATCACATTGAATGGCATCATAATTTCTAACTCAATTTTGCAGACTTGATATGACATACTTTCTAAATTTTAATGATATCCCTTTGAGGTTACCACAGGAGACATCCTGAGCAAAGAAAGGAGATTTTTAAGGCAGGTGCATGGTTTATAGCTTAGGAGCTTCTTGTTCTACCACTAGCAGTCTACCATATGAAAGTCAGTATGGTGCAGTGGTTAGAGTGTTGAACTAGGTTCTCAGAGACCAGGGTCAAATCCGCACTCAGGTATGAAGCTCTTTGGGTGACTTTGGGCCAGTCACTATCTCTCAGTTTAACTAGGGTTGCCATATGTCCAGGATTTCTTGGACATATCCAGAATACTGCAGTTGGCAGCAATGTCCAGGTGGAAATTGGGTAAATGTTCAGGGAAATCTGGATGCATGGCAGCCCATGGCAGCAGCACCATTTTTGCTGATTTTCCCTAAAAATAGCTCAAAATTGGCAAATTTTTTGCCCCAAAAGCTCAACAACTTGCGTGTTGGGATTTTCACTGTTTGAAATATGGCAACCCTAGCTTAACACACCTCATGTGGTTGTTCTGAGGGTGAATGAAAAAGGGAAGAACCACGTACACCACCTTGATGAAAGTGGTCTGCAAATGTCAATCGGTCAATAAATTAAGTTGAGGATCCTGAAATCAAAGAAGTAGGCAGACAGTATTAGGAGTGTGGTGACCAAGTTCTGTCTCTGCTAGAACTCTTCAAGGAATGCATTGCCTTTCTGTAGTGAGAGTCTAGAACCTGCTTTCAAAGACACCAGCGATATAGCACTATTTGTTCCAACAACAGGCCTTTCCTTCATTTTATTGTTTTCAAGTTGCATCACAGGACTGGAGGAGTGAGTGGTCCATTGAATGTAGGTAGGCTAGAGCTGAATCATTTCAATCACTTATCCACAAAGGACAATGTGCTTTACAATTAAAGAGTGGTTTTAAAATGCATTTGTGGCTGCCTCAAAACAAATAGTCTGCAAGCACTCACAAGAATCTATACCCATGAAGATTATCTTCTCTAATATCAGGAACAAGGATTTAATGTCCAAGCTGGGTTCAAGCTTCTTGTGTTAATTCACAAAACCTAAATAACCTGGAACAGTCTGATATTACTTATGCTCCACCTTGATCTCCGAGACCATCTAATGGGACACTTCTCATGTTTCTCTATACCCCTGAGGTTCAGTGAGATTTAGGAACCAAGCCTTTAGTGTGGCAGGCCCTTTGGAACTCATTGCCAGTAGAAGTTCATCAGGACTCATGCCTCCCTCTTAACCACTGTGTTATTCAGACAGGCCTCTGCAATGTGAATTTCTTTTTACCAGCCAGTATTTATTTGATGTATTTACTTATGCTTTTACTGTTGTGATTGTAGTTTTGTATGGAGTACACAAGCTTGTTGTATTTTTAATGAAGGGGCAGTGTATAAATATGTAAATCAATAAAATAAACAATTTCCACAAAATTAAAGCTTGCAAGATGCCTCATTGTGTTAGCAATGAACAAATAAAATGAGGACACAGATTTTTCTTTGTAGTAGACCATATTGTTCAATAAATTGCCCAATGATGCCACATTGTTCAGTTTAAGGTGTCTGATGTGAGGTGTCAAAGGAAAATGTGTCTCATACATGCCCTTCCTGACATAGAGGTGTTTCTGCTATGCTATCCCAAAGCCAGGTTACATCAGAAACACATTTTATCAAAAAGATGTTCTATCAATCTACTAATATTCCTTTCAAAGTTCCTCTTTCCCCCAGCTTTTAGTTCAATTTAAGCAATCCTCCCACTCGATTCTGAGTCACTGTCAGATTTTTTCCCTTTTTGTTTGAAACGAGTGGGAGAGTGCTTTAGCTTGAATTAGACTGTCGTTCTCAGTGCCTTTTATGCACAACACCTGCCAGGTATTTTCATTTTTTATTAGCTTGACAATATTTTAAGTATTTTCAATAGTTTACCTCGTAAAGTGGGAGACAGATGAGCATTCATCAGGCTCCTTATGGTCAATTGTCAGTCACTGCTCTGGCTATGTCAGTCTACTGAATATCTTTTCCAGTGACATTTGGCACACACAAGAAGCTACATGCCTTTCTGCTTTCAATGGTGATTGACCCATAAGCTTACAAACCTTGCTCACATGTCATATGTTAGATGCAATTGACCACTTGAACTGAGATATGACTCTGAAAGCACATTTGGGTGATGCAGGCATTGGCTGGCAGCATCCTATTGCAGTGGTCATGGTGCAGATATTTGGCAGAAAAGCAAACATTTCTGAAGATGCAATCTGATTCTTGCTTCTGGTTCAAGTTTATTGAACATGCAATCCACAAGCCAGGTTACATAAAGAACCTCTACAACCGTATGATGCTTGCCATTTTCAGGCATTGAGACATGCTATTTGCAAATCAGGGAAGGGCTGAACATTGGTGTTAGAGCATCTACTTTGCATGCAGAAGGTTCCCAGTTCAATCCCCAGGATCTTCAGGCATGGCTGGGAATGTCCCCTGTCCGAAACCCCAGAGAGGTGCTGCCAGTTAGTGCAGGCAATACTGAGCTCTATGGGTCTCAGTACACTGCAGCTTCCTACATTCCTATGGCAAAACATTGAAATCTTTATTCCTTTTGGGTGCTTGGAGTTCTGAGATGTCCCAGGGTCAATCCCTAGCATCTCCAGGTCAGGCTGGGAGCGGCCTTGTGTGAAACTCTGGAGAGCTGCTGCCAATCAGTGCAGATCATGCTGAGCTAGTTGTATCAAGGGTCTGACTTAGTATAAGACAGCTTATTGTGTCCCTATTATCCCCAGCTGAAAATGTCAGTTGCCAGGACTAAGGGAAATTATAGTTTAATTCTCATGAATCACAACCCTAAGAAATAACATAACATTCTGGGAACACAGCAGAGATTGAGGATATTTCACCCCTCCCATTGCAAAAATCTGCTGATTTCCCAGAGAGGAGGGGGCGGATTGTGCTTGCTACTTATTCCGCTCCAGTCTCACTTCAAAGGGGGAGACTGAGTGTTATCTCTGTGTAGATAAGGTCGCTGCAGAAAGCAGCTGTAACACTCAGTGCAGTCCAGCGTCTCCATTTGTATATAGTTTGTATAGTAGCTGTTAGTGAATAAAAGAAGATATTCTTCAGCACTGTTGTCCGAGTGGTTTATGCTCTGCTATACTCTGCTGGGCACAGCTGTCTTCTGGAAGTGAGTTCGGTGCTCACAGCTCTGAGTTGTGAGTCCACAGCACTTAGACCTGTTCCTGCAGAAGAAGGTCTCTGGAAGTGCTACCCCAGCTCGCCTGGCCCAGTCGGGGCTGAAGTGGTTGAGCCCAGTCGGTGGCACTGGCTCAAGGGCGATGCTGACAGAGATGATGTGGGTGAACAGCTCTTAGGCATGATAGCAATAAAAGCATGAGACTCTTAATCTTAAGGTTGTGAGATTGTGCCCCACATTGGGCAAAAAGGGTCCTGCATTGCAAGGGGTTGACCTAGATGACATCTGTGGTCAATTCCAACTCTAAAATTCTATAACCCTCAAATAATGAAGCTTTGTGGAGAGTGAGGAAAGAATAAGGGAGAAAGGCAGATTTACCATTTGTGCTGAAGCAAAGCATAGCAGATTATAGTTCCATCCACAGCCCTCATTACTATGACACTACAACCTTGATCTCACTGATGTGCTACTTAGATCTCACTGGTATGTGACCTTGTCTGAACTTAGAATAACCCTCAGTAAAAAAAGGGGGGGGAATGATGTTTACAATAAGCCCAAAAACACACACACACAGTTCCTTTCTTTGTATATGTACCATTTTCCATATTTGCAAATGTTTCAGTGCTTTTTTTTCAAGAATTCATTATGCTACGCATGAAATTAGCTTAACAGATGCCATTTTATACTTCTTAAACTCTCTATTTTAGCTTTTCTGGAAGGAGTACAACTAGGGGAAATAATTAAATGTAAAGAAAGACAAAAGGCAATTAGGGAGAAGTTCATTGCGATTTACTGTGCACTTTTGGTCTATTTCCCAGTTGTAACATTGAATTGGAATGGAGGTTAAATTGCACAGCACACAGAGTGGCAGAGTGAGATATGCATTCTTTCAGGCGGTAACAAATGACTAAACTTTATATTCCTTGAGAAAATAAATACATTCGTACTAAAGGAAAAGAGGTTTGTAAATAAAAGGGAAGAATCTGAAAATAGTAATACATAGAGAAGGCCGATAGACCTGCCTGCAGAGACATAAAAAGTGCTGAGTGGACAGGCTACCTATTTCAAGGCACAAATTGCTTCAGTAAGAACATGCAGCCTGGAATACATTTGGAAAATCATTCACAAATCAAGAACAGCTACATGCAAGTGTAATGAATGCAAAGAGCGGCTTTTTCCTTCCAGTTCCTTCCTCCCCGCTTGCTGCAGATTCAAGAAAAGTAGCAATTTTCAGTGATGGCTGACTGCAGTGTCACAGTAAACCTCCTTACAGAAAGAGGCTGTGAAGCAAGTTAGTCAGCAGAATGCCTTGGTGCAAAAATGAAATCGTGGGAAATGGTGTCATTTAATGTGGAAGGGTTCTGAGTTGGGATGGGCAAATCTGTCAATTTTGCTCTCTCTCTCTCATTTTCTCCAATCTTCACTTCTCTGCATCTCCATATCAGTTTGCATTTTTTAAAAGTCCTCATGAAAATTCATCAGTATGTATTTCCCCTAATACAGACACTTTTGCATGCAATTTTGCCTAATAGACAAATTTGCCCTCATACCCCTAGAGAGAAAATTCATGAGACATGCATTTGGTGGAAATATTGCAACATAATCAACTAGTAAAAGATCTGCAGTAAGCCAGCCCAACCAACATAGATGGGGGCATTTGAATAGCAAACTAAAACAAAACAAAACATGTTTGCACCTTTATCTCTGTTCTTGGGCAACATCCCCTCAGTTCAAACTCAGTGAGCAAGACTTGTTAATGGGTTTATAGGTTTTGATTACAATTAAGTGGAATACAAATTTTGTTAATATATATGTCTCTTTGCCAATTCACCACAGAGATGTGAACACAGTATTCTGCTGGGTTGTTCTTCCAGCTCCCAAGCATCCTTTCAAAATGGTTGGGAATGTGAGGTAGTAGGTGAGATACCCTTCACCTCAGAGTGTTTACTTTCTATCCATATTAGCTCTTGTTGTTGTTGTTTAGTCATTTAGTCATATCCCACTCTTCGTGACCCCATGGACCAGAGCACGCCAGGCACTCCTGTCTTTCACTGCCTCCTGCAGTTTGGTCAAACTCATGCTGGTAGCTTCACGAACACTATCCAACCATCTCGTCCTCTGTCGTCCCCTTCTCCTTGTGCCCTGCATCTTTCCCAACATCAGGGTCTTTTCCAGGGAGCCTTCTCTTCTCAATATTAGCTCTTAGCCCAACCTAAATGCCAAGTTGTGAAGAAATGATAGCTGTTTAGAAACAAAACTATCCACAAATACACTCCAACTAAGAACGGTGCAGAATATGTGGGGGAAAGAGTCAAAATTCCTACTCTGTCACCAAAGGAAACGGGCACTGCTAGCAGGATGGGGGCAGGTTGCTGCAAAGGCTCAAGATAAGAAGACTGAAGATGATGCTTACCATATAAAGGGGAGAAGCCATCCTCACCCCATTGGCCATTCCATTCCGCCACCATCTTCCACACACAGGGGCAGAGTCCAAGATCCCCTCAAGCAAGGGGGAAGGGACAAAATAATTTCAAGTGTAAATGGTGTGGGAGTAGCTTTTTGCAAAGCAATTTTGCCTAATACATTATATGTTATATTCAGTAGTAGCCTATACACATTCTTATGCCCACTCAATCCCAGTAAATACGTTTTTTTGTACACATTACTTGGCTGGTGAAGGGCCCCCACCCCCCAAAAAAATTCTAGAAGAGAATTCTACGTCTCATGCTTAGGTCACAGAAAATGCAGGGAGCCTTGTAAGCCATTTTGTAAACACAAACACTCCTTTCCAGCGAAAGAAGGCTGACACTAGAGCATTCTCAACAGATTGCAATCTAGTCTCTGCTTGAAAAACTCTAGTGAAAAACAAACCACCACGCTGCTAGGTATATGGTTCCGCTGTCTTACCACCAAAAGACTCAACTGAAATCTACACCCTTGCAACACAACATACGGTACAGGGCTTGAGTTTAGCATAAAGTGTTCTTTAGGACCTGAAGTTTAGCATAAAGTGTCCATAGCTTTAGTTACAGGTAGGTGGCCATGTTGGTCTGCCATAGTTGAAACAAAATAAAAAAAATTCCTTCCAGTAGCACCTTAGAGACCAACTAAGTTTGTTATTGGTATGAGCTTTCGTGTGGTATCTGAAGAAGTGGGCATGCACATGAAAGCTCATACCAGTAACAAACTTAGTTGGTCTCTAAGGTGCTACTGGAATAATTTTTTTTCTTTTGTTCATAGCTTGTCACAATTGTTTCTAAGTTGTCTCATCAACCTACTTGTGCAAAATAGCTTACCACATGCTGCACCTTGGAAGAATAATGACCACTGTCTCTCTCTATCAAGAGCTGAAAGAGGTAGAACCAAAAGTCCTTGCCTCTTTCTGGGGCTGATGGGAGTTCAGCCTAGTGACATCTGGAAAACCACGGGTTCCCCATTCCTGAGATAAAGGAATGCAGGAACATGTTAGCATGTATCACAAAAATGGCAGGATGCGGATAGCACTGAATCCCATCAGTAGTACAATTTTGCATTAATATTTGTAACTCAACATACCACCTAGCATCAGACTGACACACACACAGGTTTTCAATAGTTTTGATCCTGAAAATAAATCATGTTCTACAGGGGGGAAATAATGATAATCACAGGCTGCTTCCTTTTTAGCTAGGGGATCTGGATTTGTGTGTGACACACTGTGGCATTTCACATAGTCTTGTGTTATAAATTTCCTGCTGGAAGCTCTTTGACACAGCCGCATACTACTGACAGACTGTGATGCCGCATACTGGAAATACTCTTTCTGAAAATGGCTTCAATTTAGTCTTTTAAATTAAATTGCTACAGCGAATGAGAGATATAATTGCTTCAGCGGTAACAAGAGTGGATAAAATTTATTAGATGCTAATTTTTATGCAATTAAGTGATGTGACAGTCTGTATACATCACAATGATAGACGAAGGCATGAGGGCAGATCTTAGCTCCACTCAGTGACTAAATTCAAGTATTCGTTATTGTTTTCAATGTGTGCCTTCTCAGAAGTAATTCCTTTCAGTTCAATTAAACTTACTCCCAGGCAAGTGTAAATAGGAATCTTTACACATGAAACAAATAATTGCAGCATTTTGCATGGTTTTATTTAAAAAGGAAGAAAAAAGGATGTCGGATCAACACAGCCGCCTTTGTTAATAAAGGAACATAGTTAATATAATTACTAGATGGAGAGTTGACTTAGTCCCTAGCTACACTATACATTGAAAGTGTAGTATCACACCACTTTAAACAGCCATAACCTTCCTCAAAGAATCATGGGAAGGGTCTGAGAGTTGTTAGGAGACCCCCTATTCCCCTCACACAGCTACAGTTCCCAGAGTTATCTGTGAATATGGATTGATTGCTAAATTGATTGCAGACAGAGATTTACAAAATGGTTGTTGAAACCACAGACATCCTGGCCATGGTATGCTAATTAACACATATAATGTCCTAAAAACACAAACTACAAGGAAGACCTCTGTAATTCAGTGGTTTCACATCCCAGTTTCCTTCCTCCAGGATGATCGCTTTAAGGCTGCTTCCAGAGCAGGTATAGGCAAACTCGGCCCTCCAGATGTTTTGGGACTACAACACTCATCATCCCTGACCACTGGTCCTGTTAGCTTGGGATGATGTAGTAGTCCCAAAACATCTGGAGGGCCGAGTTTGCCTATGCCTGTTCCAGAATGTCCTGGGTTGTTTAAATATCCCTCCGTGGGCTGTTGCATATTGCCATTTCCAGTATTAGATTTTGTCTGTTTATTCTTTAAACTTCCAAAGCAACCTGTTATCCCTCCATTTGTTGATTATATCCACATCTGTCTTGAGAACAAATCATACATCAACACAACATTTCCTGCCCTATTTCCTGTACAGAATTGTAGCACTTTTAGAAAGTTGGGAGGCCCAATAAGGAACAATAAAACAAGGTTCTATAGATATGGTACCTAGACTGCATAACGTCTTCAGGCAAGACCCTAAGCAGATAGAAGAACAAGATGTATCACTAACAGCTGGTCAGGAGACCAAAGTATGTCAGTATTAAAACTTTTATTTCTTAATAGCTATAAAAAAGACACCTTCTGGCACACACTTGTTCCCCCATTATTATTAACTTTACTATTTCTGGCCATATGTTCCACTGATGAGAGCAAATGAGAAAGTTGAGGAGCTGACTTGAAGATTTGAAAACTAGCTACAGTTAAAAAGAAGTTATTTAAAAGTAAAGACAGTGTTGTTTGAATACCGAAAGAGTATTCGGTGCATGCGCACCTGTGAAACCAAGTGCCGCAATTTCAGTGAAACATGTCTCTCCCATATTGGTCTCAACAGTCACAGCAAGCACTGTAACTCTCCAATGGTTGGACTTTGCTCCTGATGACACACTCTTCCATTCTCTCTCAAGACAGACAGATGCCATCAGTAACTGTTTTGAATACCCCAGATCTGCCTGTTTTCCTGATTAATATTCTGGCACTTCCATTCTGCCAAATATAAGTTAATCCCGGAAACAACATTAGTTCAAATATAATGAAAATGCTCTTTGCTGTCAGAGCTCAAAACGAATATACTGCACTAAAATCCAAGAGCTTTTTTTGCCACCAGAATGAACTGCAGAAGAGTCCATCCGGGTTCACTGATTTGGTTCTGAATGGAATTTGATTTCTCATTGTTTTCTTTGTTGGCCCTTAATCAGTGGCTTAGATATAAACAGTTTCAACTTCAGAAGATGCAGATGGCATTTTAAATTGTACAGCCCCTGCCCATTTCTATTTTTTTTAAATATAATATAGATTGACCATTAATTGGGGGGGAGGAATCTGCCTCCCAATGGAAGTTCAATGAAAAATGCTAATGTTGGCTGGTCTTCTTTGTAAAGGATAATTTAAGAATCTCTAAAACTGGCTAAATATTTATTGTGATATTGCCAGAAAAATCAGGGGAGAAATTTCAAAAGAAAAATTGCTTCCTGTGAGCTGTTCATGCTTCCCCCAACATCCTCCAACTCAACAATCAGTCAGTACAAGAATATTTCTAATGTATAATTTCTTATCTCTCATTGAAGTTTTTGCCTATGGCCATATTAGGAAAGAACATGTGTGGCTATCCAGCAGTAAGTTTGCTTCTGGAATATTTTGCCTGGCTCAGGACTCCTTCAGGTGCCTTGTTGATTGAGCATCCATCTTGATTTGCTTGCAGAAGCTTATGCTAAGGTTAGATTGAGGCTGTGTACACATTACTGCCTTAAAACACAACTAGGTTCTTCTTTTTCTCAAATCAGATCAATGCTGGTTTGGGGGGGAACTGCATCAAAATACATTATTTAATAAGGAATTATAAAATAGATACAGGACTGATTATGGCTTGTGGCTACCATGCTGTGTTTCCCAAACCAATACTCTGTTTCCCAAACCAAAAGCAGGGGCATCCTGAATACTGAATAAATAGGAACGTGTACAGTACATAGCCTACGTTTGGTCTTTATTAATTCTGATTGGTTTGTGTAAATGCTGTACTGACAATGAACAGTCATCCTGAATTCATCCTGATTTGTAGACATCTTCCCATTAACTAGCCATTCATACCACACTCTTCAGTGCATTTCCCTATCACTTTCTTAGCTGCAAAAAGTTCAGAGTTTTGTTTGCTTGTGTTACTTGCTTTTGGTGGATCTGTTGCAACAGAGTGCTGTAATCCACTTGAACTGTAGAAGCCTCAAGTTCAGGTGTATCCTTGAATGCCCAAATTTTGACAATCTGGAGGTGAGTTTATGGACTTGTTGCTGTAATCACAGATTCAGAAGCTAATTCATACTTAACACAACCATAATATATAAAGAATGTGGAAGTAGTAGAAATGTACTCTAATCTGGGGTGGGGTGGGGTGGAATCCTGTCTCGTTGCTACTGAATAATACTTTTGGTGCTGACACTTTGAAAATTGGTTCTGCCTGCCAGATTCACCTCTGCCAGTCAGGTTGGAACAGCTTATTTGATTGTCATCTATGCACCTTTCAAATCATGCATCTTATAAACTGTATGTATGTTATACCTATGCATTTATTAATTAAGCATGTGACTTTGGCCTACCATGTAAGATTTTATGCACAAGGATCTGCCAGTTTTGTTTTCTTTCAGCTTCTTGTTCTCTGAATCTTAAGTTTATTTCACCATGTTGCCAGTGAACATCTTTTAATGCCCTTACAAAAAATCATTTTCATTTAGTGTGCATTTTTCTAATATGAAAAATTCCTTCCAGTAGCACCTTAAAGACCAACTAAGTTAGTTCTTGGTATGAGCTTTCGTGTGCATGCACACTTCTTCAGATATCTGAAGAAGTGTGCATGCACACGAAAGCTCATACCAAGAACTAACTTAGTTGGTCTTTAAGGTGCTACTGGAAGGAAAATTTTTTTGTTTTGACTATGGCAGACCAACACGGCTACCTATCTGTAACTTTTTCTAATATGCACATTTTTTACAATTTTATGTAATACTGACTTCTTACCCAGTCTCAGAGTGGGCAGCTGTTGCAGCCCCATCACAACTGGCCCCTTCCCCCCAGACAGCAACACATGGCCAGGCGGATGGCTTTTAGGTAAATCCCCTGACCGGCCATTAGGTTTGGTGTGCTTTCCCACTGCTCAATATTTGAATTCTGGCCAATGAAGCCTCACTGGGTGGTCATAGCTTGGGAGTGGACTGGAGTGTAGCAGGCTTCACTCCAGTCCACACCCAGCCTTTAAAGGCCAGCTGTGCCCAACACTGGGGACCACAGCCATTTTTTCTGTTATCTTTACTAATGTATGCATTTCTATGCACACTTTCTCATAAGGTGCATATTTTTTGGTTGTAGAACTGCACTACAGGAGTCAAAGAGTTCAACTTGAAGGCTAGCTGCATTTCAGATTCCTTTCAGCTGCATTTTGAGACAGGTGAGTGCAAATTAGATAGGGTCACATTAAAATCCAAACCAGGCTAAGCTTTCTGTCCCTAGGTATAAAATAATCCCTGACACAGCACAATGCAGTGTTTATTTGTACCAAGTATCTTTCTGCACCTAAAATATATCTTCTTTTTTCATAGTGATAGATTTCAATGAGATATCAGCTACCACACTGGGCCTTGCGTTATATTCTACCTAGAGAGCAGGGGGCAGAGGTCTGGGACTCATTTCATTCTCATACTGAGTACAGTAATGAAACCTGTTCAAGGCTTCAGTTCCTACAAGGCACCAACGCAGATAGAGCACAGTGATATATTTTGCCGGAAATGTTTGTTTTTAACAAAAGGCTAGTTGAGCAGCCTCATTCACAAAAATGTGTGTTGGAAGATGGTGTGAGGGCTGTCACTAGGGACAGCATTAAAATATCCAATATGAATCCATGATTCTTGAACTATCAACACTAATAGTAATCACTCTATTGCAAATATCCTCCAACATTGTGAAGTGCCAAAAGTCGAACAACTTTATAATAGAAGCTTAGCTGATAAAGCTATTTTCTTTTTTAAAAAAGGATTTGTGAAAATGGCCCCAAATCACTGTAATATATAAGTTTTCTCAGCTTCCTCCTATTAGGGCAATAATGTCAGCCCGGATGAAACTTAAAAGGGAAATTAAAATGAGGAAGATGTTCAATGTATTATGTGGTGCTTTCTAATTAGACTAGAAAGCACACAGATGCTTCATATTTGATTTTAGAATCAAGTTTCAAAATGTGAAGCTCCAACAATGGAATGCAGCTGCATTTTAACTTGATTTTTATGCAAATTTTACTATATGCAGAACACAGCATATCAAACACACCTAGGGCAGTTTAGCTGACGGGTTTAAGCATGCTTCCCTAAGCACAGGATTGCACCCCATATGATGAGCCAGTGTGGTGTAGTGGTTAAGAGCGGTAGTCTCGTAATCTGGGGAACCGAGTTCGTGTCTCCGCTCCTCCACATGCAGCTGCTGGGTGACCTTGGGCCAGTCACACTTTTTTGAAGTCTCTCAGCCCCACTCACCTCACAGAGTGTTTGTTGTGGGGGAGGAAGGGAAAGGAGAATGTTAGCCGCTTTGAGACTCCTTAAAAGGGAGTGAAAGGCGGGATATCAAATCCAAACTCTTCTCTTCTTCTCTTTCTCTCTCTCTTGTGTTTTACATTCCAGGCCTTTTCTCAGCAGCTGCTGGTGTTTGTCCAGATCTTTAAGTGTTAGTATATGGTCTTTTACATGGACATAGAAATAAATTACTTTTAAGCATTGTAATGGGTGGAAAGGCTTGGCTCATTTTGTGATGGTTTACATCGCTAACAAAAACAGTCAGTTACCACTCTGTACAAAATGGGGTTTGAACAGTTTAGGGGAAAAGTAGAGTATTTCTTTTCAGGTATTTTGTAAAAGTCCTACTGGAATTATGTAACAAACTCATTCCTTATAGATGAGCTATAGCAATGCTTCAGATGATCACATATGGAAAGCAATGATGTCTTCTTCCATCAAAACAGCATAATGGTGCCTGCTGGAAAGTGAAATGAAATATGACACATTAAATCCAAACTAAGACCCTGAAAGGGTTTTGACTTTTCCAGGTTTCTCTAAAAAAAGAAATAAATAAAAGGAGAAGTGTTGGGGAAAGATACTAGATTGTCAGTAATGTGTTCTGAAATCCATCATAGTTGCAAACCTGCAAAAAGCTTCTCAAGGCCCTAGACTGAAGAGCAGAGCAACTTTGACTGATTCCAGTTAAGTTCCCATAGTTAAGCCCCCCACCTCCCTGCACCAGACTCAGAAATGACACATTGCAGATTTTAAAATACCCTCTCTCCTGCCATGAAGTCCCTCGTGCCGCAAATGCATTTGACTCTTGACAAAATAAATATATTCAGTTGCTTCCTACAGGTGTCTCAGCAGGAAAAGTGTGCTAGCAGCTTACCTGACCTTTTCAGGCAGACTCGTATATGTCACCTATGTACATCCATCGAGTTCACCACTGAAGGTGAAGTCAACTAGGCTGACTTAAAGCTGAGAAAAATATAGAGTCCTTCCCCCCACCCCTTATCTGCCTGTTTGAGCACTTTCAGAGATGAGTTTGATCGGATTGCTTTCTTACATTTTTCTAGGAGAAGGACCACAATGATGTAGAATGAAGTGCATTTGTGTTTTTTTAAAAAAAATCAGATTGTGGAAATGTTCCTATATTACATGGACAATATTCACACTATATTCACACACCATACAGCTGTTGTCACTACAATCCCATTTTCCTATCCACCCATGTGCTATGCTCACATGTGCTTGCCAGCTGGATCAATGCTTGAACTCTGTACATGCTGGTGGGCAGCATGAGAAAATAAAATGGTTGCATAATGTTATACCACAAAACTTCAGAAACTAAGTGTCTGCGCTGAGAATAGCAGCCAAGAAAAAGCATGGGATGTAGGTCAGTGGCAGAGAAATTAATTGGTATAGAGCTTCAATCTCTAGCATCTCCAGGTAGGGATGGGAAATGCCTCCTGCATGAACAGCTAGAGAGCTGCTTCCAATCAGTGTAGACAATATGGAGCTAGATTGACCTATGACTCCACATAAGGCAGCTGCCTATGCTATTTGTACTAGCTGAAACTGATTTCGTAAAGAGCCACAGTTCAGTGGTAGAGCATCTGCTTTGCATGCAGATTCAGTCCTCCAAATCTCTAGTCAGGACTGGGAGGGACACATCTAAATCGTATAGAGCCACTTCCAGCCAGCAAATATCATAGTGGGCTTGGTGGACTAATGATCTGATTCAGTATTAAGGCAACTTCATATGTTTCTATGGAAGAGGTTGGTTGCCTGCTTTCCTCACTCAATGCTTGGGGTCAGAGTACTAGATGGAAGAGAATGGATGGATGTGGGCAATCAATGCAGCCAATAAGGGTTGTTCTGGTCAGTTGGCCTGCTTGGGGGTTGAGACTTACTCCACTCACTTCCTAAGTCTGGTAGAAAGTTGTTCCTGCTTCTTACGGAAATAAGCAGCTCATCAGGTTAGACAGAGCTACTAGGCTAGTTTCCTAATAGGTGCATCACTGTTGCTTACCAGGAGAGAGAGGCGAATGGCTGAGGTGGCACAGAGGTTGGTAGGGTAAAAATTCACTTGTAGGAGCACAGCACTAACCTACCTGCGGCCTTGCAGGTAGCAGCAGAGACTCACTTGCCAGGCAACCTGGCAGAAAACAACCACCCCTAGCCAGCCTTCCCCATTTACCAAAGCAGCCTCCCAACTAGCCAATTCGCATTCTCCTCTTCCTTCTTAAAGCCTTGCCTAGTGGAACTAGCAGTAGATAGAAGGGACCAGTTTTATATCCCCATCCTTATGGCAAAAGTAGATGGAGGAATGGGTTCAGTTTCTTACCTTTGCAGAGTAGGCTAGTTTCTACAGACACACAAACAATCTTGACAAGCAGCAGGCAGTATCAGAGCTCAAAGACACATTCTAAGCAAGGGAAACACACTTGGGTTGCAAAGCATGGCCAGTGAGGGTGTGGTCTGGGAAGAATGGGTGCCAGAGATACCTATCATACAGAACACACTAAAAGGGGAGGGGGAACCAAATGAACAAAAAGAAGAAATAATGACCTGGTGATGTCTTCTTTTCAACTTCAGTTTGCCTATTAAGTATTTAAAGCTGTCTATGCTGAAAAACATGTGAAGAATCAACTTTATTATTTCCTTAAAACGTCCCCATTTTATTAATCTTCTTTTTGATCAGCAGCTGCTTTGATTCATGAAAGCTTAAGAACAGAATGAGTTGCTGCCAACATCCAGAGAAAAGGGAAAAGAAAATAAATCTCACTCAACAAGCTTAAAGATAGGTATCTGCTCTAACTTAAAGTTGCTTGGCAAAGGCAATTTTGGGTTTCCACTAGGTTTGCTCAGGTCACAGATCCATAGATATAAATGCATGGATGTGGGAACAGGGTTGTGCCCATTTGATACATCCAAACCTCTGAACCTTCTGCTGGAGGTCAGAATGGAGACAACATTTGAAAGACTAGTGCCTGGGAAACCAGAGTCAAATCTCCACTCAGCCAGGAAACTCACTAGATCATCTCATAGGCTTCATATGAGGATAAAACAGGGTGGGCACATGCACCCCTTGAGTTCCTTGAAGGAACAACAACCAGGTAAGATAGCCTGTCTCAAGCTGACTCACTGAACTTCATGCCTGGGTAGGCATTTTGAACCTGATTCTTCTCACTCCTCGTCTAATACTCCAACCAGCGCACCACACTCATGATATTTCACAAGGAAAGGACTAATATGTCTGAGTTTTAATAATGGCTTACAGAAGACCAGCAACAAGACATATTAGTGGCAATCAGCTGTCATGATGTTTCAGGGAAGTGGGAAACAGTTTCTAAACAGAAAGTGTCACGCTCAGCATCTCAGCTGACTGGCATTCTGACAGGTTTCTGCTGGAGGTTACATTTCTACACACCGATCCAGGAACATTTCTCCAGAAGATTTCGTAATTGTTTAGGGGAAAACTTGCACAGACAAATGACACATTTGCAGTGATAGTATTCGAACTGTAGAATCTTAATTGGGGATTGCAATTGACCATGTATGTGGAAATCAAAACCTGTCCAAGGGAGGGCAAACCTTGAGTGGTATCATTTTTTAAAAAATCACATTTGTATTGAATTTCCGTCCTATTTTTCTTACTGAAAAACACAAGCAAAGCCTTTTCTTAACTGACATGAAAATTAATAACTTATTTCCATTAATCTGATTGTGACTTGCCACATGGTTTCCCATATTTCACAGGGCACACATCATTTAAGCTGTGAAGGAAACTTGCTTAGTCAAAAAGCCAGCTGTACCCAAATTATTCATAAATGAAATTGCATCTTAGGCAGTTTAAACATGTATTAGGCAAAGGAGGATGCTGCTCACTGGAAGGCAGCTGTTTTTCAGAACTTATTTTTTTCCTGGGTACCTACTTGTGAATTAATCTGATCCCAAGAGGAAACATACAAGAAAAGTGGATGAAAGGTATTCTATACATGCAGGTACATGTGCTGTTTAAATCTGTAGCCCACTCCATTGAGAAAGCTCACCAGACATGGTCTGCAAGAGCCCCCTCACCATACCTTTTCACCCACTTCCCATCTCCTCTGTCTTTGCCTCAGAAGGACTGAAATAGGAGAGGTGGCTGATCACAGTTCTCCTCCCAACTTGGATGGTTTTAGGTCAGACAAATTAATGGTTTATTAAGTCAAGAGCACTGCAGTGTAATAGGGAAAGAAAAAGAGGTCTGTACAAGAAACATCTTTTGGAGGTGATATTGCATCTTGTCCCTTCTCTCTAGGGTTAAAAGCGCAAATATGGAAGTATGAGAGACTCCTTGGTAGATTCACAAACTAATCTGCTTAAATTGATTTTTTAATTGATCACATTCTTTTCCTTTATGAGTTCTAATTGTTCACATAAATATTTGCATGCTTATAATAATAGACCAACTTGGATGGTTTTACAAAGCTGTCAATGTCTACTAGCAATGATGGCTCTATATTATCCCCAGTATCAGAGGTAGTATGTCTCTGAATACCAGTTGCTGAGCAGGAGAGTGCTCTTGCATTCATGCCCTGCTTGTGGACTTCCAGTGGGCATCTGGTTAGCAGCTGCTTAAAAAGAATGCTGGACTAGAGACTAGATGGGCCTTTTGTAGAATCTTTGAGGGCTCTTCTTATTTTCTTATACCCCCTCACTGAAAAGATAATCAGCAATGGAAATAACAATTTCCAGGATAGCCACCATGGTGCCCACCAGAATTTGCTGTACTCCAAATCCCACCATCTCCAACTAACTTGGACAATGGTTGTGGATGCTAGTTGTAGTCCAAAAACATTTGGAGGGCACCATAGTGACTGTCCCTACCTTAGCTGCTGCACCCCAGAGAAAAGAAACTCCTGTAGTCTGATACATCCAGAATATCCTCTAACATGCTGGTTTTTTATACATATTCTTGGTTGGAGATGTGCATTGTGAAATTCTGTGAACTGCAAATTTTGAAGGAAGGTTGCATTCAAGTTCAAGAATTGTTTCAAGAAATATGAATTAGTTAAGTTCACATAAAAATTGAAACAGAACCAAATTTTTCCTCCATTCCTATTGTGTCCTATATGTTTTGTTATTTTCCATTACAAATTCTAACAGATGTTACTATCTGCTGATCGACGTGATACTAGATTGTCAGTTGCAAGATGGATATATGAGATGAAACTGCTGCTTTGGACTTGAAAATGGAATAAACAAAAACCCTGACATAACCACATGATGCTCATCTGATTTCACATTATCGCCTATCCCTTGGCCAGAGTCTTGTCGCTGCACTATTTGACTACTTTCATTATTCAAGGCTCACACTTGTTCCTCTGGCCAAAGCTGTCAGACTAGCCATTTTATCACATTTCAGGGCCTGGTATGTTTCTCAATAGAGGGTAGAATTTCATTTGCAAGGCTGAATTATCAGGGCTGCCATGTTAGCTTTTCCTCACTGTTTTCATCAGCTTTTATCTGCCTGCAAAACTGAAACATATCTCATGGTTCAACTGTTTGGCAGTCAGGCATTCAGGAGCTATGGAACTTCTGTTTTCTCCTCAAGTTCCCTTGAATGATCCCAATAATTCCACTTTTTATAGAAACAGTTTAAAACAATAGGAATATGGTGGGTCCCGAGAACACAAGCATTAGGTGTCAAAGGCCAGGACAGAGAGGCAAGTCTATAGCATATGACTTAAAATGTACATTGAAAGTTCCAGAACCTAGCACCCTACCTAGTGATGATTTAGTACATTTGTGTATGGTGAAAACAAAACATTCACAGCCTTACTGTACATATACATATTCAGAGAAAGATGCTGCTATGTTCTGTGAGGCTTTTTACAGGTAAGTATGCTTAGGGTTGCAGCCCAGTATATGTACACTGTTCTCTTCTCAATTTTCAGTTTCTCAATTCATATTGCTTCTGAAAATGTTTTACATAGTAATTAAATAAATGATGATCAGAATATATGAGCCACCACAACATCCACAGCCTGGCTACTTCTGCTGGTCAGGAAGGGATATAAAGAGTGTTGTTTTCTTTTCTCCTGTCATTTGTTTCCTTGCTATGGCCACTCCAGGATGACACAGTAAGGAGGCCTCAATCTTATCCTTCTCTAGGAGCTGGATCAGTATCAGATCACTGTATCCTCAGCCAGCTCAGCTTTTCCCCATTCCTGAAGTATTCTGTTTTGTGGCCCTACATCATCTACTGCCTAGCAGGAGAACCACTAGTGGTAGCTTCCCATTCACTTGGACAGAGGTTGAGGCCCCAGTAGCAGACAGGCCCCTCCTCCACTTCTTCCTAAACCCTTCCCAGCAATCAGTATTGGGAGAGAGGTTATTCTACATTTATGAATTAATTCCACACAGTTTAACTACTAGGAATTTCTTTGTCGTGCCTATATTTCAATTTGTCTCCTTCCCAACTAATACAGAATATTTGAAGAATTAGTAAATACTATTCTCAGGACAATATTTTGGTGTGTGTGAAAGGACCTGTATTAGTAACCCAAATGGAGATCCGATACAAAATTAGTATGCAGCACTTAGAATCAAAGTCAAAGCTAACACATACCTTGGAAAGGTTTCTCTTGAAGTCACATCTGTATGTTAAGTGTGGCTTTATTCTCTTCATAATTTATTTTCAGAATTTTAATTATTTCTGAATACTACATATTTTTATTGTATAATTCTTCACTGCTTTTATCTTTTTTTCTTTTATATGTCCTAAGGTTTAGGGCTTGAATTTTTTACTTTTATTTTCATGAGCTCCTGAATTAACCATTCATTCTTTTTGTAGTACTGCACTCTATCTACTTTCTCTACTTTTTATGACTCAGGCTGCAAACCTATACACACTTATACAGGAGTAAGTCCCATTGAACACTATGTAACTTCCAAGTAAATATGAATATGATCTGGTTGCACTTGAATTTGTCGCACTAACTGTCCTCCTCATGCTTTGGTCATATTCACATGTAGTAAATATTATCGGCTTAATATTCCATAGTATGTACTTCCCTTCAACCGCCACTCCAGGCTTGAATAGATAAATAAGCAAGGAAAAGGTATCTTAGCATTATGTCTCAATCTAGGAACATGCGCTTTCCCCTCCACCCTTTTCACATTGGTAAGCCAATAGTAAACAATGGTTAAGGCTGGCTAGCAATCATTGTTTCTCAGGGTGAAACAAACCATGATCCTGAGTTCAACTAGCATACTAAACTAACCTTTGCTTAACTCGCTCACAACAGGGGAAGATCAAGGTAGCAGCCCTTCACACTTCATGGAATGCAAGAGCAGTGGACTCCAAACTGTTACCAGAGAACAAAATTCCACCATCTTTTTATGTGTTTCCTTGGCCAAAATGGCCAAAGCATTTCCCATTCTGTCTGAATGTAGGTGGAAGCCCATTAAATCAAGTTGTAACATTGCCACCTGAGGGCCAAATAAAGAGACAGACACAGCTGTCTTTACCCAGTGCTAGGGGTGTGGGGCAGCTGGGCACCAAATTCTGGGGGGTGCCTGGCATCCACAGCTGAAGCCGCCTACGCTCTTAACTATCTACCTGTTATGAAATAATAAATAATTTTGACCAACCTAGAAAAACAAAATACATATATACCTAGGTATTGCCAAAATGTATACCTAGTGTTTCACTAAAGGACTTTCGACTTTGTGCACTCATTTACCAGAGACGGTTGTCATTCACAATGGCAGCGCTTGTCATTCTCAATGGCGCCGTGCACGTGAAATTAACTCTTACGTCATAATAAAAGTTCATTTGTGGGCTAAACTAAATTTGAGGACACTGGGTGGATCTTTGCACCCCAGCGGCGTATATGCTAAAGACTGCACTGGAGACAGACATGAAAGCTGGGTTGTACTGGGGGCCCTTTATGTAATATTAAAAAACAAAGTCATAACCAAAACAAAAAAAAATCCTTCCAGTAGCACCTTAAAGACCAACTAAGTTAGTTCTTGGTATGAGCTTTCGTGTGCATGCACACGAAAGCTCATACCAAGAACTAACTTAGTTGGTCTTTAAGGTGCTACTGGAAGGAATTTTGTTTTGTTTTGACTATGGCAGACTAACACGGCTACCTATCTGTAACAAAGTCATAACGCCATCCTGCAGAGGGCAACTATTGGTGTGGGAGCAAGATATGAACCTGAAATAAACTACAGCCATTAGAGTGACCAAATCCCTGCCTGGAGGCACATCTGTCCAGTCCAAGTCCAATTTGCAGGCCACATCATGAAGGTAAGGAGGAAGGCCTATGCTGTTCCACCACTTTCCTCAGCCCTGCAATAAACAATTATGAACGTTACATGTGATCTTGATGATATGACTTCACAAAAATGTTACATTGGCTCAAGTTAATCACCAATTTAACCTAGAGAGGTCCTGCAAATTAATTAAACTGTTTTAATGTAAAATATGCCATCTGTGGATGTCTTTTGGTTGGGAGCAAAGATGAACCCATTTATTTAGGCCAAGCCAATAAATTACTCTGTTGCCCTGTTAGAAAGTTTCCAGCAGCTTTCTTCTGTGTGTATATTCACTATGTGCCTGTTTAATAGACCTCCCTACTCTCATTAGCGTTGATCACCAGCTTCTGTTACATCAGTTATTTGATCTATTTTTTCTAAGATTGCAGTCAGACTCTAGAAATCCTGTTCTGCCTAAGCTACTGCATTAAATAACATACTTGATGACTCACACATGGGAGTGTGTGAACTGATTAATCTGAAAAACATTGGGGTGATAAAGCATTAAACATGTGGTATCAGCAGCCAGGGGTAAGTGAGCCAACCATTAAGCAGGCACCAGGTCTTGCAGGGCTCATAGCTGCAGAAAAATAAAGCTAAACAGGATTAAAATAAACAATTAAAAACTAAGAAGAGAAGAGTATGTAAAAAACCTTTAGAAGTCAGATGGAATCAAAATGTTTATGCCTATCTAAAAATCATCAGGAATGAGACGTTTCTTAACATCCCTAGGGAGAGACTTACAAAACTGAAGTCCTGCCACAGAAATGTCCCTGTACTGTACTCTCGCCAATCAAAACTCTTTTAGTAGTGGGACCTACAATTATTTAATTATTTTGTTTTAATTTGCATTGTGAATTATCTTTGGATAATACTTTGTATAATTAGAAGGGTCATATTTAAATACCTTAAATGATTATTATAATGAATAAAATAATATACATAAATAAAACAATTCTCACATACAAAGCATCACTTGATGTTACAGTCACCTGATGATACGCATGTGTGAATTATGCCAGCTGAAATCAACAAGTCAAGTTTATGTGTAAACGAAACAGGCATTTTGTTATCCATCTTGCTCTCCACTGTGGGGATGGAATTTTTAAAATTTGGACTCTTTGATGAAGCTAAAGAAAGAGGTGAACTGGGGTGATTTTGCTCTTCCCCGAGTTGAAGAGTGATGTCAACAAACAACACCAAGTCATATCAGAGACCTCAGATAGCTTTGTGCTGCTCTATTTTTCTGTACTCTCTGCATTTCTAGCCACTATATTTCTTTATTTTCTTACTGTAGGTCCAGGATCTCTGCAAAAAGAGATGGGGAGGGCGGCTGGCGAGGGCGGGATATAAATAAAATTTATGATTATTATTATTATAAATGCTGCTTTTGGAGCACTGCAGACCTCAGAGATTTATTTCTTTTTTAAAAAAGCCTCTGCTGCTCTTCTTTAAGTTAAAAGCTTCATTTAGCTTTAAGCAGAGCAGTGGAATTTTAAAGTTCTACAGCACTCTACAGGCAGCATTCAGGACAGGTTCACCTTGTAATACCTATCGAAAGACATTCCCTTTAAACACAAATAAGCCCCCAAAAGCTGGCATGGCCAGTGTGAAATTGCTATTTGACTACCTCTTAATTATTTTAAGGTATGAAAGAACAAAAGACAAACCACCACCACCACCCAAAAAAGAAACTAACATGGATTTTGGAATAATGGTTGACCTAAAA
Organism: Podarcis gaigeae; assembly: GCF_964106915.1. Lineage (NCBI taxonomy): Eukaryota > Metazoa > Chordata > Lepidosauria > Squamata > Lacertidae > Podarcis > Podarcis gaigeae. The sequence continues at coordinate 46,973,058 of NC_139685.1, read as the reverse complement.
AAAGTATTAGCCTAATATGGATTATGGATGAAATAAATCACTTCTACTTTGCTCACAAAAATCCATGGTCTTATTTGACTGCCAATTGGCATGCTTAATCCACTCTGGCGGGTCTCCTGTGCCTGCAAATTTTATCTGCTTCTGCCAAAATAAGGAAAAGTTTTTGATTCCCCCTAAGAATGAATTGCAAGCACAAAGCTGTGTTTTATACAGAACAGCTCAGAACCCAAATAAGAGCATTTTCACATAAACATTAATTTAAAAACTCGGATGAATTCCATTGGCAAGTTATAAGATGTTAACATTTCCTTCAATGGTAAGTCTTTTCAAACACTCTAATCACACTTTTACAAGTTTTTTTTGTATCCTGTTACTAGAAAATATTAAAAGAATGATTGGAAGTTTGAAGCATCACCTTGGGAATTGCTTTTACAGAAAAGTATAATGATGGAAGAAATTGATTTTTCCTTGTCTTTCACGTTCCTGAACTATGCTTTTTTTTTTTTTTTTTTGTAGCAGACGCAATGCAGTTCCTGCCATCACTGTCTCTTTCATCAGCATTTAAGAAACCATGAAACAGTGTATTAAACACCGTTACCATGGAAGGTTCAAGGCTAGCCATTTACAGCCTCAAAATAGAGATAAGTTAGTTACTGAACCAAGTACTATACTTAGATGGTGGCAAAGTCATTTTCCCCTTCTGCCTACTGCTCTTTAAAGAAGCCTGCAATGAGAAATCAGGCTTTCCCATCCCTCCCATTGGAATCAGGCAAAGATTTACAGATGTTTAATCCATGCTAGAGACAGTAATGCACTGGATGAAATGAAGCTGAATTGTGGCAAGACAGAGATGCTATGAATTTGAGCTCCTGAGTCTGGGAATGGGCAGAATGGGCTAGGGCTGCATGAAGACAACACTATTTCATATTCCTGCAGAATCTAGTTCAGGCTTAGCACCATTGCTGCAAATTCTTGATCCAACCTAATTAGGAACAAAGCAAATTCAGAGTGATGACAATGTTTCCTAAACAGAAAAATACTTTCCCCCATTCATCTGACCTTCATTGACTTTTACTCACATTTGAATAGCTAGGTACCATTATGCCATAGTTATGTACCCAAGAAATTAGCAAAAGAAGGACATTATATAACACAGCTAAATGTTCACAAAAACTGCTCCTCTTGAAAAACTCTTCTTGAAAAACTGTTCAATCTTGCAGAGTAGCCAAGAGAAATTGTCACAACTGAAGAAAACAAAGGACTCTTGTGACCAAATAAACAAACCTATACACCTGTCTTGTTTAAGCGCAAGACAACAGCTATTATTTTATTTTACTGCCAAGTGTAGTTCTTTAACAAATTATTTTAAATATGTTTTTGGTAACAGTTTTCATGAGTAACAGGTTTTTTGCTGCTAACAAAAACATTCCATTCAACTGCACATTTCTGTGATATTATTTCTTATAATATAATAGAGGTAATAATTGGATAGGTTGTTAAAATATTGGTATATCAAGAAATGCTCAGCTGTCAACACCACCCATGTGTGATACTTGCTCCAGCCCAAGCTTGGCTAGAATTGGCTTGTCAATATGGAAACCTGTTGCCTAATACTAAAGGATTTACTTTTAAATTAACCAAGACCACAGTCTTTTACTGGAAATCTTTCATTTACTTGCCAATACTGTATTCTTTCCAAATTCATCTATCTTTCAAATTGTTAGTCATAGAAACACTGACTGAATGCTGAAGGCCTAAAGCATATTACATGCCACAATATAGCAATGTGAGTTCAATACAAGTAGCAATACAAGTTGCTATAAAAGTCTCATCTAACTCAGTAGGACTAACTGGGTAAACATGTTTTGGATCAGGTTCCATATTTTCAAAATTTATCTATACCCCAACATGATATTAAGGGGGGAAATATGTTGTACTGTAGTGAAACCAATGAGGCTATGGATCAGCTGGGATTTCATTGACTTGTAGAGTTGGAAGGGACACTTAGGGTCATCCACTCCAACTTCCTGCAATGCAGGACTCTCAACTAAGACAAAAGCACACCAAGAACTCAGGCCAATATAAGTTTCATTAGTGGGAGTGGTCCCTACTCACAATTCAATAGTCAACAGACCCACTCCCACTATTGAAACCTATATTGGCCTGAGTTCCTGGAATCTCAACTAATTCTTCCATGACATAAAGCCATCCAACCATTGCTTAAAAATCTGCACTGATGGAGAGTCTGTTAGAAGTTAGAATTCCTGCTCCATGATTGCAGTCATGGGATTTTTGTCTTTCACATGACGGTGTATGTTTTGACTCCACAGAGTGGGAAGTGACGAAGACAGGATGTTTGTGTTACTGTGTTCCATGAAGTGGGACTTTTGTCCTTTGTTCTTTTTCTCTTTGCTGTCTGATGCTAGAGAGGGAGCCATGTTGCAGTGCTCTCTGTGTGTTTATATGTAAATAAAGTAGATTAGCCAAAATGCTGAGTTGCTGAGGTCTGTCACACAAACTCTGCGGATCCCTAAGTGTGCCAGTGTTGGTTGGCATCAGTTGCTGTGATGTTTGGGCAGAAGAAAGCTTTTGAAGCTCCCGAATGATCGACCAGGAGGGAGGGACCATGACAGTTGGGCATGTGTCTCTGCCAGGGTTCTACTCAAGTGTGGGCTGAACTCTTGACAGAGTCCACCACCTTTTTAGGGAGTCTGTTCCACTGTTGCATAGCTCTTATCATCAGAATGTTCTTCCTGATATTCAGTTGGAATCTCTTTTCTTGTAACTTAGAGCCATTGATTTGGGTCCTATCTTCCAGAGTAAGAGAAACAAACTTCCTCCATCTTCTATGTGACAGCTCTCAAGATATTTGAAGGTGGCTATTATATCTGTTCTCAATCTCTTCTTTTCCAGGCTAAACATACACAATTCCCTCAACCATTTCTCATGAGGCTTGGTTTCCAGACCCTTGATCATTTTGGTCACACTCTTCTGCACACCTTCCAGCTTATCAATGTCCTTATTAAATTGTGGTACCTAGAAATGGACACAGTACTCCATTGTAAAATAAAGTGGTTTTGAAATAAGAGATCACAGGTCCGTTGAACGCTCTTGCTGCTGTCCACAACTGCTCAGTGTCTTTAAATTTTATTCACAATAGACCGTAAACATACTCTGCAAAACATAGTTCTGCCAATTCTGTACATCAGTGTGATCCTGTAGGTAGCATCTTGCTCCTGGTTCAAAGAGCCAAATTCATGACATCCACCCTGAAGCAATGGTCTTATAGCCTTGAGCAAGTCACAATATATGTAGCATTCTTCTGCTTCTTTCTTTTTTGTTTTGCTCTACTTTTTATCCAGTCCCACTGGATTTAATTAGGCTTACTTAAGAAAGCATACACAGGATTGCAGCCCTCATCTCAATTTGTCATCTGTAAAATTGGAGTAATAGCTCCCTGCTTCAACAGTAGAAGGTAAAGAATATTGTGTAACATTTGCACATTTTAAGTGCTGCTGAAAGGTTTACATAACCTTTTTTAAAACTAAAAAACCCCCTTCAATTCGTTACCTGACATTGTTACAATTACAAGATACATTCTAGAATCATGCCCTCTCCATCCTACTTTTTTTCCAATTAGCAAAAGTACACCAGACCTTGACAAGTTATCCATTAGCTCCTCTAGCTTTTCCCCCACCTTAATACTTGATATTTCAAGTGGAAATAACCCCTGAATCTCCTAAGACAAGAGGTTCTGAAACAAGGAGATGACACTGTTCTATATTGTTTCTGGATGACTTTGCTTGTCTATATCTGTCAGGTTTTCCAGCTTGGTGCTTGCATTAGTAGCATTTACCTGATCTGTCAGTATCAGAGACCTTTACAAGGTCAGCTATGTAACATGAGCAAAGCTTAACCATCAGACAAAAGAAGCTGGGACCTGTGTCTACCAGCTTACTCAGTGGTACAACAGTTCCCTCCAGGTTGTTAGAACTTTAATTTGATTTACCATAATAATGTGCATCACTTTGTGTAAAGCGATTAGGATAATGAAGATACAGGCATAAGAAGTGCAGAGTATAGAGATGTGTTTCCAGCAGTTTTTAACCCCACCCCCTTAAATTTAAAGGTGAACTGTCCTAATTCACTTCACAAAATGTTATATAAACCTTTGAAATTCACATTTTTTCCAAATTTTGCAATGCAGTTCTCTAGCCAAGTAATATTTCTAAAAGTACATAGTAGTGAAAATAGCATACAAAAATGCATTATATTAGGGGAAATTGCTTCACAAAAATCTGTGTATGCCTAATAAAGGTTTGACGAAGTAAAAATCTGTTTTAGGATTAATTGTTTTGTGAAAATGTGTATATTATGTGCATTAGGTAAATTGTTTCTGATAATATTTCATGTGCACTTTAAAATCTGTGAACTGTGAACTAAAGTGAAAACATGGATAATTGAATTTGAGACTGCAAAAATGAGAAACAGAAACTGAATTGACAGATTTCCCCATGCCTACTGAAGACAAAACTACGGTAAGTCACATTTTGAGGTTCCTACCCAAGTGCAGTGTCTAAAGATCACAGAGAAGCCAAGTGAGTGTTAGTAAGTTAGCTGTGTTGGGAAAGGATCTTGAGGATCTACTTACATAAGGAGACTCTTTCTGAATCAGACTAGAGGCCCATCTAGTGCAACATCTCAGTGACCAGTCTTTAGGAAGCTCACCAGAAGATCTGGAAGGCAACTCCTTCCTGTTGTTATTCCCCAGCAAATGGAAGCAATGTGGAAGGGGCCTTCTGGTAAATCAATGGCTTTTTATAATTCCACAAGGGGTGGGGATGGGGCAGGCAACTTATGGCAAAACTGTTTGTGTCTGTTAGCCTAATTTCATGTAGGTAGAAATGTGGTGGCAGAGAGAAAGGGAAAGGTGGTGGCAGAGAGAAAAAGAGGTAGTACACAAAAAGAATTGAGGTAACAGAAGGAGGGAGGTAACAAAGAGAGAGAATGACTGACTGAGGTTGTGGCCTGCCCTACTGCTGGTGTTGGCTCCTCAAGCAACATACTACACTTAAAGAACTGTAATCCTTGAAAGGAAAATAAAAAGGTTCCCTACCCCGCACTAGAGTATTCCATGAGCAAAATGAAACAAATACAGTGGTACCTCGGGTTAAGTACTTAATTTGTTCTGTAGGTCTGTTCTTAACCTGAAACTGTTCTTAACCTGAAGCACCACTTTAGCTAATGGGGCCTCCCACTGCTGCCTCACCGCTGCTGCACGATTTCTGTTCTCATCCTGAAGCAAAGTTCTTAACCTGAGGTAATATTTCTTGGTTAGTGGAGTCTGTAACCTGAAGCATATGTAACCTGAAGCGTATGTAACCCGAGGTACCACTGTATGTTGTTCCACATATGCAACTGCTTGTTCAAGTGAAGGGTTGAGAACTCCTACAGACTCACTTTTAAGAAAGCGGTTTCACAAGTATTTGTGAAACCATACTCGTCGGAATGGTGCTGGTATTCATTCAGTTTACTTTCTGCAGGGCACCTACCCAACTGGACAATTTCTCACTTGCTTGTGGAGCAGAATGCAACGCCCAGTAACGTCTCCATCTTTTGTGATGCCTTTTCTATGTGCAAAAAGGACATACCAAAATGAAGACTTTAGCCCAGTGGCAGAACATCTGATTCACATACATAAGGCTCCAAGGTCAATCTCCATCACCTCCTGACTGCCCCTTGACTTAAAACCCTGGAGAGCTTATGCCAGTCAGTGAAGGCAATACTGAGTTAGATGAACAAAGGGTCTCAGTCATTCGAAGGCAACTTGTTGCATACATGTTTTGCAAAAAAGGATGTGTATAAAAGAAGAATCCCAATACTGATATCCATAAGTCTCTATATGATTCTTAGTATATTATATTTTTCTTATAAACCCTTCAGGACTATCACAAGTGAAAATAGAATAATTTAGCTTTCTGTGTCTATTTTTCAAACCTCACCACACTACTGCAGAAGGTGACAGTGACAGAATCACACAATGATGAATGCACTTATTATCTTTTAATAAAATATATAGCAAATTGGTGAGATTCTAGTTTAATAGCTGAATGCAGGAAGTTGTAAATCTCACAGTCTAATCCAACTTGAAATCAATATTTGTTTTCTCAAGCATTTTAAAGGAAACACTAAAAAAAAAGAATATGCTTTGTAGGCATGCTAAATGCAATTAAATCTTATGAGCAAATTATGCCTTCAAGTGCTATAGCTGCAATGCAATGATGGAAAGCATGATGGGATAAAATTGCAGAACTCTTGCAACAAAGACCACATCAGCTGAAAACAAACATCTAATGTGTTGTTTAAGCTGCAGTCTGGACTCAATGGAGACTACTTCAGAGTAGACATGTATATGACTGTGCTGTGAATTATAACTCACTGATGGGTTACAATGTTCCTACCTTCTCTGCTATCAAGATGTTAGGTAGGAACTTTGCAGTCTTCATCAACCTGTTCTCCAAATTCATGACCTCTAATGGAAGGTAAATAGAGAGTGTATGGATAAAAAAATTAGGAGAGGGAAACAACAGTGAACTTAATGTGGGTATAAATGTAGGCAGGAAGAACCAGCTGCACAAATATAAGATGGGGGACATCTGGCTTGCCAGTAGTTCATATGAAGAAGATCTAAGGGTCTTAGTAGAACAAAGCTTAACATGAGGCAACTGTGTAATGCAGCAGCAAAAAAACAGTACACCTTGAGTATTTCTGGGCACCACATACATTTCTGGGCACCACAATTTAAGAAGGACATTGAAAAGTTGGAATATGTGCAAAGGAAGGAAAAAAGATGATCAAGGGTCTGGAAACCAAGCCTTATGAAGAAAGGTTGAATGAGTTGGGTATGTTTAGCCAGGAAAAGAGGAGATATGATCTCCTTCTTCAAAAACTAAAGGGCTGTCACATGGAAGATGGAAAAAAAATCAGTCAGAATATCCTTTCTTGTAATTTGAAGCCATTGGTTCAGGTCCCACCTTCTGGAGCTAGAGTTCTGACTAAATATAAGGGAAAGGTTTATAGTTAAGAGCTGCTGGATAGTGGAATGGACTCCCTTGGAAGATGGTGGACTCTGTTAGTGGAGGTTTTTAAACAGAGGTTGGATGGTCATGTGTCATGGAAGCATTAGCTGAGATACCTGCATTAGAGGGAGTTGGGCTAGATGACCCTTGGGGTCCCTTCCAACTCTATACTTCTGTGATTATATGATTTATCCACACTGATACTTGGAAAATGGGAAAGGACCAGCCTACTTTGTCTAACTTCATTCTTTGTATAATTTACACAAATTTTGCCTAACATATTGCTCCAAGCCAACTGTCATACCTCTCACATATAGGCCAAATCTCATTTGTAATGTTGCATCTCATCATCTTGTTTTGCAAGGTTCATAACTTGCAGACTCATTCTGTCCACAAATGTCACAATATAAGCTGAAGGAGGAGAGGCTTGCTTCACTAATTTTGGGTATACACCTCATTTAGGGGTGAGAGCAATAGCGCCATTCTTCCCTGAGACAAACAGGACTCTTGTTACAGGAGCAATACCAATCTGTACATATGGCCATCTTTGGAAGATCCTCTCCTTTGTTAGGTCTCTACATTTACAGAACTTATGGGGTTTATTTTTCCCCCCAATATAGGTAGGACTGGGCTGAGTTTTCCTGGCCAAACACACGCCTTTGCATTCATGTTCACCAAACAAGATATAAATTATTTGGAGGGGATTTGGGGGGGGGGAGAAAAAAATAATTGTTTTCTCTTAATGATCAGTGACTGGGAGATGCCATTTTAATGTCTCAGGATACCCTCAGACATGAAAACATTGGCCACCACTGCCCAAGTATCATTACAGATAAAGACTAAGAAAAAAGAAGCCATTTTCATCCTATAAGTCCCCAAATTTAAGGTAAAGAGAACTTTTGGCCCAGTTTTAATTTGAGAGACACATTTGTTGTTGTTAAATATTTATAAGTCAATAGAGTAACCTCCACCCTTCAGAGGCAGTTTCTAACAGTCAGTACACAACGTAGATACCATTAAGCTTCAAAAACAGTAAAACCACATTATTAAAAATAAGGAACTGAGAAGAATCAGCAATATCAATAAAAACAGTCCAATAAAAGCATTAAGATCCAAAAAGAAAATGATAACAACACCACTTTCTACGGTAGGATTTTATTTTTCTTTGTATGTTTTTCTAAGATGGTCCCAGTAAGCATCTTTGAAAAGATCTATTTTAATTTTACTATGTATGAAAAGTTACTAACACCAGTAAGGTCATAAAGTAAAATATGAGAAGAATTAATAGTCATGAGATATAGATAAAAGCCAAGTGTAAAAACATTTTTAGGAAGGAAGGAATGAAGAAAGAAAGAAAGAAAAGAAAGAAAGAAAGAAAGAAAGAAAGAAAGAAAGAAAGAAAGAAAGAAAGAAAGAAATCCCTTGTTTTTTGTTTTGTTTTTGTTTTTGAATCTGCTGTGCTGGGAATAGTATGGTAACATTACCTGAATACTTTAGCCTGAAGCAGTCATTTGTCAATACCATCAGCACACCCCATCTTTCAGCTAATTTGGTAAAGTTGGAAAATCAATTCTGTTTTAGAAATACTAATGCCACAATCATTATCTTTGCTCTAAGGGCTTATATTTGAACACAACATAATTCAGATTAATAATGCATATTTAATAAATGCTAGCATGGGCACCAAAGAAGCATTCTGGCTTTCAAATGAGACTCAACACAAGGTTGTAATATCTAATCAATAATTAATTATAAACTGGTTGACCCAATAGGCGTCTGGCAAATGTATATATTAAAGGCAAGGGACCTCGTAAGCTGATTTGGGAGGTGACTTTAAAAAAACCCTCTAAAATAATGCATCGTTTTATTTTGGAACTTTTCAGCAGTGACCCCCATAAATTAAATTAAAAGCACAATTTAATATATTGTAGCTACAGTGCTCTGAACTAGTGCCACATCCATGACACATTTTATAACCGAAGACTAGATGGTATATGTTGTTACTTCCATACTGTTTTGAAGCAGATTTCACTAATAAAATGCATTAAAAAAAATACAGAGGTGGGCAGAGGGCCATGGAGCCAATCCTGATCAGGAGTGAATTACTTAATCCTTACCCTTATCCTTACCCTTCCTATTTAATTGTCCCAATGAAAATTGCCACCACCCTCAAACATTTGGGGCTTGGGAAAGAGGGGCAGCCTGCTTGGCTACAGGGTAATGGCTGTCTGGAAACAGAGTTGCTATTCCACTTCCAGCTTAAAAACAGAAGAGCAGCAACTGGACGTTGCTGAATTCATCCATGAGAGGAAGTCACCCTGTCTGATAACAGATTCAGGAGAGATAGTAGGATGCATTGCAGTGGGTTGGATAAGATTACCCTTTGGCTTTATAATTCTCCAACCCTATGCACTTAGGAATGGTTAGCAACTACTTAAATTGTAAAACCCTGGTTGACAGTACTCTAGGATCCTCAAAAATGGAATTGCTTCCTCCTTTTGACAGCAGGAATCTAGTATTTTTTCCTCGGTACAAATCTGACTAGAGAGACTATGTACTTCATAAGACAGTAAGAAGAGTGGCCTTCTGAGGGCTCCAGATAGTGAGAAACAAGGTAAGCTAAAATATGATGCTCAGTATGATTTATAGTGTAGAAACCCCAGCTAAACGGAGGGCCCTGCTGTCATGTAATTATCTGAGAGTATCTCAGTTCAGAGATTCCCCATAGCTCATAATACGTTTCTGTTCACTCATTACAAGGCCAGAGAGTGTCTCCCACTCTCCCAGTTGTAGAGAAATTTAAAACTTGGATATGTTGTCAAGCATGAGATTGCCCCACTTCCTATTCAGCAGCAGATTTCAGGATGCAGAGTTAGAAAGGTGGGGATGATTGTGCAGTCAATGATACATCTATATTCCAGTCTCACTAGGGAAGTCATAGCAATTTCTTGCAAGGAGCCTCCCAGCACATTGCGTTCTTCCAACACACATTTGTGAACAGGTACTATAGCAGGGAACCTGTGACTCTTCAGTTGTTGTTGGACATGGACTCCCATCAGCCATAGCTGCTGGCTAAAGGTCAGGGATAAGGGGAGTTGTGGTCCAACATTTGGAGTGCCATAGATTGCTTATCCCTTGAATATAGGAAGGATTGAATATGAAATGCAAACTCTTGACTTGAAGAACAACCTGTGGGTTTCTGATCAGAATAATGACCTCTTGAGTTCAATAAGGCTTAATCCCAGGTATGCAGGTTGTTGTTGTTTAGTCGTTTAGTCGTGTCCGACTCTTCGTGACCCCATGGACCAGAGCACGCCAGGCACTCCTATCTTCAACTACCTCCCGCAGTTTTGGTCAGTTATGCAGGTAAATGGGGCTTATTTCCAAGCAACTGCAATAATTCTCCACCCTGCTTTGGAATAATCTTAAATTCCAAAGCAGAGTGTAGAATTATAGTTTATTTTTTCAGTTACATTGGCCCCATGTGTCTATTCCAGGGAACAGGGACTTAGGCCTACCACTCTGCCAGGTATCCTACTCCAAGTTGGGGATGATACCCAACTAAATAACACCAAGGTGTGGCACTTAAAAGGTGTTTCTAAGCATTTCAGAGATTGATCAAACATGGAAAGTCCTTCATACCACATGTCAAAGCCCATGTTTGTGCCTTTGTGTGCCCATGTGCACCCACACACTTATTTGGGGGAAGAAATTTCACATCACATCAACTTCCATCCATTTTGAAAACTTAAGCCACAGTTAAGCTGAAGTGTTCACATTTCAGGCAGTCACTGCACATGCACAGATGACAGTGCATAAACAGAAGTTAGTTTCATTGAACTGGAATTTGAGGGGGGCTTGCAGGCACAGGGAAATAAATCAGGTAATGTGCAACAGGTGAAGATGCCCCCTTCTGCGGTGCAACATAAAAATGCAATTCAAAATTCAGCAGAGGGGAACGACATTGCTGCATTTCAAGCTGTTAATGCTTGCATTCCTGAAGTCTCACAAAGTCCATTTCCAAATGGCAGATGGGGGCAATTGCAGCCCTACAAGAACGTGAAGGCCATGATTTTTAGGCGAAGCTGAAATCTTGACAGAAAAGTATACCTTCCATAGAAATCTATCCATCTGGGCTGGCAAACAGACTTCTCAGGATGATTTTGCAATTGTAACTGCTGCCTTTCTAGGGAGGGTTAAAAATTGGTTTGCAAAATGACAATCTGCTGAATTATCACTTGCATGAAGGGGTTGATTTTACAGAGGCATAACTAAAGAAGATAGGAGAACACACCACATAATATAGCAGAGCAATCTGTCCTGTAAATTGCATACACATTTTAATGAGCATGCTCTAGGGGCAAAAAAGTCTACAATAAGGGGGTGGGGGAAACACCTCTTTATTCAAAAGACAGTACAGCAGCAAAAGGGAGTATCTGAACTTCTGACATGCTGGCCACAAGGTAGTTAGAGGTCAAGGCTTAAACTCTGAGCTGTCCTCCCAGGACTCACACCAAGTTATGTATCCAAGGGCTTGCTTGCTAACTCATTACATTTCTTATCACTCACTTCATTTTTCTGCAAAGCACTCCTTTTTTCTATTGGGCTTGTCTTTTGCATTGCATTAGCTCAAGGCACAATCAAGAATAAATAAAGGCAGCCATCATGGGGGATGGGAATATAAGAATACAGATTTAATAATCCCTATTAAAACAATACCTTAAAAAGATGTGTGTTATATGAGCATAAACATGATCTATAGGTGTTTACATGTTTTTCATGCAAACAGTAGTGAACCACAGAATACCTGGCAACAAGTCCTGCTGGTGTACACAATCCCATGGTAGATGCTAGCATGTAGTCTGGCAAGCTAACAGGTCCAGAATCTAGTCAGGTCAGGTTCCCACCTCTGTAGCCAATCCAGGGGTCAGGGCACCTGGAGGTGAGTCCTGCACAAGCACAGCTCTGTAGAGCTCCCTAGAACATCCAAGTCCTGATCCAACCAATGTGGAAAGTTGAGTAGACACAGCATCTCAGTTTCCTTCCCTTTTATACCTTACATGATGATTGCAGCATCTGGGCTTGATGGGGCATGTGACCTTCATCTGTTCTGAGCCTACTCCAGCTGAGGAATCACACACCTCCTCCCAGACCTAACACACTTGACCTAGGGGGCTGGCTGTGGGCCCTTGCCTACCACAGCCTCCTAGAGCCTTCCTCTCACTGCCCTTATGCTTTAGAGTCCATCATGTTCAGGGAGACGGGGGGGGGGGCTGGCTCTGGTGATGGGTCCTGTCCACAGAACCCCAACCCCTTCCCCTTCTCCATTGCCCCATTAGTATTTTCTATACCAACCTCTCCTATTGCATCTCCGGCTTGCCCCAGTGTGTCCCTGTGAATCTTAGCAGGGTTGCTTTCACTAGTTTGAAGCTGGATTTGCAGGTTGAGAGCTATACAACATTGTATTAAAATGTTCTTGTGCAGAACATGGATGCCACAGAGAATTAGGGACTCAGAAGGTTAAATTGTAGAAATGATATATAATGTGTAAGTTACTTTCTTTCACCCAATTCCCCAACCAGTCTTCCTGTCTTTATGCTTAAGGGGCAAAAGTGCACCTTGCTACCATTAGTTAACCTTTGTTTCACACAGTTCCCCAGCCCTCCTTCCTAAGAGGCAAAAACACATTTTGCCTACAATTTGTTGAGCTTTCTTTCACCCCTGACCTAAAGCAAGTTATGTCATTGCATTAATTTTGCAGCCAAGTGTACGCAAATTAAATATGCCTTAGATTAAGAGTCTTACACTTGGCAGAAATTATGCTCCTTGGGTTCCATGCTAAATTTTCTGTGACACTACCAGAGATAGGCACTTGATTTCTACCATAAAGTTACTGACTGGTACTATGATTCTTTTATGGAGAAAGATTCTTTTATGGTTCAGTGTTAGAACATCTATCTTGGAAGTAGACTGTCCTAAATTCAATCTCCAGGTAGGCTTTGAGAAGACTCTTGCCCAAATTACTTGGCAGTTGCTGCAAGTCAGCAAAGACAATACTGAGCAAGATGGAACAATAGTCTAATAAGGTGTAAGGTAGCTTCCTATGTTCTGGTGCTATACAAAATATGACTGACCTATCTTCTAGGAAAAGTACTGTTAGAAGTTGTATTAGAAGTTATAAATGAGATTGGCTATCCAATCTTAGTCATGCTCAGAGAGCAGAATGGAAAGATGAAATTGGAATGGTTCATAAGTCCTAGCCTTACATTCTTTCTTAAGGCATTCTTTCTAGGATGGACTCCTAGAGGTTCAGGAGTAACAAATACATTTCGGGAGGCTGGGTATGCTTCTTTGTGAATTAGTGTTGTGGGGTATATTTGGACAAAATTGAGAAATAAATAGACAAAGGACCAGTTAAGACATGTACCAGTAAATCTGACTTGATAAAATCATTCAGTTGAATATGGGAAATAATTTTGCATAATAGAAGCAACAAAAAAAAAAAAAAAAGAGTTTCAGCTGGTATGGAACTTTTCTCTGCATCATTTGACCAGCCTTGCCTCATTGACAGATTTTTTTTACTATAGCTAATCTTTCCCCAATAGATAATATGTGGGGGTATGTAGTCAATGAAAGCTATAGTAGGACTATTGTAAATAGCTGCATAAATATTCTTTGATCGTTAAAGCAGAGGAAAAGAAATGTGAAAACACACAGTTAAGCTGTCATTTGTCAAACTATTGAAGAATGTAGAAAATCAGCTAATTTCTTTCAAAATCAATATCAGAAAACCTAGAGATTGGTCGGTGCTCTCAAAATGGCTAAAACTTTACCCATATTCCCCAAATGCTCAAACTAATGATAAAACACCATTCAGAAAGTGTGGCATAGTGCAAAAATAAAATAAAATTATATGCAATGAAAATGCCTGCATATCATTCAGTATTCCTTATTACAATCAGGCATCTATTCATCGTCCCTAGATATGCTCATGAATATGATGTATAATGTACTGATACGTTTCCCTGCTCTAAGAACACGTTATCATGTTCAGTAACATTAAAAAGAGGAAATTTGTATTCAGTGCTCAATGTGAATGGTATTGCCCTCAATTTGTTTAAATGAATAGAACTATATACTATAATTTTGTATATTTATCTCCATATAAATTAGAAAAATGTAATCACTATAAACTAAACATTTATCACGGAAGACAACTGAGACTGTTGAGTGAATAGGGGAAAGAGTGAATAGGGAAAAGTATTGAAAGCATTGTCCCATCTAGAACAGTGTTTAGAGAGTTTTATTTCCTCTGTGTGAAAGAATATTCATTTCTACCCCACAGAAAGTGCTACTATATTCACGATGGTGTTAGTATTCTTAAATCCATGCACATTAAATTCTTTGAATTATACCCATTAAAACAATTAAGCTGCCACCACTTATATGTATTTCTGAAAAGACTAATTCTTTCTTACTAGGAGTAGATGTGCATATATATATATATATATATATGCTTTCGTAGATTTTCACGGGTACAGGAATGCAGGTTTTGGTGTCCTCGGGTGTCTTCCCGTGTAAAAGTTGGGGTGTCTAGGCGACGTTTCGACGAGGTCTCACTCGTCATCTTCAGGCTGGTGCTTTCGGCTTCTTGTTACTGGAACAGAGCGGGATCTCAATGTTTGAGTTCCTATAAATACTGTAGAGGGGGTGTGGTGTCTAGCCTCCAATGTTCTGGGCAGAGAGGAAGTTCCCAGGCTAGTGTGCCTTTTCTTCTTTTGTTCCTTAATTACTTGAGAGATACCTTGAGAGATACAGCCATCTTCTCAGGAAAACTCTTCACAAAGTTCAAGAGGTCAAGACACAAAGACTTTAGCAACTAATCCACACCTAATGACCCACCTAAGTGGTACTCAGGATATCACTCAAGAAATCACTCAAGGTATCTCTCAAGTAATTAAGGAACAAAAGAAGAAAAGGCACACTAGCCTGGGAACTTCCTCTCTGCCCAGAACATTGGAGGCTAGACACCACACCCCCTCTACAGTATTTATAGGAACTCAAACATTGAGATCCCGCTCTGTTCCAGTAACAAGAAGCCGAAAGCACCAGCCTGAAGATGACGAGTGAGACCTCGTCGAAACGTCGCCTAGACACCCCAACTTTTACACGGGAAGACACCCGAGGACACCAAAACCTGCATATATATATATATATATATATATATATATATATATATATATATAATTTACAACATGTACATTATTGTGTGAAAGGCTTTTCCTCTCTTATGAGTTACCAAAGAACACTCTGAAGATCAACAAATACAAAGTTCTCCTCTCTGTTGCTAACAGTCTAAAGAAGAGGGGTTGGGAACTATTTGCTCTAAAAATTAAAAGGGACATACAGTATTTCCCTGCTCCTCTGCTATAGGTGTTGGATTCAAGAGGAGAAAGAAGCACACAGTAAAATACCACCCCCAACTTCCTCAGTCACCATCCTTTTCCATGACACATTAAATCTATGACTGGAGTAGGGCTTGGGAAGTTCATTTTAAAAGGAACTAGTTCAAGGTCAGAGAAGACTCCCTGGAAAAGATTCTGATATTGGGAAAGATGGAGGGCACAAGGAGAAGAGGACGACAGAGGATGAGATGGTTGGATAGTGTTCTCGAAGCTACCAGCATGAGTTTGACCAAACTGTGGGAGGCAGTGGAAGACAGGAGTGCCTGGTGTGCTCTGTTCCATGGGGTCATGAAGAGTCGGACATGACTAAATAACTAAACAACAACAAAGTTCAAGGTCAACATGCCCCCAAAGGAATTAATCAGTTAACAGTCAGGAGCTGGTTCTTCACTTCAGCTCAAGTTCATCCAAAAGATCTTCAGCAAAAAGCAAAAACCAGCATTCATAATGTTACAAGCTGCTGAGCTGAAGTATAAAATAAAATTAGGAAGACTAAAAAAAATCAAAGCACACACAAATCACAGTGGAATGTGAATTGTTTAATTTCTTGTTTCCCAGCTGATATGATTTTTAAGGTCTAAAGAATCTAAAAACCAAAAAATACAATATGAATTAGTAATTGTTCCACATTCTCAACTTGATTCACCTGGTAGTGATGGAAACTACTTTCAGACATAGTTCAAAAATTTTCAGTGCACTTTGTTAAACACAGTTCCTCCTAAGCACTGGATTGGATCTCCTGGATTTAGATGTAATAGTCAGAATTACAAAGAAAAATATCACGATCAGGTTTCATAGAAACTTGAAAGGGATCCCAAGGATCAGGTCATCTAGTCCCACCCTCTGCAATGCAGGAATCTCAGCTAAATAATCACTGACAGATGTCCACCCAACTAATGCAACTGTGCTATCAGCTGCAGCCAACATCAGCAAAGGTGGAGGGTGATGGAAACTGCTGTCCAAAACACTGTGTTGGCTACTCTTGTTATAAGCCACTAAGTTGTTTGACCATGCACAGAAGGTCCAGGAGGGGCAAATCAAGTAAGTTAATTCCAGAAAGCAGACCAATCATAGTAATCCCTCCTCCCTGATTTCCTTGCTTTTTCTTGTTTGGTCTGGCAGCTCAAACACACTCAGAGATTGAAAAGTTCCTTTGCTTCCTAGGCACAGGAACTTTCTTGAGCTAAGTCCTACAGGATGGCTGAAGAAATGAATTACTCCCAAAAACTTTGTAGTCGGCCTTTGGGCTTTGTTTTCTTTTGTTTTTTGGACAACTTCACGCAGGATAAGGGTGACACCCTGTGTTTCTTGGAGAAGAAATGAAACGAATATGAAACACTACAAAAAGCAAAAGATTCTCATTTCATACAATAGCCAGTCTAATAATAGATATGGAGCAATCCCTTCTTCAACCTGACACACCTATTTTCTCAAATCTTCATAGTGCAGCATATTTCTTCAATAATATTGTATTATGAGATCAGTAAATCAAATGAGTAATTGCAGCAATTAATTATTTCGTTCAGTCCTGGTGCTAATAAAATTCATCTTTTGTGGCAGAAAACCTAGTGGTAGCTGTTCTGCACAGAAATTTTCTGCTTCTGCCTGCCCCCACTGCTGTTGCTTCAGAATTTTGGTACAAGTTCTCTCGGTATGATTCAGTAGCATAGGTAATTTTTTTAAATAACTAGTTGAAAAAGATCAAAGAAGACACTGAGAGTTACATGGAATTCGTATTGATCAACATGGCTGACTTCAGGCAAAGCAGGACATTCAGTCAGTACTGCACATGTTGTGAGTCTTGACTCATGCCTCTGTGTGTGGATATTAATTAAAAAAACAGTCAAGAAAAGCAATATAACTGAATAAATCCAAGTATATTAACTTAACCTCATGGGGCATCTAAACCACTATCTGTATTCTTAAGAGTGAATGCTTACTCAGAAGTAAGTAGGGCTTTTTTTAGCTGGAACTGACTGGAACTCAGTTTAGGCACCTCTCAGGTGGGTGCAATTGCCATTATAAGAGAACAAGGGAAGCATTCATGGTTTTGGCACCTCTTTTTCTACAAGTGGAAGTAGGTGCTGTTGTGTTCAGTGGGGCTACTCCCTAGAAAGTTCAGTTCACAGTTCCATGTGAAGCACTGTGGCCCCAATCCCCACTTCTCTGAGATACCCCAGAAGGACATCATGATCAACGGTATAAAAAGGTTGCTGAGAGATCAAGAATGAAAAGAGTCAAACTTTCCCACACATCTCTTTCAAATATCATCAACCAGGTTGACTAAGGCAGTGTCAGTGCCATGACCAGGCTGGAAGCTAGACTGAAAATGAATCCAAGTAATCCATTTTCTCCAACCATGCCTGAAGCCACTACATTCTTAAGCACCTTGCCCCCAAAGAGGATATTTACTGCTGGGGAATGGTTTAACCCTTCTGGGTCTAGGTAGTTCTTCTTAAGGAGGGGACACATCACCACAATTTTAAAGGCAGATGGTGCCTCTCTCTTCTCTAATAAAGGATTATTTACTCTCTGGAACCTCCTGTGCCCAGTCAACCCCCTACAGCTAGCTCTAAGAAGCCATGATGAGCAAAGGTCAAGGAGACAGATATCCAGTCACACTTCATTCCAGTATAGATGGAATGACAGTGCTCTACATGTTAACTTTGGACCTGCTCAAACTGTGGCATCCAAATCTGTCTAAAGCTGAATTCCTCTCAGAATTGTTAGAGCAGGCTGCTTAGGGTGTCAAAACAATGCTGTGTCGGCTAGATGACAAAAGTCCATTTATCACTTAGGAAAGCTTGGCCAGATGGATACTCATGGATGCAGTGGTGGTAGAGAAGTAAGTTTGCTTCACCACTACCATGTGATAGGTGTGATGATGTAGCCACACCTGTGCTCAATCATTATGTCTCAGCTGCTTCTGCGATGGTGGGTTGTTGTTGTTTGAGGCCAAACTAATTGTATTCAAAATCACTTACTAAAAATTAAGCATATTATATGAATGGTGCATATAAAAGAGTTAATCCTCATGTAGTACTACTGCATAATTTTACAAGTATTAATGCATAAATATTTATATACATTTCTATTTACTGAATTTGTTTGTGTCCTAATTACTTTATGTGCATAATATGCACATAATGTTATATGTCTAATAATGAATATAGTATGTGAGAATTGTTCATTAAAAAAAAAAATTAAATTACAAACAACACAAAACCCTTCCTTCTCTTGAGAACAAGGAACAAGATGGAAATTAAACATCAATGTTTTTGGTTTTTTTTTAAAAAACCAGGAAATAATGCATTAGAGAAGTTATGATTTATCTTTTGCTTAATTTACACTTTTAAAAGGAAAGATCAAATAAATAGGTTGCAACTGGATGACTAAAAGTCTATAAGATCAGAATTACACATATGAACACATGCATTATAATTTTCAAGGCCATGAATAACACAGAAAATAATAGGGTTCCGGTAACCTTTCATTGCCCTTTTATAATTTGATACTCTTTGATGATAGCAAAAATACTCTAAGTGCTTTATACTAGTACCTCTTCATCCCAGCAACAAGAACAGACATACAGTATAAATCAGTCTCTCACACAACAGCTTTGCTGGTAATCTAAACATAAACACAGACTTCCCAGCACATCAAGGACTTAATTTTAATAAGTGATGCTTACTTAATGGCCACAAATGCAGCTTTCTGAATGATTGGCAGCTTAAATATGCAAGTGCTGCCAGCTGTTATCATCAAGTCAGGAATAGAGGCTATCGACTCAAAACTGAAGAACTGGAACATTAAATAGAACAACATGGGAAATATAAACAGTTCTAAAATGACAGACCTGTGTGTATCAAACTCACAATTCTTTTCACGTGGGATTTCCTAAGCTTTTCCAAAGTGACAAGCAATAACTGCATGTCTGTTAGACATGCAGATAGTCATTTGTGTTTTCTAGATATTTATCCACTATACTGCTATTATCATATAATTTAGGTGTAGCCAAGATGTAAAAAAAGAGAAAAGTATCATCAATAACAGTGATGAACACTCTCTTTCTGCCCAGTTCTCTTCAAATGATCTTGAAATACTGAAGAAATATAGAGGCTTATATTGAACAAAATTGAGTCCACTTGGATCCCATCACATCCCTAGATGGAGATGCAATGGGCTCCAATATATGTGGGTCTTTCATGTTCCCTCTAATGGTCCACTTATGAGTATCCAACTCTCTCTTGCAATGGGCTCCAAACACTGATGGCCTTCTTCCTCCAACCCTCCACTGATCCACCTATGAACTTCCACTCTTCCCATGCATTTCTGCTGATGCTCTCTCAATAGTGGTAGTAGCAAGAAGAAGAAAGGCTTATCTTATCTCCTCCTTCCCCCTCAGTCAATGACACCATCAAACTAGGTACTAAGAATGTTGGGAGATGTAAAATAACTCAGGAGTCATCCTGCTTTATTGTATTTAAGTCTCTTGAGTGTCATGTTCCAAGCCAAGCAACACAAATGTTGAGTCACAACTCTAATCCAGGGTTATGTATGATCCCAAGTCCAGCCTGCCCATGACATAGGCTGAGGTAGCTGCCTTGGGAAGCAGAACCCTAAGAGGTGGTGCCCCTGTGGGTGCCCCACCTGCCCCGCCATCCCACCTCCAGTGGAGAAGTGGAAGTGGCAGCAGTTTCTGGTGAGATCTCACCAAAAAATTCATGTGGTGTCATGAGCTCTGCAAGATCTTTCAAGAACCAGCCACTGCTGCTTTGTTGGTGCTGCCACACAACTCAGTTAAGGATGGCTGGGCTTCGATGGCATAGCAGTTGTGGGGTGGCAGGTTCCCATTTTGCCTCAGGTGGCAAAAGGGGATGCAGCACCCATGAATGACCCTGTTTCTGCCTGACAAGGAGGGGTGGAGAAAAACCTGATTCTGGGCAGATTCTAAACTAAATCTCCAGCAAAATGAATTACTGTGCAATCAGAATAAAGAATGAATGTTAATAATACTATAGCACCTATCAAGGCATCAGAATCTTTCCTTATTCCCACAATGCTTAAAGCATTTAGTGCAGAAGGTTGAGAGAGAGTGGCCTGCCCGAGTCCTTGTTGACTTAATTGCAGACATGAGATTCAACCAAGGATATCCCCATTCATAGTTCACAGTTTTACTCAATATGTTATATAGTTGTGTGCTGAGGTCGCCAAAACAACCCTACCCCAATAACTCCAGCGAAAGCCAGTGTGGAGGAACAAGATCAGGGATAACTGGAGCTGCGGCACAGACCCTCAGCTTCTCCCCGCTTGCTCCCAGGGGCTTACGCGGCCCAAACCCGATTCCAGGGGTTTGGACGAAAGGATGTTAAGCCCCTGAATTCCTTTAACGGAATTCCCGTGCAGCAGCAGCATTGGAGAGGCAGGCACAGCCAATCCATACCCCTCCACCAACCAATTTAAACCAATGCCTAACCGCCAACCTTACAAGTTGTGACTATTTGCTACGCAGTAGGCAAAAACCAATTGGCACACACTAATCAGCCAAAAGGAAAAATTCCTACCAGGCCCGCGCACCAAGGCAGACGACCCCATGACAGGCATAGCAAGGTCAAAGCACAAGCCCAATCAAGGGAGGGCAGGCGGGTGATCCGGTGCCCACAGCGAAAGAGAAAGGAACATGCTGTGAGCCTTGTTTAAATAACCTCTGTTCCCACCCCCAAATTGGCAACATCAAATTTACCCCAGTAACACCAACCACCAATCCGATCCAAGCCCCTTCAATCTATCCTGCCTGGCAACCGTGGGGTGCTTTGCTCGGTCCCATCCGCAACACGAGCTCTCCTTTAATGAGAACGCGCTTTCTCAAAAATTAACAAAATTTTAAGTATTGTAATTTAATGACTTACTCTGCTCCTTCAAGTTGTGGAAGGTTTTTTGTTTTAAAAAAGGGAAATGGCAGATAGGTAGTCTAGGGAAGAATAGAAAGGGATGTAGGACGAGAAGCCCAACACGATGGAAAAGAAACTAGAGTGAGCGATCCTGTAATAAAAAGTTACTCCAAGCCCTAGTGGTTGGAATTGCACCAGACTCTCTCTTAATCTAAGATATAGTTTGGAGCTCTGAGGATGCACGGGACCTCAAAGCGGGTATCTGACTCTTACACTCTTTTTTGATGTCTGTGTTCTGTAGACCAGATAAATTGGAACTGAACTGCACAAACAATTTCTGTTGCACTGCTTGAGATTTTTTAAAAAACAATGTATGCACAGCTCTGTTTATATTGTTGTCCTACTGACACAGATTAAATACAAAAGGGCCCTCATATTCAGTCAAAAGATAAACCAATTAAAACTTCTGAGGAATCAGCATTCATATACTTTGATGTGTGTTTTGCAGCTCAGGTTCCTCTCTGCACATTAAATAAAATATGCAGAAGCATTTTCAAGAATTCCATTTGGAGTCTTAGCAATTGTACTTAAAAGAGATTGCAGTTGCTTGAAAATCATCATGAAAAGAGCCTGACAACCTCCAGTTCTCCAGACAAGCATCCAATTTTTGTCCTCTGCTCTGCCTTGTCTCAGCACCTCTAGAGCAAAACAATAGACAATCACCTGCTCCTTGAATTAGCCAGCAGGTGTTACCTTTGTACTGCAGCTATATAAAGCTCCTGCCTCAGCTGGGTTTCCACTGTACATCTCAGGAAGTTAAAAAATAGAATTGGAATTTTGTTGCAGTTCCCGACATGTTCCTGGGTCAGAACTGGCCGTCACAATGGACTTTTTTAGACTCGGGGCTTTGATATTGATATTCCATTCTATGCTTTGAACTTTATTTTTCAGAGGCTGTTAAAGGCATGCAAGAAATGAAGCAGCACAATTATAAGCTATCAAGAGAGTGTGTGTGTGTCTTCATATTCTGATCCACAGTGCAGGAGGTAAATCTGGAATCTTTTCACCTGGCTTTTAGCTTCCCTCTTACAGCACAATTTTCTCTGTTCTCTTTCAGACAGTCAGCACTGTTTGGGCAAATGCTTTTACATTACCTATCTAAATGCACTGATAATAGCAACAATTTTGGGTTAAGTACGGTTTTTATCTTTGTGCTGCAGTCATTGGGGTTAAATCTCATGGTAACATGGGAACAATCCATATAATTATCTGCCCAGTCATTTAGTCAATGATCAATATAAGCCTGACTATAAATCAATATGGGTGTAATCTCCAATCTGTGGATTTCTAAGAACAATCTCTTGGGTATTCTTACCACAAAATCTATATTCACTCCTGTCTTCATTCTGGCTGATTTACACTCTGATGCAGTTCACTTTCAAGGACCTCCATTGCTCTAAGTGCTGCCTTGTAGGTAAGCAACTATCCATCAAATCACTACCAACATCAAGGAGGCTTATATTTAATTACAGATAACAAGTCCAGTGGGGCTGAGAACAAAGTGGCAGGACCTGAAATTTTATATATGGTAAAATATTGAGAGAGGCCTTAAATTGAAAGAAAATGCCCGTGTTTGCTGTCAAAATAACTTTCTTTTATGTTACTCTTACAGCCCATAAGAATTTTTACAAGGTGAAACCTAAATTATATAAGAACCTAAGAAGAATCTTGCCGAATCCAACTTAATTCCTGTATTGTCCAGCATTCTATGCCCACAGTGGCTCACCAGAGGCTTATGAGAAACCCACAAGCAGAACAGGAATGAAACAGCACTGTTCCACTTGTGTTCTCTGCAACTGGTATTCAAAAGCATGCTGCCTCTAATACTGTGGGTGATACATACCCGCCATGACTAGCAATTATTACTGTTTTTGTAAAGCTGTCCAAGGTAGCCAAAATAATGTTCTTAAGAATCCTGTGATTATAGAGGAGCAAATATTTATGAACTATTAGAACTAGCAAAAGAAAAAAATAGCCATTTACCTATATTGCCTATAAATAGCCTCAAGGTCCAGTCACATTTGGGAATCTTCAGTGATATTTTTGTCAAATACCTCATGACCAAATTTACCTAGTCTTACTTTATATTAATAAAATCTAACTTGGTTAGAGGAGGGATGGGGAACCTAGGGCCCATTAGATGTTGGGTACCAGCTCCCATCGGTTCTTGCCAGCATAGCCCATAGCTAAGGATGATGAGAGCTCAAGTCCAATAACATCTGAAGGGCAGTAGTTTGGCAGCGAAAAAAGTAAAAAGGTAAAGGACCCCTGACAGTTAAGTCCAGTCGCAGACGACTCTGGGGTTGCGGCGCTCATCTCATTTTACAGGCCAAGGGAGGTGGCGTTTGTCTGCAGGCAGTTTTTCTGGGTCATGTGGCCAGCATGACTAAGCCACTTCTGGCACAATGGAACACTGAAATGAGAACAGTGCATGGAAAAGCCATTTACCTTCCCACTGGAGCAGTACCTATTTATCTACTTGCACTTTTTGGCGTGATTTTGAACTGCTAGGCTGGCAGGAGCGGGGACTGAGCAATGGGAGCTCACCCCGTCACAGGGATTCAAACCACTGACCTTCTGATCGGCAAGCCCAAGAGACTCAGTTGTGTAGACCACAGCACCACCCACGCCCCCCCCCCCGATTGGCAACTAGCATCTTTTAAACATGGGCATATTGAAAGTAATGTTGCATTCAGATCCCAGATATGTCATTTTGCTAAAATAATGGTATGAAGGTGAAGTCCCTTTGGTGACAAACATGCAGCTTTCCTGGGCATTAGATTGTGCTGCCCCCAGACATTTGAAGATAATATGAGAGAAAAGGGGTGAATCCTTAGGCTGTAGTGCTATACAGATTGAGTTCAACAGAATGTACCCCCAGTGTGGCTTACATGTATGGAATTGTGTATCTGGCATGGTTTCAGGACATTTGTAGAAGAAAACATAAATAAAATAATATTTAGAATTCTGGATCACTACAATAATCCATCTCTGAGTTTATTAGGCATCTGTATCACTGCAAGATAGATCTATCTAGTTCTCTGAATAATCTGATTCCCTATAAGCTTATTCAGAATTCTGTAGCAATATTTAGATCAGTCCTTTAAAAATGCATATACCTAATGTGTTCTTCAGGTATCCCTTTTTGCTCTGCCAGTACTCTTTTCTTGGGGGTGAGTAATTTAATAAGTTAAGTTCCATGGTGAAAAGATAATGCATACAAATGCATTACTATCTTGGTCTTCACCTGAGGTAAGTGTTTCTACTTCTTTTCAGTCATGACTCTCATCAAACTGTAAAATACCGGGACAAAGAGAAAAGCTTTCCAGGAAGCTTGACACAGTCCTTGTCATTCCCAAGCAGATCTAGGCTAGGAGCATAACATTATCTGTTCTTTTTTGGCATTATTTTTTTTGTTAACAAGACCAAAAATGTAACTTTGGGAAAGAAGCACAGCTGAAATAGTGCTCTATAACATCTTCTTTCTGACCCAGTGAAATAATGATCCAGAGAACAGGAAATCTATTGTGCTTTCTTACAGTTCACTGCTGTCTGTCGATGGAGCACAGAGAACATCATGAACCTTGTGAGATCTAACACCTAATGGGTACCACTTGCATTCTGCTTCAGTGACAATCCCTGGAAGTTTCTTAAGAGTAAAGAATCAGGATTGTCATATTACTGCTGTTCCAATCTTTTTCTCTTCCAGAGAACAGTAATGATTTAGATCATAGCTACATATGGATCTCTTTTAATTATTATTGTGACAAAATTCCCACAGGCTAATTAGCACAGTGCATTTATAACCTCGCCGAAATATATGCAATATGTTTGGAAATGATTCTAAAATGAAGATGTCATCAAATGAGTGTCATACCAAAATTGTAGATGTGAAATGTACTTCCAAGATGATTTCATCCAGCCCACTGTAAGATCAATTACTCTCATTCCATCTCCTATAGATCTCCCCCCTCTACCAAATCAATGCCAGGAGATATTTGACCAATTCTAATGCAAAATAAGCAGAGCAGCTGCAATGGCTGGCATATACCTAGATAGTTGTAATTAGAAAGAGAGATAATGATACTTGTGCAAGAAAGGGGAAATAGCTACAATATTTCATAGTTTTCTGCCAATAGGCATGAGGGGATTCATGACATATGTTATTTTTCTGCCCTCATTGCATGGCATCTAGCATTTTTCTTGCTATTCAAACAATATCTATCTTTGCCATAATAAGCTGCATTGCAGATGATAATGTACTCGATATATACAAATGACAAGTAGTGGTTTATTACAATTATAATACAATTACATTCAGTTAAATGTTCACTCTGAAATGAAAAAGACAGCACACACTTACCTCAACAGAAGTTGGTCCAATAAAAGAAATCACTTTACTAAACAGCAGCAAGTGACTCCACAAAACAAATATCACAGCAGATTATCAGTCTCAGAATAAAAGATAATGCAAGAGTCATTTAAAAAAAAATGAAAGAAAGATTAAGGCGGAGTTTTCTGGAACCTTAATGATTAACAGCTTTATTCCTGTGTAAGTTTTTGTGGACTACACTTCACCTTATCAGACACATAGAACAGTATCCTGTTAAAGGCAGATATAAAAAACAGTGTGTAGGATTGTAAGCAAAGAGTTCACAAGGCAAAAAAAGCAGAAAAATACAAATGATGATAATTTTGTAATTGTGACCTCTCTCTCTCTCTCTCTCTCTCTCTCTCACACACACACACACACACACACACACACAGAGAGAGAACCATTGATAGCACAGACATTCTGGCATGCAGTGTGATTTAAAAAAGAAAAAAAGATCAATTTTCTCTATGCAGCCCACAAGAGATATCACTTAACTCTTTTTATAAATAGCAATTAAGCATTTTCATGTTGCAGTTAGCCTCTGAAATTCATTTGTTCCAGCATGGCCACCTTAAGGTTGAAATATCTCCCTCTACCTTCTATTATATCACCCTTTTTGAACCCATTTCCACTGTGTCCACCTTAAGATCAGTCACAGAGTGTTTTGTATCACACTACACATGCTAATTGGCTAACCAATGTCAGCATATTTCTGCTGTCAACATCTGTGAAAACAATTGTGAATGGCCACAATTCTGATCACCAACTGTACTTTCATTTTGCATACCATAATACATTTGTTAGTCTTTAATACCCCACAAGACTTCATTATTTTGCTCCAGGAGAATAACAATCTTTCTGGAGAGGAGTGGTGAAAATGTTAGAAATAGCCCAAGAACTGCTGAAACCAACATTCAGTTGCGACAATGTCCAGGGTGCTGGATGAGAGTTAACAGCAAGGGTTTCAGGACCACAAACAGCAGTGCAATAGCTGACAGCTAAAGGGAGCAGCTACTCATTCCAACAGCCATCCCTTTGTTGCAACTTCCATAGCCCAGCCTGAAGAATACAGGTTGAAACCCCACATTCAGGCTGATGCTTGGCTGAACAAAGATTTGGACCCTAGTCTTCATTCCAGGGGATGTGTGGTTGACCCTCTTTCATGTAATATGTCATTGACCTAGTCATTACATTATTTTTTATAGTATTTATTATTGTGCTTATGTTTTCTTCACTAGTCCAGAAAGACAACTTTTAAATATGTATGTATGTATGCAAGTAAGTAAATGCTGCTGCACTTGAAGTCCAGAATATTATTTTCAAGTTGGGATTGGCTGATAGTGAAAAGCTGACAAAACTAAAAGGAAGGAAGGAAGGAAGGAAGGAAGGAAGGAAGGAAGGAAGGAAGGAAGGAAGGAGAGCCAAGAGACACAGAGAGGAAATATCTTTGTATGAACATTGTAATGTTTAGTGTTGTATTTTAGAAATTGAAGAAACATTCAGTTTAGTTACATGCAAAGGAAAACTTACCTGGTTTGCATTTTACAAAGCAATATGCAAACCAGGAACAACCACACTTTCAAATCCACACTGAATTTTGTATTATTAAATTTTTTGGGGGGGGGAATTTGCACCCTTTCCATTTAAAAAATAGAATAAAACTGTTTGTGCCCCCAATAAACTATTTTTAAGCCTGCAAATTCAAGTGCCCAGGTCTCATTGGCTTTAAATGAACTGCATGCATACACACCCTAGAAATGCAGAACTTGGCTATCATCCAAGTTTGGGGGAAAAGTTTTTCAGCTAACGAACAAACAACAGATTTGAAACTCAACCAATGGTGGTGAGCTTTTAATAGCTGATCCATAGTGCAGTCACTTTGAGATCTGGGATGGTTCTAGGGAAGAGGGGTGTGTGTGTGTGTGTGTGTGTGTAGGGTTGTAGGTTATCTAAATCTCCAGCTTCATTTGTTTATCTTTATCGCCACGTTCTTTGCAGAACAACAGAGAGAATTTTCTCCCTCTTTCTTGCCTCAGTAAAGTATGCTTTAGACAGCTGTTCTTGCTTCCCTGTGGGGAATCCAATAAGCTGCAATTAAACACAGGTGCTTGGTGCCTTTGCTCTACCTAACAACCTAAGGAAGCAAACAAAAGAACCAGTGAGACAGGAAATGGCCTTATGAGTAACAGTGCATGAACACTTGGCATCAAGACAAGTGCCTCCCTCTTCTTTAAGAGTTTACAATCACCATTTTTTCTCCTCAGTAAAAAAAAAAAAGGCAGGGGCTTGCATTGCATTTATAGGTTCGCTGCTGCATAGAGAACAAGGTAAACAACAGATCATTTTAAGCCAGAAGTCCCCTCAGGTTTCTCAACATCTGCTAAGGGAAAAATAAGAATCTGGGGCATCAGATTTCTCTCAGATCCTGGATAAATAATGTGTGTGAGTGTCACAATGATGCTTGCTATTTTTGTATCTATTTACTGGTGTCTATATTTCTAGCCAGCTTTTACACAAAAGTTTCCAGAGCAGTGTACAGATAAAATCAAAACCTTGTCATAAAACCAACAATGCAAAAATGATACAAAATATCACTGTGCATATGGAAATAAATAAAACTAAGCAACAACAGAAAACTACATAATAACACAGCTGGAAACAAGGAGACAATACTCAGATATTTCCAACAATTATTTCACTATCTGAAAAGTTGTAACGTTTCTTCATAGATGAGTTGCTGGAGCCCCTTGCTCATTTTGTTTGCCATTTTCTGAACCATTTTTTTAAAAAGCTCTCCAGCATCCTTTCTGAGGTTTGGCAACCAAAACTGTACACAGTGTTCCTTGCATGCTCACAGCATATCTGCAGTTTTACTTTCAATTCCTTTCCTAATGACCCCTAACATGAAATTTGCCCTTTTCCCAGTTGCTGCACACTGGGTCAACATCTATTTGCTATGAGCTATTCATTATGACCCCCAAGGTCTCATTCTTGGTCATTCATCGCTAGTTCAGACTCCATGAGACTATGTGAAATTCAGGAACTTTTGTCCCAATATGCAGCACTTTACACTTGCTTACATTGAATTGCAGTTGACAGTTTACTTCACATTCACCTGGATACTTGGGTATCATCAACAACCTTGACTACCTCACTCTGGATTTTAAGAAAGTTGATTTCAAAAAGCTTAAGGAACTGCTGGAAGATATCCCATGGTCAGAAATACTCAAAGAGAAGGGGGTCCAAGAAGAGAGTTTCTTAAATGTGAAATATTGAATGCACAAATGCAGACAATTCCAACAATTAAAAAGTGGAAAGCATCTAAAGAAACTGGTGTGGCTTCCAGTTGAGCTGAGATTTAAGAAGGGCATGTATAAAAAATGGAGAAAAGGAGTAATAATAATAATAATAATAATAATAATAATAATAATAATACTTTTTATTTATACCCCGCCCTCCCCAGCCAAACCTGGGCTCAGAGCGGCTAACGTCAAATGTCAAATATCAAATAAAATCAGATCAGGATCAGAATAAAATCCAATCAGATGTCAACCCACAGATTAGGGTTGGGGACCTTAAATGCTCACCAGGCCCAACTGTTTGCACAGAACTTACATAGGCCTGTGAGAAAAATTGGGAGGCCAACAGTATACATGAATAGCCAACAGTTACAGGGAGATCAGGCAGGCCAAAGTTCAGAATAAACTCAGGCTTGCAAGAGAGGATACAAATAATAATAAAATTTTCTTCAGGTGTGTTTGAAACAAGAGGAAGAACAAGCAACTAGTAGATTGTTTGCATGGAGAAGGCAGAGAAATACAATTACAGGTTGAGGCACCTGTAGTCCTCCAGCTATTGTTGGACTCCAGTTCCTGTCAGTCCTGCCTAACATGGCCAGTGTTGAGGAATGTTGGGAGTTGAAGTCAAATGACATCTGGAAGAACACAGGCTCCCCATTACTGTAATAAGACTTTGCCCAGAATACTAGGTAATATGGCAGCTACATTTATAAACTGACAACTTTATGAAGTGACATTATTATGTAGATTGTGAGCCCATGGGCAGGCAGATTTGGAATTTATTCATGTGTGTCATCTAATATACTTAAGCATTTTAATTAATGATAATATGAAATAACTTGGCTTTTTAAAAGATAACTGGAAAGTGTGAATAGCATCTCAAGGATGTGTGCAGCTGTTGTTTAGACATGGATAGAAATGTCATGTCACCAGGTTATGGTTGATATCTTGAGTTGTGGATTTAAATGTATCTAAAATGCCACCAAGGGCAATATGCTAGCTGCTGATACAAGCACTTGAATTCATACACTTGAATTACAGGTGGTTATTGATGTCTCTGAAATTGCCTTAAACTAGTTTAGTGGGGGGGGGGAGCCCTTGAGCCTGAATTTAGCTCTTTGTGTATACTCTACCCCCAGATTTCATTATGGAGTGTCAAAAATGGAAGAATAAAATTGAAATCATGGATGTGCTTTAATTAGGCAAATAATATTTCATAGACAGTGACACTTGTTGCACAAAGTTCAGCAAAATAATAGCATTTAGCACAATCTTATTCCATACCACAGTTTTAACAGCATCATTACCATTAAAATGATACAAGGAAATAGGATTGAAACCAATGACCTTCGCCTCCTGATTCAGAGAGCAGCATGCTGAGCCACTTAGTAAAGGGAAAATGCTTAAGTGCTCCACCAAATTGTCATAGTATTGCTGAGTGTCAGCAAATAGAGCAGAGACAGCATGCCAATGCATTATAATTTGGCACCAGTACAACAAACAAGCTGTTGGTTCCTTAAAAAAAAATCTCTTGTTAAAATTCAGTAAGATACGTTGGGCCAAAACATTTTTGGAACATCCGCTTTATAGAATGGTAACCAGATGTTCCAGGAAATTATCAGTTGGGAGCAATGAATGATGGCAGTTTGAGTTGCATAAGTTGAACTTTATATCAGATGCACTGGAGGAAGAAATTGGAATACGGGATGGGACAGTGCTTACTTGCACAATATCAGACAGTTAAAAATAAAAAATAAATAAAAAGATTTTAAATCAGTAGGCTTCAAATCCCAGCAATGAAGGACAGACAAACCTTTGCAACAGTCTGCCATAATGAAGATTTTGCATGCAGCTTTACAACCCATGTTTAACTTCAAAACCATTACAGAAAGTTTGCACAGTTAACAAACAGAATTTACACAGCTGAGAAATCTTATCCCAACACATCTACTTTTCAAGTGAAGACCTGATCAGAATATTAGATTTTTC
Source organism: Podarcis gaigeae (assembly GCF_964106915.1). Taxonomy (NCBI): domain Eukaryota; kingdom Metazoa; phylum Chordata; class Lepidosauria; order Squamata; family Lacertidae; genus Podarcis; species Podarcis gaigeae. Next base: position 46,941,900 of record NC_139685.1, on the reverse strand, counting down.
CATATTATTATTATTATTATTATTATTATTATTATTATTATTATGGTACCTCTGGTTATGTACTTAATTCATTCCAGAGGTCAATTCTTTACCTGAAACTGTTCTTAACCTGAAGCACCACTTTAGCTAATGGGGCCTCCCACTGCCGCCGGAGCACGATTTCTGTTATCATCCTGAAGCAAATTTCTTAACCTGAGGTACTATTTCTGGGTTAGCGGAGTCTGAAACCTGAAGCGTGTGTAACCTGAAGCGTATGTAACCCGAGGTACCACTGTATTATTACCATTATTATTATTATTATTATTATTATTATTATTATTATTATTATTAAATTTCTGCAACCCTCTATCCCACTATCTCACTATCTACTGGTATGTTAAAGGTAAATCATGATAGAGCTTGGGTTCAGAGAATCCAATGCACTCTCATTCCCAGCCTTGGCAATGGCATTGTAAATTTTCCTCCCACAGTAAGCAATGGGATTGGAATTTAGGAAAACAAATGTGGAAATATTGGAGGGGAAATGCATCTGCTCCCAACTTCTACCCTGGCCAGAATGAAGTCAGGAGGACTTGCATATGGTAGATTCTCTTCCATAGACACCCCCCTTTCTACCATGGCAGGATTGCTCTATTTTTAAGAGGTATTTGCTGTTTGGCATTCCACCTTTCTCTAAAGTACTTCTCACATTGCATTTCATGGAGTAGAGAGAGAGAAGTGTGGAATTTTTCATTTGGTAGAGAAATAAAATTGGAAACGATATTTGATATAGCCTATCTCATGTTAGTGAGAAATTCTTGAAGGTTTGAATACAAGGATGTGTTTCAAGGATCCTCATCTGAAACTGCTGTGCAGTGTTACCTTGTACAACAAATGGGAAGTGTACTCTGTAGGTTATTCAGGGCATTATCAATGTACAAGATCATAAAACATATATCTGAAGGGCTCCTTTTAGATGTATATCCTCTTCGTCTCCTCTGCATGCTGCAGAATAACTAGCAGGACACCATATGACCCTTTATTCTCTGTACTTAACAACAGAAATCAACAGCTACAAAGGAGCTGGCAGTTATTTAGCTTCTGTAGGGTCACTGAATCTTTTCACATGCTTTTTTTTTTCCTAATTAGGGAGAAAACTGGAATCTGGTGCTTCTTTGGGGGGAAAAAAGTTAAATGTCACCAATGAGTTGCCCGCTGGAAGCAAAAACAGTTTTCTCAGTAGAGTTTCTGTGCCAAGTGAGCTGGCTTTTATGTGGATAGTCCAGAGCTAGCTAATGAGTCGAGTATCTTGTTGTCTATTGTATTTCCCTCTCTATTCTTCCTCACTGCAAGTCTAAGTCCTAGCCTCATAGGCACCAGGCTGTACCAAATCTTTGGAGTTCACATCTGACTGATATAATCACATCTAGCATAGAAATGCAGTCCCTCCTGGTAATTTGTTCATTTTTTATCTAGCAGATCATGCAGAAAAATTATATTAATTTGGTTTGGAAGCAGACCCATCACTGAATTCTTTCAACTGAACACACTCTGTTTTCAAACTTCAGTGGTACAGAGGCAAAGCTGGAGTGGTACGCTGGATAACTCCATGTAATACTCAGGCTGGGACAATCCAGAAGAACAAAGCTCAGATGCTGATTTGGCAGCATTTAACCTCAGGCCAAGCCTGAAATAGGAACTGCAGTTCTGGTTGCCTGCTCCACCTTCAGTGCGTGGGGTCACTTCATTAAAAGGTGTTTTGCCTTCATTAACAGTCATTGGCTCTATGAGAACAGGGTTGTAATTCCACTGCTACGGCTTCTGAGTTGAAGCCCTCTGATTCAGAGGCAGGCAACAACACAGCCTCAGCCTGCAAAAGTGTATTTTACTTACCTGATCCCTGAGTTAATGTAGCTCTCTTTATGGGGGGGGGTAGTTCATTCAGAGCTATATGGATGATAAAAAGAGTTTTGTTTTGTTTAAAAATGGCACTTAGTTGTTTCTGATAATTGTATGATCTTAATTTCCAATAATCAAACAAATATACACTAATGATACCTATATTGAGTGTCTTTTTTAAGTTAGGGAAGCGCTCACACAGAAAGTGGGGACCAGAGCAGGGGGGAAAGAGGAAGTATGAGTAGCAAGCTAGAATATATCATTACGTAAGTCCTCTTCTACCATTCTTTCTTCCAGGGGTAGAAACATGTGTTCTACTCTCTTTCACCATTTGTGTTATCCTTCATAAGTATGAAGCAGTTTGAACAAGTCTGGCTATCAGAAGCTGGAAGCCTCCTGTATTTGTAGAAGCTCCCCATGCATTATAATAAGCCATGTGGGATCAGGCCAAAGGTCAATCTAGTTCACAGTGGTGAGCAAGATATCTTTTGGAAAACCAGAATGAGGACTTGAACACAACAACATTTCTCCACTTGTGATTCCCAGCAACTGGTATTCAAAGGCATACCGCCACAAGTACTGGAGGTAGCAGGAAGACATCATGGCTGGTAGCCTTTGATAGCTCAGTCTATCTTCTAAAGCCATCCATGTTGGTGGCCCACATTACATCCTGTGGCAGTGGAGTTCTAAAACATGTGGAGAGTTTCTACAAGTAAATATGTTTCTTCACTTCACAAGTTTGCACTCCAATTCATGGAGGGTGATCATAAAGAGGGAGGGGTGGAGGTAGCATGCTCATCCCTGCTGTTGAGAGAGGGGAGAGAGAGAGAGAGAGAGAGAGAGAGAGAGAGAGAGAGAGAGAGATTGAAGTGGATTACTGTGTTTAAATAATGCTATGTTAATGTCGGAAGCTACTATCAAAATCTAAACAAATGCACATAATCAATTATATACTATTGACAAACGTCTTTGTGTTACTCTAAATCACATGCACTGACCAAACAGTTCAGGTCCAACGATTGTTCATTAAACATTATTTACTAATTTGGGCACACAGGAAGCAAACTGTATTCCCATTCTATGTGCCACTAAAATTGATCCAGTGCAATTTAATACAAGAATTCTCAGTGGACTTGATGAGATAACTGTTAGGTAGATTTGTAGCTGGTTGATTGACCAAACCCAAAGAGTGCTCACCAACAGTTCCTTGCTATCCTGGAGCACAGACTTAACAAGCTTAATGATGCTGCAGGAAAAAAGGTTAAAAAGCTGATGCTATTCTAGGCTATATCAAGAGACATATAGGTTTTTAAATAAGAGTTGGATGACCATCTGTCATGGATGCTTTAGTTGAGATTCCTGCACTGCAGGGGGTTGGACTAGATGAGCCTTGGGGTCGCTTCCAACTTTACAATGCTGTTATTCTATGGAACTTGTTCCTGAGCAAACAAGTATTGCATTAGAGTCTTACTAAGTTTGACTCAACTATCCCAAAACATCATGGATTCTTTAGCCATGATTCCTTCATTGCAAGGGGTTAGAGTAGGTGATCCTTAGAGTCCCTTCTAACTCTCCAGTTCTATGATTCTGTAATCTGAGGACTGTTGCTAAAATCCACCAGGCAAGTCACTTTTTAAAAAATCTTATTAGGTCTCTAGGGTGATGCTTTTAAGTCCATAACCATGCATTTTCATTTGCTGTTTCCTCTAACTGTCAAAAAAACTCCAGTGGCTTTAAAAGCGCATAACTTTATAGCAGTTGACCACATCTGACTTGATCCCAGGTTTCCCAAGGCTCTCACTTCACTCCTATTAAGGTCACAGTGTTGCTATCACAATTTTATTTGCTCTGCTCTTAAATCCACCCAGTTGTCAGTCAATCTGATATTCTAACACCCAATTTTCCAGCACTTTGAGTTTAGGTCTTTAAGCTTCTATTGCAGTGTGGATATTTTATGGGAGATTCTGAACACACGCTGTGAAGAAGGCACCAAACAAATTCATAAATGCTGCACACAATCTTGTGGTTAGCTATTGGGCTACCTCTGCACATCTTGCTGACTGCTCACATCCCATTTCAGTGCAATTATCTGCAATAGATAAGATCACCAAGTGGCTGCTATCAGAAGTCTGTTCCCTCCCTCATGTTGATGGTGTGATGTTATCAGGTATTGACTGATCAGTTACAAGAGGAGGAAAAGGATCAGCAGTTGTATACACTCATTGTTTCCTTCTAGATAAATTTGAAAAAGTTCTTGAGCTGGCAACAAATAAGCCTAATTTTTAATTTCTTAAGTACCAGGGGGTGCATTCAGTGTTAGCCGTACTCAGAGTAGACCCACTGAAAGTAATCAACATGACTAACTTGAGTCTCTAATCTCAATGGATGGAATTCAGTGTTGGTCTTTTCCAGCTGAACAAGCATTCCAATTTGCTAGATGGATCAATCCCACCTCCTTCCTGTGCATTCCTGTAATGTGCTGGGGGTTCTTCCAACCCCCAGAACCAATTTAGGGGGGCAAGTGGAGAGCACTGAGTGAGAGGGGAGGCAACTCCATTGCACAAGTGGAAGTCCTTGTGCAGGACTTCTGATGGGGCTGGTTAAGCAAATCCTGCCCAGTGGTTCTGCTTTGAGTAGAATTTGGTTGGCTACAACCCTGGGGGTTTTGATGAAACCCAGATTAGCCTAAGTATGTTTTTCTCCTTGACTGAGTTTAAATTATTAGCCAATTTATATCCCCATTTGGAACAGAAAAGCCAGAAAAAAGATTAGAAATTAACAGACCAGCAGTTGGAACTGGTTGCTGTTATAGAAATGGGGCATGGTTCTGTGGTAAATGCTCATATTTGATGGAGTTAGAGAATGTGATGGAAGGAGGAATTCTTTTAAGCATCATTCCCTGATTATTACACTTCTCCAGAATCCATTGTTTGCGTCCATCTGTCTCAAGGGACAGGTATCCTTGGATGAGTTGACAAGAGAGATATCCTTGGAATCTGAGGACAGCAGGCTAGAAACACCAGCTGCTAAAAGAGGCAATAGACAAGTAAATATATCACAGCAGAGGCAAAGCTTGAGTTTCAGTCTCTTCAGATTGAGTTTCAGATTGAGTTTCAGTCCTAGTTTATGTCTATGACAACTGATGCAAGAACTGAGCCCAGATGTAGATGGGTCTTCACCCCCTGACTGACACTTGGTCCTTTCCAGGGTGCTACTAGGACCCAGACTTGTGCCTTTATTTCCTTTCAGCATGAGGTCTTATCTTGAACCAGGACACCCACTGCAACCCCTGCTTCATCAGGAGCTACCATGTAACTATGACTACCATTTGGAACAGAACCACAGCAGAATTGGTGCCTCTGTTTAATATATTTCCCACAAGAGCCCCAACACCAGTTTAATTTGGCTTACCTGGTGATTACTGGGATGCCAGGATAAGGGAATAGGTAGGGAATCTAAAATGGGATGCTTCCCAGGGACTCAGCTGCAGTTCACTTTGCTGAAGCAAAGGAAAAAGAGGACGTGTGAGAGAGCAGGTTGAGATGGGCAAGACGGATGCTGTGGACTGCTGGCATGCTAGTCTGTCAGTTAAGTTGGGAAGACGGGTGCACGACACAGCTAAACAACCTAATGTGATATATTCCCTCAGGGCTCAAACTAGACATGACAGTTTGCAGTTCTGCTTGTTTAAACACAAAAGTGCCCCGCTGTGCCCTCACCCAGGGACATAAAGGCAAGAAAAATGAAGAAAGAGGGATTTCCACAAGGGCTGTGACTGATTCTCAGCTATTCAAAACTGGGATCTGTAATGAGTGAACTCTTAGCATCCAAGGAAGGTGACCCTCTCTGGGCTGAGATAGCAGCTGCTTTGTGACCAAGTGCACGAGTGACACCCTTCCCTGAAATTGGGAGTAGTTACTGCTAACCACTTCATCTTCTCACAACCAAATGGTAACTAAGTTGAGGGAGTCACCACCAGTCCCCAAGCTCCCCACAAACCCCTAAGCTCTGAATGAGCCAGGCACTGCTATGCCAGTTGCGACCAAGGTGAGGGGAGTACTTAAGTGCCACCCCACCAGGGAGCAACTCCTTTGCCTGCTTGGCAGTATAGAAAGGAGCTGTGTTCAGCCGCTGCTGCTCAATACAAGATTGGCAATGCAGGATGCAACTACAGTACCCCTAGCAGATGGCAGCCCAGCCTTTGGTAAAATCCACCCAGTAAGAAAGAGAAAGGTTTTTTTTGCAGGAGGAGGTAAACAACCCTCATCTCTGTATAGATAAGGGGCAAGGTGCTGTAGGAATTCCTACTTGGCTTGTAAGCAGCCCACACTACTTCAGAGGTGGATCAGACTGGCATCAAGGGGATGGGCTCACAGCTTTATATAATTGCTGAACTAGCCCACCTATACTGCTGTATGTTGCCCGCCATAGTGGTAGCATTATGAATCATCTTAAGGCCAAGTACTTGACTCCTCAAGGAAACTTGCTACTCAGATAGGTGGGGAAGAAGTTGATTTCATACAGAAAAGGGAGATTGGGCAGCACTCCCCAAAATCATATAGTTATAGGAACTAGAATTCTCTCAATTGCTGCAGCTTACCTTCCTTTATCCCCTCATGGAGGGAAATGTTTGAGGATTCAGGACAGATAAAAGGAAGTATTTGTTCATGCATATCATAGTTAAACTCTGTAACTTGCTCCCACAGGAGGCAGTGCAGTCAATATCAACCTTGAATGATATTGGACAAATTAATGGAGGAGAAGGATATCAATGGCTACCAACCCTTATGGCTATGATCTGCCTCCATAGTTGGAGGCAATAATGCTTCTGAATGCCAGTTGTTGGAATCCACTGTTGGGTGGGAGTGCTCTTGTGCTTCGGTCCTGCTTGTGGGCTTCTTATAGGCAACTGAGAGAAAAGGATGCTGGAATAGATGGGCCATTGGCCTGATCCAGCAGGATCTTCATATGTTCTTATGTTGTTCCACTTGTTGGCATGCAGCCAAGGAAACGGGGGCAATTGGCAGGCCCCCAGCTGGCACCAGCCTTTGTGCCAGGTGAACTCCAGTCCTTGGTGCAGAATGAATCTGCAACCTGAGCTTCAGAAGCTAGGGCATGCTACTCAGCAGAGTAAACGCTGCACAACAGAAGTAGCAGGAGAGGCTGTGTGAGCATATTTATAAGCAGTTTATTTAGTGTACATCAGGACAAATGGAAACATGTCTGATCTCCTTCATGTCCAAAGCAAAATGGCTAAAGCAAAAGCTATATACAAACGGAAGTTCCCAGCAAGCTGTGCTGGAGTGTAAACAGGCATGTGACACACAACAGTCATGCCTGTTCCTTAAGGTGGAACGGAATATCCCAACACCACTAACACCCTGTTATTGCACACACGTGCACACACACGCACACACGCACACACACACACACACACACACACAGAGAGAGCCAGAGAGAGAGAGACAGACAGACACCCACCCACCACTGCAAAGCTGACCACCAATACCAGAGATTTTATGGGAAAGAGGTTGATGTGACAATGCTACATATTTTCTTCCTGTTCCGCCTGTTCTGCTGCCCTTAATATCTAATAAAACTGTAACTGCTATTACCCAGGACATTTTTCTCTTCCTTCAGGCTATTGCTGCAGCATTCTTTCCTTTTGTTTCTTAATCAAAATAAGAAGAGTGTAGTGCTGACAATTTGAAGACACACCATGAATTAAGTTTTCTTCTTCTTCCATGCACACAAGAAGTTGCTGGGATAAAGTGGCCCTGACAACAAACGGAAAACAGACATTTTCTCTTGAAATAAATACTACTATTATGGCTTAAGCCTATGCATTATTTGCTTCTCCAAGCCAATGTTTTTTGGGGGACTCTTCCTTTGCAAGCAATGTGGTGGACTCCAGGGAATGCTCAGCCTAATGTGAAATATCAGAAACCTACATGCCATTCTTTGATCTTGACTGCACATGACAGCTGGGAAGGCACTTTTTTGCACTTTCGTTTTTAGCCAGTCAGAAAGTATTTACCAATATGGCAGTGTTGAATAGAAAAGGGCCTTTATTAATTCAGGCATCTGGTTCAAAGAAAAACAAGCTCTAATATGGATGTGATATAATAGTCACGCAGGCAATTCCTGAAGCCTTTCCCTTGGGCAACAAAAATTAAAATTAACCACTACAGAAAGATCTGTGTTGCTCTCTGAGTTTGGAAAGAGGAAATGAGGAAGATCTATGTATATTCTTCCAAATTTGCTCCCCTGCTTCAGAATTCTGATGTCCATTTAATGAGGTTCAACCTTGTAAATTGTTTTGGAAATAGGTTTTAAAATGGCTAGTGACGGTATACTCATTCTGACCTGAAGGATACTAACCTGCTGTTTGTGTAGAATGCATTGTGTGGTTTTGAACTAACATTTTTGAAGAGCAATCTCCTCCCACATTAACATTACCATTTGTTGCATTCATTATTAGAGGTTCAGCATTCCATTATTAGTTAAGCAGTGAAGAGGAATTTTAATTGTGGCACCTTGACTCTGACTTTCCTCTCTTCAGCTTTGGAAATTCTTGTGTAGGGACACTTCCAGGGTTGTTTTGACTATGCGCAATCCCCAAAATGTAACATCCATGCAAGTTATGAGTAAACTGTACTTAAATATTTCCAAACTTTTAATGGTGAACCTCATTCAATTATCAACCTTCCTGAACTTTCTCCCACTATCATTTGATGAAGACTGTGCTAGACATTTTTTTTAAAAAAATAAAAAACTAGAGAAAGAAAGAATTGACAGAAGGAGACTAGCTGTGGAGATGCAATGCTGCTGCAGATATAGCAGTCCCAATTCTAAAGGCTTGGAACAGATTTGGGGACAGGCCAAAGGCACAATGCATGAGCCTGATGAGTGGTAGGAAGGGGTGTGTGGTGGGTGCCATCACTGAGGGGGGTGACAAACTGGCAAAAATATGTGTTTTTTAAAAATAAGAAATTCCCATCGTGAGAAACGGTTTTAAGTGCTTATGCTCATAATGTTAAGTAAATAAACTAGAAAATAACACTTGCAACTATATCTTATTTTCCCTTCTTTTAATAATTTCAATAGGGGGTGGTGACAAGAAATTTTCCACACCGGGTACCACCTGACCTTGCTACACCACTGCAGGTAAGCTGTAGTGACACTAGAAGTGAGGATAACAGGCTCACCACATGGGCTGCTACTGCACATAATGAACACCACAAGAGCAAATCTAGCACAAATGGGCATAGGGTAAATAAAGGAGGTATCCTTGCCCGTCCCACTGACTTTGTTTGTTTGTTTGACCTAGCATAGCTTATAGGCAGAAACACATTTCACCTTTCCAGGCTGTAGCACACCTGTGTTGCAGCCCACCTCAGGCTGCCAAATGCCAACCAGACATGCAAGACAGAGAATCTATCTTTCTCTTCCCTCATCCATCCCTAGTAACTGGGGATCAATTGCTCTAACATTAAATGCTGCCTTAAAGTAAAGTCCATCCTCTTTCATAATTTCCTGCTATTACTGCTAATTTAATATATTAATGCTCTAGAATTTCCGGGGGGGGGGGGACCATAAGTGACAGTTCCAGCTGAAATATGTTTTAATGAACACCTCTGAACTTTTGTTTATTTAGAAAGTTTTCTCCCTTTTCTTTCCATGGCTTAATGCAACATTTCTGCTGTTAGCAGCTTTCACATTTAATGTCACAGTGATCTTTCACTGTCAGTCAAGTCGGCATCTTGCTATGATTAGTCCTACAGTACAGCTAATCATACTATTCAGTGCTATGACCATGATCTTCTACTTATTGCATTTAAGAGTCAGTGGCAAATGGATTAAACTGACATTAGGTCAGAGCATGCATCTTTGTAAATACTTAGCAGGATCAAAAAGCAAGGAGACTCCAGTTCAGAGTATGTGTGTCTGTTTTGTTTACTCTTAGCTCATTTATTACCACCTCAGAGGATCCTCAGTGTGCCAGTGCATTCATACTTCAGAATATGCTGAAGTAAGGCTACTGACATATACTGCTGGGTCTGTTCCTACAAGAGATCAGAAACTCTCTTCATCATTGGATTTCTCACCTGGGCTTGCTTTTATACTACTCCCCATATTTTCTTCCCTTATGTCCCACTGACAAACAGTTCTATACCCACTCCTTGTGCCCCTTGGACTCTTCTTCTCAGACACTCATTCATTAGTCTCAGTTTTCTATTCTGCTATAAATGCCTTTATCTGAGAGGGCATCATCCTCTTCTTATCCTATGACCAGCCTATTATTGGGTTCTAAGGTACCGCCTCTGAAATACCTTTCTCATCTCACTATTCTTTGGATTCCGCTTAAGAGGGAACCAGCTTCTTTTCGCTGTTCCCTTAAGCTGCTCAGCTTGTAAGTGAGAAGGAATGAATCGCAATCTCTTCTACTTAATTTAATTGTCCTGGAAAAACACAAAAACCAAAATGCAACTATACTTCAAAATCTGCATTTCTCTGAATTTTGGGGTGCAGTTCTCCTACCAAATAATGTTTACAGGTCTGGCAGACCTAAAGTTATATTATGAAGCTTCGTGTCTTTGCTGGTTGAAAGAATGGATAAAATTAGAGAACACAGAATTGTTGGATTTAGAAGGGTATGACAATAGATTTGGGTGGCATGTGTATTTATGGTGTGATAAGAACAGAATGCATAAAGGTTTTGGAAATCACATTTTTAGAGGACCGTTAATTGAAGTGGTACAAAAACCTATTAGAGCCTAAAACTCCAATGTGGCTATCGCCATTGGAAATAATGAGTATGAAAAAGGTCAATATGACAGGGAATTGGGCCACATATGAAAATTTGGTTATTAAAGAAGGAGATAAGTGGAATCTGAAACCATATGAAGAGGTTAAAGAAAAGGTGAATGATTGGTTGCAATATTTCCAACTGAATGCAATGTTTAAAAAAGAGATACGAGAAAAAGGTTTTTTAGGGAAAAAATCAAGGTTTCATCAAGAAATCTTGAATAGTGATGTAAAAATATTGTCAAAAATGTACAAATTATTACTTGAATGGCACACAAAAGATGAAGAAGTAAAAACGGTAATGATTCAATGGGCCAAAGATTTTGGTTACAATATACAATTAGAGGAGTGGATAAAACTTTGGAAAGAGGGAATGAAATTCACCGCATGTACTACGATAAAGGAAAATGTTATGAAAATGATATACAGATGGTATATAACTCCTGTGAAACTTGGAAAGATGTTTAAAGTTAGTAACAAATGCTGGAAGTGTCAAGAGAAAGAAGGGACATTTTATCACATGTGGTGGGAATGTAAGAAAGTGAAATGCTTTTGGGAAATGATTTACAATGAGATGAAAAAAATGTTGAGATATACTTTTGTAAAGAAACCAGAAGCATTTTTACTTGGTATAGTAGGGAATGATGTTGAAAAGAAAGATATGAAGTTATTTAGATATGCAGTAACAGCAGCCAGAATTTTGTTGGCCCAAAGGTGGAAACAGGAAGAAATGCCAACGAGGGAAGAATGGAGAACTAAACTGACAGAGTATGCAGAAATGGACAAATTAACTGGGAAAATTCGAAACCAACTCGACCAGAGATTCACCGAGGACTGGAACAAATTTACAGAGTATATGAAAACTGTATGTGATCCGGAAATAACGCTTGTTGGATTTCAAGAAGCTCTGTGAAAAAATAAACTGGAATGTCGCTTAAAAGAGAAGATAAAATAGGGATTGTTAAAGTGCAACATAAATGTATGAAATGTGAGAAGTTGTGATAAATACAAAAATTGTCAGATAGGCTGATGGAAGTCAAAAAGATTGTATAAGTTAAATTGGATGTTTAATTATAAATGGATTGGTTATTGGAAACTTGAATAAAAATTAAATTCAAAAAAAATGTTTACAAAAAATGTGTAAACCAGGGAATGGTGCATAAAATGCATGTAACTGGAAAAAAATCACATACATTAATGTATTATGTCAGTCGAAATTGCTTTCAAAAATGTGTGAAATAGGGAAAAATGCACATAAAAGTATGTATTTTAGGAGAAAAGCACAATAGAAGTCTGATTAATTTTCATGAATGTTTGTTTGTTTTTAAAAGTAGTATAAACTGATAAAAAATGGACAGAACTAAACTTAATATTGGGTAAATGGAATCCACACATTCAGATGCTTGTTTTTATATATCCATTACTGGAGGGCAAGAGGGTATTGGATTTCATGCAAGCAGGCAAGGGTAGCCTACACACTGCCCTATAGCTGATGTTGAACTCACATAAGACCTGGCCAGTGATCAAGGATGATGGAAACTGTAGTTCAGCAATATCCCTGATTATAGACATCTGATTGGCCATTGTGAGAATCAAGATGCTAGACCAGGTGGATCTTTGCACTAATGCAGGAATCCCCTTAATTACCAGAAGCTAACATGTGTATTACAGAATTATGACAGAAGCAGAGAAATGCAAGCTTGGAATCAATTGTGATCTGCATATTTGCTGACAATTTCCCCAAAAGATTTAAGTACTCCCGAATGAAATAAAAGGTCCAAGTGTTGACTATTTATCTTGCGTGAGTACTAGAAAGTCTGCAATAAGCAGGTCTCTATCTTATTTTAAAATAACATTACACGAAATTGAGTATCACTAGGCAATTGCATAGACACACTCTTGTGGGCATCTGCAGTGTTTGTACAGACCAAGAGTGGAGCATGTTCTGTGATTAAGCCTTGACCTACAAGAATTCAGTTAGCTCAGTTTCTTGCTGTGCTGTTGACATCACCACTAAAAAAAATGGTACAACAGTCACATGTTGATTAAAAGTGGGAAGAGACTCCAAATTAATTTAGCTTAGACTAATGAAGGTCAATCATGTTGCTGTAATTAGTGGAGGCAAGTTGTTAAAATACAAGCCCATCGGGATGTAGAATCTCATGTTTCTTTTCAAAGTATTATGAGTAGTATGGGGTTTTGCCATTGGGCAAATCTGAGTGTTTTTGCACTTTAATTATTGGCTCATGTCAAATTTATGGAGGCTGTTCATCTTTCTAAAAGTTGATAACAGGAGCAAACCCACTGAAAACTTACCACATTTCAATTATCAGTGATGTGGGTATTTAGTATTTTTGTTAGCAAATAGCAAAGCCAAATAGCTAGAAAGGCTGAGTAAAAGCCTGGAGCTTTACTCTTATATTTCTTTTGATACTAGTAAAGGTAAAGGGACCCTTGACCATTAGGTCCAGTCATGACTGACTCTGGGGTTGCAGCGCTCATCTCGCTTTATTGGCCGAGGGAGCCAGTGTACAGCTTCCGGGTCATATGGCCAGCATGACTAAGCCGCTTCTGGCAAACCAGAGCAGCACACGTTTATCTTCCCGCTGGAGCGGTACCTATTTATCTACTTGCACTTTGACGTGCTTTTGAACTGCTAGGTTGGCAGGAGCACGGACTGAACAACGGGAGCTCACCCCGTCACGGGGATATGAACTGCCGACCTTCTGATCGGCAAGTCCTAGGCTCTGTGATTTAACCCACAGTGCCACCCGCGTCCCATGTCTTTTGATACTACTGGGCGTTTAATAATAAATAATGTTCCAAGTGTAAAACATTTTGTAACAGAGGTTTAGAAAATAGAAAGAAAAGAAAGTATACTTAGTCCTTATTTTAAGCAGGGTGGGGGGGTGATGAATGGTGCTTAGAAACATTACTGGTTAATAACTTATAACTTCTAATTATTTGTTTATTTTAAATATTTATATACCACCTCTCATTAAAATGATGCCAAGGTGGAGAAAACAATAGGAGAGATTCTTAGTGGCATGCCATTCAAGCCCTGGTTAGTCTCAGTCTTGCTTAATGGACAGTAAATCACAAGCACACACTAGAAATACCTTGCCTGCTGTTGTGAATCCAATTGCCTTTCAGTCCAATTAATCCTTATCAGTACTGCTATCCTTCACATCACTCTATGGACAAGAACTTAAAAGAGAAAATTAGAGACAATAACAGCACTGCATTTTTCAAAGGTGGAATGAAAATCACAATAGGCTTCAATGGTGCCGTGCAATTAAACACATTGGTATCTCGATATTATTACAGGGTAAAGACAATTGCAAAATGAATTGCATACAAATGAGTTATTTAGCCAGGGCTCACAAACTGAATTAAAAGCTTGGGACACATGACTTAGTTCTGGTCAGGAGTTCTGAGTCACTGACCAATAACAAATGGCTCAGGGAGGTACAAGGATGTGAGCGTGCAGAAAACGCTTGTCCCAAATGGGAGGGGATTTGGTTTCATCACTTATTGCCCCTCCACACTTGAATTTTTATAACAACGTAAGATAAGTCAAAAGTATTTACAAGATTCTGTTTTGGAGACGGCAACCCCCCCCCCCCAAAAAAAACCCCACCCTACCACCCAACCCTATGAAGGTATATTCACAAATTAAAAGAGGTGGCACTAATAAATACAAATATTATCCATCTCTTTTAGCTACTGGTAAATCTCAGTGTAGAAGTGCATATTCTTTAGCATCTCCCCAAGCAAAAACTCTAGAGACAGTGTGAAATACATGGGGACCCAACTGGACCATGCTTCTTAATAAGGAAACAGGAGTTTCAGCCTACCATTGCAAATATCAGCTGCAGTTAAGTGATAGTGTGGGACTGCAACAGTTTACAGCTTATTAAGTCAGAGACAGCTACCCTGCCAGGGAGACAAATAGCTTTACACAGGGGAGACCCAAGACAACACCAAAGGAGAGCATCATCCATGGCTAATAATAAACTAGATATGATGCTTACTAGACCTTTTTTCTGCCAGAGGAAGACTATCCTGTGGGACTCCTGGTTCCACTGCTACTTCATTTACATGGGTGAATACATCCAGCACATTTATTTTATGATTCAGACAGCAGGGGCTGTTTTGTTTTTGTTTGTTTGTTTTCAGATCCCATTGAATTGCAGTGATAATTTTTTTGTTGATCTCTCCAATTTCTCAAAAGAAATTAACCACAAGTATATGAGCAGCATGGGGATGGGGGATGTCATGGAACATTCCCATAGTAATGGTGGAGTAGGATTGACAGCATGCTCTAATATTTTTTTATATATATACCAGGAGCAGCTAACCTTTCTTGGCCTGAAAGCTCTGTTGATGGTTGACCATTTCTCCAAGGGCTGCATATCAGCATCCACATGTGCATGTCACATGTACATGCAAATACACTTGCATATGCACAAACACCTGCACAGCTAAGACTGACTAAGTGGTTACCTTTAGGCATCTTTAGGGGGATGGGCAATTTATATAGCCTGCCATCAGGGCTCTGGGATCTATGGACAGAATATGGGTCATCTTTGGGACCATCTTGTCTTACATGACTGAAGGAGGCTTCCCTACTTACTTTCAAAGGTTTGGCTGGGTGGGGAGGAGTCAAAACTGATACTCCCCTTTGACAGGACATGCTCACCTTAAGGAATTACAGACTAGATTGCTTTCGGCTACATATATGTTGTAAATTAAATAAAGCGGCCTTAGGTCAACCCAACCTACAGCAGGTTTTCTTCTTCAGGTCTTCAGGTCACAAATACTTTCTCTCCTATGTTTATGGGACTTTACCCCCATGGTTATGAGTCCAGATGCTTGGATGAGCCCAAGTTCTAGTGCTTTCCCAACATGAAGGATAAAAAGAATGAGAAAATTTCTTTCTTTTGGCTGCGTTCGTCTGTGTATGTGTGTGTGTGCTGATAGATGTTTTAGCCCCACCTTATCTATTCAAAATAGATTGAATTCATCCCAACCGAAACATGAAGTAAACTGTACATACCAGCACAAAAAGCATAAAAGGTACATCAAGCAAACATAATTGGTAAATCCTTCGCAGCAGCTTTAAAAATTCATAAACTGCAGAAGGTGAGTGGTAATTATCTTTATATATCACACGAGTATTTTGATCAATTTAAATTAGCCATTGGTGGTCATTCATCCCAGATGGATGTATGGTCTTTAACAAAGAAAACCCATACATTAATAATCTACAAATGTATTTTTTATCATGGACCACTTTTAGGGCCTGCTTTCTGACTCATTGGTGTTCCTGTGATTGAAAATGTTTCTATAGTATTTATTCAAAACTATTGATCAAAGACTAAAATTAAACCTAAGTCAGTTTTCAGAGGCACTAGTGAAAGCAAGTAGAATTATACAGGCCATACATAAGAATCTGAACTTTCTAGTATTGCTGAGTTATAAGAAACCTTGGAGGATAAGATGGAGAAAGATAAAGTTATAAAAAAATAAGCTAATGTTCTATTCTCCAAATTCTTAATCTTGAGAAATCCCCATGGCTACAAACTGTATGTGCAGAGAAATACTTTCACCGATGAAACATCATGATGCTCAACAAGGGATGCTGGCTTATAAACACTATGGTTACAAATGCTAAGTAGGCAGCAATTCCAGAATGCTCACTGCAGTATTATGTAAACTCTACCCTCCAGATATAGCTGAAAGCTCTGTTTTTAAAAGTAAGAAAACAAGGTTGCAATTCTACACAAACTTGCTTCGTAAAAACTCCCACTGAACACAATGGGGCTGATCTCTAAGAAGATATGTACAACATGACAATGTAGATAAATGCAGAAGTGGTGTGAAATTCAAGATGCAATTGTTAAAACCCTGTCCTTTGTGCAAATACTAACTTTAGAAGAACTATCAGCTTGGTATTAATCTCAGTGTGCAAAGGTAGTTCCTTCCCTCCCTAATTCTAAACTCCTGTCCTTTATTGGATTAAGTTAGGTGGTTCATAAACTTCCGAGTTCAAATACTTTGGATTTATTGTGCTTTTTATATCCTTTATTTATTTCAAATATTTATTGCTTTACTTTTACTGCTACGGACAGTTTACAAGTTAAAAGGTTGAAATCAAGTTGAAAGGTTGAAATCATGAACCAAAACTGATAGAAACCTAGACAAATTTATTTCTTTCAATTAGTGAACAATATTTTCAGGTTCCATGCCATCTTCATGGCACTGACTGGAGCAAATCTAACCCCTGTCTTCAAAGCTTCAAGCGACGGAGCATCATTCCCCAGAGTGTAACAGCTATAGGCTGATAAAAAGGTAAAGGTACCCCTGCCCGTATGGACCAGTCGTGTCCGACTCTCTCTTGCTTAAGAGGCCGGGCTGATAGTTTCCTTCAAATCAGTGTTGTTCTTTAGGTTAATAATCTGATCCAATGTAAAATGGCTAAAAGGGGAGACTTATATTGGCAATTAGATGCTCACCTTAATTGCCAGTGCTCAACAACTCAGCCTGTTGTTTATGCATATATTATGTTAGCCTTGTTAGGTTGGAGAAGAGATACAGATGCATATCCATATTAGTCTGATGTTTTAGAAGCAGAATAAAGCAATTTGAACTCTGCTTCTGGGAAAAGCATACTTTAATCTATTGATTTTTGAGAGTAATTGGTGTCTATTGTTGTATAGGGAAATGTGTAACCAAATGCTTCCAAACCTGCCTTGCTACATCATTAACACCACATTTATGTCTCAAGATTCCCCACCCCCACCCCCACCATCCTTGCATAACATATTAATCAAAAGCCTTTTGGCTCAAAGAATAAAGTGAAATCGTGACCAAATGACACCATTTACATGCAATGGAGTTGATTCATTCCACTTTCTCTTTCTGTCGCAACAATAAGGAAATTAAGAAAGAGCAAAATTGAGCATAATTACACTTCAAATCCATTAACATTTGCTTTGTATGAAGAAATGCACAGGTCTATAAATATAAAAACCTTATAAATTTAAGCATGATCAATTAAATGTTAAGTATTTTTCCCCCACCACACAGAATCTTTTCATGAAACAAAAGATAAAAGATAGCACTTTGCAAAGTTTTTTGAATTAACAGTATGTTCATATTAAAAGCAAAGGGATTTTGCCAATTAGCTTCTAATTAATTCTTATAAATGTGGATTGTGTAATTTAAAAGTAAAATACCCCCTACCCATAATTCAAACAAAAGAAAGAAGAGGAGAAAGAAAATGGGACTCTGGGCACTTCAGATAGGTACAAGATTTCCTTCCTGGCTTCCGTTTTATAATATAAATGTAAAATTTAAAATAATATTACATATTTAGAAAGTCTTAAGCATGAGTTATTAACAGTTGGTTGGATCCTCGCTTAGCCAAATCTGGTCTAGGCCCAATGAAGTGAACAGAACTTAATTTGGTCCCAATTAACTTAAGTCCTGGTGGGACGCAGGTGGCGCTGTGGGTTAAAGCCTCAGCGCCTAGGACTTGCCGATCGAAAGGTCGGCGGTTCGAATCCCTGCGGCGGGGTGCGCTCCCGCTGCTCGGTCCCAGCGCCTGCCAACCTAGCAGTTCGAAAGCACCTCCGGGTGCAAGTAGATAAATAGGGACCGCTTACCAGCGGGAAGGTAAACAGTGTTTCCGTGTGCGGCTCTGGCTCGCCAGATGCAGCTTTGTCACGCTGGCCACGTGACCCGGAAGTGTCTCCGGACAGCGCTGGCCCCTGGCCTCTTGAGTGAGATGGGCGCACAACTCCAGAGTCTGTCAAGACTGGCCCGTACGGGCAGGGGTACCTTTACCTTTAACTTAAGTCCTATTAGTTTCAATAGGTTGTATCCAGGTTTTTGTTTTGGTAGTACAAAGAATTGTATGCTGCCTTTTATGAAAACTTCTCATGATATGAGAAAATCCATTAAAAATACAATACCAACCATGACATGAATCCAGCAGCATTAAGAGTTAGCAGAAAAATTGACTAAACCAACTATGGCAAATGGGTGGCATCAGAAGCCAGCAAAACCAGCAGCAAATTGGTAACTTTTCATGATGCATCAAAATGGTATCACTGTTGGCATATGCCTTGTTTCTAGAAAAGACATCACCCTGGTTGTTGTAAGATGTGCTTCTGCATGCTATGGTAGCACTGGGAGGGTCCTGTAGTGAATGTGCAAGTCCATCAAGGAAAAGGTTCCCTGTTCCCCTGATCCCCAGTTGTTTAGGGATTTTTAGTTCAATATCAAAATCTCAAACTTGACCCAGTAGCGAACTGACAGTCAGGGCCTTTAATAATCAATCAATCAATCAATTAATTAATAGCGTTATATGCCCACAGCCAGCAGTTCCATTGAGCTACCTAGCCTCTGCATTCTGCATTAATTGCAGGTTCTGGACCAAACTTAAGGGCAGCCTCCACATGAAGGGCACTACAGTAATCACGGATCACTCTGGCAAAGCTATCCATTTCTGGGAACTGCCTTAGTTGGTGTATACCAACCTATGATGCTAAAATGGTAACGTGTGGGTGGCGCTGTGGTCTGAACCGCTGAGCCGCTTTGGCTCCCGTTGCTCTCTCCCAGCTTCTGCCAACCTAGCAGTTAGAAAGCACACCAGTGCAAGGAGATAAATAGGTACCGCTGTGGTGGGAAGGTAAACGGTGTTTCCATGCACTCTGGTACTCATCACAGTGTTCCATTGCATCCCAAAGTGGTTTATTCATGCTGGCCACATGACCCGGAAAGCTGTCTGTGGACAAGTGCCAGCTTCCTAGGCCTGAAGTGAAATAAGTGCCATATCCCATAGTCACCTTTGACTGAACTTAACTGTCCAGGGGTCCTGTACCTTTTTTTTACCTTTATGATGGTAAAAGGTAAAAAATCTAGCCACTATGGCCACCTGGATCTCCAGTGACAAATATGGGTAACAGAGCACACACACAAACACACACACACCAACTATATACATCTTCCTTCATATGCAGTAAGCTCAAGCAGAACAGGTAAATTGCCCAGTTCATGCCTATTGTGTTGCTGGTTGGTAATCAGGGATTTTGCCCTAGGGAATGTCTCAGGGAGGTGCTGTAGCTCAGTGGCAGAATGGACCAAAGGTTGGGAGCCAGCATGGTGTAGTGGTTAAGAGTGGTGGACTCGTAATCTGGTGAACCGGGTTCACGTCTCCACTCCTCCACATGCAGCTGCTGGGTGATCTTGGGCCAGTCACACTTCTCTGAAGTCTCTCAGCCCCACTCACCTCACAGAGTGTTTGTTGTGGGGGAGGAAGGGAAAGGAGAATGTTAGCCGCTTTGAGACTCCTTCGGGTAGTGATAAAGCGGGATATCAAATCCAAACTCTTCTTCTTTTTCTTCCAACTTCAATCCCCAGGATAGCCTGTTAAAGCTGGGAAATACTGCATGAAAGGCTAGAGGGCAGCTGCCAGTCAGTGTCTTCCCTATTTACCCCTTAATGTTCGAATAAAAATAAGCTATTGTTGTTATTTCTGTGGAAATGTAAATTGCCTTTTAATATAAATTTCCCAACAAACACCTATTTATTTATGCAAGGAAATAGAAGCTGATGCGTTGCAAAGACTTGAAAATGGGGGCAAGCATTGTCAAAAACAACAATATGATACATAACATATTTGCACAAACCACACTGTTATACAAACAAAAACAATAATCCTTTATTAAAAGGGAAAGCCGATACTAACGCTACCGGCAAGAGGATGATTAGTTTTGAATTTATTTTTAATTAAAAAATCCACAAATATCATTATATGGACAACTAATCATATATGTAAAACTTGCATAAAATATTCATAAGGATGAAAAGTGTGCATTCTTTATGAATTTTCACGCTTTATGAAAATTAATAGTGCATGGAGGCACGGGGGGGAATAAATGCAGAAACTGAACAAAAATGTGGCCATGAGAAAAAGTCAATTTTAAAAAGTAAGAGATTATTCCTTCACAATGGGGGTGGTTGGGAGAGTCTATGGCAGAGCTACTGTCACTTTCTAAGCCCTGCCAGCTTGCTTTGCCCGAGTACGGCCATTGTGGGTGACATTTCCAAATTTCTCCCATTTTACTTGTTTCCATTTGGCATTGAATGGGAGGACACACTAATATTATTAGTAGTAGTAGTAGTATTCATTTTTTAAATTTATTAGTCCTTTTTTTTTACAAAGGTGACTCAAAGCCATTTACAATAAATAAATAGCCCATTAATTAAAACCAACATAAAACAAAACAGGGGAAAAGCGAATAGACAACTTTTGAAAAGGCAGAATAAAAACATCCCACCCACTGATGAAGGTCACAGATAATTAAAAGCCAAAGACCTGGTGGAAAATAAATCTTTTTGCTGGCTATTTCATGGTAAGTAATGATGACATCAGATGCCAGATTTAATTATGGTGCTAGTACACCTTTAGTAACTGCCAAGGAAACAAGATGGTCCATTGTCTCCCTCAATGACTGATGAAACCCTGCAAGTGGTATGTTTCAGGCCATAGAGGTTTTCCTGTCATACTGGGGCGGGTGTGGCTGTGTGCTCCAGCACGACAAATGCCAGTGTTTAAGTGGGCCTCCTATCCTAGCAGTGGAATTGCTCTTAAACCACATCCATTGACCCCTCTGCCAGCCTTTGGTCAGATTTGGGATTCCAGTCTCTAAAGGTAAAGGGACCCCTGACATTTAAGTCCATTTGCAAATGACTCTGGGGTTGCGGTACTCATCTCACTTTACAGGCTGAGGGAACCAGCGTTTGTCCACTTCCGCAGACAGTTTTTCCAGGTCATGTGGCCAGCATGACTAAGCCGCTTCTGGCAAAGTCAGAGCAGCACACAGAAATGCCATTTACCTTTCTGCAACCTATTTATCTACTAGCACTGGTGTGCTTTCGAACTGCTAGGTTGGCAGGAGCTGGGGCAGAGCAACGGGAGCTCACCCCATTGTGGGTCCTCGAACCGCCGACCTTCCAATCAGCAAGCTCAAGTGACACAGTGGTTTAAACCACAGCGCCACCCGCGTCCCTATTCCAGTCTCTTTGGCACCTCTAATAAGATATCTTTTTCTTAAATCGTAACCAGCTGAATCATTATTGTAATGGGAAAAGGGGGCTGCTCATGCGTAAGTGTTTAAATCCTCCAAGCTTTACCATCAGTTCCTAAACATTCCCAGTCCGAGGAGCCATGGGTGCGTGGCTACCTCAATCGCTGGCAGAATCCGTCAGTGGGCGTTTCCGGAATTTACGCCAACATAAGAGTTCCTTGACGGAAACTCTCCTTCTGGCTTCTCTGCATGACAGTTTCCTCCGCGGAGTGGGCGTCCCCAGCGGAGGTCCTGAGCCTGTTGGAATTCTGCCTGGGTCAGAGGAATGTGCCACAGCGTAGGCACCGGCAGATATTCCTTGGTGACCTCCCCGCTGCTACTCCCGGCAGATAAGCAGGCGAGGTCTCGGCGATTCTTCCCAGATGTGTGAGAAGAACACACCGTTCCTTCTCTCTCCCCTTTGGTGTCCCCCAGGGAGGGGAAAGAAGCAGACAGAAATCTATTTACATTCTTTATTTCTGTCTCTTACATCAGTACAGAGAAACATGTCTGCACTCAACAGCAGTAAGAATAAACTCCACCCATGTACTTCCAGTACGGGTCACATGACACACACACTGAGCTAACATCCGGTGCTCAGTACAGAATGGACTGCCCCTTTGTTCCCATGGCAACAGTCACAAACATCCTGTTTGGCTTTGCAGCCACAAGCAGCTGACTTGGCTGCTATAGCCTTTGCTTGCTGCAGCATTGCTGCTTTATGGTAACAGAGCCCTCCCCGCTGTTCTCACTGGAAACATCTTGGAGCCATTCCTCCGATTGAGTTTCTGCAGGAACTCTCCCTCTCCCCCTACTGGTTCCTTCCTCCGCATCCAAAGCTCTCCTAGCCTCCTTGAGCCCTTCCACCACCTGACTCTCCGATGGCAGTTCCCTGACAATTATGCTATCATTTCTTGAGAAGTACAGCTTGTTCCTAGGCTGGATCATTGCAATAACTTCTCTCAGTAGGAGTAGACTTTGGTCTTTCAAATTTCAGCAGTTTCCCACCTACCTCTTGCCTTCCATTCTGCTCACGTCATTATGCTATAGTTGTGACACCTTGCAGTTTCCCCTAGGCTTGGCACCCACTGCAGTGGAACCAACCATACATCCCTAAATCTGCCTCTTCTCTCAGACTGAGAGAAAGCTTTGATTTGTCTGTCTGTCACTTATTAGGCAACAAAAGTTATGAGCTTTTTGCAACCATCTGAGTTGTTATGTTTCCCCCTTCCTTTTCTGTGTGGGGGAGTATGGGTGCCCCTTTAAAACTTGCATCTTTATCAAAAGAAAGGTGTACTGTACATTCCCTGTGAGTTCCACACAAACACTAACACAAAAGAGAAATGTCTTTTAAATATTCCATTTGAAAGACATGTATGTAACAGACAAGATAAAACCCTGGACTGATTTGTGTGATATTTGGCAGGCTTCATTGTCTCCGAAGATAATTCATTCAATTCTGTTTATGTTTTTTAACCTTGTATGTTATGGGCACATTGTGATCTTTGCATTTAAGTCAATCTAAGTCGTTGAGAAAGGCAAATGAAGTTCCTCTTATGTTATGAAGTGGCCCTACAGAGTGGGGATGGCACAAAGCAACATAAGCCCACAAAACAACAAAAGAAAGTGTCTTGAAGCAACAAAATGAAAGAGCTACTTGAATGAATCCAAATCAGATATATATTTGCAAAGTCCTACAGTATATGAATCAAAGATGAATAAAGGCTGTCATTTTTAAAACATGACTCCTAATTCCTACTTACTGTCAACACAGTGAATTAGGACCTGCATTAGTGAAAATACTGCCATAATTGTTTAATTTTCCCTATCTATTTTATTTTCTCTTGTCTTGGTTTATTCAAAGTTCTTTTCTTAAAGTCCTAGTGAAATGCTTCTTAAAGTCCTAGTGAAATGCTTATTAAAATGATATGTTTCAAAAAAGGAAAACAAGGGTGATGGACACAAACTCACACCAGGTAACTCACCTCTGTCTTTCTGAAAAATATCTGAAATGCCTACCCAGTATAGAGGTGTAAAAATTTCGCTCGCCCAGAGCGAAATCTGGTGGGTCTAGTTGCTTGTTAGACTCAACAGAGGCTGGCCGTGAGAAGCATGAGCATACAATCTAATCAAAAACCCTAGATCATCTTGGCCACACAACAGTAAATACAGTGAGTTTTCGTGGTTTCCCCTTTCCCGTAGGAGTATACAAGAACCCACCATCTTGGAGCTTTCCAATTTGATTAAATATTTCAAAAGGACACAATCTATCAAAAAATTTCACATTCCACCTACAGAAATGCTACTTTTTATAAAATAGCTAAATAATCTGACAGGGTTGAAAAATTGAGTCCTACTTTCTAAAGGTTATTTGTTAGGGCGGAGGGAGGACAATATGCATATGCCAGAATAGCAAATGAAGATTGTAAATAAAATAAATCTTGAACTTAATATATAAACTACACTTCACTGTAGTCCATAGCAGAACCCCACACTAGAATACACCAAGAAGAGCCAAATTAAATTACTAGGTATTTTAGAGATATAGTTTGCAGCCTTTAGAAGTGAACTTTGCAAAGCATTTCTGGGCTTCCAAAACAAAACTGCCAAGCTTGTAAATAATCACACATCAAATGCAGCAAATGTCACATGTCTGACTATTTCTATTGGGGGGGGGGGGAGAGATTTCTGCAACAAAAAGGGCCTCTACTATGCTTTGGTTCTAGTTGCCATCTTTTCTGCTTCACATTCTCCAGAATAAGTCACCTTCCAGGATGTCAGTTAAAATGGGTATTATTATTTTTAAGGGACTAACAGTATGAGGAGGAACTCAAAGGATGACAGCTTGCTATATGAGCAGGTCCTGCTTAAGTATCTGATGAAAGGCATGGTTGGAATGTTAAATTAATTTCTGACAGTGATGATAAACACGCACAACACACACACGTATTCAGGATCACAGATTCTTGCCTTGGTACAATCAAATTCATCAGATTAGCTTGAGGAGAATAAAACCAATTTTCTGATAGCTAGCAAATCCTTCACATTGATAAAATTGTAAATTTATCCTAATTTTTAAGCTCGTAATGCCATGACAACTTAGCAATGAAGTTGTAAGGAAATCGTCTGTCATTTCCCACTAATGTTACCTGACGTGTACTCAAAATGCTCTTCTTCTTCTTCTTCTTTGATGTAGATAATTTTGTCTTTCTCAACCAGTGTAGCCAACTTAGCCAGCTCAAGGCTATGAAGAGCTAAACATTTCTAGTGGGCACATAGATAGATAGTGATTCATTTAAATGTCAGAGTCATTGACTCTTGGATGGCAAAGATTACAACTATTTGAAATGAAGCATACTAATGAGTAATGAAACTTCTTCTACCTCTATCTTCTGCTAATCTGAATAGTTTGGGATACATAACATAATAGTGCTAAAACACACACACTTCCAAAGTTCTTTGAACCAACTGAGAAGCATAATCACAAGCAGACCACACAGATGAAATTCAGGGAAAGCCTTTCTTCCTCAGCATTGTATCACTGAACTGTCTAGACCCTCAGGGATGGAAACGGGCTATATTTCTATTTTCATTTACTGTGTTATATTTCTGAGGTAATATCCCCTTCTCCAAGTTTCCAATAGACTTAATGTTCAATTCCTGGTGAAGGAAGACTGGTTCACACAAGGATGGGGTGACAAGGTGGATTCACAGTCACCCAAACAAGCAGAATATCTTATGCACAACTCTTCAGCTACAGGAGTTTTTTTAAACTGTCTGACTGCTCAATAATGCCTTTTCCCCCAATTTAGATTTTAAAACTATTTAACATTGAGGATGGGGCCCATATGACTGAACTACAAAAGTCACTTTCACATGTAATACACATTTAGGGAATCAGCCTAATTAAAGGAGGAACTTCCCTCACCCTGTCATCAGCATTAACACATTAAGACATGGATGGATCAGTTACACATCTACAGAGACAGATTTTGGCTGAAGATCAGGACTATGTGTAAGATGGACTATATCTGGTTATTAATTACCAGCACAATGTTTTGGAGACAGTGACTGAAGGAGACCCGCATTTTAACTCTGAAAAAGCTTGCTGTCTCCCTTGATAGTCTGATGTAGGTGCTGTACATCTGGAGCTATAGTGGAATGTAGTGCAACTATAGTAGACAATAGCACAAATTTCCATATTATTTGCAAACTGTTCCCCCCCCCCCCTGGAAGCAAATAATACAGAAATGAGTGCTAAACCTAAAGTATATCCCTCTGTTGTTCCAGAAGTGGCTTTTATATCACATGAAAGCTCAGTTAGAATGGAAAAGGCATGAAAATGCAGCCTCTGACTAGCTCTACTACCTTGCATCCATGCACACAGCAGAGATTTGCAAGGAAGGATCCTTTGGGCACACATCTGTATACGTGAGGGCTTACTCCCTACAGAGATTCATACTGTTCACACAGATGAGTTCCACTCCCCACTTAGTCACTGATAGAACAAATGAGCAGCTCTGGGATCAAAAATTGACAATGCTTCTGTTTATAATATGCAAGAAAAATATTTATGTTTTACTGTAATCAGATTAGCAAGCTATCCCAGCAAATAACCTTCAGCAGGGTAATTTTGGATCATGGATGGGAAATCTGACTTTCATATATGCTTCTAAGGCCATAGTAAAATCAGCAGTGTTAGAACATTGTCATTAAATCATCAAGTAACTCTCACAAGAACTTCTTAAAAATATTTTTTTATTTCCTTTCGTAAAGAAATATTGAATGACAGAGCTCAGTCTTTTGACTTTACATTAACATGATTGTAAAAGCATAGCATAAGAAGTTATTAATATTCAAGGACTGTTACCACAAATCCCTTTATAAAGCAGCATTACTTAAGCATTTGAATGGCACTGCGACATTGTTTTTCAAGGAGACTGTCCTTGAGAGCCAATAAATTCCATTTTGCTAAGAGGGTTAATTAGGGTCATACTTATAATGGGGTAAAATGGAACCAAGTGCTAGACTAAAAGTTGCCTTATATTAGTCTTGGATTTCAAGGTCGTGGTTATGTGTTATTTCTGTGGGTGAGAGTTGAAATGGGTGGGAGATCTGGGTTGTGCAGGTTTTATTTTACATAAATAAAGATCTTGGGATAGATCATAATTCTGACATATGCATAGAAGAAGGCCTGTATACATTATTCTTCTGAGGTGGCAGGGGTTTCTACTAGTCAGAAGGCTTTCCTTATTGCAGTATCCACTTCTAGAACACCTTCCTGAAAAGAACACATTGATGAAGACCCCAAATATACCTTGGGGACTCTCATACCAAAGTCTGCATTTGTCTTAGTCTTAATATGGACTGTGCAAAGAAGCTCTCGCTGCTGCTTTTCACATTTCAGTCTACAACAAGGAAGGCACAACTAATAGCATCTCTAAAGAGTGATCAGTTCTTTTAAAGAAGGCTTTTTATCTCCTAATAGTTTTAAAGGGACCAGTCATTTCCATGGCTCCTGCTTTTGTCTCATTGTATTTGCCTTCATTTTATTTTATTAATTATTATTTTTATTTGTAAGCTACTTTCGGGGACCTTTAATAACTGGGACATAAGTAATTATTAATAATATATAAGGCTGGAAGGTTTTTTAAAAAAGTTTTTTTTTTTTTGAAGGGCCCTTGGTACGTATGGTGTTAGTTTCAAAATCCTTCATTTGGTCATGTTAGTTTTACTGGTTATAATGCTAGTTCTTCTGTCCAAATTTCTAGCATTTCCTTTATAATGCAGCATCTGTTACATAATGGAACTGTGGCTTTTTGAGCAATATACTGCCATGTCACAGTAAATTTTTAAAATAGTTGGAAAGTATTACAGTATATGCCTCAATATCACCTCAAATTTTGTCATGTTAAATTACAGTGCAAAATTCCCACCATTTTCTGAGTTCAGAGAGTTCAAAATATATCTTTTTCCTGGAACAAATTAACATAGAATTGAATACAGAGCTTCCACTAGATTGCACTAGATTTCCGAAAATAGCTTTTGCATTGTGTGAAAGATCACATGACATGCAGAAATTAACAGGTAAGGAAATGTCAGGAAAACAAAATAATGTGCTGTCTGAATGCAACTGTGCTGCGCATACACACAGAGATGATTTATGTGATTGCCTCATTTCCTAATTCTACTTCTTAAAAGTAGTTAGGTTTCATTATCATGTAACAGAAAACATTTGCCATCTCTGTCATTCCGCCTACCTCTTAATGCTGTCCGCTTGATCTAACACTGAAGAAGTGTAAGTGAACGAGAATGCTCAGGTGAGAGTGCACATTTTACAGGTGAATGAGTGAATAAATCGGACAGCTTTTATTCACAGTCAAAGGAGGTATTGTCTCAGCAGGAGCAAGAACAGTATGTATTGTTTCTGTCGGTCCTTCTATAGACATTGGTAAGCAGCATGGGGGGGGGGGCGGACCAGGAAACAGAAAGCGCAGGAGGCTGTTCTGTACCAAGTTGGACTATCTCTCTCAGTACCAGTGTTTTCTTTGTCTGCCCAAATTAATTTAATCTCCATTGAAAATATTTCAATATACACTGATTAAAAGAGAGAGCTGGCTTCAAACAGAGAATATAGAAGGTGGGGACAGTGGGGTTGGCTATACAAATGCAATCATAGCCTGCCATAGGCAAGATGTTTTATGTCCAAAAAGCAAGGAAACAAGCAAGCAAGCAAAATTCCAAGACATTTGATGTATTAAACAGCCATTACTAGGGATGCACAGAGAGAGAGAGAGAGAGAGAGAGAGAGAGAGAGAGAGAGAGAGGGAGGGAGGGAGGGAGGGAGCATAATAACCCAGACAGTCCAAGTTGGTAATCATAGAAAAAAAATGTCATAGTCAAATCTGTTTCCGAAAGAAATGACCCATTTTAAATAGTCATTTTGTGATCATTTGGAAAAGCCCAGGAGGCAAACTGTGATTCATTCTGAGTCAGATCAACATTTTGTAACTTTTCAAGTTCATCATTTCTATTGGATCAGGTTGGTAGGATGTTTAGCCTTGAGCATGAATATAAACCCCTGTATTGTTAACAGCTTCCCTAATCCTTGTTCCCTGACTGAATACAGTGAAGACCAAGTAGGTATAGGGCCAGGACATTAAATTGGTGCAGACCCATATGATTCCTGCACCAATCTGGTCTACAAAGAACCCAACAAACAGTATAGACTGCTGCAATTTATTTTAGCTCTGTGTCCTCATTTCTACCAAGAACTGGAACTTATTTTCAGTGACAGGATTACCCCTGAGATATAAACTAATGATAAAAGAGAACATTAGATGACACTTTATATGTGTGTGTGTGTGTGTGTGTGTGTGTGTGTATAATTGATTTTCTTTAATCATAACAATTATTCAATATCATCACTTACCGTTCATTTTCTAGTTTCCCCCCTCCCTGTTGACTTCCCCCAACTTCCATTTCTGGTTTGTTACACCAGATGTTAAATTCTGCTGTTTATATATAATGTTCTGTTATCACCTGTTATATTTCTTGTTCTCTGTAAATAAAATTGTAAATGTGTTTTTTTTTAATCCTGCCAACGAGTCCATTTTTTTGTTTTGTTTCTGCAAGTAAGTTATAAAGGTTCCCATTCTTTTTCAAAGTCACTATTGTCCTTTTCACACAGTTTGTCCATTAACTTTGCTAGCTCTGCATAGTTCATCAGTTTTTCTTGCCATTGTTCTTTTGATGGTATTTCTCCATTCTTCCAATTTTGTTCTATTAAGATTCTTGCTGCTGTAGCAGTGTACATCAATAATGACCGATTTTTATTTGGCAATTATTGCCCCAAAATACTGTAGTTAACAAAAAAGCTTCTGGTTTTTTAATAACAGTTATTTTAAACATTTTTTTCAGTTCATTATATATCATTTCCCTTTTTTAAAAAAATAATCTTGCAATCCCACCACATATGATAAAATGTACCTTCCCCTTCTTTACATCTCCAACACATTTTTTATGTTTTATATATTGTATAAAAATGTATAAATGTATCAGATGACACTTTTGAGCCAATAGAAATGAATCTGTTCCTATCAGTACATCAACATGTAATGAGATCAGTAATATGGCTGTAAAGTAGAATCCATCTCATATTCACACGGACAGTTCTGAAAGAGGACAGATGCATAATGGATAAATGGGTGCACTTTGAATCTCTGAGGTGCTTGTAATGGTTTGCTCCTGCAAGGAACCTGCCCTCAGCCCTCCCCAAATGCAACCAGGGGTTCTTGCGTGGCCCTAGCCCCTTGACAAGGTTGGACAAAAGCAATAGTGAGCCCCTGCATTCCTTTAACAGAATCCCTTGCAGCAGCAGCATTAGAGGGGCAGGCACAGCCAATCCATGCCCCTCAACCAACCAAACCATAAAACAATGCCTAACTGCAACCTTACAAGTTGTGACGATTTTCTACACAGTAGGCAAAAACCAAATGGCCCCAGCCAATCAGGCAGATGGACAAAATTCCTACCGGGCCCCTGACCCAAGAGCAGACGACCCCATGACAGGCATAGCAAGGTCAAAGCGAACAACCCTAAATATAGGGAGGGGGATGGGCAATCCGATGCACGGGGCGAAAAGAGGAAGCTCTACACCTTGTGCAGGGAGTTTTAGCATTTCTGGCTGTCAATCAACAAATGGCAACATTAACTTCTTCCAACAACAAGGGAAGCCCAATCACAACAGTGGCCAACGATCAATTAGCCCTTAGCCCGCCACACAACTTTGGAGTGTCCTGTTGGCCCCCACCGCAACACGTGCTCTCCATGAAGGAGAACACGCTCTATGTGCAGAGCCTGAAAAACAAATGAGCAGGTGAGAAGCAGTGAAATGTAGTAAGATGTCCTTTCAGTTTTGAATTAAGGTGTTCCACCAGTTTCTAAAGAATAATTGTCTTTATCCCTTGTTATTATTTTTTAAAAAAGCTCTGTTCATGCTTAACATGACAAACGTTTTGTGAAAAACTGCTGGTGAGGTAAATAACATTTCAGTGTGTCTCCCTGTCCAGGGAGATAAAGCTATTGGCAGTGCTTTTTTAGGGGGAACTGACAGGAACTCAGTTCTGGCACCCCTCAGGTGGGCACCATTGCCATCCTAAGAGAATGAGGGAGGTGTTCATAGTGAGTTCTGGCACCTCTTTTTCCAGAAAAAAAAAGCACTGGCTATTAGTATCTGTCTTGCTAAAACAATACCTTAGGTACCCTTAACCAACAATAATAACAAAATTAAAAATGTGGGGTTTCTTTTTTGCAAATGCTTTATAAGGGCTTCATTTTAATGAATGCTTGCTATCAAGGCAAAACATTGATTTATGCTCAATATTTACAATTAGGAAGAGGTAATGTCACATGTACAAGAAATGGAAAGATACTGTAGTTCCCTAAAGACATTTCCTGTTTCTTGAATCCATAATTTTAAGCCAATACAAAACTGGGAACAGAAAGGAACAAGCACTGTAAGGAATTCTATTATTCTCCCTCTGAACTTCCATATTTATCCTGAATGCAATGTCCTATAGAACAGGGTTATGATACCAAATGGAGATTCTTAACATGCTATAATTTATATAAAGTCTATCTTCCCTTCTCTATTAAGCTAACAAATTTATTTTTGTGTTGTTAAATATTTCTGACTAGCCCAGAAAAGGATTGGAAGCACCAACTTTTCAAATTCCATTCTAGTGTGTGAATTCCAAGACAAACTAATGCAAATTTTGCACGAGTGAAAATAAGTGAGTCATATCAGAAATGCACAGCTTCCATTTTCTGCCCATCATTTATCTCAGTTGTTCATGTTCAAAGTGAAAGAATGCCTATTTTAACTAGCAGTAGTTTATAATCTTTTGAATTATGGTGCTGGAGGAGACTCTTGAGAGTCCCATGGACTGCAAGAAGATCAAACCTCTCCATACTGAAGGAAATCAACCCTGAGTGCTCACTGGAAGGACAGATTGTGAAGCTGAGGCTCCAGTACTTTGGCCACCTCATGAGAAGAGAAGACTCCCTGGAGAAGACCCTGATGTTGGGAAAGATGGAGGGCACAAGGAGAAGGGGACGGCAGAGGACGAGATGGTTGGATAGTGTTTTTGAGGTTACCAGCATGAGTTTGAGCAAACTGCGGGAGGCAGTGGAGGACAGAGGTGCCTGGCGTTCTCTGGTCCATGGGGTCACGAAGAGTCGGACACGACTAAACGACTAAACAACAACAAAGTTTATAATCAGATTGCAACTCTATGGTTATTTATTTGAGAGCCCGTTTTAGGTCAACCGGACCTATTTGGGTAGACATATATAGCATTTCACAGTACCTAATTCCTGCTACTAGACAAAAAACCAAGAATAAAGCAGTCCTTCAAATGGCATGAAAAATACAGGGGCGTTATTTCCTTTCATGCACATCATGACTGCATGGCCGAAAAGGTAAGCACAGGGCTTAATGAGAGTTCTTGTCTCTGTTCCTTCTCCTTGGCTGGATGCTTGTCCATGTCATACTGTTGCACAAAATAATCTTAATAATGTTGTGAGATGGCACTATGGGATAGATACTATGGGTGTTAATAGCCCCTGTGGATTGATTTGGGAGTCTTCCTCCCTCTCTTAATTTGAAATGCAAAGACAATAACCTCCTGAGTCAGATCAGGGCCCCCACAAAGTCTCATGTCCGCAACTCTGTCTTGTGTTGTTTTGTTTCTGAATTTATATCCCTCATAGCTCTCTCTATATTTTTCTATATCTCTATGCTTCTCTAGGTTCATGGGCTTTCCAAGAAGTAATACTGTGGAAAATATTGCCTGAGGAACACTGAAGAGGGCAGAATTGTTTTGCGTGGACAGGCGGAGTCCCCAGATCCTGCGCAGTCCCCCCCACGTCATGTGGAATAACGACTCAAGACAACGTGCTATGGGATTAAATTGGCCACAACTTTATTAAATTTCAAATGTGAGTAGACCTTGGCTCAGGCATTGGGCGTTCTCCCTCCCCAATCCCCAGCTGGGGACCTAGGGAGCATCAGGGTTATCCAGTGTGTGTGTGTGGGGGGGTGGGCCGGCTCTGGAGAACATACGTTCAAGCAGAGATAGCTGCCCCTGTAACGCCGCCGCCGCAGGGGAGAGCAATGACGACCTTTCGGCGTACGGTCAAAGCCTCCCTTCAGAAAACCCCTTTAACGGGGAACCCTGGTATCGCCGCCGCAAAGAGGAAGATGGACAAAAGGATTCTGCCCAAGGCCTGATACCACCAAAGTTGTGACGTTTTGCTACGGGAAAGGCGAAACCTGCCAATGCAGGGAAATTCCTTTCCGGCCCTTTAACAGCGACCTTAACGTAGCAGCGCCCACATACCTGTGAAGAAAAGTTAACCTGCAAAACCTGTGAAGAAAAGTTAACCTGCAATATAAGACATTAACTGAGGGTGGGTAGGGTGGGAGAAGCTCTGGAGCCAAGTGAGGTTCCCCAGGTAAGATCCTCCCTCTATTGTGTGGGCAGGTAATCCCTCCTCTACCTGGCCTGGTCTCCTTGGCAACGCTTCCCCCAGGTGGGATTGGACAACTGACTGAGGTAGGCGGAGACCTCCAGGTATCCCACCTGAGGGAAGGCAAAGCCAAGCCTATGCTGATGGAGCCGCTCCAGATCTAGGGGCTGCACGCGTCCACGCAAAGGGCGCCCCTCCGTTTTAAGCGGAGAGCGGTCATTGCTGAAGTACAAGGGTAGAGGTCTTTTTATAAATTAAATGGTGTGTGTGCGCGCGTGTGCGCCAAAATCAAAACGAACAAGCCAGCCAACAAAAAACCCATTGCCATATCTTAATTATTTTAAAGTAAGAAAGAACAATAGTCAAATCTTCAGATCAGTTCAGAACGCAGAGCACAAATCAAAATGGAGGGAATACAGAAAAACTCAGAAACAGATTAACTTCTTTTTTTTTTTTTAAAAAAAAAAGAAACCTCACAGATACCAATACATGACAAATTTTGGGGACTGTGCACACTACTATTAAATGTAAAATGGGTAATCATTGGACATTGCCAAAGTAATGACAACTTTATTCTCCTATCAATAATTTTGTTTCAACAAAAGCCATTGTATTGAAATAGCTTTGAAACCTTAATTTGATCAATGCTTACAGATTTATACATAAACAATATAAATTGCATTTCTGACTATAGCCAAATATTATTTAAAAGGGCTGCTCTGTGTACTTGACATCAACCTTCATGAAAAAATAATTTTTAAATGCCAAAGTTTTAAATCTATTTGTTCTCTAACAATATTACTTCTCTTTTTAAACAAGGGTTTTATTGGACGTATCCATGGAAGTTTTAATGGAAGTTATAATGGGCAACATGGTTGACTGAGTAATTAAGTGTTCTCTGCATTTGATAATGCAAAGTGTAAATTATGTAAATTGCCATCATTTCAAAATTAATTACTAGTGTTCATTCATATTACATAAAGAACACAAAAGGCACTTGAAACATTTGTCATGTTTCCAAATGTATCACTCTGTTAATAAAGTTGGACTTTCTGAATTCAAAAGAAAGGAGATGCATTCTCAAAGTCAATTCATCCTGAGAAATGGTATTCACTTAACCTCAGTGTCATGACTAATTTCCCACTGGGATCATTATATCCTACCCACCTCAAAACCCCAGTACACAATAGTTGCAATTAGACACATTATTCATTACTTCCCATCCCAAATTACTATGTGAAAGTGTAAAGTGCAATATTCAAGTGAATGAACTTTTCTATATAAATGGAAGGTTATTAGGAATCTATCCAAAGCAGGAAGCTGTGTTGATAGACATATTATATGCCTACTTCTCCAAGAATGTGCTGAATCCTACAATTAACAATCTGCCTTTCATTGGCTAGCCAGTTACAGATTGACAGTCCTGTTCTTATAGGGACATCAAGCTCTCTGGCTTCTCACATACACAGGCAGTTTATGCTTAGAGAAGCATTGCTGGTAATTATTATTACCAATAATAATAATAATAATACCCCACCCATCTGGCTAGGTTTCCCCAGCCACTCTGGGTGGCTCCCAACAGCATACTAAAAACACGATAAAAGATCAGACATTAAGAACTTCCCTAAACAGGGCTGCTTTCAGATGTCTTCTAAAAGTCAAATAGTTGTTTATTTCCTTAACATCTGATGGGAGGGCGTTCCACAGGGTGGGCACCACTACTGAGAAGGCCCTCTGCCTGGTTTATACTATGTGCTGATCTGCGAGGAGCTGGTATTTGCGCTCATCCCTTAATGTTTCATTTTAATTAATTTTAATCAATTTGTAATATTTACTTATAATAAATATATGTATTGTGTGATAACCAGTCTCATATAACCAACTTGCTTAAGTCTAATTAATGCATGAAGGTGCTAATACCATAGCTGGCCTATCACACTTAACTAAGTGAAATTCTCCTCACCTTGTAATGAACTATCATCATCAAACCTTTATTGGCATCACTTACAAACATTCAGAATAAATAGGCCAGTGCAATCTCGTCGCCATTTCAACAGTACAGTCATTTGCCAAAGGGAAGAAGAGGCAAGCAATCTATTTCATCTCTGTGGGTCTCCAGCAAGGGCAGGGTCCTGTAGCGTACTTCGGTGACAAAAAAATCAAATAAAGGAACTTAGCTACTGTCTTGGTGAGCTCCTGGTCTCTCCCCTGTAATAAGAAGCGTATAACCTCTGTTTCTGGTTTCCATGTTGGAATACATACATGGTCTAAAAATTGTTGGCAGAGATCATCATATATTAGTAACAAACTAGGTAGCCAAGCCTCCAGTCTGTGAAGAAGTTTGAACTGGCTGTTCCACTTCATATTGCATGGCTCTTACAAGTCACTCTTGAGTTCCTATGCCAATAATATAGGAACTTTCACCACTTTGTAACTAATCTAAATTTTACAGCCTGTGCATATTTTCTGAGTGATGTATGGAAAAACACATAAAGCAAACCTTTGATAGCAGTTTTTGTGATGAAGGCCATGAAAGCCAGGGAAAGATTTATGGACGACAATGTAAAGACCCCTTCATCGTCTGTTTAACTCGTTGCTCATTTTCCCTCCTTTTCTATTTTGTGGGAAGAAGGTTTTGTTGGCATAGTATGTAATGAATTTTAATATTTTTAACTATTGTAGTGTTGATTTTTGTGCACAGGCATGGTCCTCACAATAAACGGATTTGTTGTTGTAAGTAAACTATTTTAACTTTCTAAACAGAGGAGGAACAGAGGGACTTTGGAAGTAACTTAAAGGACATATTGTAAAGGTCTAACAACCTAGATTTCCACACTTTACTTTGATGCATGTTTTGTAATTTTAAAACTCTGCTGCGGTACCTGCCCCAGACTTAGATTTTGGCACCCAGGATTCTCTCTCTATTCATATATATATATATATATATATATACATATACATATACATATACATATATATATATTCCATTTTTTGTTGTACCAACAAAGGCAGTAGTGAATTATGAATGTTCTTGGGGTGGGGTGAAGAATAGTGAGCCCTAAATGATGTTGTTATTGCTGGAGGTGGTAAGGTTGTTCCAACTGCTGCTGCTCAAAGGTTTAACTGATTTCATATGGGACAATAGCCTGCCCCAGTGTATACTACCTTGCAACTTAAACCCAGGTAGTAGGAATGTTTTAGTCCATTGGAGAACAGTCCAAACGTAATCTGGAAAATACAAAGACAAAGGATTTGAATTTTTATTTTTACAAATATCATAACTCCCAAGCAAATCTCCCTATCACAGTCTCATAATCCCAAGCAAATCTCAGTGCTCAGAATGAATGACTCATGTTTCTGAACATTCTCATATTAATGAGTCTATTGGTCTCACTTCCAACCTTTTTAGTGTAGAAAGCTAAAATCAGACTTCATGGGCAGAAATAAGTGTGTGAAATTATTTTAGGCACTATGAAGCAAGTGAAAGCAAAACATGCTTCCCCTGGCAGTGTAAGGTGTTGCACAATGGCAATAACTTGTTACAAGGGGGTAACAGTTCTTTGTATACATTCTCTGATCTGTATACAAAATCTGCTCAGCTTATGCCTGGTTTTAACCACAAGCTATTGAATAATGTACATGAGAAGTAACTGTGTCCTGAGTGGTATTGTAAACCTGGAGCTCAGTAAAAAAATGAACAAAAACATTTATACTATTTGCAAATGAAGTGTGATATAGCTGTTTTGATACCTAGATCCCTGTATTGTACATTTTCAGTGCACTAAACAAACTATCTTCAAGGTATGAATGAAGTCATATGCCTGTAATAAGAACACACCTGAATATTCAAATGAAATACAAGCTGAACTTCCCATGCGTGTTAATTCTCTGTGTAAACAGTTATATTTCCTGTTTCCATTGGCAAATTATAGTTCATTTTTAGTTTCTTTGAAGCTGGAACTTGGAGTGCAAATAGTAAAATACAGCTTTAATAACCTTGTAAAACCATTTTAGTGTGATTCACAGGAACTTGGTGGTTGTGAACAGTTATAGGCAATGCGGTGTCATTCAGTATTTTTCCATCTTTTCCCAACCTTATACTCTTTCTTCTTAGCTATATTATTTAGAAGTGAGTTCTGTTAAGGTCCGACACTTTTATTTTCCATGAAGTGTGCTGCCTCCCCCCTGCAAAAAAAATGACCCCTGAATTTTTGAATTTTATTGATATTGATGCTGCATTTTATGTTGTATTTTATGCTGTTTATGCTGTTTTTAAGTCACATTTTAATCAATGTTTTATATTTGCTGTTAGCAGCCCTCAGCCCGGTTTTAAAATGGGAAGGGCGGGGTATAAATAAATTACTATTAATAATATTATTCATAATATAGACATGAAAAATGCTTAAGAGCTGCCAATTTAGAACAAGAGCAGATCTCTGACTACCACATTTTCCAATATACAACCCAAAACTTTCAATTTACTTATTTGCTAATTATTCTAATTAAATTCAAATTTATCTTAATGTCCTTTGGTGGTATCCCAATTAATCCCTTACATGTGCATGCCTCCATTTTGTGATTTCTGATTTAGCTTGTGGGGAGGAGAGAATATTCTAGATATCACATTTACACATGTAAGGTGAGGTTCATCTATGAGCTATGAAAATATTAAAGATTTCAATTTGGAGGCAGGAGTTTTGCTCCTGTCCTGTATTTTCTTCTCCATTTTTTCCCTGTCATCCTTAACTTCTACCTAATCCTTCCAAATGGCCAGTTTCTTGAATTCCTCCTTTTACTAGCTGCTGGATAACTCAGTCAGAAGAACATGAGACACTGAGTCTCATAGTTGCGGATTTGAGCCCCATGTTGGGAAAAAGATCCCTGCATTGCAGGGCGTTGGATAAGATGACCCTGGTGGCCCCTTCAAAGTCTAAAATTCTATGACTCTTCCACTTCCTCCTATAGCTGCTCCCATCTCTTATTCCATTCCTTTCTATTTTCAGTTCACAGTTGTATTTTCAAAATATTAACCTTTTATCCCACTTCCCAATGTCCCCTAGTACTTTATCCATAAGCAATTAATTTTTCAACCCGCCAAAAGAAAACCTCTTTCTGTCTATTAGTCACCTTTACTCACAACATGGTATTATTATTATTATTATTATTATTATTATTATTATTATTCTGTTACCAAGGTCTGCTTGAAAGCCCACTAGTGCCCCCCTTTCTACTGTAGGAGAAATATTTTCCCATGACATTTCCTTTATCTGTGTGTGAGTTCTGCACCTGCCACGGACTAGATCAGACACCCAAGTTCCACCTATGATTCTCAAGCTTAGGTTAGACCATTTTAAAATATCATACTACATGTGCAAAATCATAAATAAAATATGTTTTTTCCTGATCTTAAGTAACTATTTCAGTTTCACAAAAGTGCAATTAGAAAATCAGAAAGGTCTCAGGGTAGATTGTGAAATGAAAACACTTGGTTCAAGGGAACATTCGCAATATATCTCAGCAGCATTATGATCATGAAATACCCGCTTGTTAGCACAGATGGATTAAAAGTAACAGGAGCATAAACTGTCCAACAGGGGCAGAGCCAAAAAGAGAAATCACTTCCATTTATATCAGACTTGGCAGTACAGAGATCCGTATAATCATAACACAAATCAAATATTTCAGGGGGCAAAATGGCATTATTTCTTTTTATTTATTTATTTTAGATGGTTTGGATTCTGGAAAACGTATATATCTAACAACTACCAGCAAGCAAACTGGACTGTGGATAATAGAGAATGCTCCTAAAAGCTATGAATAACATAAACAATTTGATGCAAAATAATGTGAAGTCAATTGGCCTTACTTCTATGTAGTATATACTTCGGCTGCATCAAGTTTCACTGTTTTGGATTCTGAGTCAAAGTGGTGTTATGTTCCAAGAAATGAACAAATCTGACAGTTTTTGTTTCTGGCAGTTTCTCATTTTTCCTATCTTAAATTCAGTTTACCCCATTTCAGTATTAGTTTCTGAACTTTAAAAAAGAGTCCACAGAAAATTTGTACATTATTTTTAAAAATATATTATTTCATGTGCACATTCCATATGTGTGTTTGTACCCATACCATGTTTGGAGAGCTGCATCACAAAATGTGAATAAGTGCAAAATTTAAAGGATAGGTACATTTTGGTTCACAAGTTAGATCAGGAAGATTTAGTTAATCCGGTTTACGTTAAAATGCAAACAGTATAAATTAATCCCACATCCCTAGCTGCTGCCTCTCATCTTAATTTCTAAGTCTACCATCTAAAATTTTAGGGTCCCGTTGACTGATGAATGAATCTTGCCTAGCTGTATATTAAATGGTGTCCTGTCTACACATGTTAAGGTCATTCCATGGTTAAAAATGTGCTTTAAAAAGGAATTGATTCTTCCTAAATATATCTGGAGTCTAATTTAATTTAATTTAATTTAATTATTTTCTTTCTAATTTTTATACCACCCTTCACCTGAAGATCACAGGGTGGTTTACAACAGAAAAAACACTAATAATTACATACCATAATAGCATACAATACCCACCCCAGTTCTCTCTCACACACAGTTTAAAAGCCCATAGATTGTTTAATTAGCAAAAGGCATGGAATAAGAGATTGTTTTGCCTGGTGCCTAATGATATGTAGCAAAGGCCCCGGGGAAACCTCCCTGGCGAGAGCATTCCATAAACCGGGATCTACCACAGAAAAGGCCTGTTCTCGTGTTGCTACCCTCTGGACCTCCAACAGAGGAGGCACATGAAGAAGTGCCTCAGATAACGATCACAGGGTCCAGGTTGAGTCATATGGGGTCACTTTGAACTGGGCCTAGAAACTAATTGGCAGCCAGTGCAGTCAGGCGACGATTGACATTTTACGCTTAAACTGTCTTGCCCTGGTGAGCAACCTGGTCTGTACCAGCTGAAGTTTCTGAACCATCTTAAGAAGCAGCCCAACATATAAGGTTTTGCAGTAATCTGACCAAGAAGTTACCAGAGCATCCCTGTCCATACTAACAAAATATCCAGATTTCCACTTATCTGGAATAGCACATTTATTGAGCAGATCAGAAAACTGTCTTCCTTTTCTATTGCTTTGATTTAATTTTTCATTTTCTCCTATGCTCAATAAAGTGCAGAAACCAGACTTTTGAGAACAACAGCAAATGAAAAACCATGATTTCCCTTTTCCTTTTGCCCCCGTGTCTCCCTATGACAACAAATAAATATGACTAGATATAATTTTTCGATTCAACTGTGGGTAGAAACTACAATTGTAAAATGATCATGTCCCAAGCTTGCAAAAACCTTTCAGGGTGAAACAGGGAAATGTATGGATATGACATACAGAAGTGATAACATCTGTTATCTGCAAAAAGAGATTGAATAAACATGTATGCATTACTTAATTTCTATTTGTCTCCATACATTTACCCAATCCTTAACTAGAACCAGAACCAAATAGATCAGACTATTAGGTCAACAGTAGCCAGTGAAATTGTTTGCTAGTGGGTACAATTCACCTGTGGGATAATCAAGATGGAGACGGTAAGGCTATCTGCACAGGCAAATATGGGAATGCAGGCAAGAATGAAAGCAGGGTATGGCTCAGTTAACACCATGAATTGTGCAATGCCTGCCTATAGAACAACTAAAAGCTCAGACATTTTGCTTCCTGTGGCACGGCAGAAAATGGCAGGCAACATACACACAAGTCACAATTGGTCAAGTTATGGTTAAAATCCTACAAATGCTGACACACAACACTGCTTGCCTGATTCTACTGACATTCTGATGACTACTGATAAGATTAAAGATGGGCTTTCCCATATCTACATTCAGGTAGTTCCCTCTAAAGAGCCATATACCTAGCAGTTTCT
Source organism: Podarcis gaigeae (assembly GCF_964106915.1). NCBI lineage: Eukaryota > Metazoa > Chordata > Lepidosauria > Squamata > Lacertidae > Podarcis > Podarcis gaigeae. The sequence goes on along the minus strand of NC_139685.1, from coordinate 46,900,628 downwards.
GATTTCATATTTAGTTTGCAATTATATGCTGGGGTATGTCAGGAATGTGTTTGTTTCATTCATACCCACTGTTGTGGCTGAGTTGATAATTCATTACATACTGAGGAATCTAGTGCTCAGCTATGAGAACAACTTGCTCTACATACTCTGCTACAGATTTATCCCTGAAGTCATGAGGACTTACTGTGATGAATATTTACCATGCATTAAAGCATCTCCTCATCTCTCCACCCTGTTCCCTCCTATTTGTCTACCGAGACAGTAGGCTCTCAGTCATACAAATCAATGCACTTGCTACCCACTTAATCACAGCAAGATGTGAGGAAGTTGAGAAGCTAAATTACTTAGCCCAGTGCTGTGTGAAGTAATAGAAAGGTCATGTAAATGTGAAGATCACTTACTACTGTGCCTACAGAGATGGAAATCTCATCAATTCTGAACTCACCTCACATATATACCATGCTATACAATGACTTTGTACAACGGTATCTGGCAATGATGTTCATTCATGCTGCATCATTGGCATTCTCCCCTGGGCACATTGTGGCATTCCACTGCCAGATCAATTACTGTGTTCCATTCCATAAACAGTAAATTGTAGGGATAATTTCATTCTGAATAAAAGTAGAGAGCAGTGGAGCATACATTTCACAAGCAGAAGACCAGGTTCAATCCCGAGCATCTCCAGGTGAGGCTAAAAAGTACCCCTGCCTGAAACAATGAAGATATGCTGCATGCAAATGATCCTGAAATAGGTGGGAAAATGGCAGCTTTCAATGCAAATGTTAGTAGAATGTAGAGGCAGAATACTAGGGCTGAGCTGCCTTTCATAAACTTCACTTTTCCTCATCAAGCATTGCCTTTTCTTTTTCTTTAGTCACTCCCACTAAATGTTTCCCATTTTTAGCAACAACTGTTTGAGCTGTTACTAACAGAAACCAAATAAGTTCTTTATCTGCTCTGTATTTATTTGTTCCATCCTGGATACCCAGAAACACAGGAGAAGGTTGTGACATGAGGTCCCGTCTAGTGATTAAATTAATTTCTTGAAATACAATTTCCCAGAATTCTGATACTATATGGCATTCCCACCCAAATTCAAAATATGTTTACAATGGAGAAAAACTGGAGCTGGACTGGAGTATACTACCATGTAAATAATGTTTTTAGTGCAGAACCTTGAATTTAGGTTGAGACTGTCTTCACAGATACTTTAGTCCAAACTTCCCTAGCGTGCAAGGTCAATTGTGTTGTCTTTTCAATGCAGTAAATCGTGTCCTCCATCACAGAGGGCATGTGTTGCGGTGAGATCATCATAAACTGCCTCCCTGTGGTAGGGCAGGACCGTTTGGATGGCCGCAACACCCGATTTTTGCATCTCAGTTGCTAGGGCAGAAATTTGGTTAATTGGGATGGCTATTGGCTGCCGAGTAGCTATATAAGTTGCAGCACACTGCTGGAAAGTTTCACTTTCTTGTGACGTGCAACGGATCACTCACCCTCCCCTCCCTTTAGTTAGGTTTATCTTCTGACCTTGCTATGCCTGACTAGGGGTTGTCTATTTTTGGAACAGAGGCCCGGTAGGAATTTTGCCATTTTGCCAATTGGCTGGTGCCACTTGGTTTTTGCCTACCGTGTCGCAAATTGTCAAAACTTTGTAAGGTTGGTGGTTAGGCATTGGTTCATTGTTGTTCGTAGGGGATGTGGTGGCTGTGCCTGCCCCTCCATTGCTGCTGCTAGGGAATTCCGTTAAAGGAATCCAGGGGCTCGCCTTGCTTTTGTCCAAACCCTGTCAAGGGGCTAGGGCCACGCCAGAGCCCCTGGGAGCATGTGGGATGAGTTGTGAGGTGGAAGCCGCTTCTCGCTCCCCCAGGATGCTTTCCCTTACTGACATATGATGGTGCCCAGTGTCAGTCCTGTTCCTGCCACTGTGCAGGTTCAGGTAGTCTGGAACCAATGCCTAAGCAACCACTCACATGCTGTAATCAATAAAGTTGTGACCTAATTTAATGCAAAAAACCTTAAAACTAAATTCTGTGTCTATTGTGTGTTTATTTTGGGGGTTGGTTTTGGGGGTCTTCACACACATTTTTTTTAAAAAAACAAACAAACAAACAAAACCTAGGCAAGCTATATAATACCTCAAAACAAAAGCCTGATATCTTGAGATTGTTCGATGGCCTGTTAGAACCAGTTCAAATGGGGCAAGTTTATAAATGGTCCAGTTGGTGGTCAAGGGAGAGGCACAGAGGGAAGTGTTCACACATCTTGGGATTATGGATGATGGGAGTCACAAGGGGCCGGAATTATGTGATTATGACATACAAAAGCAGAGTGCAAATATTTAAGTAAAGGTAAAGGACCCCTGGACAGTTAAGTCCAGTCAAAGACCACTATGGGGATGTGCTGCTCATCTCGCTTTCAGGGCGAGGGAGCTGGAGTTTGTCCACTTTGACACCATGACAGAAGCCAGAGCGCATGGAAACGCTGTTTACTTCCCACCACAGTGGTACTTATTTATTTATTTGTATAGTATGAGTATTTGAGACACTAGATTGTTGAAGGGAGGGTTGTTCAAGTAATTGCTAAAAGCTTTCTGTCTTAAAGCCAATCTTTGGCACTGATGGCCTTGCTGACCCCAAAGGACTAATTGCTTGGGGCTGGGGATGCTTCTCGTAGCTTTCTTGGCATTGAAAAGGGGACTGGACTAAGTTGTGCCTTCCTAACACTCACTTGGAAGTAAGCCTGGGCTACATGAATGCCTCTGATGAGTTAAATGAGCCCACTGTATATTTTATATGCTACTGGGAAAGTTGTTTTCCCATTATACTGTTATTGTTCTTCATAGGCTAAAGGGGGGATAGGAAGGAGTGGTGAAATTCAATAAAGGAAAGGTACTTCAGTTTTCTATGATAAACATACTGAGTGGTATTTCAGTTGTGACTTTACAACCCATACTCAGAGTCTTATTTATACATTCTAAGTGTGGGTGCAAAAACCTTGGCAATACAGCTTTCAATAAACATTTTTTTTTATTTTTCCATCTAAGCTCTTAAAATGTGAAAGCTATATATAAGCATCTATAAGAAACTTGTAGAAAAGCAAACCATTCAGGCAGATATAGTAAATGATCATGGCGTGCTGTAATGAGTTATTCAGATGTTTTTGACCATCAAACAAAAATCCTCAAGGAAATAGAAGGAAGCAGATTTACATATCCCTACCCTTGGTTAAAGACCCCCACTGACAAACATAAGAAACCAGTGGGAAACCCACATATTACCTGGTGACAGGTAGATGCCAAAGGCACTATACTCACATGAAACTATCCTCAGTTTCAGTTTCTCTCTGTTTCTCATTTTCCAACCTTAAATTCTACTCTAAACCTTTTCTTCACGAAAATTCACCAGCATATTAGTGCACATTTCACATAACTTTGTATGCAATTTCCCCTAATATTGTGACAAGCATTTCCCCATATCTTTTTGCATGTTTTTCCCACTCGTGTCTGTAACTATGCATACATTACCCTAATATATGCATGTTTATAAACATTATTAGGTTGGATACCTTCAAAGAAAAAAATGGAGAAGTGCAGATTTCAAAGAATGGCTGTGTTTCAGTTTGCATATTGTTTCAGAAAGTGTGAATCGGGTAGATCTGCTTTAGAACTTTATTGATTTTCTCCCTCATCTTTATATGGGGGTGCCTTGAGACCAAGCGATTTCTCACATGCCCTATTTCGAAATCTGTTGTGGGCTCAATACATAGCACAGAGCATGTGTCTTGTTTTTCTTTAATAAAAAGTGCATGCTACAATTGTTATCAGGACTGCAGCGTCTAAGAAGCTAAAGGTTTATACCTTTCATTTGTAGCTGCAACACTTGAATATCACCCCTTTTTCCCAAGTGGCTTCAAAACACAGGAAAAAGTATTCCATTGGCGCCAGACGGATGAAGAAAAACAGAGGCAGTGGCTGTGCTCATGAAAACTAGAACTTAATTTCACCATTTGCTCCCAAAGCTTCACAGTATTATATGAAAAGACTGTTGTTTACTACTTAAAGTAGTAAACTTTATTATGATTATAAATGATAGACATTAATGGATCATTAATCCATATAATAATCTCGCATTTTCACAAAGGCAATTTAAAATTGTCCTTAAGAATCTCACTGACACTTTCTACCAGAAAATTGCTTGCTTTTGTTTATCCCTAATCTTTGCACAGTTCCTTGCTCCCACTAATTAACAGTCCATTTTCTCTACTCTTTTTGTTCAGATCACCTTTAATACAATTTCCATAAATTAAAATAGAGCAGCCTGTCAAGTTTATACTAAAGGTACTGTATATGTTTTCATAGTTTAACTAGATTACCAACAGCAGCCATATTTCAGTGATCTGAGAAAAGATGTTCATTTCTCACAGTTGCCTAGATGAATGCTTATGCCTTGCTGATTGGCTAGCTCATTTTATTTTTATATTATACTCTCCTGTAAAATTAATGACTGAAATGATCACCAGTGTATTGAGCTACTGAAAGCTTCTCTGGCTTCCCACATTTCTGTTAAATCCCAAGGGAATACATTATTAGATACCTCATTCCATGGGTTGTCCATATCTGGAAGTGCAGACAACCAGGAAGGTTATAGCACTCTGGAAAAATGGAAACAAAAACACGTCTCACAACACAACAGCCCAAATTCTAAATAAATTCTCAAGTTACATGAGAATGAGACAGAAAAATGGAAGCCCGTTTTGTACAGGATTAATACTGGAAAGTTTTTTTCTCCTCCATCATTAGAACAGAAATATTGAAGGCCTTTTCAAGCAAGACAAGGATGACCCTAAACCTATTGTATGGCTAAGAATGGAAATAATTCCGATCTCAAACTCAGATTTGAAGGTTTCATTTGTTTACAACTAAAAATGCACCTCTTACCTTTACAAGGAATATAGTTGATTTACTGAAAGGATAATTTATTCCAGAGAGTGAAAAGAGGAAAGCATAACAGTCAGAAAAATGGTTCAAGGACTTCCTCCTACCTTTGTCTATTTCCCTTACAAGTATTTCCTCAGAAGAGAGGGCCCTGCAATGTTTCCCATATTTTCTAGCTAATGTTGCTTAGATATTCTAGACACCTGATTTGAGATGAAGTGACAAAGTGCTTTTCATTTTCAGAAGCACTTGGTTATCCCACTTTTTTAAAAAAAATGAAGTAGACAAGATAGTGCTGTGGTTTGAGCCCTTGATTTGTCCACAAACCTTTCATTCAACGTAGAAGGAGAAATTGAGTTGCTACACATGAATTTCAACAATATTTATGAAATGGCTAAAAATAATTCTAACCATTTTCTTCTGTTTTCTTTTGCAGACATTTCTGAGCTAGTGGAAAAGAGGGAAATTTCAACTCATCTACCCACCTTGGGCTCTCATAAATTGGGAAAACACAACTTAAAATCTTAGAGCACTAACTAGTTTAAATGAATTGGTTGAATGACCTCAAGTATTCAAAAAAATGAAACCCAGCATCTGAGGTGTGTCTTCTTGTGACCTGGATTGAGGCCACAGTCTATGGGGAAAGGTTTAACCCTTCTTCCTCAACCATGATCCTGAAAAAACCCAACTACTACCTTTTTTTGTGGAATATAGTGATAACAGCACAATAACTCCCATTGGTGCCATATTCCGATAAGGGAAATCAAAGTTCAGAAAAGGATTTGAGATTGAATAACATTTCCTTTTTCTGCCTTAAAACAAAATATGAACAGCTACACAAGACAAAACATTCTCTAAGGGCTTCCCTATGACAAGTTCAGTTTAAAGGTTTAGCATGGAAGAACAATGAGCTGTGTAAAACTTACCGTAATATTTAATGCTTTTCAGAAATGTAGTCTCCATAGAGTTAAGTACATAACAGCTTTCTGTCTTCTAAAACTATAACTTCAGTAGTTAGAGCTCCGTTAATCAAATATTAAAAATAATCTTGAAAAAAAACACAATAAAAAGTGAGATTATTTCACGAATGGGAAGCACAAACCATTTTTCTTCTACCTTTCCCATTATTAAACATTGAAATAAAGTCTCTAATGATCTCTAAGGAAGTGGAATATATTTTACTGAGTGAATAAGCTGGTGAGCTTAAAGCCAATCAAAAGTCAAGGGAAAGATACACTTTGATTCACCTCTCTGTGAAATTACGCACTACCTATATGTGTATGATCATGTGAAAGAATGGATGGCAAAAGAGATAAGTGATTTAACATTATCATCAATATGTCAGATAGGCCTATAGACCAAATAATGATTTGTTAAGTAGAGTAACTGTGTTGTGTTACCAATTAAGCAAATAAAATAATCTTAATAAGGATTGGCTTCTGATATAGCCCCAGGAGCTTTCTATCACAAATATGTACCCTGAAAGGATATTTCTCCTCTCTGTTATTGGAGAGACCCAGCATGTTCTGAATAGTGAATGGTGGCTAGACTCTAGGTCCTGGCTTAAACAGGCATTCAACATGTGCATGTCTCACTGAGCAAACTGAGGCTTACTCCTAAGTAAGTGTGTTTAGTAAATGGTTGTTGTGGTGATATAGTCCCTTTAAGATTAGCTTGTAGGTTGTGTGGCAATTTGTTAGAATTCTGAAATAATGAATCTAAACACAGATGCCTCTCTTTAAGACCTCAAGGCCAGTGCCAAATGGTAATCAAATACGTGTCATGGGAGCAGGTGCTGATTTCGTTGGGCGGAAGGGGTGAACACCCATAGTCAGCATTCCCTTAAAACCTGGGCTGGAGATGAGCATGAGGAGCTCTCAGCATGGATGGTCAGTATCTGTTTGGACTTTAGAAGGTATTTGTCACTCAGCCTGCTAAGATTTATGCGTGTTTCTGTCAGCTAGCTGGATAAGACAATTTTGTTATTTTTTAGCCTCTGGTCTTAATTTGTGTAATTGTTTGAAGCTTTTCCTTTTTACTGAGTTTTGTTTTAATGAAGTTTATTGTATGCTTTTATGGAAATTGTTCTCATTTGAGTTTCTAAGCCTTCCAATATTGACTACACTTTTCGAAGTGGGTCATTCCTCACCATTGTAAATCTTAGATTAACCATGAGTCCTCTGAGTGATATTTCATTATGAAATATCAATCTTGGATTCACCTTATCAACTGCAGACCAGGGACAATACATCTGGCCAGTTTGTGGACCTGGGAAAATGCAGTGCTGAAGCAGCTGCTGTTGGGTTGGATCTATCAAGTGGTGACATGTTAGTATTTCATTTAATCACTAAAGCTAGACCTTCTTCTTTTATCTGCTGTCCTCTTTGAGACCACCATAATAAAAAAATCTGTTCCATATTTGATATTTTCTCAACTGTCTTAAGAACATGTTACAAATTGTTTCCTCTTCATAGACTGTTTTCTTATTTTATTTATATCTTGCCTTTTTCCTAGAACTGGGACAAGGTGACTTAAAATAATTAAAACGAACATTGATAAAACACAAAAAACTTAAAACATATAAAATGTAATAGTTGAAAAAGTAATTAAACTGTAACTGAAATAAAATAATGTAAAAAAGAAATCTATTAAAATACAGATGGTAAAAACAGCACAGCACTATTTAAAAGGACTGAGCGAAACACCTCCCTGAAAGATCTTAGAGCCCAGGAAGGTTTGTATGGTTGAATAGGTTCCTTCAGATTTCCTGGGCCTAAACTAGAAAGGGCTTTATTGATCATAACCAGAACTTTGAATTGTACCCAGAAATAGATTGGAGCTGTTATAAGAAGGGAGTCATGGTCCTTAAACTAACCTAGGTCAATAGTCTGGCTGCAGCCAGTTAAATTTTCTGAGCACTTTTAAAAGGCAACCTCTGGTAGAGTGTGCTACAGGAATCCAAACAGGATGTAACTAAGATATGTGTCACTGTGGCCAGATCAGACATATACAGGAACTGGTGCAGTTGGCGCACTAGCTTTAGTTGTGCAAATGCACTCCTGGCCACCACAGAAACCTGGGCATCCAGGCTCAGGGCTGAATCCAGGAGCACACAAAAACTTCAAACTTGTGTTATCCCATCCAGCACAGGCCAAATCCCTATTACTTGTTCTGCTTGACCAAGAGCACCTCTGTCTTATCTGGATGAAGTTTAAATTTGTTTGCCTACATCAAGTCCATTATGGATGATATACACTGGCTTAGAAGCAAGATAGCTTCCTTAGATTATGTCAGGGGTGTCCAAAAATTTTTCAAAGAGGGCAAGAAGTGAAGGACTGTGAGGGCTGACCAAAGGGCCACCCAAAGTTGTTCACCTCTTTTTGGGATTGAACTTGTTGAGATTTTTTTTAGGATTTTACCCTAGGAAATAAACTGCCACAGGGACCGGATTGAACCAACTGGCGGGCCGGATTAGGCCCCTGAAACAGACTTTGGACATGCCTGGATTAGGTGGAATGGAGCAATAGAGCTGGGTGTCATCAGCATACTGGTGTCACTGAGCAAAAGCACTCCAAAAATCTCTCACAGCAGTTTCATGTAAATGATAGATAGCTGGGGGACAGAACAGAACCTTGAGGGACCCTGCAAATCAATGGTCAAGTTGTCTAACAGGAGTCCTGCACCTTCTGGGTTTACTCTTCCACCAAGGAACTGAGACATCACCCTCTTTTAAGACACCTTTGACTCTCCTGTCACACAACTATCCAGTTGTCTCTCTACCTGGTTTCCTGATTCTAATTTATTTAAATGTCAATGTTCTTAATGCATATAGTGATATGTTTCTCAAATTCTCTGTGTGCACCTCATTGTCTCCTACATGTATGTTCTTATGAATTAAACACAAAACAATTCTAAATAACCTTTGACCTTGTGTAACAAGTCCCACCACTTGTTGGATCCAGGCCAGTGAAGGTTTGTGCTCATCAAGACTGCTAAGGTGAATGGCAGAGAGGTCAACAGTAGGTGGGGGCAGAGTCGATGACAGAGTCAACTAATTCTACTTTTACACCCATCATTCTCATATAATAGCAACACTGAGGCCAAGAAGGGAAACTGACAGCCACGGACACCCCACAGACTGTAAGAAGGCAGGCAGGTGGGGATTGACTAAGGGCAGACTGAGGTTGGTGGGGCAGTGCCCCACTAGGCCTAACAGATCAGTCACCACTAATCCTCACCATTTATATCTAGAAATTCTGTTACTGTTGACCTGAGTTTCAGTTTTTACAATCTGTTTCTGAGTAAGTGATACTGTTTTCAACTCTACTTAGCTTTAGTGAGATATATTTTCTCTCCATAGACATATGCGAAATATCGTAAAAATAAAAAAAATGACCAGATTTTTTGCTTTTCTTCATTTATTCACAAATTCTTTTCTACTTATATTTTTGTTGTCATTGTTGTGCCTTTACTAGAATGTAAACTGATGGGCTGACACTGTATTTAAGTTGGAAGATTTGCTGGCAGTTTCCATGGTAGCTCCAACAGCTAGAAACATACAATTATTTAAGTTTTTTAGGCATTTTACTGTAATGGGTAATTTGCATATGTGGACAACAATAATCCTGTGGATATTTGATGAGGCATTCTGAAAAAGAGAGAGAGAAATATATTAAAGAGGCTGACTAGAAAGGGAGGTGTGAATCAAACATTTGAGATCAACCCTGTGTTTACACAGGAAAGAAAATGTAGCTGCTGCAAAAATCTGTGACCCCAGAATACTGTACCTATATTTTCCCTAGAGGAAGGAATAGATCTGCAGATGTACCCAATATTTCTTAAATGCCAAACTTTGCTAGCTTGCTGAGTTACAAGATGTCTGCAGTTTATCATATCTTTTAGACCACCCTTGTGGCCTGGCTGTCACTATGGCAACTCGGCTAGTTCATGCAGGAACACCTGGTCATATCAGTAGCTCTCTGCTGCCAAACTTTGTTCATAAATAATCCATGTGAAAGTGAATGTTGCTGTCATGTTAATTTGTGGTTAACCTGGTTTTAGCGGGTTTCTAATTATATTTATGAAGTGACTATAGCAGATTGTTTGCTTTTACTTCATTGAAGACTTAACGCAAAGTGACAGAAACACACAGAAGAAGCTTTAGCAATCAGATTCTCACAAAGTATAAAATATACTTCCTTTTTCTTGCTTCCGTATATGTATTCACTAGATATAAACTATAGCAATACATCTGCCCCAGTGTCTCTCTGACCTCAATTACTCAGCACAACCTTTTGTAAAAGTATACTTGGCTGCTACAGATCTATACTGTAAGTTATGGCTTGAATCCAAAGAACTAGAAAGCTTTTCATCCTTGAGCACATGGGCTGAAAATTTAGCAGGACTGGCCAAACACATTTTTCTGCCTGAGGCAGAACAGTAAATGGTTATCCCCCACTAGGGAGGGGGAAGAAATTTGATTAAATTTTCATTTAAAGCTGAATCTATCATATCCACACTTTCCAAGACAATATCAGAACTGAAACAAAGAAATCCTTTGAACTTTGCACTTATCTGAATTTTGCAATACTCCAACGACCAGTGTTTACAAAACTGCATGTATTACAGGAAACAGCACCTGAAAATAAAGATCTTGGTGATATAACAAAAATATGATATTAGGGGAATTTATTGTAAAAACATCAGCGGATAAAATTTCATCCAAAAATGTGTATATAAGAAGAATTACACACTAAGATGCTGGAGAATTTTAATGAGGTTTTTTTTTTTTAATGCTGCTGAAATGTTGAGAAATGAATTTAAGTTTGAAAAAAATTGGAACCGGAAGAACTGTAATTGTCAGATCTTTCCATCCCAGTTGCACACTAAATCAGCATGCATAGTATATCAAGGCCAGTCAAGATATTTTGGCCCTTGAGATAGGAAAACCCACAAGCAATTCTCCACCTCCTGAGCCCCACAGCTATTTCCCTTTGTCAGTTATGGGTGTTACGCAGCCTAACCTGTATCATCAAAGCTAACCAGATCAATCAGAATGAGATAATCATCTCAGGCAGCAGGTGCTGGGGGGCAGTGGCATCTCCCTAGCCATTCCCCTGGCCCCTGCTCTCCATGGAAAATCACAACTGCGTGTATCAGAGACCTATCATAGACCACCTAAACTGGCCTTCAGGTGTGATGGGTGATGCTATCTCATTATAAGGTTCAACAGACAGTTCATTCAGCCTCCATACATGGACTGGGGTGTGTGTGTCTTGAATTTGTCCAAGGAAGTAAAATTCTTAGACCAGTCCTGTCACCACAGCCCCACAGCTTGGTCTCATCCATCTTCCATGAAAAGCCAGGCATGTTCTTTATGCTTTTTAGGTTATTCTTTTCATACAAATAAGATTTACGATATTTCTGGCTATGATAACTTATTATGTGTCATAAGACTTAGTATACACCACTATTTCTTGCTTTGACAAAATTTCTGAAATATGAACCCGGCAAGTGTGCACATAGTCCAGTTATGATGTGAAAATTCTCTAATGTGTAACCATAGCCTATTTTATCCCATGCAGAAAGCGGAAAAAAAAGTCATTAGTTTTCTGCATTTTATGTCACAGTGGTTTTTTGTGTTCACATGCTAGTTACATCCTGAGCAATTTCTTTGTAATTACACTATTGTATAGATCATTAGTTTTGGTACTGTCAGAAAAATAACATCTGTAAATATGGCATAAGATATGAATCACAGAAACTGAACAGCAGAATCAGCAACTGGAGTGAAAGGAAATGTGACCTCAGAAATGAAACAAAATCTATTGCTAGAGTCTGAGCAGACAATACACAGTGGGTGGCTTGCAATATAAAACCAGCTTCCTCAAATTGTTATGGAATAGTTTCTCAAGTGCTTGGTTATTTTCAAAGCAAAGATACCCATGTTGCATTATGGGCGCAATCTGATCAAATTTAAGCACTGTAAAGTCCTATTGATTCCAAGGGAGAGATGAGCAGGTGCTTAAACCACTCACATTGAAATAAATAAGAAATGCTTAAGTACTGCTGAATTCTGCCTGTTACAAAAAGCATGTTGTTTCTGAACTGTATTACTTTATTATGTATGCACTAGTGAAACAGAGATGAATGAGCTTATGTGGGGATAGATCAAAAGGGCCACAACTGGAGCTTTTGGTTATAATGCAGGGTGGAAAACTTCAGGGGTTCAGATTGTGGCCCTCCAACCTCTCTGTCTGGCCCTTAAAACCCACATCACACATTATCTCCAGCCACACTCTTGCTTCCTAGATCACACCCTTCTCTTTGAGTGTTTGCCTTGCAGGAATGTGTCAAGATAATGCCTTTTGCTTTCCTGGATGGAGGATAAAGAGGGGTCATGTGTGTAAAAACTAGCCTGCTGTACAAATATAAAAATTGGTTTCACTACTCTGCACATTTTTGTATCTCACCTCACCCATGTGCCCCCCCCCCCAAAAAAAAAGCCTGCCAGGAGATAATGTGGCCCTGAAGCTGGAAAAAAAAATCCCCACCTGTGATACAGAGTGTAATGGAGTACCTGAAAAGAGTATTGTCCTACACTGGCATTGGAAGTATCCATACTGCTGCTGTTGGCAGGACCAGTCCTACATTTGACCTGATTTTCTTTTTACTGCTGTTTTTAATACTCGGCTAATGAATTCATCATTCTACTCAGAAGAAACCAACAATTTTTACGAATAATTTCCCACACCAACTTTCATATAGCTGATTTGGTGCTGTGAAGACTTCCAAGGCAGCTCATGGCTCTTAGGTATTTGCTTCAGCTGTTTCACAAATGGAAGATTCTTGATTGCAGGCCCTAATGACCTTTGTTTTACTTTAATTCGCATTTTAATCCTCCTTATCCACTGTTATTTCACTCTTCTTGTTTCCAAATGAGGCTCATTTCATTATTTAGAAAGGTCATGGGTATGCAGGGTTGCCAACCAGTCATTTTCAAGTGTTGATAATAAATAACTTACTATGGACAGAGTTTATCCATCTGTTTGTAAAAGCAGAACCGTGTGTCTAAACAAATCTTGATCAGGGCAGCCTTCATTTTCAGAACCGTATCATTAAGAGGTGAAAAGGATTCTGGAGATTGCAAAAAGCAACAGCAAGCATGTTTCAAAAATAAAGTAAGTCATAAGGACAAATTATTTTGTAGAACAGCACTGCGCAGTGTGCATTTTGTTGTTATGTCATTTCAAAAATTGAAAATGCTGGGTAGGATAATAAAGGGAAATAATGCCTATTTTACATTAGTGACCTTTCACCAACCCTATTTTTTATAATGACAGCAACGGTTAGATACTCATGATTATACTGTGGTCTCCATAAGCTCCTTGATAGCTTTCTTGGTTGGATGTGAGAAACAGTGGATGGCAACATTTGCCAGTTTTAACGCTGACAGACCTAGGGTAAACTCCACATCTAATCTACTTGCTTCATTGCTTATTCTATGAGAGGGGTGGGGGTGGGGCTGATCCTGCACAAGTTATTTAAAATATAGACTGATTGGATTTGTCTTACCACATCTATAGGCTTGTGGTGAGGTGGATGGAGGTTTTCAATGGAGGCAGGGATGTTGTGAAACACACTCCCCTCTGAAATGCAGAAAGCTCCCGTCCTCCAAATGTTCCTTTAAATGTCGGGAAGCCCCTTTTTATAAAAATTAAGTGTGTTAAACTGAATTAAGAGGACTAAAGCTTTGTTAGTGGTTAACAAGAAAAAAGTTGGGTGATCACAGGATGCAGCTTCTGATGTTCGTTTACAATGATGGATCGTAGCAATTCTAGACTCTCATCTGCAGTTCAGAAACAAACTGCCTCCAAAAGTGGAGGTCTAGTAGTTCATGAATTCATCTAATCCTCTTTTAAAGCATGTTAAGTGGGTGGTCATCACTACCTCTTCCATAGTTTAACTATGTGCTGTATGAAGATGTGATTTACTTTTATTTCTCAAAATCTTCCAACATTTAGCTTCACTGGATGGTCCCAAGTTCTAATATCATGAAAGAAGAAGAAGAAAAACGTAACGCTATCCACTTTCTGCACACCATGCATACGTTAAGGTCTGACTCCCTCTGCCAGAGTAAATTATTCTAGATTGTGATTTATGTCCACACAAACACTCCTGCATACACATACATTTTGAAGATGTGAGCTTTATAATTATGCTAAAATATAGCGATCTGCAATATTGCCTTGTTTGGGCTGGCTTTTGATAACTGGGTTCACCTAGTCTGAACTAATTTTAATTTAATAGCCATCTTATTTATTTATTTATCCTAAATTTTAAAGTTACCTATCCCACGTCCTTGAGATGGCATAACTTAGAAAAATTAATAAGTAAATAAAACTATTTTGATTTTATCTGACAACTTAATAGTTTTTACCCGAGGTCTATTAATTTCAGAAGAATGACTGAACAATATGAATTGAAGATTGCTAAGTTACTGGAGGGGGGGGGAGGCAGGCAGGGAAAAGGATTGCTTTGCAACAGCAGTCGGAAGAAAAAGTAAGAGTGTTCACACACCAATTTGTTTTTAGTAGTTTTGGCCAAGCTGTTTCATTTTGTTGCCTATCCCTTTTCCATTAAGCAGACTCAGCAATATCATGTAACTTGTAATAAATTTAGCATTTACTTTCTAATCTTGTCTGTTTGGATTTGTAGCCAGTCTTACACTTGTGCTTTTTTCCCTCCCTCCCCCCTCCAATTTCATTCAGCCATTATTTTTTCCTACATAGTGCTATGGCTGAAAAATTCAAATGGCTGCTCTGGTCTCAATTGACTTTTTATGGTTATTTATTTTTCTTCATTGCTTCAGTTAGCAAGTGTGCTACTGTTGCACTGTGATCAAGGGGTCCCAAATCCCAAAGCTTTTTTTCATCCATTGATCAAAATAAATCTCAGACAGAGAACTTCCATTCCTAGTAATGATTCTTGGGCAGTAGGTAAGCCGATTTAGGATAGCTAATACCATTCATCACTGAAGTCAGGAAGCCTGCAGGCCTAGATTCTGGATAACTTAGGCACCCCTTGTGTTGGGCACACATTCAACATAATAACTTTGGTAGGTTTTTTAAATGAGGAGAGAGCCTGATGGGATTTACTCTAAGTGTTTTGTGTTGATTCATAGGCATTAATATCAGCCACCTAAACCAGTCTTGCTTCAGCGTGCATGCCTTGTTGGAAAACAGAACACAATCTCATCCTACAGTTGGACAGATTATACTGATCAATGTCATTATCCTGGCAGTATTCCTTATGTAATGTAAATATTAATGATTTAATTATTGAACTGGAAACTTCAAACTTTTCTAGTGAGAAGACTTTAATTTGGCAAATAAAAATAAGACATGCCACACCATGCTTGGCCAAAAAGGTTTCTGCCTAAGAAAGGATTTTTTTAAAAAAATTATAACAGGTGATTTTTACTTTGATAGACCATCTTGTCCATGCTGAGACTAAATTCATTTGCACAGAAATAGCAGTAGTTTCTTATATGGATGTGGTAACTCATGGATTTATGGTAACTCTTTGCAACTTTTCAGTATTATAGCTGAGTTTATAGCATTTAATTGCTACTGTAAAATCAATGTGTTATAATATTTTTACCATTTCTTTTATTTCTGTAAGTATCTCCTTTGTTATGTCTTAAAGTTTTGGTTCAAAGTTTTTGCCATTGTATTACTGTTTCCAAATACTCAAATCACATTACTGTGCAACTCCTGATATAATACTGATAGGAGCAGCAGTTTTGAAAAGTACATGAATGAAATTCATGCATAGAATGGTATCATTTTAACTCAATTTAATGTCTGTCCCCTGGTAGTAAGAAAGCATTCTATGGCAAGATTTACTTGTCTTTAAGTCACAGCATGAAAGCTGGCCAGCATTGCCTTGAACCTATTAAAAGTCACTCTAGAGCATTCTCTACAAGTCAAGCTTATTGAGTCATCCAGAATAGTCTTGGAAGGTCAAACTAAGTGTGTAGTGTAGAACTGCATCTTTGTTTATTCTATATTCAATTACAGGGAAAGAGGGAGTGTTACTGGGGCCACAGCCTGCAGGGGAGGGAGGAATATACTGTTCCTTCCCAGCTGTGGTTGCAATCAAAATACTGCCACCCCCACACTCAGCTTTGGAGCCTTAGAAAATGAAGATTCCATTTATGCCAATAGGAGGAATGAAGGGGATTTTCATTCTGATCATGATAGGGGAGTGAAGGTATAAAATTCCATTTCCTGTGTGTTATTTCCCCCAATGACAATTGTGTTATTGTGCTTGAAATGAAAGAAAAAACCAAAGATGTAACAGCATATCCTCAAAACAACAAATGAAACTTTTATTAGGACAAGTTGTTTGTTGTTTACTGTTGTAACAACTGTTTTCTCAAAATTTATCTTCTGTACCATGGAGTTAAATAAAAACAGTATTATTATTTTTTTAAAAAAAAACCCAAGGTGAAAATATCAATTTATTTCTCTTTTCCATATTTGTTCCTTTGTATCCAAATGGAGGTGGTCACCCAGGTGAAGATATACACCAGGAAGAAGGGGGAGTGCTTGGCCACCTTGATCACCTTGCTGGAGGCTGGGGAGGCTACTGTTGTGCCCTGAGCTAGGCCAAAATTTGGAGGCCTCCCCCGCAAGCCCTCACTCGGTGCCATGCTTTGGGAAGGAGGTGTGAGGGCAAGTGCTTACTGAGCTCAGTGCCCAGTGCGGGAGAACTGGTTGTTATGCCTTAAAACCACCTCTGCTGGAGGGGGATGGCATGGGGCTGCAGCTGCAGCTGACCAAGGGAGCTGAGAGGGGGTTGGCAAAGAAACATTACCCACTGGAAACAGTTGACCTTGAGAAAAGCTTGTATGTGAAATACTAGGAGGCGCACACTGAGAAGAAGTTGGGAGGGTGCTTACCAATGATGTTCCTGCTCCTAGAACACTGTCAGACCATGATAAGGTGGTTGCCTTCCAGCCCAGCTAAACTGACAGAGCTCAGCGTAAGGTGATCCAGTTAATTAAAGATTTCATTTTAAGCAATGTGGGGGCATACATCTCAGATCACAGGATGCACCATTACCTTTCTTCCACATTTTTTGGGGTAATGACAAGGGCTCTACTTCAGCTTTTGTTTGTACTTTGGAAAAAGCATTCAAACTGTTGCTGGCTGCCCCTAGTGGCCTTTAGTCTAGATAGGAAAAATAGTTTATGACCTTTAATCCTGAAGCATTGTGGGATAGGGGAACTCTGGTGTTGCCCTACACTGTTTAGTGGGTGAAAGGGCCCCCAGGTGGGCTAGACATGCCAGTGGCGTAGCATGGGTTGTCAGCACCCGGGGCAAGGCAAGTAATTTGCGCCCCCTAACCCGTGGATTTGCGCCCCCTAACCCATGGATTTGCGCCCCCTAACCCATGGATTTGTGCCCCCTAACCCCCAGATGTTGCGCCCGGTGCGGCCGGCCCCCCCCCCGCACCCCACGCTACGCCACTGAGACATGCACATTGGGGTGAACACTGAGCCAGTCAGACCACGGTGCGTTTGTCTGATTCACAGACCCAGGGCCCATGTAGCAAGGAGGAATAATTTACCCCAGTCCTCGTTGTATAGTATAAGTAGTGACTTTCATCACCTTAGGCGTTTGGAGTGAGATGAACCCCTCCCTAAGTCGGAAACTTTCCTGCACGGACTACATTTTGTTTGGCTGAATTGGATCAAGTTAGGTTAACTGGTTTTCTTCTGCAGATCCTCAAATTTTCCTTAATGTTATATTTACTAAATATAACATTTTCCCCAACTTAAAGTGGTATCTCAAGTCTTCTTTGGGTTGGGTGTGATGGCAATGTATAGTTTAGGCTTCAGAGATTTTTAGTTAACATTCTGATTAGATTAAGGGCGGTTCAATATGAATAATAAATACATGAATGCATAAGTAGCATACATACAAATTAAAAGACTAACTCTTTGAGATAGCACAAGCACAAAGAGAGGCTGTGTGCACATTACTGGCTTAAAACACAGCTAGGTCACCCTTTTTCTCAATTTGGGTCAAAGCTGCTTTGGGGAAAATATATCAAAACACCGCATTTAATAAGAAATGACAAGATAGAAATGGATTGTGGCTAACCTGTGCCCATCACTTCCCAAACCCAAGGTTTGCACAATGCAGAGTGAACGGGAGTGTGTATACACAGCCAGAGACAGAGTAACAATCTGATTTATGCTAGCCATAGATATGTAATAGAACTCTCTATCTCCATAACAAACCCCAATATTTGAATTAGTGATAGCATGAGAAACTGGAGAGGGAAAGGTGTCAAGTTATACAGATCCAACACACACTATAATTCCAAAGTATGGACATGTGTTTATCTAACTCAATGAAGCATCATGGGGAACAAAGACACAGAGCCCTTTGCTCTGGCCACAGCCACTGGCTTAATCGCATAACACTATATGCCACACTGGCTTTCTTTCTTTCCTTCCTGCTTAGTATCTGGCACCATGATGTTGCCTGTTGGCAGTTGGTACATCACAATCTGTCCTCATCATGAGCTGGCTATAGAACTGAATGTTCTGGCAAAGTGAGTCTTTCTATGCTGGCAGCCTCCACACCGTTATTTTACAATGGACACAATCTTCTCACAAATTTGCATAACTTAAGCCTCCATCAATACATGAATTAGATTTCCTAATTAAATAAACACATTGATGCTATGATCATAATCACCTAAACTTCAGATTTCCTGAAGGCAGCTGGGTCAGATAACATTGCTACAGGGAGTGCTCCAAGAGAGACGAAGATCTATGGAAAGGTTGGCTTAATGAATGGTCAGCAGGGACTAAGAAATTCTTACAGAAAATTCTTCATCATTACATTCTGAAGCAGCTGTTGACCACTTTGGAACAGGAGGCCTGGACATCAACTGCATACTTCTAGAACAAGTTACATATCTGCCAGGGGGCTAGAAGATAAAAGTACCTCTTATCAATAATTAGGGCAGCAATATTAAAACATTATCAGTCATGATTTAGTCATCTACCTAAATAATAAGGCACAGACTATCATCAGGGCTGAAATAACATCCAGGAAAACAGATGAATGCCAGAAGTAACTATAGTTTGAATATGCCAAGGTTCTGGATAATGCAGATGTATCCACTACAGACCCCAAGCCTTACAGCTCATAATTCCGCTGTGAACATGGTGATAAACTACTTGTCTCAATGAAGAACAGCTGTGCTTCATAATATTGGCAGGTGGCCGTGTTGCAAAAGGACATCAGTCTGGGGAAAAAAATACATTTTGACATGATCTCATTGTAGTTTAGGAATGCTGGAGGATAAGCACAAAGGCTTTAAACATGACATAATTTACACCAGTCTGGTTTCAGATTAAACTACATTTGAATGTTCATGAGAAACATCAATTTCTATACTTTAACTTGTTCATAAATCCTACAAAGCAGCTTGGGTTTACCCACAACAAGAAATGTGAAATGCCACCACAACTGGATATAGAGGTGTCCTGCAACACCTCACATACTTTCCAATGTATCCAGCTCACCTCACTGAACCAGGAGGTAATGGAAATTACAATTCTTGTGCATCACAGCACCAATGGCCACTCATGAGTATGTTTTAGAACGTCTAGACATCCGAGGCCTTTTCTGTCACCAACAAACATTTCCTGCCTCTTCCTTGCATTCACAATGCTAAGTTTGCTTGGGAAAGAAGACGTAATCACAGAGAGACCTCAATGGCCTTGAGACAATTATGAGCCAATCCTAAATTTGAGCAAGGGGGCTCAAATAATAATAAGCCTGATAATTTCTAAATTGGAACCCCTGACTTGAAAAATGTGCCACCATCACTCTCCAGAATAATGAACCTTTTCCAGTTTCTAACTACTAGAACTATTAATGTAAGGATGGAGTGTGTCCTATTTTTTCCATCATTCCTGTTGTGGCTGGATCATGGTGCAAAAGCTGGTAGCATCGTGGAGATGCTGTTGTAATTCCTTAGTACAACTCCATATTTCAACAGGATATTTTACACACAGAAATCATTTTATGACTGCCCAACCCCCAGTCAAAATAGCTTTGTTCATTGTTCATCTATTAAGAACTTGGCCTGTTCAAATATAAAATGTTTAAGAACTGACCTCATGCAATTCAGAATTTTGGCACATATTTACCTCCTCGGTGAAAAATGGGCCTGGGTGTTTTATAGAGGCAGAATGCTGGCAGAGGCATACCTTGTGTCACTCACGACAGGCTCAGTGATGTAGAAATAGTAAAAAGTAGACTGGCGAGATAGACAGGACTTCATAATCAAATGTTACAGTGACATAGGAGATAAGTCACAAAGTAAAGAAGAAAAAAGAGGAAAAAAGCTCTTCATCCAAGTAATTCCACATTACTTCTAAAGGAATGGAAAGTAAACAGATAAATATACATTACTTGTAGTGTTAGATACGTTCCCTATGATGATATAATATCTCTTACCCATAAAATATATTTGCACTCATCCTAGGAACTGCTGCTATTCAGATTGTGTTGGGGAGGGGGAGAGTTTAATTACCCTTCCTTCTACTCTGATCCATCTATTTCATATTAAAATTGCATAATTTATTACCCACATTGTCTGTGTACAAATATTATAAAAATAGTGTTTTAAATGATTCTTTTATTGACATTCCATAGAAAGAAATGACTTGGTATTCATCTGCATAAAATATTAAAACCACTGATGGAAAAATCAGAAGATCATAGAACCTTTATATATTTGCTTTGCATTAGTCGATATATTATTTGTCCATCTGCTCTAATATCTGCTGATTGGCAGTGACTCTTCAGGGTTCTCACATTATCTGCTTTCTGATTCTTTTAGTTGGTGATATCAGGGATTAAACCTGAGACCTGGCCCCTCTCACCTAGCTATAATGATAGTCATTCTAGATTCTAATACAGAAGGATAGCCAGGGACAAGGAAACAAGAGGCTATTTGCCTGGATGTTTTATAAGTGGCCAGAAGCCATGGACTATATGCAACTGGCAGAGATGACTGGCAGAATTCGAGACCTGGGAGAAGAGAGGGTTGAAGAAGATTGGAGGAAATTTAAGACTTATTTACAAAAATATTGTGATTTGGTGGAAAGTTAAGTAGGATGTTTGATCATAAATAATTGGCCATCACAAAATCGGATTGGAATGGGATGTAAAGCGAGACTAAGAGAAACAAATTTTCAGAGGACTATATTTAAATAAGCGGTTATAAAATTTGCAAACTAGATGATAAATTGCTTGGAAAAAATTTATGATGATGAAAATGGCAGTGGGAGATGCGAGGAAGTCCAAAGAAGTTATGAAACTCTGTTGAGATAAAAGTAAGGTTGTTTATTGTCTTTGTACTCTATTCTGTAAAAAACCCTAATAAAAATTTTATTAAAAAATAAAAATAAAAATATAAGTGGCCAGAAGCCACTTCATGTGCACTCTACCTTTCAAACTTTCATAATTGCACCAAATTTTATTAATTTTATGCTAAAACCAGGCAAAGCCATTGGTTAATTACACTTTCTTCCTCAAAACGGAAGTAAATTGTTTCAACAGAAGGTTTTCATCACATCCTGTGAGGATAAGTGAATTTTCTTAGCCAAAATGTCACTTGAAACTGGCTGGCATCTCCTTTGTAACCACAGAATGTTCTCTCACTCTTTGTACTCGAACTACTATTCTGTTTTCTTAAAGCTTGAACAAAACTGTTAAACAGACTTCCTTACCTATGTTTAATATTTCACTAATACCTAACTGCTAGTAAGTAATTTTGTACTTATGTCAAGCATAAAGTGGAGTTTTAATACTTAAAACATCCCTAGGGAAAGCCCTATAATCATCATATATGATTTCCAATACCTACATGAGCTTATTGCTAGTTTAGTTTATAGCTGAAGCATCTCACCACAAAATTAAGAAATCTAACACCCTAACAATGCTAGGCTTGCAACATGAGTATCTTAACTGTAGAAGTCCCACTAAATTCACGGGGGCTTACTTCTGAATGCACGTGTAGAGGATTGTGGCCACCAATGGCCCCAAATCCTGCAATAGGGATGCAGGCATTTGATTGTACTTCAATTATTCACATTCTTCTTAACAAAGTGAAGTGATATGGTGAGTATTTTGAAGACAATAGGGGTACTGTTGTTTCCAGACTCTTTAATGGGCAGTGATGTGGAATAAGGAGGAGTTCCATTGGGATAAACAAGATATTAAGAAAAGGAATTACCTGTGTGAAATATACTCAGAGTCGCAAAGTGATTTCATGCTCTTTATTCAGCTCATAGTGGTGAGGAGGAATGAATGAAAGTCCCCTCAAGGTATCTGCTTTATATACATTATTTACACAATGGGCTGCACATGATTGGCTAATTCCGGAATTCTACTGTAAGCCAATCAGGTTGTGGATTCACTTAAATCTGGAGCATGATTGGGTGGTTCCTGCCAACCAATCATACTGCTGCATTGTTCTAGGACCAATCCGACTGCTGCATTCTGAATCCTATTGTTCTAGGACCAATCAGACTGCTGCCTTTTGGATCCTATTGTTCTAGGACCAATCAGACTGCTGCAGTTTGGATCCTATTCGACTCAGTACATAACACCCCTCCCCTCTAAGTTCCAGTCCTGCCCGGGAGGTCGCATTCATAGTCCTCAAGGTACGCTGGCGGCCTACGTGTCCGTTGCGGCCTGTGGTGTTCCCTGGTCCGGTGTTCAGGTTCTGGCTCGTGTTCCAAGGATGCTGGCTGTGATGGGGCTGTTTGGTCTGGCGCAACCGGCTCGCTCAGTCGTGGTTCTGGTTCCGGTGTCCTTTCGGCCTCACGGGTCCTCTCTGTATTTACTGATTCTGCCTCTCCTGCTGGCCCCTGCTGCTCTATGGGCCTCACTGCCCCACTGTTCCCTTGGGACTCCTCTGCCCTTTCCTCCTCCTGGGTTTCTCCCGGGAATCGTCGCCGTATCTGGTCGCAGTGGCGGCGCCAGCATTGCCCTCCATCCGTTAGCACCTCGTACGACACAGGGCCAGTGACCCTGGTGACTGTGGCGGGTACCCATGCTGGGCCTGCCCCAAAATTCTTTGCGTACACTGGGTCCTGGGCCTCGAAGGTCCGGGGGTTCCTGCCTTCCCCCACCACTACCTCATCCTGAGCTCTATCGGGGTGAAGGCGGTCCAATCTGATTGCAAGGCGCCGACCCATTAGTAGTTCAGCGGGGCTCCAGCCAGTCGTTGAGCTGGGGGTGCTGTGCTGTGCTAGGAGGAATGTGGCAAGGCGGTACTCCCAATCCCCTTGCGTCATGCGGCGAAGGGTGTCCTTGGTGGTCCGCACCATGCGTTCTGCTTGGCCATTGGTGGCAGGGTGGAATGGCGCCGAACGGATGTGGCGGATGGCGTTCTGCGCTGTGAAGGTTTGGAATTCTCCTGACGTAAATGCAGTCCCGTTGTCTGAGACGAGAGTGTCAGGGAGCCCGTGGGTTGCAAACAGCCTGCGTAGTACCCGGATGGCTGCGGACGTAGAAGTGGACGGTACCAGTGCGACTTCCAGCCATTTGGTGTAGGAGTCCACCACTATGAAGAATGTTTTCCCCTGAAAGGGGCCAGCGAAGTCCACATGCAGGCGTGACCATGGTGCTCGGGCGGACTCCCAGGACTGGACTGGGGCCCTTGGGGGATCTGGGCGGGATTCTTGGCAGGCCTGGCAGTGTTTGACCCAGGCCTCTATCTCTCCGTCGATCCCTGGCCACCACACATAACTCCTGGCCAGGGCCTTCATTCTTACTACCCCTGGGTGTGTCTCATGTAGGGCTGTGAGGACCCTTTTGCGGAGGGGCTGGGGAACAACGACCCTGCTTCCCCATAAAAGGCACCCCTTGTGGGCCGACAGTTCATGTTTGCGGGTTGTGTAGCCAGCGAATTCTGGCCCAGGCCTGCTGCTGGGCCATCCCCTCCACACCCAGTCCAGGACCCGGGAGATGACCCTATCTTTCTTGGAGTGGTGTGCCACTTCTTGTGCCTGAATGGGGCGGTCGGGAAGCAGCTCCAGGCTCATAACCTCTTGTGCAGGTGCTGGGTCGGGGCCTGTTTCCGGTAGTGGTAGCCTGCTGAGGGCGTCCGCATGGCCCATCGCCTTCCCCGGGCGGTGAATCAGCGCATACTGGTAGCTGGCAAGGAAAATTGACCACCTGAGGACACGAGGAGACAGCACTTGGGGGGTCTGCTTTTCGGGGGCAAACAAGCCAAGCAACGGTTTGTGGTCAGTCACCACGGTGAAGGGCCGCCCGTACAAGAAATCATGGAATTTTTTTACTCCCTTCACAATTGCCAGACCCTCCTTGTCGATTTGTGAGTAGTTCCGCTCGGTTGCGTTGAGTGTCTGGGAAAAGTATGCCACCGGTACCTCTCTCCCATCCGGGAGTTGGTGTCCCAGGACAGCGCCAATGCCATAGGGCGAGGCGTCGCATGCTAGCACCACCGGCAGCCTCTCGTCAAAGTGTGCCAAGACCGAGTTTGAGACAAGCAAGTCCTTGACTGCCTGGAATGCGGCCTCCTGGCGCTGGCCCCACACCCAAGGGGCCCGCTTGTCCAGGAGTCTGTGTAGGGGCTCCGCTACCGCCGCCTTGTGGGGAAGGAAGGAATGGTAAAAGTTCAATAGTCCCAAGAAGGCCTGAAGTTCAGTCTTGCTCTTGGGCGCTGGGGCATCACAAATGGCCCGTACCTTGTCCCCAGTCGGGTGGACCCCTTCTGCGTCCACCATAAATCCCAGAAAGTCCACCTGAGGCACTCCTAGTAGACATTTTTCCCGCTTCACCTTGAGACCCGCTGTCTGGAAACGGTGCAGAACGGTGCGGAGGCGGTCCTCAAACTCCTCTGGTGTGGGCCCGGCAATCAACACATCATCGAAGAAGGGGGTGACGCCAGGAATCCCTTTAAGGAGCGAGTCCATTAGATTCTGGAATATGCCTGGTGCCACGCTGACACCGAATTGCAGCCGCTTTACCCTGAACGCTCCTCTGTGCGTCACAATCGTCTGTGCCTCTGCTGTGGCCTCATCTACTGGCAGCTGTTGATATGCTTGGGCCAAGTCCAGCTTGCCAAAAATTTTCGACCCAGCCAGGGTAGCAAGGACATGGCTGACCACTGGCACTGGGTATGCATGGGTCGTGAGGGCCTTGTTTATAGTACATTTGTAGTCTGCGCAGATGCGGACCGAACCATTAGGCTTGACGGGTGTGACGATTGGGGTTTCCCAGGGGGCATTAGGCACCGGCTCCAGCACTCCTTGCTCCACTAGCCGGTCCAATTCCTCGTCTATACGTGGTTTCAGGGCGAACGGGACCCGGCGGGCCTTGAGCCTGACTGGTCGTACTGCGGGGTCAAGCTGTAGAGCAATGGGGGGGCCCGTATACTGTCCCAATTTCCCATCGAAAACCCCTGGAAATTCCTTGCATATAGCGTCCACATCCACTTGTAAGGTAGTGTGGTTCACTCCGGTGATGGCTAGTCCCAGTGGTCCAAACCATGCCAATCCCAGTAAGCTAATGTAGGGGCCCTTGACCACAAGCAAGTCCAGTTGCCGTGTCCGCCCTCGGTATTGCACCCTGAAGGTCCCCACCCCCATTGTGGGGACCTTACGTTTCTGGAAGTCCCGGAGGGTGAATGGGGCCGGCCTGAGTTTGGGACCCCCAGTAGGACACAGTTTCCTTAAGGTCCTTGCCGAGATTATGGATAGATTTGAACCCGTGTCAAGCTCCATGCGGCATGGGGCCCCCTCTATCCGTACCTCTACATAAATTTTCTCTATGTTGGGGTAGGGCAACTGGTATACCTGGAAGTCCGTGAGCTCCGTCGAGTTGCCTTGGTGCGTTGGGCCCCGGGACCTGGGGCTCTTGGATTGGTCATCTGATGCCTGGCGTCGGGTGGGCCGAGCCCGACACACCCGGGCGATGTGTCCCAATTTTCTGCACTGCCTGCACTCTGCATTGCGGAAACGGCAGGCCCTCCTCTCGTGAGTTTCCCCGCAGCTTGCGCAGTTCCCTCCTTCTCGTCGAGGCAGCTGTGGTATGTGGGCTGCTTGAGTGCGCTGCTGTACTCGGTGCACCTCCTCCCTGTCAGATCCTGAGTCGTCAGTGAGGTCTTCGTGGTGGACCCTCGGTTGGGATGGCAGGCTCGGCCGTGCCTCTTGCGTCGACCTCTTGGCAGCTTCCGTTGCCAGGGCCTCCTCCAGAGCGACCTGGAACGTTAGGTCCTTCTTAGCGTAGAGTCGTTGTTGCAGTTTCTCATCCCTCAGGCCACCGACGAGGCGGTCACGAAGCATGTTCTCCAGCTCTGAGAAGTTGCAGAACCGGGCGGCTTGGCGGAGAGAGGTCACAAACCCAGTTATGGTTTCCCCAGGGGCTTGCCGCTTTGCATAGAAGGCATTTCGACGAGCCACCACTGAGGGTTGCGGCGAAAAGTGCCCCTTCAGCTGTTCCATTATTGTTTTGTATGGAACAGTAGCGACGTCTTCAGGCGCAAGGAGAGCCCGGGCGATTTCAAACGTCTCCTCTCCGCAGACGCTGAAGAATATCGCCCTCTTCTTGGCGTCTTCTTCATCGGTGACCCCTTTGGCTTCTAGGAGGAAAGTGAAACGGGAGGCGTACGCTTCCCAGTCTCCCGTTGCTGGGTTGAACGGCGAGAAGCTGCTGTCGGTTGCCATTCTGAGTTCCTTGTGTCCCGGAGCTGAAGCCTGGATACACGGTGCGAGGCAGCGGTGCGGCAGGTGGCGGTGCTGCGGTGCTGTGTGTGGCAGTCAGCTCAGCGGGATCCCATCCTCGTCGCCAGTGAAATATACTCAGAGTCGCAAAGTGATTTCATGCTCTTTATTCAGCTCATAGTGGTGAGGAGGAATGAATGAAAGTCCCCTCAAGGTATCTGCTTTATATACATTATTTACACAATGGGCTGCACATGATTGGCTAATTCCGGAATTCTACTGTAAGCCAATCAGGTTGTGGATTCACTTAAATCTGGAGCATGATTGGGTGGTTCCTGCCAACCAATCATACTGCTGCATTGTTCTAGGACCAATCCGACTGCTGCATTCTGAATCCTATTGTTCTAGGACCAATCAGACTGCTGCCTTTTGGATCCTATTGTTCTAGGACCAATCAGACTGCTGCAGTTTGGATCCTATTCGACTCAGTACATAACACTGTGTTTAACCTACTGGTATGTCTTTTACTGCCTATTGCAATGGAGGTCTCATATATATGGATAAAGAGTCATTATGCTAAATATTCTTACTTGTTTCTACTTGTTATTATCATCCCCACCACATCCATATGGAATGAAACTGAATCTATTTTATAAGACTGCTGATTCTTTTCCTGAAATAAAAATCCCCATGTTAACTCCATGAAGCTAATGAATTAATGTCCAGAAATTAAGGACATTTCTGTGCATTCAGTGAGACCAACTAAGTTTCAAAATGAATGGACGTTATTTCCATGGCAACCAACAGTAACTCCTATATCTCTTGCATAATATAGCTCCTGAAAACTGTGCAGAACTCCAGTTTCACACCAAGCAAAATTAGAGACTAAACAGAATTCTGCTTTCTTTTTCTTTTCTTTTTGTTATGCAAGTTGTGTAACTGCCAAAACCATGCAATGTTCCTAGCATGATAAGAAATAAAAGGATGATCTGGCAGAGGGTTGCAGGGGATCGTGTCAGAAGCTGGTTATGATTTTAGCACTACCGCAGGCATCCTATTTGAACCTTGAGCAACAGTGTGATTTAGTTACAATGCCTCTAAAACTGGAATTATATCTGCCTTGCATAGACTTCAGATTTAATTCATTTAAAAAAAAATACTGAGAGAGAACAATTGAACTTACCACCTGAATATTACAATCTACTTTCAAGTAACAATGGTGCATCAAGGAGTACCCCTAAACTATGGACCTGTACAAAGCACAACCCTGTCCACAATGTTGTGTGTTCCCACTTCTGGGACTTGGGAACATGGAACACATAACACCTTTGTCTTTTCAGGATTCAGCTTCAATTTGCTGCGACCCCCCATTCAGGCCACCCTGCTTCCAAACACCTATCTACCCTCTCAGCCATCTATCCTGATTCAGATGAAATTCACATATTGAATCATAGAATTGGAAGGGACCACTAGGGTCATCTGGTCCAATCTTTTGTTCAACATGGGGCTCGAAGTCATGGCTGTGAGATAAAACTTCACTCCCACACAGCCAACGACTGCCCCCCACCAGCAGCATCAGATATATGTTAAATAACACAGAGGACAAAATGGAACCCTGCAGGACACCACAGGGAAGTTCCCATGTACCAAGTTGTATGCCATCATAAGTCAGGCACGCCAACTCTAGGGGCTGGGTACTTGTTAAGTTGTGGGTGAACATATCAGATGACACAGCGATTCTTCAGACAGCTCTTGTTTATTCACAGGCCAGAAATGAAGGGTTCAGCCAACCTGCTTATATAGAGCTCAACTACAAAGCAACAGTAACCACTTTCTATAACTATCCAATCACTGAACATCACTTTCAATTCCTTATTTGCATATGTGGACCTGAGTGAAAAATAACTACAGTATCCCCCTGCTGGCCCAGGGTGAGAACTTCAGTACATAACAGTACTCTCAGTGTTGAGAGGGCCCAGCATGTGATGTAGGCGTATGACATCACGTGCAACACACATTGTGTATTGCGGCTTCAGTGGCCAGTTTTCCCAGAGTGCTCAGCCTCCTACAGATGACACGACATCACATGCACACATCATGCAGTGTGTGTGACATCACACACACATGTTGTGTGTCACATGCAAAATGTTGCACATGCACAATGCTCGCCAGGCCCCTTCAATCTTGGGTGCAACCTGGCACCTCTGGCATAAGTACATGTATGAATTACTTGTATTTCATACTCAATTGTCCATACTTCTGAATTGTATCAGCTTTTCTGTCTTACAGGTTCCTTTTTTAAAAAATGTTTCCCTCACCTCATGTACATCCCTCACAATGCTTTAGTGGCAGGCTTTCCCCTTAATAATAAATTCATTATTCAATTCCTTTTAGCAGGAGTTTTAAGCATATCTCTCTGAATGCAACGTACTGCAAATCTATCCCCCATATGGAGACAGATAGGTCTCGGGAGGGCCTGCTTATCATACAAATGCTGTGTGCTTAAAACACATTGTAATTGGAAATGCCATCCTCAAGAAATCACAAGAGCAGAAAATTCATCCAACTCTGTTACTGCTGTAATGGCTGCTTGCCACACTAGGTTTTCTCGAATCTCTTGTGCCCCGATTTACTTGTTCCTCAAGAAACTAGAAGACTAGAAAATGCATGTAACTCTCTCACTGCTTGAGAAGCTGCCTGCTATATGTCGATCCTTGAGTAGCTTATGCTTTGAGTGTAAAGTAACTAGTAAGCTGGCAAGATATCTAGCTAGTAGGTTTTGTGGGAGTACAATAGAAATTATTCTCCTACCCAGCACTAACTATTCTGAAGTTCTATGTAGATACCAATGTAGGATGAATTAACTTGAGCCAGAGGGGAGGTAAGATCCCTGACCTCTGTGCATTCATCCAGCTTTCCATATGGAGCTTACACATTTTCATCTGACCCTCTCTGCAGCCTGTTCTTACGCTTTGAAGTCTGGAAAAATATAGATCTCAAATACAGCCCTTAAAGTCTCGTGGTTTATATCAACATATATAAGAGATCAACATATATAAATTGGCTGCAGAAACAGTGGGTAGGGCCCAGATGCATTTACCCTGCAGTGCCATCTGCATCAGGTTTCAAATTACTGCTGATATTGTTGATGATACTGAAAATGACTGGTAATCTCATTTACTTTATCTCTTCCCCACCTTTTCTTTAGTGGAAAATCATTCAGAGTTTGGCATATAGTTTGGCACATGGATAATAATAATAATAATAATAATAATAATAATAATAATAATTCAATAGGATAATGGTTGCTAAGTGTATGAATAGCCTTCTATTATATTTTTGAACTCCTTCATTGGTCTGGTGGTAAAGAGGAATGGTAGAGAAAACTATTGCAGAAATGCTTAAATGTGAAGGCTAAGGAACAGTGTCATACATTTATCCTTACTCTACTCAAGTGGAACCTTCAGAGGAAAGTTAAGGGTCCTAACCTTGCAAGCTGTATAAATGATAAATGTGCTATTACTCTTCCTACCTGCCTCTATTACTCCATGTCTCATATGTGGTCTACAGAGAGATCAGCATCTTAAGTTGTTTCCAAAGTAATTTTCTAAGATAGATTGATGGTTAGATACTCCATCCTTTTAAAAATATGGTAGACACATTATTCTTTGTAAAATATGTTCAGTGAAACATGTTAAGTGAGCACCCCAGCGGTTTCCCTCTGCCTCTTGACTGTATGTTGAACTGCACTATGACTTTATCACAGACAATATTTCTTTACTGGAGCTAGGAACTTATCATTATCATTAAACGGCAACCAGACTGCCTTAAAAACTAAGAACAAGAGTGTATTATTTGTTTGAAATGATGGTCAATACCAGGAAATCTGTTCAAAGCATTACAATTACCTTAAAGGGATTTCTACTTACCATCTGCCTGCAATTGTGTCTGTGAGGAATTCTGTGTCTGTTGATCTGAAAGGCTATGTCTTTGACTGCATAGACCTTTGTGGTTTGGGCGCCATGAGATCAAATTGCCAGTGAATCACCACCTTAATTGTGCAAACACAGCTTCCAGTCAGAGAGTTTCAGAAAACAATTTGGCACTGTTTGGTATTAATTGTGCAGACAGCAGTAACAGGAAATATTTAGACAGAAACTCTTAATGTGGAGAACTTTTTCTTCCTCTGTGAACTTGATAAGGGGCCAGAAATTGCATGGTGGCTGGGAGAATGAGGAATGGAATAAAATAAAGGCTGCAGATATTAGACCTGATTACCAGAGTGTTGGAGATACAATCATTTAATGCATTTAGCTTTGTCATACTCCTATTATTCTTATATTTTGGAGTGAGAACATAGGGCCACTATATGATTAAAACATCAAGGAAAGGTCATACTGAAAGTTGGTTTCATTAAAGAATTAAACTAGGGTCTTGCTCCGCAAATTATTCTTGGGCCCTTTTTGTCTGAAGAGAAGAAGGCAGCTTGTTGCCTTCCTGATGGGAACATTTACCATTGTACAGTTTTGGTTTTACTTGGGCTATTTTAGTCTTTTCCCCCGCCCTCACCAAGAAATCAAATGTGATTTGTTGTTTAAAATGGAGATGCTGTCATTTGGCCATACTCTGCTTTGATTGCTTTTCCTGCCGTGCAGTGGCAAAGAGGTGTGAGAGAGGTCCATTTTGGAAAGAAAAAGCTGAGGCCATCCATTTCATTTCACTTAGGGCCCATTACAGCAGAATAATTTGGTCATTTAGAATTTTATATCAAAGTATAAATAGTCCAAAGCTATATTGCATCCCAGAAGCTAGAAGATGGAGAGCATTTTCGGGCAAAGCACCAGATGTTTAGCGGCTGCTGTGAACCCAACAAAAAAAATGAGCTGCTAATTGAGGATATTTGGAGTCATGAAGCAGGTAAAAGACAAACTACAGCAGTACTTCATAGCAGTGTGCACTAGAGAAATTAGCACATGTCTATTATCACTGCTTGCAGCTCTGCAGGTAGTTAATGAGAAATGGCTTAATCTTTATCAGGCTCCACCGATAGGAAAAATGTATGAAATCACCTGCAAGTTTAGGAAATCTTCCTCTTCTTTGATGTCATGGCCAGATTCATTCAACCAGTTCTAACAGCTTTGGGATTCACATGTGGTCCCAGAGTATGAATGATACTCCATAAAAGCTAGAACAACACTATTCTCTTTGCTGTGGAGAGGAGGCTCTGTGCAGTTTTCATCTGTGCTTTACAGACACACCTCATTAAGTACTTTCCACTTTACATATTTATGCTATTCCAAGTAACCAAGACCTTCTTAACAGAAGATCCAGGAAAGGTCTAGGTGATAAAGGCTCTCTTTCCCCTCCCTTTAGAACCTGCCCCCCACCAGATCAGCTCTCATTTGCAGGTTTTACAAAGGAACCTGAAGAAATACGGTAATGACCATAAAGTTGTGGGTCTTTCATATCTTCCCAGATACAAAACAAACACTCTCTGTTGATCCAGTTTTGTTTGATCATCAGAGCCATATGGAACTTTAGTCTTCATACATATTGTACATTCAATCAGAGGGATGACAGGTGCACTGGGGAAGCACTATGCATATCAGACTAGCCAGGGTTGAAATTCACAACTACTTAACTTTACAGCTCCCACTTTAATACTTCCTGTGTGACAGCTCTAATCATATGAAGAACGTTTGCTGTGACCTTGTGTACCATCTCTGCAACATATAGAGCTGGATCACACATAAAGTTAGGCCAAACTGACTGAGTTCAAATGCACAAGTGTGAGAGTTCCTGGAGAGGAGTTTGCAGCTTCTGAACTCCTCCACAAGTCCTCCTGCTGCTACGCTGCTGTGAGCTAAACCATGGCTTGCCTTCAGGTTTTCTGAATCTGGGTTTATGGTTTGTCTTCTCCAGGTGATAAGCTGTGCAACCTCATACTAGTGTGCGTATACTAAGTCATGATTTGGCTTAGCATTACATATGAACCAGGTCACAGAATTGAATGATACTATCTACAGCTGCTCAGTAATCTGAGGAAGAGGGAGATATAGCTCAATGCATGGAGAAAGTTGGCTGATAATTAACTTCAGACAAAGTTAGAGACAACGTGGAGTGAGTTAAATTGGAGGCCATGAAATAAAAGTAAACGGTTGTATTTTCCCAAGTACTGCTGCTCAGAGATCTGACTGTTCAGTTTTAGCACTGGCCCTTTGTGGTTAGGGTATCCTGTTATATCTCCCCCTCTTGAATTAGTTTCATGTGCCTGTATTTCCAAAGCACTTGAATCAAATGCATTAATTATGCATTTCCATTATGACAGAGCCAACATCAGCAGTGACTAAAACATAATTTGTTTAGGTGGCAGTGCAGGCTGTTCTCTGATCAAGTTTTTTCCCCCCACAGGGAGGCATCAGTCTTAAATTACACACCAAACAGGCAGGAGAAAGGAAGAAACAATAAACCACCTCCCAGTGGGGGAAAGAATGAAAATCTGGCTCTGGGTATCCTATTAAATAAATAAGATCTAACTTTCTGTCAGCAAAGGGTCCAATTTTTAATTAAAAGGGGGTTTTATTCCTTTTTACATATTTTAAAAAAGCTTCTTCTGTATATTTGCAAGGAGGCTTTACAGCCATATAAGCCAGCTTCTATGAGGAGGGGTATGTGTGTGTGCAATTTTCTCACAAACCTCTCTTGAAACATCCAGTGTCAAGTGACAAAATCTGATCAGCTAATAAGGAATTACAATACACTATTATTTTATTCTACAAATGTTCACTTCTTCATCTTGACACTGTTGCATAGTTATTTAAAGCAAGGGATTGTTTTTCTTAACAGTGCAGACAAATTCAAATGTTTCAACCACACATATATTAAATGAACAAGTTGTAATATATACAGTATATAAACATCACCAAAAAATGACTATATCTGACGAGAATGCAGCCAAAACCTTAGAGAGGGCTATGGGAAACATCAATAGTGAATACAATACATCTGGTTTCCGTTGACCTCAATATTCTACATGTGTTCCCAGCTCCATTGTTCATAACTGAAGTGAGGGTCGGAGGATTAATATGAAGAAAGGCTGGCCTAGTGACCGCAGATTACATTGCTGTGAGCCAGAATTTTCATTCATTATTGAAGTGGCAGAAGCAGCAAGTGCTGTTAATACTTTACATGTGTTTGGCAATGTGCAGTCAGAGGAAACAGAGAGAGTCGCCCTGTGCTTGGGCACCCTCTTCTGACTTGCATAGAAGTACAACTGTCGGACTTGAACTGAATGGAGAAGATGTTCTTCATTCTCCAAATCCTTATGTGGTTCATCCCATTAGGTGGTGTGCAGGAAGCGATGAACCAGAAATATCTGTAGACACATTTATTTTAGAAAGGAATATATTGCTCAGCACCAGTGCAGTTTTTCTTTAAAAAATGTTTAGGGGTGCTCTCATTTTGACTCAAAAAACCCACCATTTTACAGTTAAAATCAGGAAAAATAAATACAATAAATGGACAAAAGTACAAAGATTCACAAAATGTTCAGCGTTATGTGTACCCATGCGTCATTCCCCCCACCCGAAAAAAGGTCTGCTTAGCACTATATACAGTGGTACCTCCATTTATTAACTTAATTCGTTCCGGAGGTCCATTAACCTGAAACCGTTCTTAACCTGAGGCACACTTTCGCTAATGGGGCCTCCTGCTGCCGCCGCACAAAGTTCGCGACCCAGAACACCTACTTTTGCGTTAGCGGAGCTCCTAACCCGAAGCGTTTGTAAGGAGGACAGTACGTAACCCAAGGTTCCACTGTATTCAGATCAGATCAAATCCTGACAAATGCCCAAGATAATTTTTAATGGAGAGATAGGGAACTCTTTGAGCCCATTTCTAAATACTCCTATCCACAGCAAGTCTAGTGAACATGGAAGTGAAAAAATATATATTTAAAAATCCACATAAGTGTGGATGCGATGTGATGTCAGCTGTATTCCTCAATCCTGATCACTTTTGGTTGGATCCAGAACTGTCCACCAGTGATCAGAAGGTCTCTTCTCCTCTCCTCTCTTCTCTTTCTCTCCCTTTTTGAAAGATTCAAGATCCAGTGAAGGTGGATTATTTTTGCCAATTATTTCTTTCCTCAGCACTCTTCCATCCAGTGGCACTTCCAAGACCATTCCAAAGCATCCACCAACACTCTAGGAATAGGGTATTTTGTTGTTGTTAATGAAGAGGCTATATGAGGGAAGATAAATCAGTGAGTATCACCATCCCATCTTTCTCTGGCAGAAGTGTTTACTTATATAGCTACAGATTTCTTCTTTCTCTTCCTCCTCCTCATTGGATCACTATGTTAGGAAGCCAAAGGGATTTCAATTTAATTAAAAGAAAACTGTTATATACATATACACAAGATAAGAGAATTGCACAATGGAAGCAGTGTCGGCATTTGTGTCAACATTTACATTTGGAGGTGTTATGTGGGGCACAATAGTGGGTAAGAAGTTAATGAAAAACTACACACACATACCTAGAAATAAGTCTCAATGAGTTTTATTTTCAAGCCATCATACACAAGATTTGTTTGTATGACATTGACATTGTATGTCAATGAAGTCACTATATGGCCTAGGGCAGGCATGGCCAAAATTGGCCCTCCAAGCTGTTTTGGGAATACAATTCCCATCATCTCAGACCAATGGTCCTGTTAGCTAGGGATGATGGGAGTTGTAGTCCCAAAACATCTGGAGGGCCAAGTTTGGCCATGCCTGGCCTAGGCAAACAACTAATTCTCTCTTCTCCCAATAATAATAATAATAATAATAATAATAATAATAATATGGGGATAATCATACTGATGCACCTTATAGGATTATAGCAATAATTGCTGAAAAATAATTACTGGAAAAATTTATACAGGATGTTTGAAGTACATGTAAGTTTTATATAAATATGGCATATGATAATACAGCTTTTTTGCTATATATACACACATGTTGAAAAAAAAATGAAACAGAGATATTCAGCAGCATAAAAGTAGGAAAATCATTTCTTTAAAAAATGAGAGAAACAAAGTTCTACTAAATAAGCTGAATGTTAATCAACCTGTTCATGTCAGCGCAGGTGGGAATGTAAAGTTGCACCTCCTGCTTATCTCACGTACTGTTTAAAATATCTCATTACAAAAGGAGACCAAGAAGATTGTGAAAGTGTGTGATGTTGGACTGTACAGTTTGCACCTATAAAAGAATTATTCTTATCCTTGAGGAGCTTATGAATAGGAGTTTGGAAATGAAAGATCACAGAAGGAGAAATCATGGCACAGAGTCGTTCTCTCTTTGCATTTTTGCTGCATCTGCTGTTTAAAGTGACCGTGGGAAAAGAGAGTGTTCCACTTGGGAGGATTCCAACAAATTCCACTGGATCCTGTTCAAATGGGGTGGAGGGAGAGAGAAGGACTTCTGTTCTCTAACATTGGTTCATTAAAAGAAAAGCATTCCCTCCCTAATCCCCATCATTAAATCCTCCAAACCGCTCCAATTTTTTTCATTTTTTGCTACATTAAAATAAAGTAAAACCATTGGTGGAGCAAATCCTATTAATCAACCAAGTATTACTGATAACAACAATGTGGTATCACTGAGTGCTGAGCACTGCAGTTTAACTCAGGGCACTCAGAATTATTCTTTCCACTTAGTGAAAAGAAGTTTCTAATTTTCATTTCTAGTATCCAGTCAGTCTGGGGAATTGATCCTTGGTTCAAAACAGATTTCTTTGGAAAACAAAGACTTAGTTCCATATGCACAATAAAATACTGACTGGCTTGTGTTAGTGCATGTGTGTGAAAGAGAGCAGGGAGGGAAGAAAACTGTAGAATAAAATGAATATGGTTATAAGGCTATTAAGCACGTAAAACAAAAAAGCAGAAACAGAATCCTTTAAAAAATAAATTTAAAAAATCTGTAACAGCTACATCTGTGAGTTGCCCTGTAAAAGAAGCATAAATGGGAACATATTTTTTTAATGAATAGATTCAGACTGCAAGAAGTGAGGTTTACAATAAGCCCTCAACTTGCACAGGGTTTACGGTCCAGGGATCATACTTAAAGCCAAAATTATGTGTAGTCAAAACACATTGGGTCAACTGGTGGGTGGGATTGCCACAGTCTTCCCCCCCCCAGATGCCCACCCCATTTTTTGCCTTTCTTTCTTTCTTTCTTTCTTTCTTTCTTTCTTTCTTTCTTTCTTTCTTTCTCTTTCTTCCCCATTGCACACCTATCCCCTAATCTTCCCTTCTAGGATACTTAACTCTAAGTCAGGGGTGGGGAAGCTTCAACCCACGAGATGTTTCTGGACTACCACACCCATCCATCCTTGACCACTGATATCCTGGGTGTGGCTGATGTCAGTTGGAATCCAGCTCATGGGTTCTCCACCTCTGCTCTAAGGTTTTAGAGTTGCGTGTTCAGACCCAGAGACCTCCCCCCTAAATAAACACACAATTGACTCAAATTTTAGTTTTGGTTTTTGGCAGAATTTAGGACACAACTTTATTGATTACAGAACAGTGAGTGGTTGCATAGGCTCTGGTTCGAGTAGCTCCCTGCACCATTGCATGTAGTGCTGACACAGAGCTTCATCATAGGTCTGCCAAGGGTGAACACTTGAGGTAGGTGAAAAGCCTGGGAACAGACTCTGTTCACTCCCCAGATGCTGCCCTGGACTCAGGCATCGGCACAACCCCCTCTTAAGGATTGACCAAACCAAGTTGAGTCTCTGGATTCCTTTCACATAGGGATGGTGAGACTGTTCTCCCATCCCCATCACCTGAACCAGTGCCTATCCACAACCTTACAAGTTGTCATGATTTGCTACACAGCAGGTGAAAACCCAAATGGCAACAGCCAATCAGCCAAGTGGGGAAAATTCCTGCCGTGCCCCTGTCCCAATGACACACAAAGGCATAGCAAGGTCAATCACAAAATGCCCTAAAAGTAGGGAGAGGTGGGTGGGTGTTCTGATGCACGAGCTGAAAGAGGAAGCTCTGGGTCATGTGCATAAGTATATTTAGGTCCCTAAGTCCATTTAGACTGCACCCCATTGTCCAGATTAAACCCAGCAACAAGGGACCTACCAACCGGGTGTTGTGGCTGTCCAATATACCCACCCACAACGAGGAGGTCAATCTCCAGGTCTCACCACGACACGTGCCTTCTTTTAGGGAGGACACGATATTTGAGCTTGCTCCTAGCCGCACATTTCTACTCCAACTGCTGCCACCACACCTATAAACTCACAGAAACTTGTCTAGATATTTGGATTTTTCTTTTTAATCTACAAAGTTATGTACTTCTGCACAACTAGTGAGCCCCTTGAGTATGTAGAAACCATGGTCTTATTTTCTGACAGCCTTGTTTTGCTTTCATACAGATGGGCACTTGAGGCTTGACAACCATATGTCAGGAGTGCTCTGATGGTGTTTCCTGCTTAGCAGGGGGTTGGACTCGATGGCCCTTGTGGTCTCTTCCAACTCTATGATTCTATGATTCAACCACCTACATTTGTTCTTCAAGAACACAATAAAAGATGCAGTATTATGCCTTCCCTGCTGAGGAAATCACTACTGCTTTTCTTTCCTCTGCCAATAATATTTCCCAGGTATGAAGGATTGTTGGCTTCCTGCAGTAATTAGCAATATAGATGATAAAAGATTTGTTGTCTCAAATAGACAGTGTCCTGGGATAAAAATAACATTTAACAAAATTGTTTTGGTAAATGAGATCTGACTAGAAGCAGGCCATGTATTAAAATTCAAAATAAATTGTGATGGCAATTTTGCTGTTTCAAGGCACACACACGTGTGTGTGTGTGTGTGTGTGTGTGTGTGTACACACACACACAACTTTAAGCAGTTGTCAGGGACACCAAAAAGCATATGCTTTAACATTTAATAGATGGCACAGCAGTAACACAATAGCACCACTATTCTAAAGATCAATGCTTGAGTGCACCTTCGCTCTACAATTATGCATTTCTGTATTCATTTATTTGCAATAGCCTGCCCTCCACTGATTTAAAACTAAGATGACATTTATTGCAAGTGGAAGCAGGAAATAAAAGAGACAAGACAACAGAAGCAAGAGAACTTTAGCAACTCACACACACAAAAAGAGAAAAATAGGGACAGGATAAGGCAGCAGTAGAGAACCTCTGGCCCACAGGCTTAATTAGGCATGCCAGGGTTCCCCATATGGCCTGCAAAGCTCTTTTGCCCAAGCAACCTGATTTTTACACCCACACACAAACACCCACACATGCCAAGTAGGTAAAGTTTCAAGTGGGCTGAAAGCAGAGTTTGCATAGCAGTGGTGGTTGCTGGCACTTGCAGTTCACAGAGCTTGATTACTAATTGTTGTTGCTTGCAAAACATGGTGCCTTTACCATTGTGGTTTGACTCTAACTGCTCAGGCAAAGGAAAATGGGTGACTTGGCATAATTCTGATGTTAGGTGATTGACAGGTGTGTGGCATCTGTCAAACGTGACCTGCTGGATGGATCCAGTGTCCTATCCCTGAAACAGGATATTATGAAAAGTCAAAAAAAGTGGGATAAAATAGGATAGTGATGTACCAGGGGCACTTAAAAAAAAATTGGTTTGTCAACTGATAAACAGAGATAGATGACTGCATGAGTCATCTAGATAAGGAGTAAGTACTCCTTATCTAACATATGTTAAGGTCTATATGTGCTCTTGCAAACCTGACTTGTGTGTGAATAGCTAATCCTTTAGCACAGGACAGGTTCATGAAAGAATCAGTTATTTCAGTGATTCTTTGTGATTTCTATAGAGAATTAAAACATTTCAAGTGCAAAAATATGAATGAGGTGCCTAAGAAGCCACAATCTGTGTGCACCTTTTTTTTGGGGGGGGGGGCGCAAAAAAATTTGAAAGCTATAAAACTTGTACCTAATGAGCACAGCACTTCCATATGCTGAAAAGGATTTGGTTTCAGAATGAATGAAAGATTCAATCAACGGTGTTTCAAATGATAAGACTTTTCACCTTGTCTGAGAAGTTGAAGACTATTATGCTACTCATTAGGGCAATTCCCTTACAGTGGACTGAAGGACCTTAGCTTCTTCATCACACATATATGAGGAATAATGAGCAGCTAACTTCACAGATAAAACCAACGTTTCCTAACACCTGCGTATGATTTTGGATACCAAATATATTCAAATTCCCTTATGTGTTTCCAGAGGGCTTTATAAGTATGTAGTCTTGGACCATTTGAAGATTGGTTACTTTCACATTCAGTGGTTCAAAATGGGATCATGGAGCATGCCAAAAGGAAGATAAGGCAGAGAAGACACTTCTATTGAATCCCGGTTGTCAGAGGTTACAAACCCTAAACAGGACCTCAGACAGGGAAGGATATGATTCAATATTCATAAGAACGGCATTTGGTGTAATGTGG
Source organism: Podarcis gaigeae (assembly GCF_964106915.1). NCBI lineage: Eukaryota > Metazoa > Chordata > Lepidosauria > Squamata > Lacertidae > Podarcis > Podarcis gaigeae. Next base: position 46,860,412 of record NC_139685.1, on the reverse strand, counting down.
TTCACACAAATATCATAGCAAAACTAATATGTATTTTCAGGCAAAATATGAAAGTTACATTGGAAGTGATTGTGACGAAAATAAAACTCAAATCTTTGGACATTTTCTTTTTCCTAGACAGTGTTGTTTGGTTGTTTTTTCAGTGAAATAGCCTGTTGTCTGGAGCTTACAGAAAACGTGAGTTAAGTCTATGTATTCTTGGAGAGCAAGACATAAAAAGTACTTTAGTCCCTTGCTTTCCAGTGATCATTACTTCACTTTGAAACCTAGTGCGCTTCCCCTCCCTCTTCAATCTGTGTTAGCTCCTAGCCAGCCTGATTTCTCTGTGGCAACATAGCCTACTTCCTGTCCTGAAATCTTTAAAGCATTGCATTAAAATTCCATTGAGAAAACTCGATTTGAGCAGTGTTTCCTGTACTCCCAGAATTCAGCTTTATTTTCCAGACTGTTTAGAGCCAGACTTGTTTTAGATGACACCATTGTGAACTGTATTGTGTTAATACGAACAATACCTGATCAATATGCAATGGTTCTTTGTATATAGCTGTTTCTTGTGCAATCTCTGAGGTACTGGAACACTATTTTTTATAGTGCACTAGCAAAGGACAACACTATGAACAGATCGTGCTGAAGAATGTATAAGACACTCTTGAGATATGCACAGTCCTTACTGTGTATTGGAGACTATGCATATTGACCAGAGAATCTGCATAAAGGCTGGAAAATGAACAAAATGTTGTTTAGAAGCCCTGTTCCATATCCAATAAGCACAGGACACCTTTGCCTGGCAATGCTGTGACCCATAGATTGCAGCAAAATACTGAGCATAGTTTTGCCCGGTATCTTCTCTGTGTGATGGGCTCATGGGAAAAAGCTGTCCCATGAGCCCTTGCTGCAAAGAGAGAGGAAAGCCTACATAAGGCTGCTTCCCCTAGAACTCAGGGCCATTTTCCCTCAAGAGCTTCCTGCCTGCCCACCCTCGGGTTAGAGCCTTCACTGAGCAATTTTGGGTCACTGGTTGACAGGGCTGGAAAGGATTTTTTTCTCTCAACCTGATTGGCACTTGGTTGGTGGGTTTTTTGTTGTTTTTTTGCCTTCCCCTCAACAAAATTATGGTTTTCCTTTGTTAGGCGGAAGAACACTGTTTGCACGGGGGCAGAAATGGCATTGGCAGGATCATCATAATATAGGGGACCCCCCATAAGGGGACTGAGGGGAGGCTTGACCACAGCAAACACAAGCGTGCATTTGGTATTTGCCTGGTTGGAATCTGCACCTTGCTTTCTTGGCTTGCACCATGGCAAAGTTCAACACTGCCCAACTCCCATCATACAGGTTTCGAGTGATCCAAATCCAGCGGATCCATTCCATCAACATGGGGCTTGTGGAATGAAGAACTGATCCTGGGACCCAATGCCATGCAAACCCTTGCTCTGCCTGCTGATGGCACTAAGATTTGGCCTGATTTTAACCCTTCACTGTTATACAGTCTGGTTATTTTGCTGCTTTCATGAGTCACATAATGTGCAGGCCTGGGCAAATACACATTTCCCAAACCTGCTGGAAGTTATGTAGATTAATTGGGGAATGTGCATAATTCCTTATTCATTGAAAGATTATGCGCACATTCTCCATAAGACAATGATGAATGTGCAGAATGGTCAGGTGTTATGCACATAAACTGCTCTCACATTACACTTGGCTTGTACACATATGTAAAAACCTAAGATGGCAAGGGTGCAGGTTAGAATGATATGTGGGTGCCTCTTTGTAAATTAAAACCTATGAAGCAAAAGATGAGGAGTTGTGAGTGACTTTAGATCTGCTTGATTCAACCTCCCAACACATCACCTTAGGGGATAATTAACTAAGAGTTACAAGATACAACAAATATTAAATGGTCAAATATACAGTGATCGAAGGAGAACATCTCAGATTAACAAATATAAAATCAAATTAAATAATCCAGCACACAAACACATATATGAACATAACACAGATTAACAGCAAAGCAACGTTTATCCAAAACCAAAACAGCAAAAACTCCTAAACACTACCACACCGTGATGGTCCCTAGACATCCTGAACAGCCTTTCTCAAGGAGACTTGGAGAAAGTCAATGTTCTGCCTTCCCAGGCCAGTTGAAGTTGGCTCAAACCAGACAAGCCAGGAACAGGTCTTGCAGAACTCCTGGTGAGATGGAGTCTTGCACCTTCAGCAGCAGACAGGAAGAAGTAAAGAAGCACCATGAGAAGTCAGACAGAGAGGAGACAGGCTCTGGTGCTTCCTGGAAGATGTTTACTTTGCTCTTCATGTTTCAGAGTCAATCTCATTTATCATGAGCTGTAAAGAAAGATAATGGACAACATTGTTATCAGACTATTTAAAAGCATAAAACCATGTTAAGTTTAAACATAAGTACATTCAGAAAATCTAAAAAGGCAAATCAAAGACTTGCATTGTTATAAGCAACATCAGATTATGAAGACTCATACAATGTACACCAACAAGCAACCCAGATTCAATCCGTATTGCCAGTAAAGATGAAAAATCCATAACGTCTCAATTATTTTGAATCTTATAAAGGTGTTCTCTCTAGTGTGAAGACACTGAGTCTAAAGTCTCATGGAACCAAGCAAGCAAACCTAAGGAAAATACAACTGCTCTCCATGTAGTTAAACATTCATTAGCGGCAGCCATTCAACATGTACTAACCTGTGAATGCTTGTAAATTTCTGGGACCTAAAAAAATGTTCTGTAAACCTGAACTCAAAGCAGAAGCAAAGCAGAATCAAAGAAACTATAAAGCTATTTAAAAAACAAACTTTTTTTAGCCTCTTTGCATAATGAATAATGGTCTCTAGGTGATACTCCGACTATGATTACAAAGCTATTGCTGCTAAATTAGGGGATAAATTGGGGATAACTTAGAAGTGTCAGCTGCAGATGTGGAACTATGACAGACAGTACAAAAGATGATCCTGCTGCTACTTGTGAGCAAAACTTGAAATGTGGAAAATGAAACAACAATATGACATATCCCTACCCCAATAATTCTAATGAAACTGATGTCATGATTCTTATACATCAAATCTGGTTTGTATTTGTGTAGAAGGGTCCATTATCATGATTAATTCCCATTGGTGTTGTCCCCTCCAATTAAGATTCAATCCAAAATACTTTACTCTTGCTCAGGGCATGTTTTCAGCTGAAACTCACCAGAACTTATTTCTGGCATCTTTCAGCTTGGTGCCATTGCCATCTAAGAGAATGGGGGAGGTGTTCATAGTGAGTGTTGGCATCTTTTCTTCTAGAAAAACAGCCCTGCTCTTACTTATTATATATTCTTTCATTACCACTTTACAACGGCCCAGAACAAAATGCCATTCTTTTTATGCTACTTTTAAAGAAAATGTTTTACTGATGGGGCCTCATTATTTCAGGGGTGGCCCATCCCATTTTTCTACCTGAGACGAAAGGGAGTGTGCTCCCCCAGCCATCAAAGACTCACTGGGGTTGTGAGACTGTGGCTTCCAGGTTCCATCCAAAGCCAACAAAGTTCAAAGGGTGAGAAGGTGTGATGCTTAGCAGAAGACAAGGAAAATCCATTTTTTATAGGCAGCCCACTCTGCAAATCTATTGGCCACTCCAGGGTCATGTAATAGACTTCCACATTCCCTCCCCTCAGGAGGAAGTCACACAAGGCTTCATCCTTCTTTGGTGAATCAGACAGTTGCCCATATTCTCAGCAATATTCTCAGCAATAGAAATTTTAGTTGTTCCTCAAAAAGGTTTTCCCATATTGTGACTTTTTCATTTTATGAAAAGGCTTTTATCTTACTTTGGGGGTATATATCTCATACATACATACATACATACATACATCTCAGAAATATCTGTTTTGATGATGTAAACTACACTTTTGAAACTGAAAACAATAAAATAAGCCAAATGAAAAATAATGGATTATGCCTTATCAAGCATATTTTTCAATGGATATGATCTGATAAATCCTTTGGCATCCAATGATCGAAAATGTCTTTAAATTTTTCAAGGCCTACATATGTAATCAATTTTTATCTTATTTTAATTATGTTTCAGGCTATAACCTTCTGCTGACAGTCTACTCAAGGCTTATGTCAAACTGAATAATAGGTTGCACATGTTATTGATTTAACTCTCAGCTGAATAGATTAATGTTGTATTTTATTAAACTATCTTAAACAGGTATATTTAGACAAATAACAGCAGATTACACACTTGTGCCTGAAGGCATATGATGTTGTAACTTTCTTAAAGCTAAGCAGGTCTTGGTCTTGTCAGTACCTGGAGGGGAGAGTACCTAAGAACTGTATATGCTACTTTGATCTCTGTGAGAGAAGAAAAGTGGGATATAAATGAAATAAATGACTTTCTAAAGACTTTAATAAAAGCTTCTTGGCATCACAGGAAACCAAAGATTAATATATGATAACCAACAAAATATGTACAGTACATGTAGAATAATAGGCTCATTAGAGAAAAAGACACGAGATTATAAAAATACATTATCAGGCATGTTCCTAGTCTAATGCGCTCAACCTGATATTTTCATCTGATATTTCAACCTGATATTTTCATTAAAAGCAATGAGAAGAGGGTGGGGACATGGAATTTACTGGGATAAGTAAATTCAAAGTTGCTAGCAAATGCTCTGAAGAAAGAGATGATTGAAAGTGTGCTTTAATTTTTCATAATAAAAATGGAGCAATTCTGAAATTCCAAAATGATTAAATTATTTGTAGAATACTCTTCTCAGCTCTGTCCTTTGTATTATCCCAGGGAGCATGAGTTTTGGTTGTATGGGAAAAGATCCCGTACAAATCCTCAAGGAGAACATAGGAACTATAAGACTGTGAGCAACAACATGAGATGAGTGTTTCCAGCCAGCCCACCCCTTGCCCTTGGAAGCCCTGTAAGAAGCTGCTGCAGAAGAGGACTCTGAGCAACATCATGGGAGAGGTGTTTCTAGGACTAAGGTGAAACTGTGAAGCTCCCTTGTTGCTATTGGATGCTGCATGTTGTTTAAGTAATCTTATATTTATAGTATAGAAAATGTGATTTTTTTGTATGTTGGTATAGTCTTGTCTTGCCATGTTATTATGGAATTGTTTTTGTAGTGTTTGTGTGAAATGCACCCCTGTTTCTTTGTTGTCAACTGCTTTCAGCGTGATTATCTGCAGAAAAGCAGCCTACACATAAAATGAATGAATATCTTGTAAGATAATGTGAACCACATAATTTTATTTTATTTTTTTAAAAAGGAAAAGGCCTCATAACATTCTAGGGGAATTTAATAAGAAATGTAAACTAGTATTAATGCCTCATCTGTAAAAAAAATTGTACAAAGATGTCCTCAATGGGGGAAACGTCCTGGATCGTTGGAAGTCTCCAAAGGTCATTATTATTTCCAAACCATGTATTGATTCACTGAATTTAGACTCCTAGTGACCTAGCATCCTGATAAATTGGGAGCCACAAGGTTTAAGTGTTATGTGAGTAACATAAAACCCAGTTGATCCAGGTTTATGCCATGAAGGCAAGGGGATGAGGATTTCCCCTTTATTTATTTCTAAACCAGAATTACTATTTAAGATCTAAATCCACCATTTCCCAAATATTCATGATAGATTTTTTAAAAACAAACAAACAAAACAGAGTTCCCACTTCTATGAATGAGGCTTGTCTGAAGATAGTCCCTTGTAGATTGTGCTTTAGAGTGAAAAGTTGATTTTGTTATTCATCTACTTTAACTATAGTAACTTAGCTCATCTTGTAATTTTCAAATATTTCCCAGTGGCCAGGATTGACAGCACATTCTTTGGCACTTCCTGAACTGTTTCTGCTACTGTTACGTAGTTGGCTGGGAGGCCACATAGGAGAAGCTGCAGCCAGTTTGTGTGTTGGTAGATCACCTTCATTTTCTTCCAAAAGTTCCAATTGGTCTAATAAAGATTCCATCTTGCCTGTCTGTGGTAGTTGAGCTGCCAAAAGCTGACAGCCATGTCCAGTAGGCTGAACTGGCTATTCTGCACCCTCCAATGAAATGGTGGGGAGGGGGCTATGCCCTGACCTCTCCTTGGTTATGGAACTCAAGAATGTGTAACAGCCAATTTCTTCCACATTGTATTACAGTCAGGGCAATATTCTTCCACTCATTAACTGACTACACTGAGAACCCCGAACACCTTCCACCTAGTGCCAACCACAACCATTTGGCAACTTCTGCCCCATTTTTGGAAAGGGTGCCTTGCAACTCCATGCCTTTTGTTCCTCTAGAAAAGCCCTTCCTCTACCTTTTGAATTTACTTTGCTGATGAGAACTCCCATCTCTTTTCCTTTTCTCAACAGGTTACTGATGGGTAATGCCTCCCTCCTTCCCACCTCCCTTCCTGATATCTAGTCACACACTGTCCTCCAGGTTCTTCTCCTCTTTGCCACTTTACTTTTCTCTGGGTGTGTCAAGGATGCAAGTTATCAGGTCAAAAAATGAAATAGAATATTAAAATCCCCATGCTTTGGCTCAGCTTGCCCTATGGCTAATACAGGATTCCATGCCATTGCTCTTTAAAATAAGAGTTACTTTTTATTTTTTTACTTTATCCTTTTCATTCCCCTGCAATGCCTCCCCCCCCCCCAAAAAAAAAAGAGTGTGGTGATAAATTTTTTAAAAAAACCTTTGGATGTCTTACTTTGTACTTTTAACATTGCTGGATCATTATATATTACTCAATGCTACCCTCAGGGAAATGGAAAGCTATCTTCAAAAATCTCCAATTATAGATAAGTAACATAGTTTGTGTTTGCCCATATTCCATTCTGTCTTGGAATATAAAATTAAAGAGATTTTTTGACATTTACCTCCTTCTATGACAGGGAGGGAAACGAGCAAGATAGGATTTTTTATGTTTTCTCTTCCAGAACCTTACATGTCTTTACATAGTCAGAGGCATGCAGGGATTACGTTAATAAAAAATACAAAGTTTGCCTGTGACCCACTCTGGGAATGAATATTTTTCTTTGTCGCTTACACTAAGGAAAGCTGATGAAATGTCAGGTAGACTATCTCTGTCTCCACATCTGAACACAAAAGCTCATGACAACAGGGACCTCCTGAGCAATATTATCTTCCATTTGTTTGAACTGTATGTTCTATGGATTTTTTTAAAAATAAACTCTATACTTTATTCATGGGGGCTGACTGTGAACTATACCACAACATCTAATAGGGTTTGCTATTTAAGACTATAACCTTCCGTCATTTGAAATGATTCATTTTATACTTATTTGTAAAACACGTTCCCTTTTCATAATTCTGATGGATTTTTTTAAAAAAACAAAGAAAGAAACAACTAAAGAGCATTACAAAAATGGATGAGATAACCTTGTACCGGTATATTCTGTTTTGTATGTCTGTTTGAAAACCGTAGATAGAAACTCCTACATATGGACGTCTCATAAAGAGAGGTTTCCTAGAGTCATTGGCATGCTTGTGATGGTATTAAAAAATAGTCATTTGCATTTCTATATTGCTTTTCAAGAATACTTGAGAATGACATTCTGTACTCATATTCCTCATTACATAGAAAATGATTCACCTGTATGGGTTTTCAGAAATCAAACAAAGGATCAGGGATATAAGTTTCAAGGAAGGCTGTTCTAATGGTAGGGTGCTAGGATCTCTCCTTGGTATTCCCCTCCTTGGTTTGACTTCATTTTTAAAAAAATAAACTGTTTCATTTATCAAGATGGCTTTTAGTTTTACAGCAACTAACCCTCAAACTCTTTCTTTGTAAAATTGTCCGGAAGCAATGTAATAATGCTTCCCATTAGAAATGGTTGTACAGTGGTACCTCGGGTTACATACGCTTCAGGTTACATACACTTCAGGTTACAGACTCTGCTAACCCAGAAATAGTACTTCGGGTTAAGAACTTTGCTTCAGGATGAGAACAGAAATCGTGCTCCAGCGGTGCGGCGGCAGCAGGAGGCTCCATTAGCTAAAGTGGTGCTCCAGGTTAAGAACAGTTTCAGGTTAAGTGAACGAATTAAGTACTTAACCCAAGGTACCACTGTATTTCATAGGGACGGGGGGGGGGGGTTATATGACGTTTTTTATTTCCCTGCCCAGTTATGTTCCAAAATCTTAACCAAATAAATATTCCTTCTGATTTTAAAACCTTTCTAGCTATACGTTTTCATTTCAAAGGTCATCACATTTCATGGCAATAGTTTGCAAATGTGGATAAACTCGCAACCCCCATGCTAGGAGAAGAACAGCAGGAGGCAGGTCAGTGAAGCTGTCTGAGGCCACTGGAGAGCCAGTCAGGAAAGATCTGAAGTTTCCCTTTAAAGATTACACTGGGCAACAATTTTTATACTTTTTGAATGTTGTCTAGATTTCTACAACTGATTTCGGGTATTTTTGCACTGCTGAATCAGGAAATGGCATCCTGTGATGGCCTGGGATTCCGATTCAGAGGATGAACCAGAGGAATCCCAGCCTGCACAGGAGTCCCCGCCTCCAGGGCCGGCTGAACTGGGGCAAGGCCTAGATGCTGAAGAGCCTGCACCTGTGGCAGAGCACCAGGAGCTGGCCCCAGGTGAAACCCTTCTGGCCCCAGAGGTGCTTGAGGACTCAGTGGCGTCAGGTGAGCCTCCTCCAGGGCCCAGTAACCCTTCGGCCTCTCCTGATCTGCAGAGGCTTAGGGCAGAGAGGCGAAGGGAATTGGTTGCTCCCAGGAGGAGTGCTCGCCTTAAGGCCAGAGGAGGCGGGGCTCCTGGGGAACGGGACCGCCCCCGGCCTTAGAAGAGGATAAAAGCCTAGTCAGCCCGGTCCCAGGTTGCGGGAGCAACGTCGTTGTTGGCCTTGGACCTTCCTGTGTTCCTGATCCCTGCTCGGCCTCCTGTTCCTGACCATCCGGTGCTCCTGTTCCCTGCTCGGCCTCCTGTTCCTGACCATCCGGTGTTCCTGTATCCTGCTCGGCCTCCTGTTCCAGCGTTCCTGTTCCCCGCCCGGCTCTCCGCCTCGGACCTCGCCCCTCTTCGTGTGGACTCAGACTACACTCACGGTACCTTTCCCCCGGGTCCAGCACACATCCGTTTCTCTCCATCAGGTCAGGTTTTTGTGCTATGTTGATTTGAAAAAAATCAGATCTTGTGACAAAATCGATTACATTTTTGTGGCATTATCAGATGATTTTTGTAAACACATATCATCCTAAATATGTTTTTAAGAGAAAAAATGTTTTTCCAACAACATATATTGATTACCTGATAGAAACATCAATTACTGTAAACTGAATGGTGGGCATTGATAAAGGTAAGTACACGTAAATTGCATGTTGCTTCACAATTTTTCAAACTTCAGGGCTTGAACTTCCATTTCTTGGAACTCCTGGAATGCTCAGCGGCAGGGAGGTCTCTCTTCAGAGTCCAACAGTAGTCAGCCATCATGACTGCATCCCAGCGACCCTGATACATGGTCTCCATCTCTTTCATGTCCTGATGGAATCTCTCCCCCTGCTTGTCACTCATTGAACCCAGGTTCTCAGGAAACCGGTCCATATGTGAAAATAGGTAGTGCATCTTGACACTCATGTTGCAGCCCAGGTTTCTGAAAGCAGTCAGCATGTTGTTGACAAGTTCTGCATAGTTTCTGGCCTTATTGTTGCCAAGAAGGTTCTTCACTACCAGAACAAATTCCTTCCAATTCATTCACTGAGTTTCCGATCTCTGGATCTCTGATGAGCTGACAGATCTGAGGGCCGTCAAAGATTCCAGCTTTCAACTTCTCCATGGTCAATCCTGGAAAAGCCTGGCACAAGTAAGTGAAGCAGTCACCATCCTTGTCCAGAGCCTTGGTGAACTGCTTGATTAAGCCGAGCTTGATGTGCAGCAGTGGGAAGAGTATTCTGTCTCTGTCCACCAGGGGGTCGTTGATAACGTACCTTTCTCTGCAAGGCACCAATTCCTCCCGCACAGGCCAGTCCTTCTTCATGTAATGCTGAGCATGGTCCCTACTATCTCACATGCACAGAAAACATGAGTACTTGGTGAAGCCAGATTGTTGTCCCAACAAAAAGTTCACCATCTTCAGGTCAACACAAATAAACCACTTATGCTGATCATAACCAATTTTCTCCAGCACATACTTCACCGCTTCATAGTTCTCCTTCAGTGTACTCGAGTGAGCCAGGGGTATAGAGGCAAACTGGTTGCCGTTGTGTAGCAGAACACATTTAAGTGATTGCTTGCTGCTGTCAATGAACGGTCTCCAATCTTTAGGTTCATACTGTGGCACTCCAAGCTTGAGCAGAAGCTGCACAATATCTGCACAGTACACCAAGTCCTTCTTTTCCAAGAAAAAACGGAGGTACTCTTGATGCCTGTTGCGGAAGAAGCTGGTTCGAGCACTGTCAGAGAGGAGGTTTTTCCCCTTGAATCTGGATGCCAACAGTTCGGCAGAGTCCTTTGACAAGCTGAGGTCATGAACTAAATCATTCAACTCCTCTTGGGAAAATAGATGTGGAGCATTATCTTCAAGAACCACTTCTTCTTCTTCATGTCCTTCAACACTGGAGGCATCTTCGTCACTAATGTCAGGAAGTTCTCTGAAGATAAGCACTGGAATTTCATCACAATGAGCTACAGGACAACGTGCTGATTGAAGATTAGGGTACTTGAGGCTGCTCCGGTTCTTTCTGTTGATCCCAGTCACATCAACAGCGCAGAAGTAGCAGTCAGTGACAAGGTTTGTCGGTTCCCTCCAAACCATGGGAATTCAAAGTTCAGACTCCTCTTGCCATTGGTCCACCCATGTAGAGTCTTGGTGCATGCCTTGCACACCATATGTGGCGCCCAAGCTTTATCCTGGTCACCAAGTTTAATACCAAAATAAGCATGGTAAGCAACTTCATGCTTTGCCGCACCAATTTATGGAAGATTTCAAGGTTTTATGACTTCATTTTTTTTTAATAATATTTTTTTATTAGTTTTATATAATACAGAAAAAAGAATAAAGAACGTATTGCAAAAGTAAAGAAGAAAGGTTACAAATTTTTCTTACTCCTTTTTCCAAATCTGTTGGACTTCCCCACGTCCTCCCAACCCTGCATTCTCTGTGATGCATAACGTCTGCAATTTGTTAACTTGTTTCAATACTTATTATATCTTCTTTTTTATCATGTTACCCAATTTCAAATGTAATATAACCCAAATCATGTACATTTTCATTTTAACACAATAAAGTTGTTTCATTATTCTATCTCTGACTCCTTGTACCTTAATTTCCATTTCTTTAATTTAACATTACTGAAACTAGAATTTCCTAGAGGATGCGTTTTTTAACATTCATACAACTTATAATGTTTTTGCAAATAGTCTTTAAATTTTCTCCAATCCTCCTCGAATGTTTCTTCTCCCAAGTCTCGGATTCTGCCAGTCATTTCAGCCAGTTCCATATAGTCCATCAACTGCGTGTGCCATTCCTCCAGTGTGGGTAAATCTTGTGTCTTCCAATATTTTGCAATCAGAATCCTTGCTGCTGTAGTAGCATACATAAAAAAAGTTCTGTCCTTCTTAAACACTCTCCGGTCCACCATGCCCAGAAGGAAGGCCTCTGGTTTCTTAGGTAAGGTAAATCTCAGTACCTTTTTTAGTTCATTATGAATCATTTCCCAAAAGGCCTTCACTTTCGGGCAGGTCCACCAGAGGTGAAAGAATGTCCCTTCCGCCTCTTTACATTTCCAACATTTATTATCAGACAGGTGATATATCTTAGCAAGCTTGACTGGGGTCATGTACCACCGGTATATCATTTTCATAATGTTTTCCTTCAAGGCACTACATGCCGTAAATTTCATTCCGGTGTTCCATAACCTTTCCCAGTCTTCAAACATAATGTTATGCCCCAAATCCTGCGCCCACTTTATCATGGCGGATTTGACTGTCTCATCCTGAGTATTCCATTTAAGCAGCAGGTTATACATTCTCGAAAGTAATTTACTTTTTGGTTCTAACAATTCTGTCTCTAGTTTCGATTTTTCCACCTGGAATCCAACCTTCTTATCTACTTTGAAGACCTCTTGAATTTGTGCATAATGCAACCAATCCCGCACCTTGTTTTTTAGTTTTTCCAAGCTCTGCAACCTCCAATTGTCTCCAATCTTTTCAATGATTTCCCCATATTTAGGCCAATTGGCTTCCATATTAGGTCTCTTACGTGCCTTGGCCTCCACCGGCGAGAGCCACCTCGGAGTCTTACTCTCCAATAAGTCTTTATATTTTGTCCAGACCATTAAAATTGCTCTCCTGACAATGTGGTTTTTAAACAATTTGTGCACTTTAACCTTGTCATACCACAAATATGCATGCCACCCAAAAGCATTGTCAAACCCTTCCAGATCTAGGACATCAGTGTTTTCCAATAAAATCCAATCTTTCAACCAGCAGAAGGCTGCAGCTTCATAATATAACCTCAAGTCTGGCAGGGCAAATCCCCCTCTTTCTTTCGCATCAGTTAGTATCTTAAACTTTATTCGGGGCTTTTTGCCCTGCCAAACAAACTTAGAAATATCCTTCTGCCACTTTCCAAAACATTCCACCTTGTCCACGACCTGTAGGGTCTGAAACAAAAATAGCATTTTTGGCAATACATTCATCTTTATAGCTGCTATTCGGCCCAACAAGGAAAGTTTCAATCTTGACCATGTTTCCAAATCTCTTTTGATTTCTAACCAACATTTCTCGTAGTTATCCTTAAACAAATTCAAATTTTTGGAGGTCAGATACACCCCTAGGTATTTTACTTTTTAAACCACATTTAATTCTGTTTCCTTCACAAACTCATCTGTTTCTGTACCTGTCAAATTTTTTGCTATAACCTTAGTTTTTTGCTTGTTCAGCTTAAATCCCGCCACCCGACCAAAGTCCGAAATTAATTCTAACACTCTTTTAGTACTAGAGACAGGCTCCTGCAATGTTAATACCAGGTCATCTGCAAATGCTTTCAATTTATATTGTTTCACTCCGACCTCAATTCCCTGTACCAACCGGTCCTTTCTAATCATGTTCAATAGCACCTCCAGAACTGAAATAAACAATAGGGGGGATAGGGGGCACCCCTGCCGTGTCCCTTTTTCAATTTTAAACTCCTCTGTCACCACATTGTTTACTATCAATTTCGCTTTTTGTTCTGAATATATTGCTTCTATTCCATTTTCAACCCCCCGCCCCACTCCCATCCCTTCCAAAATTTTCTTCATAAACATCCAGGAAATATTATCAAAGGCTTTCTCCGCATCAATAAAAATTAACACCGCTCTAGTATTTAGATTTGTTTGTAAAAGTCCCAAAATGTTGATAATGTTTCTTGTGTTGCCAAACAAATGCCTACCAGGGAGAAAGCCAGCCTGGTCTTTATGGATCACTTCATTCATCAGAAAATACCTCAGGAAATGAGAACAACCCTGAATAGTAATATTACACAGCAAGAAATTGAAAGTGCCATTCAGAACCTACAATTAGGCAAATCTCCAGGCCCCGACGGACTTACCTCCAAATACTATAAGGTTTTGAAAGACTATTTGATACAGCCTTTGTTGGAGGTTTGTAACCAGATTATGGAGGGGAGGAAGGCACCGGAAACGTGGAAAGAAGCCTTCATCACATTGATACCCAAACTAGAAACTGAAAAGACTCAGCTGAAGAACTACCGCCCCATCTCACTCCTAAATGTGGATTACAAAATTTTTGCAGATATTTTGGCAAGTAGGCTTAAAAAAGTGCTTAATGAAGTGATCCATCAAGGTTTTATGACTTCAAACTGATCCCTTTTCGACATAATCACCCAGAACCATCGGACCTGAATACTTCTTGTCATTAAAATAATCATTTCCAATCAATACAATTATTCGACATGACATTTTACCCCCACCAACTTCTTCTAAAATGCTCCCCACAAGCGTACATGTGAACAAAAACGTAAAAAAACCCAACAACATGTGGCCATAGCTCAAAAACTTGACCTGATTGAGCAAAACCAATGTGATTTTTGGATTCAGTGCATCAGATTTGTCCTAAATCAATTGAAAAAATGCAGACAACAAATTTGTTGTTGACCAGTGTTATCACAGTAGGTCCTTAGTAGCATTTCTTTTTTATGTACACAGCAGCCCCGCCCACCCCTCAATGGGACAGCAGGCTAGCAATTACCTCCCCACAGACACCTTTTTCACTATTTCACACTGTAGAGTTAATAAGGTTTGTTAAGTTGCCATTTGACTGAGCTGGTTTATGCATACTCTGGCCACAGTAGAAAGGTGCAGGGCTGGCTGAGAAGGAATTGTGTGTACACTGTGCTGATGCATTTCAGTGTCTTTCAAAGGTTGCTTCAAATACCTTCAATTATCCAGCACAGAGAGGTTTGGTGGGGACATACCCTTAGGCTATAGCATCTTTGTTCCATCCAGGGTTGCTCAGCAGAAATGGAAACTAGATGTCAGTTGTCTCCTTGGCACAACAAATAAAAGTGTTGGCCACTTAGTGAATTTATCTGGCAGTTGGCGCAAGGTCGAACCTATTTTAAGGTAGACTGCCCACCTAACTCTTGCTTTTAGTGTTAGGGAGCCCGCAGTATAGAGGTCAAGTGCAAAGTCATTTTCATCATAATAAATATACTGTATGGTCCTTTACTAGATCCATCCACCCTCTCATTTCCTCATTTGATTTAATGGGGGCAACAGCAACCGTGTTGCCTGATTGAATAAAACGCCAATGTTTAAGGCTGCAATCCTATATTTACTTATGCTGGGAGTAAGTACTTCATGAAACACATATAGGATTGCACCATTACTCATTGTTTTACACGTTATTAGTTTGGGGGGAATTTCCGCAAGGTGGCAGTTTGTCCTGGATCTTTGGCAACTTTTGGGGTGTCCTGGTTTTTACTTTTCAAAATATGGAAACCCTACACAACCCAGTCTGTGTGGTCCACATACATGACCACTGGAGCTTGTCTGAAGGGGCTGGAAGGTGAGAGCTAGAGAGGGAGACAGAAAATCTTATTCAGGGTATGGCAAAATGAAAAGTCAATGGGGCATCCAACAAAATAATCCAATAAGCCCCAACTCAAATAAAATCAGAACCAATTGAGTTTGCTTATCTTGCCTTTGAGAACTGTGACCTTACTACTAACCTTACTACTAACTCCCAGCTAGTGGCATTGGCAGAGGCAGAACTGATATCTGTCTGAAATAATTATTGAGAGACCATGGCTCTGCAAGACAAGAAGCATCCAGGCAGGCCTGTGATGAGTAGTGGATATTTGGTAGTCACCCTAAGCTCTTTCAGTATGGTTCCACATGCAGCCTTTGAGTTGAAACAGGTTGGAGTACATGATTTTTTAAAAAATAGAACATATAATGTATATTTTTCAGGGAGAGTAGAAAGCAGTGCATACATTGTCCCTTGAAGGCCCTATGTGTCTTCCAGTCAAAGCATATGTGCTGAAGTCCATTAATTTCAATGAATCTACTCTGAGTATGACTTGATTGGATAGCACTGTAAGTCGGGCTTCCTCAACCTCGGCTCTCCAGATGTTTTTGGCCTACAACTCCCATGATCCCTAGCTAGAGGGCCAGCGGTCAGGGATGGTGGGAATTGTAGTCTCAAAACATCTGGAGGGCTGAGGTTGAGGAAGCCTGCAGTATTCACATGCACACCAGTGTTCATGAAGCCTTGTTCTCATAATACAGTGGTACCTTGGGTTACATACACTTCAGGTTACATACGCTTCAGGTTACTCCGCTAACCTAGGGTTAAGAACTTTGCTTCAGGATGAGAACAGAAATCGTGCTCTGGCGGTGTGGCGGCAGCAGGAGCCCCATTAGCTAAAGTGGTGCTTCAGGTTAAGAACAGTTTCAGGTTAAGAACGGACCTCCAGAATGAATTAAGTACTTAACCTGAGGTACCACTGTACCTAGACTGAGACAAAGCCTTTTAGTTCAAGCCAGATGTTGCTCTGTGTAACCCAATATAATTTTCACTTTCATAGCTGTTCTAGAGTGATTTTATTAATCTTCACAAATTAAACTAGTCTGATTAATTCTCATAAATGTTTAATCAAAATATTCTCTCTCTCTCTCTCTCTCTCTCTCTCTCTCACACACACACACACACACACACACACACACACACGTCAGGTAACATACCAGTTGAGTTACTTTCTCTTCTCTGGACTATATATCAAAAGCAACAATGGTTTGCATGTCTTGTCAAGCCTTTGTGATTTGGTTAAGAAAGTTGGGTAGTATAAGGACAAAAATGCAGACACCCATACAATATAGCATGATTAATTTGGGAAAACAAACTAAAAACAAACATTTCAAACCATTACATACTATGGGCACAACCAGCCAAATTTAAACATTTCGAAGAGATGTTAGTTTCAGTGTGAGAATATAAAGCACATGCTTTACATGAATTTTGAAATGAGTAGGCTGTCGAAGTAGTGCACTTTTCTGTATCATTCCCTGATTTAGCGTACATGTCAAATAAAATAGGACATAACTCCATGTTTATAAAGACTGAAATCAATTTTTTGTACCTCAGATGGCAGAAACAACAATCAACAATCTTTTTGTAAAATAGAGCTGATGTTGACAAGTGGGATAAGATGACAAACACCTATCCCTTAACAACGGACTAATATCTTTAAAGGGACACGGGTGGCATTGTGGGTTTAACCACAGAGCCTAGGGCTTGTTGATCAGAAAGTCGGCAGTTTGAATCCCCACAACGGGGTGAGCTCCCCTTGCTTGGTCCCTTCTCCTGCCAACCAAAGTGCAAGTAGATAAATAGGTACCGCTCCAGTGGGAAGGTAAACAGCGTTTCCATGCACTGCTCTGGTTTGCCAGAAGCTGCTTAGTCATGCTGGCCACATGACCCAGAAGCTGTATGCCGGCTCCCTCGGCCAATAAAGCGAGATGAATGCCGCAACCCCAGAGTCGTCCGCGACTGGACCTAATGGTCAGGGGTTCCTTTACCTTTACTAATATCTTTAAAGCAGTAGGACACCATGATCTCTTGTGAGTAAATAGAACTATTTCTCATATTTTTAAGGGATTCCAGTTTAAAACGTTTTATTTCTTTAATCTTAAAAAATTAGCAAAAAAGATTTCATGGTAGCTAATAGCAAAATAATAAAACAGTTAAAATAAGCATTAAAGATCAGTAGAAGCAGACAAATGAATGAAAGGTAGGACATACAGGGTACTGTAGATGGAATGCGGAGAGAAACCAATAACCATGTACCTATCTGAAATTACAGCAACCATGGCTGAATGTGAATGTTGCAAACTGTTCAGTTGTACCCACTTTCCTTCCTTGTTTCCAGAACCAGGAGCAAACCTTACCTAGCATTACATGCCAACCAGCGTTTGCAGTTTGTTTCTCCCCAACAAACCACAAGCAATAGATCAAGCACCAACCTTGGTTCCCACTTGTAGTATATTTGGAGAGAAGCAACCATGAGTTTCCCAGCTCTGGAAAGGGAGCAGTGAAGTAGGTGCAACTGAGCAGTGTGTACTAGCACTCTGCTCATTCACAGCAAGTTATGACTTCTTGCAAACTGTGTCATATAATTCATTGCATGCAAACCAGGCCATTGCCTACTTTGAATCCAGCTTGCTACACATTTCTGTCATGCCAACATACATGGAACTTTTCCAGTGGCTCAGAGAGGAAATAATTTACTGCTCCAGTTTGGGACTAGATATGGAACAGGAGGTGTACATTACCAAGTCTCAGTCCTATCCATGCAAATACTTTTCCTTTCTTTGTTGTGAGTTGCTGTGTAGAATCTATTATCTTTGATAACACAATAATAGAAATTCTGTCCTCCCTTAAAGAGGGCATGTGTTGCGGTGAGACCTAGAAATCGAAACCTGTGTTGTGGGTGGGTAAGATTGGTCAGCCACAATACCCAGTTGGTAGGTCCCTCAATGCTGGGTTCAATTTGGCCAATGAGGCGCAGTCAAAATGGATTGAGGGACCTTTATATACCCATGCACGTGACTCAAAGCTGCTTCTTTCAGCGCATGCATTTGGAACACCCACCGACCTTTCCCTACTTTTAGGGCTTTTGCGCTTGACCTTGCTACGCTGTCGTGTGTCATCCATTATTGGGACAGGGGCGCGGCAGGGATTTTCCTCACTTGGCTGATTGGCTGTTGCCATTTGGGTTTCGCCTGCTGCGTAGCAAAGTGTCGCAACTTGTAAGGCTGCAGATAGGCTCTGGTTCAGGTGATAGGGATTGGAGAACGGTCTCGCTTTCCCTATGTGAAAGGTATTCTGTTAAAGGAATCCAGGGACTCAAATGGTTTGGTCAACCCTTGAGAGGGGGTTGTGCCCATGCCTGAGTCCAGGAGGACATCTGAGTGGTGGACATAGTCTGTTCCTGAATTTCCGCCTATCCAGGTGTTCACCCTTGGCTGATCTGTGCTGGAACCCTGGGTCAGCACTACCTGCATGGCAGGGAGCTAGTCGAACCAGAGCCTATGCAACCACTCACCTTCTGTAATCAATAAAGTTGTGGCCTAAATTCTGTCAAAAACCAAACTAAAATTTGAGTCAAGTGTGAATTTATTTAGGGGGGAGGTCTCTGGGTCTGAACATGCAAATATAAATTCAGGTAGGTAACCATGTTGGGCTGACACAGTCAAAATAAATAAAAAATTGTCCAGTAGCACCTTAGAGATGGTGCTACTGGACAATTTTTTACTTAATAGAAATATAAGTTGCTGAAGATACAGAGCAAAACTTAATTGTTGTAGAATAAATATGTTTAACTAAAAGTACTTTGGTGTATCTCAGAAAAGTATTATCACAAATTGCAAGAAGAAGGAGGGAGGGAAGGAGGAAGACTTACAATTAAGACTGCAGCTGGCACAGAGAAAGGAAGAAATGTGATTTCCACGTTTGTTCTGTACGCTATATGTTACTTTCATTATGGCTAAAGTAACAGGAAATTGAATTTGAGGGCCAAAATCGTACAATATATTGAGAACTTGAAATAGCCCTAAGGTGGTTATTGTCTGCGTGTGCCAGTCAACATATTGACCACATGGTGAATGATCAATAATTGACGAGCACTTCTTTGAAAAGTCAGTTATTTTGTTTGACTGAGTCTCAATTAGTTTTCTTCTGCCACCATCTGCCATCCCAATCAACAGTACTGCTACCGGGGTTGAATCTGAGCAAATACACACCTTTCCTTTATTGGCAAATCTGACAAATTCAATTTTCTGTTACGAAATAAAAAGTTGCTGGTGCAGCATTGTCTGAATAATGCCAGACATGATGTTCAACTATCACAGGTCTTCTGGAGAGGCTGGCTGCAAGATAAGCAGTTGCTTTTTCGCCTTAACATAGCAGACAGATGTACTTTAATGCGCTATTGCTAGCCTACCAACAATTCAGTTGCATAGCTGTATTTCTTTAGCAGGGTTAAGGCAGCATTCTGCCTTCAGCGTGAAGAAATTGCCCCTATAAAGCACCCTGCAACTTTTGGAGAATGCACCTGCTCCAAATTAGAGAAACCATGCAATTGTGATTCATGGCTTGCATTAAGGTGACTTGCTTAGCAAACTGGGAGCAGTCCAATTTGGCTTGATGTGCAAAACATTTCCTTCCACAATTGCTACCCTAGACTTAATGTTATATTCTGGACACTGCTTCTACTTACCACTGCTGCTGTGGCGGCAATTGTAGAAGGCAAATAGGATCCTGCGCAGTTGCTGTTGTGGATACTCTCATACATTGTTGTGGTGGTGATTTTGTCTTTCAAGAAACTTGTCTTTTGTTCCATTCACATTCTTTGTTTCTCTTCATTAAAGGTTTACAACAGTAAACTGTATGAATGAAAGAGCTTCAGTTTGTGCTGTTAGTGTGAGTGCATTATCAAAATCTGGATGAATGGTTCTGAGTATGTCGTGAGGATTGCAGGTCCTGGTCTTAAGAGCTGATTCATACACACTTTGAAAATCCACAATCTCTTCTTCTTTTACCTTGAAAGTTTGAAAATTGTACAACCTGGGGTGCACTGAAAACACTTTTGTTTCATGAAATCTGAAAGTATATTTGAAGAAGTATACGGGTTACAGAGGTTTACATAAGATGTAACAAGTGTCATGAAGAGCAGGTGCATACTAAAATAAGTAGAATAAAATTACTCTTCATGTGTCTGGCAATGCTTTCTGCTTCCACATTCATGGGCTCCTTGGTCAAGCTAGATGGCTGGTTCAGATACCAGGGCTACTGAAGAAGCTTGATGCATTGGGCAGAGTTAGTAAGACCTGACACTAGATATGAAAATAGATGCTTATCCAATCCCAGGGTGGGTGGCGGTTGTGGTCCATTGTGGTCAGGACCTCACCCTGGGGGAGCAACACAGAGGAGGGTGGCTGGCAGTTGGGGGTTTCCCCTGGTCAGCTGCTTGGATTGGTGGACTTTCCCACCAGCCATTATTTGAATTTTGGCCAATTCAGCCAGGCTTAGAAGCCATCCAGAGTGAAGCAGTTTCTTTGCAATTCACACTTTCAGGCAATCTATCTTTTATGACCACTTGACTCCTTTCAGGAAAAAGCAAAAGAAATAGAAAGGGCCAATGACTATTTGTGTTGATGAGATATGAGAGCAGCTACCTTGAAAGCATTAAGACTTGCTGATGAAACACTAGCCAGCAATTACAATCTGTTTTTCCAAGGTATGTATAAGGGAGGAAATTCATGGGATAAGGGAAATTTCCATTCCACAGTGGTGTTGGCTTGTGGCTTCCATCACCTTTAGATTTAGGGTTAGTGGGATTCTGTGTGAGGAGAGTTGAAAGTAGGGTTCGGAGAAAAATTTGGTTCAGCTACTTGGTTGTCTCTTTGCCTGTGGCTGCTTCTCAGAATCTAGTAAAATATAAGAAAGTGGATAGTCTGCACCTATATTTTAGCTATTCTCAGCTGCAACATTTGTTTCTCCTTTAGGACATCAATTTACAAAACTGTACATAATTGCATAGGATGGATAAACCCAGAGTAGGTCATCGCAGGATCAGGTGAACAAACAAAGGTGCTAAGGGGCATTTCTACCCTTCCCTTTATTAATCTATCCTCCCCCAAAGTAGCTCAAGACTAGACTCATTATTTCAGTTCTCTAACCATTTGGATCACCCAAGGTCACAGTTTGTGTGCCTTAAATTGCCTTTGTTTTACAAGAAGCAGGCAAACAGGATTGGGAACTAATTATTTAGACTTCAACCCTGAGCACCAACACTTTTCAGCTGGATTTGTGCTCAGCTTGTTTCCATGGGAGCAGGAACAGGATATTATTTAATATATACATATGGGAAATACTGTGACAGTTTGCTAGAAGGAAGACGATCCACAAACTTGCCTTTAAATTACAGGAGGAAAGCTGTGTATTAGAAATATTATGCCTCTGGGTAAATGTGTAAGTATAATATTGAAAACTCACTTTTCTTCCAAATGTAGCAGCCGATGGGAGTTTGATTTAGTAAAGCTGCTGGTGTGCACACTGGAAAACAAAGCAAAAATAAAAAAGGATGCTGTATCACTCAGTATAAATGTCAAGGTGGGACAGAGGACAAACTTGATCCATGTCCAATGGTGATGAAAAATATTTGTCTCCTACTCTTTTCCGCTGCCTGCCTCCTTTTAAAAAGGCTGCATTGATGTGCTATTTTGTGTGTGATTTGCACATCACACTTCATTAAGGAATGTTGAGGACAAAGATCCTAAATGTATTACATTTATAAAACTTGCATGCAATCCCTATGTCAGTGTTTCCCAACCTTGTGCCTCCAGCTGTTTTTCGACTACAATTCCCATCATCCCTTGCCACTGGTCTTGCTAGTCAGGGATGATGGGAGTTGTAGTTCAAAAACAGCTGGAGGCACAAGGTTGGGAAACACTGCCCTATGTATTCAGTTGGGTGTCATTTATTTCCAAGTAAAGGTTACCTTTGAAGAAACCGTATTGTAATGAGCTTCGATATTAGTGAATTTTGGGAAGAATCCAAACCCAATATCTGCCATGGGCAGTGGGGTTTGGAATCGGTAGCTCTTCAAAGTCCCTTATGCCAGCTCCTTGTCCTTCATCCTGGCTCAGCTGGTTGAGCTGGGGTCAAGGTTATTCTCTAAAAGCAGCATTTGGGGGTGTGGCAGTATGAGACAGCAGGAAGACTTACCCCTTTTCCATGCTCAATTTATCTTAGTCATGTAATCTAGCAACTCAGCAGATGCTACACTGGCAAAAATAGAAGTGTAATGCAAACTCTATTTTAAAGGCCATTTTCCCTCCATCAGGCTTCGGCTGGCTCAGCTGGTATTAACCCTGCTTCAAAACTGTGGAATTAGGGATAAGTTATACAAACATAACTTACCCTTGCATAAATCATGCTGTCTTCCTATAGCTTGGATTGCTCTGTATCTAAATAAAGGAACTACTGTGATCCTATAAGTGCCCAAGCACAAGTACGTTTTACTGAATTTATTGTGACCCAATTCCCAGTAGACATGTTTATGACTGACAGGTAACAGTTACCAAGGCAATCATCTTGGCAGTGATCTGGATAAATTACTCTACATGAGAGAAGAAGCATATGGACTGGCTATTTTCTATGCTCAAGAACAAGCATCTGCATGAAGTGCTGGACAGTAGGAGTCTCCAGTCTATTATCTGGAAAAGTGGCTTTCCATATTTCTTGGGCATAAATGGCTGGTTCATACATGTACTTAATAACTGCAACATAGAAACACTGATTTGCATACATAAGAAGACTGACACAGATATAATTTATCATTTCAAATCCAATGTTTTTAAATGGACTTGATTCACCCATTCAGCATTATTTTTCAAGTGTGCAATACAGATTTTGACCTAGTTGAGATATAAGAGGAAACCATCTCCCTCCCTCACAAACACACACTTTGTGAACATGGTAAGCCTCAGGTTCACATGTTCTCCCTCCTCCTCTTTTGCTTTCATAGCTGCATGCAGAAGATTGGAAGCTTTCACTTCTAATTTCAAACAAATCACAGCAGAACCAAAACTTGGGACCCGTGGTTTGCTTAAACTCTGGTTAGTGAAAGCAAAGCTCTGGTTTTAGGTTCTGGCCTCTTTGTTAACATATCACAGTTCCCTGAGCTTAGATGTCACAAAGAACTGTGGTTTCTTTAAAATTGTAAGTAAGAGCTTCTAATTTCATCTGCAAAACACGAAGAAAGAGGAAGTGTGAGTATGCAAATGAGGCTTGTTTCAGCTTATTCATGTAGTTTCCCACTACAACTGAATTGGGCCATTAGGTGTATTAAACTGTTAAATTGCTCTAACCCCATCTAAAATACCTAAAATGGTGAGGCTAAGCAAAACTTAAAAACAATTATAAGGTTTTCCCCATTATGGATCAAGCAACTAATTAAATATTTTTGGGGTGTTCACATTTTGAAATAACCCTAATTTAAATCACAGTGAGAAATTAAATGCTTGTCAGGTTAATAATACAATTTGTTCCAACTGTACTGGTGTCTAGAATAAATGTGTTTATTTCCTATAAAGACCTAAATACAACTTCCCAGTAGGAGTGAATTACACATAATGGCTATATTATCCCACTTTCTAGTAAGCTCCATTTTACAAGGAAACTATCCCATTGTGTTTGTCAGATCCACTTATCATCTTTAGTGGCTAAATCTTACTCACTAAGTCTCGAAATGTGTGTGTGCTTGGTACAGCTATCAAGCAACACACTCAACTGTTTTGCATTCTCCATAATCATTACTCTAGTATAACAAGGTATACAAGCACACAAGACAATTAACAGGCATGAACTTGTTTCTTTTGTTAATAAATTGTTTTGTACCTGTAAATATATTAAGAGATTGACCTAGAATTAATACCACCCATGGCTCTGTTCCCACTGTACCATGGGTCAGTGAAAAACTCCTTACTTTAGAGCACATTGCCACGATGACAGCACTGCAGTACACTTTAAGAGCATGCTTTTTAAATAAAGAAAAATCAAAGATATCTAAAATATGGAGGAAAATGTTTTCAATGTTTGCTGTGCAAACTCAGTGAAAAGAGATAGACAAAATAAGTTGTCATGATTTTCTTCAGAATGAATGACAATATGAATATAAGGCCCAACTTGCAATAACACACACAAACAAACAAACAAACACAAACACACAAACCCTCTTCCTCTGGCCTCAAAGTCATGGAGGACAGAGTTACTTCCTCAGAGAGGGAAGTCTACAGTTGAGGCACCACCACTGAGAAGGCCTTCTCTTTGCTAGTCACCCCAAACTGGTTGCCAGACACACAAGCTTGGCTCCCCCACTTAACACAATATCTGTGTCATTCAGTACTTGGAGAGGCACTCATTGCACCATGCCATTTAGAGTTTTGTACACCAGTAGTAGCAGCATCTTGAATTGGGTGCAGTAGCTCACAACATCCAGTGCCTGGTTGCCATCTGTCATTTGATGGTATTGAGACTAGGCCCCAAGCAAGCAACAAGCAGTCCCATCCTCATTTCATGTGCCCTCTGATGTGTCCTAAAGATGCCTTAGGTTTCAATCTTATCACAATTCCTTCCTTCCTTATTTACACTGACTTCTTATAGGCCTCCCACCCACCTTTCTCTTCTTCTCATGTGGTTTCAGAGCAATTGAAAGCGGGTCAGTAATTTGCTTGTTTGACATTCACATTTCAAATGTTCCTGTATGCCACATTGATATCCTTTTGAAATGTGGTATAAAAACATTTCCAGAAGTAAATAACACACACAAACATAGAAATCAAACCTTTTTTTCCTGGTAATATGGCTTGAGGAAAAGAAACCACCACCCTACAACCACTAGAGAACAGATTTGTAGGTTTCTGTCATATGTGTGTTTATAGCACACTAAGTGAGAGCTCGACCATAAAGAAGGCTGATCGTCGAAGAATTGATGCTTTTGAATTATGGTGCTGGAGGAGACTCTTCAGAGTCCCATGGACTGCAAGAAGAACAAACCTATCCATTCTTAAGGAAATCAGCCCTGAGTGCTCACTGGAAGGACAGATCGTGAAGCTGAGGCTCCAATACTTTGGCCACCTCATGAGAAGAGAAGACTCCCTGGAAAAGACCCTGATGTTGGGAAAGATGGAGGGCACAAGGAGAAGGGGACGACAGAGGATGAGATGTGTTGGACAGTGTTCTCGAAGCTACCAGCATGAGTTTGACCAAACTGTGGGAGGCAGTGGAAGACAGAAGTGCCTGGCGTGCTCTGGTCCATGGGGTCACGAAGAGTCGGACACGGCTAAATGACTAAACAACAACAAAGCCTTAGAGGGGCAAGCGAATTACTTTCACTTGATTTCTAAAGAGTAGCTGTATTGGCAAGAAGAAGAAGAAGAAGAAGAAGAAGAAGACTAAGAAGAAGAAGAAGATGACTGTGTACTGTTTAGAAAGTAGTCCATTAAAAACCAATGGGGTCTTGCTTCCTGTACAACTGCAGGAATTGGGAATTTCTAATCTGAGAGAAACAAAGTTAAAATAGAAGCAGGCTGACCTTGATCCCACAATAATTAATCTCAAATTCCTTTGGCTCTTGCTCTGCCTATCATCATCAGCTGTGGTTTAACCCATCACAGACATACAGCACCCAAAAGATAGCCCCCCACAATAATGTAGCCCTTGGCAGGAAAGAAAATACAGCTCACCTCTGTTCTAGTTCTTCAATATACTCCACGGACATTGGGATGCTGCCCTTTCATGGGGTGGCTTCAGATTTCTCTTGGTATACTAGTTGTTAAATGCTTTCCATAAGATTTTTCTGGAATTTGCTCTCTCCTGCTACATTGGAGCTATTCATCATTGTGCTGTGTACTTGGATACCATGGTCTGAAATCTGTCAATTGCTGAAGCAGTTACAGGAATGTAATGCCACATTGTTTATTATTATCATTCATGGCACACTTTGGAGGGATAATGGCCTGCCTTATGCTTCAGCCGAGAATTGGATTGGGGAAGCTTGGCATTCTCAAAACTATTACATATGCATAAGAAGCTTTCAAAAAAGTAATGTGTTTCATGCCCCTTTCGCTGCAACTCAAGAGGAAAAAAAAGGAACATTAAGCAAAAGCCCTTGTGAACAGTTCCCTAAAGTGCAAGGCCACAAATGGCTTGCAGCTCGAAACTTGCTGCAAATCCCCCCACCCCATAAACCTGTACATTTCTTCCTTTCATATAGTTTTACAGTGCCACCACTGTTATTGATGCCCTGAGCAGCAGTTGGGAAAATCAAGTTCATGTTGATATATCAGAGCTAAATGCAAATATTCATGAGCAATGATTGCAAGTGCACCAGCCACTTTTCAGTCTTATGCTGATACCAAAGTTAGCCTTTGCTCAATTGAGCATATGGTATTTACTGATGATAACAGAGCCAATATTAAATTTATTAAATTCCTATCCATTCTTGAATGTGTATTTGTGGAGCATGAACTCTGATCAAGGGTGAGGTTGTGCTTCTAAGTGAGTTGTAGATCTCTAGTTAGGCGAATGGGAGAGCCATGTGGATCAATTTATATGTAATTATAGGCACTAGCTGCTTGTACTGCAGGCCTAAAAGTAAAAAAAGAAAGAAAGAAGCATGGCTTTCTTCCCAGAATCATAAAGAACCATAAAGGGACTGTAGAGGACACCTAGTTTAATTTCCTTTACTGACCCTAAAATAAACCATTGACGAGACATTCTCAATCTCTTTCTGTATCATAGGAATATTGCAAAACATCCCCTAACAATTTGGTCCATTTTCTGGTCATTCCTATAAAATAATCCTATACCTTCACCGTTGTGATTCTTTGTTTGAATGGAAGCTTGAAGATATTTGAACATGCTTAGCTTTCTCCTAGATATTTGGTTTGTTATACAGAGAAATGTTCATCAGGGGTGCTTTAAAATGATTGGAAATCCCAATGTCCACCATAATTAGATTTGTTTCATTTGCAGACATCTGTTATTCCAACAGAAACAAAACCTGTTTGTCCCAGTGATGCAGAAATCACATGCAGATCATTCCTTTCTGGAATGTGTCAGTTTAGATGGTTTAGGAAAATTGCATATTTGAATGGACTCCTATGGGGGGGGGGAGATCTCTTCTTATGAAAAAAAGTTTAAGCCATGGACCTGCAACCCTCCAGATGTTTTTGGACTATAACACCCATTATCCCCAAGTCCTGGGCATGCTGGCTAGGACTGAGGGGAGCTGAAGTCCAATAACATCTGGAATGCTGGAGGTTCCCCATCCCTAGTTTAACCTTCCCTTCGGTAATATGATAAAGAAACAATCATTTGTAATTTACAATTGATTTTCTTTATGTTTCTTTGTTTAATGTATTGACATTCACCCTAGATCTGCAGTACCATAAGAAGGTAGGGTACACGTTTTAGTATAAATAAGTAAATAAATAAAATTAAAAACTGGAACCCAATGTCTGACTAGTACAGTAACTATATATATATATATGCATTACATTCTCTTTCTATACAGTTCATGCATTTCTACACAATTCATTTCTATGCAATTCAGTTGGCGTTTCTTAAGAATGGGTGTCACAGCTAAGAAAAATTATTTGGGGAGGGAGAGATTTGGCTGGCAAAGGCTGCCCTACATCATGTTAGAACATGCATTTATTTCACCGTATTTTATTTATTAAGAATTTTATATTATATTTGTGTGTGTGTGTAGACACTATATAATATAAATATATACAATGTATAATAAAAAACTGAAATAATTCTCATACCTTACATAAGTAATGCAAATTAAAAAAATGAAATGAAATGAAAACCCATCTGTTACTAAAAAGTCCAGTGAAAGATACAGAGTTGTAGAGAGACACACATCACTGAGGGACTTTCTGTTAGCAAGACTACCTTTCCTAGAGCTGTAAGTGTGATTTCAGCATGGGAGATTCTGGATCTTTGGACTTAGAACTCTAAGTGCCCAGAGCATTCAAATAATCCAAAGAAAGTGTCTGGTTCGACAGCAATGCAGTTAACTTCTGTAGTCATTCAATGTTGACATCTCCATGTGTGATGAAAATTGAAACCTGGAATATTTCAGATAAATGTCAAGGGAGGAAGGGAAGAAAGTGGTAAAGGGAACTGAAATAAAAAAACAAAACAAAACAAGAAACAAGAAGTAATTATGAGGTAGTGGAAGAAGAGCCCTTATCAAAGAAATCAGAATGAAACTGAGTTTTCAAAAACAGAATCAAAGAATGGGGGAAGTTCAACTACCTCTATACATCAAGGAACACATAGTTCCCAGGAAGCACAATGTTCTTACACCTTCAATGGCATCTGCATCGTTCCCCAGTTTGTCTATGCATTTCTGCTGTAAAAATTGTCTAGCGTTCCAATGCAACTTAGTGAAAATTGTATTTTCAGTTGAAGAGCTTTTCTCTTCCTCTTCAGTTTTCATATGAAAGAGTTCTTGACTGAGACTCTGAAATAAACTGAAACACCTGCCAGTCATAGGAGGTAGTGAGAAGAGGAGTGAGAGAGTGAGACTATTTAAGCTTATGAGAACATGAAGACATGCTTTTCAAGGAGAAAGACTCCTAACTGCTTGCCAGTTAGCAATGCAAACTTGTGGTGTGAATTACTCTGTTAACACCAGGCAGGTGGCATGTGAATGCTAATAGTATCTACAAAACCTGCCACTAAAGAGCAGCAACACAACACTTTAATGCTTCTATCAGTTCATATGGAGATATCTATAAATACATACATGCATACATTGTGTGTGTGTGCATGCGTGCGCGCGAGAGAGATTATGAATTTTGTCGAACAGTTCAGTAACCTCTTACCCTTACCCTTAACATAATTTATTTTCATCCTGAAGATCCATTTTCAGCATTCAAATCTTCATGTAGAGCAAATAGTTGTGAATAACTTGTAGTGCATTAGTCCTTAGAAAATAGCAGCACAAAGCAAGATGAAAATTTAAAAACCAGATAACAGAATTTACATAAAGTCATATAAAAGATTACTACTTAATATTTAAAATTTGTAAATAGGATTGATAAAATTTAAACATATCCATATCAAAGCATGAAATATATTAAAACATTTTCTTAAAATAGTACACATTACTTATTAAGTTGACAACATTACAAACTTCCATGTCTAGCAAGTGTGGGATGCCTTTGCCTTGTGGTGCTGGGGCCCATAGACTGCAGTAAAATACTGGGAAATGTTTTGCCCAGTATCTTTTTTATGTGGTAGCCTCATAGGGAAAAGCTGTCCAATAGGCCCTTGCAAAGGGGAGGTGGAAATCCTATATGAGGCTGTTCCCCCTGCAGCTCAGGGTCATTTCACTCGCCCATCCTAATTCACTCTCCACATCCTAATTCAATAAACACCTTAGCCTTCTTCATGCTTAAGAGGGATTATATCTCTTGTCATTTGGCTATTGAGAGCTCCTGTCCTTTTTAAAGAAGGATCAACAATAATCCTTCCTGTTGTTCAC
The DNA here is from genome assembly GCF_964106915.1 of Podarcis gaigeae. Lineage (NCBI taxonomy): Eukaryota > Metazoa > Chordata > Lepidosauria > Squamata > Lacertidae > Podarcis > Podarcis gaigeae. The sequence continues at coordinate 46,830,780 of NC_139685.1, read as the reverse complement.
CTGGAAATGTTGCATCCAATTGCCCCCCCCCCTAGTCTTTGTATGGTTTTGTTTATTGTTTATTACTGTATTTTTGCACTATAAGTGACATAGACCCATGAACTCAGTGTAATTTCTGGAAAGGTATTGGTGGACTGAAATCAGCCTTTTTATCTGAGGTCCTGGCTCTTGGTGCATGTCCATCATCATCATCAACAACAACATTACTTTATTTGTATTCTGCCTTTCCAGAGGCAGCAACTCACCCACAGAGAGGTTGGGTAAATGTATCCATGCCACCCTGCTATCCATTACAGTGGTGCCCCGCAAGACGAACGCCTCGCAAGACGAAAAACCCGCTAGACGAAAGGGTTTTCCATTTTGGAGGCGCTTCGCAAAACGAATTTCCCTATGGGCTTGCTTCGCAAGAAGAAAGCCCATAGGGAAATCTCCGGGGACCTCTTTTAAATGCTAGCGGTGGGGAGCAAAGCCTTTTTCCCCCCTCCGGCCTTCAGAAGAGGTCCAGGAAGGCCGGCGGGGGCCGAAAGGCTTTGCTCCCCACCGCCAGCATTTTAAAAGCAGTCCGGGATAGCAGGGAAGCGCTTCCCGCTATCCCGGATGGCTTTTGAAGGCAGGCGGGGGGGAGCAAAGACTTTTGCCCCCCGCCCGCCTTCAGAAGAGGTCCTGGACCTCTTCTGAAGGCCGGCGGGGGGCAAAAGTCTTTGCTCCCCCCTGCCTGCCTTCCCGGGAGAGCGGAGAAACGCAGCGCGTCTCTCCGCTGTCCCGGACGGCTTTTGAAGGCAGGCGGGAGGGAGCTTTTGAAGGCAGGCGGGAGGGTCCAGGTTCTAGGCCCAGTTCAAAGTGCTGGTCCTGACGTATGAAAGTCTTCATGGTTTAGGCTCCTCAGCGCTTGAAGAATTGCCTACCCAGACAAGGAGACCACAAGAGCATCATTTCAGTCTTTTCTCTAAGTGTTTCCATCAAGTGATGTATCACAAGGGAGGGAGAGAGGGAGGGAGAGAGAGAGAGAGACTTGCACTTAGATTTTGTTATTGCTTCCTCTTCTGAATGATTGATTACCGCGGTAGCTTTTTATACAACTCTTAAAAACTAGAATGAAATATTAAGGCAAAATTCAGCTGTTATTCTTAAAGAAAAAAATCCTTCTTTAATTGGTTGGCATAAGGAAAGGGAATTAACAGTATCTCAGAAATAACCCTTGGCCTTCCTCCCATAAGCATCAGTTTCTGGGTTCAGTGCCTGACTTCCTTTGGTTATGATTATGATCTGGTTCTTAGATCCTTGCTTTTCCACCTAAACATATTTGCTTGAATGAACATTTCATGGTGTCAGGGCTGCCGCTAGGTCCCAGCTCACAGAGGACCAACGCCCAGTGGATATTATATACAAAAGTCTTTATTGAAGTTTAGTTTCCATTTCCAAGCTCTGGGCGCGCAGACCCACGTCTTAACGCTAGACCGGCTAAGTCCCCTCTGACTCACTGCTCCACCCACACCAGTTTAAGATTCTAGCCCGGCTCCACCTCTTGCGCTGCTCTTTCCTGCGTTGGGTCCTTCTGCCCTCTGGGGTTCCCTCCTTCCTGGACTCCTCTGACGCGGAGCCTCCTGAGTCTTGCCCCTCCCTCCGGCGGGCTTTAGGACCTGGCTCCCTTCCCGGGCTCCCCGCTGTGCCGCGCTCCTGTACATTTGAACTTGGCGCGCGCGCCCAGCCGGTGACTTTCCTTCTGACCGTTTCCCCGCTTCCTGATGTGGGTGTTGCCAAACCTGACTCCTCTCCTCCCTCTGGTGGTGAGGACACTGGTCCCGACTCCTGGGACTCCCCCTCCCCACTGCGCTCTGGTGGAGACGCTGGTCCTGATCTCCAGCTGCTGCTCAGGGACTCCCCGCTGGCCCCTCCCTCTTGAGGTTTCTCCCTTGGAATCTCCCTTGCTCTGGCCACCGGCGCTCCCTTCTGTGAGTCCTCCGATTCGCTAGAGAGGCTTGTGGAATAACTCTGGCCACTGTCACTGCCTGCGCCCCCCTCGTACTCCTCCTCCTCACTCTCCATTTGCTCCCCCTCCTGTGTCTCTCCTTCTGAACCCCTGACACATGGCATTTAAATGTGTCATTTAAAGTAATGATTTTAACTGACAAAATAAATATAGGTTCCTGCTGTCAGAAGAGTGATTGCTTTTATATATCAAGTACAGCAAAAGGGTTGGTTAGAACACACAGTATGGTTTCCACCCTGAAGTATCAAAACAAATACCATTCATTTTTGTATGGGTGGTTCTTAATGCAAAAACAATCCATTTTGTCAAAAAGAAAGTGGACTTGTATTTACCCCACTGCACATTAAACAGTGTGAAAATTCTGTAACCTTTTGCATAATGCTTCTCTCATCTAGTTGCTCTTTTGCATTATGCGGTATCAAATATTTGGGGGGAAATGTACATTGTTACTTTTCTACGTACAAGTTAAATTTGCATGCAAAACATAATGCCCTTAAAGCAGGCATGTCCAAAGTCCATTTTGGGGCCTAACTTGGCCCGCCGGTCAATTTAATCTCTCCCCCCCCCCCCCCCGCGGCAGCGTACATCCTGGTTCAAAAAAAAAGCTCAAAAACTTTGGGGTAATATTGTTTAAAAAAAAAAACCCTCACGTCATCAAATCTGGCCTTCTCTGCAAAAGGTTTGGGCACCCCTGCCTTAAAGCTTGAAAACAAGGCGTAGTATTCAGTGAAATAACTGCCTCCCTTTCCTGCACCCTTTGCTCTTGTTTACCATCCCCAAATCTACTCCAGAGAATTGTAGGGAAACCCAGAACAGCTTTTGTCCACATGAACCTACCCAGAGCCTGCAATCATCATCTGAGGCCCTTCTTTGTGTGCCTCCTGCATGAGAGGTCAAGGGGGTGACAACACAAGAGCTGGCCGTTTCTGCAGTGGCACCCCGTTTGTAGAATGTTTTTTCCCAGGGAAGCTCACTTGGTGCCTTTGTTACATATCTTTACATATCTTCTCCCAGGGCTTTGGCTAATTCAGCGATGGGGTGAGCTTCCGTTGCTCAGTCCCTGCTCCTGCCAACCTAGAAGTTCAAAAGCACAAAGTGCAAGCAGATAAATAGGTACCACTCCGGCGGGAAGGTAAACTGCATTTCTGTGTGCTGCTCTGGTTTGCTAGAAGCGGCTTAGTCATGCTGGCTACATGACCCGGAAGCTGTATGCCAGCTCCCTTGGCCAGTAAAGTGAGATGACTGCCGAAACCCCAGAGTCATCCGTGACTGGACCTAATGGTCAGGGGTTCCAGTACCTTTATGGCCTTTTAGATGGGGGGGGGGAGATTGCTATTATTTGTTACTATGTTATCTATTCTTGTGCTTTTATATTGTAAACCACCATGTGATCTTCAGATGAAAGGCAGTACAAAAAATGTGAAGAAATAAATAAAAATTTCTTGGACATGTGTGTGTGTGTGTGTCTGTCTGTGTCTTTTATTGGGGAAAAATGTGGACATGTTCAATTATCTGTCGATCATCTGGCATTTTGCCATAGTGTTTTTTGGGGGGTGGAGGCAGGCAGGGAGAAGCTTCCTGTGGTGGATTTTGATTTTGGATTTGAACAAGATGCAATCATGAAATTAGAATGCAATTCTACTATCACATTGTCCCACAATATTGTACATTTTTAAAAGCTGAGGATGACAAAATGTTCTTTCAAAATTTTGGCAGCTCAGTTTGCCCTTGGAAGAATATCAAAATGTTCCTGCAGAATACAACTAGATTTTGCTGTGCCACTTTCCAATCCAGAATCCATTATGGAAGTACAGAACTGCAAAATATGGAAGGAACTGAGATTTATTTATATATTTATTTAATAAACAAATCTAATAATATTGTTTAAAAAAATCACTTGAATACCCCCTCCAAAAGGGTTACAAACTGATAAGCTTGTGCTTCTGCAACACAGGGTTAGATCCAATGAAATGTCTTACCGTGTTGTTATAACTCAAAAGGGTGGGATGTGGGGTCCAGTAAGGGAGTAAATGTGGAAATGCAAGTTGGGAAGTGAATATCCAGATGGGAGGTATCTAAATATAAAGGGGTGGAATCCATCAAAGAAAGCTGTTTTGTGTTTGCATTTAGGATTTCCGTGGTGGCACAGACGCTGGATCTTTGCCAATGGAAACTTATTTGTTACGATTGAGTTTCTTCTATACTGGAAGGCTTTACATATCATAACCTGAACTTTGTTAAAGATTCCTTTTACAAGTCATTTAACAATAACATAAGCTCCATTTGAGCCACTTTATGGCAGATCCAAGGTGTTATACATAATCTTCTTAGTAGCTTTGCATGCGCTGCTTATACAGACAGAATAATAATAAAGTTATATGAACTTGCTTGCCAAGAAAATATTTTTATCGCTTCAAATTAGGCTTACTTCTAAACAAGCATTTAATTAATCAAACAAGATACAGCAGTGGTTGTTGGTCAGTTTGAGATATAATAATTGGTCCCAATTAGCTGATTAGAATGTGATAAATGGGCAATTAATAAAAATGAAAGAGGAATAAAATCTCTTTAGAATTGTATGTAAAACCAGGCAGCAATAAGAAAATGATACTTTTTAATTTTTCATTTCAGGGGAAATTAACAAAAATATCAGGGTGTCCCCCCTCCTAAATTTGGACTTCCAGAATATGCTTACCTTTTATGAGAATAGGAAAGAGGAGATTCAAATATCGACATGTATTCCATACCAAGTCAGCTTATTGGTTTATCCTGTCCTATTCCTTATTCTTAATTTATAGCATTTAGTTATTTATTAACAATTAAAACTGCAATTCTTCTATATATTTGAAAGCAATATCTTTGTATAAATCTTTGATGGCAGCTGTTTGACAAGGTTTAATACCTTCCATGCAATGAGCTTTTACTATTTGTATGTGGACATGAAATGGTATTTTATAGAGCTGTGCATGGACTCCATGTGTATCTGTGCATTTTTGTTTGTTTTTGTTTTTTAAAGAAATCTGTTTCTTGTGTACTCTCTCCCTCCAATTTGACTGGCACAAGAGTTCCTTCAGAAAGGATTAAGTCTGTGAAATTACAAAAAAATGGATGTAGGGAATTTTGTACAGGGACTTCTTCCTATAATCCATATTAGGGCAATGCCTATCACAGTCAAATCTGGCAGACTTCAGAGGAATCCCTGCTTCTGAGGGGGGCACCACGCATGTCAGTACGAAGAGTGTAAGTCCCTTCCACTCTAGTCTGGTGCAGCCCTGCCCCATTCCATCCCCATCCCCTTTTGGCACCAAAAACAGTGTGTGTGTGCACGGCTGTGCATGACTTGAATGTGCATGAATTGGGAGTTGCCTGCATATTCCTCCTTAGACATGGTGAACATTTTTGTTTCATCTGCCTTCTTAAATGAACTGACTTCACAGGCAGGGGAATAACTGTTCAGATTTCACACTGAAAATTTTGCAATACTACCCTTGGCTCCCCCGCCAAAAAAATGTTTTATCTTTTAAATTGGTAGCCATCACTATCTCCCATGGGAGTGAGTTCCACAGCTTATGAACTGTGTGGAGAAGTGCCCTAGTTTGTTGCACCTACAACAACAGAGTTAAAGTTTGGGAATCTATTTAGTTATATGTTTTCCTGGAGCACAGCTTTTTCTTCTTCTCCAGAAGAGTGATGTGACAAAGAGAAAGTATTTGATGAGGTGAGCAGTGACCCAAAAGAAACATTTGTTTGTTGTTAAGGTGCAGCAATACTTAATGCTATTGTACTGCAAGGTACAATACTTTATTCCTTTGCTTCATTTTTATTCATTTTTGGCTCATCCAGGTAACTGAGCCATGCTAAGGGACTTTGGTTATGACAAGACTGAAGACCACCTCCGAAGCACTCAAGGCTTTAATGTGTCGGAAAAGGAAACCTGTAGGAGAAAAATATGTTCTGAGCCCTCTCTGAGAGGCAGCGGAGGTGGTAGGGGACTGCCTGCCAGCTGAATCATCCTTGCCAAATAGCTCAGCACAGAGTGCAGTGAACAGTTGTGAAAACGGCCCCAGACTGTGGTGCCCGCATTCCAAGCACCGTGCAGCAGCTGGCATTACTTGGCAATGATATCCGGAAACAGGGAGGGAAGGGCAGAAGCAGACAGGGAAAGGACAGAGACCGTGGACACAGGAGGGAGCGAACAGAAAAAAGAGAGAGAGAGAAACAGAGTGCAGAAACCAGGCAATATTGAAAAGTAGTAAGATAAATGCAGGAAATAATAGGAAGGAAATACAAGGCAAGATAAAACAATTTAGAAAGGGAAAACGCCTCCACGAATGACATTTCTTTTTTCTTCTTTCTTTTTTAAGGGCGTATTCACAAAATCATTAAACAATGCCAGATGGGATGGGTTGCAACATTGTTGGTGTTTACCAGATTCCCCTTCCATAAATGCAAAGCACTAATAAAGAATTAACATGTTCTCAGGATAACATAGGGACAAACTAGGAAATGTGTGTTTAGTCGTGCATGATGCAGTTGGTGCTAGCCAAAATTGTGGAAAGGTGGTTTTTTAAGAGCTCAGATAGAAGTGGCATGTGGATTAAAGAAGTAAATAAAATAGAAGCCCATGGCGCTGAAGCCGTAGTGGTGACACGCTCAAGTGAAGTGTCCAATGCGATGACTACGCCAAGTGCCACAAGGTTCTACCTTGTCCCCAATGCTGCTTAACATCTATGTGAAGCAATTGGATGGCATCAGGGGGTGGGGGGTTGAACTTGATGCCGTCAGGATGCTGACTACACCCAGCTCTATTTTTCTGTTACATCTATGTCAGGTGTAGTCATGCAAGTTCTGAACCAGATTGGTGTCTGAACCAGAGATGGGCTCAATGAGGGTCAATAAGCTGAATCCTGAAAGTGGGAGGATTTATTGGGTGGATGATTCCTGGATCTGGGAATTGGGCTATTTGTGTGTTCTGGATGGGGTTGCATTTTCTCTGAAGGAATGGGTCTGGGAGTGCTCATACATTCACCTTTGCCATTAGAGGTCCAAGTGGCCACTGTGGCTCTGAGTGCCTCTTTGCTCCCAGGCCAAATTTAAGCTTTTTATATTGACCAAAAAAAGAGGACCTAACGAGACCAGATTATCCGAAGGGATACGGGCAGGAGTCAGATATAGTCGGTTCAGTTCCAGTGCCTAAGTCAATACTACTCACATCTGTAACCAATAAAGGTGTGGCCTTATTTATCCCATTAACCCAAAATATAGGTGTCCTTGTGTTTCATTATCTAAGAAATGGGATGGTGCTCGGGGCTTCACCATGCAATTACTTTTATATTTCGTAATGACAGTTAATCCTGTTCATTAATTTTGCCAAAGCTTGCAAATAACACAGACAACAGGCTCCAAAATTAATGGAAATTCTATGACAACCACAGGTTTGGGATTTTATGAAGAAGCAGGAAACATGACTTGTCCAATAAATTATATCACTTACCTACTTTGTATCATCTCTCCTTTGGGACCAACACATGTATTGAATAATCTGGGGCACATTTTATAGGGAAGATGAGCTAATAATTCTGTAATAAAGTAACAAATTAAAAAAGGATGCTTCACTAAACAACTCAGAAATATGACTTTAATAATTTATAAGCAAGAAAAGCTTCTAGTACAAAGCCAAAATTAATTTAAACTCAAGGATATATATATATATATATATATATATGCAGGTTTTGGTGTCCTCGGGTGTCTTCCCGTGTAAAAGTTGGGGTGTCTAGGCGACGTTTCGACGAGGTCTCACTCGTCATCTTCAGGCTGGTGCTTTCGGCTTCTTGTTACTGGAACAGAGCGGGATCTCAATGTTTGAGTTCCTATAAATACTGTAGAGGGGGTGTGGTGTCTAGCCTCCAATGTTCTGGGCAGAGAGGAAGTTCCCAGGCTAGTGTGCCTTTTCTTCTTTTGTTCCTTAATTACTTGAGAGATACCTTGAGTGATTTCTTGAGTGATATCCTGAGTACCACTTAGGTGGGTCATTAGGTGTGGATTAGTTGCTAAAGTCTTTGTGTCTTGACCTCTTGAACTTTGTGAAGAGTTTTCCTGAGAAGATGGCTGTATTGCACTTAGTTGTGCTTTGGCTTGGCTTCGTGTATAGGGGCGAGCTGTGGTTTTGTGGCTTGTGTCAGCCAGATCTGTGTAGGGATTGCAGGGGGGTGCAGCATCCGGAGGTGCCACCATGGATTGGCTACTGGATGGTGTCAGTAATTCATCTGTGGAGAGGGTCTGGGTTTGGGTCTGGTGTGGTTGATTGGTGTTGGCGTTCTGTGTGCCTCTGGATCTGGTGTCTGCAATCCCTACACAGATCTGGCTGACACAAGCCACAAAACCACAGCTCGCCCCTATACACGAAGCCAAGCCAAAGCACAACTAAGTGCAATACAGCCATCTTCTCAGGAAAACTCTTCACAAAGTTCAAGAGGTCAAGACACAAAGACTTTAGCAACTAATCCACACCTAATGACCCACCTAAGTGGTACTCAGGATATCACTCAAGAAATCACTCAAGGTATCTCTCAAGTAATTAAGGAACAAAAGAAGAAAAGGCACACTAGCCTGGGAACTTCCTCTCTGCCCAGAACATTGGAGGCTAGACACCACACCCCCTCTACAGTATTTATAGGAACTCAAACATTGAGATCCCGCTCTGTTCCAGTAACAAGAAGCCGAAAGCACCAGCCTGAAGATGACGAGTGAGACCTCGTCGAAACGTCGCCTAGACACCCCAACTTTTACACGGGAAGACACCCGAGGACACCAAAACCTGCATTCCTGTACCCGTGAAAATCTACGAAAGCAAATATATATATATATATATATATATATATATATATATATATATATATATATATTTCCAGTTAACCCAACTTTACAGGAGATTGAAGCAACTGAAACATTCCAGATGAGCATTTTATACACTGAATTTTTTTTCCTAATGGAAACTAGAACTATTTAAACCACAGATGGAGGAAATGGTAGGAAAATCATGATGAGAAAAATATTTAAGTATTTTGAGTTTAGACATTTTAAAGATATTGGTAACACCAGCAACAAATCTGCATATTTTATGTCTTGTGAAAAGACCTTCAGATGGGTTTCCATCTTAATGACATACACACACACAGAGAGAGAGAGAGAGAGAGAGAGAGAGGGAGAGAGATTTATATATTCCCATAATTGCAGGAAGGTTAATATGTCAGAAGGGAGATACAGAATCTAATGATGCATTAAGTGTTATAAAGCACAGCCATTTTGCATTTTGTGATTAAGTCAATAATTGCATTACTGTGTAAGCAATTTTCTTGACAGAAACTCAATAATTCCTTGTTTAACTTGGATTCACACAGTGGAAGTGTCCAAACCATTGCCTATGACTAGTAAAAATGATACTATGTAATGGGATCCACAGTGACTTGTTATCATTGCTGTGCCTGGGTCAAATGGCATTCATTTTTTTATTTTATTTTTGTGCACATCTAATTGAGTGTTTCTTGAACAATCCTTTGTGGGAATTCAATTCTATTACTGTGGTTATGGCTTCTGGTTGACTACTTTTGTCAGGCAAATTGCAAGTGAATAGTCGCTAATGCTTGGTTAATGTTTAGTCATGGGAAGTGAATGGTGTAGTAAATAGTTGCGAATTCTACTTTCATGTTTAAATGAGCTAGTTGACTAGGTAGGTTTCAGGAGTAATAAATGACAGTGCCTTCTTGAAGGGTGATGTGTGATGATTGCTACCAAGTTGCATATATTCCTCTCTTGAGCAAGGTTCTTGAGAGTGTGGTGGTTGTGCAACTTCATATATATTGGGGTGAAATTAATGATCTGGACTCATTTCAATTTGACTTTACACTCGGTTTCAGACACTGGTGGATCACCTTTCTTGAGAGAGAAACAGAAGTGTAATCTTGTTGATTCTCTCTGCCCCCCCCCCTCTTGATGACCTTTTATATCAAAAATGGTATCTTCATGAATGATTCTGTGGGTTGGGAGTTGGAAGCCTGGAAGTACTGTGATTACCTTTTTAATTGCATGGCCATTTCCAGAGATTAGTATTGTGGGATTTTTTCCTAGGCCTTTAACAGCTAGTAGCTGGCAAGAGATGATTGATGGTTTCACTTTAATAACACCTGAAGTAGGGTTAACTTGCAGCCCCATGCCTTTTTTTCAATGCACAGTCAAGACACAAGATGACAACTTAAGTATTTATGAACAACTGCAAAATGTTCTAAAATCACTGGCACTTTATTAGACAGATGGAATTATTTCACAAGCTGTTCCTCTCTAATATTTGATTCAGATACCTGGGATGATAAATGAGATTAGCTTAGAAAATGACCAAGCAAGTAATTACCTGATATTTATATGTAATCAAGGAAATACTCTTTTTATTTTAGCAGCTGTCCAATTTGCTAAATTAATAAATGGTATCCCGCACTTCTTCGTCCTTTGAAGAGTCTATGGCATAAGGGAGCAAGGCAGGTCAGTTGTCACAGCACCACAGAGACCTCCAAGTGAGTAACTTGCTCTGACAATGGTTGAGAGTGAACTGAGGTTTTTGAGCCTTTGCCTATGGCCTATTTTTCTTAGGCTCCACCACCTTTTAAGAACTAGCACCCTCAAAAGTACAACATTAAGACCTGAAAATGGATAGTTATCCTGTGCTATATGACCTCTCACCTGTTGCACGGTCTGTGCCATTGGCCTGGTAGGGTTGTTCAGGTCACTGATAGGTCTTTTGGCCAAGTGGAAAGTTCCTGTGAGGGTCCTGACTTTGGTTCTACAGGTTCTGTGGGATGAGGGTCAAGATTCTCCTGTCTACCAGCCTCAAGTTCAGTGGTCACCAGTCACCAGCATCAGATTCATAGTCAGGAACTCAGTCTGGATGTATATATACACCTTCTGACTCAGTGCCCTTGTTACTGTTGGATAATGGAGTCATGAGAGGTGAAATTGTGCATAGGTAAAGGTAAAGGGACCCCTGATCATTAGGTCCAGTCGTGACCGACTCTGGGGTTGCGGCGCTCATCTCGCTTTATTGGCTGAGGGAGCCGGCGTACAGCTTCCAGGTCATGTGGCCAGCATGACTAAGCTGCTTCTGGCGAACCAGAACAGCGCACGGAAATGCCATTTACCTTCCTGCCGGAGCGGTACCTATTTATCTACTTGCACTTTGACGTGCTATCGAACTGCTAGGTTGGCAGTAGCAGGGACCGAGCAACGGGAGCTCACCCCGTCATGGGGATTCGAACCGCTGACCTTCTGATCGGCAAGTCCTAGGCTCTGTGGTTTGTGCGTATATATATAAAAATGAGCATTTAGGTGAGACTTCAGTAGCACTGTAGCTCTTCTTTTCAAGTATTTGAAGAGACATTGCCATCAGCTCTTCTTCTTACATAATTGCCTCTCTCTGAACCATTTGTTACTTCATTCATCATAACTCAACACAAGATGGTCTTTTTCTTATATTGTAGCTCCATGCCTTTTTTTCATTACATACCACAAATGTGGTGTGTGAGGATGCAATGCAACAACTGCAGTGTGTATGCCAACTGCAAAATGTTTTAAAACACCTCACACTTTATTAGGCAGGTGGAATTGTTTCACAATGGTTTCTTTCTGGTAGACAATTCAGATGCCTGGGGTGATAAATGAGAAAATGACCGAGCAAGTAATGACCTGGTATTTATATGCAATCATAGAAGAGCTTTTTATTTTTTATTTTGGCAACTGCTAAAAATTGCCCTGACATTTTTCATCTATGCGGCATCAGTAATTCAAAGCATAAGTCAAGGGCTCGTCTCATCTTTCAAGATAAGAGTACTTCTCTGTAGTACAATGTAGGTTTGGTATCCTTTGTTTAAATTTATCAGTTACGTTTTTCCATATATATGCACCCACAGAGAGAATTCCTTTCAGATTAAGTTAAGCCAAGGTGAAAGAAAAGTGATTCCCACAGAGCTTTTCAGTGTGCTAGCTCATCATCCTGGTTCTGCCTGATTCAAATCTTTGCCATAGTGACTTGGAGAGCTGTTTGGGACTGTAATATAATGTACCAAATGCTAGGAAGCCATTAATGAGAACCCTGCATGCCATATTGAGAAAATTCCACATCAACTTACTGTAGATTCAGTTGTTTCCAATATATGTTCTGCAGTTTTCCATCTGCTTACAAAGCAGATTCAAGATTTGTATATGCTATCTGTCAAAGCAAAATAGTACAGAATAGGGGATAATATCTTTTTTTTTTCTAACCTAAGGGTCACATTCCCTAGTAAGTAACTTTCTGGGGCCAAATACCAAAGGAGGGATGGCAAAAAACAAAAGGTGACAGAACAATGGTGCTAATTTTACATTTGTAAAATTGATCAGTGAAGCAGGGAAGCTCTCAGTGGGTGGCTGGAAGCTGTCCAGATAAAATGGCCCTGAGCTCCAGGAAAGCAGGCGTATATGGGTTTTCCCCTCCCCTTTTAATGGGCCCGTGGGCCAATAGAATATATGACAGACAAGGTAACGATATGTACAATTTTTAACATGCAGAGAATAATATGTGCAAACAAATCAGAGAGGGGAGCTGAGGGAAGTCTTTGGTGTAGGGGGGAATAAAAATGGGCAAAAAAATGTAATTGGTTATTTTGATTGAGAATTTGTTTTGTTGAAATTGTTCAATAGAAATATTTTTTTAAAAGAAAGAAAGAAAGGGCCCGTGGGCCGATAACACAGACGAGATAATGAACAAAACCTTGCCCTGTATTTTGCTGCAAACTATGGACCCCAGAGCCACCAGGCAAAGGCACCCCTCACTTATTGGGCATGGAACAAGGCATATCTGTGAAACAGGTCAGTCTCTAGAAAGAAATAGGAACTATGCTCAGTTTCTGTATATATTTTGTGGTTGTGAGTCCAAATGTGAAAACAGGAAGGAAAATGGAGTTGAGTGAAATACCAAAAAGATATCATTGAAGACCATTGGTCCCATCCAAACATCATTGCTTTCAGTAACAAAGGACAAAGTCATTTAGGTATCATTTAAAAAATGTTTATCCATGTCAAAATTGATTTTCAACGTCCATGTATAATTGCTGAGTTTAACTGTTTGCAACTTTTCTGCTTAGCTTGATTGAAATACCTTCTGTATAGACATTCTGTCATAAGGAAATATTGCCATGTTAATTGGTAAACCAATTAAAAGAAAATTAACCAAGACAGCAGCAATATTTAAGCTATTTGGCTTTGCAGTAAAAAATTAGGTACAAGGACCAGTCCACATGACTTGAATACATGCATATTTGATTTTTTTTTTAAAAAATCTACGTTCAGAAGCACAATGAAAATTTCTCTTAAATTCTTAAATTTCACCTCCAGGTTGATATATGCTTATGGCGGTAAAATTTGTCATTGAGTATTGCTTATTTTGACACTAAAATACCCTTTCATTCTCCACAGGCTTGTATATAAATACAGAAAATCTATGCTGACAAGATAAAGGAATGCATTATGTTTCCTAGTTTAAACCTTTATACAAAGTTGTGCACTAATATTCCACCTGGGAGCCATGAAATTGCAATAACACCTCCTGCACATCATACAAGGGGGAGGGGAACATGTTGCAGCAAAAGAAAATGTGAGCATAGGTCACAAAAATGGAATTACAGTTAAGAGAACAGTTGACTAATCTGTGATTTAAATGCAACACTTACAAAGTGTGCTAATTCTGGAACAGATAAAAATGTTACACGAAACAATGAAATAATCCATTGAATATCACTTTCTACATGATGATACAGCTTTGTAATTGAACAAATTGTTTGTTAATTGGTGTCCAAGGCTCCATCCTTAAACATTCTCAGTTAGAAATAAGTACACAGGGTTTAATGAAAGAACCACTGTATTGTCCCAGCTACTTGTGATGTTGTGGGACGCGGGTGGCGCTGTGGTCTAAACCACAGAGCCTAGGGCTTGCCGATCAGAAGGTCAGCGGTTCAATCCCCGTGACAGAGTGAGCTCCTGTTGCTCGGTCCCTGCTCCTACCAACCTAGCAGTTCAAAAGTACGTCCAAGAGCAAGTAGATAAATAGGTATTGCTCTGGCGGGAAGGTAAATGGCAATTCCATGCGCTGCTCGGGTTCAGCAGAAGTGGCTTAGTCACGCTAGCCACATGACCCGGAAGCTGTACGTTGGCTACCTTGGCCAATAAGGCGAGATGAGCACCGCAACCGCAGAGTCGTCCGCGACTGAACCTAATAGTCAGGGGTCCCTTTACCTTTACCATTACTTGTGATGTTGTGCATGCTCAACTAAGATGTTAAAATGAAATGCTTAAGAACATCTGGAAATACATGCTATTTTATGTCACCTCAATGGTCTATTTGGTCCCATATCTACCATTCCAAAATACTAAAGACCTGGAGAGAGTATTTGTCAACTTTAATGCATACTTAACACATTCACTAAGAATCAGATTGCCCTTCTACAAATTCAATACCCGTGAGATACTTGTGTAGCCAGGAACTGGGCAGGAAACAATATCATTCAAAATTGGTGAAGTATTGACCAAAGTGTCGCCAAGTTCAGTCTTTGCTCATATTTCTACTTAAAAAAGGATTTGTTATCACATTCCAATATATGTGGCCCCATGAATTCTCAAAGAAGCAACATTTTAGTTTAGTATTTTCAGAACCAATGTTTAGCAATAAACTTTTGCTCAACAAACATCTGTTTTTCGATTCGGGCTTGAGTAATACAAAGCTCTGTGGTGCTGTTTATTTATTTGTCAATTGCCTTCCCTGCCCTTACCCATAAAATGGCCAAGGTAAAGAGGTGTGTCTTCAGCCTATAGCAAAATCTGTACAATGAAGGTGTTGGATGCACCTCTGTGGGGAAGGATTTCCACAATTAAGGGGCTGCCACATATCAAACCCATTCCTATGTTGCCATTCTTGAGATTCCTGGGAGTGGCAGACCTACCAAAAAGGCACCCTCTTGCCAACCTAAGCATGTATATTTAGGAGACATGCAGGGAGTGTTGCTATTACAGATACTTTGGAAGGGTTTAAACGTTGGCTTAAATTATTTCTAAACCTCAAGCTATTCTAAATAAACATCTAAACCTCTGTTATCAGCCTCAGTTTACTGCCTCTATACAAGGCCTTGCTCCTGAAAATGCTCACACCAGAACCACAATCCCACAAATCCCCAAACAAATGTCTGATATCATCTACACAGACAAACAGCATGTTGGCCAAAATGTAGAGGAAGAAATGTAAGAGAGCAGCCTGTTTTGTTTACCTCCCCGCCCCCATCCCCTTTTTGGCTCTTGGCATTCCTGGCATTATCTCTTACTTTAAATGTGTTTTCAAAGAAATCAACTTTATCTTTATCTGAGAGAGACGCAGAACACTTTTGCTGAAGGAAGGGAAAGCAACCTGACAATATCTTTTTCCTCCCGTGCTTCAACTTGCAACACACAAGCTTTCCTTCTCAATGGCAGTGCCCAGAGGACAGCCAAGGCTAAGAATATCATTAGCTCAGTAATTCAGGTCACACATGACTGACCTAGTTTTCTTGGCTATAAAGGTTACTTTAGGTGGGTTTTTTAAAAAAATCCTTGAAGTCATCATGCCAAAAAAAAGTTGTATAGTATTCCTTATATTTCCTTTTCTGCTGAAATACAGTGCACAACTCCTACTAAATGAATCCTGGCTTTTGCCCATACAAATCTAATCCAGAGGTTTTCCTCTGTATTAAAAAATGTGCAGAATATGGCAGGACAAAAGAAAAATACTCTTCACAATTAATTGTCCTCACTATTACAAAATATGGTGAAGGCAACTGATAACTGGCCTTATCGAGCCAGATCATAGGTTCAGTGATAGCCCATCAGCCCTGATCCTTGATGGCTGTGGCTAACAATATCTGGATGGAACTACTTTTGGCCATACTGACTATAGGTCCATCAAGCTCAATATTGTCTAACCTGAATGATAGTGGCTTGTCAAGATTTCAGACAGGTTTTTTTCCAGCTGTATCCTGGAAACTTGGAAACTTCTGCATGTAAAACAAATGCTGAACCACTGAGCCTTTCCTGCTAGGAATTAGCCAGATTCATGAAGAAAATGCTTATATGGAACTGACATGTTCTGAGCTGTTATGCCACTAAATACAATTGGATGAGGAGCAATGTTGTGTATGTGTGTGTCCAGAAAATGTCTTCCTTTCTTCCTTGAGCATCTTCTAAAAGTATCTGGTTGGACAATATGACAAGCAGAGATAGTACAAAAGTTTTTCTGAACCTGATTTACATTTTAATCAAGATGGCTCAAAAGATCAAACAGGCACAATTTTCAATGGTTGTGTGAGAGACCATGTTTTCCTGGGAGTCCAATTCCTGATATTGCTTGGCCCACTGCTTCAATTGCTTCCTGGGGTCTGTGATGATCTCTTCCAACAACGTTTTCAGTGGTGCAGAAATAATCTTGGGCAAATTGAGATTTATATAAAAAATAAGAACACTAGAAATACAAGATACCGTGTCCCACATTTCCCCCTACATTCCAAACTACAGTGGGCTTCAAGCAAAAACCAGGCATGATTGAGCAACATCCCTCATAGAAAGATACCTGCTTATCCAGGGGCATGGATGGTCCTGTGTTCTAAACCACCAAGTCTCTTGGCTTAACATTCGGAAGGTCAGCAGTTCAAATCCACGCAATGGGATGACCTCCCGTTGCTCTGTCCCAGCTTCTGCCAACCTAGCAGTTCAAATGCATACCAGTGCAAGTAGATAAATAGGTACCGTTGTGGTAGGAAAGTAAACAGCATTTCCATGCATTCTAGCATTCATCATGGTCCTCCTGTGTGGTTTAGTCATGCTGGCCACATGACCCGGAAAGCTGTTTGTCAACAAATGCAAGCTCCCTTGTCCTGAAACTAGATGAGCGCCACAGCCCATAGTCAAATTTGACTGGACTTAACTGTCCAGTAGCTGATTGTGGCTACCAACTGAGCAGTTCCTAAGTCTATGTGCAAAACTAAGGCTGTTTGTGTGCAATCCAGTTTGTCTGCCCAATGCCCCAACTGCCTGTTAACCTTTAAAAAGTGCATGGACAAATGACCATACCGTCTATGAATTAACTCTTCTGAAGAACATCCCACTTAACACAATAGTTTCACATATTTTTCTATATTTTATTTGTTAGCCCTGTCTGGAATGCACCATGAGAGAAAGGAGAAAATGAAAATGGTAAGAGAAAGAAAATGTATACAAGTGAATACTCTGGTATTAAATTAGGGTACTCCGTGACTAACATTTTGCATGTATCATTGAAGCAGCTGAGAGGAGAAAGCATATCCAAAACATTCAGATAATGGAAGGTTGCAATAAATGTGAATTTTATTTCTATTGCCTTACAGAATATGTGTAGTAAATTCAGGTCACTAACATTTTTCAGACACTGAGCTGCAAACAAAGGAGATTATTTTGAATGTATGAATTATTTTGAACCAACATTTATGCTAAATGTTTCCATTATGTGACAGTTTCTTCAACCAGAACTTGTTGAAGGCCAACAGATGCCCTGCAGTTATAGACATTAGTAGCTCTGTCCAACCACAAAGTACAGGTCTGTTAGTTGCTAATGATGCTTAAGTTGGTAAAATGTTCACTCTCATTTGTCCTCCAGCTCACAATAATTTAGCATGATTTGTCAGTGCTTCCCTTGCTTTCCCAGTGAATGACATTTCAAAGCTTATTTTCCATCCTGTCATTTCACACATTGTCTTTGTCAAGGAGTTTGTTTTGCAAATGAAGTCCTGATTATGGCACCATCACATGTATCTTAAATCTGTAGCTGTGAAATAAAGTCATGCTGACTTTATTTGTTGGCATGATCACATACTATGCCAGACTCAGTTAGAAAATGGGCAGAGGAGGAGAACTGAAGCACAACAAATACCACTTAATACCTCATTAATATGGAAGACAACAAAATGAACAAATAAACATGAAAAAGGAGGGGAAATTAGGTGTTAATTGAAGGAGATCTGCAATGCTTACAATATGTTAACATGATGAATTATAGAGGCAGGAAGCGCTTGAAAGGTGTATCAGCTGGTAGAAAACAGAAGGAAATTGTTGTTTAATTATCCATGATTATATACTCTGTACACCATACTATGGGAGAAAGGTAGACAGACAGACAGGTGATGCTTTCTGTAACCAGAGGGATTGAATGTCACTGGGGATACACTCAGGGATGCTTCAGGAATGCATTCCTCACCTCCTGAACTGAGATGAGGATCAGTATGGAGTAATCCTACATACGGCACATTTCTCTGCATTTTGTAGTGTAGTTCTGCTCAAAATATATGTTCCATATTTTATGTGACATTATTTAAAACCCGGAATGGGCTGACCAGGTGTCTACTTTGTGTTATTATTGGAATCTGTATAATACATTGATTAATTTTAAATGCAAAATTCTAGACTGCAAGCTCAGGATCTCCTAACACTGAAATGATTAGTAAGCTATGTTACTTGATCCTCAATAAACACTTCCTGAATGGGGTAACTGTGCCCCTGAAGGACCAGGTGCGCAGTCTGGGAGTCATTTTGGACTCACAGCTGTCCATGGAGGCGCAGATTAACTCTGTGTCCAGGGCAGCTGTCTACCAGCTCCACCTGGTACGCAGGCTAAGACCCTACCTCCCCGCGGACTGTCTCGCCAGAGTGGTGCATGCTCTAGTTATCTCTACTGCTTGGACTCTACGTGGGGCTACCTTTGAAGGTGACCCGGAAACTGCAATTAATCCAGAATGTGGCAGCGAGACTGGTGACTGGGAGTGGCCGCCGGGACCACATAACACCGGTTCTGAGAGATCTGCATTGGCTCCCAGTACGTTTCCAAGCACGATTCAAAGTGTTGGTGCTGACCTTTAAAGCCCTAAACGGCCTCGGTCCTGTATACCTGAAGGAGCGTCTCCACCCCCATCGTTCAGCCTGGACTCTGAGATCCAGCGCCGAGGGCCTTCTGGCGGTTCCCTCATTGCGAGAAGTGAGGCTACAGGGAACCAGACAGAGGGCCTTCTCGGTAGCGGCGCCCGCCCTGTGGAATGCCCCCCCCATCAGATGTCAAAGAGATAAAGAATTACCTGACATTCAGAAGAGATCTTAAGGCAGCCCTGTTCAGGGAAGTTTTTAATATGTAATGCTGTACGGTTTTTAACACTGATTGGGAGCCGCCCAGAGTGGCTGGGGAAAACTCAGCCAGATGGGCGGGGTATAAATAATAAATTATTATTATTATTATTATTATTCCGCTTCATTGTAAGAAGTGCTTTACCAAATCAGATAAAGGTCAATATAGTTCAGCATTTTTTGTAGGAATCCCAACTATTAGCAGTGCTCAGTATTTCTCAATCATCAGCATTCCTCCATCAGCTGCTATTAGGACATGTCCTTTTAAAGGTATTTTTAATTAAATTTTACCATATAATTCAAATAACAAAACAGAACTTTAGACAAACACATAAAAACTAAATTGAACCAAACCGAGGCTAGCATGAGCTATTACATTTACAGGAGAGAAAGAAACACACACAATACAGCTGGTTATGTGGATAAGGACATGTCCTTTTTATCATGTTCATTTAGGGCTAAGCAATGAAGTAGCTGACTTAGGTGATGCCGCCAAATTGATCAGAGTAATTAAAACAAAAAGGATCTCTTGACACTGGGTGAACAGGCAAAAAATGGCAAATGCAATTCAGTGAAAGCAAGTGTAAGGTGATGCACAGTGGGACAAAAACCTCAGTGCCTGCTGATAGGGTCTGAAGTGGCAGTGATTAACCTTGAGGTCATGTGAAGAGAACGACCCACCATGTATGACTAATTCCACATTAGGGATCATTAGGAAAGTCTGAGAACAAACTTTTCTATATTATAACATCATTATACAAACTATGGTGTGACCATGTTTGGAATGTTGTGCATGGTTCTGGTTACCACATCTCAAAAAGGATATTATAGAGCTGGAAATGGTACTGAAAAGGACAACTAAGGCACACACATTGAATATAAAGAAGGGTCAAAACTGATTTATCTAAAGAAGGACTCTTATTTCAGGAACATGGGAAACCATCTTATGATGTGACAAACCAATGGTTCATCTCACTCAGTATTGTCTATAGTGTCTTGCAGCAGCTCTCCAGAGTTTGAAACTGCATGCAAAGCAGGGGATCAGCTGTTCCGCAAATCAAATTTTTCTCTGTTTGATCAAACTGCGATGCAGCAGCATATTCTGATGTCTTTTCAAGAGTCTGTGGCATATTGTTATGCCCTATAGTAAACCTGGTAGTAAATTCTTGTTTCATATAGCATATTTATTCTCAGAAGTGTGTATGTGTGTATGTTCAATTATCACAACTTACTGAATTATAAATGAAATTAGAGGTTTCTTTTCCTTCTTCTTTTGGAACAGTAAACTGTCTTCATTAACTGCAATGCACATGGCACGTATTTTTTTTAACCATATATATATATTCTGTACATCGTGTATTCAGTCTATTAGAAGCTGCAAATTAGCTGGTCATTTCAGCCATTGGAAATGGAAGTGTCTATACAGGAGCTCCCCTAGAGTGGAGCTTTTTAATCTTTTCTAATTAACACTTTTTTTACCACTGCTGTATAGTAAATAATTGAAGCCATCATGTAGGATATGATTTAAAAAGAGATAGTAGACACTTAATAAACTAGTCTGTCTTCAAAGGCATCCTTATCAGCTTGGCCTTTTTAGTACGGCTGAATAATGAGAAGAGACATCACCCTCTGACTAAAGAAATCTTTGAAATTCTCCTATCATCTAAACAGCACTCAATTATGTTTGAGGAATACACATCTTGAAGAGTACTGAAGAATGAAAATGATGAGGGATTTAATCCTGTAGTCACCTTATAGCTAATGATGTCCTGGCAAGAACGAGAGCACATCTAAATCACCTGAAAGAAAAATTCTGTCAACTTCTGTCAGAGATGAAGATTCACTTAATCAATATCATTTAGGACAGACATAGATTGAATATTCAGTGCTTATCATATTTATTAAATAATCTAGCTAAACTGAAGCATGGATAATTCCCATTGATTTTAGTGGGTGTCTTAAGCATTCAGCTGGCATCCATGAGGCTTAAAAGGTGCTCAGTTTTTGCCTAGAATATGTTGTATGCCACATTTCAAAAATGTTATGTATAAGAGAGGGGAACATGATTTTTACCTGTTTTTAATGTGATTTGGAATGTTTTAGTTGCTCACTTTGAGATTTCAGTTCAAATGCATTGCTTACAATAGGTCATCACAATATATAACAGGGAGATGAACTTTATATAACAAATGTGATGGCAAATAGAACTAAATTAAGCATAAATAAATGAAAATCCACCATCAATCATGACTGTCGACCTATTGAATATAATAATAAAATACTTACTAAGTCCAGCTCAACCAGAAATTCCATCATATCAGTTTCCGGTTTTAGTTTTCTATAACTATTAACCATGAGAAATAAAGCATATACAAAATCAATGCAAAATAGAAAATCAAACCAACCTTTCTGATATCAACTTTTTCTATTTAACCTTGTAAAATTTGGTGTGTGTCTTGGCTTACATTGCAGTTCAGGTGAAGAAGACCTCATGAGATACATGACCACTGTGTTTTTTGGGAGAAAGACTGTTAGTGGTCCCCAATGGCTCTGATGCATGGTTTGCATCCACCAGTCATACATTAAGTATTGTGGGTCCAATTTTATTATTATTTGTGAACCACCCTGAGATCTGTGGATGAAAGGTGATACAAATTTAATAAACATTATTATTATTATTATTATTAGTTCTATACCACCTTTAATTACAGAACTCTCTTCCAACTGAGATCAGACAGGCCCCCCACCCTGTTGAACTTCTGGCACCAGTGAATACATTTTTATTTCAGCAGACATTCAAACTGAAGCCTGATTTTGTAGATTTAACTAACGTTTACTTTTTTGTATCGCATTTTTCTATATATATATTAGCATATGTGTGTGTGTGTGCGCACGCGCTAGTCTCTCACACACTCCCCACCAACTGACCCTCCTTCACCCCCCCCCATTTCTATGTTGTCTCCCCTCAAAGACCATTTCCTATCAAAAGAAAGATGAGTGCCATCACCATTATACCAATGAAGCACAGCACATACACCCTCCACTGTGCTGAGAAAAACCCTTAATCCAATCCCCCCCCCCAATTTGGTAGATTTACAAAAAGGAAAATGGACTCAAAAGCAATTTTAGAAATTTACCAAGCATTAAAAAACCCAAGGCTACTTGATGTGCTCCACTCCGCTTCCCCTTTCTTCCCACCCAGACGGGGCCTGCTTTCTGCTTGCCCCTCAGAGCCAATCGTCACATGGGAATGGGCCTCGATGGCAACAGCTGCTTCTCCTCTTTGTCTGATCCCCAGCAGCAACTACAAGCTGCCCAAGAGAGCATGCCAGCAGCAGTGGCCATGGCAAGACCATGGAGAGGCAATGGGATGCTCTCTCGCCACTGCCAACACCACTGCTGTCGCTCAAGACAAATGCTGCCTTCTCCTCCTCCCTGAGCTTGGCAGCAGCAGTACTAGCAAGGGAAATAGGGCCTTTCTGACATCAAATCAGAAGCCAGGATTGCTTTCATAATTCTGGGTCTGTCCCTGGAAAATCAGGACACTTGGAGGATATGTTGAGTGGTGCCAGGGCATGGGCAGCAATCTACAAACTTGTTGTTGTTTAGTCGTTTAGTCGTGTCCGACTCTTCGTGACCCCATGGACCAGAGCACGCCAGGCACCTCTGTCCTCCACTGCCTCCCGTAGTTTGGTCAAACTCATGCTGGTAACCTCGAAAACACTATCCAACCATCTCGTCCTCTGTCGCCCCCTTCTCCTTGTGCCCTCCATCTTTCCCAACATCAGGGTCTTCTCCAGGGAGTCTTCTCTTCTCATGAGGTGGCCAAAGTACTGGAGCCTCAGCTTCACGATCTGTCCTTCCAGTGAGCACCCAGGGCTAATTTCCTTAAGAATGGATGTGTTTGATCTTCTTGCAGTCCATGGGACTCTCAAGAGTCTCCTCCAGCACCATAATTCAAAAGCATCAATTCTTCAGCGATCAGCCTTCTTTATGGTCCAGCTCTCACTTCCATACATCACTACTGGGAAAACCATAGCTTTAACTATACGGAACCTTTGTTGGCAAGGTGACATCTCTACTTCTCAAGATGTTGTCTACGCCTGTCATTGCCTTTCTCCCAAGAAGCAGGCGTCTTTTAATTTTGTGGCTGCTGTCACCATCTGCAGTGATCATGGAGCCCAAGAAAGTAAAATCTCTCACTGCCTCCATTTCTTCCCCTTCTGTTTGCCAGGAGGTGATGGGGCCAGTGGCCATGATCTTCGTTTTTTTGATGTTGAGCTTCAGACCATATTTTGCACTCTCCTCTTTCACCCTCATTAAAAGGTTCTTTAATTTCTCCTCACTTTCTGCCATCAAGGTTGCATCATCTGCATATCTGAGGTTGTTGATATTTCTTCCAGCAATCTTAATTCTGGCTAGGGATTCATCCAGCCCAGCCTTTCGCATGATGAATTCTGCATATAAGTTAAATAAGCAGGGAGACAAAATGCAGCCTTGTCGTACTCCTTTCCCAATTTTGAACCAATCAGTTGTTCCATATCCAGTTCTAACTGTAGCTTCTTGTCCCACATAGAGATTTCTCAGGAGACAGATGAGGTGATCAGGCACTCCCATTTCTTTAAGAACTTGCCATAGTTTGCTGTGGTCGACACAGTCAAAGGCTTTTGCATAGTCAATGAAGCAGAAGTAGATGTCTTTCTGGAACTCTCTAGCTTTCTCCATAATCCAGCGCATGTTTGCAATTTGGTCTCTGGTTCCTCTGCCTCTTCTACAAACTTAACATTCCTCAAAAGTACATTTTTTAGCTGGCTTTCAATTGCTGGTGTCAATCTTGTCTTTCTGGTAAAAGGTCTCTGTAAATGGTGAAATTCACTTATGATAATCAGTATTCTGTTAGAATTGCAGAAGAACCAATGAAATAGAAAGATAATTAGAGAAGCTAGGCTGGCTTACCTTTCTTCAAATATTGGGAGTTCCCATTGTTCTGCCTGCTGCTGCTGCTGCATGTCAGTTTGTGTAGACTGTGTAGAAATACATGTTTTAAATCTTGATTTTGTTTGTGTGTTTATGGAATCCTACATGATTCCATAATCAACTGAATCCTTCAGATAGTGAATAAGCAAAATCATGGTAGGATCCAAACTATGTGGAAATTTGCACACAAAATAAATAATTCAGAACATCCTGTGCTCCAGAAATTGCAATCAATTTGAGCAGATAACTACCTCCTTTTGATGATAGCTATTCCAAACTGCTATGTTATTCTTCTTCTCTATTAGATAGAAACAATGGGGATATGTTTATATACGTATTTATATATAGAACAGAGGTAAGCTGATGGACTTATTTTTCTGGACTCTTTCAGTAAATGGTTTTTAATTGGTGACCTTCCAATCATCCAGTCAAGAGGATTGCAACATATGTGAATTAGAATTAATACAATTTAATGGTTAAAAATGAACCACCATCTAAAATGGTCCAATACCACCTTCCCTAACAAAAATAATTCATCTACTTTTCTGATATTTCCCGTCTTCCTACAACAATCCTCCCCCCCCCATTCCAGCATTCTTTTCCAATCTAATGGTTCAACTGGGCTTTTACACAGTGCCTTGAAGGGGAGTACATAAAGGGAATAATAACCCATTGAAATCCTAGACACTTGAAAATAAAGACCATTGTTTTTCTTTGTTCTCTGCAGACTATTATATCATGCTAAGGTTTATAGTCACAATATCTGTACGTAACACACTCATCTGGGTCCCTGCTAAGTGAGAGCTGCCACATCCCACTGCCAATTCCCTAAGCCTCAAAGTTTCATAACTCCTAGAGGGAGAATATTCATCTTGGCCTTCTGCATAAATTGATGGTTTCTCATCTTTATTCTGCCAAAAAATAAAAAAAAAATAGCCTAAGGTATAGATTCAGCTGTGTGTTAAAAACAGTGACAGTGGTGGCAGGGATGCTAGTTTTAAGAACTGAATAATGCAGTCCTGCGTTCTTGGGGTGGGTGGATTTTCAGTGAATCTTGTTTTAACCCTGGGATCATGCAGCAGCATGAATAATCAAGTCTTCCTCAATTGCACAAGTGTGTGTATGATAAGAAGAGGTATCATTAAGCTGATTTCCATTCCAGGACCAAAACCAAATAAATAAAGAGCTGAAAACAAACACAAATATGTTAAGCTGACAAAAGTTCTCCAGTGGGAAATGGTAGACAAGTAGAAGCAATGGTAATAACATTCTTGTGTGCTTTCATTAGATGTGCAGTTTGGGGATGCACTGAACAATTCAGAAATATTTCAAATTGTTGGGTATGTGCCATAATTGCTAGTTTACAAATGTGTCAAAGCATTTACCATTCAGACTCATTGTAAGCAACACAAACAACCAGCCACAGTGCCTTGCACCCTTACAAAACCTGGCATTTTTTTATATAAAAAAACAGCATTCATTTCCAATATTATGATGCTGACGACTCAAATACCATAGTGAGGTTCCAAGGTATCAAGAACATTAAAAATAATAATATGCCCATAGGCTGTAAATCTTTTCCTGCTCCCATCACATTACTCTTTGTATGTTGAAGCCGTACTCACAAAGAAATACTCTGTGTTGTGAATCTTTGCTACATTTGAACAGCTTCTTGAATGCTTTTGTCTCTCTCATACATAAACCAGTCATTATTATGTTTCTTACTGATAAAAATGGACTCCTGTGATATTTCTTCATCACAATATCTGAATGGATTAGGAAATATGGTATTTCTTGAAAGGTGCAATGTCATAAGGAGGAGAGGAGGGTTTTCTATCCCTGCTGTTTTCTTATGAGGTCCCATGGGAATGGGATCATCACATGGGATCTCACAAGAGAGTAAGAAAGGTCAAGATCTTAAAAGACACCAGACACTACATTTCAGGACCATTTTACTCCATGTTCTTCTCACCCACCCTCAGTATTAGAGTCTCATGGGGCTACTTGGGTCACTGGATAACAGGGTTGGGAAGAATCTTTCCCTCCCAACTTCAATTGTCCCTTGGTTGGGGATGGGTGGGTCTCCTCCCCCTCCGTAAAATGTTTCATTTTGTTAGATGATTTGGAAACTTTTTGCATTTGTCAGTGGGTGTCAGGAATGGCAGGTGGCTGACAAGTGTGCCCTGGGGGCAGGGGGGACTGGAGTCTAACTCATGGAAAGTGGGCAGTGGTTTGTGGAGACCTGTACCAGCCAGGAGGCAAGAATCAGAGACAGGGGAAACTTTGGAGATGGAGGGTGGAGCACTGGTTGGTTCAGGAGAAGAAGAGGAAGAGGCAGGTTAGGCCAGGTACTTACTCACCCTATCCTGCACCGCTGTCTCCCATAACCAGGTGGGAATTGAAAATGGATGCACTGAGACTGCAGACTTAAGGGGAGAGGTACATAAACTGGTGGAGGGGAGTTGTCTACTGTTGCTGCAGCTGCTCCATAGAGTGCAGAACTGGGAATAGCTGCCTAGCTGTTAGATTGGTGTGCATAGATATCCAGAGGTGTAGAAGTGACTGTGTTATCTATGACAATAAATACTTAGCTATCTGCTGTATGCATTCCTTGACTGGGAAGTGCCCTTGACACTGGTTGATGATCAAACTAAGTCATACTCAGATGAGACTCATTGAAATTAATGGAGCTAAGTGTGCAGTGCCAGGTTTGGGGAAGAAGTTGTGAGGGCTCTGATAGGGTCCTAGAGTCCTCTAGGTGCCTTTCTAAAGGTTGTGTGTGTGTGTGTGTGTGTGTGTGCATGAGAGAGAGCAAAAGGTGTTTTCTTCAATGGAGGGAATGTGCACAAATTTATGTTGAACTGTGGAAAACTGAACTGAAAAGAGGAAGAATGACAGAACTAGAAAGCAATAGGGACATATTTCTGCATTCTTAAATGTTTTTTTTTCTTTTGGAGGGGGGGATATGCCTACCCTTTTATCCATAAGCAGAGTGGGTGCAGATTTTCTGAGGAGAAAAATATCACTGTGTTTCTGTTAGCCATAAGAGAAATGTGACAAATGTACTATACTTGTATCAAGCTTAAACATGATAAGTACTTCATGAGTGAGGATTTCATTGAAAAAGGAGGATTTAGTATTGTTTAGTATGTTGTCAATATGTTCAAAGGGACAGCTGTTATTTGGTGATATGCAAGAGGCACAGATCTCAGAGGGCAACTTCACAAAAGTTATGAGCTTCTTTTTATGGTGATTTTTATTATGTATTCTTTCTTTTATATATGTGGAAAAATAGTAACAGCTGCAGTGTAGAATAATTTTTCTTCCAATATGATGCTCAGCCCCTGAATTAATCCCCCCCCCAATTGAATATTATGGGTTTACTGCTGAAAAGTAGCAATGGGTTTACCACATTTCCAGACTTTGTCAAATTGTTTCTCCATAAATCTAGGAAATTACCACTGCAATCTTTCCAAGTGGTCTATAGAAAGGACATCACTACCAGGAACAGTAAATTGCTTATATGGGTAAGAAAGAAGTGTTGTTTTACATACGGTACTTTGTAAAGGAATGGGCATAATAGTTGTGGAAAGAGTAACAACATAACAGTGGCTTCAGAGCATCATTTCTTAATGTTGTGATTACTAACACCTAACATGAGTTTCTCAAAAACAAGTCATACCAGTTTCATTTCTCTTTTTTTGATAAAGTTACAAGCTTGATGGATCAATGAAGGAGATTCCAACTAAACATTATGAAGAACTTTCTGACAGTAAGAGCTGTTTGACAATGGAACAAACTCTTTCAGAAAGTGGTGAGCCCTCCTTCATTGGAGGTTTTTAAGCAGAGGTTGGATTGGTATCAGCCATGGATGCTTTAGTTGAGATTTCTGCATTGCAGGGGGTTGGACTAGATGACTATTGGGTCCCTTCCAACTCAACAATTCTATGCTTCTATGATTCAAATCTCTGGTACTGCGAAAACTTTACAGTACATGTGTGCCATTCCCGAATCCCCCGTATACCATGAACCTGTTGTCCCAATGAGAGAATTGGGTTGATCTTCTGCTCACCTGCCTGGCTGAAAGTCACACAGAAGTCCCCATGCTTCATTTCCTCCAAAAGCAGGCATAGGAGAAGAGGTGCTACCTGTTTGCTCCCACAGTGCCAATGATATCTGCTTGTTATTTACAAAGTTGAAAGTTGTGATTGATGCTGTTTATTGTGTTGTTTCAATGAAAAAATTCAATAATATATTTTTAAAAGGGGGAACCAGTGAGATTCATTAATGAAACTCCCAGTTGATATCTACTTTGTCCCTAATTGATTAGCTTCTGTATATACGAGGTTGGTGAATCATAACCATTGTACTGTCTCTGACTTGCTTTTGGGTCTCAACATCTCTGGTTATGCTTGTCACTCTTGCTTGCTGCCAATTACTTGCCATATTCTGTGGGCCACAGCAGCCTGCAATAACTAAAGAACTCTGGGACTTGTAGTTCTTAATAGACTGTCACATAGGGAAGAATGCATTTCATGCCAGATACCTACAATGATGTTTCCGTCATTATATGTAAGTCAGTGGTTCCATTGCCTCACCACCACTTGTCTTGAAAGATTGGGGAGGGACTTGTTGGGCATGTGACGGAAGGCAAGTGTGTACGTACATATTGAATCAATTCATAAGAATAGGTTTGATGTTGAATCTTGCCACAAAAAGAAACAATTGTGGCAATCGTCCGGCAGAAATAGGCTAGGATAGGAGCAACCTGTGGCCCTCAAGATATTAACGTGCCATTCTAACTTACCATTGGCCATGCTGGTTGCAGATGATAGGTGTTGTGGTGAAGCAACATCTGGAGAGGCTCAGGTTCCCTGGTCTATCAACAATTTGTTTCTGCTTTGCCAACTTTATGGAGTCATTTTAAGATAGTAGCCTGAAGGTAAATTTAGAGCAATAGCCTTGGGGAGGATAGGGTGACTGACTACATGCAACAGTAATCATTATTTTAGCTTTAGCTTCTCAAACTACCTTGTCATACAGAGTATATGGTATTTGTTATAGATAGCCACAGTCCTATTTATTATAGCAAAGTGTCACTCTGTTAAATAATCTGGCCCAGAAAGATAGTTGTCGTAAGCTACTGCTGAAATTAATATTTTAAATCAGTTACTGATCTCAGTGATAAGACTAGCATGTCCTGTAGATTCCAGGAAAGGTACAAAAAAGGACTGGCTGTTCTATGTGTACATATATCAGGGAACCCAACATTCTCAGAGAAACCAAAATGCTTGTTTACAAAGCTATTGTGCTACTAACCTTACTGTATGCTTGTGAAACATGGACCACTTATAAATGCCCTCTCCAGCTCCTCAAAAGATTCCATCAATGGTGTCTCCAGAAAATTTTACACATCACTTGGGAAGGTAGGCAAACAAATGCCAGTGTACTGGAAGAAGCAAAGATCACCAGTGTTGAAGCAATGATTCTTCAATAAAGCGTGTTCTCCTTCATGGAGAGCACGTGTTGCGGTGGGGGCTGCCAGGACACTCCAAAGTTGGTGGGCGGGCTAATTGATTGTTGGCCACTGATGCGATTGGGGCTTCCCTTGTTGTTGGGAAGAAGTTAATGTTACCATTTATTGATTGACAGCCAGAAATAGTAAAACTCCTTGCACGAGGCTAGGGCTTCCTCTTTTCGCCCGTGCAGTGGATTCCCCGTCCCTCCCTCCCTAGAATAGGGTTGTTCGCTTTGACCTTGCTATGCCTGTCATGGGGTCGTCTGCTTTGGAGCGGGGGCCTGGTAGGAATTTGTCCATCTGGCTGATTGGCTGGGGCCATTTGGTTTTTTGCCTACTGCGTAGCAAATCGTCACAACTTGTAAGGTTCGCGGTTAGGCATTGGTTTATGGTTTGGTTGGTTGAGGGGCATGGATTGGCTGTGCCTGCCCCTCTAATGCTGCTGCTGCAAGGGATTCCATTAAAGGAATTGGGGGCTAACTATTGCTTGTCCACTCTGCCAAGGGGGCTCGGGCCATAGCAATGAGCTCCTGGTTGCATTTGGGGTGAGGGCAGGTTCCCTGCTCTGCGTAACCCCCAAGTGTATTCCCCCATTCTGACTTTCGCATCGTGCGGAATGTCAGTCTGTCCCCCATGGCGGGGGCAGATAGTCGCAACCAATGCCTAAGCAACCACTCACAAATTTGTATTTTAATAAAGTTGTGGCCAAAATTATGCCTAAAATCTTAAACAAAAATTTCTGTGTGATGTGTGAGTTATTGGGGTGGACCTGGGGACCTTGACACGCAACCACTTAATTGGACTGGTCATGTTGTTCAGATGTCTGGTTATCATCTTCCAAAGCAACTACTCTATTCCAAACTTTAAAATGGAAAGTGTAATGTTGATAGTCAACAAAAAAGATTTAAAGACTCTCTCAAGGCAAATATATATATATATATATATATGTAGTATAAACACCAACAATTGGGAAACACTGGCCTGTGAGCACGCCAATTAGAGAACACCCTTTACCAAAGGTGTCATGGACTCTGAAGACACTTGCGCTCAGGACGAAAGGGAGAAACATGCTGAGAGAAAGGCATATTTGGTAAACTGTGACTATGATCATCTCCAGCATAGAAACCTATGTCCCCACTGTAAAAGGAAGTATGGATCCAGAATTAGCTTCCACGGTCACTTACGGACTCACTGTTAAAACTATGTTATGGAAGACAATCTTACTCGGCTATGAGTGATCAAAGAAGAAGACATCTATTAGTTAAGTATTCAACTTAACTAATTGCTCTCAGCTTCTGGTGTGTGTGTGTGTGTGTTTGTGTGTGTAAGTTTAAATGACAGTTTCATGTTGTGCAGAATATTATCACATAATAAAGCTTCATTTACAAAAATGTTGGCCTTCTAGGCATGATGTTCATAACTTGGATGATGGTCAGGTGAGGTGCAGTTACATTCTCTATAATTCAATTATACACACACACACACACACACACACACACACGGAACAACACTAAATGCTTTGAGTATTCAATACAATTATTTTACAGAAGCAGTTATGTATTATAGAAAAATGCTTTGGAATTCTTGTAACAATTTTTTTCCTACGCCAAGCAGATAAAGGACGCAGAAAAAAATACTTATTCTCTAGAGATTCTGTGGGAATTTTGCCAGGTAATGTTGGCTGATTTACACTGTACTGTTTGCCTCTTTCAAGCTGTTTCTTTAATCTACAATGGATGTCTTGTAAAAATGTAATATTCCAATGTGGAACATAGAGGGAACAATCACTTTCCTGCTTTCTGGTGGAAGATGGGAACAGCATCCACCCATTCAGCTAGCAACCATTTTTATGGCCACATTGACATTGCTGGCATCCCATAAAAACCTGAGAGATATTAATAGAGAATATAATATTACCTTTCTCCCTAACCTGATTACAAGCAGGAAAAAGAAGATGCCCTTGAGACTTTGAAGTGAAACCACTCTTTTTAGCACAGTTCAGATCGGCATATTTTTCACACTTGCTCATCATGGGTTTTTTTCCCCCACATGAAAAATACATTCTCACTTTTGATTAATGCATCCATAGCTACTTTTTGTATCTCCTTTGCTGACCTGCGCATTGCCAGTTATAGTGTGGATTTTTCCAGTTCTCTGCATATGCTAGAGAATTGGGGACATGGGAGGGGGGCTTCATATGGCATACTGAGCTTTGGAGCAAATAGAGGCAATTAATATTGTGCTATTTCTGCCTGCTCCAAAATTCAACAGATATTTTTTTCACTCACATCATAAGAACATAAGGAGAGCACTGGTGGATCAGACCAAACTAAGTTCAACATTTTGTTCTCACCGTGGCCAACCTAACCTTCATGTGAAAAATAATAATGATAACAATAATGCCTTCATACGAGTGATACCCATATTTAAGGCTGACAGCAACTTGCAATTTCTCAAGATGCCAGCAACATGTGCAAATTGGCCCCTCGTTTAAAATGTTAGCTGTATGGAATATTGAAGCATGTGATATAAATGTAGGGTTTCCCCTCTCCTTTTTTTGCATACACTAATGGCCTTAATAGCTTTCGCTAATAGCAGTTTTCTCCTGAATGGGACCCAAGACATTTGGAAGCTGGAACTGCCTCCTTTGAAGAATATTCCACAGCTGCTTAATAATGGTGGAACCACCACTGAGCAGTTTGAGAACCTGAGATATAAAGGAATAATTTAATTCTTCTAGCTGCAGCTACCAAGGGAATTAAATAGGCAGCCTGTCATTACTCAGCTTGGAATTTGGCCACACAAAATTCCAGAATCTTTAAATAAGTTTTAATAATCATTCCAGTTCAAATGATAATTGGAATAATAACAGAATGTAGTAACTCATGTTTGGAAATCGTAAAGGGGACAGAGGTTCAGGTAAATGTTTAAATGCATTAAATGCAAAAGATATCAAATCACATCTTCTAATGCCTTCCACAATAATAAATAAATAAACTCTCACATGAAAAAATGCTCATATTGCTTTGCTATGACAGTAGATATCACAACAAAGGAAATCCAGTGTAGAACATGGATAATAAAAGATCTTATTAAAAAAATAACTTAAGGCAATGTTTTTCATTAGAAAGAGGTATAAAAGCAGAAGAGAATTGTTGAGTTGCTTTATATAAATGCCATGGCATATTTATAATGTGTTGCTTTCACAGGAGATATAGTTTCATCTGAAAGGCTATACTGCTTTGTAGTTTATTATATATGAATATTATATATATGCAGGGATTTTTTTCAGCCGGAGCTCACTGGAGCTCAGCTCCCGCACTTCTCTGGTGGGTGCCTTTGCTATTCTAAGAGAACAAGGGAGAAGTTCATGATGAGCTCCGACATCTCTTTTTCTAGAAAAGGAGCACTGTACATATTTTGATCATTGTGGAATTCAAGGAAAGGCAGATGACTTCTAATTTGTTCCATGCAGGAATTCAATCCAATCGGCAAATGTGATACTTCAGAATCAGGGCAATTGGATAGTTTCAAAATATCGTCCACATTGGGAGACTTATCCAGGTCCTGAATAATTGTGAGCTAATTGGTGTCTCTGAAGCTGCAAAACATCAGAGAAGAAATTTTTTTGCAAGATGATTGGAGAGAAAAGTGCAACAAATCATTTACCACTACTCTGATAGTATAAGCTGTAGTACTTAAAATCTAGCCTGCATACAAGAAACACACACACACCGTGATGATTGTTAGACTCTCATCTACCCTGACCAATGATTATGTCAGATGGGGCTGATGGGAGTTGGAATCCAACAATATCTGGGGGCAACATGCTGGCTACCCATAGCTTAAAGTAACTGACTACAAGAGTTGGAGATATCACTGAGTTTCATGCCTTCAATCCCATTTCAAAGCTACTCAGTAGTTCTCCTGTATTCATTTGCCCATCCACTGAGATTCTCATATGAGCCCTTTCTCCAGGTGTCCCTGTCATCTGGTGGGCACTGGGAAAAGAACCTTTGCTGTGGTGGCTCCTGTCCTTTGTACTGCCATCCCCAAGGAGAGAAACACCTGGATACCTCATTACTAGCAGTTAGGCACCAGGCAAAAGCATACTATGTCCAGGGAAGAGGATGGAAATTCACTGGAGATGTTGAGTCTGATTGCAAGTATAGCATCCAATAGTATTTATACTTTAACTGAATGGAATAGCTGAAATTACTATGTGGCCGGTGTCTTTAACAGGTGCAGCACCATAGATCTCATCAGGTGCTCAACCTGAACTTGTGAAAGTAAAATATAGGGGGCTGATGGCATGGCCATCAGCCCCACCTCAAGCTCCCTACCTCTACCAAATTTCTCTCAAATTTTCCATATTGAGAAGAAAGGTCTGAGGAAGGTGGGTTCTAACCTCCTGTATTAACTTCCTGGTGACTGGGAATCCTGATAACAGTTTTCTGAACTTGGGGACCATCTAAGTGCTGAATGCCCTTAAAAGTCCCTTTCTTTGCAAAATAATAAAAATAAAAATAATTTTGCAATAAAAATAATAATGCAAAAATAATAATAAAAAGTCAGGATTGGGAGAGGCCACCATTGTAAGTGGGTCCACCAGCACACACCCCATTATCCACCCTTTTCCCCTTTGTGCATTTTCCTGAAGAGGGCTTCTAGGTCTTAGCATGGGATAAAGAGAAAAGGAAAGCATCAAATGTCAGAGAAGAAAAGAAGCCATCAGGTGCACAGACATAACGTTATTAAACCTCACACGTCTAGAATATACTGTAAATATTCAGGGGCATTCTTGGGCATAAGATAACTTGAGCTCTTCTGTTACAAAAATAGTGGAACACTAAAGAAATATCACAGCTAGGCTGGTAAGTGGGTCAGCCTGATGGATATATGTATCACCTGTCCTGAAAGCTCCGCACTGAAAGCTAGTGAGCTACTGTGCACAATTCAATTTGTTAATACTAGTATACAAATCCCTGAATAGTCTGGGACACAAGTATCTAAAGGAGCAACTGCACCAATCTCAACCACCTCAGACCCTATGATCAACAGGGGAGGTTCTGTTGATGGTGTCACCACTGGCACAGGCATGTGGCAGGGCCTTCTTGGCGGTGATTCCTCATTTGTGGAATGCACTCTCCAGTGAAATGCCTCTCTTTCACACTATTGACTTTCATGAGATATTTAAAAACATTTCTATGTTCCCAGGTATTTCACAACTGGCCATAGAAACCATGAAGTAATTAACTGAAGATATGTGATTGCTTTCAAATGTTTTTTATGGTTTTACATAGTTTTTAAATGTGTTAAATGTGCTTGATTTTTATTCTACTGTTTTAACATTTTGATGTTTGCCACTCTGGTCTCCTTTGGGAGGAAAAGCAAGATAGACATTTCAATAATAACAATGGAAATATTTTTATATTAAAACACGCTCGGCTCAGTAAATGTATTTCTGTGCACTGAGAAGCTTTCTACTTTCTTTTCTTGGGGGAGAAACTATACCTGCTGACATTCCTTTGCCATGAAGCATTAAAGACACAGGGGCTTCCTTTAAGTAAAGCATGTCAAGCATAGAAGCAAGAGCTAAAACAGAACAACAGCAAAGCATGAAACACCACGAGCAAAGTAAGAGTTTCATAAACATGTCTTCAAAATATCAGTGCCCTTCCATATATCCAGTGGTTATTGTTATAACCTATTACTACACACTCCTCCATGAGGAATGAAGGATCCAGCAGTAGCACTACAGGGCTTAGTTTCCTTTGGATGAAAAAGTATTGGAGATTTATGGAGTCTTTGCTAGTGTTGAGCTGAAAAATTTCCAATAAGAACACTTGGCTTTAAACTGAAGGGCACGGGGGGCTTATAGTGTGCTCTCTCTGTCTCTCTGCGTGTGTGAGAGAGAGAGAGAGAAGAAGAAGAAGAAGAAGAAGAAGAAGAAGAAGAAGAAGAAGAAGAAGAAGAAGAAGAAGAAGAAGTTATAAGCTTTGCAGTTGATGATTAGTGGTGGTAGAATCAGCATTAGTAGTCCCCCCCCCCTCCTTTGTTAACATTGCTGGTGTTACCAGCAGCAGAATTCTTTTTTGAGGCTGCCTAATGGCGGGTGGAATTTTCCCTAATGCTGCATTAATGTCGAAAGTGGAAGCCCCATTTCAGCTGTAGAAAGAGAAATACAATATTCCGCAACCAGTAAGCAGCTTCAAAACACGCACCACTTCTTTCCTGGTTGTCTGAAGTGGGGCAGTGAATTTGGACAGTGGTTCATTTTCATTCAGCTGTAATCTTCATCATTTTTTTTTAAAAAAATCCCAATGTATAAGAATGGAAGCAAATTGCTCCTACACTGTGAATTTAGGTTCTTCTCAGTTTCTCCTTTTTTTTCAATCTTAATTTCAATGCTCAGTTTCATGTATTTCCCTATCAGCTTCCATTTGTTTATTTTTTCAAACAATTATAACAAAAATTTGGCATACTTTTAGCATGATCCACACCACATTTTGCCCTGCAATGTTGCCTAATGCACACATTTCTACAGGCAACTTCCAATAATATGATGAACTTTAATGCTATTTTACACTAATATAGGGGTTTTAGTACACTTATTTCTCACTGGAGAGCAGCACCATAACATTCAGAGAAAAAATTTGGTTCAGATATTGTTTTGGGAAGCATGAATTAAGTAGGTTCATATGAAAATGTGAACTGATCCAAATTTCCATCTAATCCCTCCATGCTACAGAAGACAGTAGATTATCAGAGATAGAAAATGTAAACACAAACATCCAAGTCTACATCCTGACTTTTAGCTAACTTCTGCCAGATATCTCATTCCAAATGTGGAAGTGACACACACACACACACACACACACACACACACACACACACACACACAAAATGAATATTATGAAGGAAGAGTGTCTCTAGTTATGTGACACAGGTTTTCCTTTAAAAAAAAAAAATCTTCCTATGGAAATCTTATCAAATTGAGACTGTAACCTAAACATGCTTACTAGAAAGGCAACAGGTTTTACTTCAGAGTAAACATTCATAGGATGCTTGCCATGTTGCAAGAATGCAACCTTAAGTATACTTAAGAGGCGGTGGGTTCATTACATCCAAGAAAAGTTTATTATGATCATGCTACATAATCGGTATTGATGCTTAAAATCCAATGAACTGTTCAAGCATAGCAAATATGCAAGATGATTTTTACTCTCAAGTTTGCATTGGGAAAAGGCAGGGTTTTGTTTGCTGTCATTAGTGAGATCGGTAGGTCAAGCATGGTTAAGGAAATGAAATAAAATTTACAACAGGCTTGCTGCTGAAGCTTTATGCACTGCCAAAGAACTTAAGATTTGGTGCCATCACTCAGATTTACAATGCTACATAATTATAGGCACTATTGATTTGTACATATCCTTGTCTTTCATTTATGAACATTTGTATAAATCAGCAGAGGTTTTCTCTAAAAATAGAACCTCTAGAGGTGGTTTCGAAGGATTTGTATCTAGAATAAAACACTCACGTTGTGCATTTCCTCCCATATTCTACAGCCTCCCACAATTTAATTAGAATGCTGAAACATGTAAAAATGCCTTGATAATCTATATGTGGGGAGTGGGGGAAAGAATCCCTGCATACTGTTTGTTTCAGTTTACAGTGCAATCTTCTCTTAAGCACATCTGCACCACCATCTACTGGAAAGGTGAGTAACTATGTATCAGCAATCTATGTTTCCATCTGTTTTGCGAATCCTATGATAAAAATCAAGGGACAATTAGTTTATGCTTAAATATATATGTATTGCCAATCATCTTTAGCTTAAAAATGTTTGGAATAGCTGGTGTTTCTTGCTGAAGCATTCCTGAAGAAATCTGTTAGCAACACTTCAGATTTACAGCCTATCATTTTGTGACAAATATAGGCATTACGAAGCCACATTTCTTTTGTTCTCTTTATTTTGCTTTGTTCTTTTTGAAGAATCCTTCGTTTTGTGCAAATGATTAAGGCTGCAGTCTTACAGTCTCCTACTTGGGAGTAAGCCCAATTGCATTAAATGGGGCTTTTTTGTGAGTAAACATTATAGGATTGAACTGCAACTGGCAGCATTAGAGAGGAAGACCAGGTGTGGGGCAGTCAAGGTGCCTTTCTGAATTTCTAGGGAAACATCTGTTAACTATCCTTAAAATGCCATTGTTGGCTCAACTGCATTTGTATGCTCTGCTAAGACAGGTAGCCATGCATGTGTCAGTTTGACAACAGGTCTGCATAGGATTCCATAGATGGCTCCTGAACACTGCTGGAGGCAGTATGCCTCTGGATAGTAGTTGTTAGGAATCACAAATGGGGAGAGTGTTGCTGCACTCAGGTCCTGCTTGTGGGCTTCCTGTAGATATCTGGCTGGTTTCTGTGAGAAGAGGATGCCCAATGAGCTTTTGACCTTCTCCAACAGGACTTTACTTACATGCTTATGACTAGTCCAATCTCTAACCTTAGGATGCTTTGCCTGTTTTGCATACTTTATAATGAAGGTACATTCTGGTAAGAAATTGTACCCAGCAGAATACATCTGTCAGGAGTTCTTCAAACGTGATTCATGTATTGCAGGGCGTTGGACTACATGACCCTTGGGTTCCCTTCCAACTCTACCATTCTATTATACTGAATATCCTCACTTAAAAGCACCAGAAATTTGTGCCTCTGCTATTGTCTTCTAAACTACCCAGCTTATCCTTTGTCTTTCCCAGTTGGGAGCATATCTCACGAGGCTATAATAGAAAGATATAGAGAGATGGAAATAGGCATTTCTAGCAAGCTATATTGCCATTTTAAAGAATAGCTGTTTGTGAAGCTCTCAGAGTCAGTGCTTCCTTTAAAATAGTATATATCAGAATACAAATGCTGATATTACAAAGAGCAGGTGCTTTTGGTAAGTTCTCTCCCCCTCACCCCCAGTCTTTTAAAGTAAATAGCTCTGTAAAAGAGCAGGTTGCCAAGTATTTGTTTACATCTACAGGGAGAGATGTGTTGGACTGTAAAATGAGCTTACATGAATGAAAAGCAGAGGATGGCAGCAGTGTTACTAGTTTCATTGAGATCAGAAGAAAATGGCTGCAATGTGTATTTAAAACTAAACCTACCAACACAAGTGGAAATTATTGCTGTTGTTTTTTTCCCCAGGTCACTCAGGTGCAAAGAAAAAGGTATCATTTTATATGTGTAATATAAAATATTCAGAGATTATTAAAGTCATTGGAGCAAATATATAACGCATAAGACAATTCAATGGAGGAAGCACATGTTGAAGAATATCTGTAAGTGTACAAATATTTTAAGAGTCTGCAATAAAAAATGCAGGTGATAACTGCAGTGTGGCTGTTCTGTTTCTAGACTGTCCACTGTAGGTTCCCAGGACAAGATTATGTTTGCCTTATTGCCTGTAGTAAAATCCAACCATGCTCAGTTCTGGTAAAGAACTCATTGGCCATCACCTCATTCAACCACATTATTTTTCCAATTAAGATGCATCTGCATATTTCAAAACTACCATGAGAAACAGAATATTGGCACATAATATATTTTTGAAAAGTATCTTTCATTAACCATATTCAGATGAAGAATTAAGGGTGTGCAACCATAGATGAGAGGGAGAAGCAGGACTACAGTAAGTACCACATGTAATCTATGTGCATTCATTTCAACATCTTCATGGAACTGCATGTACAACTGTGCATGTACATCACTGTGTGGTTTGGAACCTGCAAAAAGCCATCAGATACTGTATCTATCAGAAGTTATTACCCACTTACTGTATGTGGTGTGAGGCCTATATAATTCTGGTAGTGTAATGGGCTCTGATGGTTCTAACATCCAATTCTATCAGATTTCATTACCCTAGAATTTACCATTGTGTTAGGAGACGCATGTTGCAAAAATGCGTATGTTAGGCAGAATGGAAATTTGTGCAGACTATTCTTTAGAGGGGGAAAAACAAAACAAAAAAAATGAAATAAGGCAAGCTGAATTTAAGGTTGGAAAAGAATGAGAAATGGGGAGAAATAAAAATTGACTGATTAGTCTATCCCTAGCTTGACTAGACTGAAATCACACACTCTAACTGGTCCAAGAACACCAACTGAGCTTCACGGCTAGGCCTTTTCAGTTCAAGACTAGTACACTACACACTACACTACACTACACCAGACATTAAAATCAGACATTAAAATAACCCCACTATCTAGGCAGAAAGTACATGTCTAGAGAACAAAGGGGATAATCAGCTAGCATATATAAGGGTGTAGATGTACTATACATAACCTATTTACGTCAACTAAATATTTGAAACTTTCATTCAGTTTAAATTGAAGTTCTCGTCCCCACTTGTTCAGTGATGAGTAGCATAGATGATGTTGTCTTAAGTATAATAATGACCAAACTTTTGAATTTTAACTCCTTATGGTCTACTCTAAACTAAAAATGTCCAAATTAATTGGCTGCCTTATCATTTTATAATTGCAGGTTTGGAGTTAATTCTTCAAGAGTAAGATTGAGATACTTTCCCATTTGCTTCTCAGAATCACAGGTGATATTTTTTAAAGAAGAATGTTTCTGTGGTAAAATAATGTGAAAAGACTATGAGACATTTTTTTCAGTCAGCCTGGTGGATGGTCTATGCTGGGAGATAGCATAAATGTGACCACGTTTCTGCTTGATTTCTCCTCCTCAGCACAGCCCCTGCTATCTAGGATTCAGCTACAGCATCCCTGAGAGATGGGTGTCCAATGTCTGTTTAATACCTCTAGTAAAGGAAAGCTTACCAGCTACTGAGTTAATCTGTTCCACTGCTGAACAGCTCTTTGTGTTCAGAAGCTGAACTACATTTCCCTGCAATTTCCACTGATGGTTTCTAGTGTTACTCTCTGGGGCAACAGAGCGGAAGACGGCTATATCTACTGTGTGATAGCCCTACAGATATTTGAAGACTGTTATCATATCTCCATCACCTTCTCAATCTTCTACTCCCCTGGCTAAAGATACTGAATTATTTTGACCATACTGAATTCTAGCCCACCAACTAGTTCTTATTCCTCACCTGTGTCCTAACATAAGACAGGTCTGAATTTCCTATATCTTAACTAGAGCTAAATAGTAAATATATTCAAATTTTCATTATGGTGCTTCCATAGCAAGGATTCTATGAATCTTGACAAAAATACAAAACCCGGTGTTTATTTTTGGCTTCAGTACAGTATTGTCTGCTTCATCCTTTCTTCTGTACTTGCTTCGGAATGTCACATTCTCCTGTGGTGAGATAAAGCACATGTTTGTCCTAATTTTGTGTAAGTGTAGCAAACATCATAATCTTGATCAATTGAGAATGGCTTAATAATTTGGCTCACCAATGAATTTGGTGTGATTTGTGAGGTTTGTGGACATGGTTGATTTTCAATAAAGAGCAGCTCTGAGCATCTGTGAATAACAACAGTCATAGCAATATACAAACTTCTTAGTTCCATGCCAACAGAATCAGCTCTGATTCTGGAGAAGAAGAGAACCACTGGAAGCTGGTCACATTGGAACTGGGAGGGAGCAAAGCAGGTTGGAGCCAAAATAAATGTCTGACAGAACTAGAGCCAAAGAAAGGCAGTCAACCAATTCTGTTATCATCATCATCATCATCATCATCATTCCTCCTAGATTCTACAAAGGCAACACTGACACTAAGGAGGTGGAGGAGGTTGATAGCCAGTATCATCCACTTGACTGGTTGTAAGTAAGGAGGTAAGGAGGTAGGGGTTGGCTGAAGGAAGACTGAGATTGGTGGGGCAGTGCCCCACTTGCCCTCAAGGGCTAGCTGTCCCTGAAGAGAACACAGCTCTTCAATGCCTGACATAAAGCAGAAATGCATCACATACCAATGTAAATAAAGAATGACAAATATGGAACTAGCTTTTATGTCGCTCTGCATTTGCCTGAACATTGGAACATCTTAGGAGCAGTCTTTTGAAAGACCTTCTGAGGAGAGAATACTGGATAACTGCATGCCTGGATAGATAGATAGATAGATAGATAGATAGATAGATAGATGATAGATAGATAGATGATAGATAGATAGATGATATAGATAGATAGATGATAGATAGATATAGATAGACAGATATAGATAAATAGATAGATAGACAGACAGATATAGATATCCAATCAGCCGTGTCCTTTGCCGTCTTTCTTTCTTTCTTTCTTTCTTTCTTTCTTTCTTTCTTTCTTTCTTCCAGCCAAGTTGGGCAAGTACAGTACTCAGTCATCACATCTATCCAAAAATCACTCTTTCCTCTTAAAGAAATGTTTGTAGCTAATTGACTATACAATAGAGTAGTGGAGAAAGCCAGTGTTTGTGATATAAAGCAGTGGTCCAAGGCAGTCATTAGCAAAACAGAATTTCCTAGCTTTTATTATCCTGGCTGTGTGCTGAACTGTACTTTTATAGTTAAAGTATAAGTATCTTTAAATCTCTGGGATGTACATCATTCCTCCCTTTCCAGACTAGAAATGTAAAAAAAAAAAAAAAAGTCTTCCGTTTTTAGATTTTATAATAATTAGAGGGTGTTTTCAATTTTCAGCTGTCTGCTTGCTGAGTAATGCCCAAACAAGTTTTGATACCTTACAACTAGTTGGATTTGTGTGTGCTTGTGTGTGCTGCAAGATATCAAACAAGTGTGCCTGTGAGCCCTGGAGGATTCTAGGGATTGAACCAAGGAACTTTTGCATGAGCCCTTTATTTGCCTTTGAGCCCCATTTTTGTCAGTAAAATGTTAGATATCGAGGGAAATGACAGTGGTAACCATCAGATCTTCCAGAAAGTGTGGCAGGAAAATGTCCCTCAGGACTCCATTATACTGAGGGTATTTTTTTCCCCTAAAGACACAAAGAGCTATCAATAATATGTCTGCATGTTCATAAAACTGGATTTTGCTGGTGAGAGGGAGAGGAAAGAACCTAATCACACTTTCAAAAACAATCAAACGATTAT
Organism: Podarcis gaigeae; assembly: GCF_964106915.1. NCBI lineage: Eukaryota > Metazoa > Chordata > Lepidosauria > Squamata > Lacertidae > Podarcis > Podarcis gaigeae. Next base: position 46,788,009 of record NC_139685.1, on the reverse strand, counting down.
GTTAATATGGAAAGTCCATTGAAGTTTCACAATAACAATGTAGTAAAACATAGTAAAGATACTGTTATAAAGGGTACGTCCAGAAGAGCTGTTTATTATTTGCTTCTGTATTGACCAATGAGTTAATTATAATTGAGAATGATGTGTGTTACTTTTGTAACTATGTGACGGAACAATTCCGCTGGTATGGCTTCTAGAGATTGATCAGCATCCATCACATTATCACAGAGAGAACTTTCTCTTCCTCTACAAAACCTTGCAAACTGGCAGCTGCTGCTACTTCGAAACTCTCTCGCATTTCCATAATATCCTCTTTGAAAGATTAAGGGGGATGTTCTCTAGCAGACATATTGTCATTAAACATTTAGTAAGAAGATTCGTTTTAAAAACACCATTAGCTGGCCACCACCTCATTTAATTAAAATTGATTCTGAAAACACAATATAAATTTTAGTGCCCATTTTAATCACTTCTTCTTTTATATTCCATTTCTACCAAGTCTGACGCTTACATGATTATAATCACAGTGCTCAAAGTAAAAGGATTTCCCCTCCCTTCCTGTGCTTTCTCTTCCTTAAATTGTTTTTAGATTTCCCAAGAGGTGCATGATGTACAAGATTATGACGCTAAAAGTTTTTTTCCCATGTAATTATTTTTTTGGGGGGTGTAGGGTGTTTGTTTTTAAGGAAAGCATAAAGGGATCCCTTTTGAAGGCTGCATTCTCAAACGCTCAGGGAAGAAATAGATTCTGAAACCTCTCTGTTTAAACATGAGGAGAAAGTGTCTGTCAAGCCTAAGCCAGGAGACTAGCCTCTTGCTGTGAACCACAAGTCAATTTTTCACTTAATATACCTGCTTTTGGTTGACTAAAAGATGTCTATACCAGAAGCATTAACAAACACTGCAATTTGCAGAGGTCAGCCAGGTCTGTAGCTTTGTGAGTCTGAGCCCTCTTAAATTATGCTATCAGCTTTCAAAACCTTATTAGGCATAGGCCATTTAGGCGCCACTGGCTTCTCGGAATCACCAATACACCTCTAATCAGAAAACCGCAGAGCAGCCAATCTGCTGCTATCAGAAACCTCAGTACGATTTTGTGTATTAATATTTCAGAGAGCATGTGGGAACACATGCTCCCTGCTGAGCATTACAACCAGTCAAGCAACAGAAACAGCAGAAACCAATCACCAGTAAAGCCTGGCCATATATGCTTACTGCTGTCTCTTGTCTGGCTGAGGACTTGGTAACCAAAGAAGACAAAATGCAATGCCTTATCCTATTTGGTCCATGATTAATAAATTCCCATAAATGTCAAAGGAGATGACACTCAATGATTATAATTAAAGTTACAGGAAAAGAGAAACCCTAGATCTTCAGAAATGAACCCCTTTCATCTTAATGTTGGCTAGCCTTGTTTATCTATTTAACATTATATGGAGCAATATTCTTTTCCTTTTTGTCTGTTTAGTGAGCTGCACATATTCGTGTTAAAATACTTAACGTTTTTTAAACAATGAAAACCACCAACATAGCATTTCTGAAAGGAGTGGACAGGTATTTTGGTAGTGTCTTTGATTGTCATTGTATATGCTATTAAAATTGGCTGATATTTATGGGAAGGAAGGAAGGAAGGAAGGAAGGAAGGAAGGAAGGAAGGAAGGAAGGAAGGAAGGATCAGGAGAACAACAAAATATTATCAGTAACTTACTAATTTATGTGACTGTACAAGCAGCATTGAAGTGTTTACTCACTAAAGAAACAAATGTGAAGCTGCATATCTTTTCCAAAAAGGAATAGTACCGGTAAATATGGAGTCATTAAGTAGAAGTTTACCAGAATAATAGTTTAACAATTAGATTTCACTGTCAATGTTAAGAATGTAAGAATAGCTCTGCTTGATCAGGCCAGTGCACCATTTAGTCCAGCATCCTGTTCCCATAGTTGGCAACCAGATGCCCCAATGGTAAACTCACAAGTACGACCTGAGTGCGACAGCACTCTCCTCTACTGCAATTTCCAGCAATCGTCATACAGAAGTATACTGCATCTGATTGTGGAGGTAGAACTCTCTTTTTTTGCAGGTAATATGAGGCTATGTCTCAGAAGGTAAGATAGAGATTATTTCTGGAGCTCCAGGACCAACTGCACTTGGTGAAGAAAATGCTGTGCCCACATGTGCCTCTTGCCCCATGTCTTTTATTTCCTCCTATTCACCACAACCTGAGCACAGATATGGTTGAAGGAAGTGCTTCTAGCTGTTCTGCACCCTACAGAGATTCATCTAGTGATAACTCAAGGAAGGGCTTCCTCCACAGTAAAGCTCTTGCTGTGGTAGAACCTTCCCATGGAAACACATTGGGCACCTGCAGTAATGGTGTGCCACCAGTTGACTAAGACATCAAGGGCATTCCCAATAAGTAACTTTTAATAAGAATTCTCTTGGGAATTTAGTATCTGTAGTGTGTGTGTGTGTGTGTGTGTGTGTGTGTGTGTGTACAAGCCACCTGCTAGGGGCTGAGGGGTCTTTGATCCCCTCAATAAAATATTTGAAGGGACTGCCCCCCGAAATATTTTATTCAAGTTGGCACCCTTGTTTTATTGAATTGATTTTACCCTGTAAACTGCCATGCGATTTTATATGAAATGTGATTCATTTATTTTCAATCAATCAATCAATCAATCAATCAATCAGCATACACTTCTGACTCGCTTTTGTCTCCATTGTACTAGATGTCATAGACTGCATATTTGCTTCTACCCAAAATGGCCTCTGCCCAATATTGTGATAACTCAGTTCCCCAACTATTTCCTCACTCGTTTCCTTACCTGAACATACTTCATGCCACAACAGGAACCAGCCATGCCATTCCAAGGATGCCAATCAGGGCACCCACTCCAAAATCCCTACTTAGCCCCTTCAACTGATGACTGGCTATTGCCCATACTGTACATGGGGAGCGTGGGTGGTCACATATTCAAAATACTAAATATGACTGGTCTGAATATTAACCTTCTGCATGCAAAGTATACTCTGTGCCCGAGCCATGGCTTTTCTTCCATTGTTTGACCACAGTTCTGAATTTAGCCATGGTGGAGTCAATGACAGTTTCAGCTGCTCTTGCATAATGCTCATTCCTCTTGCATAAAATGACCAAAAGAAATGATGGTTTGAAAACCAGGCAAGCTCTCTTCTATGTGACACCAGGGACTAGCAGCCTCTTCATGTTTTTCCACATGTTCCCAATAAACAGCTGCTATATGAGAGTCCTATTTCAAAATAGAGAATAGCAAAGCACTCATTGTATTCCAGGGAAAATGGCTTGACCATGTGCCATCTGTGCTTTTCAAAAAATCTATTCCAGCATATGTAAAGGACATTCACCTGCTACACTCTTGCCACCTTCCAGCTGGCATAGATTGTCTTCCCTACAAAGCGAGTAGCAGGCACCAGTGTAAATGGTTTTCCCATGATGAACCAATTGGCAATGTGTCATTTGTTCCTGTGCTGAGAGCTTTTTAAAGCCTCTACCATACATGAGAGCTCTATTTCCTCACCCTTGCCCCAAATGCGAATGGGACAATATTTGAGATAAACTAGGGGACATAACTATTATTATTTGCAATAATCTAAACTCAACAGAGAGACCAATGTGGATTAACTACTTGTCTGCACACAAACACATATGCATACTGTAAGCACTAAAGAGAGCAAGTGGTACTGTGGTCTAAACCCATGAGCCTCTTGGGTTTGCTGACTGGAAGGTTGGTGGTTCGAATCCACATGACAGGGTGAGCTCCCATTGCTCTGTCCCAGCTTCTGCCAACCTAGCAGTTCGAAAGCATACCAGTGCAAGTAGATAAATAGGTACCACTGTGACGGGAAGGTAAATGCATCTTGGCACTCGTCATGTGTCCCATTGCACCAGAAGCGGTTTAGTCATGCTGGCCACATGACCCGGAAAGCTGTCTGTGGACAAACACCGGCTCTCTTAGCCTGAAGCACTGTACCCCATAGTCAAATTTGACTGAATTCAACTGTCCAGGTGTTCTTTGCCTTTTACCTTACTGTAGGTACTGTTTTGTAAGATAATAGTTAGGATGGCTTCAGTGTGTATCATCATCACTGGCCAACTCCACCTTCCCTAGCTCTTGGCCTGTTATCAGCTACTGTCTGACCCATGCATCACATAGCCAAACTTTCCAAAAGCTGAGGTAACTACAAGCAACCGCACCATACTCTAGCCATCTAACTTTTCAGTTCAGTGAATCTACCAGTGCCAAAGGAAGATCCCCATCCTAGTTCACTTGAAGTTGGTATGGATATTCCTTTCTGCACCATAATTATGCCTCAGGGTGTTCTGCACTGGCACAACCATTCTCTCCATTGTTTACACAAAAGTCTCCCCTTTTGCTGGAGAGACCAAGGAAATACCTCTTTGATTGGAGTCTCATGTGCACATTTAGGAGTCCTATGTGTGCTCTGATTGGGCTTATCGGCTCTAGTCCAAAGGTCTGTGTCGTGAACCCAGCACATGAAGCAGAGCCTCTGAGCAACCATTTCAGGGAGCATTTGCACACCCAACATGAAGCTCAAGGAAATGCCAGCTGGACCTTTGGTCCTGTGCAAGGTGCTACTGCCAGAGAGAAACCTTGAAATAATCTGTAGATCCCCATATCCTTATGCATACCTAAAGGGGCTTATATCTGTAAGTCAAAGTAATAAGTGACTTCTCACTTTTTTTAAAGAACCCGTGCCTTGTAAAGTGCTCTGAAAGCAAGGTTGTATTTGTGGCTGAGTGGTTTTTATTCATTATTCATGGTATTGATATATTGAGCACCTATTTTGGTAACGAGTAGGAGACGAAGTATTTAGGTGTTAATTTGCAATCTATAATTACATTTCAGCTACCCACAAGCACACTGCTTGCCGGGTGGGGTGTGGGGTGTGGAAATAGAAAAAGCCTGCTGCTGTCTGCAATGATGTTAGCAAACACAGTGTCATCTTGTTGGGTATTAAGCGGAAGCTGAAGCAAAATATCAAACAGAAGCTGAAGGTAAACCATGCAAATATATCTTCTGCCAGGAGAACAAGTTTTATGGCACCACATTTCTTCCTTTTCAAACGGATTCATTGACAAAAACTGTCAGGGAAGCATTTGTGGGAAGAAGGAGCAAAGAGGGATGAAGGTGTAGCATTGTGATGAGAGAGATGTGCAGAAGGGACCCCCTTCAACATTTTAGCAGGTTGGAGCTGTCATGTTTTTATGTTAATGCCGCATTAGGAAAATAAGATGGAAGCCACTAGTGCCATCTTTCCAATGAGATGTCAACCTGAGGCTCTGACAAGATAAAGAGAAAGATAATCTTTAAATCCACAGTGATTCTGAGTCTTGCAATGATTACTCATTCACATCAATTTGACAAAGGTAAAATATAAACCCATCTTATTGCATTGCAGTATGCATCGCTGAAAAATTAAAGCTGAGGAGTAGTCTATTGCATCTCGATTAAGAAATCTGATCTACCTTTTAATCTCTTCTACAAAGATTTGCATGATAAGATTACAGCAATCCAAGTGTGGATCATAGGAACATGAAACTGTAGCACACATTAACACATATTACTAGATAATCTATGAATGCAAAGAGTGTTATGAATCATAGCTATCTTCATTCAAGCCGTGCTCTGGGAAACATGGTCTTCAGAGGCTTCACATGCTAATTTGGAAAGGTGTGTTCACACCCAATTCTTTGTTGGTACAAAACAAAGGAATGCACCACAAAAGCCCCACAATTGTTCCTATTTTCCAGGGACAGTCCTGAATTTACAGAAGCTGTCCCGGTTTCTAATTTGATCCTTTTTCCTTAACAAGTCCCTGTTTTCATTGGAGAAATATTGGAGGGTATGGAGTTATGCGACCCCAAGTCAATGACATAAGTAACTATGCAACCTTTAGAAGACATCTTAAGTCAGCCCTATATAGGGAAGTTTTTGATTTTTAAGTTTTTATTATTTCTTTGTATGTTGGAAGCCACCCAGAGGGGTTGGGGAAACCCAGTCTGATGGGCAGGTATAAATGATAAAATTATCATTGTTATTATTATGGAATAGGACACCTCATTTTCATTGGAGAAATATTGGAGTGTATGGCACAACTTCACACAATGCATATTTAACATATGGATCTATTGGGGGGAAATCTATTGGACGCTATTGTAGTTCCTATTATGCATGCCTTTTAACTAGCAAGGTTTTCAATAGTTGGCATTCACAGAATTAAGAATAAGCTTATGTAATGAACCAACATGTGACTTAAAGGGCCTGTAGAAACTTGTGGGTGAACTTTTCTACAATGCATCTGTTGATCAATCTCTGTGACAAGTAGCAACATACATAAACACCTCTAGCAGGCAGACTTTTGCATTATCAACACCATTGTAAGTATAAATGTCTCTGTGTTGGAATACATGACCATTTTTCTTTGACTAATTTACACAGTCCTTGTGCTGACTGGCCCAGAACCTTAACTTCATTACTTAAAGGACCAGTTTCATCTTGTCATCGATGATCCCTGCCCTCTCTCTATGATTACTCTAGTAGTCAAGGTAATTTGGAATCCAGAGAGAAGACACCAGTCAGAAACACATGACACACTTTGCAACAAAAACATCTTTGATTGCTGGAGCAAGACACTGGCTAACACTATAATGAAGTGATTTATTTCCTATGCATTTGTAAGCAGTATTGTGATACAGGCTTGCAAATATTTGTCTGAATTCCTGTAGTTATATGCTTTTGCCCAGGCAGGAGAATTATGTGGCCCATGAGAGCAACAAAGTAACTAGACTGTACAATGGTGATGGGATAAAACCAGGCCAAATCTTTATAGCCATCAGCAGGCAGGGCAAGGGTTGGCATGGCATTGGGCCCAGGATCAGTTCATCATTCCACAAGCCTCATGTTGATGGAATGGATCCACTACCATGGAACCTCTACCATGGGAGACAGCCATTGTTGAACCTTGCCATGGTGCAAGCCAAGCAAGCAAGGTCTCACTGGGGGACCAGGGGGCAGATTCCAACCAGGGAGATACAGAACCCACGCTTGGGTTTGCCGTGGTCAATCCTCCCCTCAGACCCTTTATGGGGGCTCCTTTATACTATGTTGATCCTGCCCAATGCAATTTCCATCCTCATAGAAACAATGTTCTTCTGCCTAACAAAGGAAAACCATAATTTCACTGAGGGAAAGGGGAGGAAAAACCACCAAGTGCCAATTAGGTTGAGAGGGGGCGAAATCCTTGATGGCTCTGTCAACAAGTGACCCAAAATTGCTCAGTGAAGGCTCAAACCTGAGGGTGGACAGGTGGGAAGCTCTCAAAATAGCTCTGAACTCCAGGGTAAGCAGCCTTTTATGGGCTTTCCCCTCCCCTCTGCAACAAGGACTCATGGGATAGCTTTACTGCATGAGCTCATGGCACAGAGAGGATACTGGGCAAAACCTCGGTCCAGTATATCTGAAGGAGCCTTGGTCCAGTATATCTGAAGGAGCGTCTCCTCCCCCATTGTTCTGCCCGGACACTGAGGTCCAGCTCCGAGGGCCTTCTGGTGGTTCCCTCACTGCGAGAGGCCAAGTTACAGGGAACCAGGCAGAGGGCCTTCTCGGTAGTGGCGCCCGCCCTGTGGAACGCCCTCCCATCAGATGTCAAAGCGATAAACATCTACCTGACATTCAGAAGACATCTGAAGGCAGCCCTGTTCAGGGAAGTTTTTAATATGTGACATTTCAGTGTATCCTTTATCTTTGTTGGAAGCCGCCCAGAGTGGCTAGGGAAACTCAACCAGATGGGCGGGGTACAAATAATAAATTATTATTATTATTATTATTATTATTATTATTATTATTATTACCTTCCCCAGCATTTTTCAGCAATCTATTTGGCCACAGTGCCTCCAGGCAAACGCGTCCTGTGCTTATTGGGCACAGAACGGGGCTTATACAACTGTTTTATTTGCTTTATGATGTCAATTATATTATATATTGCTTTATGTTGTACACATTTGGATATTTTTAAAAAATATTAAACGGTTTATATACAAATGCTTATAATTAATTAAATAAGTAAAATTAAGTAAGTTTACCATATGTAAGCACTTTACATTCCATTCATTTCAGGAAGGATGAGGGTACATCAAAGTTCAATTGTTGATTAACTCCATCAGTGTTTTCTCTGTCATCTACATAAAGGACAGAGATGCAAAGTCTCATTTCCTTTTGCCAGTGACTGAACTGGGTTGGAGCTGAAAGGCAACTGATGATAGTTTCTCTTCCAAGGCACTGATATTCACCCTTCCTCTCTCGTCTAATGGGTCTTCATCCCCAGTCAGCATGAGGGTGTTTGTAAGCATATTTTTTTCCTAATATGTTTCCTTATTTATTACATGGTTTTTAACCAAACACACACACACACACACACACACATTGTTACATGCCACTTCTATCTCTGAGCAGTGTGAGATTCATGGGGTTCCTGACAATTACCCAGGATCTGTGTTTTCTTTTGGAAAGAGGCACAGTAGAGACTATGGTGTCTATGATATATGGTTTATTTATACATATATGCAACCTATGTGGTGGAGGGCTTCACAGCATTGACACCCCAAGAGGGCCTTGCTTCTCCCCCATAGCTGTAGCCATGTACTCAAACATATATCAACCATGCCTCTGACCCACTCTTCAGCTTGCTATGTTTTATCAACTTCTGCCTTTACCCAACTGTAACAATTCCCCCCCTTGCTTGCATCAGACCAACACTGAAAACCCAATTCAAATACAGTGGTACCTCAGGTTACATACGCTTCAGGTTACAGACGCTTCAGGTTACACACTCCGCTAACCCAGAAATAGTGCTTCAGGTGAAGAACTTTGCTTCAGGATGAGAACAGAAACCATGCTCCGGCGGCGCAGCATTAGCTAAAGTGGTGCTTCAGGTTAAGAACAGTTTCAGGTTAAGAACGGACCTCCGGAACGAATTAAGTACTTAACCGGAGGTACCACTGTAGCTCTTCTATTTCAACTCTGATCTTTGTTTTTCTAACTAACTCAGAGCTGGTGGGGAACAGCCTCCCAAAAGCATTCTGGCACAAGGCCTCCTCTACTTGGCTTTCTTAATGGCCCATTACTTTCCTTTTGTTCTTGGTTAATGAGTTGTCTCCCAGGTGATTACCACATGAGGAAGCTACCCTCTCTTATATTTTAACATAAGTTGAATCCAGGGGTTCACTGTCTGACACCCAGTTTAATACTCAAAGCATTGATTAAATTCTAAAATTTATTGGCCCAGGAATGAAGAGTGTCTGGTATCCCTGGTGTATGTCTTTGTGTGTGCGCACGCTTGCTGAAGCTTTAAGAGACACTTTGTAGCCAGAAGGAGTTGTTTCTGCTACATATGAAAAACTGATGTTTGCTTACATAGGCTAGAATAAAAGAGAAGGTAAACTTCTGCCAAGGGAAGCTGAGACGTGGTCAACAGAATACTGGACTAATCTCCTTGTTCCTCAAGGAACTTTGATTTTGTTGGATATACACTCTTTACCAGTAAGCAAAGGCTGAAAATAAGATGCCTTCTGAATTGCTTCAAGAAAACGATTCCTGTTGTGTGTAGCTGGGACTGAGCACAGCTTAACTGGCTATCTGCCATTATCATCCAGTTGAGTTTACAATTAACACTGTGTCACCCTCTGCTTATGAAGCTACACTTGTCCTATCCAGGAAATATTATTACAATAGATCCCCTGGTGCATCTGCGTATGGCACACTGTGTAGCCTGGTGATAACTATATTGAATACCTCAAGCCGATCATGAAATGAAAATGAAGAAGGTGGCTAATTACTTAATTATCACTTGTTTTCATCTGTGGTTGGAGTTCGTACTGGTTCTCTGTATGGGAGGACTTTGAACACAACAGAGTGCGGGCAGCAAAAGTTTAAGCACATTCACAATCTAAACATGCTTGTTCTGCTATAAGGCTTTCTACAGATAAGGTTATTATCTACAAAAGTTGAGTGCATGAACTGGCAAAAATGGCTGCTGAAAAGTGGTAATAGTGAAAACTCAGTCTAGGCTCTTAATAGCAGCATCTGTGCCAGGCAGTCCAATCCTATGCTTGGCTTAAGCTGCTATGGAGCATGTAGTGACATATTCAAGTGCAATGCAGCTGAAGCATGATCTAATGTCTGAGGAGCAGAGGGGGACAGTCTAGCGCTGCCCTCCTTTGATTGCAGATGTGACAACTTACATGAATCCACTTACTAAGATTCTCTTGATGGGAACAAGAAAAAGAAGAAGTTGCCATTCATTCCCACCCCCCACCCCCAGACATGACACCCATATTGTGGAACAGCTCTGCATAGTATGGTTGCCTAAAAATAATAATAATCTGTTCTTCTATTTAATTTTAATTACTTTTATTGCCATGTTATTTTATCTTGGTTTCCTCTTAGTCACCTCGTGACTTCGGAGACAGGTAAGATACAAATGCAATTATAAAAGAAAGTAATTAAAACCCACAGCTCCTATTGTGTATGGACTCTGCACAAGAAGTCAGGAAGGAATTATGACCCCAATCACCAGCAGAGTGGAACAATGGGACTTATCCCACACTCAAGGCAACAGGGCTACAAATTTGTTAATTCCACAAGTGGTGGGATTGTCCCTCGGTGAAACATTTAGGTCATAAGCATTTGGCCCAGTATAGACGTAATCAAAGCAGTGCTTGTTTCTAAACTCATGCCACAGCCACTGTTATGGATTCTGAGGCTGGCTGCTTCTTCTGGCTGTCTTCCCCAGACCACTCCTTTTGGCACTTTCATGCTAATTGGTGGTGGTGGCAGCAGCAGATTCTAAGGCTTGCCACGGAGGAGGAAGATGGCCAGTAGTGATGCTAGCTGGCCTAATGATCTGGTTCCAGGAGGCAGCAACCTGAAGGCTGGCTGAAAGTTCTGGGGGGCTGCTGCAGACTGCTGTCTCTCTCTCTCTCTCTCTCTCTCTCTCTCTCTCTCTCTCTCTCTCCAGCTTGCCTTGGCTGCTCATCCACCGCTTCTCACCCCCTGTAGTTTGCAGCGCCACCTATCTGTGGCCAAGCAAACTTGAGGATGATGACACTCTTAAAAGTTTATACTATGTAAGATTGACAGAATACAGTTAAATAATTGATTAAGAAACATTGTTAACGGAACATGATTGGCAATGGGAATAAACATTCATTACAATGCAGCTGCTGCTTTTAAAAAATAGCACTCCGGCTTCTTGCTGAGATCAGAAACTATGTGATCCTTGCTCCTTATAGCCAACCCCTTCAAAGAGTTGAGGGAACTACAAGCAGCACTAACACCAAGCTGTATTTCTGGTCTCTGACATCAACAAAGCTACTCTAGCAGTAGAGACCCCAACTCTTTTCAATGGTCAGCAATATCACCTTGCAACCAGCCCATTACCGAACCTGCCGGACATGATCAATTCAGGCCTTCTTAATATAGATCTCAGTCTCATTAGCCAAAGCCCATCAAGAGCAGGGATGAAAACAACAGTAACAACAAAAGGATGAGCACTAATTTAAACTGTTAATTCAAAAGCAGATTCTGCATCATTGAGGCTTAGGGAGGTAGGAGTAGCCATTTGACCCTATAAGGTGGAGCAAAGCTCCATTCCACAATGACTAAATGTGAATGGCACACACCTTTTCCCATATATGGGCACACCTTTTCCCATATATCATAGAGTGCTTTGCCTCAGAAGCAATGACAGCTGCTTCTCCCTTGACTCTATCCTTGAGATAACTCTGTGTATTCACCATTCCTTTTGCTAGAACTAGCCTGCTATGCCTGTAGAAGTGTCTTGCTGCTTCATAGGCTGTTGGGATATAATTTTATGTCCATCAGCTGCAAGGCACTTCTACTGAAATCAATAGGACGTGGATCTTGGTTTACAACCAAGGCATAGCAAAGTGTCTGTTGTTGTCGTTTAGTCTTGTCCGACTCTTCATGACCCCATGGACCAGAGCACGCCAGGCACTCCTGTCTTCCACTGCCTCCCGCAGCTTGGTCAAACTCATGTTCGTAGCTTCAAGAACACTGTCCAACCATCTCATCCTCTGTTGTCCCCTTCTCCTTGTGCCCTCAATCTTTCCCAACATCAGGGTCTTTTCCAGGGAGTCTTCTCTTCTCATGAGGTGGCGAAAGTATTGGAGCCTCAGCTTCCCAATCTGTCCTTGCAGTGAGCACTCAGGGCTGATTTCCTTCAGAATGGATAGGTTTGATCTTCTTGCAGTCCATGGGACTCTCAAGAGTCTCTTCCAGCACCATAATTCAAAAGCAACAATTCTTCGTTGATCAGCTTTCTTTATGGTCCAGCTCTCACTTCCATGCATCACTACTGGGAAAACCATGGCTTTAACTATACAGACCTTTGTTGGCAAGGTGATGTCTCTGCTTTTTAAGATGCTGTCTAGGTTTGCCATCGCCTTTTTCCCAAGGAGCAGGCGTCTTTTAATTTCGTGACTGCTGTCAACATCTGCAGTGATCATGGAGCCCAAGAAAGTAAAATCTCTCACTACCTCCATTTCTTCCCCTTCTTTAATTTGCCAGGATTTCTTTCTTTAATTTGCCAGGAGGTGATGGGCCCAGTGGCCATGATCTACGCTTTTTTTGATGTTGAGCTTCAGAGCATATTTTGCACTCTCCTCTTTCACCCTCATTAAAAGGTTCTTTGATTCCTCCTCAAAGTGTCTAGCATTCTATAATGTTTTCTCTGTCTGTATTTATTTTCTTTACTTCCATGTAAGTCAAATGCTGCCTCATCAGCCTTCTCTTCATTCTCTAGCTTGTTTCAGCATCACATAACTGCAGATCTAAATGCTGCTCACCATCACCCCTTATGCTTTTTTCTGCCATAAATGACTGAGTATTTCTTTAATACATAGCATAATCCTGATGCTCAAGACCTAGCAGGTATAAATTGCTATTTGCAAAAATGGTAGACAGCTCAAATATGACAAGCAAACCTAACCACCTATTTTTGAGGAATAAATGAGCAATCTAATTAAATTAAATTCTCCAATATCTGTAGCATTTACAAGCACATAATCAGTGTTGCTGAGAAGCTGTATGTGCTATGTTGTTCACTTGGCTGGAGAAAGAAGCCAAGAGAGGGATTCTGGCTCTTCCCCAAAAGCAGCATCTGTCAATTGGTATTTTTACCTCCTTTTTAAGCCCTAAAAAGATCTATGTAAGGGGGCACGGAGCACATTTAGTGCCTTTGACTTCCTGTGGATTTACTGAAATAGTTTAACATGATATTCTGCTGGACAACGTCCATGTTCATTCATAAAACCCTTTACGTCATTGCCACAAATCAGAGCCAAAGCAACCTGGCTTGCACTTATAAACCTCTAGACATGTATGTGTGTGTGCCCGTGTGTGTGCCCAGCTCAGTGTAATTGCAGATTATGGATTAACAGGCCGGAAGAGACTTATTCCCCAAACACTCTTACATGGTGCCCTTTGCATTATCTTTGGTATTTCAAACATTACTTCAAAAGCCTTCAAAACAGCATTACATCAAAGCCACACATTATCCAATCAATGACATGGCTTTGGAGATGATATTTGGGGGGAACGAGAGATCAGAAAATAACCAGCAATGTTTTAGTTTGGAAAATGTCCAGTGATATATGTTCTATCTGAGATTCCTGTTAATTTATTTTATTCCTTCCTTCTTTGTCTGTCCACTCTGGAAGAGCTCATAGTAAGTGACAACTTGAGCTTAATTTTATTGCCTGTTCATTGATTAGGATTTACTCTGAATAATGTTTTATAGCAGGCAATAGTAATGATAATGTCAAAATGTACTTCGTATAGAAAATGTACTTTAAAAAGCCCAGCATTTTGATAAAAAATGATACAAACTCTTGAAATATTGAAAGAAGCACACATTCTAATGTATAGCATTAAGATGATCCTTATCCCATGCACTAAAGGCTTCTTCAAACAAAAAGAGCTGACATAAGCAAATGCACATAATATAAATTCTTTGATAAGCCTGAATCAGTTTTGCTATCTGTTCTTAAAGGGATGGATCAAATGGTTGATGAAATCAGTAAAATTTCTCATATAGGTTATTGAGCTTCATTATGTTATTATGTACTGTTAATACACCATTGATATTCTGTATGATACAAATGACAGTGTATGTTTGTTTAATAACCAGATCATCACCCTCATGAAAGGATAATAAATACTGATAAAATTACAAAGGTTGGATTCTAAGCTAAAATAACGTATAATGCAATCTTATGCATCTTTACTCAGAATTAAGTCTCAGTATATTCAGTGGTGCTTACTGCTGGGTAAAAGGACATAGGATTGTTGTCTTAAGGATGTTTATAAAAGGAAAGATTACCATCCACTGCAGTGTGGTATACATTGGTATAAAGAAAAATCATAGCAGGAATTTTTACTAATGTGTTTGACCCCACTTGATTTGAAATACTGAGGATTTTTGCTTGTACAAGTGTTTTGATCCTAGGTTAGCGGGCCTTTGCTCATGTTTATTTTCAGCGCTTTTCTGAGCATTAATTAATTTATTTATAGCAATATTGATATACCACCCTCTCATAAAGTATCAGGCACATCACAGCATTAGAAGATCTGAGGAATGGTCTTCATTCAGACACCCCTGCAACCTGGTAGGTGTGCATAGATTTGAAGACTTTTAGAATGCTTAAGCTTGCAATGGGTAGATTGAACTTGTATGTGACAGCTGAAACAAGGACTTCTGCTAACATTTGTTATATGGATAGATACCTAGAGCAGGAATAAGGAACTTCTGTCCCTCTAGATTTTGATGGTCTTTAACTTACAGCAGACCTAGCCAGGATGGACACTAAGCAGGGATGATTTGGAAAAATTTGGAAAACCAGACATTCCTCATTCCTGAAGCAGTTGAAGGGCTGGATAGGAGAGAAGTTAGTCTAGTGCACATATGAATTCCTTCATTTTAAAAGACATACCCCAAATCTATCCAAGAAGCAAAAATAAGGACCATAAAATTGGAATGCCTCCTAGGAAATAGGGATCATATACATCATTTTGTTTTGCTTTCTCTTCTGTGTGTATGCATAGTATATTGATTGGTCATAAAACATTATCTTTTATTTCTTTTGGAAGACATTTATGTGGAAGCAAGTTATTTCTATTGCCCTGCTTCTTTTCACATGAAAATATGTGTTGCATCATGTGTGTGTATATACACACACACACACACACACACACACACACAGTGTGGATCTCCTCCTTAAAAGGAACTCACTGGCAGTGCTCAGAAGAAGAAATATTTCACTGATGACAAGGAGTTAGTTTGATGACAAGAAAGAGATGGCAAAGCAGTTCTGTGCTCTTTCCAATAAAATCCAGGTTGTGTGCTACAACTATCAAGGCTTTGTGAAAGAAGCTCTTTATTTTAGTAGTGAGCAACTGCTAAAGCCAAGCTTTGCTGGACAAGTTTCTCTAAGTTAGCTGTGAAAAATGTCTTGTATTCCAAAATATCTGACTCCTAGGTTGGAGGTCAAAAATAAATCACATGTCATTTAGAATATTGCCCCCCACCCTGTTGTTGGAGCACTAGATTTTTCATTCCTCTTATCACAGAGCTTGTTTTGGTCATGTTCATTTTCTGCTCTAAAAGCTTGAGCTATAACTAGCAGGGGTATATAAAGGTCTTAAAACTGGTCTTGGATATTTATCTGTGTTTTTAAGAATTCTAGTCTGTTTCTAAGCCACTCAGTGCTCTCTTGCACTGTAATTTGGGTTATGAGCTGCTCCGTATAACATGAATTTCTGTGCTCTCTACATTTATTAGGGAATCCAAAAATGGCTGTAAAGGAAGCCAAAACATCTCTTTTTTAAAAAAATAATAATGTATTTATCTAAGAAAAATAATGAATTTCTGCCTACTGCACTGTAACATGATTTAGGGATTTTTGGTTTATCACTTCTTTTGATTATCATTACTAGTTGTATTTAGAAGCTAGGCCTGGCCTTCCATTTTAGTTTTTTCTTCTTCTTGTGTAGTATCTACAGATTGGGATAATCTAAATTTAGTTCCACATTTAAAGGCGAACATACTTAATTTGTGCTTTACCAAAACAATATGTAAATGGGGAAAAAAACAGCCATTCTTCAAATTTTGCACTTATGTTTTGCAGTCCAGCTCTCCAGCTAAATACAAAATGTAAATATAGTGTAAAATGAGTATCATAATGCATCTATTAGTGAGAATAACTTACACAGATGTGTTATATTAGAGGAAATTGCTTTAAATGTTTATTAGTGTTTATTAGTAGAAATGTTTATTAGTAGAAATTCTCACTAAAATGCTGGCGATTTTTCATGAGGACTTAAAAAAACTGCTGTAGAAATGTGGGGAACTGAATTTAATGTTGGAATAACCAGAAACTGAAACTGTCACATTCAGCCATCCCAAGTTGGGACTCTTTTATAAATCAGCTAACACTGTTTCAGTTATTCTTGTAGCCTCTCCCAGAGAATTGAAGAAGCAATAGAAAGCTGGTTACTGCTGCAGCTCATTGTAATAAGACACTTTTTCTTACACAGTCTCCTTAATGGACATGTGTACTGTAATGGGAATACATATAGTTACATAATGCATTCCTGCATCGTCACTTATGGTTTGTTGCTCCAGCTGTAGCTATAGATGTTCCAGCTGATCTGTGTGCATAAACTTGTTTATACCCCTAAGTTGTGCTTACATCTACTCCACAGACTGAAAATATCAAGGCAATGGTGCCATGTGGACCAGATGATTTTTTTCTATGAAAGAAAGAAAAAAAGAAAGAAAGAAAGAAAGAAAGAAAGAAAGAAAGAAAGAAAGAGACAGAAAGATGGTAGTGTATGCATTTTGAAACAAGCAGCCTAAATCATCTGTCTTCATCCCTGAACATTTTTCACATAAATGTCAAACAACAGAGGTGACAGAGTATAACTTTGCAACACCTGCACTAGATAGCCTTCAGGGCAAATGAACTCTTGTCCAACATCACCCTTGGAGACCTTTGTGTTTTTTTCTTTTTAAAAAAGATATGAAATCACAGCAGTGTTTTTGGCCTTGCTTGCCAGGATCCGCAGATGATTCAACAGAACATCATGCTTCATGTTAACAAAGGCTGATGGCAGATCAGAAATAATCAGCATGGAACGTTGACCTCTGTATTTTGCCAAGAGGAGATCATAGACCAATTAAACACAGGCGTCTCAGCACCATACTCAGGCTTCAAGCCAGATTGAAACAGGTCACAGAAGTCTGTGCCTCCAGATGGCACAACAGCTGTCTCACGAGCACTTCTCAATCACCTTTCTAAAAGGGAAAGAGAGGGTCAACACTGGTAAGATTGCTGGGGTTGAGTTGGTACCTTAAGAAGTGTGAGCCATTCAAGTGAACAGAACTAACATAATTCACCTTAGGGGTTTATTTTATTTTGGAACACAGAAAGCTGCTTCATGCTGAATCAGACCCATCGGTTCATCTAGCTCTGTAAAATCTACACTGACTGATTGCCCTTCTCCAGGACTTCAGAAAGAATTCATTCCCTGGTCCATCTGGAGATGCAGGTATTGGTTCTGGGAATTTCTGCATGCTCTACTGCTGATTTAATGTCCTTCCTTAAGAACTACCAGGAAACACCAAAACAGTATTTCATTCTCACACCCACCCACCCACGCCCTTGGATTCAGCATTGTGTGATTGTGGCCCATTACCCTGCCAAGCTGATTTCATTGGGGAATGGATATCTGACCACTGTGTGACAAAGAAAAGTGTCAAATTCAAAAGGAGGAATCAGAAGCATATTCCAGGTATCCTTCTGATTCTTCCTTTGCACCTGCGGCTTAATTCTTCAGATCCTTGAGCTGGATTCTGTTTCCCACTTCTGCTGCAAAATTTCAGAAGGAACCAGGCCAAATCATTCCAAAGTAACTTGTTTCAGTTCCAGATTCGGGCTGCACTTGAAGCAAATGCACACCCCTGTTTCTTAATCAGATGGACATAAAATGCCGAAACCAAATATGGAACATCCAGGATACATCATTAAGTAGCAAGAGGGGGGAAAGAGAGAAATAAAAGGGGGAAACAGTATTCCAAATGTGCTACCGTTGTAAATACAAGTAAACTTTGTATCAGAATACATAGCAGCTCCTCCAATTTCTGCATGTTTGATTAAACTGTTCTGAAGCTTCCCCCCTCTCCCAATTCTAAATCTTGTTGTCATGTTTTATTTCTTGGGAAACATTTCAGTACAAGATCTCAGTGGTATGTTTGGTTTGTATCAATGTTTACTATAACAACTACAACCCCATCATGATCTGGCCTTCTGTGCAATATTGCACTGTGACTGACTACATCATTTCTTCTCCTCCGTCACTATCACAGCTGTTGGTGGTTTAAAATGGGACACTTGTAAAATATATTGGGATATGGAGTAAATAAAATGGAAAATGCTTTCCTGTAAACAACTGATACTTACTTTTCCTCTTGTTATAAAGAAGCTATAGTCACGTTCATGCATATTTCATGAATATACTGTTCATTTTTTTAAAAAAAATTAGATCAAATCATCATGGAATTAATAGTAAGGAGAAATTATCAAGAAAAAAATGAGTGAATGGCTGGCTCTCCTTTCTGAAATGGAGTGCGGGGGATGGGGAGTACAAAAGCACCCACTCAGAGTAAGTGGGATATTTATTTTAGAAATTGTTTCTGGTCTTTACCTTAAAACATAACAATTTAAAGAACTGCAGCTGCACCTCCCCCTTCTTTTTGGTTATCAATGGCATCTTTACAACAATAGTAGAATAGAAGTTCTTCACCCTTGCAATGCAGAAAGCTTTAACATGCTCTTATTCTTTAGCTTTCCCGTGGAGCTAATAGATTTCAGAAATGGGCATGAGATGACAGCTTTTGCACACACACATTTTCTGTTTTCAGCACTGCCTGTGTGTTGAAAAGAAAAGGCACGGTGGGACATTTTTTCCCCCTGTGATGATCTTTTGTTGCATCAATTGAGAAAGGAAGTAATCATTTGGGAACAGCAACTTTAAGCGTGTTCAAAAGACTTCCAGAAGAGAAGAAAGCCATGCATGACTACACAATACTATAAATGCTATGAAAGGTGGGTCACTCTCTTTCCAAGCTCTAAAACACTTTAGACCAAACTGAGCTGTGGTGAAAGTCCACTGTGTCAGGCTAAAAGAGTTCAGTGCCATTTGAGATACAATTTATCAACAGAACCTTTTCAGAATAATGTAAGACAAAAGTTGTTTGCAACAGACTATTCCAAAGGAGTGATTTCAGTTCTCTAGCACTACAGAAATGTAATATACCCCCCAGAAAACTCCCACAGAAGCTATTTAACCAAAGACAGCTGCCTAGTGCCAATACATGTAACCACTACACCAGGATAAGATCACAAGAGGACTGAAGAAGGTTGTGATAGGGGTGGATAACATTATATGTAGGGTGGAATCTGACAGGGATTGCTCTTCTGAGGGAAGGACCCTCCAAAACAGATTTGGGGCTGGGGCTGGGCCTGGGGCAGCAACAGCTTCTGGGGTATGTAGGTATCACAAAAATTGTCCCCGTTTTATTGTATTTGCAGCAGCCAATGTGGTTGTCTACCAGATCAAATGGAATGTGTCTTTGGTGAAAAGAGGACACAGGACATATGTCACCATTCAGAGGGAAATGGGTAACTTGGATTGTGTGAAGTCAGTCAACAGAGCATAAGACTCTTAATCTCAGAGCCGTGGGTTCAAGCCCCACATTAAGTAAAAGATTCCCACACTGCAAGTGGTTGAACTAAATGATCTTTGGGGTACCTTCCAATTCTACAATTCTGATTCTATTATTCTAACTCCCATCAGCCAGAGCCACCATAACCAATGGCTAGGGATTATGTGGGTTCTAGTCCACCAACATATGGGGTGCCACAGTTTCTCCATGCCTGCTATAAATAAATGACCAAACACATAGTAATGTTTCAATCACACAAGGATTGCTGCTTGAGGAGAGATTTTCATGCAGGCATCTTAATTAATATAATCTTTATAGACATGTCCTCCCTTCTGAGCTGACATCTTAGTACTTGAACATAGGAATATACTTGACAAAATATATTTATTTCATATTTTCCCATTCTAGTCATGTACCTAACACTGCCAGTCTGCACTAAATTTGATAAGACTGGCCAATGCAATACTAAAATATTCAGAAGTTATTTTGATTCCGTTGAATTTTCTCTCTACAACAAAAATGTTAACATATTCCCCAGGGTTTCTGTAAAATCATTAGTCCTTCATGGCTGTATGTGTATGTGTAGCAAAGGGTTCCAGCAGCATTTTTTGAGTTTTTGCAATTTTCAGCCCAGCTGGTAGCAAAGGAGCTGTGGTGAACTGGAAAAACCTGACACTACAATTTATAGCGAACATATTTTGAACTCCTTGACGCATAAAACATACTATCCCTTAATCCATGCTTTGGCATTCTGAAGAATGCAATCTACAAATGCACCGAACATCTCCAAAAGGTCTCTACAAATAAACCTTTAAGAAATTAAAATCATAGGCAATGAAGGCAAATACTTTAATGGAATTAAATACTTTCAATAATTCACTATGCTTATCAGCTTTGTATATTTGCTTCTTCTTTTTATGGTACAAGAAGTGATATAGAATTTACAATAAACCAACAAAAAGTTCTGCTTCTCTTCCAACTTCTGTGATCCCAAGACACATTTCCTTGGCTGCGTAACAATGCCCTTTACAAAGCTAAATAATGTCCTGGGTTTGCAATCATTTTAAAACCCCTAATTATAAGAGCTTAATTTTCTCTCTTTTTAATCAAATAATTCACTTCTATTCTGTATACTCTCTGCTACATGATATTAATGAATCTTTCTATTGCATTTATTTAAATATAAAATAATTTGGAATAAAATTTCATCTGAGTCTGTAGGCCAGTTATATGTATTAAGGAAGCATTCACTGTATTCTAAATTGCTCCTTGGGTGATCATTACCTGGTAGAGATCGCCGGTGCTTCTTGGTGGTGTTAAGGTTGTTTACAATGAGCAGTCTGAAAGTGCTAATCCTCCCTCAGAGCTTTCCAGCTACAGAAGCAGATGACTACTTATTTCTGAAAAATTTCCCCATGTAGGGCAAAAGTGCACATCTGCTTAATCACCCAAATGTCCCATTTTCCTAACTATATGCTTTCGTTGGTCACCATGGCACAGAAATTCACAGGCAACACAGAAGCACAGCTGTAAACTCTGCTATAGTTTGGGTGGTTTGTTTCATTATTTTAATGGGGGATAATCCACATTAGGGAATAGCATGGCTCTTTCAGGGAAAAGATTTCTGAATTCATTTTATTAGAATTTACTACTTAAAGATGTCATGGAACCAATTGTAGGACAATTTGTCTGAATACCTGAACAAAGTGGTATTAACAAATGTAATTTGCCAAAAAACATTGAATGATATTACAAAATGTATGGTTTGCACGACATCAAAAAAGGTGAATTTTCACTAGCTTAAGTGCTGAGAACAAAGTACTTCACTGATTACTTTTTGTTCTTAAGTTTATAGTTCTAGCCAAAGACCATGACAAACTTGAAGCAGTAGTACATCCATAATATAAGCCAACATTCATGGTGAAGAGAGAAAAGTTATGAGACATCAACAAAGTAAATTCTAGCTTGATTTAAGATTAAACCTCTGAATCGCCACAGCAATTTACAGCAATTTGATCTAAATCTTTTTTCCCTTTTTTCTTTTAAATGCAACGAGTACATAAAAGGCCATGCTGTGTGTTTCAAGGCTATTATTGTCACTCAAATGAAACCAAACCTGTTCTGTCAGGGTGTATCTCTTACTTGTGTAAACAAAGGTTTCAGAAAGTGATCTCTTGGCTCTGTATATAAGGAGAAGGCTAACACATAATTTTTCATATCAGTGACCCTATGTCCTTTAATAGAACACAAACCAACAATGGAATCTGCAAGAATGTGTGGAGAAAAATAGGGCATAAAAAGACTTAAATGGTCTCATGGATTGAACAGTGATATTCAAGAAACACTATATAATAATCATCAGATGAGCTTGTGTCAACTTTTTATGAGCATATCTCCAACTCTTGTAGCTGTCTTCCAGCAAACTGTCACAGAACTCAGGCCCTAGTTGATAACTTCTATAATTACTACCTACACACAATCAACACACTTTGGCTGGTTTGATGGTAAATGCAAAGTGACTAAGAAAGTTCTGGCTATGGCACTTAGGGATTCATATAACAATCTATAAGAGGAATCCATGGAAAATTTGATCAAGTGTAGATTGGAACACAAGAGTCTGTTCAAAACAAAGAAAGCTGAATACACACACACACACACACACACACACACACACAGTGGCAGGAATTGGGACCAGCAGTAATGGAATAGAAGGAAGATAAATTATGGGAACTGGTGACCTGAGGTTTAAATGAAGTGAGATTTTTAAAAATATTTTATATTTTTATATTGCCAGCATTAACTGCAGACTTCTGCTATTGATTCAAGAACTATACAGCAACATAGAAATGAGGGGCAGAGTAGGTTTAAATGGTGCTATGACTGATGCTTTTAAAATATTACAAGGAGTGAAGCAAAGTTGCATTCTGGCTTCCACTCTTTTTTATTCCTTTGGTGCCATATTTAGATAATGCAAACTCCCCCTCTCCAGTAATTAGGAACAGAAAGATGTCAATCATAACGTGTGCAGATGATTTAGTGCTCCACTCTCTTGTTGACTGGGGCTTATGGGCATTAGAGCCCAATTACATCTGGAGGACCACAACTTTCCATCACTACAATACACTCAAAATCACTCCATGGAACTCAGTAGGGTTTATTCTGAGTAGACTCCTGCTATAGGGTTGTACTATAAATGAGTAGGCTTGTGCTGTAAGAATTATAAGGGTATGTAAGGTGGAGCAAATGAATGAACATAAGACACCAGCCTATTCAAGGTAAAGTAGCAACATGCTGTAGGAAGCGTGAAACTTCATGATGAAGGACCTGAAAAGATTAATTAAACCTGTGAATGGGGCATATGCAAGATGTGAAGCATCAAGTTACAAGTGTTTAAGAACTACCTGCACATTATGTTAGGTATTTCCAAGAGAGATGGTTTATGCTGTCATATTTTTATGTTTATGAGTTAGTAATTACATATTGTGAATTGCTGAAAGTGAATTAAAATGTGGTATTTAAGCTACCATGAATTTCTTTCTCATATGCCAGGTGTTTGGCATTTGGCAGTTGCTTGAGGACTCTATTGATATGGATTATATGGTGTGATACAGCTGTGGGTTTACGTAGATCCATTTTAAAAATCCACATTGCAGTAGGTATTTATTTTCTGTTTCCCAAACACAACAATTATGTGAAAGGAACATACTGGAGAATTGTGGGTGCGACAACACTGTTTCGAACTGTGTAAAACGTTTTGCACAGAAAAAACTTTTGTATCAACATAATTCAGAATTTACACATTAAGTGCTGAATAAAAATATATATTGGTACATCCATGCTATTGTATTATGTCCTGTGCACGTTTGGCTCTCTTTTTTAGATTGTGATGGAGCTTGATTGCTCCTCCAGACCTGTTTATTGAACATTCACCCTGATCTGCCTGCATTACATGAAAGTCTTACAATCTCAGGCCTTTATTGTGCATTCCTTCTTATTTGCTTGCAGGGAAGTTATAAAACAATACTGCACCTGCTGCAGCTGCCACAGCAAGTGGTTTTGCAGCTACTCGAGCAACGGAGAGGCCTGAAAATTGTCTTCAACATGCAAAATCACATTGCACCAAGATTGGGGAGAATGCAGGGTTGATGCATGGGCCATTCACGACCTCTCCTGGCCTCTTCGCTTATTGAGCTTCCCATCAGTCCACCCTACCGGTAGTGCAAGCAGTAGCTGGTTGCCCTTTCAGGTGGCAAAGTAGGATTATTTTTTTTGTTCATCAGCTGATTGGCTTTGCTGGCAGGTTTTCTCCTCCTACTCTATACTGATGTGATGTATTTATGTACAAGGGGATGGGTAGTCATTATATAGGTGGAATGGCCTCTGGCAGACAGGTGGTGGAAGCAGCTTTGTGGTAGTTAATGTTTGGTTAGTACCCTTAGGCATCTTTAAAGTGGAAGGGTATAGAAAAGAGACCTGTCATTAGGGCTGTGGGACCTTATGGCATGGTTAGGGTGCATCTTTGGGGCCAACCTGTAACATCTGCCTGGCGTTTTGGGGTTCCAGGAGTGGGTGAAGCAGCAAGGCCTCTTTACTTACTTGAAAGCGCAAGGCTTAAGGGAAGGAGTATAGGCTTAAGTGAGGCAGAATCTAATCAGTGAGAGGGGGTTCAGAAGGTGAGCTACCCTTGGAATCTGTTGATCTCCTTCTGTTTAAGGCCTTCTCAGTGCACCTTTAATGTGAAAAGAAAAGCACAAGCACAGATCACTCCGCAGATTGGTCTAAATGCCTGCAGCCAGAATGGAGTCATCTATGCAAGTCGTGGCACATACTCCCCTCTGTCAATGAATTCAGGGGAGCAGACTCAGAGGTTCTTAGCTCTTACTTGTTATATTCATTGCAGACCTTGTAAAGGGAATAAAGCTGTTGACACTTTATCCCATGCCAGAACTCTGTCATGTCTTCATTTTTGGTTGATTGGCGGGGGGCAGTTTATGGTGTTGTGAGAGAACAAGGATAATGAAAGTGTAGCAGGAAACTTTTTCACAATGAGCTAACAAATGTCCTTAAAAGGGGTGTGTGCTTTTCAGCACTATTAAATACCATAAATGTTTATGAAAAAGTCAGCTAATTCTATCTCAACTCTACTTCAACTTTTAATTTCTTGTGTTTAGGCACATTTTCATATTTCATCTTTCATATTCAGTTGAAACAAAATTGATGTTTAAAAAGAACCAGGCAGTCCATAATAGCAACTTAATATTTAATTTTTAAAATACACATTTTCATATTCTGGATAAGAATCAGTTGAAACAAAATTGATGTTTAAAAAGAACCAGGAAGTCCATAATAGCAACTTAATATTTATTTTTTAAAATACACACATTTGTCCTGTTCGTTTTGCAACAATTGTGAAACTATTTTTGAAAATAATATTGTTTACCTTTTCCGCCTCACTGGCTGCTGTTCTTTTCTGTGTATGAAGTGAAGGATAAAATTGTCTACTATATCCAGGTTTTCAAGCAGCTTATTATTAGAACTAGAAATTCTCATAAATGCACAACTGAAAATAATAAAAATAAGTTGGAGACTTCTTAGGCTGAGTAATACATTGAGACTGTATGGAACAATCATTTTCAGTGCTGACACTGTATTTAAATAACACTTTGTATGTCTTGTGGACTTCTAGGTAGTAAAAACAAAGCCAAACTACCTGGGGTAGAAAGCAATAATGTATCTGGAGTGCCCAAGTTTTTTATAAGTTGAATACTTCTCACTTTAAAAGATTTACGTGCCATGATTCTCCCACCTCCTGCAAGCATAGAGAAAACATAAATCAAGTTGTCATCCCTAAGAGCTATGAGAGTTAGTCAAAAAGATGCTTTAGTAGTTTCCAGGAGTTTATATAAGAAATGAAAATAGGTATTTATGTCAGGAAAAATGGCTTCTGTGGCTCACTCTTTACATTAAAATGCAATTCAAATAAATGATAGAATGTGGTTACAATTCCTAGTGTTTGAAGGAAGAAGGTAAATCATGGATAAAGCACCTAATAAAATGCTAGCTTTGTGGAAAACCTTAGAAGACAAAGCCCTGATGTATATGCATATGGGTTTTAAGCCTACTTGAGCACAGGAAGCCAGCTGGGATGCCAATTAGGGAAAGCAGGAGAGGAAGTTTAATGGCAGGCATTTAAATGGGGGATTTCTGCTGAACTCACCACCACCTCCCAGAACACCTTCAGACAGGAAGCCACCACTTTCCTTTACAAGCACCCTCTGCCACCACTAACCTTGAAAGATTACAACATAGGATGTGACGAGGTAGCATTTGTGTTGTTTTGAAAATTAAGAAAGGTACCTAGATACCTATTGCCCTGTATAAGTACTGCGGCTAACAATATTATGGAAGAAGAAAAATACTGTTAAAGCTAGTTATGTTATATTGCTAATATTTACTTATTTACTTAAAAATGTAAAGGTAAAGGACCCCTGACAGTTAAGTCCAGTCACAAATGACTCTGGGGTTGCAGTGCTCATCTCGTTTTACAGGCCAAGGGAGCCGGCGTTTGTCTGCAGACAGTTTTTCTGGGCCATGTGGCCAGCATGACTAAGCCGCTTCTGGTGAAACCAGAGCAGCACACGGAAATGCCGTTTACCTTCCCACCGGAGCGGTACCTATTTATCTACTTGCACTTTGATGTGCTTTCGAACTGCTAGGTTGGCAGGAGCAGGGACCGAACAACAGGAGCTCACCCCATCGTGGGAATTCAAACCACACCCTTTCGACCAGCAAGCCCAAGGCTCAGTGGTTTACACCACAGCGGCACCCTCATCCCTACTTATTTACTTACTTGTATACATATTCATTTATTGTAATTATACTGCCTTTCTGCTAAGGCACCAGTGGTGGCTTACCAAGCAAATAAGTGATACTAAATTGTAATGTTGGCCCAGGAGCAGGTTGGAGATCAAGAATGACAGCTGCACATTATAGGTGCTGCACATCAACACATAATTCAATGGAAGCTGCACAAAAGTTGTACTGAGCCAATATGCACATCAACAGGAAAGTTATTACACAGGCATGGAGCCACCACCGAAAATAGTGTTACTGAGGCCCCACCCTCCTTGGTGTAATAACCTGATTAAGTATGTCTTAAATTTGTGACTCAAATACAATCCTGCAAACAGATGCATAAGAAACACCTATATGAGGAGCACAAATATTGTGTGTTTGCTCAAATTTTTGTCATTGGATTGTTATACCTGTTCTGTAGTCAGGTCACTTAAACTTTTTGGGTACTTAAAACATTTTTATTTTTATTTTATTTTATTTGCCAGCAGAGACAGTAGTGTCCCAGGTTACTCAGCACTTTGCCTTTTGAAGTTCAGAGTTATTCCTATTGGTATCTTCAGTCATGACTAATGTGAAAAGGTATTTGTTGAAGCAATTTTTATTATTATTTACATTACTGGAGGATGGTTGACTTTGAAAGATTATGTTGGGTTTGGTTTAGTCAGCATGTAAAATGCTCATGGAGCTCTTCTGCACAAACTAAAAATACATGTTCTTTTTCTGAGATTTTTGAAATAACAGAAGAATAAGATTGTTTTAAAATGTGTGACTTGAAAAAATTATAAATATGGAAGATCCTATATTTATTTCTACTGAATGGGATACATTAGCTAGTTGTACTTAATAGATTGGTTTGACTAAATTTATTGTACCTTTTACACATAGGTTTGGTTTGCTGTCTTTTTCTTTTGAAAGCACATGCATAAATATGACATATTGATATAGTCATTGAGAGAGGTGCAAGATGTAGAAAACCATTTTGAAACTGGTGGCATTTAATTTATTATTTTTATTTATCTTGCATATTAACTAGCATAAAGAAGGATGTGAGCTTTGAAGTTATAAGTGCATAATATTTTAGGGCTTACAGAAACACCTCAGAAACTACTTACCCTAGCAACACACATCCTTAAAAACCAGCCATAATTACACATAGTTATTAATATTTAAATTGCTACCATGTATAGTTTTGTGGTTATGGAGGAACAGATGGCATGAATGAAATATTCATTTTATGTACCCTCTCTATTGTAGTCACCTCAGAGAGAACCACTTTCTGCACTGTACTCTCTAAAGCAGCAATCCACAAATCTACTCTGCTGTGACATTGTCTCCTCATCCCATTCAATTGGAACTGGTGGACAAGCGTCAGCCATATATGCATGTATTCAACCACATTGCAGGATGGCAGGACAAGGGTGTTTGCCATGCCCTGGCATAAGTGGATGGTGGTCAATGCTAATTCTACCCAGAGTAGATCCATTGAAGCTTATTATAGAATTGTGGAGTTGGAAGGGACCCAAAGGGTAATCTAATCCAACCTCCTGCAACACATAGACATGATTCACTTAGGATCATTAA
Source organism: Podarcis gaigeae (assembly GCF_964106915.1). Taxonomy (NCBI): domain Eukaryota; kingdom Metazoa; phylum Chordata; class Lepidosauria; order Squamata; family Lacertidae; genus Podarcis; species Podarcis gaigeae. The sequence continues at coordinate 46,759,712 of NC_139685.1, read as the reverse complement.
TGCCAATAGGTTTTCTCTGAGAATAACTTAGCTGAATACTAAGTTCAATAATCCAAACAGAAATCAAAAGCTCCAAAACAATTGCAAGGAAAACAGTATAGGAGAGCTTGCAATTTTAACAGAGACCTCCAGAATTCTCTTCCCCGTTTTCCATCAGAAAAATCAGATAATGGAGGGAGGGAGGGCACTGGAAACGTGGAAAGAAGCTTTCATCACATTGGTACCTAAATCAGAGACTGAAAAGACCCAACTTAAGAACTACCGCCCCATCTCACTCCTAAATGTGGATTACAAACTTTTTGCAGATATTTTGGCAAATAGACTTTAAAAAGTACTAAATGAAGTGATTCATAAAGACCAGGCTGGCTTTCTCCCTGGTAGGCATTTGTTTGATAACACAAGAAACATTATTGACATTTTGGAACTTCTACAAACAAATCTGAATACTAGAGCGGTTTTGATCTTTGTCGATGCAGAGAAGGCCTTTGATAATATTTCTTGGATGTTTATGAAGAAAAATTTGGAAGGGATGGGAGTGGGGCGGGGGTTCGAAAATGGTATAGAAGCAATCTACACAGAACAAAAAGCTAAATTGATAGTAAACAATGTGGTGACAGAGGAGTTTAAAATTGAAAAAGGGACATGCCAGGGGTGCCCCCTATCCCCCCTATTGTTTATTTCGGTCCTGGAGGTGTTGCTAAATATGATTAGAAAGGACCGGTTGGTTCGGGGAATTGAGGTCGGAGTGAAACAATATAAATTGAAAGCATTTGCAGATGACTTGGTATTAACACTTCAGGAACCAGTCTCCAGTACTAAAAGAGTGCTAGAATTAATTTCTGATTTTGGTCGGGTGGCGGGGTTTAAGTTAAATAAGCAAAAAACCAAGGTTTTAGCAAAAAATTTGACAGTTACAGAAACAGATGAGTTCTCTAAAGAAACGGAGCTGAATGTGGTTAAAAAAGTAAAATACCTAGGGGTGTACTTGACCTCCAAAAATTTGAATTTGTTTAAAGATAATTATGAGAAATGCTGGTCAGAAATCAAAAGAGACTTGGATATATGGTCAAGACTGAAACTTTCCTTGTTAGGCCGAATAGCTGCTGTAAAGATGAATGTATTGCCGAAAATGTTATTTTTGTTTCAGGCCCTACAGATCGTGGACAAGGTGGAATGTTTTGGAAAGTGGCAGAAGGATATTTCTAAGTTTGTTTGGCAGGGCAAAAAGCCCCGAATAAAGTTTAAAATATTAACTGATGTGAAAGAAAGAGGGGGATTTGCCCTGCCAGACTTGAGGTTATATTATGAATCTGCAGCCTTCTGCTGGTTGAAAGATTGGATTTTATTGGAGAACACTGATGTCCTGGATCTGGAAGGGTTTGACAATGCGTTTGGGTGGCATGCATATTTGTGGTATGACAAGGTTAAAGTGCACAAATTGTTTAAAAACCATATTGTCAGAAGAGCAATTTGGAGGGTCTGGATAAAATACAAAGACTTATTGGAGAGTAAAACTCCGAGGTGGCTCTCACCGGTGGAGGCCAAGGCTCGTAAGAGACCCAACATGGAGGCCCATTGGCCTAAATACTGGGAAATAATTGAAAAAACTGGAGACAATTGGAGGTTGCTAAGTTTGGAGAAATTGAAAACTAAAGTACGAGATTGGTTGCACTATGCGCAAATTCAAGAGGTATTTAAAATAGATAAAAAAGTTGGATTCCAGGTGGAAAAATCGAAACTAGAGACTGAATTGTTAGAGCCAAAAAGTAAACTACTTTCGAGAATGTATAACTTGCTGCTTAAGTGGAATACACAGGATGAGACAGTCAAATCCGCTATGATAAAATGGGCTCAGGATGTGGGGCATAACATTATGTTTGCAGACTGGGAAAGGTTATGGAACACCGGTTTGAAATTCACGGCATGTACTGCCTTGAAGGAAAATATTATGAAAATGGTATACCGGTGGTACATGACCCCAGTCAAGTTAGCCAAGATATATCATCTGTCTGACAACAAATGTTGGAAATGTGGAGAGGCGGAAGGGACATTCTTTCATCTCTGGTGGACCTGCCCGAAAGTGAAGGCCTTCTGGGAAATGATCCATAATGAACTAAAAAAGGTATTGAGATTTACCTTACCTAAAAAACCAGAGGCCTTCCTTCTGGGCATGGTGGACCAGAGAGTGCCTAAGAAGGACAGAACCTTTTTTATGTATGCTACCACAGCAGCAAGGATCCTGATTGCAAAATACTGGAAGATACAAGATTTACCCACGCTGGAGGAATGGCAATCGCAGTTGATGGACTATATGGAACTGGCTGAAATGACTGGCAGAATCCGAGACGTGGGAGAAGAAACAACTGAGGAGGATTGGGAAAAGTTTAAGGACTATTTGAAAAAACATTATAAGTTGTATGAATGTTAAAAAAAAAATGCACTTTTCAAGAAATTCTAGCTTCAGCAAATGTAAGTTATTGGAATGAAAATTAAGACACAAGAATCCAGAGGTAAAATAATGAAACAACTTTATTGTGTTTAATATAAAATATATAAGAATTGAGTGATAGTAAAATCGAAAATAGGGAACATGATAAAATGGAAGTTACAATAAGTTTTGAAATAAGTTAACAAATTGCTGATGCTTTATAAGACAGAGAACGCAGGGTTCGGAGGATGTGAGGAAGTCCTATAGGTTAGATGGAAAAAGAATATGGAAATTTGTTATTTATATCTATCTTTCATATAACCACTCTTTATTCTTTTTTCTGTATTTCTGTATCTTTAAAAAAGCAATAAAAAATGTTTAAAAAAAAAAGAAAAGAAAAATACATTTTTGCATGAATATTTTCCACCTATTTCTCTCTCCTGAGTTTTAAAATAAAAGCAAAGGATTTACAGGAAAGTCAAGAAAACTTATTCTCCTTCCTACCTCAGTGAAGCTGCCTGTACAAAAATCATTCTTCTCTCTCACAGACACACACATAATGGGGAGGCAATGAACAAAACTTCGAAAGAGCAAACAGAGGTCCTGACCCTGGGGCATACTTGACCCCTTCCCTCAGGAGCTTGGAAACTTAGATTTCGGCCTCCAGTTCTGATTTCAGAAAGAGAGAAAGAGGGTGGGGAAATAATCTTGAAAACAGAGGAAGGATCTACTGCTGGTTATTTTTATGACTGGCTAAACAGAGAAGATGGACAAATGTATCTCAGTCACTAGAAATGTGTTTATATTATTCAATGGTAGTGCATCCCATTTTGCCACCTGAGGTGAAACAGGAAAGTGCCACCTTGACCTACCATCCTCGCTGAAGACTCCTTTACCTGGTTTGGGTGGCGATGCCCGCAAAGCAACAATGCTGAAGGTGAGTTCTGGCAAGATGTCACCAGAAGCCTATGGAACCACTTCTCTGTCAAGGTGGGAAATGTTCCACTTGGGCTTCTGCAACCCATGATGGCTGCTTCAGCCTTTCTCATGGGTGGCCTGGCCCTCATATTATTGTTGGCAACCGGAAAAAAACTGGGCCTTGCTTTGGGGGGAAAGGTTGGTTGGTTGGGTTTTCAGAATCTTGGCAGAGGTACACCTCACTTTGCTCATAAAGGCACCCCCTTCCTAGAGCTTTAACTGAATCTCAGAGCAATTCACAGATCATGTATCTCTAAAAGGTCACTGCAGCACCGCTTGAACGTTTCCTTTGCAGTGATGTTGTTCCACCTGTAGAGAAAGTTGCTTTAAAAAACAAACGTTACCTGTAAATGAGAGAATTCCAGTGGGGTTGCTCAAGGGCAGAGGTTTATTATATACTGTAGTCTCGGATAGGGTCTTTATTGTGATGTAAAGCATCTATTCCTTCCTTGGAGGAATTTGCCCTCTGGGCAGTTTGGGCACATAAGTGCTGCTTTGCCTCATGCTTGCAAAGGAGGAATGAAGCCATTGTGCTGCATTTCTGACTACGTTTAAGCAAAGGTTCGCAAAACGCTAGTGAAAAAGAAGTTTATATCAGAGCTTGTATGCGATAAGAGCACTGCCCAAGGGGTCCCTCTTGCCCTAGAAGCAGAACAACATCAGAGTTAAGAGTGTGCAGGCTTCCTATAATGAAAATCTCATGTTCTGCCATAAAGGCCGGTCAGCTTCAATATAATGCTGGGGATTTCTGCTCCAGGCGCAGTTCCATATAACTTTATGGGACACTGAGAGAGTTAAATCATTACAATGATGAAAGGAGCAATGTAGCTCCTGGCTTGAAGGCAGAGAAATGGCTCTTGGAAGTTGTATACTAGAAACAGAGCTGTAACACTGCAGTACTGGGAATTTTGCCCCTGGAAGCACTTGTCCTTTGGATGCAGAGCTGTGCAAACTGTGACATAAGAAAGTCTGCCAGAAAAGTAGAGACCTGCCCGGGAGGCAGAATTGTCTGGTTGCAGGAATGAGAGATCTAAAGCCTTCCTTGCTCACAGAAAACAGCATTGTCAGGCAATTCTGCCTGGGGGCGGAATCAGATGGCATAATTTCAAAGGGGACAATTACTCTTTGGGGGCAAATTTCTAGGGTTACCATGCCAGAGAATGTAGCAGAGTGTATATGCTTTTCCCATAAGAAACACCTACTCACCTAATACTCTCTTAAGTGCTCCCTAAATACAATTTTATTGTGCAGAAATCAAGGGAATGAAACCAGCACAGCAAGGATTTTTGTACTTACGACATAAAATTAAATTGTTGTGTTTAGTATCCAGGTTTAAAAATCTAATGTACTTGTAGAATATGTAATAAGTACATACCCTTTTCTTTTTAATGCATTAAGTGAAAAACGTAGTTTGCAATCCATGGATAATATTAATATTAGAGTTATTATATCTTTTATAACATGTCTTTTTTCCAGGGTCTACAAGAATCTTAATGATTAACTAGGCCTATTAACAAAGCAAAGTAGTCATAAAATGGAGTGAATATATTGTACTATATTGTAGTTAAGGCTGAACTGAACCACTGAGACAAACTGTATTTGCAGACCTTTTTATTAACAGAGAAAGTGGTTGGCCATAAATAAACAAATAAGCTTTCTATGTCCACTGAATGAAATCACCAAATGGCTATTAAGATGATTCACAACAGATTTAAACCAAAGTAACTGAACTTAAGCCTATGAAGTACCATTGAAGTTAACAGCATTACACTGACTTAAACTGAAGTACTTTTGCATAACTGGATTGTGGGTAAGGCAGAAAGTTTTTCAATATGCAATGAATTGATTTGAATTTGAAATCAGCTTTCAACAAAAAGAATCTGAATGAAGACAGAGTAAGTCAATTTATGAAAGCATTTAATCATACCAGGTAGATTTTTATTAGCTAACGGCTCTCTCTATACAAACACACAAGTACCTTGGGAATATGTATGGGTAGTTTTCATTCATACTTATTATTTGTGTGAACTGGTGTTTTACATGGCACAACATGGTAATATAAAAGGTCACTGTAATTTACACAGTAGATAGTTCTCAAGTACATGCAATGTTTGTCATAAATCAGTGGCGGGAACCTGTGGTCTTTCAGATGTTGTTGAACTCCAGCTCCCATCAGCATAAGCCAGCATGGCTAACAGTCAGGAAAAATGGGAGCCTCATGGTCCAAAACATCTGAAAGGCCACAGGTTACCCACAGCTATCAAATACCTGCCTACATGTGAATGTTGCCCAGTTGTGCAACACAACATATCTACTTTAACTGCACCACAAGTTTTCATGATTGAAACTTTCATTTGTTTTATCTGCCATCATGACATTTGCTTCATCACATAGTTTTGCCTGCTTTTTTAAATCCAGATTGTTTTCTTTCCCAGTGATTTAAGTGGGAAACCCAACTCCTAGTCTGCTGCCTGTTGCAAAGGCAGGTAATTAGATATACTGATATTATATCCTGCCATAATAATATTGTCTATACATGATATGCTTGGTCTCACTTTGATCTTGGTCCATACATTTTGCAGGTTGGGAATTCTTCTCAAATGATGAAGTGAGTAGAAAACACAACATGTGATAAAGGAACTCCATGTGGATGTCATCATGTAGGTAGGTACAATTTTGAAATCTTGGTCTCCTTTATAACAGGAAGAATTGCACAACTCAAGCTTCCACATAAATACTCATCTTACATATTATAATGTAGGGAGTTTATGTCAGCATGTAAATATATTATGGTGTTGCACTGCATAAGCATCCCCCCACTTGCTGGAATCTATATCAAAACATAAATATTTGACATTCACAAAATGTAGCTACTAGTGAAATGTGACAGCTGGTAAAGTGTATGGCCTGTAATATAAATAAGGTTTGCTTGTTTATTAGATTTCTTACCTGCCCTTCACTGTAAGGTCTCAGTGAAGGATAAAACAATAAAATATACAATTATAAAGCACCTAAAATGATTACAACCATAAAACAAGAAAAGTGTAAGCACAGTTAAAAACAGTTCCATCTATAAAACAACCCACAATAATTCCCTATATAAAAATAACAGAAACATTAAAAATTCTATATACAAAAACATTACAGATGCAGAAAAGTTTTAATTCTCACTTTATTAATAAACTTATTACCTGCTCTTAGTAATGACCATCCCCTTCATGGATCACTGCCTTGCCATGGTGAAGGGGCTTGAAGAACTCAGAGAAGCTATGAACTATGCCGAGTAGGGCACCCAAGATGAACAGGTCATAGTGGACAGTTTTGACCAAATGTGATCCACCTGGAGGAGGAACCGGCAAGCCACTCCAGTATCCTTGCCAAGAAAACTCCATGGACAAAGACAACAGGCATATAAAAGTCATGACGCTGGAAGATGAGCCCCTCAGGTCGGAAGGCGTCCAACATGCTACTGGGGAAGAGCGGAGGGCAAGTACAAGTAGATCCAGAGCTGATGAAGTGGCTGGGCCAAAGCCGAAAGGATGCTCAGTTGCGGATATGCCTGGAAGCGAAAGGAAAGTCCAATGCTGTAAAGAAAAATATTGCATAGGAACGTGGAATGTAAGAACCATGAACCTGGGTAAGTTGGAGGAACCTGAGATGGCAAAAATGAGATGGCAAGAATAAATATTGACATCCTGGGCATCAGTGAACTAAAATGGACGGGAATGGGTGAATTCAGTTCCGATGACCATCATATCTACTAATGGGGGCAAGAAACCCATAAAAGAAATGGAGTGGCCCTCATAGTCAACAAAAGAGTGGCGAAAGCTGTACTGGGATGCAATCTCAAAAATGATAGAATGATCTCGATACGAATCCAAGGCAGACCTTTCAACATCACAGTAATCCAAGTTTATGCACCAACTACTGGTGCTGAAGAAACTGAAATTGACCAATTCTATGAAGACTTACAACACCTTATAGAAGTGACACCAAAGAAGGATGTTCTTCTCATTATAGGGGATTGGAATGCTAAAGTAGGGAGTCAAGAGATAAAAGGAACAACTGGCAAGTTTGGCCTTGGAGATCAAAACAAAGCAGGGCAAAGGCTAATAGAGTTCTGTCAAGAGAACAAGCTTGTCATCACAAACACGCTTTTCCAACAACACAAGAGACGACTCTACACATGGACATCACCAGATGGGCAGCATCGAAATTCAGATTGATTATATTCTCTGCAGCCAAAGATGGAGAAGCTCTATACAGTCAGCAAAAACAAGACCTGGAGCTGACTGTGGCTCAGATCATCAGCTTCTTATAGCAAAATTCAAGCTTAAACTGAAGAAAGTAGGAAAAATCACTGGGCCGGTAAGATACAATCTAAGTCAAATCCCTTATGAATATACAGTGGAAGTGAGGAACAGGTTTAAGGATTTAGATTTGGTGGACAGAGTGCCTGAAGAACTATGGATGGAGGCTCGTAACATTATACAGGAGGCAGCAACTAAAACCATCCCAATGAAAAGGAAATGCAATAAAGCAAAGTGGCTGTCCAATGAGGCCTTACAAATAGCGGGGGAGAGAAGGCAAGCAAAATGTGAGGGAGATATTGAAAGATACAGGAAATTGAATGCAGATTTCCAAAGAATAGCAAGGAGAGACAAGAAGACCTTCTTAAATGAGCAATGCAAAGAAATAGAGGAAAGCAATAGAATGGGAAGAACAAGAGATCTGTTCAAAAAATTGGAGATATGAAAGGAACATTTCATACAATGATTTCCATAATAAAGGACAAAAGTGGAAAGGACCTAACAGAAGCAGAAGACATCAAGAAGAGGTGGCAAGAATACACAGAGGAATTATACCAGAAAGAAATGGATGTCTAGTATACCCCAGGTAGTGTGGTTGCTGACCTTGAGCCAGACATCCTGGAGAGTGAAGTCAAATGGGCCTTAGAAAGCACTACAAATAACAAGGCCAGTGGAAGTGATGGTATTCCAGCTGAACTATTTAAAATTTTAAAAGATGATGCTGTTAAGGTGCTACACTCAATATGCCAGCAAGTTTGGAAAACTCAGCAGTGGCCAGAAGATTGGAGAAGATCAGTCTACATCCCAATCCCAAAGAAGGGCAGTGCCAAAGAATGCTCGAACTACTGCACAATTGCACTCATTTCACACGCTAGCAAGGTTATGCTTAAAATTCTACAAGGAAGGCTCCAGCCAGAAGTGCAAGCTGGATTTAGAAGAGGCAGACGAAACATGCGCTGGATTATGGAGAAAGCTAGAGAGTTCCAGAAAGACATCTACTTCTGCTTCATTGACTATGCAAAAGCCTTTGACTGTGTCGACCACAGCAAACTATGGCAAGTTCTTAAAGAAATGGGAGTGCCTGATCACCTCATCTGTCTCCTGAGAAATCTCTATGTGGGACAAGAAGCTACAGTTAGAACTGGATATGGAACAACTGATTGGTTCAGAATTGGGAAAGGAGTACGACAAGGCTGTATTTTGTCTCCCTGCTTATTTAACTTATATGCAGAATTCATCATGCGAAAGGCTGGGCTGGATGAATCCCTAGCTGGAATTAAGATTGCCAGAAGAAATATCAACAACCTTGATGGCAGAAAGTGAGGAGAAATTAAAGAACCTTTTAATGAGGGTGAAAGAGGAGAGCACAAAATATGGTCTGAAGCTCAACATCAAAAAAACGAAGATCATGGCCACTGGTCCCATCACCTCCTGGCAAATAGAAGTGGAAGAAATGGAGGCAGTGAGAGATTTTACTTTCTTGGGCTCCATGATCACTGCAGATGGTGACAGCAGCCACGAAATTAAAAGATGCCTGCTTCTTGGGAGAAGGGCAATGACAGGCCTAGACAGCTTCTTGAGAAGTAGAGACATCACCTTGCCAACAAAGGTTCATATAGTTAAAGCTATGGTTTTCCCAGTAGTGATGTATGGAAGTGAGAGCTGGACCATAAAGAAGGCTGATCACCAAAGAATTGATGCTTTTGAATTATGGTGCTGGAGGAGACTCTTGAGAGTCCCATGGACTGCAAGAAGATCAAACCTCTCCATTCTGAAGGAAATCAGCCCTGAGTGCTCACTGGAAGGACAGATTGTGAAGCTGAGGCTCCAGTACTTTGGCCACCTCATGAGAAGAGAAGACTCCCTGGAGAAGACCCTGATGTTGGGAAAGATGGAGGGCACAAGGAGAAGGGGGCGACAGAGGACGAGATGGTTGGATAGTGTTTTCGAGGTTACCAGCATGAGTTTGACCAAACTGCGGGAGGCAGTGGAGGACAGAGGTGCCTGGCGTTCTCTGGTCCATGGGGTCACGAAGAGTCGGACACGACTAAACAACTAAACAACAACAAAGTAATGACCATGTTGTAAGTCTCAGTTTCAAACACGTATATGCAATATTGGTATTCAAACCTTGATCTAACCTGCAGCCTCATTTAAGCATAAGTATCCCCTGTGAAGGGAAAAAGTAAGTAAACAATCAGTAAAAGGTTTTTTTAAGGCCATAAAACCATTGTAACTTATCAATATGATGTAACTGAGCAATACAATTCTGTTATATGGAAAGTAGACAGGAGTGACAAATAATGAGGAGAAGGGTATGGCTCATTATTTGTAGACCTTAATCTTGAGTGGATGAATTTCTGTCCTCTTTCATAACAGTGCCCTTTGTTCTTTGGACCATTTCCCACATGAATTTGCATCAAGGAGACTCATTCTGTGTACCTGGCAATAAATATAATGAATGGTTTTTAAAAGTAAATTGGCCTGACATGCTGATCCATCGAGTTATCGTGACTACAGATATCCATATACATCACACCACAGAGGAAATACAATGTGTAATTCTCAAAACAAATGTCTTCTTCATTGCTGTGCTAAAAGGCAGAGTGAGCAAGAGTAGAGTTTGTGAGTTCTTTAACCTTTGTTACACCACTTCAGGCAGTAGAAAGAAAAGAGATAAAATGGATGAATCAAATTTATTGCTAAAGCAATAATTATATAGCCTTGTAAATCCGCTCATTCATTGCTTGTTTTACAAAACATTAAAATGTCCATAAATAGTAGTAATATATTTACTAGGCTAAATTGTAAACTTCCTGAACCCATAAAACGTAGTCTAGTAGCAGGAAAGTGGCTTCACAGAGGAGACAAAGGAATTTGATGGAAATGTTGACTCTAAGTACCATATAAACAGCTTGCTATTCTTTTTCTATATACAGTGGTACCTCAGGTTAAGAACTTAATTCGTTCTGGAGGTCTGTTCTTAACCTGAAACTGTTCTTAACCCGAGGTACCACTTTAGCCAATTGGGACTCCCACTGCCGCAGCGCCACTGCTGCATGATTTTTGTTCTCATCCTGAAGCAAAGTTCTTAACCCAAGGTACTATTTCTGGGTTAGCAGAGTCTGTAACCTGAAGCATCTGTAACCCGAGGTACCACTGTATGTTAGAAAATATGTCATTCTCCCTAAATATGTCATTGTGGTTTGAGGACCCAATCCCAGCTTAGTGGAATGAAGACACACAGACACGTAATATAAGGTTAATGGGCAAGAAAAGGCCACAACTTTATTGATTACAGGAAGTGAAAAGGTATTGGCTTAGGCATTGGATCACATCAGTTGACTCCACCCACTCGGAGAGGGGTGAGTCTAAAAGGGTGTTTATTCACCAGTAGGTGGAGCCTGTTGATGCTAATCCAACTATAAGCTCTCTCCTGATGTCACCGAGGGTCGTGCCATGGCCCCCCACCACACAGGCTTCAGACAAGATCCATGACCGCCAGATTCCTTTAACGGAATACCCAAAAATTGAAGGCGTAGGCAATGGCCACACCTAGCCCTTCCACACACCACAAACACATTATTCCAATGCCTAACCTACCAATACCACGAAAGTTGTGCCGGTTGCTATGAGGTAGGCGAAAAAACCACAAAGCCTAATGCCAAATGGAAAAATTCCTACCAGGCCCCCTGGACAACCAGGGCGACCAACCTAAGGTCCATAGCAAGGCCAAGAGAAAAACTGAAACCCTGAGCTCTAAGGGAGTGGAGGGTGGGTGACTCGCGACGGGATGGCGAAAAGTGAGGCTGCGTGGCTGGCTGCTAGAGACGGAGATCGGCTCCCGCCCACAACCCCTTCCCTCTTTGCAGGAGGAGAGTCTTTTTCTAACAATGAATGAGGTGCAGTTATTTGCATACTGATCTGCATACTTGGGGCCGGATGCTCAGGTGGGTCGGGCATCTTTTCCTTGGCCCTCGCCCCATCCCCAGCCAGCTGTCCATTGTCCTCCCAGGCTGGGGGTGTGACAATAGCCACCCTAACGCAGGTGGGAGGCACCAGTCCAGGTAAACCCATGACATCCCATGAGTGAACGCTAAAGGAAAAACATGACGCCCAATTGGAAGGTATTGATGACATCCCAGTAGCCATTGAAACAAGAAATAAAGATCTCTAAATAATAGAGGCCTTTTTTTCAAAGAAATTTTACATTCTAAGGAAATAGGTTTTGGGTTGCTGTGTAAATAGTGATCTCTCAATCATGACCAATGACACTGCTGTGTCAATACATAGCTGTATCAATAGTTATGATTGACATATCTCTGTTTAGGGCACATGGGCCATATGAGGTAGTAGTCAGTGTTCCCCAGAGGTAGTCCTCAACGTCATATCTGACAGCTCTAATGATGTGCTTCAAATAGGAATACAGTGGTGCCCCGCAAGACAAACGCCTCGCAAGACGGAAAACCCGCTAGACGAAAGGGTTTTCCGTTTTGGAGGCGCTTCGCAAAACGAATTTCCCTATGGGCTTGCTTCGCAAGACGAAAATGTCTTGCGAGTTCCTGCGGGTTTTTTTCCCTTCCCCCCCTTTTCCTAAGCCGCTAAGCCGCTTATCAGCTGATCCGCTGATAAGCCGCTTAACTGCTGATCGCTAAAAGCCGCTAAACCGCTAATAGCGCTAATCCGCTAAGCTGCCAATGGGCTTGCTTCGCAAGATGAAAAAACCGCTATACGAAGAGCCTCACGGAACGGATTAATTTTGTCTTGCGAGGCACCACTGTAAGAGGATTTTTCTCTACTCCATTCCTTTTTTTCTCTTTCACTCTTACAGCATATGCCTTTATATTGTAATGCTGTCAAAGCCCTGGTTCCAGATTTTTCCTTATATACCGTATTTACTTGAGTCTAATGCGCCATCAAATCTAATGCACACCCAATTTTTTTGCACCATAGTTTGGCAAAAAAAGGGTGTGCATTAGACTCGTGTAAATATGGTAGTTATAGGCTCCCAATTCCCTTACTCTGCTTGCAGAATCAATTGTCACATATTTGAAGTTCTCAGCTAAATAATCCATGAGCAGAATTTCAAGCAAACCATGATATATTTTAATTAAAAATGATAAACTACAGATCTGCATTCCTATCTGCTACATTACCCTGTAAATGAAGGGCTTTGTCAAAGCATCCACTGAGACTGAACAGATTGATACTAAATAAAAGGATGCATATATTTATGACTTAAAAATGAGAAAGGGAAAAGGGAATATAGAGCTGTTATTCCATGTCCTATACATTCTCCCTAGCTTATTCATTCACATTCAAAAGGAAAAGACCTTCTATCACCTGATGATCACCATGTGTAGCTTTTAAACAAATTATCCTTCTGTTGTTTATGAGAAATTTAGCACTTTGTAGTATATTGCTAATAAGAGAATGACAGCAATGACCCTAGCTGACAAATGAACCAGGCAGGGCACAAAGTGACAATCCTATGAAATGTACTTAGATCATCATATTTTATAGATGCACTGCTAATGCATGCAACTTTGTAATAACTTATGACCCAAACCTCTAAGCTCCTGAGCTGTGTTGACAATTCCTAGCATCAGACTATTAGAGGCAAAACATATTTTCACCTACATTGTGGTTAGCAATCACATGCATGTTCCACTTGGAGCCATCTAATGTGGTTGTGTAGATTTAGATACGTTCACTACCTGATTTTCCAGCGGATTGCATTATTCTGCTCCATATTCTTTTCTTGTCTATTATCACTGAGAAGAAAACACATGTTAGAATTCCTGCTCCATGGTCGCAGTCATGGGATTTTTGTCTATCACATGACAGTGTGTGTTTTGACTCCACAGAGTGGAAAGTGATGGAGACAGGATGTTTGTGTTACTGTGTTCCGTGAAGTGGGACTATTGTCCTTTGTTTTTTCTCTTTGTTGTCTGATGCTAGAGAGAGAGGGAGCCATGTTGCAATGCTCCGTGTGTGTTTATATGTAAATAAAGTAGATTAGCCAAAATGCTGAGTTGCTGCGGTCTGTTATGCAACTGCAAAGACTCTGCAAATCCCCAAGTGTGTCGATGTGTGTTGGCATCAGTCGCGGTGATGTTCAGGCAAAAGAAAGCTTTTGAAGTTCCTGACCAGGAGGGAGGGAACATGCCAGTCGGGCATGTGTCTCTACTAGGGTCCTACTCAAGTGTAGGCTGAGCTCCTGACAGAGAGGGCTCACAAATGGGACAATAAGTCTGTGAATAGCTACAAGTTGTGATGATTATATGTTACTTCCAAGATCAGAATGCCCCTCAACATCAGCAGGAGAGGACCGTTGTGCTCATGTGCTTCAAGGTTGTTAAACAGCCTACATGGTGTTGAACTGTTAAAAATGACAATGACCCATAGGTTGTGGAAGGAGAAAAAGTGTGGGACTATTTTTGCAATCGATTATCCTCCAATAACAATTCTTGTCCTCACTGCATTTGTTAATACAAGGGAAGCTGAAGGACTGGCTAAAGTGAGCTGAAAGACAGTCAACAAGAACTCATCCAAGATACATCATAACCCTGAAATAAATCATGAGAGTTGTTGTGTCTGATGAGTGACATTTACAGCCCATAAAGAAACACAGTGACCTGTCAATGATTGGCATGTTCATAACTTGCTGGAGCAGTTCCATTTTGCAGTTCAATTTCTAGACTTCGGCAGTAGATTCCTGGGGAAAGTCCTGCTGCCAATTTCAATTTGGAAGAGCTCTGGTTGTTCATTCATTCAATACGGCTAATTCCTTACTTTAGGTAAAAGAACAGTGCTTTTATACATCCTTTTTTTTATCTTGCACTCATGTTGTACCATGTGTTATGTAGTTTTAAGTCTAACATAAATGGTTTTCAGCATGCATGTGTGTTCCCTTCATGTGGAACACCCTGTGGAACACCCTCCCACCAGATGTCAAAGAGGGCAGCCCGGTTTGGGGAAGCTTTTAATGTTTAATAGACTATTGTATTTTAATATTCTGTTGGAAGCTGCCCAGAGTGGCTGGGGAAACCCAGCTAGATGGGCAGGGTATAAAAAATATTATTATTATTATTATTATTATTATTATTATTATTATTATTATTATTTGAATGAAGAAGATTTGAGTCTAAAGACCTAAAATACCATTAGCTGGAGGGGATGAAAATGAAATGAAAACTATTATTATAATCATAAACATGCATATTATTTGTTCCTGCAATTATGGTTTCTAAGAAGATTTGTTAAAAGCATGGTCACTGGAATTCATAGCACAGAAAATTTAATTGGTTATCCCACTAGGTCACCATTCTGGGATGTTCTGTGGCCCATCAGCCTCCCATCTGGGGCCTTAGGACAGAACCCAGTCCCTGGACACCTTTACTGGTGTACCTCGAATTTGACCCTGGATCCAGAGGTGGGACACCCCCGCCCCTAGATTTTCACTAAGGATCCATCCCAATACTTTTTTCAACCTACAATTGTGACAATTTCGATGAGGAAGACAAAACACCCCAGACAGGCCCAAATCATCTGCAGACAAATTACTTTCTGGCCCCGAATACAGCAACAGAATAGTTCCATACACTTTTACTGCCATACACATGTACTGCCCACTTACCTTCAGGCAGAGCCATGACATGTAGGGTGGTATGATAGCTTCCCGCCTGTGCTGCCTGTGAGCAGCACAGCCTGCTTTTATGTTCTGCTGGTGGAACCCACAGAAAACTGCCCCGTCAGGTCTGCCACTGAGGCAGCACCCACCCACCAGGACCTTGATTGGCCCATTTAAATCTACCATCTATCATCTATCTATCTATCTATCTATCTATCTATCTATCTGGCAGGTAACCCCCAGAAAAGACTGGGGTTGGGAAACTATCACTCCCCAAGAATAGGCCCTGTATCCCTGTATCACTGGTAGGAGATGGCAATTATAGGCTTGCACTCTAAGTCAGAATGTTTAGAGGACTTCCTCCCAGATAAGTGTACATAGCATTTCAACCTATACATATCTATTCAGAAGTAAATCTCATTGAGTTAAGTGAAGCTGACTCCCGGTGTGTATAGAATTGCAGCCTTAATAAGGTTAAGGCTGCTATGAATGATAATAACAAAGCAGTTGCATTTTTAAAACCTGCAATGTTAAGTCACTTAAAGGTGATTTTTTTGTGTGTGCACAGGAGATACATGATTTCATTTCATTTACTTTGCACTTTAGCAGCTGTTTGAAATTGTCATCTGCAGCAAGATGTTCTACATATTTCTGTCTAAGGCTCACATTGTACAATGGGAGTTGCATGTCCTCGTTGCAAAATTGTATAATTTAAACTAAAATGAAATAATATAGGAAACAGATTAGAGTAATTTGAATGTATTTGAAGCACTCTGAATGTTTGAGCAATGGTTTTAAATTCAAAAGTTCCTTGACTGCTTTTCCATAATAGTCAAATCCACGAAAATAATACAACAAAATTACAGCTATCGCTACAATTTTATAACAAAGAAAAGTAAACTAGTTTATAGTTCTCTCCTTTCCAAAGTGTTAATGCTGTGCTTTGTCTAGAGTTTTACTATTTAGACCAATTTGGTATAATCTCAATTTTTTTTACAGCTTCCTTCTGGGATTTTTGGCATACAATTCACATTGACTAGAGAGATTTGTACTCTCAGCTCTCATAGGTGCTTTTGAAAACAACCCCAAGAGGTTTTTCTGTAAGAGTGCTTAGTGCCAGCAAAGCTCCCATAATTTCCAAAGAACATGGTTCCAATTTAGTCACCAGAATTAAGTGGGCAGGTTTTCAGAAAGCCAAGCATTTTGTTCATGGCGGCTGCAGGGTCCTTAGTGCCTGGGGAGTTTGACACATCATTGCAGTGCTTAATAGAGGCTGTGATCTTTTAAAGACCAGGTCTTCTACTTTAGACTTTTGCTTATAAGTACATCTTTTTCATTTCAGTAATATGTACTGCACAGCAAAGGTGCTTAGGACTGCAGTCATTGCTATTCATTACATTAATTTGAATCCTTTAATAATAAAAGTTCATTGTAGTTTTAAAGTTCTGGCATTCCCCTTTCCATGGCTTATTTTCTTCTCCATAGCTCTCCAAGAGGCCACTATCTGTCATTCAGAAGGGAAAAAATTAATCAAGGCAAGGCTTCAGGCACTATCAGCACAATCCTCTGAATACTCAGAAGTAAGCCCCAACAAATTCAAGGGGACAGATCTATCAGGTTCGGTTCTCCCAGTTTCTTTCTTTTCCAGTTTTTTCATTGCTGGACCAAACATCCTTGGGAAAATTCGCCAGAATTTTAGTGTAAATTTCTGGTAATGAGCATATTTTTGTATGAAGCTTTGATAGATGTACATATTTTCACAAGGTATTTTCCCTTATAATGCATTTTGTATGGAATTTTCACAAATATTAAATCTACTTCTCCCTCAGTATTTGCATTTTTATAAGCATTGGTTGGAGAGCTGCATCGCAAAATTTTGAAAAGTGCTAATTTCAAAGGATGGCTGTGATTTTGTCCTTATGGGGATAGGAATGTGAATGGAGTGGATTTGCCTTTAAATGCAAATTGAATTGAATAAATCCTTCCTGCTTCACATAAATTCTTCAACTTCACTTGTGGAAGGTGACCTGGTAGCATGCTCACTGTCACTGCCCCCTTATGTGATCACATGTATGATAACACTTGGAAATATAGGGTTGCTATACATCCGGAATTTCCTCGCCGAAAATCGGCTAATGTCCAGGAAAATCCAGCTGTATGGCAGCTGATGTTCTTTGTGATTTTGCAAAAACAACTCAACGACTTTGGGCAAAACTAAATATGGCAACCCTATACGAAACCCTTAAACACGTATTAATAGAAATAACACCATAACTTCCTACCTCGGTCCTTTAACGAATTTTATTTTATGAGCTGCCAGTGTTCAGCCTAGCAAGCTTGGATTGTTTCTGCTCTTATTCCTGAAATGAAATCAATATGACAACTAAGTGTTAGGAGAACATTACAATATGTGACCAAAACGGTAGCCTTTATAATTCCTGTGATATTTAGCTAATGGACTAGAACTTTTATAACCAATCATTATTTGGCTGCAGCACTGGACACAAAATCCTTACTTTAACAATCTCTTTTTTGTCTTAAAATTATTATCATTGTAGAATGTTGAGGCAGAAAGGTGATTTTATACAGCTTTTATGAAAATCGTTTTTATAATATAGAGCTATGCCAAAGCCACCTTTTGCTCTTCATCACAGAAAACCCGAATATAGTTCAAATAATAAAGAAAAACCAGTGTAGTGCACACTAATCTTTCTAATAGAATAATATCCTTCCTTAACATACAGTGGTGACAAATTTTAATAGTCTATAAGAAGTTTGCATGACCCCCGTCTCTGTTTGTGTGTGTGTATGAAATATTGTACACCTGCTGTTCACAAGTGACTTTATATTATGAATCTGTTTTGTTCTGTTTGGTAGCCAATATGAATGAATCAGTTTCTAAATGACAGATAACCCTGAATATCTGCTAAGATGGGATGAGAAGTGTCATACTTGACATGCTATGGAATATTAACACCATTGTTTTGCATAGACTTGGTTATGATCTCTATATACTGATTAGTAAAGGTAAAGGGACCCCTGACCATTAGGTCCAGTCGTGGCCAACTCTGGGATTGCGGCGCTCATCTCGCTTTATTGGCCAAGAGAGCCGGCATTTGTCTGCAGACAACTTCCGGGTCACGTGGCCAGCATGACTAAGCTGCTTCTGGTTCACCAGAGCAGCACACAGAAACACTGTTTACCTTCCTGCTGGAGCGGTACCTATTTACAGTATCTACTTGCACTTTGTGCTTTTGAACTGGTAGGTTGGCAGGAGCAGGGACTGAGCAATGGGAGCTCACCCCGTGGCGGGGATTCGAACCACCGACCTTCCAATCAGCAAGTCCTTATCTAATAAGATATTTATTGCATTGAATGTCCGTGAATGACAGCTGCTTTTCTCTGTGATGTTAATAGCAATATCTACAAAATACTAAAATTATGGTACAAAATACTTAGCATTGAATTAAAATGTATATCACTTGTACATTGCCAATATTTTTTCATCATACTGGAGTCTTTATTTAAAGGGCTTCGTTTACACTAAAAGGTAAATGCCTTAAATACTTTTGCAGAGTTATCTCAAGATCATTAAAGCTATTAACAAGCCTGGATGCCCTTCTTAGAACCAAGATATGCTGAGCAAAGTACAGTTTGAGAATGTCATTTCAGTTAATAGCATGGCTCAATCAAGGTGAATTATGCCATTTGCAATATATATTTTAATTGTTCATTGTATTTTATCTTTTTAAAAAAAATGGATGGATCATTTCCTAAAATACACAATGATGTCAATGGCAAAAATGTATTTAAAAGATGATTGGGTGTTCACCATTTTAGAGCAATTGCATGTTAGCATTTCCATATATCAAAATAGTGTTTTTTTAATCATTGTCCAAATAACAAATGATTGCTGAGCTGTTTAAAAGTTGGGGTTTTGTTTGTTTGTTTGTTTCACATTTCCATACCACAAAATATATAGGAGTAAAACAGTTCAGTCTAATATTACATTGACTTGAGGTTCATGCTGTTGGGTACCTAGATATGATTATAAGGATCTACTTGTCAATAAAGGCTGTGTGTGTGTGTGTGTGTGTGTGTGTGTGTATGTGTGTGTGTGTGTGTGTGTGTGTGTATTTAATAATAATTCCCAATGCTGTACTGCAAACAACTTCTGAAAACAAAGGAGCATCTCAAAAGCACCCTTTGATGTAAATTAATAGAACAGTACAAAAAGGAGAAAGGTTTAATTAGTGAAAAGGGCTTGTGGGGTTATAAAATAGTTTTCTAAATAATGTAGACTATGGAACCAAATGTACTTAAGCTGTCCTGGTAGTGGTTCATCGACTCAACTCTGTTCTATGAAAAGCACAAGACAAAATGTGTACCTTATAGTGCAAGTCAGTGCAGAGAAAGAAATATTGCGGGGTCAAGCATCCCGGGTTCCCACTGGCTCTCTAGTGAGCAGGTGAGAAAATGCAAACTGAATTGAGTTGGGGTGGAATTGCCCAACAAGCAGCCAGAGAAAGGCTCTCCCAACTGAGTCCTGCAGTATTTCCTGACTGTGGATTTTGGATTTTTTTTCTTTGTGTGGACAACAGCTGAATCTGTGGGCTGGGATTGAGAAGCATTGTTATATAGTGGTTCCATCCCTACCTGCGTGGTCAGTTCCAGAACATAGCATTGCTGAAGCCTGTCTAGTGTGTTAAGGTGTCTGCATCTTATCCCTAACTGGGAGAGACATTCCAGAGATTTGGAGAGAGTTACCATCAGCATGCTCATGACACTCAGCTCCATTTCCTCTTGTCATTTGAGTCAGCTGTGACTGTGAAAGTGATGAACCAGTGTCTGGATGAAGCTGTGGACTGGATGAAGCTAGTAAACAAACTCCAGATCTAAAATTGAAAGAAAAATCTAGTTTAAGATTACAGCAGATTCCTTCAGCAATTTCTGTGAATATTCAGTTTCAGTTGACTTCCTTTGTATTACCTCTACTACTTAAACAGTCGTGCTATATTTTTGTGACTAATACAAAATATATTTTTTTTGTAAATAAAGAGGCTGTAGAACTGAGCTGTGGAATTATGTGAGACGTCCCTAGTAGCTGAAGCTATAGCTCGTACCTCATTAATACTTCAGTTGGTACGCCTTCACTTCCCTCAGCTAGTCTTTGGGCCAAATCTGACAATACTTGACCCCGATCTGGTTCATATGCATAGTTGGAGAGAAGCCAGGGCTTCTATCAGCACATTTGCCCAACATACTGTTTGTCAACCTGGACATGACACATCCACTTGCTCTGTGCCTAGAAAGCACAGATCCAAAAAGTTGTACGCTTGACCTGTGGTTCCCAGGCACAGGTCCAAGGAGTTTTCCTCTTGCCCTGTTCTTTTCCCAAGGAAATCCTGCTATTTAGCTGTAAATTGGAGCAAACATCAATCTGGAGAAAACCCGGATTGCTGTTTGCTCTGAATGAGCACTAAAGAGCAGTTTTCTCCAGGGGAAAGCAGCAGGCCAAGAAGAAGTGTGAATAAATTCCCTCTTAGGTCCATTAATTAATTAACCAGTCTTTTTTGAAAGGAACTTCGTTGGAGATAACCTCTGATGTCTGCAAAAGTGGATGAGTTGAGGTGATTCTCCTGCATAACTATGTAGCTAAGGTGAAGGAGATTTTTTCCTCTGTATTAGATTGTGGTGATGTTGCTTTGAATGCATATGTCTGTGTTTTATTATGCCATGAAAATGCCTCTATTTTTACCACAGAAGATCTAGTGAAACTAGATCAAATCTCTCCTGCTAAGTAAATTCTAAGAGCCATCCGGCATGTCCCTCCAAACATAAAACATTTCATGTCATGAATAAGGGCATCTAGAATTCTGCCATAATTTTGAGTTGTACCGGGAGATGCTGCCATTTAACAACAACCATTTCAACAGCTTGAGGTCAGAACTAAGACTCTGAGTAGTTGGCTGACTACCAAGCAGTCTGCCAGTGCTCCCGTTTCACATTGCATGGGGTATATGTTGAACATCCTTCAATATCCTGCCCAGTCATGTGGCAAATCATTTCAATTACACAGCAAAAATCTTTGGGCCAGCTCTTCAGGTGATGAATTCAACATTACTTGCTTTACACCAGCTGAGTGATTCATCTTTGCAAATACGTATTCAAGCTGACAAGTTAGGGTCTCTCACACTTGGAAGCCTAGCGTGGCTGCTGATTATGTACATTGGTGATGATGTTTTCATTTGCTAAATTAAAATAAATGTGAAGATCTAACAAATGCTGGTTGCACTTCTAAACACACATACAAACAGTAGTTTCCATTAACTTCCTTTAGATTTATATGTTCTGGGACTTCTACTGACTATAGGACGGAGGCATAAACCTGTTATTTTGTACCAGAATTGTAAATTGCTCTGAAACCATGGAGTTTTAGGTATGAGCGCTAGATGATTATTTATTGATGTTTTGTGCTGTTTTCATTTCCTTTGCTAAAAATGTGCTTTTGTAAGAAGTTGAACAGCTGAGCCTCTTGGCAATGCCCTAAATAATATAAACACCAACAGTGTTACAACCTATTTACAATTTCTCAAACAATCGCCAAGTAACACACTCATTTCTCATATTTCATTAAAGAATACATAAACAGATGGGAGCGGGGAGGTAATATCTGCTTACATTAGTGGAGCAGGCTACCTTAGAAGGTGGTGGACTATCCTTCATTAGAGACTGTTAAGCAGATAGGTGGTCATTGATCAGGGATGCTGTAGCAATGGATATCCTGCCTTGGCAGGAGGGTGGACTACATGACTTTTGGTGCCCCTTATAATGCTACAATTTGCTTTTAATCAGCTGATTTTGAAGAATTTTACAGACTCTGCATTCCTATTTACAATGAGAAAAATGCATTACAATTTTGCAGATGGGGAATTGAGGCTACTAATGTCACATATCCAAGAAGGGTTCATATTCACATTTCTCTGGACAACAGCCCACCCTGCCTGCCACATGACTTATCTTTATGGAAATGGAGGGAAGTGATGAATAGCTGTTCAAAGGGGTTAAAAACTTAAAAATAATCCCACTGAGAAAACCCAAGCCGTGGTGCATCTCAGCCTGATAAGAATGTACCAGATACAAAACTGGCTTCAAAATCACTGAAGTATTAATAGCTTCGGCTGATGAATGTTCCCAAAATTTGTTCAGATCATAACGTAAAGGTCAAAGAAAGAATCCTTGGCCCTTATACAAATTGCCTTCTGAACTCAGTCTTGTAGTTTTCTTTTCTTACCAACAGGTGGCAAAAAATTATTTTGCTTCTTCAGCCTATAATTAAAATATTATTGGTTTGTAAAACACAGAATCCAGTATAAAAGCAGAATACAAGAAGTCATAATACTATCCAATAATATTGGTGGAAGGAAGGAAAATGGGAATTATGGGTTGGATCATATTGTCATATTGAGAGTAGCCACCCCCCCCCCCAATTCCTGACTTAAGTCCCACAGATTTCATATGACACTCCTGCTCTGTACAGTGGTACATCTGGTTGCGAACGGGATCCATTCCGGAGCCCAGTTTGCAACATGAGCAGGACACAACATGTGTCTGTCCATCTGTGCGTGCGGGGGTCACAATTTGCCACTTCTGCGTGAGTTGCAAAACCCGGAAGTAACCCGTTCCATTACTTCTGGATCACTGTGGGACGTATCCTGAAAGAATGTAACCTGAACCGAACGTAACAAGATGTATGAGTATATTTATAAACACAATATGATGCATATCTAAACTGCTATTTATTACACAATAACAATTATGTTAGACATTTTGTTACATCGACGATAATATGCAATGTTATTGGCTGATAGTGTTGACTACTATCAGAGAGTGGACAGATCCTCTAAACATTAATATTTATAGCTGACATCTAAAGAGTACTCTTTAGTATGTGCTAACTGTGACTTTTTCTCCTTTGAATAGCAGATTTCATACACCTGAATACCATAGCACAAATACAACTCTTTAGTCCTAGAGACGTTTGTCACATGACATTTAAGGGGGGAGATTGTAATGGAAAGGACTGCTTATTGTCATTCTGGCAACAAGTGGAGCTTGCAACCTGGCATGGCTGCTGCTGAGACAGAGGTGGTCTTCTGCCCCCCCATCACTTCCTCCTCCACTGGCCACATGGGTTGCTGGGGCTCACCCATGGCTGGGCCAATCACAGGTGAGCTGGGGAACATGATTTGTGGGGCAGATCAGAGTGAAGACTTCAGGTGCTAGGTTTCATTCTGGTCCCGGCTCAGCAGCTCAGTCAAAGCTGGTTTCCCTACTCGGCTCTGCCCAATGCTTAAGACCTTGCTATGGAAATATTCTGTTGCTGCATTTTGGGCCAGGGACGGATTTGCCTGCAGACAAATTGGGCTCGCCTGTAGGTTGTGCCTACCTTATAGTAATTGTCACAACTTTTTGGCTGCTAAGGATTTGGATTGGAACCATAGCCTATGTTGGTGGAGAGACACTCCATCCACCCTGCTCCAAGGAATCCCAATGCCCAGAAGGGGGCTGGCCCATAGCACCCAAAAAATAATTTTCGAGGGATTTGACATACATCACAAGGCAATTCTTAACCTAAGATTGACCCTGCCATATAATCAACCAGCAACTGGGTTGGCTGATTCAAGATACATGCCCAATGGTTATGCCAAAGCCTACTTACACCTGTAACCAATAAAATTGTGGCCTGTTTGATTCTAAAATGCTTGTCATGTGGGTGCTTATTGCAGCTTCCTATGGTTTGCCTCTAGACCTATGTATATTACATGAAAGTTATGATCCTCCTGCATGTACATATCTTAAGACAATTTTTTTAAAAAAAATCTTAATAGTAATCAGAGTCTACTACTAAGCCATTTGTGTGTGTGTGTATGTATTCACATCAACACGAGAAAGGAAAGACTACACAATTAGGAAAAGAATGAGCTCTTGCTTACAAGAGCCATTGAACTTTATTATGAAGCATTGCCCTCACTTTGCTCTTCATTCAGATTCAGTTTCATGAATAAAAACACCCATTCATATACACCTTATAAAAATAAGAGTGCTCGAAGCTCATTAGGTCAGAATGTAAATTATGAAGAAGCCACTCTGAGTCCAGTAATAATGAGCAGAAGAAGTATTGTGGTAACATAGGTGTTAAGTTAGATAGCAAAAATGAAAAAGTACCTAATCACAAATTTAAATGAACAAGCACAATAGAAGATAATCCCCACTATCTGAGGATTATCCACGCTGGACTTCCTGTATCTTTTTTAATTTTCTTTTTGCTGATTTAGGCCCTCTATCTCAGCACACAGAAATGTCTCTCTAGTCAGTACTGAATGAACCTCTTACATATTTCTAAAACTATATAATTGGGGGATAAAACAAGGAGATGGCTCTCTATTTCACCAGTGAGCAACCTATTATATACCTCCATCTACTGGTTAGTGGGATATCCTGAGTGAGCGTGGTTAGTTACAAATTTACTGAATGACCTACCAGTACATGGAAAGTATTTTTCATTATTTTAAAAGAACATGAAAAATGCAATAAGAGGATTGCATGTAACTGTATTTTTTTGGCTTGAAAAAGGTACTGTGTATTTGTTGGAAAGCTGCAGCTGAATGCATTCCCCACCCCACCAGCATTCTCATGTGATGAAAATGACATGTGTAGCAGTTCCTTCATTTTCACAGTATATGCAATATTGCTTTACAGTAAACAAACTAACCAAACTTTATCCAATAACTTTGCATGTAAAACCATTTCTAAGCATCCCACACCTGGGGAGAATAGATAAAATACATTGCTCATTGTTTCATCAAGACTAAGATTCTAAGCACTTAATAAGTAAAGTAAATTATATTAAACCGCTGGGATTTGCTTCCAGATAAATGAATTTAAGCTATGCGTGTTATCCATATTTTCTTTTTGTGAGATTAATACTCAACAACATCCAGGTGAAATATATTTGAGGTCATCAGAAAGCATAGAACTTTTGTTTATAGCATGGCAGTAGTCAGCCATATGATTATAGGAATAGAAACTGTTTTGTAAAAAGGTGAAGAGTTTATCAAAAAAGGATAGTGGATCTGAAGGGAGTTCCAGCTGTGAATCTCTGGAGTTCTTTTAGCTACATTGTACTCTGGATAGCCTGTTTGTTGCATCCACTGGAGACAGTGCGCCGACACCCTAGATGTGTACAAACAGTTCCCTGGTGATTTCCATGCCAAAAAGCATCCCACATCAGTATAACAGGCAATGCAGCAGGGTACATGGGAGGCTAAACATCAGGGGAGTGAGGTGCAATTAGCTGCTCTACTTTAGGGATTTGAAATGACAAAATGCTGTTAGACTGTAGAGACTAACGAGTTTATTGCAGTGCTTTCTCTGACAAGAGGCAACGCTATCAAAAAGAATGATAAGGGTTCAGAATATATAGGGCAAAAAAGAAGAGTGGCAGATGAAACTGATGGAGCATGCAGAGATGGAAAAACTGACGAGGAAGATCCAAAACCAGGATTGGAGTAAATTCGTAATTTATTTAAAAGACCACTGTAAACAGTTAAAATCTCTGGCAGGGATGTAATGTAGAATTATTTATGATAATAATGGTTATTTAACAGATGGATAAGGGTAAAAGATGCAGCAAAGTTAATCTTAAATATGGAACCCATGGAGAGAGGGAAGGAGGTCTGAAGATTCAAAAGAACCTTGTACTTTAATGTTTGAAATGCTTATGTTAAATTTTATAAAACTATGAAAAAACCAATATTTATTTTTTAAACCCAGAATATATAGGGCACCATCCAGTACAAAGTATTTCCTACCTCTCTTTAATGAACACTGGTGCTCATGAGCAGTAGCCCTGCCAAAACACCTACCTGATGTACCAGGACCATGCTATAGGATTGCATTTGTAATGTGAGGGGGTGACAAGGCAGAAGGGAGGCTGCATGTCAATATCAACTAGCCTGTATTTTCAAGAGGGCAGGGTGGACGTTCGCTCTATAGGACACACTTTTTCCACTCCAAAAATTAAGGGGATATGTGTGTGCGTCCTATGATGCAAATGCAGGCTCCTTGGCTTCAGCGATAGCAAAGCTGTTATGTACTGAGTTAAATAGGATCCAAACTGCAGCAGTCTGATTGGTCCTAGAACAATAGGATCCAAAAGGCAGCAGTCTGATTGGTCCTAGAACAATAGGATTCAGAATGCAGCAGTCTGATTGGTCTTAGAACAATGCAGCAGTATGATTGGTTGGCAGGAACCACCCAATCATGTCCAGATAGAAGTGAATCCACAACCTGATTGGCTTATAGTAGAATTCCAGAATTAGCCAATCATGTGCAGCCCATTGTGTAAATAATGTATATAAAGCAGATACCTTGAGGGGACTTTCATTCATTCCTCCTCACCACTATGAGCTGAATAAAGAGCATGAAATCACTTTGCAACTCTGAGTATATTTCAAACGCGAAGCCTCCGAAGTACAGAGGGAGCGGTCCCTCTCTCGCTGCACTCCTAAGGCTTCAGGGATAGCCGCCTGAAGCCTTTGGAGCTCAGCGCAAGTTCCTGCTGCGCTCTGCAGGCTTCGGGTTCCTTTTGCTGAAGCCGGGAGAGCAAGACTCTCCTGGCTTCAGCAGAGAGGGAAAGCTGCGCAGTGCCCCTTCAGCCAAGCGGGAGGAGAAATGGAAGGGGCTCCATTTCTCCTGCCACTTCGCTGAAGGGGTGCTGAGCAGAGAGGGGGAGATTTTTTTTTCTTGTTCTCCCCCTCTAAAACAAGGTTCGTCCTATGGTCCGGTGTGTCCTATAGAGCAAAAAATACGGTCGGTGGAAGCCTCCTGAGTGAGAGGTGGGAAGATAAGGGGAATGTCAGGGGTGAAAGTTCTGGTGACAGGAGCCAGCTATTATGGGAGGAACTGTAAGGCTGGATGAGAGGCAGTTTGGGGGACAGCATTGTAACATAATTGCCCCATGCATATTCTACTTTTGTGCTTTGTGGCATTGGGAGGTGGCAGATTTAGTATGAGTGTGGGGCAAAGTTTTGCCTTCCCTTTTGCTGGGTTATTTTAGCTGCCTGGATGGGTGCATCTTATTAGATTGGTTTTATGTAACTGTCTATGCTGTTTTAAGGATGAAATTTTATTATTATTATTTAGTTTTATTATGTTACGTATTTTACTTTTTGACTTGTGAACCACACTGATTTTTTTCAAATAAAGAGTGGTATATAAAGGAACCTAATAATAAATGGTTAAATGTAGAGCTAAACCATCCGTGTTGCACCATACATACATAAAGTATGCACCAAGAGGGCCTCAAATGTCACTTGCAATCAGATAACTTCTTACAATCCACTCATAATCTTAGTTCTTCAGACCCTGACAAATGCAGTGATCAACATCCATTTGTGGATTTCACAGCCTGTAACTCCAACTGCCTTTTGGTCTTGCCACTTTTTTGAAGCATAGCAAAAGTGGAATATTTCCCTATGGGTTTCTATGTCTCTCTCTGTGTGTTCCCATTTAAAATGACCTTCTGTAAACAAGGATATGCATGATGTCAGGTTCAAATACAATCTCCGGGACAGAACCACCTGTGGAATAGAATATGAAGCTAAAAACAAAAGTAACCAGGCAGTTCCTCTCAAAAACCTGTTCTCAGCTATCCTCTCCTCAATTGTTTGTTAGAACCATTGTATGCTATTCAGAATCCACTATAATAAAGGTTTGCCTCATGTAGGCCAATTTCTCCTTTACTTTTCTCTCAAGACCAGGTGACAGAAATACCTTCTCTTTCTCTTGCCATTTTAGGAATGGCATGTCCTGTTTCACCACCTGAGGCAAAATAGGAAAGTGCACCCCCACACCATCATGGCTGCCCTCCTTCTAAGCTTTGCTTACTGGGGTCATGCAGCTGTAGTGGCAGTAGGTGGGTCACCTACAGGAGTGCCACCTCCCAAAATGGCTGCTTCAGTCTGCCTCATAGGCAGGCAAGCCGTGCTCCATGTGCCAAAGCCTGATTTGGGCATTTAAAGTTCCCATGAGTTAATCCCTTCAATCACACACTGAAGTCTTATATGGGACATTGATAACCCCCATGTTCAACTACACAGGAGCATGGAGCAGGCCTGTGCTTAATAGCTCTTCCCTCACCATTGTGGACTCCTTCTCTGAAATGGAGGTTCCAGATTCTGGGGAGCCTTTGTGCATACAATCATATGTGAAATCTGGCTCTCCACCAACATTTGCACTCTCAGTGTGGACATCAGGGAAGGATAATGTCAGGGAAGGATAATGGTTGCTTGGTGCAAACCTGCTCCTCTTAAGAACATAAGACCAGAAGAGAAGCCCTACAAGATCATGTAGCCTAATATTTTTGATAGCGGCTAACCAAATGCCCATGGGCTTGAGTGCAACAGCCCTCTTTCCTGCTGTGCTTCCCAGCAACTGCCTCTAACAATGAACATAGCCATCATGGCTCATAGTCCTGGAAAGCCTTATCCTTCATTGAGTTTGTGTAATACAGTCATGTTGCTGGCCATCACTACAGCTGTCTCCTGGGCTGGATCTAGACATATCAGAGAAGCGATTCAGTTAAATGTGTTTTAAACTCATACAGGGAAATCAGGTAGGGAAAGACAGAACTCCACAGCACCATCTGGGGTTACACTGTTATAGCGCATATACAACACATATAAATACTTTTTTAAAAAACCAATCTAGCTGAGTCCCTGCTGAATACACCAGCTATTTGGACCCTTATAGGGCTTCAGTATATTGTGCAGAATGACACAGAGGGGTGGTTGCAGTCATTTCCAAGCAAACCTCAAATGGTCTTGAGCCCCTAGCTTACTTTAGGTAAAATCTACATGAGAAGTCTATAAAGAAACCTGTGGTATTATTATGGAATATTACAGATTATGGCTGATGAGCTCTGTCACATTTAGTGTGGCAGCAGTAATACTTTGGAACTCGCTGCCTATTGATATCAGGCAGGTGTCTTCACTGTATTTTTTTGGCACTTGCTGAAGCCATTCTTATTTAGACAAACCACCCTAGATATTTAGAAAGTTTGTATGAGTTTTCATTGGTTTTAGTTTAGTCTATTGTAGCTTTAACTTTTTGTACAGTTTAATTTTTTATTCTTTTTGTGATAATTTTTTTAAAATCTCTATTCTAAGCCATTTTGAGGTTTTTTCATCAGCACAGGAACTGGAACTATCACACTCCCTTCCAATTTGGCCTTTGGTGAAACCTGGTTGCAGAAATGTGAGTTTTTCCTGCCTGAGAATTTTGCCAGTTTTTGTCAACCCTCACAGATGGTTTTGTTTTTATTTCCCTTAGAATTTCTTACATTTCATACAAGCAGGAATTTCCAATCTCACCTTAAGTTTTGACTAGTTACAACTCTTACTTCCCTACTTTATCTTGGGTTAGGAGGTCCACATCATTGCTGTGGCACCTCTCACTATTGCTGCTCTGCTGTCCTACATAGCTTACATATTAGATAGGCTCAGCCTCATTGGCACATGTTCTAATCCATGTATTCAGAGCAGATGCTATTTCATAATGTTAATATGCTGTGGGAGATGGGAGGGGGGAGTCACCTAGTGGGCACTGAAATCACTAAACAGCAAGGTTAGGTCTATAGTTCCTATGCAAAAAAGTGTCTTTTTTTGCCAGTGAATCCATTAAATAAGCTATTGTATAGTTTCACAACACATATTTTATTATTCAATTAGCTGCGTGTGAATGCATATCAAGAATGTGAATGGACTGATAGATTTCAATTTAAATAGTTCAAACAGGATTAAAAACACTCAGAAGAGGGAAGCTTAATCCTAGAGAATTTTCTTTAGCATGTAATACAAACAGCTTTCTCAGAGCAAATCTAACTTCAGACAGGTTGTTGTTGTTGTTTTATAGTAAAGGTAGTTTAGGTTTGTTTGTTTGTTGTTGTTGTTTTAAAAAATCACCTTTAGAGGATAGAAAACGATTTTGTCAAGAGTTGCAACAGTTAATCTAGGTGGAAGAAGCTGAGGCTGAGGAATATTATGTGATAACTTACTGCTTTGTACCCTTAATAAAGCATGAACAGCAGAATATTATTTATATATACAACGATGCTGTGTCCTTGGATCAAAATGGAACATATATATCATAGCAGCGTGTGTGCGTGCACACGCACACCTGTGTGTGTGCATATACCTGAGGTGTTCCTCTCTGCTAGAGTTCTCACAGGAACTCAAGTTTGACATCTTGTCTGAACTGACTGAAATAAATTGCTCTGTATGTCCCAGTGGTTATTTTGTGATCCAGTCTTTCCATTTCTCCTGAAACCTCCACTCAGGAATGGAAGCATGTATTCTCAACCTGGGTGGATTTTACCTACCTCTAACAGTCACAAGAGGGACATCTGTCTCATTTTCTTTTTAAAAACTTTGTCAGCACTAACATGAGTGGCAGGTCTTGCTAATGAATTTTTGCTGGCTTTTTTTTTTTTAAAGGCACCACTGCAATGTCTTCAGTGGTATTCAGACCATTGTATTGCAGGTACCGGTACTTCTGTTTGGATGAAACAACTGCAGGACGCATTTGTCTCCAAAATTAAGTGGCTTGAACCTAGGAAACCTACAAGTTTGGTTATCTGGAAGAGGCACTATTTTGGAAACGCTTCTTGCATTTCAGACCGATGTGTGGTAATTTTTCAGCAACACATATATTCTAGTCATTTTGCTGCTTCTATACATCAAGTGACTGTTGTCATAAAAAATTAAATGGGCCTATTTCAGTACGAAAGGAATATATATGTCTTTACTAAATGAAATTGAAAGGAGGGGTATTTCCGACTGTTATCTCTGTGTTGCTACCGTTATTATGATGTATAAAGTGTAATGCTCTTAAATCCCCAGTTTTATCTTCAATGCATTCAAGAATGGAGCTGGTTAAGGATATTCCACTTTTTTTTCTAAAAGCCCCCACACCCAATCCCTGGTTCTGAAATCTCACTGTTCTTACCAAGAATAGCATACCTGACTACTGAAATACAACGTGTCTTTCAAAAAGAAGCCTTTCTCTCTCCTATACTTCTCCTCATCCATGCCTCAACTTGTACCCATGAATTTACAGGCACCATTAAGTTCTGTGGATTCTAAAACATGAGTGGTTATTTGATGTCTTCTCTTCTGTTTTCTGCTTCCAAGGGGTCATCTTTTCCAAGCCCCACTCCCCCAGATAATAAGCATCATTTTTGCTTTTATAGAAAAATATACAGCTGTGTACATGAGGACCAAGATTAGGGGTAGCTGCACCCTGTGTATGAATCTCCTAGAGGCACAATGCCCCTAAAAGCACAAAGGTTACAACACCTTTCCATGGTAAAGGCACATCTATTGTTGACATTGACTAATAGTGGATCCAGTGGATTCAGGCAGGGATCTGAAGCCACCTGGAGATGTTGGGGATTGAATCCTAGACCTTTTGCATGCAACACGTCTTCTTCAGCACTGAGCTACATCCCCTCCCCTAGATCAGCCCATTTCATCCCAGTACCCTAAACTGTCCCTTGTTTCATTAAGACCTCCTGTTTATGGCCAACAATTGCAATGCTTAGTAGAGCTGCATATACAGAGGGTCTCTTATCCAGTACAGGAATCACTGTGGCTCTTAACACCTGTGAACTAGTCACTATGCAATGAAAAATTAAATGACTCAATAGTACAGGTTTCTCAAGCTCCAAAGACCAATTATGGATGGTAAAAGTAAAGTTCTGAATAATACATGGTCTTTAGTAAAAATCACAGTGACAGACATTCAACCTTAGGGATTAGTTTACATTTGCTTAGGTTTTCAAGTCTGTCAGTACAAGGATGAGAGCTGGCTTAAACTGGACTGTGAAATTAACCTTCATTTTTCTGCAGTTTGTGGGAGAGGGGAGTGATGGAAGAAAAAATCTGGCAGTTGAAAAGATTTATTCAGATAATCAGGGTGGAGGAATTTTATGCTACAGCAGTACACAAAAATGCACCATTCTACTCACATAGCTGATGAAGGGATATAAAATAAAATCTGGGAGTAATTTCTTCATTTTGATTTTGGCTCTGGTAATTAATCCCAATTTAATTTACAGCGACTGCTGCTATGTTGCTTTTTATCATTTTGATACTTGCTGCTTGCATGTCAAGTATTTTTTTTCTAATATCCTCCGTTTCTGAGATTTTGGGCTTTTTTGCCATTTTATTGTTTTATAGGCACCCTCACCAAGTAGTTAATAAAGCGATACATTCATCTTTCTCCTGCACCAGTGAAGAATGTTGTTTTATCCCACAAGGTCAGTGTTCCCACATGTTGACTATTCTCTGAATTATGCCTAGCCTGGCTGACTGCAACTGTACAACAATTAGAGGACAACGTCATCTGTTAGTCTAATTGTGCAGTTCCCATCACATCACATTTACAGGAACTTTGCCTCAGATTACCATCATAGAATAGACTTGTGGGGGAAGGGGAGAATGAAAAACAATAAAGATACTTAATGATGTCTGAAGAAACAAGTTCTCATTTACCAACTGTCAGAGCCCACTCCCAAAAGCCAGCTGGGGTCTTCAGAAAAGAAAGTGTAATTCCGCTTAGTGTTTTAAAAATCTGGAAGCAGTCACAATTTAGTCCCTCTTTAGCTAAAACAAAATAAAATATATCAGTTGGCTATGCTGGATGGGACAAAGGGAAAATGGAATGCAACAACCTCCAGAGGCCACCATTTTTGCTACCCCTGGCCTACTGAATTCAAATGGGACTTGCTTCTCAGGAGACATGCATAGGATTGTACCGTTAGAGTCAGAGATGCTGCTGCATTAATGCCACACGAAAAAAAGCTCAAAGTAATAGCATTCTAAAATAAACAGTAGCTTTAAAGGGAAATGGGATACATGAATAATGCAAAACATTCTCTCTCTCTCTCTCTTTTTTTAAAAAAGTAATCTCTCCCTCCACAATAACAGTGTGGGGGATGTTACTCATTAATATATAGATTCTTAGCAAACATTGCTGAAAATGAGCATCCAGCAACAAATTATATTACAATAGGGGTATTTGCACATGAAACCAATGTTTGAAAATACAAATCAAAGTTAAAGGCTATAATGAGTTACTTCTTCTATCCATCACATTAAAGTTTATATCGAGGCATCTGCAATTCTGTTAAGAAGTAAGTGATCCATTAATATTTTATAGTGGTATTCAGGTAAATATTTTCCACTTGCGGCATTTCACAGATCATGTAAACTGTCAAAATTATTTTGTTTCCTTTTCTATAAGCTTGCTTATGTTTTTTTTTTTGTGTGTGTGTGTGTGTGTGTGTGTGTGTTGT
The DNA here is from genome assembly GCF_964106915.1 of Podarcis gaigeae. Taxonomy (NCBI): domain Eukaryota; kingdom Metazoa; phylum Chordata; class Lepidosauria; order Squamata; family Lacertidae; genus Podarcis; species Podarcis gaigeae. The sequence goes on along the minus strand of NC_139685.1, from coordinate 46,725,945 downwards.
ATTGTATATACAGTACACACACACACACACAGAGAGAGAGAGAGAGAGAGAGAGAGAGAGAGAGAGAGAGAGAGGCGTAACCTAAGCTGTAGGAAAATGTTATGGTGGAATTTTTGTGGTCCTAACCCAAATGTCTATAAAAAGTCAGAACATCTATTACTATGCAATTTGCAGTTTACTATTTCCCTGTTAAACATTTCATTGATGTCTATTCACAAGACCAAATGAAGCTATTTGACGAAGGGAAAAGCCGTACTAAACCATGGTATATAAAACTTTATTCTTCAAAGATTCAGGTAAGCATATGGTATAGAATGCACCAGAGTGCACCTTTTCCATCTGACTGTATCTTCTTTAAATGGACATGAGATAGTTTGTTTTGAACTGTTCTCAGCATCTCTTTGTACAACATCCCTCTTAGTTATCTCCTGATCTACATAATTACACAGTCCACATCGCCCCCAAAATACAAAAGTTGATTAAATAACACTTTTTAGCATAACCAGATTTCCTCAATGGAATCTATGACAATGAAAATTTCTGTTCATTTTGAAGAGTCTGGTTAGCATATATTTACACTTTGCAGAGTGCTTTATTTATTTTCAGTAGACATACTGTGGTTATTTTGTGCAGAAATCTGAACCCCTGAAAATGGAGCTGGGAGATTAGAGCTGGAATGCTTCCCTGTGCAATATCTGAGTTTCATCCAGTGATTCTAATCAGAGACAGATTCTCCAGTAATTCATATTGGTTCAGTGCCAGTGCACTTGTGATAGAATAATCTGCCTGAATGTATGCATAGAAATAAAAATGGAAAAAATGAATATAATGCCACTGGCTCACCTAACTCCTGGAATATCTACCATATCATTACCTTAAAAATGTTTCTCACATTATCTATATAGTCAGTTGGGCATAAGGTTATCCCTCATAACACCAGAATTGACCATGATGTTTCAGAAAACAAACATATTTTGCTGAATTCTTGCATCTCCCTATTTCCAATAATTTGCCACCTATAAAATGATTTTAAAAGAGTGTTGTGAAGCTACTTGAAGTGAACATGTATCTCTTCCCATTTCCTTTTATTTTAGCTGAGATTATCAATGTTTAGTTTGGTAGCCTGTAGGCAACATCCAGCCTGTGAGACTGTTTTGTCCAGGTCCCATGACGCTATTTTAAGTTTTGGGTGTTGTCTTGTTCCAGCTTCAAACAGGCTTCTGGCAGGATGCCATCAACTGTGGGCAAAGGGGCACAACATACTTCTGAGTAATTAAACTGTCTGGCACCAGCAATGGTTCCGACTCATTAGACACTGGAGCTAGCCAAGGAGCCGCCAAGGAAACGGATAAATTTGAAAAATTGGGATACCTGCTTGCACCACGACCATTGCTCTAAAGTAAAAAGGGTAAAGGTTAAAGGTCTCTTAGAAAGTTAAGTCCAGTCAAAGGCAACTATGGGGTTGCGGCACCCATCTCACTTCAGGCCAAGGGAGCTGGCATTTTTCCACAAACAGCTTTCTGGGTCATGTGGCCAGCATGACTAAGCTACTACTGGTGCATGGAGGACCTTGACGAGTGCCAGAGCACACAGACATGCTATTGACCTTCCCGCTGCAGTGCTACCTTTTTATCTACTTTCACTGGTATGCTTTTGAACTGCTAGATTGGCAGAAGCTGGGACAGAGCAACAGGAGCTCACCCCATCACACGGATTCGAAACACTGATCTTCCAATTGTCAGGCCCAAGAAGCTCAGTGGTTTAGACCACAGCATCTACCGCATCCCTGCTACATGCTCTGCTACAGCATGGTCTGTACCGAAGTAGCTGGCTGCTTACCCCTTAGTACTAAAGGCTTATGAAGTTGGCAGTGCCTATCAATAGTGCTTGGGACCAAGTGGGGAAAAGCACTATATGTCAGGGTGCTGTCAGTGGCTTCAGGCTGCTTGCCCAGGAAAGTGTAATGACAAGGAAAAGTTTCTTACAGTTCTTCCCCACCCAAACTTTACACAGAGAGGCTATAGAACCCAGCCTCTTAGATAATGGTGTTATCCTGAGTGAATCTCCACCCCCTTTCTCTCCCCCTTTCTCATTTATCATCATCATCTCTTCTTAGTGGGTGATGCTAAGTGCCCTCTGTCTTCAGGCTCTTTGCTCTCCTACTTTTAAGGTGTGCCAGGTTCTGAAAGATGGTGGCATGCTTTCTAGTGACAATGTGTCAGCCAGCTGCTGCTCTGGCTCTGCCTGCTCCTCCTCTCCCATTATTTCCCAACTTTTCCCCTCATCTGCATCTGAGCTGTAACCTCCCGCAAATTCCTGTTGTAAATCTATATTGTCTTCCTCTTCCTCCTCCCTGGAAGGGTCAGGATGGGGAGGCAGTCTCCACCACTCCTCCTCCTCTGCCCAGCACCTGACATTTACAATTTAATTCTCTTTTAAAGAATAGAAAGTAAAGGAAAATAAGTGCTTTTAAATTTGGCGATGATATTGATAGCATATGTATTGAGCAAGCAGTACTGCCCTTCGAGTCCAAAAACACAGCAGCACCAAAGGGATCCTCAGTAGATCAGATCCATTAATTTATAGTCATAATTTTATTGCCTATAGTGTATGGGTTTCCGGGCGCTCTGGCTTCCGTCATGATGTTCTGTTGCACCAGAAGCGGTTTAGTCATGCTGGCCACATGGACAAACATGTGGACAAACATCAGCTCCCTTGGCCTGAAAGGAAGATGATTGCCGCAATAGTTACCTTTGACTGGATTTAACCATCCAGGGGTCCTTTAACTTTACCTTTACAATCTAAAAGAATTTTAATGAAAATACATAAATAAGCAGAGTTGATCCAGCGTGGAGCCAGCATGGTGTAGTAGTTAAGAACAGTGGACTCGTAATCTGGTGAACCAGGTTCGCGTCTCTGCTCCTCCACATGCTGCTGCTGGGTGACCTTGGGCCAGTCACACTTCTCTGAAGTCTCTCAGCCTCACTCACCTCACAGAGTGTTTGTTGTGGGGGAGGAAGGGAAAGGAGATTGTGATCCGCTTTGAGACTCCTTAGGGTAGTGATAAAGCAGGATATCAAATCCAAACTCTTCTTCTCTTCCTTGTGTTTTTCTAAATGTCAGCCCAGAAACAAAAATTTTGGCGGGCACAGTATTGACAATAGCACCTCAGTCATAGATCAGTATTATAGGGAACAATGTTCAAAGGATTTGTTCAAGTACAAGCCCTCTAGATGTACTTGCAGTTATAAAACTGAGAGACAATATGTACCCATATTATTAGGCAGTCACGCGTTAACTGTGAAGGTTAATTATGACTGGTAAAGTTTGTCCAGATCCTCTAATAGAAAATCAAAGGACTATTGAGTAATATTTTTAGCATCACCTTTTTATTCTACAGTCTTAAACATTGCTCACTAACCTGAACTCAGTGCTGTTTAATAGTCAAAGTAGGATGTATCCTATGGGATCTCCATGACAAAGAAATGTTATATGGTACAACTCTATCTCAACAATGAGAGGTTATAAATAAATAAGAGCCATCATACACAACCCCAGAGTTTTCTTCAAGGTTGCTAAATATGCTGCTGATGCAGAACTCTAAGGAATTTGCTCTAGGATATTCAAAAAGCAGGTAACCCATGAATGTCTATATTCAGCAACACTGACTGAATAAAATTACTATTCATAATGCAAATGGTGTGCTTCTAGTCTTCTTTCTTTCTTTCTTTTTTAAAGGAAAAACATAAAATGTGGAGAAAACCAATATGCTGGAAAAACAATATCAGAGGTAAAGAGAGGTGTTGAGATGTTGTTAAATAGTAATTTTGCTTCATTCATAGTGTAAATGTCAAATTTTTAGTACAATGCAATGCTTATATGGAAAGGGGGGGTGAATCTTTCCCACAGCTCATTTTCAGTTACATGTTTATGATGCCATTAGTGTTGGAATCCTCATCTGGGCTCCTTTTTGAAAGTAAATCAATCAATAAAAGTTGTGAACATCAGCATGTTTATGTTCATGACCAGCATTGCCCATAGACATGGGAACAGGATATCACACTACTATTGGCACAGGTTGTGGCTCATGGGAGTATCATGCTAAGGCTAGAAGTATTTGCACCCGGAGTGTACATCCTGCACTCCTCCAGAAATTGCTGGACTATAATTCCCACCATCCCTGATTATTGGCCAGACTTGTTTGGCTAATGGGAGATGGAGTTCAACAACATCTGAAGTTTGTGCTCTGAAATGGAGAAGGCTTTTTAGTTTTTTAGTGTTTTTTTCACTCATTTTCTGTCCTCCCCCTTGTCTCCCTTTCGCCTTAATTTGTAATCCTGAGTAGCTAACATGGTATCCCACAGTTGCTGAACTACAACTTTCATTGTCTCTGTTGACACCTGGATTTGTACAATATTTGGGGGTTTCCCACCCCTGACTTAAAGTTGTAGGTTCAACAAATTTTGCTTAAAATGTGGAATCTTACAGTAACTTACAAGCCAAGATCTGTACTTGGCTTGATGAAAACTGGATTCACTGTGCCAAATGAAATCACTGTGACAAAGAATTTTGCAAATCACAAAGGGAAAAAAAATTATTGACACACACACACACACACACACACACACACACACACAGTATCAACAAAACATGAAGTTCCTTGAGGGCTACCTTAGCCCATATACTCTAGCTTGTTCACTGAGACCTACTGAAGGAATGTTAACTATGTCCTGTGTGAATGACACCCATTTGGTATCTATGATAAAGCGAGCATTTTGTGGCGGCCACTCCAGCAATGTGGAATTACCTTTGAATGGAAATCTGCCAAGCATCCTTGCTTCTTCTTTTTAATGTCTATATTGTGCTGACAGGTTTTATTCAGTTGGATGAATTTTATGTTATTTGGCAGTTCCTTGTGGCATCTTTTGCTTTTATATTATGTTCATTGTGATTGTATATCTACTGGACACTGTTTAGATGCTTTCTATACCAGTTGGTAACATATAAATATGTTTATAATAATTAAAATAAAATAGGCGAAGTTAATAATTGCCAGCTAATTATGTCAATCACCGCCTCCTACAGCAGTCATTTTGGTGCTGACTCTACTCTTCCACCACCACTTTGTGAACTGTAGGCCATGGTAATCTTCAACTGTCTCAAATAATCCCTGGGGATAGAACATGTCAGAACATCTAATATATAGGATAGGGCTAGATGTCTTAAATGAGACCAAAGACCCTCTATCTCTTTTGAAGCTCTTTGTGCCTTTTCCACTAACTTCTGTCATATTTCTTTCTTAGTCAGTTCCCTGCTTGACTTCCAAATTTACATCTGCAACCTCTGACTTTTGCTTTCTATCCCATCTCTTACCAATGCCTCTTTGATATATTTCCCTTTGAATTGGCAATGCCCCTAACTCAATATGGCAAAGTCAGACGTTCCCATATTTCTGCACAAATCCTTCTCTTTTTCATCATGGTTAGACACAAATGTTGTTGGCTCAAATACACTTATTTATTAGTCATTGGCACCCGTTCAAACCCTTGGATGCTTTCCTGGTAATCAGATGGTTGAGCTAAAATTTGCTGATAAGGTTCCAGCTTTTAAAAACTGAATTCATAAAGCAGCATCTTCAAAGATGCTTACAGACACATCCCTAGGCATTTAAACTATTATTTAAACATATCAGGGTTTACATAGTTTAGAATGTGTAGGGTAGGTTTGACACTTAAAATTAGTTTAGAAATATTCCAGTTTTAGGTCATACAAATAGCTTAATTAAGTAGTCAGACATCTCTTTTGACCCAAATATTATTTTTATATATTCTCTTGAACATCTGAATAATAATAAGAAAGGTGTTGTTGGGGAAGAGAGTGGTTCTGTATGTATGCTGAGGTGTGGGGATAACATTTTTCTTCCACACATTTAAGATTAGGTCACAGGACTTGCAGAACACATGGTATGGTTTAAGATGGAAGGCATGTGACTCCATTATTCCATTTTAATATACCAACAACTGGATACAATACTGCATTATGTTATTATAAAGGAATGTAAAAAGTTTTACTTAGAGTGAAAAAAATTATTTTTATTTTAGACAAAAACATTCATTTTTTGCTGTTGTTTTTAGTGGTGAAAAGTGACAGCTTTGCTTCAGTTTCCATTTAAGGCTGAACCGATCAGATCTGGTCTTTATGAAACAATATGAGAACCTGAACACAGGCATGCATCAAAATTTTCACTTATCTGAATTTTGCAGTGGTATTCTCCAACCAATCATTGTTTACAAAAAATGCATACATTAGTGGAAAACATGTATTAAAATGATTATATCAATGAAAATAGCATACAAAATGCATTATATTAGGATAAAATGCTTGCAAAAATATGTATATTAGTCAGAACTGCATTGAAAAAAATGTTTTTATTAAGTAATAGACTATATGGAACTGGCAGAAATGACTGGCAGAATCCGAGATCAAGGAGAAGAGCAGGTGGAAGAGGACTGGAAGAAGTTTAAAGCTTATCTACAAAAACATTGTAAAATTTATGAATGTTGAGGGCATTGAAAATGAAATGAAGGGGTTCTAGTGATTAAGACAAATAAGAGTATAAATGGGAGGGATAAAGGATGAAAATGAATAATGAATGATCTTGCTGAACTAATTTTTAAAGTGGAATACAAGAAAGGAAGGCGTGTGGAAGTAAGAAAAATAAGGTTTTGAAGGTTATTAAATTGAAAGAGAGTTTTTCTTTTTTCATGCTAAGTTTTCTTTCTTTATGTTTTCCTTTTTTCTGTTTTTTCTGTTTTGTTTGTATTTTTGATGTTTGTTGTTTGTTGTTTTAGTGACTTTTGTTGATTTTTGTTGGTTGTTAATCTTTTGTAAAATCTAATAAAATATTATTATAAAAAAAGAAAAAAATGTTTTTATTAGAATAAATTTGCTCTAAAATTCTGACAAATTTTCCCGAGGATTTTTTTAAAGGCAAATTTCTACCAAAATGTGCATGTCCGGATTTTATATTGGAAAAAGAGAACCTGAGAGAACTGAAATTGACATCCCTAGCACAGTCACAGAACAGAGTTGGAACACACCTTGTAGACTATCTAGTCTACTCCATGTACACCATTCAGAGCCAGAGTATAAAAAATGAACTGTCCAGCACCTTCATGAAGACCTTCAGCGACAGAGATTGCCCCCCCCCCATGGAATTGGTTCTGTTGTTGAACTGTTCTCACAAAATACTACGTCTCTCACATGGCTGATCCAGCCTATCTCCAAGTATTGTTTCACATGGATAGTATAATCTGTAAAACAGGCAATCACAATCTAATAGGCAAATATATATCCTGTGATATGAGCAGACTTTTTAGCCACTGTCATTGCAAGAACAACTACTAGATGCATTAATAGTTGCATCATTCACATGTTAGTCCTCCTACCTGAACACATGCTTAAGAATAATCAGGGTTTTTCATGCATGGTAATATTTCTGTTTGTGGTTGTCCTTTACATTTTGACCTATTGCTGTGCCAAAATACTAAAAGATTTTTAATTAATTGTTTGTTTATGCTATTTTTAGCTTAACTAAAGACCCTTTGAATCTGCACAAGCATCAGCTATTGCAATTTTGTTTGCAGCACTGGGGTGGGGAAAACACTCCCCCTCCCACTAATTTGAAACATCTGAACTAAAGATAAGGAAGGGAACTAAAGCTAGAGAGGCACCTGGAAGACCAGAGGCCAGAATCAACTTTCTGCAGAGGCAATTTATAACTGTGGTGAACCTCCAGCTGCATACATAAGAGCTGATCCAGCTATTGACCCATTCCAGGTACACCTATCTGTGAAAATGTACGAATCAGCAAATTGTGCTTCCTCATATTAAACTTTTGCCTCTTCAGATCGATAATGGTAGCATTACAGTATCAGCCTTATCACAGCTACAGAGGATTTTATCAGTGAACTCCATTATTGGCAAAAATGTCCTTCTGTAAAGCCTCACTAATTTGAATTCAATAGGCTATTATGGTGGGGCCTTGAATGAACAAGTCCTTTGTGTATGCCATGATTATACCTTAAAAGGGCATCTTGTAGGTATTCACTGAACTACTTTGTTTTGTTGTATGAACATGGCAAATCCATATATATATATATATATATATGAGAGAGAAAATGCTTTCATTCACTAACAGTGAGTCGCCAGATCTAGCAGTGCCCCACACTGTAGAATGCATAAAACCTAGGATTTTAGTTAGAGTGAAATCAAGAGGGCCTAAAGTAGGCTCAAGAGACACTTTCAGAGAGCCAAGAAGCACTTAGATGGGTGATGGGGAAACCACTTGCAGCCTTGGGGGCAGATTCAAACTTTGTAGGGCCTGCAATTTGATGGTGGGTATGACTAAAGCACAAAAGTGGGCAGGGTCCATTTTTAAACATGTATATTACATCCCTTTGTGTGTGCTACATATTGTTATGGTATCTTATATACATTTTAGTGGGAAAAGGTAAAGGTAAAGGGACCCCTGTCCATTAGGTCCAGTCGTGGATGACTCTGGGGTTACGGAGCTCATCTCACTTTACTGGCCGAAGGAGCCGGCATACAGCTTCCGGGTCATGTGGCCAGCTTGACTAAGCCACTTCTGGTGAACCAGAGCAGCACACAGAAATGACATTTACCTTCCCGCCGGAGCGGTACCTATTTACAGTATCGACTTGCACTTTGTGCTTTTGAACTGCTAGGTTGGCAGGAGCAGGGACCGAGCAACGGGAGCTCAGCCCGTCATGTGGATTTGAACCGCCGACCTTCTGATCAGCAAGCTCTAGACTCTGCGGTTTAACCCACAGCGCCACCCGCACCCCTATTTTAGTGGGAACTGTATGTTAAATGGGTAAAATACACATTTTTTAAAAGTCTAACCATAGGAAGCGCACATAAAGTGGTTGGGTACATTAATATGATTGACAGCTGATGCCAAGCGATGCCAAGTGATCTGCAGGGGGCGGAGTTTGCCAGAAATTATTATTGTTATTATTTATTGGATTTATATACTGCCCTATACCCGGAGGTCTCAGGGCGGTTCACAGAACAATGCTCTTTGAGAGGCCCCAGCAGACCAAATTAGGCCCGCAGGCCAGCAGCTCCACAGTGCTGGCACAGTATGTGGGACAGAGGAAGAAATGGCTCAAAAGACCATGACGAGTCACTTTGCTATCATTTTTTAGAAGGCGTGGTTTATATGACAAATCAAGATGCAATCTGACCAAACAACCAAAAGTGCAAGGGCTTTCTGAGTGCTGAATATACTAGACTGGGATTTTAGCCAAGCAAGATTGTTCTTTGTAAGAATCTACTGGCAAAGAGTGGAAGAAGTAGGATGCATGGCTAAGGAGGCAATGCTGTACACACTTACCTGGGAGTAGACCCTATTAAAATCACTTAGAATCACCTAGAAGTGTAGAGTTGAAAGGGATCCTGAGGCTCATCTAGTCCAACCCCATCCAATGCAGGAATCCTGCCCACAGCTGACCCTAGGTAGGCTTGAACCACCAAGTATCTGGTTAACAGCCAGATGCACTGACCCAATGTGCCAAGGGAGAGCTTAATCTATTATTATTATTATTATTATTATTATTAGCCCTTCGCCCAAAGATCACAGGGTGGTTTACAACATAAAAATACAAAATGAGAACACAAAAACATAATAAAAAACCCCACAAGATTTTAAAAATCCATAAACTCAGCTCCCACAAACACATTTAAAATAGAACCAAGGCCTGGTGAAAGAGAAACGTTTTTGCCTGGCACCTAAATATATATAATGAAGGCATCAGGTGAGCCTCCCTGAGGAGAGCATTCTGTAAATGGGGAGCCACTACAGAAAAGGCCCGTTATATTGCCTCCCTCCAGACCTCTCACGGAGGGGGCACATGAAGAAAGGCCTTGGGTGATTATCTCAGGGGAGAGGCAGTCCTTGAGGTACTGTGGTCCTGAACCATTTAAGGCTTTATAGGTCAAAAACAGCACTTGAATTGGCCCCAGAAAGTAATTGGTAGCCAGTACAGTCAGGCTGTGACTGATATTATGTTCAGAACAGCTTGTCCTGATGAGCCACTGAATCTAGCCACTGAATTTTGCACCAGCTGAAGTTTCTGAACCATCTTCAGAGGCAGCCCTGTTTATAACACATTGCAGTAATCTTACCTAGAGGTCACCAGAGCATAGAAAACAGAAGTTAGGGTATCCCTATCCCTATCCCTTTCCAGATAGCTGGGCCACTGGCTAAAGCTGATGGAAGGCAGTCCATGCCACTGAGGCCACCTGTGCCTCAGATGACGCCAAAGGACCCAGAAGTAACCCCAAGCTATATACCTTCTCCTTCAGAAGAAATGTAACTCCATCTAGGGCAGGTGGCCTCTTATTCATCAGGTTTAGGGAATCATCCATGAACAATGCTTCAGTCTTATCTGGACTGAGCTTCAGTTATTGGTTCTCTTCCAGTCCTTTAATGGGGCAAGACACTGGTCCAGCACTCCAACTCCCTATCTGCAGATGTAAAGGAGAAGTAGAGTTGTGTGTCATCAAGCATCTTGCTGACAACACATTCAAAAACTCCAAGTAACCCCACTAAGCACTTTCATGTAGCATAGGGGATGAAATTGAACCCTGAGAAACCCCATATTGAAGGCTCCACAGAACTGAAGAGCCATCTCCAAGCATCACCCTCTGGAAACAGCTGTCCAAGTAGGACCAGAATTAGCACAAAACAGTGCCACCCAACCCTAACTCGGACAGCAGCTTCAGAAGGATACTGTGGTCAATGGTATCAAAAGCTTCTAACAGGTAGGACAATTAACATGGATACATTCCCCCTCTCTCTTCTCTGATGACAGGAGTTGTAATTTCAGAACATCTGGGGAACCAAGGATGGAAATGCTGCTCCAAAGCATAGTTGAAGGATCAGAAATGAGCCACAGGCTTAAGCTTTTTATCTTCTGATAAAATCAGATGTCCAAATGAACGAACTATAAGGTTTGTGCTAACCCCCAAGCGCTGCTTAGAAACCAAACTATTGTTTGATGGAAGCTTCTGTGAGTGATGGATGAGTGCCAAAGCTGTTGCTCATTCCCAGTCCTCAGAACCATTGCTGGGAAGATCATCTGAATTCAGCCACTTTCTTTCCACACCACTTTATCCACCATCCAAAGATGGATCTGCAACACTGTGCTCCTAGTTTTCAGTAACCTCTGTGGATTCTGTAGTAGACAGAGACTGGAACCTTTGCACAATAAATATTACCAGACACTTAGGGCTCATCCACACTGTCCCACTATTTCTCCTGTTTGTCCTGTGATTTCAAGATATAGGCCTGAGAGGTTTTTCTTTTGTCCTGCTACTTTTCCTAGGAAATCCCACTGAACAAATGCTAATCCACAGAAACCTGACTGATATTTGATACGATTCAGCAGTCAACTGCAGGTTTTCCTGGGGAAAGCAGCAGGAGAAATGGAAGTATAGATGAGCCTTTATTGTCTATAACATGCTCTATTTTTTAACTGAAAAATGAGGAAAATATTTTATGTATTAAGCACAAGTTATTGAACAATGGGAGACTTTGTGAGGATGGCTCAAACAGAGCATCCTCCTGTAAATCACAGGCATGAGTTGCATTTTAGGCATGCCTTTGAGCTGAAGATTTGAATTATGAGAATGCAGCCTCACCTATTAAAAATGGATGAAAAGGAACCTGCAAAATTCATTTCAAATACCAAAATAAAGGAATGTAAAAATAGTTCCCATTAGCCTTCCTATGAAATATTGATCACTGTAAGTGACAGAGAAGTCAAGAGACGTGCAATTTTATAAAGTTTCCACATCTGCAGGCAGTGGTTCATTTCACGATCAAGGGAATTTTACTTGGTGTTTTTTTTTAAAAAAAGCCTGCAGTTTCCTATGAAGACTATGGAAAGGATAGATATAAGGATTATGAGGTTTAAACACTGAATTAGGATTAGAATTTTAAACCATAGTAGCCAATGTCAATAATAATAAAAAATAATTAGCTGAATATGTAAAAGACATAATTTTCAGCGGATGCATTCTTCCATTGTATCCTGAGACAGATGGATGCCAACCAGCCATATTAAAACATTAATCAAATTGATAATATTATTGTTGTTTATAAAGGCATATTGACTGGTAAAATATTGATTCCACTAAATTCAGATATCTGTATAACAGAGTCCAGAATCTTCTGAATAGATATATATATTTACATACTTCCAAAGTAATATAGTTAAGTTTTTACTCCTTAAGTTCACTTTCTATAGAAGACTAGACATTCTGTCTCCTGTATGATATTATTCAAGTAATTCTTAGTCTTTGTTTTACATTAAGCTTACTAATAAAAGACAGGACTGATAATGTATACGCAGAAATGTTACATGAATTTTCTGTGTGATCTTGTTATTTGAGAAAATACCAGGCCATATTACTCTCTATTTAAAATTCTCACAAATATCAGTTCTCTGCAAATTGCTAGCTATTCACACAGTCTGTCAATATGATCAGGAGGCAAGGAATGAGAAATAAGCGTTATATGGTAAAGAGAAATGCTGGAGAGCTACTGCTAGTTAGTGTGAAGAGTACCAAACTAAACAGACCAATGGGCTGACTCAGAATGAGGCAGCTCCCTATGTGCTTTGGACAAGAGCATATGCTACATTTGCAATTGGGGTGGTGACATAATCTCCAAGATTATGGAATGAGTGGTCTCTATCCTGGCCTTAAGTATACAGCTACTTAAACCAGAGGTTGAAAAACCTGTTGCCCCTCAGATGCTGCAGGTGTCACTGGATTCCAAACCCTAGATAGTATGGCCAATGGACATGTATATTGGGAGCTGTAGTCTAGCAACATCCAGAGAACCACAAGTTCCCCAGCTACCAGAGGTGTCCCACTCCTGATTTATTGTTCTGGACTCCAACTCCCAACAGCCTAAGTCCTTATAGTGAAAGGTCAGGGATGTTGAGAATTATAGTTCAACGACATCTGGACTGTGTTTTGGGCTAACAGCTCCCAACATCCCTGACCACCTGGTGCTAATGGGAGTCCAAAACATCGGGAAGTCATCATATTGGCTACTCCTACTATAAAGCAATAGCAATCATCCTATTTAAAAGTACTGGGAGCTATTACAATCATATACTCTCTCTCTCTATACATATATATATATGCAGACGCTTCAGGTTACAGACTCCACCAACCCAGAAATAGTACCTCAGGTGAAGAACTTTGCTTCAGGATGAAAACAGAAATCGTGCTCTAGCTGCACGGCGGCAGTGGAAGGCCCCATTAGCTAAAGTGGTACCTCAGGTTAAGTACAGTTACAGGTTAAGAATGGACCTCCAGAACAAATTAAGTTCTTAATCCAAGGTACCACTGTATATTGATTTGAATACTTGATTTTGATACTTGTTGTCACATACCTTTGTTATTCTGATTCAGAGTTGAGGTAGCATGGGTAGAGCTCCACTGTCAATAATTGTTCAGTGTTTGGCTTTGATAAGGACTGAACTAAAATAATAATGATGGTGAATTAAGATCTTCCTGGTAAAACCAGGCTTCAATTAAACCCGAGTAGAAGCAATGACAGATATAGTTTAAAACAATCCACATGGCTCCTGCATCAGAATACTAACCTGGAACAGCTAAAGCACAACATATTGCTTTATGTAAACATTAGAACTATTAAATTCTCACAATACACCAACTATTTTAGGAAAACTGACTATTTCAATATGTTCTCAGAATATGTTCCAGCTTCAAAGAATGTGCTTTGGCATCAAAACAAAAATACATTTTAATTGACGTGAGGCGTCAGTGACTTTGTTTTCACATAATTCTTTTATAGAAACATTTCAGAAATTTGGACTCTCAAGAAAAAATGAATAGGCAACAGCAGTGGAATGCAGGCAACATGATACAAGGCAAGGGAAGCCAACATGGTGGTTCTCCATTGATGTTGGACTACAATTCCCATAGCCACTGGCCATTGGTCATGCTGACATTAGAAGAGGCACTTGAATAAGGAAGATGGAGTCCAGAGAGAAAATCCTGATAAAGGTTTATTGAACCATCTAAACCAAACATCATACAACTTGAGCAGAAAGAAACGCCTACCTTCTGAACTCACTGCCCATTGGTATTAGACATACATCTTTGCTGTACTGTTTTCAGCAACACTCTCTCTCACACACACTTAGGCAAGCCTACCCAGATATATAAAGTTGACACATAAAATCACTTTTTTTTAGGAGCCATAGGTGAGTGCTGAGTGCAGGGTGGAGGCCAAAAGTGGACAAACTACCCCAGAAGGAGCACGAAATGTCCTGCACCAGTTGAACTACTCCCCTAACACCCCATATATCATAGAAACAGCTTTGATTGGCTGGAGGTGAGGGTGATGGTAGTCGGTGGGTCTCAATCCCTTGGTGACTTAGGGACTTCCACTGCATGCAAAGACAGGCTATGGCGGATTGAGTAGACTAGACCTATAGTGGGTCTAATGGCCAAGAATATGGTTTCTGCACTTGCTGTAGTGTGAAGTGAGAGGCATATGGGGCTTATCAACCTGAGAAGGTAGCCCATCTAGGCTAAGGAAAACTCTGATTCTAAGCCTCTGCTGTGTTGCAAGATATATTCAGAAAAGACAAGGCTAAGTACACAATTCTGGAGACGAGTCCCTAAGATGTTTGGGTGGCACCTTGTACACAACAACTCCTGCAGCCAAGCATATTGCTCTGCTTTTCTTTGGACCATATCAGTGAGGCCGAGAGGCAGGTCTTGTTGTCTGGGCAGCCCAGGATCTCCATGCACAATGCCCAGGCTTGTGCCACAGGGAGGTCACTTCAGTGTTGCTAACACAGCAGTTTGACTTCACCCCAGAGACACTCTCCATTGACAGATGGATGCCAACAAAACCTTTTTTAGGTTCAACTTGTTTTTAACTTCTGACTTTTATTGGTAAGTTTAATGTAAGATGTAGATTTTCTGTAAACCTCTTAGAGATTTTTTTTTACAATTTAGAGGTTTCCAACTCTGTTAAAGAAATAAAAGAAAAAAAAGAAACCTGGAGTCCTGCAATATCTAGAGATGTTCAATAACATCTGGAGAGAACCAGAGTAAACTATGGAATTTTCTCCTATAAGAGACAATGATGGCTACCAATTTGGATGGTTTTGAAAGAGGATTAGACAAAAAAAAATATGGAAGATGAGACTATCACTGACTGGTTATTTTATACTTCTTCAGTCAGTAGCAGTATGTGTCTGAATTCCACTTGCTGGAAACTGCAGGAAGGGAAAATGCTGTTACATTCAAGTCCTGTTTGGGTTTCCCATTGACCACTGTGAGAAAAAGGATGCTGGACTAGATGTGCCGCTGGTCTGATCCAACAATCTCTTTTAATATTTTTTGTGTCTTCCTTAAATAAGAGGCCACTCTCAAAAGAAAGCCAGTAGTATTCATTTATGTTACACGACCTGTGAAGGATTATTGCTGCTGGTAAAATACCATTGCAATTCCTATGTCGTTTGTGCCTAGCTTTATACAGTGCCTTGTGCTTTGATTTGGAAGCATTTAGTACACCCTCATCTGTTTGTCAGGGAATTTACTTTCCTAGTGTGTGAATAATTCTCGAAGTGATTAATCATATTCAGTCCCATTTCTGATTATTGTATTTTTAAATAATTACTATTTTCAAGTTCATTGGCAGTATCAAGAGCATACATCTAATGGAATGGATTGAATGCTAGAAAGCTGAAGTATAGTGCATGCTTCTGAAACTTCATTGCCTTTCTCCTAAATAGTTTTCTTTCAATCTCTTTTAAGTATTTAAATGGGTTCTTTAGAACTTATTTTATTGCCACATTGTGCTAGAAATGAACCAATTTATGCAAATGAACATTCTGCAGACGGGAGATAAAAAAAAATAAGTTTTAACAATTTCAGACATCTGTGACAGAATTTCTAAATGAAAAGACAGGATTAGTTAAACTGACAAATGTGAGGGAAGTAATACTTGGTCACCTTCTAATCCTTAAGTTTAAATGTAAACTACTACTTCAAAGGGCAATAGCAATTTCACACCTTTGAAGTTTTAAATCACTATTCTGCTTTCAAACAAAATAGTCTAGGTTTTGGAGTTTATCAGTTTGATTTGGTATTTTGTGTGCTGAAGGTACCTAATTTAATAACAGCAATTACATATAACTGTACTTTCTCACATAAAAATTGTCAAATTATCATTTATAAATGCCTTAACATGGTATTGTGGTAAATTTCAAAGCATGAGGGCAAGACTTGTTACAAAATTGTAAATATTTGCTTCTCTTCAGATGTTAGTCTCCAGACTGATGAGACCTCAGCATTTTACCTCAGGGTTATGGTCAAAGGTACCAATTAAAATCTGTGTAGCTGGCAGAAGATGTAACACTATACCAGCAAAACAACTTTCAGAAAGATAAGGGTACAGTTTGTGCTAGCAACTGGTAACTCTGCTTTCTCTAGAACTCAAATATTTTCAGTGTATTTGTGTTAACTGTTGTAGCTCTATGTGACTAAACCTCAAAGCTATGCCTTCATTCTTTTTTCAGTGTATCAATCAATGTGTTCATTAATCAAAGTTTGATGTCAAATGCAATGTCTTGGGATCAATATAACCTGCAATATGTCATGATGTGATCTATGTTCACGTCCACCCTGAAAGCTCCAGTTTGTTCTTTTAAGATAGTGGAATGGGCAGGGCAAAGAATGCTTCTTTCTATAGGGAAATCATTTGAGGATAAATAGGGCTAAGAAATAGGAACTAAATGAGTAATTTATGAAAGTGGAATCTCTCTCTCTCGCCCCCAACAGAAGTCAGTCTGGAATTGTTAGTCAGCTGCTATCCCACCAGGAATTGTTTCTATTCAAAATAGAAGTAGTGAATGCAAAATTTGGCTGCTATAGCTTTCTTCACCATACTCTGGTATTCTAAGTGCTGCTGTTTCTGTGTTTTTTCACGTGGGGGTGGAAAGATAAGGGGACAGATTTTTTTTTTCTTTGCACAGAAAATCATTCCATGAGAGGACAACAACAGCAGTAAATCAGATTTACAGGATAGTGACTATCTCTGCAGCTATCTAGATAATTTACCCATTAATGACTTTTTATGAGACTAGATGGCTATTGTGCTGCCCAAGTAAGTAGAATTCTTCTGGTATGAAGAGCCTTAGATCCGTGGCCGAGCATTTGCCTTACATGCAGAAGGTGACAAGTTAAATCCCCAACATCTAAAATTAGGGCTGTCTGAAATCTTGGAGAGCTACAGCCAGTCAGTGTAGCCAGTCTTGAGCTAGATGAACCAATGGTCAGCCTTGGTATAAAACAACTTCCTGTATTTATGTAAAAGAGTGCTTTATACTCATATCAAAGTCCTTCATTTTCATTCAGCTATACCTGGTAATTCTATTAGATGAACTGCTGGGGAATTCCGCTAAGTGACACAAGTTCCAGGTTATGCACCAGGGTTCCTTTCTGAATCCTGAGAGCCCTTGGCAAATTGTCATCTGTTGGTGTGCCCATTCTCACTTTAGTCCCCTTCCCTTCCAAGCCACAAGCTTATCTGGAAGCAGCAGAGTGCAGCTGAGAAACCACCATTGCAGATTTCCAAGAATGACACAGCACAATGTTACATGGAACCCAGTTGGAGGCCACTAGTTTGATTTGCTATGATGTCCCAGAGGGCTACATCAGGAGATGTAGGGCCTTGTGAGAAATTAAAAACTGGCTTCCTGGGGACCATATACTGGGGCATTTCTTTCTGTTTGGTGCTTTTTTATGACAGATATCTTACATTGTGGCATAATAGGTTACCAATATTTTCTAAATGATACTCATTATTTATATACTCATATTAAGTTTCATTTACACAAAGTGTGCACCTTCATGGATCACTGCCTTGTCGTGGCGAAGGGGCTTGAATAACTCAGAGAAGCTATGAGCTATGCCATGCAGGGCCACCCATGATGGACAGGTCATAGCCAAGAGTTTAGACTAAATGTGACCCACCTGGAGAAGGAACTGGCAAACCACTCTGGTATTTTGCCAGGAAAACTACATGGACATAAAAAGGGAGAAGCTTTGAGAAGTGAGAGTTTCTAAGGCATGCTCTGGTTCATTGGGTCATGGAGAGTAGAACACGACTAAGACAACCAAACAACAACAACAACAACAACAACAACAACAACAACAACACAAAGTGTGAGCTACTAATCTGTGCATTCACCTTTTCTCCAAGGGATTTAGGTTAGCATCCATGATCTACCAGTTGCTCTCTTAGGAGTGTACGTGTGCACACACACAAACACAGCGAAGCAGAACTTTGAACCCAGGTCTCCCATGTTTTACTCCAAGCACATCAGATGCTGATTCACAAATGTGACGGGATTCCAAGAATGCAGCAGACAAACCCACATATAAAAATTAAGTGTAAACTTGTGTGAATGATTCTTTGTTCACTGAAGTTAATAGATTTGTAAAGAATATGAGTACAATATTTTCAAAACTATAAGTATTTTTTAATTTCCAAGGAAGGTCCTAAAGTACTTAAGGAGGACATTGTTCTGAACCTCCAAATAGTCTATACAACCAGAATTATTTTTTCATTTGGAAGGATTTTGTGTTTCATCCTATTATCTAAAGCTATTAAATCATAGATTACACTTCTCTATAGAGTTCACTAGGTTTTTCATTTTATCAAGAAAAATAATAATAATAATCTAGCTCTGTTGATGTAATCATAAGGGCCTTCAACAT
This sequence comes from Podarcis gaigeae, assembly GCF_964106915.1. NCBI lineage: Eukaryota > Metazoa > Chordata > Lepidosauria > Squamata > Lacertidae > Podarcis > Podarcis gaigeae. The sequence continues at coordinate 46,707,081 of NC_139685.1, read as the reverse complement.
GATGAGATTATGCAAACAATACAATTCGGTTCTTTTGTGTGGAAGAGTCATCTCCTGTTGATTCATTCTTATTATTACAGAAAAACTGTCTTTCTGGCATCCTACAGAGTAATGAAACAAAATTTCATTTAAATAAATGAATTCTGAAGCAGAAAACACCACCACTCATTATTTTTTCCACTGCATATGTTAAAAAGTATATTTGGAAATGGCCAAGTACAGCTGTCAACCAACACATGTGTGTCTATTAAGATTACTATCTAGTACTTTGGATCTATACAGCTTCACACTTTGGTAAACACCATGAATCTGACAAACTTAACCTGAGTTTACAAAATCTAAAAACATTTTTCAAACATGGCAGATGAAGAGCTAAAAAGAACTCCACTCTCAATCTTCTAGCCTTGTGCTCATAGGTGTTAAGTTGTTTTTTTTTTTGTGAGGCTTTGAATTTATCAGCTTCAATCACACCAAATTTATCATAATTAATATATGATCATGAATCTGCTTCTCTGTACACTGTAGGACTGGGGAATGCTGTTGTGCTACCACCTCATCTTCTATGACATGCTCTGGCAATATCCAAACTCCCTTTTACCACCTTTCCACTCTTGACAAGATGTACAGCTCTGAGCTGGGTTTTTGATGAGTGTTTCAACAATCCCCCATTATTCTAGCTAATGTCACTGATAATATTTATCTAAATACTCCTGCTTCTTGATGTAGCCAAGTATGAGATATTAGATATGGGGTATAATGCAAATAATTTATTCAATATAAATAATAAGCAATGGTTGCATGATTACTTGAAGTGTACAAGCATATAGTATCAATATTTCTTTGTCTTATTTGTTACTTTATTTCATGTATAACAATGGATATTATATTACCGATCTTACCTACTACAGTGGTACCTTGGTTTTTGAACAGCTTAGTTCACAAACAACTTGTAACCTGAATGTTGCAAAACTGGAAGTAGGTGTTCTGGTTTTCGAACTTTTTTTCGGAAGCTGAACATGCTCCATTTTGAGTCCCCCTGTGTTTCCTGTTGTGCTGCTCATTTGTGTCTCTCCCCCCCCCCCCGCCCATTGTAATTCAAGCCTTCCGTTTCCAGTTACAGCGTTCAAGAGTGATATTTGGAGCTTATATTTGGTGCTTTTGTTTTTGCTATTTATTTTGCATTTTTTGTTTTGAGGCTTTTTCAGTTAATTTGTTTTTGTGGCTGTGTGTTCAGCTACTGATTGATTGATTAATTGCAGGAGATAAAACAGTTTGGGCAAGTAGCAGGTTTTAAATTGAATAAAAAGAAAACTAAAACGATAGTTAAAAATATGAAAGAGGACTTGGTGGAAATGTTGCAGCAACAAATTGGTATAGAAGCTGTAAAAAAAAGTTAAATATTTAGGAATTTGGTTATCGTCAAAAATATAGATCTCTTTCAGAATAATTACATACCAGTGTGGAATGGAATTAAAAGAGACTTGGAAATATGGGGAAGGATGAAATTGTCATTTTGGGGAAGGATTTCTGCTATTAAAATGAATGTGCTACCAAAGATGTTATTTTTGTTTCAGTCAATTCCAACAATCTTTAAAGAGTTGCAAAAAGCAAAAAGCAATTTCAAGATATTTCTGGCAGGGGAAGAAGCCGAGAATTCAATATAAATTGTTAACAGATGTTAAAGAAAGAGGAGGCTTCGCCCTGCCAGATTTGAAATGGTATTATGAAGCATCTTGCCTCTGTTGGTTAAAGGAATGAATGTTATTAGAAAATACAGATTTTTTTAGATCTGGAAGGTCACACCACTATATGCATACAAATAGAAGAACCTCATGGGTACCTTGCATAGTTGTTGGGCCACTGTGTGCAAGAGAACAGATTGTTTTAACTACACATGATGAGATTTAGTTACAGACTGGGAGAACTGAGGTAGCCAATGTGGCTCCTTCCAGATATTTTTGGATTATTCCTTACTTTTGGACATTCTTCTTGGTGTAGATGGAAGTTTTAGTCCAGCAACATCTGCACGGATGCCAGCAGTGCAGCTTGGGTTACATCCATTTATTTTTATTGGTTGTATCCACTGAAATCACCCCATTCACACAAGGACTTCTACTTTAGTGATGGGTCTTCATTTTTCTTTCCCCGTCCCCCATGTCCCCTAGATCTTTCATTGGGGTTCCTGCAATCCTCAAGAACAGATCTCTCTCTCTCTCTCTCTCTCTCTCTCTCTCTCTGTGTGTGTGTGTGTGTGTGTGTGCGTGCCAAAGGTGGAACACAGGGAGAGGGAAGTGATTGTGAAAGTGGAAGTTTTTACATCCTATTTCATTTGGTGCAACCTGGAAGTGTATAGATGGACATAGAGGGAAATCAATTAAATAGAATATATTTTATTTTAAAAATATTATTAGGGAAACTGTTCACCTGAAATTGAAAACATAAAAGGACAGAAGGCAGTTTTAAATCTGGTAAAAGGCAAATAGTCTTGTGGTATATGGCAAGCACATCTTTTAGGCTGCAGTTCTTTGCTCATTTGAATTCAATGAGACCTACCTAGACAGGTATACAATTGCACAGTTACAGGACTTTCAAGAGTCCTTGTTCGATATCCTTCAAGGTGCCTTTAGACAAGTGGTTGCCAGACTATCCCTAGCTTAGATCAGACATCAGGAGATCTGTCTTGATGTGGGTGTGTGACAGAGACAGACAGACTGAATACTCACTGGAAAGATTAATTTTAGTTACTTGGATTTTATTTAATCGCTTCTGGTGGGTCACAAAACAAATAAATCTATAACGTAAAGTACAAGAAATAAATAGTGTTATTACAGGCTTAGGACAATCGCCAAGACCTAAAAGTAGAGAACTCAAAATAGAGAAATATACTGAGGCTGTTGATGAGCACATCAGGAAGCTGCTGTAGAGAGCAGGTGGGAATATAGATTGATACCCCCACCTGCCCCCCAATTTAAGGCAGTCGCACCTGGGGTAAACTGCCCTCTCTCTATATCAAGATAACTTTTACCATGGTTTTTACTAGAAGAACATATAAGGAGTTGGGTATACTGCCTGACTCGGCAATCAGCCCCCCGGGCCCTGGTAAAAGACAAAGCAAAATCACAAATTACTTTCCTAAGATGGAGGAGGGTAAGAGTCCACAAAAAGAGTTAATTCTTGATGAAGTAATACCCCCCTCTCTAACTGTTCTTGATTGGACGTTTTATCTTAAAGAGACATATCAAGATACTGGAAATATTAACTCTCCATGCAGCCTAGCGCAAGAACTAGCTTTAGCCGAGGAATTTCAGGAGGGAAATACCTCTATTACTAAGGAACAGCTGCCCACGGAAGAAACTACATCTACCCATCAAAAAATACTTATTCCAAAATACTCTCAAACAGAATTGAGCGACGACCGCCCTTTGGATTATTCCCTAGCAATAAGTACTGATCTAGCTAACATAAAAAATTATCTAATAATAACAAATGGGCTATTGCTGACGTTAGTAGAAAACTTCACACCTCAATTAAAAGAGATAAAATTAAATGATATGCCCCAAGAGCATAAAACAGTTGAGCTAGTGGGGACGAACAAACCAGTAATAAATAAGAGTCTGCAAAGACATAACTCAAGGGTAAAAGTGAAGAAAAGTAAAAATATCAAAGCTACAAGGAAAGCCAAGTATACCTGCAGTAATCCAAATATACATTGGCAGAAATTGTTTAAACTTCTTCCCTCAGCTCCAAATAAATCGACCACACGGGGCAGTAAAAAGAAGCGTAAAAAGAGAGAAACAAAGATAGTTACACAGCAACCGGCTAAGGAGGACTCGCCAAGGCTGACTCCAGTAGCAAGTGAGAAGGCAGAAGTAACAATTCAGTCCCTGGATAACCAAGTATTTAACAAACCTGATGCTGCGGAAGTAGAGGCCTCTACCTATGAAGGCAATAAAACACTTAGCAATTTGAACAGCGGGGAAGAGGAAGCGTTTAGTAGAGATGATACCCCCCTTCAGACCTGGCAAGCCTCCAGTCAGGAAAGAGATTGGAATTTGATCCTAAATCCCCAAAAATTGGTATTCACGAACTTCCCGAAGCCTAAGGGCTTCCTTACTGGGAAACAGCGAATAACGAACTTTGTATCTAGCCTAAATGATATACTACCAGGAATGGTTCATTCTAATGATATCACCTCGGTGGAATATCTACATTATGATGGTCACTCAGTGAGAGCACTGACCACTTTTGGGGATCAGAACCTGGCCAAGTTTATTTTTAGGTCAAGACCTGCCTTTTTAAAAGCACGGATAACAATACTTAGGCTCTTTGAAAATAAGGCTCCTTTGAGCCCCCTTTTGAAAACTAAGCAGACAAATCTTAGAAAGGGGAAACAAATCCCAAAATCCTGGCCTGACAAACAGAACCCGCAATGCCTTGTGAGCAAAGGTGAGGATTTCTTTACTATGGAAGAAAATATCCTAATTGACCAATTCTGGATGTTCCCACCATTAATACAAACTGACATCTTGGGAAGACTAGACAAGCTAAGAGATAAGCTGGCCGAGAGAGCCTCAGGCAACGAGGTTATTAAGGGGGACCAAAAAAAGACCACAGCACGTAACCTTCAGATTAAAGCGGAGATTAACTTTCCACCAAGAGAGAATGTGCCACCCTCCAAAGAGAGCACTCCATCACCCCCCCCGAAGGAGAAATATCCCTAAGGTGACCCCACCAGACGTATGAGACAAAATGAGATACCTAGATGAAACAGAATTGGGCCAAAATCAGGCCGCAACAGAATATCCACAGAAGGAATTTATGCATAATAAAGATCTGGTGTTCACAAACGTGAGCACTTTGCATCCACCTATTGAAATCATAGAGCGGCTGGATAGCCCGCCATACAAAGACGATAGGCAACCGATACATAAAGCGACAAACCCTAAAAGTACGTTAGCTAATAATTGACAAAGACTTGACTGTGATAAAGCCAATCTTAAATTTTTATCATGGAACATTGCTGGTTGGCTCAACAAGGCGACCGACCAATCATTTGTCAATTTCATTCAAGATCATGATATAGTCTTTCTGCAAGAGACATGGCTTACAGGGGATTTAGATATAAATGGTTTTGCCTCATTTTCGCTCGCAGGTTCACCAAGCAACAAAGGGGGACGAGTTAAGGGCGGGCTAGGCATTCTAATATCCACAAGGCTGAGAGCATCTTTCGTCGAGCTGGAGCCTCTGAGCAGTATGGCCATGGCATTACTAATGAAATGCAGATATTGCACATTTCTATTGATTAATATATACGCCCCTCCCCAAAGAGACAAGCAGCTTATCAAAAATATCTGGCATAGGCTAGAATCATATGTCGATGAGCTAATGAATCAAACTCCTGCAGCGGCAGTGCTGCTGGCTGGGGATTCAAATGCCAGAATTGGCCAATCAGACGAAGTGTTATATGCTCATTTCCATGACGTACCTCCCATTTCTGAAGTAGCCCATCTTATTCCCCCAAGGCTCTCAAAAGACAAGGGCTGCAACTACGCAGGCCTATGCCTTCTACGTTTTTCCAACAATCTGGATCTGACCGTATTAAATGGTCGTGTCGACAGAGAACTCAGTGGGGAATTCACATTTATATCCAACATGGGAGCCTCCACTATCGATTACATCCTAGTGTCATCCAACCTTTTGAGCAGAGCACGGGAATACAAGGTGGTGGAGAGGGCTGACAGCGACCATCTACCACTCTGTTTAATATTGGATGTAAGAAAAGATTTATTTTGCTCTGATAAACTTGAAGCCCCATGTTTCAAAAACATGGAGCTAAGATACTCGCGTATTAAATGGTCCAGCAAATTGAGTGACGAAATATCGGAAAGACTTCACTCAGATACTTTTCTCGCTAGAAAGGAGAACCTCGTTAATTCCCCAACTCCTGAGGCTAGATTAGACATGTTCCGGGAACTGATTTCGTCCCTACAGCCTTATCTGACCAACAAAAAAACGCCACAGCAATCTCTACACTAAATCTCTACACTAAATCCAAACCCTGGTTTGACCAAGAATGCATGGCTATGAAACACCTCCTGCTGGATAAGTACAGGAACTATAGAGCTTCCATTAGACTGGTTTGAGTTAAAATGCAGTTATAAAGCTTTGATTAACAAGAAAAAGCTCCAGGCACAAAGGGAGGAATGGCAGTGCCTAGTGGAGGCCTCCCGAAGGAAAGATTCTGCCACGTTTTGGAAAACAATTGCAAAAGGCTGGAGAGACTCCCCGATTGAAATCGAATACTCTATACCTGCTGGAGCATGGGAGGCCTTTTTCCTCTCATTATATTCATCAAATCAACTGGCCCCAGTTCTGCTTCCCGCTTCAAGTGAATTTGGCAAGGAATGGCCCCCTGTAACCACAGAAGAAATTACTGGCCTTATTCAATCTCTTAAATCAGGGAAAGCCCCGGGTGCTGACAATATCCCACCAGAAATTCTTAAGACAAATGTTGAATGGTGGGCCCCTGTGCTAGCCGCCTTGTTCACTAGTATAAATCAAACGGCTATTATCCCCGAGGACTGGGGTTTAGCCATCATCATTCCAATATTCAAGAAAGGAAACAGATCTGAGCCAGCTAACTATAGACCAGTCTATTAAGTATTATCAGCAAACTATACGCTGCTCATTTATGTGACAAATTAGTGGAGTGGATGGAAAGAGAGCATATTCTATCAAGCTGGTTTTAGAGCAAAGCGTTCAACTATAGACCAGCCCTTATCCTTCAACACCTGGCAGACAAATACTCTAGAAAAGGGGGGTCTTTATATGCAGCTTTTGTGGATTTTAAATCGGCCTTTGATCTAATACCAAGGGACAGACTCTGGGAAAAGCTTGGCGCTACAAACATAGATAAACGCTTATTACGCCTTATCTGTGGTCTATACGAAAACACCAGGGTGAGGGTAAGATGCGATCGGTCAGGCCATCTAACTAAAGAAATTCAAATGCACTATGGGGTTAAACAAGGATGTGTCCTCGCGCCAACGCTATTTAATTTTTATATCAACTCTCTAGCAGTAAATATGGTGAAAGAAAATGCCCACCCTCCCAAACTGGCAGGTATGCCCCTCCCGGTGCTTCTGTATGCGGACGACGCAGTCCTACTCTCCTTTTCCTGCGTTGGCTTGAGGAAGCTTTTGAGATCACTTGCTGATTATTGTCAAGCGGAACAACTATCAATAAATTACAGCAAATCTAAAATTATGGTGTTTTCAAAAAAAAGAAGGAAACACAAATGGAGAATTAATGGTCAACCTATTGACCAGGTACCTGGGAATAACTTTTCAGGAAAGGGTCTCGTGGCACCAACACATGAAAAATGCCATTGCCAACGCAGGAAGGGCCAATAAAGCCCTTACAAGATTTTTTCACGGGAAAGGGGGTAAATACGTTCCGGCGGCCTCCCAGGTTTTTGCTGCAAAAATACTCCCACAACTCACTTATGGATCCCAGGTTTGTAGTTTTAAAAATTTTGCGCCTATGGAGGCATTTCAAGCAAAATTCTATCGGTGTTTATTGGGGATCCCTCCCTGTGTATCTAATATAGCTGTCCACTTAGAAGTTGGACAACTACCCGTTAACGCGCGGCTGTGGATTCTAAAGATACACTACTGGTTAAAACTTATTTTTTCCCCGGCCGGTTTGGCTCCCTTAACACTCTTAGACACCTTTCATTCTACCTGGAAAGCTTCCCTATTTGAAAAGAAGCTTGGGATTCTCCCCGCAGATCTTGATAGCAGCAGGATATGAGAGAGCCAGAGGTCAAGTGCTCCAGCGCATTAGGGACATAGAGCTGCAATGTCATATGGGCAAAATGGATAAACATGCCACAATTAGAGACTTTGGGAGAGGGTTCTCACCTGCAAATTATCTGGCTGATTTACAAATACCTAAGTACAGACACTCCTTTACCCTGGCCAGATTTAACGTTCTGCCCTCTGCCCTGCTGTTAGGCAGATATGAGGGCAAACCATATGAGTCACGTGTTTGCCCATGTGGCTCATCGGAAGTGGAAACAAGTTTGCATGTATTGCTGCACTGTAGTTATTACGAGGATCTACGCCTGACCTTTATTGCCCCAGTTCTACAAAAGCTTAAAAATGAACCAGAACTCCATTGTATGAGAGCCTTGGTAGAAGATAAGGTTCCTGAAATCATGATCAATGTTGCTAAATTCTGTGTAGCCGCTATTAGGCGCAGGAAACAAGAGCTTTCCAATGTCAACATGCAGGCGAAGGCAAATACTTAATTTTATACATGCTGTCTAACTTTAAATTGTTGTTATGGCCTAATCTGTATTGAAATTGTCCTTTGTTTTCTCCGGTGTTGTGTTTCGATGACTAGTTGTACGAGTTAATCTGGTCTGTGACCGTTTAATAAAATTTGAATTTGAATTTGAATAGTGTTATCCATCGAAAAGGTTTAAAACCTTTAGCTAGTGAAAAATTTCAGAGTGTTGTTTATCTCTAGCCATGCTAGTCTCTTGCAGGAAAAACAACAAAAAGTCTTGCAAAAAAGATGCTTTTCTAGTGAGTGAACCACGTTTCTGTTATTATTAAATAAAAATATGTAATCAAGCAGGATTTAAAGGATGGTACCATTTATTCCTTTCTGTCTTCTAGCTCTCCAACCAAACTCAACAATATATACAGAATTTGATGAATGCCAAGCATTCCCACTGTAAGTCCTTGCTATGCCAGTTATTGATTCAAACAGCATGTGCTTGCTGACCAGAGCAAGGTCATCTATAATTGCCTCTTTCCATTCTTACCCTCTTCCCAAGGGATAATTCAAGGAAGATCTTCTTTACCTTGCTTGTCCTTCTAAAGAAGCTTAACTAGTACTGAATAGCCTTGATTGAAACTTGAATGTTGGATTCTCCCTTCTAAAATCATATTCATATGCCAAGTGGTAATTCTTGAATATATTAATCTAATGCTTGCTGGTTTCAATAAAAGATGAATAAATTAATAGTACTTCTAAATGTGCATATGTACCAGCATTAAAATAATGTGTTCAGAAAGTACGGTCTTTGTGTGTATATATTGTATGTGTTCATGTGTTCCTATATGCCAAATAATTACATATGTATATTTGTATTGACACCTGACCATGAGGTCAAGTGAAGTGTACTATATATTCAGTTATTTTATCTGTTTGGCTTTCAGAACTACATCTTTAAAGGCACTTATGTTCCTTTACTTTCTATTCTTTAAAAGAGAATCACATAGTAAATGTCATAGTAAATGTCAGGGGCTGGCCAGAGGAGGAGGAGGAATGGTAGAGACTGCCTCCCCATCCTGACCTTTCCAGGGAGGAGGAAGAGGAAGACAGTATAGATGCAGTACAGATGCAGATGAGGGGGAAAGTCGGGAAATAATGGGAGAGGAGGAGCAGGCAGAGCCGGAGCAGCAGCTCGCTGACACATTCTCACTAGAAAGCATCCCACCATCTCCCAGAACCTGGCGTGCCTTACAAGTAGGAGAGCAAAGAGCCTGAAGACAGAGGGCACTTAGTGGAACCCATAGAGGAGATGGTGATGATGATGAATGAGGAAGTGGGAGAGAAGGGAAGTGGAGATTCACTTGGGACAATGCCATTATCCAAAAGGCTGGGTTCTATAGCCTCTCTCTGTAAAGTTTGAAATAAAAAAGGACTGTAAGAAAGTTTTCCTTGTCTTTATACTTTCCTTGGCAACCAGCCAGAAGCTGCTGGCAGCACCCTGACAATTACTTATACTGCTTGGGGCTTGTGTGTGTGTGTGTGTGTGTGTGTGTGTGTGTGTGTGAAGATGATGGACAGGATCTGTAACATGGAACGGGGACTTTAATGTGTTTGTTTCATTAAGCAGTATATGGAGTTACATGAGGGAGGGAACCAGATGTATACCGCTGGTGAGACAGTAGCATATGGAGTTTCCACCACAGATGCCAAATCACTTGCTAGCCCTGATTTAATGGCACTTTATAGAAATGACCACTAAAGATCAGGAAAGGAAATTTAGCAACTGTAAGAAAATATGACAGAACAGAGTAAAACACAGCTTATTAAACAGAATGTCCACAATCCAACACTGTTAGGCAGGCTTAAAATGAAATGAAATCAATGGCCTTCTGTGCCTGTAACTTGGTTTGTGGCCTTTAAACAAACAAAAGCAAAGCTTTCTTGTTGTTGCAAACTAATAATGTGGAGAGGATACTTGCATGCCATCTGGACCCCTGCCCTTCCTAGTTGGGGGTGGGGTGGGGGTCCAGAGTCTTGTGAACATCTTAATGGTGAAATGGGTGGGTGATCACTGCCCTTAAAGAGGTGACAATGTATCCACTCTTTAAAAAAGCCACTCTTGGACCCCATAGTGTGTAATAACTAGTGGGCAGTCACCTATTTTGGGAAATGTGGAGAGCGTTGTGGTGCAGAAAGTTTTAAGGTTCCTGGATGATACAGATTATCTAGATTCACTTTAATCTGGGTTCAGGCCTGGCTGAGCTCAGAGAGTAGAATTCAGGGACTGCTCTTCAGCCCCTTGGCACTTGTGCTATGGAGTTCCCTAAGTGTCAGGGACTGGGCTGAAGAGGAGAAGGAATGGTGGAGGTCTCCCCCCACTTTCTCTTGTAGCTTCCAGAGACAAGGCAGGCAGTCTCAAATTACAGCAGGGCTTTAAGGAAGGTAACAACTCAGACATAGGAGAACAGCAGAGTTAAGCAGTATTAGGAGAAGGAGGAGGGGAGGCAGAGCAGCTAGCTGACACGTCACTGGACAGCATAACCGACCCTCCTTCTCCCAAAACTCAGCATTCATTAAGGGTGCAAGAACAAAGGGCACAGAGGCAGTTGTCCCCAGAAGGATGCCGTAGAAACAGGTGTTGTTGCTAGAAGGGAAGGGGGAGGAGCTCAGTGGGACAACGCCATCATTGAGGAATGACTGTATTCTTTGTCTTTCACTGGGATGTCTTAATAAATCATAAGTAAGAACTTTCTTGTTTCCTGCCTGCTTCTTGGTGCCATCAGGGAAGGGAGAGAATTCCTGAAGCCTGCCACTAAGGCACTATGCTGTCCCGAATGCAGTTGAACATCTATATGTAGTTATTGGGATTGATTAGGGATTTTGAAACACTGTGTCATGAGTACACAGATGATACACAGCTCTATTTATAGCATCTGAACTGGAAGTGGCTTCACAAACCTTGGTTCAGTGCCTGAAAGCAGTGGCAACTTCTCTGTTGCATTGTGAATCTTTGCACCTGGAAAACACACCTACTTGAACATCTTGTTTTCCCCACCACAGTTTTGCTAGGGACTTGGGAAGAGTTACTTATTTGATTGATAATCATGAGATAAGCATGAGTTCTAAATATAAAATGTGTGTGAGAGAAATTGTGTGAATTTTAAACTGCCTGCTCTATTGGAAACAATGGATACAGTTACTGAATTTTGACGAGAGGGATAGTGGTGTGAAACATGTAAGGTAATGGTCACTAACAGCATAGGAGGCATCATCACTGTTTAGTTCACATTACCTGCTGCATTAGATGACTGAAGTGTGCGCCCACGCCTGCATTTTTCCCCCCAATGGGCCACGCTGGAACTGGAAACTTAACTCAAAATTTCTGCATGAATTGTCATGCTCAGTCAATTGTGCACAGACAGACAAATCTCCAGACTGGAATCCAGGCCAGACTTCAGGGAGCCCATACCAATTCTTTTCTGTGCAAAGAAGAATATCTTTTAATAGGATTTGCTGCATGGTTGAGAAAATATAGTAGCGTCCTATTTTAGCTTAGCCACTTTGATCCATTCTCACATTTGGCTGAAAATCAATAGGCATGCTGAGTCAATCAGGTGTAGAAGAGAGGTTGTTACTAATCTGAAATCACACTCCCCTTCTGCATTCCATTTTGTTTAGTGAATTGAAGCAGCCAGGTAGGTTCTGCAATCTTTTGAGGGAAATTTCAATTGACTAGGAGAACAAATGCAATATATTTCATGACTTCTTATTTCTACTTGGTTAGTTATGAATACACGTGCCAGTAATCTGTTTCCTCTGTTTCACACCCACATGGAAAGTGACCCAATTGAAGTATTTTATGTTTTGGTGGAGGGGGTTGAGGGGAAAGTGGGTGTTATGAAGTTGACTATAATCATGTCTAATGAATGGTATAGTTCAGATATTAGGTTAGTGGGCAGAGAGTTTGTTAATTATTTATACCACACAGTTTGTGTGCAATAAATGTGCACCTCAATAACCCTCTCAAAAATGAGAGGGGGTGTAAGCCATCGCTGTTCCTATTTTGGAAACCAAGAGAGAGAAATGGAGTTAGTCCAAGTCTATATGCATTTCAAAATATTTTTTTGGTCTTTTTGGTGTACACAATCACAATATTTTTCTTATGAGTTGGCAGTTTATAAATAAAATATTTTATAAATTAAATCTTAATAAAGAAAGCAAGAAAGAATAGGAAGTCAGTCTAAAAGGAACTTGGCTACAGTTACTTTATTATTAGAAGAAATACATTGAAAAGTTAAGCTCAGAGGGCCAAGTCTCAAGCCATTTTGTTTCCTAGGAGGGTCTTAAAACAACAACGGGGTGAATTCCTGTTGCTTTGTCCTAGCTTCTGCCAACCTAGCAGTTCAAAAGCACACTGGTGCAAGTAGATAAATAGGAACCAGTGCAGCGGGAAGGTAAACGGTGTTTCCATGCACTCTGGCTTCTGTCACAGTGTTCTGTTGCACCAGAAGCAGTTTAGTCATGCTGGCCACATGACCTGGAAAGCTGTCTGTGGACAAACGCCAGCTCCATCAGCCTGAAAGCAAGATAAGTGCTGCAACCCCATTGTCGCCTTTGACTGGCTTAACCATCCAGGGGTCCTTTACCTTTACCTTTACCTTTACCTTTACCTTACCTCTAAGATATGGTTACCAGATTTTTTTCCATTGAATCTGGGGATACTTTTTTTTTTTTTAAGTTGAATAGCAACAGGGAATCAGTAGTGGGGATGGTGAGGCAAAAGACCCTGGGCCCAAGCACACATGCAAAGTCCTTCTTTCGCACCCGGTGAAACATAAATGTGCAGAGTTTTTAAAAAACTGGGCAATGGTGCGTCGCTCACCCATGGCTCCCGAGCCTTGCCCGATCTCCTTCCTCCTTCTTCCTTTGTTTTGACAGATCTGCTTGGGAGCCATGGGCGGGCGGCCATTGCCCTGGAGTGGCACAAGGTGTGTGGTTTCTCTGCCAGGCAAGGTGCAAAGCCCTTCTTTTGTACCCTGTGAAACATAAGTGCACAGAGTTTCTAAAAAACAGGGCAATGGCCGCCCGCTCATGACTCCCAAGCCTCCCCCAATCAGTCAAAACAAAGGGGGAAGGGGCAGGAGATCTGTACCGTCAGACGTCCCCAGTTCCCCTTTGGCAGTGGTGGCAGCAGCGGCAGTCAGCAGCCCAGAGCCAGCCTGGTAGCGCAGTTGGCTCTGGCTGGCGAGCAGCTCCTGAAGCCAGCCAGAGCGAACTGTGCTACCAGGCTGCCGCTATCACGTTTCCAGGGGACAGATTTGCAAATCCGGGGACTGTCCCCAGGAACCGGGGATGTCTGGTAACCCTACTCCAAGAGAATGAGGGAGGCATTTGTGGTGACTTCTGGCACCTCTTTTTCTAGAAAAATAGCACTGCATGTGACCATTTCCTCTCATAAAAGGAGGCTGGCAAAATTTAAGTAAAGCAGAGGAGAAATAAGAAGCCCCCTCCCTGCAAGGCAAAATGATTATAGGAAGAGCCCTTTGCAACAAAAAGCAGCAAAATGAGAAGAGTTTCTGGAATAACAATGTTCAGATTGACGCCACTCTGTTCTAACAGCCAGTGGCCAGAGTTTCTCAGACACACATTTTCAATCACACAATCCACAGAGGAGAGAGGAAAATCCTTTTACTTCTACTCTGAATTCATTGAAGTGTAATCACAGACTAATTCATTCACAATCTCAATCTATGCTTTGCGGGGTATAAAAAGATCCTCTGAGGAATATCACTTTTGTGCTTTTTTGCTTTGTAGAAGAATGGCTCAGGATTTTTAAAAAGCTGAGGTTAGAAAAAAAAGCCTTTGAGTGAAAAACAACAACAGATGTCTGGTACCTTATTGTCATTCATTCTAAATCTCTTCTTGATGTAATTTAACAGACATAACAAAAGCAGAATACATAAATAGAGAGTGAAAAATATCATCTGACAGCACATAAATGTACATATAGCAGCTGAAAGTAACGTCAGGGCTTCTGCCAGATGAATGAAACTTTGACATCAATAGAAAAGAAAGTAGCCTGCATGTTTTTGTACATACTCTCAAACATATGATCAGAAAAGACAGTCCCATATTTAGCTTGCAAGGCACTACACATGCATGGCAATGAAGTAATAATGAAATTGTAGTATTTTTGAGGTGGTTCATTGAATTGCACTAATTGCAGGTAGGAGAAAAATATTTTTGAAGGCTCCTCTCTGTGGAAAAAAAAAATTCACATATAGAAAGATAGTCCAGCAGGAATAGATCAGGTTAGGAATTTTTTACCTGATACCTAAAAACAAAACAAAACAAAACAAAACACAGAAAGAAACTTGCAGGGATAGCACCTTAAAATTAACCAGATTGTAAGAATAGAGATGCCTTTATAGCTCCTCTTGATGACCAGCTGTGACAGGGCCATACATACCAAAATGGCCCTGCCTTAGGAACTCATCTATTTAGCAGCAGCAAGTGTTCTAACTTGAGCAGACTCATACAGGAACAGGCAAATTTCTGTCAATTCATTTGGTGGTATGCACTGAATAGGCCAATTCAGGAGGGCGGTGGGGTGGGAGAGATATAGTGGCTTGGACTGTTGGATATCTTACCTAACAATAGGAAATGCAACATTTCTCATAATAAATGATGCTGGTTGGCTCAGCGATAGTGTCAATGTGTGTGTGTGTCAGCAGAGGAGGTGCAGAACAGATTAGGGTTGGACCCTTCTGATTGGCTTTTGGGTTCTATTGACCCTGCTGGCTCAGGGTAGGGTAAGGGCAAGGCTGGCTGTACCCAATTTCCCTTCCGCTTTGTTCCTTGAAGGCCTCAGACGCACATTTTCTTCCTGTCTCCCCCTACATCCAGGCCCTTTGTTGTGCTATGGTTCTGTCTGCTTGTCCTTCTGCCATGTCAGCTTTAAATAGGATGACTCAGATTGTGCATCTGCTGTGCTTGGTAAAAGAAAAGTCTCATGGGACATGGGCTGCTGCTTCCTTCTTTGGTACAGACTGTTTCAGCTGAGGTTGCCCTGGCAACCCAGAGGACATCCCCCACATCTTGTTCCTTTGAGATGCTTGGCTGTGTCTGGCAGGTTTGATAGTCAACGTAAGTGAGGTACATCATTGCCTCACCCACATTTGCAGAAAGATGGAAAGAAGAATTATGAATCACCGGCTCGCTAGACCAGAATTACTAAGGATGAGACCACAGCACCTATTTAACTTGCATATGCAGCTAGACGGCTCACACAACATTGCTGAGCACAAGGATACAACTTTGCTGGAGGGCTTACAATAGGTGGTTAGTAAATGCATAGTGTGCAGGATGCAAACCACTCTCTCAGCAAAAAAAGAACAGCCATATTGAATAGCCCTTGAGATCAAGCTAGATAGTAACAGTTTAGCCATTAACCTCCTTAGGGGTTAAGAGAAATTTGTTCCAGCAGTGATGCTGAATTTCAAGATCAGATAATTAGATGCTCAAAGCCCCTTTTAGATTCAAGTGAGGTACAGAACCTTTAAGCCATTAATGCCCTTTAATGAGGCTCCAAGCCCAGAGGATGTGAAATTGGGTGATGGTTCACAACTATATGGACATAGCTTTTAAACTAGGCCCCTGTGTTGGGGATGACTGGCATCAAATTATTGTCAAAATGAACACCTAGCATTTGAAAGCAATGGACCCTTCTCAAGTGATAACTATGCAACTGGTCTGAAATGCTCATGGAAAAGAATAGTAACTTCTGAAATCCAATGGAAAAAAGACTACTTTCTGTCCTGCCAAGGGAGCATCTCTCTCACCTCCATTGCCACCTTATGACTTTATAAAGGTTCAAGGTACTCTTTTTGCAAACAGACCTCTATTCAATACCTTCAACTCTCCTCACATACTGTGCTTTTCTGTGTATACCTAGGAACGTAAAATATGAATGTGAGGGCCAGCTATTTGAAAATGTAGGTACCCTTTTAAGAGAGCCAGTATCAACTGAATTTCTACTCAGTGGTAACCCTATGATTGTTGCTGCATAATGATTGAAACAGTCTTTAGTTTGAGAATATTTTATATTTGCAATGTGTTTTAACTAAGAATCTGATGTCAGAACATGTCAGCTTCAAGGAAGTGGAGAATATTTTGATACATTCATAAATTCATTGTTAATGTATATAACTCTTTTTTTCCAGAGAGAGAGAGAGAGAGAAAGCAACATAAGGAAAATTGCATAGTGAAAGAAGACAGAATATTATCATATATTCATTTGGAAAAAAAATTTGTTTGAGATTACACTGTTTTATGTAGCTAACATAAATAGCAGCTTATTTTGGGAGGTGAGTGTTATGAGAATGTTTCTTGCATTGCCATTCTTAACTGTTCATTCAGTTATATTACTAATGTATTATTTTCAAAGTTTTAATATATATATATATATATATATATATATATATATGCTTTCGTAGATTTTCACGGGTACAGGAATGCAGGTTTTGGTGTCCTCGGGTGTCTTCCCGTGTAAAAGTTGGGGTGTCTAGGCGACATTTCGACGAGGTCTCACTCGTCATCTTCAGGCTGGTGCTTTCGGCTTCTTGTTACTGGAACAGAGCGGGATCTCAATGTTTGAGTTCCTATAAATACTGTAGAGGGGGTGTGGTGTCTAGCCTCCAATGTTCTGGGCAGAGAGGAAGTTCCCAGGCTAGTGTGCCTTTTCTTCTTTTTAAGGAACAAAAGAAGAAAAGGCACACTAGCCTGGGAACTTCCTCTCTGCCCAGAACATTGGAGGCTAGACACCACACCCCCTCTACAGTATTTATAGGAACTCAAACATTGAGATCCCGCTCTGTTCCAGTAACAAGAAGCCGAAAGCACCAGCCTGAAGATGACGAGTGAGACCTCGTCGAAACGTCGCCTAGACACCCCAACTTTTACACGGGAAGACACCCGAGGACACCAAAACCTGCATATATATATATATATATATATATGTACAAACCAGAAATAGGTCTACTGCATGACTTTGCGTGAAATGACTTCCATGACAGTAAAGATAAAAGATGAAAATCCTTATCCATATATGTCAGAGGTGCAACTGTCATTGATCTGATGTTCCATATCATTAAATTTTCTTGTGTCCTGGAAGAAGAAGAAAACCTCAAAGCTCTTTTGCAACCTCTGTAACAGAACCAGTGAAATAGTTTTTATGATTAGTATACCTGCACTGAAATTGTGCTCATTCTGGTGAATTTTCAAACTTTTGATAACAGACAGGAGCAAAGCTTTGTCTGACTTTGTGCTATTGTTATAAGGAAGCATTGTTCTTCCATGGTGCTGAACTTCTTATTTTTACAAGAGAAAATCACCTTCAT
Source organism: Podarcis gaigeae (assembly GCF_964106915.1). NCBI lineage: Eukaryota > Metazoa > Chordata > Lepidosauria > Squamata > Lacertidae > Podarcis > Podarcis gaigeae. The sequence continues at coordinate 46,689,397 of NC_139685.1, read as the reverse complement.
TTCCAATGATTACAAACATCTGAACATAAATATTTTCTTTAATTTTTCAGCTCAGAAGGAACACATTGAAAGACCCGCTTTCCCCCCTGCTGATGATATTGAAATAAAACTAAAAAAAATACGAGCATTACTGCCTATAAAGCTTTAGAAATATTTCTAAACTCAGCAGGCAAAATTACAGAAGCCCAGTGATTGATTCTGTTGTAAAGAGACTACTCTGGTAGCTGAAGTGCTCTACTTCAGAGTAAAGTTGCCCCAATTAGTGGCTGCTCATGTTCAGAAACCCACAATGGATTCTGGTGTTCATGGAAGGAGAAGGAAGATATAGTTCAGAGATTATGAACAAGGACAGCCAAGCCAGTACAGGAGAGATGGGTCTTCCAGATGTTGTTGGATTTCAACCAGTCCTAACCAGCACAGCCAATGGTCAGGGATGATGGGGGTTATAGTCTGACAACAGTGATAGAGACATTTTGTCCTATAATGATAAGGTCAAAAGAGTTGGCTTCTTGTTTTACATGTGCTATATGTGGAAAGTATAGCTAAGAATGTCACGCTGGCCACGTGACCCGGAAGTGTCTCCGGACAGCGCTGGCCCCTGGCCTCTTGAGTGAGATGGGCGCACCAACCCCAGAGTCTGGCAAGACTGGCCCGTACGGGCAGGGGTACCTTTACCTTTACCTATAGCTAAGAATGCATGTGTACTGTGACCATTTTGAATCTGGATTTACCTCCACAGTCTCGAGAAAACCTCTTAATCCCAATTTTATTTTATTCTTTGATAGATTTACAAAAAGGAAAACACACACGAATAAATCATTTTAGAAAGGGGCGAGATTAGACGCGGATGCACAAAGCATTTTTTCTCTCCAAAAAATTCAAGACTCCTTGTGTTCCACTCTACACTTCCTATCTTTCTGCCCAGGGCAGCCCTCTGCCTGTCCCTCAGCTGGCACATCATGCAGGACTGGGCTTTGCTGGAAGCAGATTCTCCTCCTCCTCATCCACTATCTAGAAGCTGCTACAAACTGCCCAAGGCCAGCAGCAGCAACCATGGAGAGGCAACAGAATGCTCCCTCACAATCGCCTCATTGCTGTCGCCCAGGACAATTACTGGCTCATCCTCCTCTCTGAGCTTGGCAGCGACAGCACTGGAGGGGGAGAAGGGACATTCTAGAATCAAATCAGCTGCCAGGATGGCTTTTGAAATTCCAGGGTATTTGGGATCCCGGGTATGGCTTAATGCTCCTCGAAATGAAGCCAATACCAATAAAAGTGCATTGAATTTTAATGTTTAAAACTATCAAAAATATTACTACAGTGTGGTCTTTTTTCATTCTGTTCTCACCACTTATAATCCTATATAAGCTTTGGTGTTTTGTTCAATGACAAATTACTGATAATTTCTACCAGCTTGACAGCTCCTAGTTTAACAAAACTTTCTGAGTTTTCTCTCGTTAGAACAGAATGTGCTTGGAAAGTGGTTTAGAGTTTAGAAGCAAATCTTCAAAGCAAGGCCCACGCTGCAATCTGCAAAATCAGTTTTAAAATGCAGCACCTGAATTTGAGGGACTGAGTTGCAAAATCATCAGACTTCAAAGGACTGGAAAGGTCATGGTAAGTAGAAAGGACTCACTCATCAATAAGGAATAGCAATGTGGCAAGGGAAGGGATGATGAAGATGTTTGCATTAAATATATACCACTTTTTTAATCTCTAAAGGATAGAAAATGAAATTGGAACCAAGAAAACAAATAGTATGCCACCTACATAATAGGTGTTGGCATCCATCTTGGGAGCAATGGAGGGGTGTCACTTTGGGGGTGAAGTCAAACTGAAACAGGCAAGACCACTTTAATTGAAATCTTTGCTCACAGGAAACATAACTAGTCTCTGAGATGGAGCTGCAGCCCTGTTGAAGGTTCAATGTGGGTTTGCTCATTTCTGAAGCAACCAATATTTGAGAACCTGGTGCAATATTCCATTCTGAGTTTCTTATGATGGTGTCAAGGGTGCTGCCTTAATTCCATTCAGTTTTTATCCTTGTAACTTGACCTCGGGTTGACGTATATTAGAATTTGCAAAATTCCTTAAGCAACCATAACTTATGAAGGCTCAAATCCATCTCTGTGAAGAAGGGCAGTACATAATTGTCACTGAATACTTAAAGAGAAGTTTAAATATATCATGGGTGCTATGATGAATCTTCTGGTGGTTCACTGTGTAGTAATACATCTTTGTCAAAGTAAATATTTCAAGTTCAACAGAAGAAAGTGAAATATAAACAAGGCCATCAGCACATGCTGAATCTTATTTGTGAAAGTCTTCCAGGTCCTCACCACAGCTAATTGAATGAATAAGGAAGCAAATGTTTTGTTGAAGGACTCTCTTTTCATAATTATGCATTGATTTTCAAAAATGAGTAAGAATGTTTTTGTAGGCATTGTGCAGCTTTACAACATGCTAGAATGCTGTAGTATGCAGCAGCAGAAAGCCCCCCTTTTTGGAAAACAACAACAGCACAAATTCAAAAACCTTGGTAGACAATGATATTCTTTTAGCAACAGCAGAGACACTTCAGAGCACTGAACTGTTCATGAAGAAATCTGTTCCAGGTGGCAATCTCTGACACCATTTCACAGAACTATAAGTCCTTTTTAGAAGTTACACTCACAACACATGATTGGGGTTGAGTTTGAGTTCCCCCATTCCATCCCATTCCCCACATTGAGTTTCCCCATCCCTGATGTCAGAATGTACCAACTTGTCCTGCCCATGGCGTCAACCTGTACTGTGTGAATGCCTTCAGCAAGGAAGCCTTTGTGAACACAGTTGTATGCACAATACTTTGTCCCTGCTGTTGCTCATAATTCATGTGAGATGGGTTGGATGGCTAGTCAGTACCTGGAACACTGGGGTGGGGCTCCTCCTGCTTTTGACTTGGTCTTAGCTATCAGTGTAATACCTGAGTAGAGATATTGAATCATAGCATTAACAGAGCTGGAAGGAACATTGGAGAAATCTTGGTGATATTTAGGAACTGGATTTTAGCTGAAAATCCCTGAATTGCTCAAAAAGTAAAATGTTGATCCTTTTTTTTTTTTACTAATTCCAACATCTGACAAGCTTAATACATGTCAACCATCTGTGTAATAAATAACAATTACTAAACAAACCACACAGCACTTTCTTTTTTTGGTTTTTTTAATAAGGTGTGCATGCAGGCAGCCAGAATTAGACATCACCTTGCCGACAAAAGTCCGTATTGTTAAAGCTATGGTTTTCCCAGTTGTGATGTATGGAAGTGAGAGCTGGACCACAAAGAAGGCAGATTGCCAAAGAATTGATGTTTTTGAATTATGGTGCTGGAGGAGACCCATGGACTGCAAGAAGATCAAACCTATCCCTTCTTAAGGAAATCAGCCCTGAGTGCTCACTGGAAGGACAGATCCTGAAGCTGAGGCTCCAATACTTTGGCTACCTCATGAGAAGAGAAGATTCCCTGGAGAAGACCCTGATGTTGGGAACGATGGAGGGCACAAGGAGAAGGGGACGACAGAGGACAAGATGGTTGAACAATGTTCTCGAAGCTACCAGCATGAGTTTGACCAAACTGCGGGAGGCAGTGGAAGACAGGAGTGTCTGGCGTGCTCTGGTCCATGGGGTCACGAAGAGTCGGACACGACTAAATGACTAAACAACAATTAATATATCTCCCTGTGTACATTAATATCATGTGTAGAGATGAGCAAATATGACAATTTTTGTTCCTCTCCATTTCTCATTTCCCCAAATTTCCATATTCCATGAAAATGTTTTAGCATTTCAGTGTGAATCCTTCCTAATATACACATTTTACATTTTTCCAATATAAACATTTTTGCAAAGCAGTTTTCCCCAATGCTATGTATTTTAATGTTATTTTCACACATAGACACATGTTTGTGCAGAGGTTACCTGAGCATATACATTTTTGTACACATTAACTGAATGGAGAACTGCAGTGCAAAATTCAGAAACGTGTGAATTTTGAAGGATGGTTATGTTTCAGTTTTCATATTACGCTGAAAAGTGAAAATTAGGTAGATTTACATTTAGGTGAAAACTGTATAGAATTTCATCCCCCACGTACAAATGATTATGTAGTTTGAACCCAAGTTATGCCAGACAGAGACTTTCTTACAAAAAAGTTAAACACATGTGGAAATGTGACAGGCAAGAAGAAATAAGCCTCCGTGTGGTTTTCTACATGGTTGGATGACAGTAATTGATGTTCTGTCATAGCTGTCAACTGTCTCCCAGGATAAGCATATGGGAAATGACTGAGCAACTAGCAAGGTGATATTGCATTGTCAGCACTTGGGTGTGTCTTTCCTCAGTGCTTGGGATTTGCTATGAAACCTCACGACAGAATTAAAAATGGCTCACAGGTCGATTCCTCTCCTGATTAATGATGCTAATTGAAGTTAAAGTATGCACACATATCAAGGGGAGAACACAACCTCCTCTGTTTGTCTTCTCAACAATGCAGATGACACATGCTGTGCAAAGATAAGTTAACCTTAGTGCAGGTACATTAGAATAACTGTGAAGCATGATTCATAGAAACTGTCAGCGAATTTAGTTGGTGAATGACTGGAACATGTGAAGATACCACTTATTTTCATATTTAACTGAATCAGCTCCCCACCCCACCCCACCATCTAACTACTTCTGGCTCTAAGGTCATTTTGCTTGCTTGAGCAAAGGGTCACAGTGGCAACACTGGGTTTTCTAGCCTTGCCTAGTTGCTTTCTGGCTCCTGTTACTGCTCTCAGAGAGGATGAGCAATGGTATATGAGAATTACTTTTCTTTTAAAAACAGTTCAGCACAGTAGTATGCTGTCAAATGTTAAGAAATATTGAATATAATAGTTCTCTCTCTCTCTCTCTCTCTCTCTCTCTCTCTCTCACACACACACACACACACACCCTAGCCTTTCTCTAGCTTGGGTGATGAACAGCAGCAACAGTTCAAGATGCTCACCTTGGTGTTTAAAGTCCTAAAAGACTGTACTCATGTATGTGCAAGTCAGGCTGTTACCATTTACAGGAGGGGAATCATCTTTCAGTGTCATCACCCTTGTAGGTACATGGGGTGATGGCCCACAAGAAAGCTTCCATAGTGGTCCCCAAATGATGGAATTCCCTACCTACAGAAATAGCTTTAGGTTGCCATTGAAAGGCCAGTTATTATTGCTAGTGTCCCCCAATATACCATCTCACTCATTGATATGTATACATACATGTATACATGAAGTTGTTTTATTATACTGCATTATATATTTTAGATGTAACCCATTCTGAAGGGCCACAATAACAACAAATATTAACAACAAACAAACAACACATCATTAAAACCACTGAATCAAATGAAAAAAATAAACAGCAAATATCAGCTGTCCCAGCTGTCCCAGCATTAATACACTGTGGGCTGAAACTGGAGTTCCAATGAGTTAAAGCCAGATCACATGCTCCTCCTGGAATAAGGGGGTGGGGGGTCATCATGTATTCCTATCCTCTTCATCTTGCAGCCCCTGTGCCTCCTGAAAAGTTGTTGGACAGTAACAATGTCAGAGATGGGAAAGGGGTGAAACTGGCTCCTTCCCCTTTCTCCAGTGGGAGTCTCCACTGAATCTTCTAAGTATGGTAGAAGCCTTTACATTCACAGAAGGGTGAGGCTGGATCCATTGCCAGGATAGGACTTAATGGGTCTAATGTGTGACTAACAGGGATGGATTCCATGTTGCTCTTTGATGAACTCTGTATCTGTGGGCCCTTCCAGAAAACTCTGGTTCTGATTAAGGAACATAGAGCAATAGGTAATATAAGCATAGTGGTTAAAGGAGTCTCCCCATAGACCTATGCCAGCAGTTTTGCACTCTTCAAAATGTATTATTGAAAATAGGCAGTTGAGTGCCTGTTATTTTCTTAAAAATATATATCCATATCCATATGTCAGACAGAGAATACAAGCAACCAAAGCTAAAATAATGATGCCTTCAAGTGGCAGCTGCTGTTCTTATTACACAAGCTTTTTTTCCTAATTTGGATAATTCAGAACAGAATATTGGTTAAGGTTTCAGTACTTTGCCATTTCTATAAATGAAAAGAATTGCATTCAGGAAAATCTCTGAATACATGAGGAACAGAAGAGAAGCAACAGAATTGGAGAAGCTAATGAAAAATCATGGACATGGATTAGCAATGATTGATCAACTGCTTGTCAAATGTGATGCAGAGGCTGAACAAGTCAAATATGTGGTAAAATGGGCTGAAGACACAAGAGTGAATATGCTAATAGAGGTTAGGGGAAATTTGTGGAAGAAAGTACACACATTTCCCTTGAATACAGCAAAAGGGAAAATTGTTGCAAGCTAGTGAGTAGGTGAGGAGTGGGAAACCTTGGGCTTGTGGGCACACCAGGGAGTCCAATATACCAGTCCATCATTAATTTTGCACCCAGAGAACAACATCACTTCTGGCACAACTATGCTTGCATTGGTGGGAAGAGTCCCAAAATATCCTGACGAGACTAGTGACTCAGCTATACTGCTGCAAATAAAACATTTTAAGTGTGTTGCAAAGTGCAATATACAAATGTGACACTAGATGGTGATTGAGAGCTATGGCAAATTCAATATATTTTTATTTTTTAAAAAAACAACAACAACATTTTCCTAGTTTTTTTTATATATATATATGCGTGAATTTCACCTGGGAAAGAGCCCAGTCTGAAACCCTGGAGAGTCACTGCCAGTCAGCATACAGCAGCTTTCCAAGCCTTCAGTTCTCTGATGTTTTTGGACTATCATCATCCCTGCACATTAGGCCAGTGACCAAGGACTGGGGTTCTACCCGCAGCAGTATCTGGGGCCCAAGGCTGGGCAAGGGTAGCATAGATAACACTTAGCTAGATAGATTAATAGTCTAAGGCCTTGTCTGCACTTCTGCTTGTTCTGTGCCTAGAATGAATGAGGCTGAATGGTTTTGTCTTTGCCCTTCTGCTTTCCCATGGAAAACCCAATTGCAGTTTTCTCAAATTCAATGCTAAACAGTGGGTTTTCCTGGGAGAAAGCAGTGGGGCAAACAGAAGTGTGGACCAGCCCTAACTCAATATAAAGCAGCTCCATCAAAAAATGTTGCTACATGGAGTAGTGGGACGGCTCTTTGTAACACTAACTATTAATTGTGTGGATTAGAAACAAGATTCACATGTGTCCCCCCAAAGCAAACATGTTTTATCTACGAACATTTCTTTCAACATTTTCTTTACACACTTCAGAATACATACAGTATTCAAGGGAGCTATGTAGTGTCACCTCCACATATATAGGAAATCATTCATCTCATCTTTCAAGTATTTATTCTGAAAAACAAAACAAAAACAGATTGACTCTGCTAATTTGCTGAACTTTTAATTCCTTTATTATGATGCTGACATCTCACATTCAAAGTTTCATCCATAATGATTTGCTGCTGTTGTAGCAATGATTTTTGCCTTTTGAGAGCAAATATCTCAGTGAAGAGTCAGATTCAGAAGTCAATGAAGAATGCTCTCTGGAGGCAAGCTATAATCATGAAAATATTATAGTGACAAGCAAGATTTAATAAAAGCTCCAACATGTCCCTCCAATAAACTAGCAAGTGAATGATCTGCACCTAACACAAATGACAAGGACAGCTCAGATCACGACTTTATATGTAATGGCACTTGCACAGTAATTGTGAATATAGAGTAAGTATTGTGGATTTATTAAAAATAAATACGTTTTCCCTTTATGAATGTTTCACTGTCTATAATATCTGTCTCTGTGTTCCACTGTCTATAATTCTCTGGTTTTCCCTTGCTTCCCTTTGTTTTTTTCTGCACTTAATGTTGTTGTTGCAGAACTTCCTATCCAATGGACCATTTCCAGCCAAACCTCTCTCACCCTTCCTCCTACCCCATGGATGGAGAGTTTGTGGTCCTCCATGTTGGCTAGGGCTGATGGGAGTTGTAGATCCAACAACACTTGAGAGGGCACAGGTTCGCCATCTCTGTCCTATTCAGTTCTCCTGCCCCAACCCTTTGTTAAGTTGAACTATTAGGGTTATACAAAATCTTCAGAGGTGATAAAGCAGAGCATATTTGTGACTGACAGTCACAAATATTGAGCTCCCAGTGGGGAACTCAATCACAAAGGCAATCCCTGCTGCAAGCAGCTTTGGTCTATGCTTGTTATTTTGTCCTCTAAGCACTTCACAACCAACTGGCTGTTGGGTGCTTGGGAAGTGCTATGCAAGGGACTTGGGTAGGTGGGTGGGGCAATCAGTTTGTTAGTCATTGTATTTCACAATGTCACATGATTGGCTGGTGGGTTGTCCATGGGGATGGGGACAGTAACAATCTGGCCTGCTGGTTCAACACTAGGTTCCACGCTCCTGCTCTACAGCAATGGTCTATAGCTATTGGCTGGGAGTTTTATGAAGAATTCACTAAAGTCAGAGATAAGGATAAGGAGGAAATCCTGCCATCCTGAGTCAAGTACTTTGAAAGGGGAAAATACTTGCCTCTGGAGACATGTGCTGTATGTATTTATGCATTCATGCATAGGGAATGTTCGTTTATTTGGTGAATGCAATGGGATGTTGGAACGCACATCATTTTGCAGAAATGTTAAGTTCAGTGATGTAGAAGTACCTGTGGGGGTTATGGTGTGTGTGTATGTTTCCAAAAATCAAGTATAATGAGCCATTGTCCAGATTGTGAGGCATTGGAAAATGTGTTCCATCTGTTTTTATTCCCGAGGCTTAGTTTCAAATCCCATCTTGATCAAAATGACAGGATGTGATTTTAGCTGGATTGCTGCTTCACAGGTAAAACCTATAATGGGTCCAGGTGGATTACCATAACTCCACATACAGAGAAGTTTTCAGCATGGAGACAATCACAACTATCACTAATTCAAAGGTGTCCACTCTTCAGGAGGTATTATAAATGACAGGTTTATGCAGCACACTGGAACAGCTGACCTTTGAATCCAATTACCATTGCATTCTGTTTTGAGAAACCTGGAAATGTTTACCAGTGTGGGTTTTTTATGGGGATGGCTAGCTTTTTAAGAATCAAACCCTGCTCAAGGTATTTGATAGTATCCTGTGAAAAGACAAAATCAATAATATTATTATTTATATAGCACCATCTGTGTGCACACTGTTTAAAACACAAACACACCCACGCTGGATATGAGAGATTCCTACTCCAATAAGCTTACAATAGACACAAAGAAATGGAGGACATTTCCCCCCTCTTACTTCAGTTCACATAGAGTGATCCTCATAGTGGTTTAACTATCAATCCATCTTCCCGGGCAACTCTGGGAACTGTAGAGCTTTGAGAGCAGCAGGGCTCTCCTAATAACTATCAGCACTCTTAACAAGTGTAAGAGTGCTTTAAATGTTACAATAGGGGGTGTGCCCAATAGGCGAATTTTGAAGAAGGACTTAAAGGAAATGAGGGGAAGACGTTTAGAGAAGCTGCTCCAGCAATAAGGGGCAGCAAGGGGAAATGTGTGGAGTTGCTTCAGAAAGCAGGGGATGTTTGGTGGCTGAGGGTGGGAGAGCTGGACAATCAAAGGTTATGAGATGGAATGTCTCCAAAACTAGTACATAGGGATATGTTGAGGCAAGGCCATGGAGGGTTTTAAAGACCTGGGAAGGGATTGATAGCAAGAGAGAGAAAGACAAGACAGATGAATTATTTTGGCAGCTGGATGGATATGATTGGACGAAGGTGAGACCCAAGAAAAGAGCAGAGATAAGAAGAGCGCAGTACAAGACGAGATGTGTTCATGACATAAACACGAGTTTTCATTGAGAAGACAGAAAAGAAGGACTATATTTATGAAATACTGTAAAAGAATTTGCAACATGACTTGGTAACTTCTTATGGTAGTGAAAATAATTAAACAAGATGTCTGTCATCCTAGAGTTTGACAGTGGCTCAGAATTTATTGCCATTTTGAATGAAATAAGCTTATTTTCAAGAAAGAAATAGTATAACTTGGGGGGGGGGGTGTGAAGAAATAGCTGCTACAGTCCTTATAAAAACATTGGCTTATGTTGCAATTGAACAATTATTCAATATGATACTTGGTATTGGCTGTAAGGATAGGAGTGGCATATAAATGTTGTTTTGATTACTTGGCATATTTTATAAATGTGAATATTGTATTTATTTCAGGACTGATTCTTGCATTCTTTGTTTGAAGCTGAATAAGTTTATCGCATTGATTTCATGGGGTGAATAGTCTATTTAAATATGTCCTCAGGTGGTGAGAGATAATATTCAAATAAATTAAAGGGCGACTGAAAACTTGGGATTGACCTGACTTTGAAATGTACACACAGAGAGATAATAGGCAGACAGGCAGACACTAGCTGTGAGTGAGATGGACAGAGATATTGAAATCATAGGCTGAATCTCATCAGACTGGTCCATTTCAGTGTAATAGTCTGTGGGCTCCTATACTTGCAGGTGTGAAAAGAACCTACCTGTGTGCAGGGAGTCTTAAAACATTAGTAATAAAACAGGCAAGTAATACAATTTCATGTGTGTCTAAATGCTTCAAGAAGCACGTGGATTTTCTGAATTCTATACAACTATTCAGCAATAATATAATGTAGCCTCAGAGGAAACAGAATAGAGAAACAATGGTGTAGCAAACTTTTGCCCTTCCTTCCCTCACCCCCTCTCTTTTTATTTCAGTTGGAAACTGGATCAGTATAATAGTTTTTGAAAAATGTAAATCAAATAATCAATGCAATAACAATAAATTGGGAGGTCATAGATGCACAAGTTACCTCTATCTCTGGCACATCTGTATGGGTGCCATTGTTAGTAACCCATTCATTTATGTAAGAAGAAAAAAAATCTCATCTGCTAGCTGTAAGTCTGTTCAAGAGAAATTCCAAAGTCACATTGTATAATAACTTTTAATTTTGTGCCTCAGGTGTGGCTTTCCCTCCTCCTTAGATTATTTTCCATTCATTTAAAAGCATCAGAAATAGGTTTCCACAGCTGGTAAAGACAGGATTGCATTGTCATAAAGCACTGAGAAAAATTTGTCTTGGAGATAAAACAGATGGGGTTTGTTTTCATGCTATGGTAATCACTAATAGTTTTCCGTAAGGTCACAGTGGGGGAACTAATGGTACAACTCACAATCCCAGGATTTTTGTTTACCATGAACTGGACATCTACTTTAAAGCATGCTGGGTGTGAGGATGAAGAGACATTTCTCAGCTATCAAATTTGGATTGGATTTCCACTCCTTGCTCTCTTGATTTTGTTTTAGAAATTTCACAACTCCCTTTCTCCCAATCTCTTCAGCAAAAACTGACAGCAGAGGACTCTTGTCTTGCTCTTAATAGGCTCTCACCAAGAACTCTAAACTTGTCAGCCATAATACAGAGGGAAATGACTTTGAGCTGGTACAGCCGTTGTGGGAAACCTCCAGTCCACAGACTGTAGTCCCAATAGGCTTCCTCAGTTGGGCCCATGAGGCTGTTTTGGGCTGGCTACACCTATCATTTGCTTACCTCCTATCAGACGCAGGAGAAGTAAAGCCACTACTGCAAAGAAACATTCAATTCAGCATCCTTCAAATGCACTCCCCATTATTACTTTGAACTCACTGATTGCATTCATTTTAAAATAAAGACAGCCCAACTCTCACTGCTCTTCTTGTGATGTTTTTCTGTTTTCACGTCCCTATTTTTCTTATTTTTTTATTGTCTTGCTTCCAAAGGGAATAATTGGCAGTACTGTGATCTATTGATCACACTTATACACTCTTCCTCTGAGGAACTCAAGGCCATTTACATTTGGTTCTCATCCAAGCAGCCTTCAGGGCCAAACATGTTCAGCTTTAAGAGCAAAGATGCAGGGCCAGCCCACTTATGAGGTAAGCTCAGGTGGAGGCTGCAAGATCCACAGGAGCAGCAGATTTCTCCAGGGAATTCATTGCCCAACACTGCTGTATGCTTCTTGGAGGCCTGATCTGCCACATTCCTTAGCAGTGGCCCCAATGCAGCTTTTACAGTGTGTTCTTAGCAAATAGGAAGTGCTGCCAGTCCATCCACCCTGAGGTAGGAAATGGCAGGGGCTTCTTTCTGGTGCCATCTGTGCTCATCACTTGCATTCAGCCATTGGATGTTTGATTTGATTCATTGCCCTTATTCCCGATGTAGATCTTCATTTTGTGGTTTGTCTCAGGTGCCAAAATATCTTGGGCCAGCCTTGAAAAGAGGCATACAGAATGTTTAGTTTACTGGAGAACAGGGGCGGAGGAAGGGGTGGGTTGTGGGTGTGGGCCACCCTGGGTGTCACCACTGACGGGGGTGACAAAATGCCGGGCGGCACTGTGGGTTAGTGTGCCTGAGCCACGCGTCTCTCCTGGGAGAGATGCAGTGGCTTGGGTGCATGCAGGATCTGTGCTGCCCAAATGGTCCTCCGGTTGCTCCCCCCCCCCCAGATGTAGGGCGGATGAGTGGGAGGAGGCAGCCAGACTCTGGAGGTCCCGCAGTGTGCCCCACTCCCTGGGTATGTTGCCCCAGGCACCTGAGCAGCTTCCTCCACTGCTGCTGGAGAATGCATTGAAAAATACATAATTGTCATAAGATGTAAGAAGACAGTAGGATGAAATGCAATGCAACTTTCCAGTTATGACAAAGCAGTAAATGTTCTAGTTATCTTAAATGTATGTATCCTTGAACTTTTAGTCCTATAACTTATCAGAATAGCGACAACCCCGGACCTAATCTTAAGCAGTGCCCAAGACCCAGTGCAAGGTGTATGTGTTGTTGAAGGTTAATGAATTGTTTGCATGTGCCTAAACAGGGGAAGATGTAGAGCAGGTCCAAATGCCTGAAATAACTTTCTTGGGAGGGGAGTTTGAGAAAATAAGGAAATAGTTGTGACAACAGATGAATCAATAGTTTATTGGAAAACTAAAGATGAACAAATCGCCATATCCAGATGGCATTCAACCAAGAGTTATTCAAAAACAAACATGTGAAATTCCTGATGTTTTAACAGAAATATGCAACTTGACCCTGACAACAGCCTCCATAATTGAGGATTGGAAAGCAGTCAATGTAACATCAAATTTTAAAAAGTGATAAGGGGGTATCCTGGAAAATACAGGTCACTGGGTTTAAAAAAGAAGACCAAAAGCATAGTCAATGATAGAATTACAAAGCATAGAGAAGACTGAATCTTGATGCAACAATAGTTTTGTTTTACTAACCTTTAGCAGTTCTTTCATAGGGTCAACAAGCATATAGGTAGAGGTGATCTAGTTGACATTGTTTACGCTGACTTTCAAAAAGCCTTCAACAAAGTTCCTCACCAGACTCCTGAGCAGGCTTAGCAATCATAGCATAAGAATTTGCAAGTATGTGACTGAATCCCGCAAGAAAATATCAATAGACTAGATATGCCCTTGGTTACTGTAAATAAATAAATGGCAATCCATGATATTCTCTTGAGCATGGAGAGTTTTAATATGTCTGGGTACCTTTAAAAAAAGAGAGAGACTGCCAGCTTATTAAACATTTTTAAAGGATCTCTTTTATGCCCTGTTATTTTGTAGTAGCAATTATTTTATCAAAAATGTTGTATGCTGTTCTACTAATTTCAATTCACTCCTTTTAATTAAGACCCCCCCAAAAAAGGTCTAATGAAATCTGAGGCTAAGTCCTGTACAATGTACCTCAAAATGCAATTTGATTTATAGAAGGAATTTTTAAGACAGTTAGTTATAATGAAAAGAAAAGTATGTTGCATTGACAACAGAGCATACAGTTTCTGCAACAGGGGGAAGGGAAATTCTACATGTTATAACTAGAGCGGGCAACAGAGCCAGCTAAGCACTTTAACAAATTTAAAATAACTTCATATATATTAATATAGACATTAATTTGTCCCACGCACACATTTCAAGGGGGGAGAGCAACCTTTATTTTCCATAATTTTTTTGTAAATACAATGCTTAGCTGAATGTCCTTAGTTAGGGAAATTGTTAATTGTTGGGTGGGGTTTCTTTAAAGGGAGTTAATGACTGATCTATCCAGAGGTTTCATAATCACACGTTGGGAGAGTGTGATAGCATTTCAGGTCCTGCTTGGAGGTTTCCATAGCCATTTGGTTGGCCACTGTGAAAAATGTTGTACTAGATGAGTTTTTGGCCTGCTCATGCAGGGCTTTTCTTATGTTATATTATGAGTTCAAGGCATTAGAGCCTGGAGAAGCTGAAGGGCAGATGTGAAAAAGCAATAGTGGTGGTGAGGCCAGGTGAGGCAGAAAGAAGGTGGTGAGCTGGAGGCACTTTACAATCAGAGGTGGAATAGCAGATCCACTACCTTGTAGGTATGCATACTGTTCATAATCACTTCTGTTTTATTTGCATATTTCTGGAACTTTTGAATTGGTGACTTAGGATGGGGACTGACCAGATTTGTGATAACAAACTGAAGCTTAATTCAGGTAAGGGAAAAATGCCCTTGGCTAATAAGAAGGCTGATCCAGGAATAGAAATACATTCTGGTTTGGGTTGCACTCCCCTTGAAGAATCAGACATGCAGTGTGAGTATGCTCCTGGCCGTGTCCCAAATGCCCAGTTAGCATCTGTATCTAGAAGTGCTTTTGCACAACCTAGGCTAGTGCAGCAAGTGTGCCTATTCCTGGCAGAGTAGAACTGGACATTGTTGTGTGTGTGATTCGTTAGATTATTGTGTCTGCAACAGAGTTTGCTTTGAGGACCATGTAACATTGTTGCTGCACTGGTTTCTGATATGTCTCAATGTGAAGTTGGAAGTGCTGGTGATTAACTTTAAGACCTAAACAACTTGGGCTCAGGTTGTCTGAAGGACCATTTCATCCCATACAAACCTAGTCACAGAAGGGACAACCGTTTTGTGCATCCTGCTATCATCTGACCTTGCTATGCAGGGGCACGGCAGGAATTTTCCCCACTTGGCTGATTGGCTGTTGCCATTTGGGTTTTGCCTGCCACGTAGCAATTTGTCACAACTTGTAAGGTTGAGGATAGGCACTGGTTCAGGTGATAGGCATGGGAGAACGGTCTCGCCATCTCTATGTGAAGGTTATTCTCTTAAAGGAATCCAGGGACTCAACTGGTTTGGTCAACCCCCAAGAGGGGGTTGTGCCCGTGCCTGAGTCCAGGGGAGCATCTGGGCGGTGAACATAGTCTGTTCCCGGCTTTTTGCCTACCTCGGGTGTTCATCCTTGCTGACCTGTTCTGGTGCCCTGGGTCAGCGTTGCCTGCAAGGGTGCAGGGAGCTAGGCGAACCAGAGCCTATGCAACTGCTCACTTTTCTGTAATCAATAAAGTTGTGGCCTAAATTCTGCCAAAAACAAAAACTAAAATTTGAGTCAAATGTGTGTTTATTTAGGGGGGAGGTCTCTGGCTCTGAACACGCAAATCTACATTTGATTAAAAAGCAGATAAAATGCTCTTCTAAAACGAAAGAATTTTATTTTTACCTTCTGAAAATGTCAGGTAATGCTATAAAAAATTAGCTTCTCTTCAAAACACTTATCCTACTAAGCATACAACATTACCTTCTAATCATAAAACAACATTAGAAAGTAATAACATCAGTCAATAAGGAATTTAAACGAGAAGTTTCATCAAGTCTTGCTTTGCTTTGTTCTTGAACATCAGCCACCAACTTGCTTCTTGGTCTCCGATGTAGTCCTCACATTTCTTGTATGTATATACCTGCCTACTGCATTTCTGACTTCTTTCACATCACTCTCTATATATTAGTGGTCTTTCCACCAAAGGAAACCCAAGCCTGTGTAGTGCTTCTCCTGCAACTTCTGACTGTTTGGGAATGTGTAACAATATATATTTGTGAACAAACATCTTCACTACTGAACTTGATTTAGGGATGGGTCAATCTGTCAATTTCAGTTCCTCACAGTTTCACGTTTTTTCCAATCTCATTCTCCATATCAGTTTCTGGGCTACTTGCAGCCTTGTTTCCTAGCACCCAGGGAAGAGGAGAGGAGTGAAGTGGGCCTTCACACTTTGTATACTAGTCAGAGAAATGTATGACTGTATCCTTTACCATTGCTAAGGGATGTATGAATCTCTGCTTTTTGAAGAGATTTTTATTCCTGCCCAATCAAAACCACCACATTGGTCCAATTTGTTGCTTAGCCAAAATTGCACTAAATAGACTTCCACTGCCAGAAAACCCTGAAGAATCCTGCTTACAGCCTGACACCAGGAGTTGGACCAGTGACACACAAAACATCCAGCCACTGAGGATTGGTGTTTCCATGATAATGATTTCTTCTTTTACAAACTTTACAGTACTTCCAAATATGCAAATTATTATCTCTGAGCTTGTTATCCTATCCATTGTGCACCTCAGCACTAGAAATATTGCCAATACCTAAAGATATTCTTATTATATATCAAAGCAGAACAATTTATTACCCTGTTCTAGGAGGGGGTTTTTTTTGGCATTTAAAAAATATTTTTACTGGCCACGCTAACCTCTGCCAAGTGGTGCATGAGAGTCCAGGAGTCTTGGCACTTGACCAGGGTTTGTGTTGCTTTGGAATTAGGCATGGCAGAGAAAGTACTGTCATTAAGAAACATGGTTTATTTACACTTATTTACACCTGAGTTTTGATGGAGTGCAGAAACCCAAGAGTGTGTCTTGTTGCTTCTTCCACAGCTTCAGCAAGCTTGGGTCCCAAGAAGAAGCCAGCCACGTTCTCCGGTCTCTGAGTACAGCCACTTCCAGCTGGCCCTGCATGATCCCTTTCTTCTTCTCCTTCCTAAAAAAGGTATGCTGTGTGCAAATGTTCCCTGCACGGCCAGATTTATGAGGCCCTAAGCTACTGATCACCGAATAATTGATACTTTTGAATTATGGTGCTGGAGGAGACTCTTGAGAGTCCCATGGACTGCAAGAAGATCAAATGTATCCATTCTGAAGGAAATCAGCCCTGAGTGCTCACTGGAAGGACAGATCCTGAAGCTGAGGCTCCAATACTTTGGCTACCTCATGAGAAGAGAAGATTCCCTGGAGAAGACCCTGATGTTGGGAAAGATGGAGGGCACAAGGAGAAGAGGACTACAGAGGACAAGATGGTTGGACAGTGTTCTCGAAGCTACAAACATGAGTCTGACCAAACTGCAGGAGGCAGTGGAAGACAGGAATGCCTGGCGTGCTCAGGTCCATGGGGTCACGAAGAGTCGGACACGACTAAACGACTAAACAACAACAAAGCTACTGAAGGTAATGGGGCCCTTTATATGTCCAGCTGTCCTTCGTCAACAACAAATTGTCACTGGTTTTTTTGTGTGTTGAATATATGCTATATGGTAATTTATAGACCTAATTACATCATGGGAGCCTACACAACACAAAACACTGTTGCTGTATGTAGGTGTTATTTTATTGTTTTTTATCTTATATTTTGGAAATGTACATCCAGTCCCCCCCTTTAAATTTCTTGGGGGCCCCAAAGAGAGTGGGGCCCTAAGCTATAGCTTGTTTAGCTTATACAGAAATCCGGCACTGGTTCCCTGCACTCTTCCCGGGACTGGAAAGGGGTTAGTTTCAACTCTGGCTTGCTAGTAAAACTGAACTACTGTGTCATGAAATAATGCATGTCTATAAAGTGTGCCACCAACATGAAAAGTTTGGAAAGTTCTGCCTCCAACCCTTGCAACCTCTCCCTCCAAACTCTTCTATTGTCTTTTGCTAACTAACACACAGCCAAGGGAGGCACTCCCCTTCTTGTCTTACATGGAATGTCCCATCTTTTGTCAGAGTAATGACTCTGCCATCACTCGTCTTTGTTCCTTGAAGGCACCTCTGTTGGCTGATCTCCTGAACAAGAGGAGAGGCTTGTCTATATTTTTACACTGTGCCTGGCATCATCCCTTAATACTCCAAATATTAGCTAAATCCTACCATTTACTAAAATAAGAATTTTGGGGTTCTGCCCCCTCATATTCATAACAATATTGTATTTCTGCGCTCACTTATTCTGCATGCAACCTAGCCAGTAGGCATGAAACAGGGAACTGGGCAGGGTGGGAGACAAAGCACCTTGACCTGATGGATAAATAAACAAACAAAACAAGGTCATTTTCCTCCCCTCCCCCAAGAGCAGAGGCTTCACTTGTCAAGAGGAAATATATGGGAAGTTGGTTTTGATTTATCAGGCCCTGAAAACAATTGTTGGCAGCTCTACTCAGTTTAGGATGTCAGCCTTTCACCCCCTACTTTTGTTGCCATCATGCTACCCACTGGAAAAATAAAAAAGGAAAAATAAGAGCTGCTGTGCTGGTGGGGGCAGGGGAAGGAGAAGAGGTGAAATGGGATAGAGAAGAAAGGAGCATGAGGGCAAGGTCCCTGTGAGTTTGCGTGTATGGATGGGTTGGATGGAGACAGCAAAGGAAGGCTTTCATTTTTCAGCACCATACTTTCCACCAACCTGTGTTTCTGCATAGAAGTGTGTGTGCATGTGAGTGAGAGGGAAAAGGCTCCCTTGGCCAGTCCTGTCCCCTTCACTATCCATCCATCCCTCTGTGTGTGTGTGTGTGTGTGTGTGCGCGCGTGCGCGCGCGTGCACACTTTCAGAGAGCCAAGAGGCAGCTGAACCTGGGGTGCAAATAAGTGAGTGGGTGAGATAGAAACACAATCAGCTACCCATCCTTCCTCCTGATTTCACAGTGCTCATTTCCTACACACAGGTCATAGTCAGCAGTTGGTGACTTCAGCTGTGATGCTATGGTTGGGGGAACCCCTGGTGGAGTGAGGACCTTTATCCACCTAAAACAAGAGGCACCACTGTGTCCTAAATGCAAGCCCTTGGGCTCCTCCAGGCAACATGCTTATTGAGCATTCATCCTTATTTCCTTGCACAAAGTGTATGCAGAGCAAGACTGTATCTTTTATTCAGTAGTGCTTACACATCTTCCCATTAATTAATCATTCGTTCATTCCACACTTTTCAGTGTATTTCCCCATTACTTTCCTAACTGCAAACAGTCATTTTTTAAAAAGTGAATTTGTTATACTTGGGTGACAGCACTTTAATCCTCTTGAATTGTGCCAGCCTTAAATCCATCTGACAAAATACTGACATCTGGGGGGCAACTTTAAATCTATTCTTCACTGAGTTGCTTTAAAAGAAAAAATATATTTAGTTTTGCTCCACAGAATAATTGATGTAGATATTGTACTGGCACTGCCAACCAACCCACCACTGACCTGTAACACCACCTTGTTCTGATACAAAATCCCGAATATAATAAAATTTCATCAGATAAACATTTGTGCCTTTTACCTTTTTAATCATCTGCATAAATATGCATTCAATGTGTTCACTGGTATCTGGTACTTAGTTAAAAATTACTGTATGCTAGAATACTGAGCAGTAAGAAATGTAAAGATGTATAACCCTTGCAGAACTATGGAAATATTAATTTCCTGTGAAATGAATATTCCAGATGTTTGGAGAAACCAGAGTGCAGCATGAAAGAATTAAATTCAGTAATGAGGCATCAGTCAGCTTAGACGAGTTATGATAGGTCTAAATGTCAGTCTCATCTATTTCTTAGCTTTTTCACAGATTAAATTCCTTCTCCCATGGGCTTGAGAAGGCTGGGGCTATGCAGTCAAATCCTGCAAAATTCTTCTAGAACTCGGAGATCAGGAAGCACCAGAGGATTTGTGTGCTATCAGTTTATCTTGATTAAAACAATAACAACAAAGATTTGTATAAGAAGAATGATTGGTCGGTGTAATAGATTGCCTCACAATCACTGGTTAGTCAAAGACACAAGAATATAATCTGCATTTTCACTTGTATTACAGACAAAACGCAACACAAACATTCATCAAAGTAATTTGGTAAATCTGTGGTGGGACAAAATGCATAAATCATTGCCTGCCATTCTGTATTTGCAAAATACCTGCAAGATGCTATCAAAGACAATGTTTGTTTGTCGTGCATATGCTATGAAGCATTAATATTTCATCTGATCTTCTTTATGGGCAAAATTGCAAATAATTGTGTTGTATTTACAGAGCAAACTATCTCAAATTTGGAGACAGGAAGAACATTATTGGCATTAAATAGTGTCCTGAATTATACACATTTCTCTCATATATACATACATACATACATACATACACACACACACACACACACACACAGAGAGAGAGAGAGAGAGAGAGAGGGGGGCACCCCTTCAAACATTCTTTAGTTTTCCTTCTCAAGTATAACATTCCACAGTGTAATTGCAAAGGAAATTAAAACTCTTTTCACAGGTTTAATAATAGATGAGATGGAGGCTTTGAAATAATTGTTTTTATTGAGCTTTGTCATCTTTCAGCACAGCAGGCAAGCTGCGGCTCACAACTTACACCTCTGTCAGCTCCAAGATGGATTAGAGAAAAACGGCCCAGGGTTCCATTTGGAACCCATCAGGAAGCAAACAGGTGCCAAAAAAAACAAAACAAAACCCAATCCACCACCCACACGTAAACTTCTCATATTTTGGTTTCTCATTTGGAGAGCTTCATGTCGAGTCTTACTGGATTGCCTGACAGGGCACGCTGCTGTGGCACACTTCGCATGCCAAGCTTTGAACTCGCCTCCCTCTCTAATCCTGTATCACCATGTGGCAGCTATTGCCTGTTTTCATGCCTGTGGATCTGTGTTTTCTTTTCCAATGCAAAGGAAACCAGCTGAAAGTGCCATACAAAGCCCCAGAAGAATGTGGCATTAAATAGGCTGAAATTAGATATGCTGTCCCGCTTCACAAATCAAACGGTTGACATAGTTTCTTTGCATGAGACCTAAAAAGTTAAAATTGCACACTGAGAGATTTTAGGCAAAAAGAAGAAGTAGCTGCCTAATTTGATTAACCCCTTAAATCATATTTTGCAGCATGAGGAAAATACTTTATGGTTGTGATACTATTAATCTCTGAACAGAATGGCTTTAGGTAAATGAGCCTGTGTGTATTTGCATAGGTGAGGAATGGAGATGAATATTTTTTTCAAAGACCAGCTTTAGCTAAATATAATGCAAGTCTACCCCATCCATGTCTATCATATTTAACCACAATTCTCTAAACTCACAATCAACAGGGCAATTCTATGAATGTTCACTGGGCTCCCTTGGAAGGGCAGGATATAAATTTAACAATAAAGTAACAAATAAAAAATAAATAAATAAATAGTCCCATTGCATTCAGTGGAGTAATTCTGTGCTATGGAGTGGCATCAGCCACAGCCATTATGCTCAGGGATGGTGGCAACTAGAATCCAACAACATCTGGAGCATCACAGGTTCGCCCACCACTGCTGTCAAAATGTATTTACAACTCAACCTAAATTTTATTTAACCAGTGCATTTCATTGGAATAAATGAAGCTTTACTTCTCCTTTACATCTGTTGTACCACTGAGCTAAGTTTGGCCCTTTTGCAAACCTATTGTGTCTGACATATTGTATCTAAAAAATAAATAAACTCCTCAGCTCTTAAGTAATCCAAATAGAGTGTTGCTGCCCCTTTCTTCTTCTGACTTAATGTGCTGACAGAAATCAACACCTCTGCCTATATGGCGAACTGAATGTTGCCTCACCTTTCACATCCTCCAAATACATGCCTCCATTTTTTGTCGCACTGTTTGAAAATGTATAATGAACACATGGAGAAAGTCTAGGACCACACACCCTGTCCCCACTGCCAACGTTTAGAGTATCTTTGCAATAAAACAATGAACACATCCTACAAACTCTCTCTCTGTGTAGGCTCAGTGAACACAGGTCCCAGTTGGACACATGGATGTTGGAAGCCATGAGAGCAGACACAATTTTGTTGCTTTTCCCCCATATATAGTTTTGCATGCTTTCTGGCAATATGAAAAAGAGCTTCATAAATAAATGAGAGTGGTTGTTGAAACCTGGCAGTAGCTGCCTCACCATTTGACCAAGGAGATGACCAGCTCTCCGTTGTAAGTCTCTAAGGGTCATTATGTAGCAAATGTTTGAAACAGCCTGAAAGTCATAGAATCATAGAATCATAGAGTTGGAAGAGACCACAAGGGCCATCGAGTCCAACCCCCTGCCAAGCAGGAAACACCATCAGAGCACTCCTGACATATGGTTGTCAAGCCTCTGCTTAAAGACCTCCAAAGAAGGAGACTCCACCACACTCCTTGGCAGCAAATTCCACTGTCGAACAGCTCTTACTGTCAGGAAGTTCTTCCTAATGTTTAGGTGGAATCTTCTTTCTTGTAGTTTGGAACCATTGCTCCGTGTCCGCTTCTCTGGAGCAGCAGAAAACAACCTTTCTCCCTCCTCTATGTGACATCCTTTTATATATTTAAACATGGCTATCATATCACCCCTTAACCTCCTCTTCTCCAGGCTAAACATGCCCAGCTCCCTTAGCCGTTCTTCATAAGGCATTGTTTCCAGGCCTTTGACCATTTTGGTTGCCCTCCTCTGGACACGTTCCAGTTTGTCAGTGTCCTTCTTGAACTGTGGTGCCCAGAACTGGACACAGTACTCCAGGTGAGGTCTGACCAGAGCAGAATACAGTGGCACTATTACTTCCCTTGATCTAGATGCAATGCTCCTATTGATGCAGCCCAGAATTGCATTGGCTTTTTTAGCTGCCACGTCACACTGTTGGCTCATGTCAAGTTTGTGGTCAACCAAGACTCCTAGATCCTTTTCACATGAACTGCTCTCAAGCCAGGTGTCACCCATCTTGTATTTGTGCCTCTCATTTTTTTTGCCCAAGTGCAATACTTTACATTTCTCCCTATTAAAATTCATCTTGTTTGTTTTGGCCCAGTTCTCTAATCTGTCAAGGTCATTTTGAAGTGTGATCCTGTTCTCTGGGGTGTTAGCCACCCCTCCCAGTTTGGTGTCATCTGCAAATTTGATCAGGATGCCCTTGAGTCCATCATCCAAGTCGTTAATAAAGATGTTGAATAAGACCGGGCCCAAGACAGAACCCTGTGGCACCCCACTAGTCACTCTTCTCCAGGATGAAGAGGAACCATTGATGAGCACCCTTTGGGTTTGGTCAGTCAGCCAGTTACAAATCCACTGAGTGGTAGCATAGTCAAGACCGCATTTTACCAGCTTCTTTACAAGAATATCATGGGGCACCTTGTCAAATGCCTTGCTGAAATCAAGGTAGGCTACATCCACTGCGTTCCCTTCATCTACCAGGCTTGTAATTCTGTCAAAAAATGAGATCAGGTTAGTCTGACATGACTTATTTTTCAGAAATCCATGCTGACTATTGGTGATCACAGCATTCCTTTCTAGGTGCTCACAGACTGTTTGCTTAATGATCTGCTCCAGAATCTTCCCTGGTATTGATGTCAGACTGACTGGGCGGTAATTATTTGGGTCCTCTCTTTTCCCCTTTTTGAAAATAGGGACATTTGCCCTCCTCCAGTCTGCCGGGACTTCGCCTGTTCTCCAGGAATTCTCGAAGATGACTGCCAGTGGTTCTGAGATCACATCTGCCAGTTCTTTTAATACTCTTGGATGCAGTTCATCTGGCCCTGGAGACTTGAATACATCTAAACTAGCCAAGTATTCTTGTACTATCTCCTTAGTTATTCTGGGCTGTGTTTCCTCTGCTGAATCATTTGCTCCAAATTCTTCAGGTCGGGCATTGTTTTCTTTATTGGAGAAGACTGAGGCAAAGAAGGCATTGAGGAGTTCAGCCCTTTCTGTGTCCCCTGTTTGCATTACACCATCCTCTCCTCTGAGTGACCCCACTGTTTCTTTGTTCTTCCTTTTGCTATGAACATACCCATAAAAGCCTTTTTTGTTGCTTTTAACCTCTCTAGCAAGCCTGAGTTCATTGTGTGCTTTAGCTTTTCTGACTTTGTGTCTACACGTGCTGGCTATTTGTTTGAATTCCTCTTTGGTGGTTTCCCCCCTTTTCCATTTTTTGTACACATCCTTTTTTAATCTTAACTCAGT
The DNA here is from genome assembly GCF_964106915.1 of Podarcis gaigeae. NCBI lineage: Eukaryota > Metazoa > Chordata > Lepidosauria > Squamata > Lacertidae > Podarcis > Podarcis gaigeae. The sequence goes on along the minus strand of NC_139685.1, from coordinate 46,665,292 downwards.
TAAAAGTTCTTTAGATAGCCACCCTGGCTTCTTTAGGCACCTTCCATGTTTCCGTCTCATTGGTATTGCCTGAAGTTGTGCTTTTACTATCTCCCTCTTAACAAACTCCCAGCCATCATGAACTCTCTTTCCTTTTAATATTACTGTCCATGGGATCTCACCCAGCATTTCCCTAAGTTTTATAAAGTCGGCTTTCCTAAAGTCAAGAAATTGAGTCCTAGTATGCTTTTAATACTCTTGGATGCAGTTCATCTGGCCCTGGAGACTTGAATACATCTAAACTAGGACGCAGGTGGCGCTGTGGGTTAAAGCCTCAGCACCTAGGACTTGCCGATCGAAAGGTCGGCGGTTTGAATCCCTGTGGCGGGGTGCGCTCCCGCTGCTCGGTCCCAGCGCCTGCCAACCTAGCAGTTCGAAAGCACCTCCGGGTGCAAGTAGATAAATAGGGACCGCTTACCAGCGGGAAGGTAAACGGCGTTTCCGTGTGCAGCTCTGGCTCGCCAGAGCAGCGATGTCACGCTGGCCACGTGACCCGGAAGTGTCTCCGGACAGCGCTGGCCCCTGGCCTCTTGAGTGAGATGGGCGCACAACCCCAGAGTCTGTCAAGACTGGCCCGTACGGGCAGGGGTACCTTTACCTTTACCTTTTATGCTTGGCTGTTCCTTTCCGCTGTATAGTAAACTTCAGAAGAGCATGATCACTCGCGCCTAATGTTCCTTCCACTTCTACCCCACTAACCAGGTCATCAACATTGGTTAGGACCAGATCTAAAATGGCTGTTCCTCTTGTTGCTTCTCCCACTTTCTGGACAATGAAGTTGTCTGCAAGGCCAGTGAGGAATCTGTTTGACCTTATGCTCTTGGCTGAGTTTGACATCCAGCAAATATCCGGGTAATTGAAGTCCCCCATTACTACTATCTCCCTTCCTTTTGCATGCTTGGCCATCTGTTCCAGGAAGGCATCATCTATGTCCTCCGTTTGGCTTGGGGATCTATAGTAAACTCCCACAATGAGGTCCCTGTTATTCTTTTCTCCCTTAATTTTGACCCAAATGCTCTCACTTTGGCTTTGAGGTTCTAAATCTTGGATCTCTTCACAGGTATACACATCCCTGACATATAACGCCACTCTTCCTCCTTTCTTGTCTGGTCTGTTTCTCTGAAATAGATTGTAACCCTCCATTATTACATTCCAGTCGTGGGACTTATCCCACCAGGTTTCAGTGATGCCTATTATGTCATATTTAGTTTGCTGTACCAAGAGCTCAAGCTCATCTTGTTTATTACCCATGCTTTGCGCATTAGTGTACAGACATTGAAGTCCATTAATCATTCCCCCGTGTCTCTTATTTCCGTGTCATTTCGAATGTGGGGGCCACATGTGTGTGTGGATTTATTTCTTTAAGTATGGAAGTTCAATTGGAATTCCTTTTTAGAGGACATCTAATGAAACTCGTTTTGCTCTGAAGTCACATTAAATTTGGAATAAAAGAGAAGGAATCAAAACTCTGAGCCAGTTCTGCTATGTTTATTTTAATACCAAAAGGCCTAATAGATTTGAACTTTATATTTCTGTTTGCCCCCTGAGGTCTTTCTACGTGAGCTGCTAAATTCTTGAGGAAAGACTTCCTCAAGTAAATAAATAATTAATGCAACTGGCGATTTCTTCCCGGCTGCCTCATGTGCAATTCCAGTAAAGTGATGATTTACAATTCTTGGAGTCTGTGAGTATTTGTGCAGAGTCCTTAGGGGTTGTGCGACTGAGACTCTACAGACTGTAAACAATTTATAAAGCTGTTGGCGAGTCGTATTTATGGAGATCTTGAGCCCTGTAAAACAGGTGGCTTTCTACATACAAATAGATTTAGAAAGGAACCAGCTTTTCTGCAGGTTGTCTGTGTGTATGTTTGTGTCCGGTTTTTACACAAGCTGTTTTGTGGTTGAGTATTCTTGATTCCACAGTTGTCTGCAAATGGTAAAGAGAATGTTATGTGGCCAAATCTAAGTTTTTTGGGAAGACAAAATCCAGCATGCAGATAGAAAACTGCTTCATCCCTTGGATGATGGTAAAGAAAGTCCTAGAAGTAGCTTTATATTATTATTTTTCAAGGATAATTTCATCAAACAAGACAAGCAAAACAGCTTTTAAAGGCAGGATACCTGTGGGCATGCAGGAAATGGAGTCCCAGTAAGTAGATACATATAGGATAGCTTTATATGCACTAGCAATGGGAAAATTACTTTTGATTGCCAAGGGTGGTGGTGGTGGTGGTTGTTTTAATCAAAACCATCTTGGGAGCTTTATAACTTTAAGTTCTGACAATTTTGCATTTCTGAGAATCTGTGGGCAGTGGTGGAGCTTCATGCTCCGACACCGGGGGGCGGAGCAGGCAGGGGCATGGCGTGGCATGTGTCCTTGGGGTGTGATGTGCCGCCTGTAGGGGCGTGGTGCACATCCTGGGAGTGTGGCATGCCGCCCGTAGGGACGTGGTGCCCAGCGGGGTGGAGTGGCAGCCGCGATGGCACCCCACCAGGATTGCGCTACTGGGGGCAGTATGCTCCCCCCCCCACTTATGCAGCTTGCCAGACAGAATAATACCCCGTCACCTCTGCCTGCAACTGTTTTGGGTGTCGTTGCCCCCCCAATTAATGGGAGGGCTCATTAGATTACCTTCTCTGCGATGTGTGAGAGTTATATTAAAGCAATCCAAGTTGGTGTTTGTTACTGCTACCAGTGAAGAGCCATGCATCTAATTTGCATGTGTTCTTTGTTCTAGAAACAATTAATATAATTTCTGTTGGAATGCAACGCTTCTCAGGTGGCATGTGTTGCTGCTCAGACTATTTTCCAGGGTCTAACTATTAAAAGACATCTGCTAGGCCCCGGTCTCCCTTTCTGTGGTTTCTTATATTTAAATCAGACGGTCCTTCAGTTAGAGTACTCCTTCAAACAAAGGCTTGTCCTCTGCAAAGTAGGACACATGGCCGCCTGAGCTAGGCATCACAACAGCCAAAAAAAGAAATGTTTGACATTTGTCCCAACAGCAAATCCTGTCTGCAGGTGGGGATGTGTTTTGCTCATTTGCATTTAAAGAGTCGCTGCTGCTTTCTGCTTCGAATGGTGTGAAGCACTGGTTTTGAAACATTTCCCATGAAACCTGTTGGATGGTGAATTAACAACAACAGCAAAACAACCACAATAGCAGCAGGATATGTGTACATCTGATCACAAGCCAGGCTCCAGTCTTCCAACAGTCTTCTTTATGGCTTAAAGTTGCCAAGTTAAGTCAGAGCCAATACCAACCAATCAGCGATATCAGTGAGGCTGCTCCTTCACGGTATTTTCCAGTAGCTGAGCAGATAAACAAGAGACAAAATTTGTATAAATACAGAAGATTGGAAGCTCACAGAAGGAATCTCTGGATATCCAGTGAATGCAGATTTGTTTATAGGACATATGTTTATAATCTATAGCTGCATCCACATAATAAATTGCATTTGTGAAAGTATGCATTATGGAAAACTGAGGTTCTCTGGTTTAGTATTAAGCAATATAATTCTTCACTCCCCTTCTTAGTCTCTTAAGATGCATTCATCACATTGTAGAAGGAAAATCAAACTTGCTTTGTGTCAGAATGCTGTTCGAAATTGATATTGAATTTATGTGAAAACACAATATAGAATTGTTGCCTATCCATTAAACCAATGTTGCTCAATGGACACTTCTATTGGTTCACTCTTCCATTAGAGATGAATCACATTTCGTTTCGTTTCGTTTTGCAGTGGCCAAGGTGTGTGTTTTCCTTTAACAATCAACTTCACTGTACTGAAAGCAATCTGAAGAAAGTCAGGAATCAGGAAGAGGTGTCATATTGAAAGTGTTTAATTGTTAACTTAAAACAACAACAACAAAACATTCTGAAGCTTCCAGGTGAGGTATTGAGAATGCTTGATACAATGATATGTATAATTACATTTAAGATCAAAGACACATGTTCAGTGGACACGGGTGGTTCTGTGGGTTAAACCACAGAGCCTAGGGCTTGCTGATCAGAAGGTCGGCGATTCGAATCTCCACGACAGGGTGAGCGCCCATTGCTTGGTCCCAGCTCCAGTTCGAAAGCATGCAGTGCAAGTAGATAAATAGGTACCGCTCCGGCGGGAAGGTAAACGGCATTTCCATGCACTGCTCTGGTTTGCCAGAAGCAGCTTAGTCATGCTGGCCACATGACCTGGAAGCTGTACGCCAGCTCCCTCGGCCAGTAAAATGAGATGAGCGCTGCAACCCCAGAGCCGTCTGCAACTGGACCTAATGGTCAGGGGTCCCTTTACCTTTGCCTTTACACATGTTCAGTGCATCCTTGCCTTTAAGATGCACGTGTGTGTGTGTGTGTGTTTAAATGCAAATAGCAATTTCTGAGGAGGGTATCTGATTGTGGTTCGAGGACCCGACCCCGCGAAGTGAAATGAAGACACAAGGACACGTGATATAAGGTTAATGGGCTAGAAAAGGCCACAACTTTATTGATTACAGCAATGAAAAGGTATTGGCTTAGGCATTGGATCGAAACAAGTGGGTTTATTCACCAGTAGGTGGAGCCAGTTGATGCTGATCCAACTATAGGCTCACCTCCTGCTGTCACCGAGGGTCGTGCCATGGCCTCCCGCCAAGCAGGCATCGGACAGAATACACGACCGCCAGATTCCTTTAACGGAATACCCCTAAACATTGAAGGCATAGGCGATGGCCACACCTAGCACTTCGACACACCACAACACATTATTCCAATGCCTAACCTACCCACCAATACCACAAAAAGTTGTGACGATTGCTACGAGGTAGGCGAAAAAACCAAAAAGCCTAATGCCAAATGGAAAAACTCCTACCAGGCCCCCCGGACAACCAGGGCGACCAACCTAAGGTCCATAGCAAGGCCAATGACCTAGGCCCTAACTAAAAGGGAGTGGAGGGTGGGTGACTTGCCACGGGACGACGATGAGGAATGAGGCCAGGGAGAGGCTAGTGCTGCAGCAAAAGGCTGCTGAACACGCCCCCTCTGTGGCACCTGGTTGGATGGCCACAGGAGGGGGCGTGAGCACCAGCCAGGTGAGCTGGAGGCAGGGGGCAAATGCCCCCCTGCTGGGCGGTGCTCGGGCTCCCGCCCACAACCACTCCCCTCTCTTTCAGGGAGGAGAGTCTTTGTGGTTCGAGGACCCGACCCCGCGAAGTGAAATGAAGACACAAGGACACGTGATATAAGGTTAATGGGCTAGAAAAGGCCACAACTTTATTGATTACAGCAATGAAAAGGTATTGGCTTAGGCATTGGATCGAAACAAGTGGGTTTATTCACCAGTAGGTGGAGCCAGTTGATGCTGATCCAACTATAGGCTCACCTCCTGCTGTCACCGAGGGTCGTGCCATGGCCTCCCGCCAAGCAGGCATCGGACAGAATACACGACCGCCAGATTCCTTTAACGGAATACCCCTAAACATTGAAGGCATAGGCGATGGCCACACCTAGCACTTCGACACACCACAACACATTATTCCAATGCCTAACCACCACCCGAGCCGAAAGGCTCGCCGTGACAAACCCCAGGGCGGCAGCGGTGCCCCATAACAGCTGACTAGCAGCTGAGATTCAAAAGACGTTTCACAGCTCCATACATTCACAGGCAGGAAAATTTAAATACAGCAAGCACAGTGATACTGCAAGCACACAGGCGCACACACAGATCACCAGGGCGCTGAGGAACAGCACACACACATGCACACACAGAGTGGCTATCCACAGGTCGGAGGAGACAGCTAAATAATACAAATAAAAGGAAAGTAACCAGGCAGTGAAGAATACTGCACTGTGGCAAAAAACAAAGTCGCTAACCCAGCAACAAGTACCCAAAAGAAAAGGAGGACTTTAGGCAGTATAGTCGGGAGGCAGAGAACACTAGAAGTAAAGTCTTAAAGGGTAACGTAGAATTTCCGGAACTAAATAAGCTCAGCAGACGGAAACACTGTGAATAGGCTTTGGAAATCTAAATGAGAAAATAAGGAAGAATGAGAGGGAAGCATTAGGGAAATGCAAGGTACAGGCAAGGGGGTTAGCTTGGACAACAGCAACCACATGGCGAAAACTCCCTTTTAAAAAGTCCTCTTCAAAGTACAGGCTCCACGTGGTCGCTCAGCTGGGCACGTGGAAGAGGAGATCCTGATGAGATGACTTGCCACGGGACGACGATGAGGAATGAGGCCAGAGAGAGGCTAGTGCTGCAGCTGGAAAAAGGCATTGGAAAAAGGCTGCTGAACACGCCCCCTCTGTGGCACCTGGTTGGATGGCCACAGGAGGGGGCGTGAGCACCAGCCAGGTGAGCTGGAGGCAGGGGGCAAATGCCCCCCTGCTGGGCGGTGCTCGGGCTCCCGCCCACAACCACTCCCCTCTCTTTCAGGGAGGAGAGTCTTTATCAGAACATCAATATGTGAGGCATAGTATTTTATTCCTTTTCTATTCTTTTGTAATCACGACCATTAAAAAAAAATCCTTCAAAGCTGCTGTTTGCAGGAGTAGAAAAGTTCTGATTTGGTGCAGCTCTGGAGGAGTTAAATTTTATAAGGGACAAAGGGTTAAACTCCTGCTTGTTGCCTGCTTTATAACAGCAATTTTTAAGTTTTATCAGAGAAAAACATGTTCATAAAGGAAAATAATGGTTTGCTAAATATACTTTCCAAAGAGGCTTAGTTCTTTAGACATGGCTGTTAGAAAACCTACCATTAATTTTTAAATAATAATAATGTCTTTTTATTCTGATGCTGTTTTTTTTAGTAAAATGCTACTGACCCCATCATGCATCCTTTAACAGTGAATTTTCTATGGAAGAGCATGCCGTTAAAAAAGCAGGGATTTTTGTTTAGCACACCACATCTGCTTCAATCTTTGCAGCACAGATGAATGTGCTTTGTAGCACTGTGTCTCATCCTTTTGGGAATAGTATCTGAATTGTCCTGGTTATCTTGTAATCTTAAACATAAACCAAGTAATAGATGAGAAATCACACATAAAATTGGTGTGTCACATTAGTTAAGCTCCAAAGGACTCTCCATATCTCTGGACAGAAAGATTTGCGGTTTGATAATATGTGACTGTGTTTTTGTGTTTTGCTACTGCATTTCACATTGGATGAATTTTGAACATCCAGGTGCTCTTAACTATAACAGCAGAAAGAAAAGGAAAGGTGCGGGGGGGGGGGGGCTTAAGTGTAGCTGTTTTGGTTTCTGCTTCTCAAAACTGGACATGTCTGCAGTTAATTTACTTTAATGGAGGCAATCAGGATTTAAGTCTGCCACAATAAATGCAACCTGTATATACATATTGCATGAAACAGTGTTTTAAAAGATAGATGGTGGGGGGGGGGGCAAACATACCAATTTGGCGACTGAACATAAATACTTTGGGCCAAACTAGTGGTGATATTTTTCTTTGTTTCTAACATTCCACTTTTTCAACATGCAAATGCAGGAATAGGGCCGATAATTAATTGGAGCCTGCCTCTGAATTTGCTTTTACATTCGGAAGAAATTGCCCATTGGTGCCAGTAATGGATTCTCCCCTCCAACTTCTTTTCCAGGGGGAGCTCAACAGTACGCAGCACCGGCACCTTTTTGATTTGTTTTGTTAAAAAGTGTGACACTTAGTGTTAACAACTTCATGGTGAGTAAAGGCACCTATTTTTCTAGAAAATAAGGACTGCACACCCCAGAAAAACCCAAATTCCAGGTTCAAAATAGAGGTTTCCCCTAGAACAGCAGCATGAAGAAAAGGCTCAAATTTCTATTCATGCTTCCTCTGACCCTTCCACCAGGTGATGCATTTTGCATTAAACTAAACTAAGCCCCAGGCATAGGATGCAAAGGATCAATCTGAAATTCACAGCACTAAGAAGATTTTCCCATCTTGGCGATAAAGTCAAGAAAGGCAGCCGCAGAGACAAAACCCATATAGAAAAATATAGTTCTGTATCCCACAAGGATATCTAGTATGGAAATCTAGTTTTGCACACTGAGGGGGTCAGACTTTTCAGGAGTAGGGTGTTGATTCATGGTTTGTAGCTCTGACAGAACACTCTGCCGGGAATGTCACCTATGGAGCACAGGGATCTTGGCTAATGAAAAATGTCAGCCCACATAGAAAATAATTTGTAGACCATGAGCCAGAGTGTCATGTGAATCTGTGGCACATTATATGATGATTTGTTGTTGTTGTGAGGAAATTGGAATTAGAATTCTGGAGCATGGCTACTGTGTTTAACAAGAGTTGAGGTTTTGTCAAGATTAGTCAGAGGCATGTCTACAAATTGAACTAACGTATAAGACATGTGATATTGTCACATACTGTTATCGTATACAGATAGTAGAGGGGTTTTTTTTTAAAAAAAAGAATGTGACTACTAGATTTGCACGATAATATAGCTGTTTGCCTAGAAGTGTTAGAAATGTCTCTGGATTTCTTAAAAGTGATTAATTGCTTATTTATTACAAATATTTACAATCAGCCCTTCACCTGAAAGTCATCCCAAAACTTAAATATATGAACCTTGAACTAAAACCTCACTACAGAGCAAAAATCCAGCTTTGAATTTTGGCTTTCTCTCCACTTTCACACATTAATTCTGTGGTTTTTCTTCAGAAGCTCAATGGGGAGGAAGTATGCTTAGGTGGCAGCCTCAGTAATACTAAATTGTCACTCAGTGACTCACCTCAGCATAGTTACTATACTTTACATTTTAAAAAACTGTAAACAAGGAAGTGTCTCATATGCAAAAGTAACTCAACTATCTTTGATGCATTATTTATATGGGCTAATCTTTCTAAATCAAAATACTGAAGCAGTTAATAAGGACACCCTTGAATATAGATCAGCAGGTATCTTTGTTTTACCTTCCTCAGCTTGAGACACTTATGAACAGAGAGACTGCTGATAGGACAAAATCTTAAGTGTTTAGTCTTTAGGATACATGAATTGCTTACAGCCACATATTTTTTTAATTATGCCAAGGGTTGCATAGAGAGATCTAGAGACCTGATTTACATAGAAATGAGCCGCCACCATTAATCTAGCAATTTAAAACATGTGAAGTTAAAAAAACCCAAACTATTATTTTATATTACAAAATTAGTTGTTATGAAATAAGTTACCTTGGACACATATTTTTAAAGTTAGCACAGTGACTTACTCGGGCCTGTTAATTCCTGAGCTGTCAAAAGACACTTCTAGGAACATTTTGGGGCAACCAAGCCAAGACTCTTCTCCTCACCCCAACACCTTTAACATATTTTAGTGTTATTAATATCTTAAAGCTGATGTGGACTATTATTTTAGTCTCTGCTATAACAACAGCAGCAGCAGCAACAACAACAACAACTTCCCTAAACAGGCCTTTGCCAGTGTTGGAACTTTTTTTTATTTTTTTACCCCTAGGTGTTGTAACAGAACTTTTTTATGTATTCATATTTCTTGTGCTGAACTTATTTTATAAGACATTTTATTGTAGTAACTGCCCTTTGTGGAACATTATTTGGAGTACTAGATTGATAGATGACTAATAACGTGTAAATAATAAATAAGCAGTGATGGGCAAAGTGCAAGTATTGAACCATAGTGCTGGTTCTCTTGAATTCCTTTGTATTTTGTCTATCACTACGCTTCCACAATAATACAAAAGCTCAATTTTGATCTACTTATTCCTATAGTGGTTTCTGCAGCCTTGAAGTTGTTCTAGATTTTGTACATCCAGACTCTACCCTTGCTAACTGCTACTCTGCCTCCACTTTCCTGCAACATGTTGCCCTGTGCTGACAGAACGTCCAAATGCTGACCTTCCATTATTTCCCCCTCAGAGGTAATGAATATTTGCATTGCTTGTAGAATGCACTTTTTAATCTATTATATCTTGTGGTTACAAGAATTCCCCCTCCCAAATGGTTGCTGCTTTGAAACTAGGACCAAGTCTATTGAAACTGGTTCATTTGGGTGCTGATATAACATACTCAGTTGAAAAAGAAGCCATTAACGATAAATCTTTGTTACAAATAAAAATGTCACCACCACTGAATATTTAGAAGAAGAGCTGTGGAAGCTTAACAATCATCTAGTCATGATTAATATATTATCACTTTTTATTATGTGGTAAAAACATGGGATTATATTTGAAGCCATATTACTGTTATGAGCAATAAAAATGAATAGACTCTAAATCATCCACTTGCTACAATGTATTCTCTGCTCCAGTAAATAAATTATTTAAACAGGCTTGTGAAGATGGTGGAAATACCTTAGAGGAGAGAGGACTGTTCTGTTAGTTTGGGCTATATTTAATTTATATTCATAAATGTATGCATGGTCCATTCCTAAAGGTTCCAATTTGAAGCAGCGGCATGTGGTCAGTGGACTAGGGGGTCTAGGCTAGTCCCCTAAATGTTCATGGTTAATTAGAGTATTAATGTATTAAAAGCCTGGCACCTCCTTCCCAAAGCCCAGAAGCGTCTGCCTGGTTTAGGGACAGAGACAGGAAGCTCTGACAGGGTCCAAGAGTCCTTTTGCCACCTAGAGGTTCCCAGTTTCTTCCTGCAGTGTTTCAAAACCATTTGGAGAACTGTACTTCCAAAGCCATGTTTTTGCACATGGCTCAGTTTTATCTGCAATATAGCTTTCTTCTGTTCTTACATAGTTTGTAGGAAATTTTATTGAATGTGATCATTTGCATTTCTATTCAGGGAGGAATATGCACACTGCTGAATATTCCTCCCCCCACTATATTAAGCAGTATATTCTAAGTACATGATAAAGAAACAGCTAGCAATGTACAAATCTGACAATTTTAGTTTTTAATCTTCTTAACTTAAGTTCTGTTCTCCATATTTACATACCAGTGCACACCTTTCAAGAAAAAGTCCTCATGAAAATTCATCAGCAAATCCATCCCCCCCAGTGCTTTTTTTCTTTTAAAAAATGTTTATGGGTACTCTCATTTTCCTACTCATATTGAAATACTGTCCCTCAATGAGGCCAGAAACTTAGATTCACAAAATGTTTAGGGGTATGCATATCCTTGCATCCCTCCCAGAAACACACTCTCTCTCTCTCTCTCTCTCTCTCTCTCTCTCTCTCTCTCACACACACACACACACACACTATCATCTATCTATCATCTATCTATCTATCCATCATATTTCAAGGCTGAATAATGACATCAAACAATTCAGAGAAGTGCTAATTCCATATGTTGGTTGTGTTTGGGTTTGTACATTTTTTGGAAAGTGTGAATTAGGTAGATTTGCCTCTAAACATAAACTGAACTGAATTTCTTCCTCACATCTACAATCTGCACAACCTGTTTAGCACAGCTGTGGTTTCAAGATGTGAGTAGATGAGTAGGTGCACACACAGGCGCGCGCACACACACAGAGAGAGAGAGAGAGAGAGAGAGAGAGAGAGAATCAAAATCTCTGGACATTCTAGTTTCTTGAATTGCCAACAAAGCCTTCCATATCTACAGCACAATTCAGTATCCTGTTCTTTAATGAGGAAGAAGTTTGTGTTGCACAACATGTATGTTGATCAATCAACTATAAATCGATGTATGCTTGCTATTTTGGCTCTCACTAGTCCTTTCCTTCATTAAAAGTTCAAACCAATAACGATTTGTCCATCTTTCATGCCCTGTGCAGCCCCCCTACTGCTTCCCTGCATTTCCAAGTGACTGCATGGACTGGTGGTAACTCACATGGTTCTGCCAGCTTCCATCAATCATAACATCTCTATGCTGTACATACAAATAGATAATCATATCTCACACTCAGCAAATGATCTTTTAATTGCTGTGCTGCTTTCATTGTGGTATGTTTAATCTCTTTTCATGAAGAACGGTAGGCCAGAGAATAGGGAGATAGGAGGGAGCAATCATATCTGAAAACAATATGGCACTAGATGAAAATCTCTTTTTAAAAAAATGAGACATTCTGAAAGAATGAAATAAATGACTTTATAGCTGCCTTCAGGAAAAACTGGAACACTGCTACTGGAAAAAAAATTAATATGAAATATATTAACATTTTAGGCTTTGCTATAAAATTCTACCCAAAGTCATATAGGCTCCATATATCTTCAGCCATGATAACTAAAATATGACATTTTCTTTGGGTAACTTTTAGTATCTAACTGAACAAATATTTCTCGTAACTGAGGTAGAGAAATGCACCACAAAAGGATTTAATGTGCAAAACTTCTATGCAAATGCATTTTCTTAAGTTGAAAGAAGTCTACTCCTTTTCACATTAAGTACTTAAAAGAAAGGGTTTTTCTTTTTCTTTCATTCTTCTAAAGTACCTCAGAAGTGTGCATTGTTTAAGCTATTTTTTCTTAGGATATAATTTTATACCTTTTGAAACCACATAAGGGTTTTGATTGGTACCCTTACATTTAACAGCATTTGAAGGTACAACGACATCATTACCTTGAATTAAAGTACATGGACATCGGTCTACCAAGAACAGCTTGGCATTGTCCAAGGGGCCTACGGGGCAGCATTATGGTTGTTGTTGTTTATGTAAACATAATAAGGCTACAGTCCTACTTTCAGCATGGAAATAAGTGGAGTTGGATTCCATCAATATTGGAAAAATCAGAGTTACCCCACCCTGGTTGCAAAGGTTGATGTTAGTGCAAGTTCTTGAAGCATCTGCTATATCTTCTACATCAATCTCCTCCCCCATCAGTTCTAGTTCCTATGCTAGAGCCATGGCCGAGCAAGTATTGCTGTTGCCTCAAGAAAATGCTGTAGTTCTTCACAGAAGCACACACAAATACAAAAGATGGCCCAAATCGGTGCCAAGAAAACGGCTGTGCCCAAATGTCAATATCTGTTGATATTAACCTTCAACAGCTGGGCTCATGTCAAATTGATCGGAGCCAACCCCAGCGTTTATTACTACTTACATTGCAAGGACACAGAATGAGGTGACACAGTAATGAGTTGATACAAATGAGTTTTGTAACTTCTGTAGCACTACCAGACTTGAGAGAGGCAATAAGAAAAAAGCTATTATCTGCTTTTTGTAGCTGTTTTAATACGTTCCATTTGATTTAATGCAGCTGTTGGGGAAAATAGCAAAAGAAAATAGGTCACTGTGTATTTCCCCCCACTCCTTTGATAAATGAAATGATATTTACCTGGCTGTGCCACAAGAATGATATTTACTTTTGCTGATGAAGGAAAAGTAGAGATTTTTCCTGCTCTTAGCCACATTACAGTGTTCCACGAACATTTATATATTGGGGACAGTTTCACTATTATGGTAATTGTAAAAATGTTTGCAAATGCTCTTGGAAATATATGTTTTCTAATAAGTAGTTTGGCACATTATGGGAAAAATATATATACTTTACAATGATCTAGTCAGTACATAGATTGATATGTGGGTTTTTTATACCCAACATTTTCTTTTTTTAGATATTGTGTGTGAGATGTGCTTTAAATTAATGCACACTTTCATCAGCAAATTAGTAGTTATGGAGGGTTATTCATAAATTGTCAGTCACAAATCACCATGCTGACATGTGTCTATGCATGCAACATGTCTAAGATGTGATCCTGTTTGATAACTGGGGTATGTGCATATGTATATGTGGAAGTAAACACACTTGATCTAATCATGTTATGCTCCTGGCTAGTTGCCCAGGAAAGCATAAAGACAAGGAAAAGTTTCTTACAGTTCTTTTTTATTTCAAACTTTACAGAGTGAGGCTATAAAACCCAGGATCTTGGATAATAGCATTGTTCTGGGTGGATCTCCACCCCCGTCTCTCCCACTTCCTCATGCATTGTCATCATCCCGTCCTCTGTGGCTGCTGCTAAGTGCCCTCTGTCTCCAGACTCTTTGCTCTCCTACTTTTAAGGCCTGCTGAGTTCTGGGAGATAGTGGGTCTGGAATGCTTTCTAATGACAACATGTCAGCCAGCTGCTCTGGCTCTCCCATGATTTCTCAACTTTCCCCCTCATCTGCCTCTGCACTGTGACCTCCCTCAAACCCCTGTTGTAAATCTATACTGTCTTCCTCTTCCTCTTTCCTGGAAGGATCAGGATGGAGAGGCAGTCTTCACCACTCCTCCTCTTCTGCCCAGTCCCTGACAACCAGATCCAGGTTCTATTGGAGAAGACAGATTCTCTAAATCCATTTCAATTGAGATTCAGGTCTGGTTTTGGTGTGGAAACTGCCCTGATTGTCCTATACAATGCCATGTTTTGGGAGAGAGATTGAGGATTGTGATCCTGTTGATCCTCCTTGAACTGCCAGTTGATGTCAGTTCCATTGACTATGCTGTGGTGGTTCCACTCCTCTTTGGATTACCAGCTCCGGAAGGTAGTTCTTGTGGAGCACTGAGTGGTTTTATGCAGAGTTTTGAAGCACACTGTCATAAGTATGCTCGTGGCACACAACTCTATTTCTCCTTTTCATCTTCTGCAGCTGAAGCAGCTGAAGTGCTGAATCAGTGCTTGGAAGTAATAGTCGACTGGATGAGGGTAAATAAACTGAATCCAGGCCAGATTGAGATAAGGTTAGTGGGTGGTTCTTTTGTCCAACTATATGCTGTGCAACCTGCTCCAGATGAGTTGGTCACACTCTCTCTGCAACATCCCGCTCATCCTCGGACCTCAGAAGACTCCAGGAAGAGGGAGGGATGAAGATTGAGCAGCTACTCCAAATCTGTCAACCTAGAGTTGAATCTCTAGTTTACATTCCCACATTGCAGGTACTTGGACTAGATTACCCATGGGGTCCCTTCTAACTCTACAATGGTGTGATTCTATTATTCCTTTGGTGCCAAGAACACAGTTCATGGGCATCAACTTGCATTCTGATGGGAAGTGGAAATTTGGTGATTAAGACAGCTGAGCAGCACTAAACCCCAGCTGAGGGATAACGGGTGCAGGGAGAGAAAGAAAGAAGAAAGAGTCAAAGAACTCACGAGTGTTCATAATGCTGTGCAACACCACCTACATGTCTAGCCAGGATGGGGTGGGGAAAACCATTGCTCTCCACCACACTGATTCTGCTTGCACGACAAAGGAGAAGGTGTGAAAGAAAAGCCATGGTGGCCTAAGCTTGTTGCACATTTGTTTTGGCTTTCCTCCCTTCCTGCTTGGCTCATCAAAATGGGCACATGATGTTGTGGTTTTGGGGGATCAATGGATCTGATTCCAAAGACCCCTGAAGCTGACCCTGCTTGCTGACCCCTCAGATTTGCCACCTTGGGCATTAACTCTTTGTTTTTGGAGACACCTAAACCACTACATTTAACATGTTTACAGGTATCAAATCTAAGTCAATAGCAATTCACTGGTTTCCAGGTGAAGCACAAGGTGTTGGGTTCCCCACCACCTACCTGTTTCTTTACAGCCCTTACCTTTCCCCACTCATAGATATTGATCTGATCCATCTTTCTTTTTCTTTCTTTCTCTTTCTTTCTTTCTTTCTTTCTTTCTTTCACCTTCTATCTGCAAACTGAAAGCAATAAAGAAAAGGGAAAGAGGAAGGAGAATGGAGAAGTGAAAGGAAAGGAAAGGAAAGGAAGAGAAGAGAAGAGAAGGAAAACAGATTCCAAAACAAAGAAGATGCAGGGAGCTGCAATTGTAGCAACAATGAATAGGTTTCATGAATTGAATGTGTCAAAGTATAATCCTGCATTCCGGCAAATAAAGGGAGAAAATGAGCTTTTAAAAAGAAGCATTATGTTAATGGACACCTAATAAAAATGGCAAAATTAAATAATACCAGTGAAGGCACCCAGCCCTTGACAAATGTGTAACATGCAGTAATAATGAGAGACTTCTTAATAGAAAAGTGATGATTTTTCAGGGTTCCAATTACACCTAAAAATGTCACGCTTTTAGATCATTATTTTTCCTCCTTCAATCTCTGGGCATTAGACTGCTCATTTACTTACAATACTTAGCATATTAATCATTGCTCTCAGCCATTATTCCTTCATCATACTATGGATTTCCCTCCTCTCTAATGTCTTACACACTTAACTCTTCACTTTTTTATTTTTAAAAAGCTTTTCAACCACTTCCAAGATGTAGGTGGTTGTAAACTCAATTTGAAGGTGGTTTATCTTTTGATTAAATATAATTTCACACACTACATACATTTGTCAGGATGCAAGGACTGCGCCCTAACCTTGAAACAATTTTACGCCCCCCCCCCCCAAAAAAAATGCAGTCAGCTTATTCCAGGAAGGGAAATTCATATGCAGAAGCAGGCTTCTGTCGGGTTTGGAAAACTGTTTACAGAAATTGTGGATTGTGCCTGAACTGAGAACTGCTCTGTAGTAGTAGTCACACTCCTCACTTATCCTCATGTTCTTTCAGCCAATAAATGATGGAGTTAGGAATGTATGCCTGGGGATAGTGCTTTCAAAAACTTTTCTTTTTGGTGCAGGGGGTACTTAATGTCTACTCTTCTGGAATTCCAATCTCTTGTGGCAGTATAGCAAATTAGAAAAGGAATTATGCATGAACTATGAGGAACCTAGTTATTGTGGTGACGTTTTGACTGCATCTAATGATTGCAGTCATGGACAGAATGCTGACTCAGTACCATAATCTCTACCTGTTATATCTCTTCTTTGAACTTGCTAATGGACAGCTCGTATCAGTCAGAGGAAAGTAGCATGAAATAAATGTCTCCCAAACCGCACCCATCAAACCCTACACATTCCATACAGAAACTCTGCTTCTGAACTTTCTGCTGGCTAACGGTAGTGCAAGAACTGATGGCAGCACCTTTCCAGCTGAATGAAAATGCTCAAACATTTGTCATGGTGAAACCACCCTGACCCATGGTGCTTCCTTCCACTAATGGCAGCTGGGACAGCTTCTGTCTATCACTAATGGCTATGATCCAGCTCAGTTCCTGTTCTCATTCAGTTGCCCATTTTTCCAAACTTAAATTAAGGTGTGTGTTTTTTTACATTTTGCAGCAATCCATGATGTTTTTTTAAAAAGTTATCAGCATTTTCTTCTGTTAAACCCATTTTATATGCATTCTTGTTTTTACAAATTTACACATGTTTGCAAGCAGGTTCCCCTAATAAAATGTTTTTGTAAGTCCCTACCACCACAAATATTTTCATTTCTAGGACCACTTTCTCTTAAAATACAGCGGTACCTTGGGTTAAGAACTTAATTCATTCTGGAGAGGTCTGTTCTTAGCCCGAAACTGTTCTTAACCACTTTAGCTAATGGGGCCTCACGCTGCTGCTGCACCACCGCCACACGATTTCTGTCCTCATCCTGAAGCAAAGTTCTTAACCTGAGGTACTATTTCTGGGTTAGCGGAGTCTGTAACCTGAAGTGTCTGTAACCTGAAGTGTCTGTAACCCAAGGTACCACTGTATGCATTTTTGTAATCATTGTTTGGCTAACCACACCACAAAATTCAGTGAAGTACAAATTTTTAAGGAAACTGTGTTTTGGTTCACATATTGTGTCAGAATGTGCACATTTGATAGATTTGGCTTTAAATACATATTGAATCATCCCCCCCCCCATCCCTACCTTAGAGTTACCACCACTGAGATTTACTTTTGAGTAAACTTGTAAACAGCCTTCATGTAGAAAAGGAAATTGTTCTGCATTCCTAAAGGAGTTATCTGGTCTGGGGCCACAATGCATGTTGAAACACACATTACATATTCCTCTCAGAAACCCAGACCTGGAGAGACCTGCTTTTATGATAGCTAAAGGATGAAATTAGTCAAAGGATTTAAAATATTTCCATTAAATATTTAAAGACAAAGAGCATACACAGCTTCTGAGAAATTAATATATTGCCCGCCCTATTTTCAACCATAGTTCTACTACTGAAAGCATTAGAGAATATCTGCAGATTCATAGGCCTCGATGTCTAATTAGCCTAGTTCAATTAAAATATAAATCTCTGTGGAATAATAGATTATCAGATTATGTTTTCAATATTGACTATCAAACATACTTGCAGAAGGAGTTTTCCCTAAGCAACTCATTTTATTCTTGTTAGCCTATGCCTTTAGGGTTTCAGGACTGATAATGATCTGTGCTGATGAACCTTTGTAATGAAAGAAAACTAGAGGTTATAAGTATCTCATTAAACAAGAGATGCATCTCAGATGGATTTGGGAGCCTTGTTCATATTAGTAGTGGCAGAGAGAGACTGCCTCTGCTGATATTCAAGACTTAACTAGACTTAATGGGGGCAGGGACACAGAGAATGCAGCCACTGCTTCAAAAACAGCTACCTGGTTCTTCCTCATCCTCTATACATCCTGTAGCAACCAAGCAGATCCTAACATACAAGGCCCTATACAGGTCACAATCAGGTTACTTGAGCAGCTGCCTTATCCCTTATATTCCCAGTAGGTCATTTCATGCTGCAGGAGAGCTTATTCAAGTATCAAAAAGATCAGAAGCTGCACAGTCACTTCGAATAGGGCTTTCAGTGTGGCTGTTCCTATTCTGTAGCAACTGTTTGGAGATATGAGGCTATCTACACTTTTCCTGAAACACCTGAAGACTTTTTTTTGTTTTTGTTTCAACAAAAAGTGTTTCTTCTCCTTCAGGAAGGGCAATATAAAAGGGTCCGAAATAAAATGAATGAATGCTAAGTCAGATGTAGCTATATCTAGCAATAGTTTTAAAATAGTTGGAGGCTGCTTCAGTTTTGGGAAGCACATAAAACATTGCAGTTTGATAGCAACAAATGTGAAGTTCACCTTAGCACAGGAATCTGGTTTCCACACAAGCGCACACACCCCTCTAAATCCACCCAGAGGCATTATCAGATTGAAGGATATGTTCCAGCAATGCAAATACACTTCAGGAGGATGCAAAGCAAGGTTGGTAGAAATGTGGCCTGAGGAGGGTGGGGTATGGTGTGTTGAGAGTTCTGATGGCCACATATAGAGCCTTGGAAGACCCGATTTGGCCCCCATGGAGAAGGTTCCTCACCACTGTGATAGAATTCTGTGCTTTGTTTAAACAATGTTTTATGTAAATAAAACTATATGAGAGAGGTATTGTATCCCTGGGGCTTTCCAGATTGCTGGAATACAATTCCTATCCACTCTAGCCTGCATAGACAGTGGTGAGGAATGATAGGACTTGAAGTCCAGTAATATCTTGAGGGCCACAGATTTCACATCACTGCTCTACAGGTTTAGTGCATAACAGAAATGGAAAGCATTCAAGGGAGAAAAAGACATTATAATAGGAAAATATGCCTACAGATGTAATAATAATTAATAATAATAATAATAATAATAATAATAATAATAATAATAATAATATGAGGGGAGTAATACAATGCATGCTCAAGTTGATGAGAAACATACTGCACAAATGTAAGCATGTTTGGTTAAAAGTACATCACACAGTTTGAATGCACTTATCCCAAAGTGAGCTTAAGTGGGTTGCTGTCCAAGGCTGCCATCCTGTACAAAGATATCTGTGGCTTTGATCGAGTTTCCATTTATTCCTCTGAGACTTTCTTGACTAAGCATGTCTAAGGTAGCAGTTAGTCTTGAAATCACCAACCAGTTAGTGTGTCAAGGCACTGCACACCTTTACACAGACACAGACACAGACACACACACACACACACATATAAGGGGACAATGATATTTAAACACTAGCATTTAATGCATCGTACCATTAAACTGACAATTACAAAACCTCTGCTTTTAAGAGAAAAAGTGACTGAAAGAAACAAGAAACTTTAAAAAAGAACTTTAATTACTTATTCAGAATATTTCTCTTGAGTGAAGGGCTAATAATTAATTGAACGGAGAAAAGACTGTCACAAATTAATTCATCACTTTGACAAATAGGAAAAATTATAGTTACTTTCTTTGTGTTAATGTGCATTTATTACTTTCCTTAAAAGCTATTATGAGTGGAACCCAAAGGTGCTGAAACTACTTCAAGGTGTTATAATTGTATTTTCAAAAACATGCAGTAATGGAAGGATTTGATTTAAAAAGTATAAAACATATTAGCAGCACGAATATACATGAGGATATATCTCCTGATCTAATGGGAGCCTTGTAACCACAGAAGCCGGCTGTGCCAGATAGGAAATATTTATTTATTTTTTAAAAGAGTTTTAAATAGCTTTTCAAACTTAAGCTTCACAAGCAGTTTACAGTTTATCACATTGACTAAATTACACTTTTAGAACCCAATAAAACCATATATAATATCAATTTAAACACCCAAAATGTTGCAAAAATTAGTGCTAGACAAACATGATACCCAACATAACAGAGTCTGACTAAAACCAGTGTGGCCCAACAGTTAACTATTAAAAGACACAATAAGCAGATGGGGTCTTTAAAGCTCATTTGAAAATACTTGTGGAAGGAAGCCCCTCTATTCAGTGGAAGGAGATCTCTATTCCACACTCTGTTCTCTACACACAGTTCTGCTGCAGTTCATTTTCCACCCAAAACTGTACTGTCCACTGTGGTAATATTATGTAACTTACATAATTCACATAATTAACTATGTAAATGATTTTGTCATTACCATTCATTTCAGTAAAAACAAAACAGAGGGGAAGGTAATCAATTACCTATGGATAGTAGAACGAAAGCCACACCAACAGGGAATACTGATAATATTTGCTGAACTGATTTCCATTTTGGATGTGTGACATCCATCAGTGATTATGTGTCCTGTCTCCATTTTTATCAGAAATTTCTGACATTCATATGGCCTTCATATGGATTCTCATAGATGTGGGGCAACTGCTGAAAAGTCTTTGTTTTGCTTGATCATGAACTATTCAATCATAGATGCAGATCCTCCAAGTGTCTCTATTTTCCAGGGGTGTCCCTAATTTAGAGAAGCCGTCCCAGTTTCTGATTTTATCCTAGAATGTCCCACTTTCCTTAGGAGGTCCCTATTTTCATTGGACAAATGTTGGATGGTATGGAGTTATCCAACCCCCGAGCTGCCTGAAGGCAATTCTGCATAGGGAAGTTTAATGTTTTATTATGCTTTTATGTATGTTGGAAGCTGCCCGGAGTGGCTGGGGCAACCCAGTAAGATGTGTGGGGTATAAATAGTAAAACTATTATTATGGAATGGGACTTCCCTATTTTTATCGGAGAAATGTTGGAGGGTATGTTGATGGTGAGCATCTGAGCATTGCCTCTGAGGATGATCTTAAAGTGTGGGCAGGTTGGTATGGGTGGACATGATCCTTCAGTTAACCATGTCCCAAATTGTTAAGGTTTTGGAAGATTACTACAAACATTTTGAATTGGCCCATAGCCATAATGGGAACTGGTACAACTAGAATAATATAGGTGTACTGAATGCCTTCTGTCCATCCCCTACAAGTGTCTGGGCACCCATATTTTGTAGCAGTTGCATTTTCAGAAACAGGTGCAAGAAGGCACTGAGCCTCTGAATCCCGCAACTGATCCCCTACCTGAGACTTCTGAG
Source organism: Podarcis gaigeae (assembly GCF_964106915.1). Classification (NCBI taxonomy): domain Eukaryota; kingdom Metazoa; phylum Chordata; class Lepidosauria; order Squamata; family Lacertidae; genus Podarcis; species Podarcis gaigeae. The sequence continues at coordinate 46,643,750 of NC_139685.1, read as the reverse complement.
ATGTTCATATAATCTTATCAAGGCCCTCCCACCACCCAATAGAAGACAGATGAAGGAAGGTCTTGGGTTATGGTCCCCTCATCCATCTTCACAGGTGATAAGTGCTCTTGTTCTGGCTCTTGCTGACATATATGCACAAACTGCAGTACAGTGGCAGTTCAGCCTTTCATGTATTTATGGATTGGCTCTGTTGTACATTTGTCATAGCAGTGGTACAGAACAGGGAAATGCATGGTTCTCAGCTTACCGCATAACCACTTTGCAGAGTTCATGGCATCGGAGAAGCCTGTCTGTGAATGTTCATAAGCTTCATGGTTGAAGAATCTCTCTGTGTTTGTCAGTCACAAACCAGCATCTGGGGAAGGCACATACAACTGACTGGTTTAGTCAGATACTACACCTAACCACTGCTTCTTGGCAGACGCACCTAACTCTTTGTTTTGCAAGAAACACACAGAAGGAAAGGGAGAGCATTCTATTTTAAGATTTTAAAAGCTTAAAAATAAAGACTGCTATTGAAATCCTTAATCGAATGGAATATGGCATTTTCTCAGCAAAGCAATACAATTAAAGAAAATTAAATAATAAAGAGCTATTAAACTCCTTGGTAGAATAAAACAGTTCTGATGCTCTTGATGCTCCCTTGAAATTGAATACAGTGGTACCTTGTTTTAAGAACAGCCCTGTTTACGAACTATTTGGTTTAAGAACTCCACAAAACTGGAAGTAGTGTCCCGGTTTGCAAACTTTACCTCGGTCTAAGAACGGAATCCGAATGGTGGCAGGGCACCGGCAGTGGGAGGCCTCATTAGGGAAAGCACGGTTTAGGTTTAAGAACAGACTTCTGGAATGGATTAGGTTCATAAACCGAGGTATTACTGTATAGCATTTGTGGTGGGATCTTTATATCTGTGAAGCCTTGTAACTCCAGACTGACAGGCATGCCTGCCAAGAGTTGCTGAATGCCATAATTCCTTGGTACAGAATACAAACCTCAGTGATTCTCAATGCTTCAAACTCAGTTATTAACCGGTCCTATGTTATTCTGGAGAATAACTCTGTTCTTCCCTCTTTGCCATCCACAAACCTACTTGGCTTCTTGCCTCCAGTCTCCTTCCTTTTACTCGGAGGTCTCCAACCCTTGCTCTCATTGATGCCGTTATGTCAGTAATGCTGGGTAATATAGCTTGGGCTGATGGGGAAAGGATTAGATTCTATTGCATCTACAATTAGGAACATGACAGGGCATAGAAGCCAACTCCTAGGGACTGAGGTCCCTTCAAACCCCATAAAATATTTGAGGGGCTGATACCCATCAAAGTTGATGTGTATTGTCATTCAAATGGTGTGTGGGCATATGTCTTGTGATTGTTTATACTGAGTGGGGCTTATTGAAGCTGGCACCTCTATAACAGGGGCTGCTTTAACCTGCATCAGTTCATAAGATGTTGAACTATTTCTCAATTTGAAATCTGGATGGAAGCCATTCAAGGGCAAATGGGGGAGAAATTTGGTTCATTTCACATTTCAGTGCAAACTTACCTAATTTGCAATTTCTGAAACAATGCCTCATCTCTCCTTACCTTTCTCCATGGCTGGCAGCAGTGCTCCAAGAGCATAGGAAGTGGGGGTTTTGTTATTACAAACACACACACCCTGACTTCCACATGGATTTCTTTGGTCTGTTGTTTATTGCTATACCTTATCCACAACATATATCTTTTCCATTGGAAATGGCTTGCCCTGTTTGGGCTGCAAAAGCACAGGGTCATTTATACTAAGAAATTATAAAGTTAACGAGTCCAAATGCTGAAGACTGTAGGCGGTCATTCCCCACCACCACCACCAAAAAAAAGACCTAACAAAAAGTCTAAAACAAGTTTGGTTATCCTTCTCTCTTTTTGATGCTGGTTTATAGGTACTTAACTTTGCTGGATTTTGTTCATTGATTTCATCTTTACTGTAAGTACTCTCCGAAAGCCATCATGCAACTCTTCTAGTGCATGCCTCACTACACTCACAAACTCTACAGATGAACGGTTTTGGTGTAAGAGATTTCATATTTCAGTATTTTGGCTTCTCTGATGAATAGATAGTTCCTCTTTTGAGCTATAATGTTTTAGGTGCAACACAGGCCCACATCATACTTTAAGCTGTCCCGTGCAATCATTTGCAGTAATATTCAGAGCTATAATCAGACAACCTAAAAATAAAAATCAGTGTTCAGGAGACTGATATTCATTGGGATTATATTGCTCTTTGAGAAGAAATTTAACCTTTCCTTCCCCAACAAAATCTCCCATGCTTGTGTGTGTGTGTGTGTGTGTGTGTGTGTGTGTGTGTGTGTGTTATTGGGAACTGTTAAAACGCCTCTTTCACCCCGTGGTCCCAATGATTATTAGCCCCATAACATTTGTTGTTAGTAATGAAAAAAATGAAAGTTACTCATGGTTTGGCACATCTCTCTCCATTTCAGGAATGATTTGAGGTGCTACATGGCTGCTGCCATGGCCACAGGAGGGGCGAATCCTCCCCAGGAACTCTGGAAAGAAAGATAATGTGGTATGTGTGAGAGGGGTACAGGGTTTGGCAGTACATCTCTGCTCTCCCTCATGGGATGACCATTGTGTGAGTAAGCAGAATGGCCGAACAGTGGTTCTGCATTTATGTAAAACTTCTTCTTTTGCTAGTGGTCAGCACCTTTGCAGTAGAAAACATGTTTTGCATGCAGAAGGTCAGTCCTTTGGATCACACAGGAGAACTGCTTCCAGTCAGAGAAGACAGTAGCGGCCTATGTAGACAAATAGCCAAAGCTAGACATGAGTGTATGGGCTTATTACTAAGGCAGCCAGCAAAAGTTGCATTTTTTTGTCCTGCAGGGATACTTACAAAAAGATCTTTTTTATTCTGATTAAACAGCCGCAAAGGCTCAGCTGAGTGCAGGCCAGGTAATGTAATCCATTTCCCTAGTGGATTTGTTCCCCCATCCACCCTTGTGCATTTCACTTTTTAATTCCAAACAAGGAAATAGGCACATTATCAAAATGAAAACCTCCAGTACTATCTATCTGAAAGACTGATGTTATTACAGTAAAAATGGAATGTGACATCTGTGGGGGCACTTTAAATAATGCTGAATTAAGAAACACAAATGTTATACATGTGTGTACATGTACAGTGCAATGCTGTTTTGATTTATTTATTCCTGTCTGACCATGCCTTACCCTTATTATATTAATGGCACATTCTTAGAGCATGCCTAGAACCAGCCTGAATTTGCCTTTTGACTGCATTCCTAATTAACTGGGAGTAAAACCTACCAAATGCAATGGGACATAACACTGAACAGATATGTATAGAACTGTTGGTGTGGCAATATGATCTTCCTTTTATATATACATATAAGTAGGACTTGATATTTTTTTCTAAACAAACAAAGCTGAATTGCTTATTTATATTCTCTTCTATCAGCACAATTATTAAAACTTGGTTTTACCTCAGAATAATATTGCCTTCCCAGATGCTATTTGAATATGAAATATTTTAACAACCGATAGATGATAGATAGATAGATGATAGATAGATAGATAGATAGATAGATAGATAGATAGATGATAGATAGATAATAGATAGATAGATAGATAGATAGATAGATAGATAGATAGATAGATAGAAGATAGATGATGATAGATAGATAGATAGATGATAGATAGATAGATAGATAGATAGATAGATAGATAGATAGATAGATAGATAGATAGATATAGATAGATAGATATAGATAGATAGATAGATGATAGATAGATAGATAGATAGATAGATAGATAGATAGATAGATAGATAGATGATAGAATGGAGGTCCATTCTTAACCTGAAACTGTTCTTAACCTGAGGTACCACTTTACCTAATGGGGCCTCCCACTGCCGCCATGCCACCGCCGCACGATTTCTGTTCTCATCCTGAAGCAAAGTTCTTAACCTGAGGTACTATTTCTGGGTTAGCGGAGTCTGTAACCTGAAGGGTCTGTAACACGAGATACCACTGTATCCTGCCCTTCTGCCCAAAGGGACCAGGGCAGCAGACAAGAAGTGACAAAACAATAAAAACTCTTAGAACAGTTCCAATACAGATGCAAACTAGAAAAATCTTTCTTTAAAGGCTTGTTTAAAACATATTTTGAAGATATGATTTGTATTTGCAGTAGATGAAGTTCTGGGACTGACTAAAGGAGGGCATTAGATTGGAAGGCATGCTTTTTAATCTATAGAGGTCAGTTATAGACAAAGCTGACCAACCTAGGGCTTTTCTACATTTACCATTTATAGTGTTATAGTTGCTGGGGGGTTTTCAGTTTTTTTGGCATGCTGCCACACAATGTCATCATTATTCAGCGAATGAACAGTATACTGGAAAGACCCCACTTTTTATACGACAAACAAAAAACTCCAAATTTTGTGAAATATTTTCATTTGTGTGGCATGTATACAAGCACTTGCCCTGTTCTTCATGTGAGATATTGGTGGTTCACAGTTGTGGTTTGGGAAACAATCCTTTCATTTGACTTTCCTCTGACTGGTATGAGCTCAATAAGGCAGATAAGAAGTGATGATACTGAGTCAAAGTACTGCTACCTGAAATTGTTAAGAAAACCAAGGAAAGCAAAAGTATTTTATGTTTTAATTTGTTTCCTTAAAAATCTCAAAAAGTCAAGCTGCCAAGATGGCTTCTACAGCTTCTCACCAGAAGAAGAATTCAGAAATGGGGATAACAGGAAGGATTCTCTGACTAATTTCCAAGAATGGGTTCCCTGCCTCATGAGTAAATTTCACTGATGAGGATAAGTTTCAGAGTGAAACTGAATACTTAATATTTATCAGCACTATTTCATTGTTGCTGAAACATGACTAAGTGCAATAACATAAGGATAATGATTTTATTTTTCAAGCCTAAATCTTGATAGCAAAATATGCATCTCAATTTAATCTTACACTTATAATACTGTCAGTGAACATCTAACATTTGTCAAGATTCAGCATCAGTAGCTTTACTTTGTTCAGAGAGGAAAAGAAAACCCCAATGTCCTAAACCAAAGCATTGAGGAAAATCAGTTCCTAGATTAAAAACAGAAAATCCGATAAAATGATTTAAAACCTGGGTGGGGATTAACCCATTTTGATAAGCAAACTAGTTTTGAAAATGAATCTTTCTGAAAATAATTTTCTGATGAATTATATTCCTCTCCAAAATATGTGCTATGATATTTAAATGATGCACATTCTTGAGCATTCTTGGAGCCACATGCTGTTTGTCTTTTGCTGATGTGAACTTTGTTGAGAAACTATTATTTCATATATTCTACTTGAGTGTCCAATGAAGTATAAGATAGGCCCAATTTCATATTTTATCAAGTAAGGCTTTCCAATAAACTGGGAGCAATAACCCCAATCCAACACAAGGGAGAGCAGTTAATATTAATACTCTAATCCATCTAAGGAGATATTCAAATGTGAACAAACAGGTGTCATTTGCTGTATTTGGAACTATTTAGAGTTACCATACATCCAGAATTTCCTGTTCATAGTGGAAATTGCTGAAACGTCCAGGAAAATTCAGACGTATGATGACCCATGTTGGCAGTGTTGTTGGCTCAAAAATTCCAAATATTTTTGAGATTTTGCAAAAAAAGCAAACAGCTTTTCTGTCCACATTTTCACTTCTTGAAATATGACAACCTTAAAGTATGTGTGTAATTCAGGTAGCTATTTGCATGTACATATGAGTACAGTGGAACCTTGGTTCTCAAACGGCTTTGTTGATGAACAAATCAGCTTCTGAATGCCAAAAATGCTGGTTTTCGAATGATTTTTAGAAGCTGAATGTCCAACACAGCTTCCGCTCCTGCAGCCAATCAGAAGTCGCACCTTAGTTTTTGAACGTTTCGGGAGTCAAATGGACTTCCAGAATGGATTAAGTTCTGGAACCAAGTTACCACTTTGTGCACATCTACCTGGAACACCTTCTGTATGTCCTGTATTTTTTTTTTTTGAGTGTTTCCTGATATTTCCTGATGTTAATTGCAATGAGTAAGGTGCCTGGTTTAGTCAGGAAAAGGAAATCATGCACACTGTAGAATTTGATGATTCACTGGGTTAGCTAAACATTTTCAAGGATTGAGAAATGGTGTTTCTTGTTGCCGCAGTGTTAGGCAGCTTCCAGCAGCTGGAGTTTCCATTTCCCTTCCATAGTAATTGGACTGGAATAGCATGGCTATTCATGCAACATAGTATTTCAGGTAGCCCCCATATAGTTCCCATAAGCCCCACAAAGCATAGCCATTGTCATATGGACAGAGTTGAAATGCACAAGGTTGGTGAGGAAGACAGATGTAAGGTGTCTGACAATTGGCAGTATTTCATCATATTAGATTAAATATATTAGAAACAAAAAGCATTGTAATTATTCCACAGGAGACTTAACAATGCTTCATTGTTTAAAAAGCAACTGACATCAGCTTTCTTATCTTTGTTATAAAGCTGTATATCTCTCACTTAGTGCAAATATAAATAGCAGATAATCTAGAGCTCTTAAAGACCAAAAGGAAATGTAATCAATCATGAGCTATCATTATTGCTCCTATAAAAGTTATTTGATGAAGTTTATGGGTTTTACTCCATAACTTGACACTTTATAGGGCTCATCCTACCAGTCTTACTTTCAGGCATATGAAAGGTTAATAAGCTATAAAATATACTCCCATTACTGTAAAAATAATGGAGGTATTCACCATGCTTTATGTTTCAGTAGAAAACCAGGCATCTTGTTACATATTTTCTCCAAACCACGACTGTTTACAGCCAATGCACAAGATATCCAAGGAAACTCTTACAATCAATAGAATGCCTACTGCTGCATTAAATTGTCCACACTTTGGAGTAACATTTTAAACATGTATTTATGTTATAATAAAGTGAATTGGATCCTAAACCTTTCAAAGTGAGAGTGTATTTTATTTTTTCTCCTTACAAGGACAGTATATAGTCTCTATATAACTGACTGAAATGTTCCTATGTTGTACATTTTAGTTCAAACTCCTGGAAAGTTCTAGGCGAATTAAAAAGTTAGATATTTTTCAGTTTGACTTTAGCAAATTACAATAGGATCAGAATAATTTTATAGTTTTTTTGTGTAGTAGCAAGAACTATTGATCCGAATTAACTCTACAACAATCAAAATCTTGTTCATTTCTTATAAAAACATGTAGTATGGATTTCTGAATACGTGGCGCTTTTTTTGCTAGACCAGGAGTGGAGAACCTATGGACTACCAGATGTTGACAGAATGCAGCTTCCATCATCCTGGCCACTTGTCATTGGCCAGGGCTGTGCTTAGACCTAGTAAGCAAATGCAAATACATCTTGTTTTTTATGACCTGAAGCCAGAAACATAACATTACAGAATCTCCCATCCTTAGCTACAATATGTCATTGACAATGATACTGTGTAATCTTTACCTGCATAGATAAGAAATGTGGGGGTGGGAGCATTAAAATTCTCTGACTTTTGCATTGCTATACTGTAGCATACTTTAAAAGAATCACATCAATTGTTCTGCTCGATTTTGGCTGTGGCCAACATTGGTATGTGGCCCACAAAAGGTTGCCCTTTAGGAAGTATGGCCCTCAGGATGAAAAATCTTCCCCACCTCTGGAGCAGACAGTCATAGACCTCTGTAGCCTTTAGCATAGTGAATTTTGCTCCACACTGCTTGCTCTTCCATGAATTCAGAATGCCTCAATTAAATATAATCTTTCTTTTCTTCCAAGTAACCAGTCCCATTATTTATATCTCTGGCTTCTTTCCAATTTCCATATCAACTTCAAGGTCCTAACTTTTTTGTTTCATCCACTCTGCCAGCCTCTTTCACACATCCTCCTTTCCCTCAAGTTGTTTTTCTTAATCTTTCAGCCCTAACATTTATTTTACTCGTGGAGATGCCATTGTGCTGTTTATCCTTAAATGTAAGCATTATACCTGCAGTCTGCAAGAATAGTACACAAAATTTGTTTCTCATGTTAGATAACATTCTGGTGCTTTTGTGAATATCTTTTCTCATGAAAATCAAAAAGTCATGGAAGTTCTTTAACTACATTCCTGAAAGGAATTCAGGAGTTAGAATCTCTCTCTCTCTCTCTCTCTCTCTCTCTCTCTCACACACACACACACACACACACACAGTGAGAGTGAGTGAGAGAGAGAGTATATAATATTACTATATCTTACAGGGATACACTTCTATTTTATTTAAACTCTGAATTTCAACATGCTTTTCTTCTGATCCTTTCTTCAGCTAAGGCACGTCAGACTTGTAAATAAAAGGATTGAAGGCTGTCAGTTAGAAATGTCATGTCAGGCTGTCAATGGTTCATGAATAATTGACACAGAGATTACCTAGGGAAAGCTGCAATTAGCACTGCTCATTAACATATGAACTAAGTCTGGTTTGTTTTGTTGTGTGTAAGAATTTTACTTAACTTTTTGATCTGTGGAAACAAACAAAACCTTTCTGCAGCATTTATAATCATCCAAAAGGCTCTTCAGTTCAGCCATGTATCTGGAATATTTATTCTTCTGAAATGCATTGCATTTCCCCACATTTTTTATTTACCACAGAGGTTCTTTTGTGTGGTGTGATGTAGTGTGCAGAGAAGTTTTATTTCAATACCTTTTCCATGTGTATTTCTTGCTCATGTATTGTTGAATTTAATTCACCAGATGAGTAATTTCTTAGGATTTAGAGGACAAATCAGACTGAAAGGGAACAAACTATTAAACTTAAATCCTCCTTTGTTAAACAGCTTTTGCAACAGAGCTTACCTCAATATATATGTAAGCCCTTCTCTCAGTGACATTTAACCCAGAACAGACATTACAAAAGCTATTTCCTGATAACCCACAGGAGGGAGATAATTCAGACCTTATTTGTACCAACCAGGTTTTTAAACAGTCATTTCTAAAAAAGAACTGGACAAGTATTCTTCTGGCACCATAGTCATACTGTTCCATTCAAAGAGCAAGCACCTGCCCATGAGAAGTTATAAAAACATAATGGTTGGGGCTTTCATCACAAAAGAATGTCACAGATAGAAACTCTATGTGAGCTACAAAAAAAAGGAAGAGAAAACAGCAGTGCTTTCTTCTTGCATACCTATAAGTTCAAAGTGAAAAGAACCTGTGTAGTGTAGACTAAATCTCAAATATACATCAGGGTTGCAGTGGTGGCTTGTGAAGGCAAGCCAGAGACAATGTCGTTCTCCTGGCAGCAGTGCTGCAATCATGATGGAACAGGGCAAAGTGACGAGACTGTGGGAGCTCTGGGGAGACAACAGTCTCAGCTGCCAACCTAGAACACCTAGATTGCAGAACAACCTAGATTGAGGAACCTCACCACTCCCTCAACCTATCCCATCTCTGCCCCAATTAAGTACAGTGTTGCAGCCACCGGGAAGCTGTCACTGCCTCTGTCCCCTCCTGGGAGGCTCCCTCACCTCAGAATCAGAGGACAAAGACAGTGTTTGAAGGAGAGTTTTGGCTGTGATGTGACCCAGAGGAGAGAGAGAAAAGGTTGCAGATTGTTAAAGGCAGCAAGCAGGAGAGAGTGTCAGAGCACAATGGCCCATTTCTGTTTGAATCCAAGTCTGCAGCTTTTGGAGGAGCAAGACCCACTTGGGGTGTCAGTGCTGTGAATACCTTTCTCCCTCCTTCAGGTTGAACATGATGTGTACATTAGGCATACATCATAAAAACACCACAGTGTCTGCTGTACATCATTCACAAAATGAAACACAAATCCTGGGTAAGCACACGTGGAACCCCTGGAATCTCACACCACTTGGAAATTGGGATGGTGTGGAACAATACCATAAATGTAAATACTATGATACCACTTTAAACAGTCATGGCTTCCCCCAAATTATTGCAGGAACTGTAGAGTTTTGAAAATTCTTAGGAGACTCCTATTCCCCTCACAGAGTTACAATTCTCAGAGTGGTTTAACAATCAATCTATTTTACAGGGAACTCTGGGAATTGTAGCTTTGTGAGAGGAACAGGGGTCTCCTAACAAATCTCAGTACCTTTAATAAACTACAGCTCCCAGAATTCTTTGATGGGGAAAAGTCACGACTGCCTAAAGTGGTATCATAGAGCTTTAAATATATGGAGTGAATGTGCCCTTAAACCTAAAGAGCTAGATACAAATCCCCTCTGAGCCATAGAGGTCACTGGGTATCTTTTGACCAGTTACTGTATTTCGGCCTAATCTGCCTCACAAGGATGTAAGTGTTAGGATTCTCGTTCCATGTTTGCAGTCATGGGATTGTTTTATATCACATGACGGTGTATGTTTTCATTCCACAATGTGGGAAGTGATGGAGACAGGCTGTTTGGATTACTGTGTTTCGTGATGTGGGACTGTTGTCCTTTGTTCTTTCTCTTTGCTGTCTGATGAGAAAGAGGAAGGAGCTAAATCAGAATGCTCCAAGTGTATATGTAGGTTAGCCAAAATGCTGTGCTACTGAGTAATGTTACACAAATTGCAAATACTCTGCAGGATCCCTAAGCGTGCTAATGCCTTTCGGCATCAGTCGCTGTGATGTTTAGGCTGGAGAAAGCTTTTGAATCTCCCGAACGACCAACCAGGATGGAGAGAACATGCCAGGTTCCTACACACGAGTAGGATGATCCTAACAGTAAGAAGGATACACCACAATGAAACATGCATGTATGGAACATTTAAACTCAATGGGGGTGCTTCAACCTCCATATACTTCTAAAATTTAATGGTATTTTATATGTGTGTTTTTTCAGCAATAAAATATAATATTTAGGATGCTTGCTGAACTTGCTTTTAGTTGCATCATTTTCCATTTTTATGGGTGGATCTTTAGTTCTCTTAGGAACTTAACTCTAGCTTCAGAGTGGCCTGAGGGGTTTAGGTTATAGACCTAGTTAAAACTTTTCTTTTCATCAGGTAGCAATCTGAATTTTAAGTCTAAACTATGAACCAGTTTCCCATATGTAATTTCCATATTTGATGCCCTTCCCTTCAGGTCTCATCACCTTTTGGAAACAAAGCAGGAATTAGAGACTATCAAATCATTCTATATAGCCAAGTTGTATAAAGAAATAATAAAAAATACTTTGGTATAATGAGCACTTCAACATGAGCACACAGCCAAAGTCATTGGCCTCATGGGATGAACCAAGGTATTGCCTCTCAAATGTAATATAGCTCATTATAATGTAAGCCTTCATTTTAGACCCATGCCTATTGTACCTCTGACCCATGTAAACCTGGTGATATTTCATCTCTTATTCATAGCTCAAACCTGAAACTGACACAATCGAAAACTTTTTCCCTGACAAAAATAGATCAATGAAAACTTTATACCTTTCCCATTTTCTAAATTTATCTATTCTCATCTTTAATGTCGGTCTTAGTTTGCATTGCAGAATGTCACAAAAACTATTTTTTTCCAGGATTTGCAGCAATTAGTTTAGCAGAATTGGGCATCAGGCATAGAATCGATAGGAATACAATTTCATATGCATATTTGTTAGTAAGAAACAGACATTGGCAATTCATTGTAAGCATACTGCACTTGCAAGAATGGACTTTCTGATTCATTTTCAATTCAGGAGGTAGCTTTATGCACAAACAAGTTGGGTGTTGGTCCTCTAAAACCAAGACATGCAGATGTTCTGGGCACTGACCATGGAGTAGGTGGAATTAGTGGCTTTGTGAGATATGGCTGAATCTGTCAGTTTCATTTTTAACCTGTTTTTCATTTTTCCCAATCTTCAATTTGCAATCTTTAGTCTACATAACTAATAATATTCACTTTTGGGGTGAATTTCTGCCTAACACAATACATGTATGTTCATCTCCCTAATATACATTTTTCTGCAGATATTCTCCTAATATATGAATTTTTGTACATATATTATGGCTGTCAAACTGAATCACAAAATCCAGACAAGTGTCCAATTCAAAGCCAGCTTTTTTGGTTAGTGTATTGTTTCAGTGGCTCACATTAAAATGTGAACTGAACCAAACCTCTCCACCTTCCATAGTTTTGTGCAGAGTGGAACAAGCTCCTGCTCAAAGAGTTTTTAGGGTTGCCATGTGTTGTCTTTTTTCAGGACATGTCCTCTTTTTCAGGGGTAATTTTTGAGACAAATTGCATTGAATGGCTGTCACAGTGTCCTCTTTTTTTGCTTTTCAAAATATGGAAACACTAGTTTCTATAACTGAATCAAGCCAAAAACTGATTTCCAAAGATATATGTTCTTAAAGCCCACAAATGTGTAATGAGTATAACAATCATATTCATAAGAAATTTATGGTATGAATGGAGGAATGAGTGTAGGCCTGTTTTTAGGCTGAAGAACACCACTCTAAAATGGCGTCTTGCTAAGACTTGTGGAACTGATAAGGTTGGCAAGTGAAGTGGGGAAGAAGTGCTGAGTTCATGAGACTTGGTGTACAAACAGGCTGATAACAAAGGATGGGTGTTGAGCAAGATTGACTAATAAGGATGCGATGAACTCTGGAATGTGATGAACAACTTGGACGAGGAACAGATGGCGGTGAATCCCCAGAGATGGAATATCTGATTGAAAGTATATAAAGAAGGAACTTTCCAGTGGAAAGGTGTGCCAGGTTCCCAGCGCTGCAACGCCTGCCACCCCTCCTCTTGCCAATAGCCTGATCAGCTACTGGTGTAGAGTTGGTGAGCATGACTGAGAATGTGTGTGTGTTAGGGACTGCAATTTCAATGTATACAATAAAAATGCTTTGCTGAATTTCAACTCTCTGGGTCTTCTTGTGTTTCTTTCTCCTTCAGAACCAGCTAAAAACAGATCAAAAGAACCTCTGATTTGTAACAAATGTGCAGAAGATACAAATGGCAAAGCTCTTGCCACTGTTGCCAATGTGACTCTGTTTTAGACTTAACAACAACAACTGGCACCAAAGAACAAACTAAACTTAGAGAATTTCTCCAGCAAAGTCAAAGCAAATTGTTCCATGTGAGAGTAACTTTACTATCATTTAAAACCTGGAGCTTCTGTAACGGTTATGTTCTCACCTCTGGGGAAAGGTGTTCAACAAAGGGGCTCTTTGGTTCTTTGATTTCTGAAATCCTCCCATTTGGGCATATATTTATTCTTTTATAAACAACCTATTGTCTGTTTTTATAACTTCATTTTCAAACTGAAAATTATGAGAGAACTCTTCCCAATCAATAGCTACCCTATAAGAAAACCTTTTCATCCCAGAATTGATTGGTATTGTCAACTCATCCCTGACTTTATAGATAATCACAAGATGTGCCACACACAACCCATTTGAATGGATATGTCCATATTTTAGGGGGATTGAGGTTGAAGGGATCTCAGCCCCTAGGAGTTGGCTCCTATGCTGAGTTCTGAAGCATTTCGGCCTTCCTGTATTGCTAGAGGAATCGTGCTGCAAGTTGACCCATGCCTGTTTGTTGCTTGTGTCAGTAGCTGACTGGATGTGTTAAACTACTTAAAAGGTATGTCAGGATCTACTGTTGAAGCACTGAGCAATTTGCAGTAGACTTCCAGTTTTCAAATGGTTAACTGTGTGAGTTTGTTGCAGCAAAATAAACAGTCTTGTGGTGGCAAATTAATGATTGATAAATTGCATTAATTTATGGCATAAGCTTTCAAATATTTAGTCTGCTTCATCAGGTACATCAGATGAAGCAGAATTTAGTCCAGGAAAGAAGCTGACAAAATAAAAGTTGTTTCTCAACGACTGTTGGTGGTTGTAGACTAGCTGCTGGAATTTCCCACCAGGGTTATTCTTTCTGTACACACAATAAATCTTATATCAAATTCTATAATATTCCATTGCTGCTATTTCCTTCTTTCCTGTCAGTTGACTTATACATACAGAATAGATCTACTGGGGTAATAAAATTATATTTTGTAAAAAGTCAAGCTATGCTTGCGGGGTGAGAGAGAAAGATATACACTCTTTTCTTTACTTAAAGATATTGATTGGATGACTTATAAACCACTTAATATTCTAAAAGTATTTCCAATAAAATACAGACATGACCTTTTTGCCATCATCACATTCCCAAGATATTTCTGCCTCTTTGCATGCAAAGAAGTGGAGCTATTCTGCAGATTTCTGCAAAAAGGGGAAAATGTCTTATAGTGAATTCATAATAGAATAGAAAGATACCTGATAGGAAATAAGCAACAAAACACCACTAGTATGCCATGCTGCCTATGATGGTACAGAAGCACTTTGTGAAATAAATCCTGTCAAGTACATATTAAGAACCTGTGGCTTTTCGGATGTTGTTGGACTATAGCTCCCATCAACCTCAGTCAGCATGGTCAATGGTCAGAGACGATGGGAGTTGTAGTCAAATAATATATAGAAGACAACAATTAGAGGACAACAATTCCCATCTCTGTTTTATAAAGCTTTTGCACTGGTTGAGAGGATTTCCCTGAAATGTAGTTAAAAGGGGAAATTTAAAAGGCAATGACACATGGTTACAAAATGAAGCCCAATTGGAAGAAAAATCAGATTAAAAGTCATTCCTACACTCTTTAATAATACTTCATAGGTAGCATCACAATTAGTAAGTGCATCACTCAGTATTTAAAAGACCTGGAGCCCAGGTCCATGACAAAAATGTGCATAAACTTTGCATACACTAATTTATATGTATGGATACAAATGTAATCTGGAAAGTCCTGAAAACCTTTCCCCTCTCAAAATGGCTATATAGGAATAACCTTATTATGTTCTTTCCAGCTCCTCTTTTTAAGGGGAGTGCTGTTGAATGGTAGCTTTGAAACTGTTTGTTATAGAACTGGCCAAGAAATATTTTCAACATATCAGTGAGATAGTTTATTATACTGCTATTTCAAGAACTGGTGGTTGCCTAAAATGTCAAAAGATTCAGAGAAACAAAACTGCCTGTTTCTGGAATACTATACAAGCAGCAATCTGGAAGTGGCCCTTCATTCTCCAGTGGTTATATCATCTGTCCTTGAAATGTCAATCATCCTATCCATACAACAAAAAGTGCGCTTCTGCTGCCAGAACAGAAAGCTAAACAGCACAAAAATATAAAACAATAAAATAAAACCCTAATATAGGAATTGAGCTAAAGTACAGCAAAATACATTTTGATAAATCAGGTATGATGCTGGGAATGAGAGCCCTGCTGCTGGAAAAAGAAAAGAATGAAAGAAATTGCCAGAATGAAATAAAGCTGATTTTTTTGATGTTGACATGAGTAGGCAATGGTCACTTGGAAAAATGAAAAATGAGAGAGGAGGCCAGTGTAATTAATAGCCAGTGATGATGGGATTTGTAGGCCAGAAACATATGTAAGACTACAGGTTAACCACTATACAGTGGGGCCCACCAACTGCAGAGTTCAGAAGAAGAAGAAGAAGAAGAGAAAGACTACAATTCAAATCTTTCATGCTAGAATATAAGCTCTGTTAAAATCATTGGGACTTTCTTTCATCGACTTGAGATCAGACTATTATTTTTTTAAGTGTTCACAGAAGATGCAGTACTTCTCAGATTCGTAAGATACATTACTATGATGCACATTGCCATAGCAACTAAATACATCTTGATGTAAGCCAACTGAGTCATTTGACATCTATGAGGTGGCTCATTCTATGCCACATATTTTGCCGATTTACCAATTGATTGCCTGTTGTGTGGGCCGAACATATGGACAGATAAGTGTTCAGAGAGAATACCAGCTACATTTTTTGAGGGGGGGGGAGGGTGTTATGCTTATCACGGTACAAACCTTAAAGTAATTAAAAGGGTACCGCAGAAGGTAAAGATGTTGCAATTACAATTAATATCCCGGGCTGCAACAAGGGCATATTAGCTATGTTGCAGCCAATATGATTGCACCAGTAATCCTTTTTGTGCAGTTTTTATAATGAGACATAAATGTATTCCTCTGCATGTCCAACCCAAAGAATCTTGGTACAATGGTACACAGAATGGCATAAAATTTTGCAGGGTCTTATCAATGCATGCTTGCCCCTGAAAATGTAGAGTAGACCGAAACAAAGATAAATTGGATGAGCTGAAAGCTGTAACCTGCTAGGCTTGCATAGTTCGAGATTTGGAAATAAGACACAGAAGGGTAGAGGGTTGTTAATACATCAGTTCCACTTCAGAACAGGACAAAGCAATCCAGAGCTCTAAAGTTCAGGAGAAATTTGAAGAAATAGAATTTTGGAAGCATCCTTCTTTATATGTTTAGACATTTTTGGAATATCCCAGAAGCTGTAAATCCAATCAATCCAATATGTACTAGGACAGATAAATATTGTTTCTTTCAAAGACATCCAGTGTTTATCACAAAAGTAGTTAACATACAAATGATGCATTCTTACTCACTAGAATTTCTTTTATTAAAGCTAATGCACATTACCTGGCTTTGTGCTGTTTCCCATTGTCGGAGGTTGTGTAGGGGAGGGGAACTTCTTAGTATTGATTTGAGGCAAATGGATTAGTGCAAAAACCCATCCATGCATTGCTGCACAAAACTGCGGGATTTTTCTTGTATTACATCCTTCAGAGGAGATGAGATTGTTATTATACAAAAGTAATTGCAGAGCAGAAACACAGTTTAAACTCTCTTAATCTCCGTGCAGAAAAGTGAAAACAGGTGTTTGTTCTTTTACGCACTAAGGAGTACAGCATGTGCTAAGTGATGGGGGGCAGGTTAGATGCCTCACTCTGGAACTTGGACAAACTCTGTATCAGTTTTCAAATGAAAGCAATGTTGAGAGACAAGTTAAAGTGACCTCTTCCTACCCCTCATGCTTGGAAATATGTATCTCTTTTCAAACTGCTAAGAAGTGCTGACAGTCCTTCATAACTGTCATGCTTTAGTTATGGTTCAACCTAAATTCTTCCTCCATCTTATGGCTTTGCTGTTTGATGTTCACCCTATGATGCTTTGCTGTCACTATACAAGATATATAACTAATCGCACTAAACAAGACTACATTTTCATAGCTTCTGTGCTTCCAAGGCATCTCAGCCTTTATGCTTAGGAGTCTAGGTTCACAGCTTCACACTTTTTAATTTGTGTCTTCTTAAATGACTTAAACATTAAAAAAAGAAGACAAGCTTTCAAAAGTTCTCATGAAGGCAAGGTATGGAAAATCTGTGCTTTGTTTTGCTAATTACGTTAGAGGATATGCCAATGTTAGACACCATATTCTCCTTCAAGTTCCATTATTGCTTTAAGTAATTGCCTGGAAGTTTCTAATTGGTTTCAGAAGGGGGTAGAAGTGGCCTTCAAAAAATATGGCACTTTTTATTGGTGGGGGGAGGGGCAGTCTGTGTCTGAAATTCATTCATTCTGTTGGGGAGAATTGCCATTTAAGATTTTACAGCAGAAAAATTATTCACTATTTCAAGCAGCAACAGAGCTGCTGTCAAAATAGTCTGGTGTCATCACCATTTATTACCACAGATTACAGCTCTTCAGTTGCTTGAAGTTCTAGTGTAGTTTCCCCCCTCTTCTTTTATGAAAGAAGGGAGAAAAGCAATTAAAATCAGGATAGCCAATGTGGAGTTACTTGACCACAACTCCCATCACCCCTGACCATTGGACATGCTGACTGCGGCAGATGGGAAATAGAGTCTAACAACATCTGGAAAAAACTGTGTTGCCTAACACTGTTTCATAATATACCAGGTTTTCAAATTGTCCTGTTTCTGGAGAAAATTCTAAAATGGAAAGTTCCAAAAGTTTAAAAAAACTTTAACTAGGCTGATCTGGTCAAAGTTAAGCAGACTTCACAGCATTAGTGGGGGCCAGATTAAAATAGTCCGGGATTCAGTGAAATATAATAAGAAGTACTGTTTATGTGAAAAATTTTCTGAATGTCAGTCTAGTAACATGCACAGCAACTGCTGACCCAACCTGGCCTTCATTCTCACATTTCAACCTGGCTGAATCATGGCCCAATTAATATACATTAACTGTCTAGCCCACAATCCTCTTTACTTACCTCACAGATGATGGCTATGAAGACCAGCATCTTCTCCTACCTCTAATTCCAACCCTGAATTCCAGGCATCCTCACCCTCTATATTTCCCAACCCTCAAAAGTATTTCAGAGCTTTGGCAGGTGAAGTCCATATTCATTCATTTATCCAGAGACATGCTATAATTTTACAGAAGTTCCTGCTCTATTCTTTGGTGAAGTAGTTTTAAATGCTTCTTGTGTTAGATGCCAAAGATTACTTGCAAATGTGTTCAACAAATTTATGGATTTCTATTTCATGGGGCTTCAAAGATTATTGTTAGCACAGTGAGAAATATTTTACTGTTCAATCTTCATATTTATTGAGGGTGGATTGCAAATAACCATAGTCCTGAGATTGAAAGCTAATGTATTTCCAGATGAAACCTCGAAACATTTTTCTAATGAATTTTAAATTAATCTACATCAAAAGCCATAGCTGACATTAATTTGAGTTAGCTTGTGCTGTGAGCAAATATGGAAGAAACGTGGTACAAGGGAAACACCTGGATATGCTGCTGAAGTGATATCAGTCCTGGAAAAAAGCATCCAGGTTATTACAATTGGTTGTACAGAATGAAGTCATCTGGTTCATCCAAAGACTTCTGCTCAGGCATCAGAAATCCGCCCCCCCCTTCTGTTCTCCTACCCTTGCAATTTGGTCTGGAGGATTTGGGGAAAATTCAGAATGGATTTGGGGGAGAGTGGAGACAAAGTTTGGGGCATAGAAACTGCACACAAGGAACATTCCCATACAAATTATTATTATTAATAATTATTATTATTATTAAATAATAATAATAATAATAATAATAATAATAATAATAATAATAATAATAAATAGAAGAACATCTCCTTCATTTCATGTGGTTACAAGAGTCTCCGTTTTATACAAATTGTGAGCCGTTCATTGCTGAAATGGTATGAAAATATGTCAATAGGCAATGTTTTGTGTGATTGGGGTTACAGCTGCTAAATGTTTTGTTTCACCTCTAAATGAACTGAACTGAACTGAACTCCAACAATTTCAGTGAAGTTGTGGAAATGTATATCAACCAAGAACGTTGAAGAACATCTGAGTTTCTTTTAAGACTCTAGAGAACAATTTTTTTTGGGGGGGGGGGTTGTTTTTCAAGGTAATTGGAAGGCTGGAAGCATCACTGTATGGTAATAATCCTTTAGTGATTAAGACCCTTGTTACATGAATTTCACTCTATTTTAAAAGAAGCTTAAGAACTAGCTAGAGCAAGAAAACTCTGCATCTTCAAAGAGTGGTTTGCAAGCCTGCATACCAAACAGAAAACATAAGTGGAAAGGGTGACCTTGGTAGAACATAGCTGTACCTGTTTGTTCTTTGAAATGTGGGTAAAGGCAAGAATTGAAAAGTAACATTTGGATCTGCAGGATTCTATTCAAATGATGTTGAAGCCAGACAAATAATAATAATAATAATAATAATAATAATAATAATAATAATAATAATAATAATTATACTTTGCCCATCTGGCTGGGCTTCCCCAGCCACTCTGGGCGGCTTCCAACAAAATATTAAAATACAGTTATGCATCAAACATTAAAAGCTTCCTTAAACAGGGCTGCCTTCAGATGTCTTCTAAAAGTCTGGTAGTTCTTGTTCTCTTTGACATCTGGTGGGAGGGTGTTTCACAGGATGGGTGCCACTACCGAGAAGGCCCTGCCTGATTACCTGTAACTTGGCTTGCAGTGAGGGAACTGCAAGAAGGCCCTCAGCGCTGGACCTCAGTGTCCAGGGAGAACGATGGGGGTGGAAACGCTCCTTCAGATATACTGGACCGAGGCCGTTTAGGGCTTTAAAGGTCAGCACCAACACTTTGAATTGTGCTCGGAAACGTACTGGGAGCCAATGTAGGTCTTTCAAGGTCAGTGTTATGTGGTGTCGGCGGCCGCTCCCAGTCACCAGTCTAGCTGCCGCATTTTGGATTAGTTGTAGTTTCCGGGTCACCTTCAAAGGTAGCCCCACGTAGAGCATGCACCACTCTGGTGAGACAGTCCACGGGCAGGTAGGGTCTCAGCCTGCGTACCAGATGGAGCTGGTAAACAGCTACCCTGGACACAGAATTGACCTGTACCTCCATGGACAGCTGTGAGTCCAAAATGACTCCTAGGCTGCACACCTGGTCTTTCAGGGGCACAGTTACCCCATCCAGGACCAGGGAGTCCTCCACACACACCCTGCCTCCTGTCCCCTAAAAACAGTACTTCTGTCTTGTCAGGAGTCAACCTCAATCTGTTAGCTGGCATTCATTCTCCAACCGCCTCCAGACACTCACACAGGACCTTCACTGCCTTTACTGGTTCTGATTTGAAAGAGAGGTAGAGCTGGGTATCAGCCACATATTGATGGACACCCAGACCAAACCCCCTGATGATCTCTTCCAGCAGCTGCATGTAGAGGTTGGAAAGCATGGGGGAGAGGACAGAACTCTGAGGCAACCCACAAGTGAGAGCCCAGGGGTCTGAACACACATCCTCCCTCCCCCACTTTCTGAACATGGAGGAAGGAGCGGAACCACTGTGCCCCCAGCTCCTAGCCCCTCTAGACGGTCAAGAAGGATGTTATGGCCGCTGAGAGATCCAGCAGAACTAGGAAACAGCTCTTACCTTTGTCCCTAGCCTGCTGGAGATCATCAACCAGTGTGACCAAGGCAGTTTCAGTCCCATGATGAGGCTTGAATCCTGACTGGAAGAGATCCAAATGGTCCGCTTCTTCCAGGCATGCCTGGAGTTGTTCAGCAACTATGGATTCAGCACTTAGACAAATAATTTAAATGACATATTTATCAGTGCTGAATGGAGTATCAGAACGAATGTCTGATGAAATGGAAGCAAAATGTGTGATATTGCTAAGTTGGAACCTTATATTCCCGTGCACATTCTTCCTGGGTACCCTTTAGCAAGAAAGAGAAACCATTCTCAAAATGGTGCTGGAAAAACAGTTATTATTGACAGCATGAAATTCGATCTTAGATATTAACAAAAGAAGGGTAAGTAACCAACAATATGTTTTGATTTTTCTGTTTCTGTCTGAATGGTCCAGAAATGACCTTATAATCATGACTTTGGATCCACAGGTAAAGTTGGAGTATGTATCCTAATTCTCCTGTGAGAATGGGCCATTTAACTACTTACCCCACAGTCTAGGCAGTCCAGTTCTTATTGGGTGTACTGCAGAAAGACACATGCCAAACACAAGCATGCAAGGATACAGAAAATTAGATCTGAATGTAATTGGAAATAAGGAATCATGTAATACTTTTGTTGTTGCTGCTAAATCACTTTCATAATAAATCTAAAATGAGATTTATAAAATGGGAGATTTGAAGGTGATCCATTAGATGTTGTGGCCTTAACCTGGATATCTAAAGAACAAGGTATCTAAATATCCAATGACATTGAAGATATTGGTGACTTACAAATGGCCTATTTATTGAGCATTCATCCTGTTACATTTGCAGGGAAATTAGATGATATCAGCTGTTTATTGAATATCCATTCCGTTTTGTTTGGATGAGATTATTCATGCATGCATTGCTTTTATATACCACATTTCTTCCAATACACCAAGGCTGGTTACAATTTAAAATTATTAAGACAAATGATATAACATGCAAATAGTGCTCCAAATTAACCAAACTTTCTTTATCTACTAACAGAGGAGGTTCTTGTGTGAAAAACTTTGACAGTTGTAAACCTGAAGCACATTGCAAAGGTCAGTAATTTACCACTGCTTAGAAATTCATATCACATTCTTTCATATGTTGACCTGTGTGTGTGTTTATTTGTGTACCATTGAGTGGAAACGTTATTAAGAACAGAAGGTGAACTTCAGGGTGTATGATTTCAAAGAATTTGTGTCAAAATCATGACACAATTGCTTAACTACTGTGCAGAAGGAGCACCTTTATGCCTTGAGATCATGAATTAATTTTATTCTCAGAAATACTGCATTTCTTGTTATTTTCAGAAGTGGAGGTGGGGGGAATCAGGATTCACACATTACACAGAGAAAGTATGGCACAACCCAAAGTGGTGCATTTTATATTTTTATAAGTACAATGCTATTATGAATCAGAGAACCCTAATTACATCCTCATAAAGATGTAAAAACATACAGCACAGTTATTCTATATTCTGACCAAACACTTAAATAAAATAATAATCATAGTGATACAGTTAAAAACATGTTTCAGGTTTGTGGAGAAGTTTCTGCACATGGGCTTCTTACAAAGCAAAATAAGCAATACAAGTAGAACAGCAATTCATATTCTAGCATCAGCGGCAAAATCAGCAGGAAGACATCATAGAATAAGTTAAACCAAAGCCAGGCAAACTAAAATGGTCTTTCATTGGCACAATAAAGGGTAAAAACAAAGGCACCAACATTTCTGTTTGTGCTTCAAGCCCCAAAACCCATCCCCCATGGAAATAAAGACACAGTGGAGACAGAATTTAGTTTAATTGTTAATGGGCAAATTTTGGCCACAACTTTATTAAAATACACAAATGTGACTGGTATTGACTTAGGCATTGGTATCAAACTATATCTGGCTCCTGCCCCACCCTGCAGGAAGCCTGGAAGGGTAAACAACCAGCAGGGGGATCTCCATCAGTGTATATTGACTAGTGCTCACTCCTGGGGTTTCCGGGGGTCCTGGCATGGCCCTAGCCCCTCTCCGGGCTTCGGATGAGATCCAGACCTCTGGATTCCTTTAACGGAATGCCCTATTCATTGGAGGAGCAGGTGATGGCCACACCTCCCCTCCCCACATTCCCGCAAACCAATGCCTAGCCACCAAACCTTACAAAGTTGTGACGATTGCTAAGAGGTAGGCAAAAACCAAGTGGTCACAGCAATCTGCCACATTGGAAAAAATTCCTACCTGGCCCCCATTCCAAAAACAGGCGACGAACCGAAGTCCAAAGCAAGGCCAAACACAACCTAATTAGCGGGTGTTCGGCAGCACTAAGCAAAAGGAGGTCCCTACGTCATGCTGCCAAATAAATACCCCCAACCCCCAACCTTGCCACGCTTCTGATTGGCTAAAGACCATTGGCATAACTGTGGCACCACCGGCTTGGAGCGGGGCAAGCCCCACCCACAAGCCAGTTAGGGAAGAGTTTCAGGGCCGAGTACAACATGGACCCTCTATTAGGAGGACCCAGCTTGTCACCCTCCTAACCAGCAAAGGTGTAGATAGCCAAAGCAAGAAAGAAATGATTATCCAAGTTGGGTTTGCTTTCTGTCCCAGGGTCATTCCCTTGGGAATAACATGGTGGAAGGCCACAAGCCTCCCCTCCAACATGCTGCAGAGGAAAATCAGGACATGCGTCTTTCAGGGCTGCACTCCTGCAAGAGTCAGGTGACTCACACAATAGCACACACACGAGCCGCGTTCTCAGGGTAGCAAAAATGAGACATCCCAGGATCCAATCAGAAGACAGGATGGCTTCTCCAAATCTGGGATGTCCCACTCAAAGTGGAACAGTTGAGGGGTATGCACATGCTGTTGGTGTGCAGGTGCCATAAACTGGCAGAACTATAGGGGGGAGGGGGAGGAGGAAGAGGGGTAGCCAGAACTGGAACACACTGAGGCAAACTGGGGATGGGGAAGGAGAGGTTGGCATAGGATGTACTTACAGGGTGACAGAGAATGATAAGGGGGTTGGAGTCAGTGCATTAGACCCATCAGCAGAGCCAGAGGAGTCTCTTTTTCCATGAACATGGCAGGCTCTGAGTCTTAGGCAGCACCAGGAAGGCTGCTCTAAGACACTGAGGCAATCAAGGGCCTACAGTCCAGGTGGGGCTCGCTAGCTCTGGGAGGAGGTGTGTGATTCGTTAGCTGGAGCTGGCTTGGAACAGGTGAGGGTCACATGCCTTATCAAGCTTAGATGCTGCAATCAGTAGGCATAGTATAAAAGGGAAGCAGAGCAGAGGTGCTGTGTCTGCACAACTGCCTGCATTGAAAGACCTTGGCTGGGATGCTACTAGACCTCTGCAGATCTGGACTCATGGACTGACTGTGGACAGGGGACTTGACATACTTACTTGCTGCCAGGTAGGCCAGGGGTTCAGGACGGCAAGGCCAAAACTTATTGTGGGTGGATCTAGGACTAAACATTTATGGTATCACCTCTTCTTTCTGCCCCCACTTTTTTTCCCTTCTTCTCACCAGCTTCTCTCTAACCTTCTTTGGGTATTCTGTTCTTGAATGCTGACAGCTGTAGGGCTCAGGAGATGTGGGGATGCGCCTGCCAGCCCTTAGTGCTTTACCCAGTAGCTGTTTCAGTCTCACTCCACAAGTTGTAAATGAGCTTCTGAAACAAGTTGTTTTTTGTGCACTTGGACATCCTCCCTCATTTTAGGACCCTGAAAATGTGTGGTCTACAAATTAAATTCTCAAATACTGGAGAGATGCTAAATGACATGTCTTTCCCCAGAATACTATGTTGAGCATGCCAAAATACAATTTATATTGAGAATGCATTCAAGCATATGGAGTGGCATCATTCCTAGTTTCCTAAAAGATAAATGAAGTATGTGCTTCTGTTGGAGATGTTTTTTTTCATGTGATTATAAAATGATTAGCAATCCCCTGAGCTAGTTGGTCTGTCTCTAGATGAGTGGGGCGGATTCTCTTCCAGTTTTCTGGCTGGATTTTTTGTTCTTCTGCTAGTTTGCCAAACCTGTGACTACTGGCGATCTCACAGCTCTTGGATGCTTAATACAAAATTATACAGTAGCATTGCAGTACTTGTTCTAGTGAGAGCCCCATTAGAGGTGAATAGGTCTGGCAGGCTCAAGTTATACAAACCAACCCAAGGCTGGTTCACTTTAAGCATGCTAGAAAGACACAGCTGACCATTACTCCCCAGAATATATTCCCCCGGAGAAATAGAAGCATGTGCATTTGTCACACATGATGTTCTACACACAATGTTTTCCCTGTAGACAAACAGTATTGTGTATTGTTCCAGAGGGGGTCTTTCTTATCCACAGTGACTTCTGGGAATCATGAAAGATTACAGATGTGGGGGACTGGTGTATCTGTCTGAGATCAGTAGGTTTTCCAGGGGCAGTCCATCCCATTTCATTGCCTGATGTGAGACAAGAAGGTGCTGCTGCTGAAGCCCACCCCACTCACCCCATTGCTGAAGCCTCTTTTAACTTGTTTGTGTAGTGGTACTCACAACATGACAGTGCCAGTGAGATCCTGTGATCTTGCAGAATGCATGAGATTGCACTGGGTGTTGCTGCTTCTCCCATAGTAGTGGGATGGGTGCGCTGCCTCTGAGATGAATCTCGGCTTGCCTCATGGGTGAGCCAGTCCTGGTGTCTGCTCACCAAGTGGACGTTTGGAGCTAAGCCATTGTATGTGAAGGTAATCTAGCTTGTACATCTGCTCCAGTCAATGCAAGATTCAATGCTGGCTTACACACATACATATATTTGTATATCACAGGTGGGTATAGGAGCCTACTTCTAGGGGCCTATATCCCTTCACCCCCCAATAAATATTTGATGGGGCCAGGCCCCCCAAAAATGGATGAGCACTGCCATTCAAATTGTGTGTATGCACCATGTCTTGTGATTATGTGGGATAGGGCTTATCTGCCCCCCAATATTTTATTCAAAGTTGGCACCCTTGCAGGTGGGCAATATTTGGCCCAATTTCCTATGGCCTTTACCTTAATGGAATGTGAGGAAAACTGGGGAGAAAGTAAGATGGAGTGGCAGGAAAAAGGAGAGAAAGAGAGTTTTCCCCCACTTTTTGCTCCAACCTGCCCACTTCTGACTCCAGGGCCACCCATACTACTGTAATGTACTCTTAATGGAAAACCTCTGAAGTTAAAAAAGGAATGCATATGAAAACTTCAAAATACATTGAATTGCACATGCTGAAGGGTCATACATAAAAGCCTATCAGTGAGTTGCTTCACCCATACAATATTTCCAGACTGTAGATTGATTGTACTGGTCCACGATTCTGTAAACTTAATAAAGTACAGTATACACTTTGACAATTCTATAAAACAAGCAGAAATATTCAAGTCAGACAGAATCAGAAGCCTCTTTTAGATTATGTTTTCCAATAGGACAAGAGAAGAAGCGTTCCTTATGTTGCTTTTGTTTTATTTATTTAGTGTTCTTTTCTCCACTCCCCCCAGCCCTAAAATAAGTCACTAGTGAAGTTTGGTGGCCACTGTAGTCAGCTGAGAGGGTAGTCAAAGAAGGCTTGATGCTGACCAATATCTTGGTTTTATCTTTTATAATTGTAATAAAACAAATACTTAAGAAATAATTATCCAGCTTTTACCAATAGCAGATTAAAATGTTACAGCCAATTGTATTTGTGACTGAGTCCCAATGATTATAACTTAAATATTTAAAATAAAGGTCTTCCAATTAATAAGATAATTTTAAAAATGCTTGCAATGTTTTCCAGAGTCAACAAACTAAGATTTCCAGCTATATTTCTCCCAATAACATTTTTTTTTACTGTATCTTGCACCTCAACCATTCCAATAAAGCATAAATAAACTTCATTTCTCCATTTTGCTTTCCAAAGTAGTGTGAAGGTCCTTCAACTTTCTCTAGCTCAAGGAAGCAATATTACGCTCAGTGGCTAGCTTCCAGTCTTTGGTTTGTTCATCTGTTTCAATCTGTTGTAAGCCATTGGAGAGGATTTAATTATAGGCAGATGGAGTGCATAGAAGAAAGAGTGGAATGATATCAAAAACCAGTTAGAGCATCAGCTTCAGTCAAGAGTATTTTCCTCTTTGTTGTTGTTTGCTTTTGCTTTTTGGCTACAGTCTCCTAGGTCTCAACACTCTAACACAGGGGAAAACAAAAACACCCCCAAAGAAATCCCAAGGGGGTTTCAAGGAAATTTGGTTGCCAGTGCTCCCTTCCAAGGCTTACCTGCAGTTATATTGCTATCTAGTGAAGAATCAAAAGGCATTATGCTTTGGAAAGAGAGTCTCATTATGCTTGCTGTGAGTATGTATCATGCAAATGATAATCACTTGAACAACAAATGCTCGGCATGCAATGAATCCATTTGTATGTTTACCCAGTACTCCCAGGTAGGATATCGTCCTTAGTGTTATTCTATCATTATCTACTCAAGAGTAAGTCTCACTGAAGTCAATGAGACTTA
This sequence comes from Podarcis gaigeae, assembly GCF_964106915.1. Classification (NCBI taxonomy): domain Eukaryota; kingdom Metazoa; phylum Chordata; class Lepidosauria; order Squamata; family Lacertidae; genus Podarcis; species Podarcis gaigeae. The sequence continues at coordinate 46,616,421 of NC_139685.1, read as the reverse complement.
TTCCCAGGCTGCATAGGGTTGCAGCCTTAGACCTTGTTTACATTATCACTCCTTCTACAGCAATATGTTGATCTAAACATGGGCTTCACTTTGGACTGGCCCTACCATTAGGCAAAGTGAGTCAATCACCTCAGGTGGCAAATGCTGGGGAGCAGCAGTTGCATTCCTCTGGTTGTTCTTCTTAAGCCTCAGAGAATGGGCTGCATTCCCTTCTGCTAGAGGACAGTGCTTTGTGTGCTACATGGCCTCTCGGTGCAGTGAACGGTGTAATTTTGAACTGAGAATCAACTGCCAATCCATCTGCTTTCTGTGTATGGGATAAGGAGGGAGGGCCATTTTTTCCAGTGCCTAAGGCCGCTAAATGTCTCGAGCCAACGCTGTTTGGTTGATCTCCACCAGCTATTTACTGCTCTATGCAAAGAAGATGGAACTCCAACGCGATATATCTAGCTGCCCTCAACCAAGTGGAAGCAAATCTTTCAATTCACAAATGCCTATTATAATGAGAAGCGATGCTGAGTAATTGAGGTTTGGCCAGCTAAGCAGAAGATAAGGGCCAATGTGCTTTTTGCAGGTACATCTTCCTACCATCTACCAGCTGGAACAATCCCTACGAAACCAGGCAATTACATCTGTAAGATTATTTCAGAACTTTAAATGTTAAGACTTAAAATCTCTGGTGGGGGCACAGATGGAGACAATGCTGTCACCGCTGAAGGTTGCCACTGGAAACAGATTGAGTCCAATAATCAGACTGGACAAGTAATTCTACAACTGCACTTTGCCTAACCAACAGTGGCAGGCTTCTTGCCTCACAGTGATAAATGTACAGACTGTGTCTTGCATCTCATTTTCAAGTTTGGCAGGCTAACATAATCTGTTAATGAATGGAGACATCTTTAAGCATGTAGCTGGATGCCAGCAACAGTTGGTAACCCTCCACACCTATCTTATTTCATTCTATTTACAATTCAGGCAACAAAAAACTGCTGATACTTGGCCAACAATGCTCACATGACTTTGGGAAATGGTTGAAACTTTTAAAAAACAACAACACAAAATTAAATAAATTCTGACTCCTGAGAGACACAGGTTATCATCTAGAGTATGGACAAAGAAGGCATATGTGAGACCATTTCTGTACAGAGCATGAAACCAAATCAAAACAACAACACAAAATTAAATAAATTCTTACTCCTGAGAGACACAGGTTATCATCTAGAGTATGGACAAAGAAGGCATATGTGAGACCATTTCTGTACAGAGCATGAAACCAAATCAGAACTTGTATTATTCAGAACACTGACAATGGGAAAAAACATTTGGGAGATGCCTGGTATAAATAGCATTAAGCACATGTGAAGTTTTGTATATATATATATATATATATATATTTAAAAAATCTTTACAGAAGGTATCACTCAGCACTTGAGTACATTAAGAAAAGCAATAAGTTCCAGTGAGCTAATACAGGAGGACTATGCCATTAAAGAGGAAGTATTTTACAGAAAGCAGTAAACCTACAGCATAAGCACTCCCATCCTTTAGGGAAGGCAACTATTAACTTGCAATAAATTGATTCTTTCTTCATATGTAGATATGCAAATAGAAGTGAAAGCGAAGAATGATATATTGTCGTATGACACTGTAATGGTAATTTCCCCCTCAAAATGAAAGAGGAAATGTTCAGAAATGGCTGTTTTGGGTTTGCTGCTCCGTCCACCTGGTAGAAAGTATTTGTGTGGGGCTGTGTCCTGAATGCACACCCTGGCTGGAACTAGACACACCAAAGAAGCGCTTTAGTTGAAAGCATTGTACAGTGGTACCTCTGGTTACATACTTAATTCGTTGCGGAGGTCTGTTCTTAACCTGAAGCTGTTCTTAACCTGAAGCACCACTTTAGCTAATGGGGCCTCCTGTTGTTCTCATCCTGAAGCAAAGTTCTTAACCTGAGGTATTATTTCTGGGTTAGTGGAATCTGTACCCTGAAGCATATGTAACCTGAAGTGTATGTAACCCGAGGTACCACTGTAAATTTAAACAGGGAAAACAAGTACTGTAGAGAAAAACAGGACTCCACATCGCCATCTGGTGGCAACATGTTAAAATGGTGGCAACATGTTAAAATGCATATACAATGCATACTGTATATAGGAAATCACTTTTTCTTTACCAATCTAGCTGAGTCCTCTGTAAGCAATTGGTGGCTCAGGGGTAGAGCTAGCATAGGTATATAAACCCCGAATGCTTGTAATTCCTACACACCTGTTTGCTCTTGGGTTTCAATGTAGTTTCATGTGGTCATATATGCTTCAATAGAGATATTCTCCCTATCAACCATACTGGTACTTGAGGGATACCCCCCATGTTTACCTAGGGAGGATTTTTGACAATAATGTGATGTGTTTACACATTAATTAGGGAGTTCATTAGGTCCCAACAGTGGGGCTGTTCAGGAAGTAAATACAGGTAAGAGCATCAGTGAGTGCTCAAGGCACCAAGATGGTGAAAGGGGTTTCCCTGGGCTTGCCACTCAGGGCTTTGGACCTGGGAAGGAACCTTCTTATGACTATCCTGGGTCATGCACTGAGAGTCTCAGGGCTCAGGGGCTAGTGACTCAGGTATGGCTTCCTGCCATCTGAAAAAAGTACCTGAGATTCTGCATTCAGATTAGATTTCAGTGAGAACATCCCACATCACTCTAGGCGAATGAAAAAGGGGAAGGAGAGAGTAACAGGTTAAGGGGTTTGGGTCCTACCACACTCCTGATGGTGTCATTACCCCCCAAATTGGCAAATAGACTTGCGTGGAGCAGTTTCTCCATGTTATTATCATTATTAACAATAGTTGGTTTTCTGATATTAGAGGAGTTCATTCACTACTAGTTTCTCAAGTGTTCTATACACATCATGTTTCAGGTGCATTGGTAATGCAACATGGTAGGAAACTAATAACAGTGTACACAGATCAAGGCATTTCTGGAAATCTATTATCAATACAAAAGTCAAAAGCCAAGGAGCTGCTTTAAAACAGGATGGAGTTGGGGGTGCCCAGTAGAAGTGTTTGTTCATTTTCTTCTGACAGCCATATCACGTGCAGGTTTTAAGACCCCTTATTTTCAATATATGGCTGGAAAATACACCTTGAGAGCAGGCTGACTTATATCACTAGCTGGGATTGCTAGCTTTTACAAACTCAGTGCATCAAAAACTAGATCATGCCCAGTGGTTTAAATTTCGAATCATAGAATTGTAGAGCTGGAAAAGGTCCCAAGATTCATCTAGTCCAACCTCCTGCAATGCAGGAATCTCAACTAGATCATGCATGACATGGCCATCCAACCTCTGCTTATAAACCTCCATTGAAGGAGAGTCCACCATGTCTTGCATGAGTCCTTTCCACTGCCAAGCAGCTCTGTCAGAAAGTTTTTCCTGATGTTTAGTCGGAATCTCCTTGTAATTTGAACTTGATTTGGGTCCTCGCTTCCTGAGCAGGAGAAAACAAGCCTGCTCAATCTAGTATGCATAAAATCAATAAGATTTAAGCATATACAATGTTATATTTCAGCCATAATGTCAGCTGAAAGCAGGCCCATGCAGAGCTTTTCTGAGGTCAGGGTAGTAGGAGTATTAGAATAAATTTATAACTTCATACAAAAAAGCAGCCAGTCCCTGGTGGGGCCCCCAGCCAGCGTAGCCCTCCAAGACCCATGGCAAGTACACCAGGCTGTCCCCGCCTCCCACGTGTGCCTGGCTGAAAGTTTCTATGAAAAATTATCTTTGACATTGTCAACTGAGAGTTAAAATATATGCATACGATGATCAGGGATTTGTATTTTGGGGGGAAATGCATTTTTAAGTTGTTTCTAAGGCAGATCAGTTTGACCGTGACTTATAAAGTCTTTGCTTCTTGTATATTGAGCTACAGTTCTGGGAAGTAGCATTTTGTGAAATAAGGTTCAAAACCTTAAGGGATATGGTTTTTTTACGCATCAATTTACATTGCAAATTCCATACTTCTTTCATGTTATGATGTTAATGATTTAGTGGTTATGACTTACCCAGAGGTGTATCTATTTTTATAAGCCTAAAGGGATAAAACAATTAATCAGTTAGCTATAGTATTTGTTAATACCAAATAAGGTGACATATATTTCTTACCCAAGGGTAATTGTCAGTTCCTCTTTGTTTTAATGGACCTTTAGGATAGTTGTTCTAATTAATGGATTCAGACGATCTAATGATGCCTGAGCTAAATGCAGCATGTCGTATGCTGTAGAGAATAATATTTTACCAATTCATTCTTGTACACTTTAAAGATAAAGAGTTGGGAATTCCATTGTATTCTTGTGCAATTAATAGACAATTATGCACTTGGAGGTATATGATAGGCTTACACCCAACATTTTAGTCTGTATGTGTTCCTGTTTTGCATCCTTTACAAGAAACAAAAGAACTTCTCTAAGAGTCTGGCTACCATTACATCTGCTCACATAGGAAGCTATTTAGAATCCTTAATATCTCCACCTTCTTGTGCTCAAAAGGCAAGGAAGACAGCCAATACCATTAAACAGGTTGCGCGTCGAGGTCCCCAAACACCCCCCCCAAAGACCAAAACAATTGACACTTAATTTTTGTTTAAGGTTTTTGGCATAATTTTGGCCACAACTTTATTCAAATTACAGCAATGTGAGTGGTTGCTTAGGCATTGGTAGCACTAACTGACCCTGCATGGGGACAGCTCTGACATTCGCACCCCCCGCGAAGTCAGCAAGGGTAAGTCACATGGGGAGAGTGACGGGACTGGGAACCATGCCTCACCTCTCCCCAGAATGCTCCCAGGGGCTTGCGTGGCCTTAGCCCCTTGCCAGGGGGTTTCGGACAAAAGCATGGGGAGCCCCTGGGTTCCTTTAACAGAAAACCCTTGAAGAAGCAGCAGCAGCATTTTGGAGGGGCAGGCACAGCCGAATCCATACCCCTCCACCAACCAATTTCAAGACCAATGTGTCAGGGAACTGCCATCGGAGGGACAGGTGGTGGAGAGGCTCCAGGAGAATAGGAGAGACTCTACAGCAGAAGAAGGAACCAGTAGGGGGAGAGCAGGAGTTCCAGCGGAAAGGGAATCGGGGGAGAGGCTCTGGGATACTTCTAGTGAGAACAGTGAGGAGGTAACAAGAACCCCTTTAGCAACCCCCACCCCTCGCCGGAAGCTGTCACGCAGAGAGTCCAGGAGGCACATGTCTGTCAAACAACTTTTATGTTGGAGTAAGTTCCGTAGACGCCCACTGTCGGATTCTACCAGCGACTGACGGAGTCATGCTTTGGGGGCTCCGTTAGTGCCTAGGTTTGGGTGACCAGCCAAACCCCAGAGGGATCAAGCTTTTACGCACAAGCAGCTCATTATCCCATCATACAATGCCTAACCGCAAACCTTACAAGTTGTGACGATTTGCTACACAGTAGGCAAAAACCAAATGGCACACACTGATCAGCCAAATGGACAAAATTCCTACCGGGCTCCTGCCCCAAAGCAGATGACCCCATGACAGGCATAGCAAGGTCAAGCAAACAGCCTAAAATTAGGGAAGGGTGATCCGAAGTAAGCAGCAAAAAGAGGAAGTTCTTCGCTGCGAGCATTATATTTAACAAATAGGGCTGTCATTCAGCAAATGGCAACATCTAGATTTCCCCAGTAACAGCCCGCCCCTGCTTAAAGGATGGCCAAACCATTTGCCTAGTAACAGTGAGGTGTCTTGTGAGCCCCGCCCACAACCTGTGCTCTCCCTGAAGGAGAACACACTTTGCAAAACAGGAGGTAGGCTCTCCAATTATAGCTCCTTGCCCTGTCCCTAGCAAATCCCACATACTAGCCTGGTCTCCCTTTGTTCTGCTTCTGGGAGGCAAAGGACCCTGTGCATGGCACACCAGATGATGGTATGCCTCCATCTCTGTCTGGCTATTCCCTTCTGCCTTCAAATGTGAGGGGTGATCCAAATAGTTAGGGAAGGGAAGCTTCAGCATGATAAAACTCCAGCTTCCTACACGAACTGCTGCAGCTAGGCTTTTCAGCGATAAAGAAAACCTTACCTGAATTGTGAACTCTCTGGTGTACTTTCTATGTCCCTTAATCAATACAAGATCATTCCAATTTCAGAACTGGTACATTTGGAGTTAATAATAAATTCATCTGAAGAAAAGTAAAAGAAAGTACGTAATGGGGGAGGGGGACTACCCCTCTCTCTTTTCATCTTCTTTTCATGTCGTGCTTTCAGCTGTAAATTGAAGGCATTTTATCCTCTATTTATTTTCTTGTCCTTTGAATCTCAGCCTCTCAAATGTTCCCTAACACCTGCAATAAAGCCCAGAAGCTTAGGATCCCATTTTAGCAACCAATGTCTGAAATAAAAGCTTTGTAAGGGAATTTTGCTGAAATCAAAGCAACCAGGCTCCTATTTAGAAGCAGAAAGAAAATCCTTGCCTGAAAATAAGTTACACGATTCCTCCTGAATCCCACCCCACCATGAAATGTAGATGATCACTGCTTGAGTTATCAAGAGATAACACATCATATATATATTTTCCCCAAAAGATCAAATGTTCTTTACTTCAGATAACTGAAATAATCATTTCTATTTGTGCATTGTGAGCTTAACTTATAAAATTCAATAGAATATGATCCTTAATAGAAACCCTAAGGATTACTTATAAAAGTACTGTATTAAGGCAGGAGCTACATATACTGTGCACAGGTTGTGTTTCAAAACCCTGGATGATAATGTTTTGTTCCCTAATTGGCTGATTTCCACTTGGCTGAAATATGGGATCATTATAAGGTTAAGTCTCTCCAATGCAAATAGTTAAGTGCAGAAGTGGCTAAAAGTTTGAAAATTTGGAGAGCAAATAATCTTTTCAGTTAGGCAAATTTGAAAAAAGCAAGATAGGATGATCGATTATCAGAAAGCAGAAAAATGTTGAGCCACACCAACCCACCACAGCTCAAGTATGTTCAAATAAGATCAATAATAATCAAAAAATGAAAAAAAAAACCAAAAAAATTCCTTCCAGTAGCACCTTAAAGACCAACTAAGTTAGTTCTTGGTATGAGCTTTCATGTGCATGCACACTTCTTCAGATACACACTGAAAGAACCTACTGAATTTGAAAAATTGGTATACAAATTCAAGAGTATGTTATCAGAAATATTGTTCTTAATATATTGCATTGAACCCAAACAAATAAGTACATTTTTAATGGATTAAAAACATAGGGATGAACATTCCACTGGAAATCTAGAATTTGTGGGGAAGGGCCCATTGATCTTAAGTTCAACCATAAGGGAAAACTGGTTTAAATTGAAAATGCCCTGGTATATATCCATGGAGATAAGAAATAAAATGAATCAGTTATCTGAATACATGTGGGAAGCATCAAAAGGATTATCAATGTATCCCTCAGGATTTGCCACAGGTAACAACCCCTCCCCAACCACACCCCATTGAAGTCATTGATATCTCATTCATTGCTCTGCTGACAATATTCAAGCCAATTTGTTTTCTGTCTTATCCTTTATTTTGTTATGATTTAGTTTCCCAAACATAAATTGATTTCATTCTCCACCCCCTCATCCTTGTCTGTTCAGGTAAGGAATCACATTTTTAGTTTACAGTAATTTTCAGATTTGAAGGTTTTTCAAAACAACAACAACAACAACAACAATTTATGGACGATGTTTTGGAACTGAAACTACTTGGCAGATTAGCTTCATTTTTATGGAACAGGTTTAAAATATTAAACCCCCACAAGGGTTGGCTAATAAGCAATGAGTGATTTAAGAGTTTACTTGATAAGAATTAAATCTTAAAGAACAAGAAGCAGTTGTGCCTAAATAAGAACTGTATCTAATTAAATATAAATAATTTGACTCTTTCATTTTCTTGGACAAAAGATTTGCAAGCCTTTAATATTGCTTTAAAAAAAAACAGTATATTCAAAATGAAGCTATAAAAATTGAAATTAGGATAGGGAGAAAAACAGAAATTGAACAAACACTTGCAAATAATTTTAGTCTTTTTGTCAGGCAGCCAAAATGGAATCAAAAATCATCTTAATGAAATTTATTAGAGAATTAGTAGTTTCATGAAATACAAAATATGAAATATGTCTGTTTTAATTACATCCCCAACTTTTTGCTAGTGACATAGATTTTATATATACATATTTTAAATGTTTAAATAGTTCCATTGTACACAACCATCTAGCATTTTGATAATACTAATTTTGAGACTATAAAACAGGGTCTACCAACATTTTTTGCACCCATGGGCATATTTGCAAACCGGAGAAACTGTTGTGGGGGCCACCTGCTAGCCACAACCAAACACACACTGGATCCTATTTTTACTCAACTCACTGCCCAGCAGTCTCCCTGCCTGAGTTGACAGAGCTGGTGTTGGAGGCAGTGTCAGACTCCTAGACTGCTGGTTTGCGCTGTGTGTGCTGAGGTGACTAGCTCTGGGGTGGCCCAAGATTTCATGGCCTCCATGACAACTATGGGGCTGTCCCAGCACGCCATCAGTACAACACATGTGGTAGGTCACACACTCTGGACCTTGTTTTCTCAACTGGGCATGAAAAGGGTGATCTGAAAGTGGGGTCAAGTCATTTCCTCTTGAGATTTAGGCTTTCAGACCTTTCCCCACTGTAGAGGTGGGGGACCTATTACGATCATCTGATGGATCCAATGAGTTTCCAGGAGGTCCTGGAGGATTTTCCAGCTGATATGACTGGCACTCTTGTCAAAGCCCTGACCAACCCCTGGAACATCAAAATAGCTTGGGCTATTGATACGATAGCTCCTGAGTGACCACTCCTGTTCTGTGTAGCCTGTTTGGCTCACTGGTATTCTCTAGAACTTAGGGCGAGGAAACAAGCTGAGAGACGGCTCGAACACAAGTGGAGGAAAGCTTTAGTCAAATGCAATTGAAAACTGGTGAGAGCTCATCATTGAGCCTACCTAGCAGCAGTGAAGGCAGCAAAGAGAGCATACTATGCTGCCTCCATTGCATCCTCATTGTGCCATATGGCAACAGATTCTGCAACCATGAACCATCAGATTCTATGCAACTTATGACTGGAACAGAATCTGGCACATAGCTAGATGATGGCCTGAATACTAAGCTCCCCACCTATATTAGCCTTCAAATTAGCACATTTTCATGGGTTTGGATGTTCTCATCCAGCACGCTACTGCCCTGGAGCCACTATGTGGATTATGCACTGCTTTGCATACTATTTAAGATGGGATGTAGTTGATGTTTATGAAAAGCACAACCTCCAGCACAGCAGACAAAACCCCTGAAATCAGATGAGTGCCAATAATAGGAGAGGAGGGGAGTGCTAAATGCTTACTGACCGTAGCCATTTCTTTTCTTTTCAAAGCAGTACAGAATGATATCTAGGATTAACAGCAGTTAACAAAATGCATCACTACAGGGTTGAATACTTCATTACTTTTGTAGGCTAAACTCCGTGGTTTTGCATAATCATGTCTCATGCCAAAATAAAGAGAACTGCCTTCTCCAGCATGCTCTATTTATATAGCCAGCTCAATCCTATTTTGCTTTTAGGGGTGGGGAGTGGGTAGCTTTTGTTCTTCCCAGTATCACAGCCCTAGAATGATAGAGCTAGGAGGCATCTAGATAAGTGGGTCCATTATTGTGCCATACTACTGAATTTCCGCTCCAGAACACCATTTAAGAAGCATATTAGTGTGTATCTATCCTCATTCTGGCATTCTTTGGTTCAGTGATGAACCCTACAGAGAATCGCTATGCACTGGCAGTCAGGACTGTGGGCCATATTATCAGACTGAGACCAAATATGGGCAGGGGATGGAGCAATGCAGTATGCGATCAGTTGAATGCAGGAATGAGCATGCAGTCACAGCCCCATGCATTGCGATTGCTGAGGCAAAGCTGGTGTACACCAGAAAGGTGTAATGCTTTCAATACTAATGCACATACACCCCAGAACCTCAGTTGGGACTAGATTCCCAGGCACATATGTGCTGATGTTTAAAGAGGAGGGAAGCAGCAAATAGGCATGGGAGCAGGATCTCATCTAACTCAGAAAAACAAAGACACCTGAAACTGTGGAGCAGCATCTGTTGTGGAGCTTTTGACAGCATCACAGAAGAATGAGGTCTCTCCACTCAAATTCCATCTCAGAGGACTGCATCTGGATTTTGAGCATGTCTGTACCTGAAAGACTTCTGTGTTAATGTAAAACAATGTCTTAGTTCACATCTGTAGCAGAATAATCTCTTCTGCTCTCTTGCCACAGTCGACGCTTCTAACATTTTCTTCCTTTGAACTGGCAGTGTCCAGCAAGCACAGTGGTCCCACTGAAAGTAGTGGCTACTCTGCTACCTTGGTTTAGAATCATAGAATTGTGGAGTTGGAAGGGACCCCAAGGGTTATCTAGTCCCTGCAATGCAGGCATCTCAACTAAAGCTTCCATGACAGATAGCCATCCAACGTCTGCTTAAAAACATCCAAGGAAGGAGAGTCCACAACCTCCCGTATGGTATGGAAAAAACATGAGAACTCATGGACATTGAATAAAAATGGATGCTGGAAGATTTGGAACAGGCAAAAGAGAGTGTTTCTTCACCCAATATATATTTAAAGTATGGGATTTGCTCACACAGGAATTAGTGATGGCCACCAACCTGGATGGCTTCCATTTCATGTAGCAAGAGGTTATCAATGACTACTAACCATGATTCCCATGTTCTACCTCCACTGTTGGAAACAGTGTTTGAATACCAGTTGTTGGGAATAAGTAGCAACAGTACTCATGCACTCATTTCCTGCTTTCAAGCTTCTCATAGACATCTGACTGGCTGCTCTGAGAATAGGAACTACATGGCCATTGGCCTGATCCAGTGGGATTTTCTTTTGTTCTCTATCATACATCCACCACACCAGCATATTTAGGGGTTCTACTAATTTTGGGGGGGATTTTGCAGTGTTCTTATCTTCATTCAGTCATCTGTTGTTGTTCTACACCAATCTTCTCCAGCTTAGTGCCACTAATAAGTTTTGAACTACAATTCCAATTAGTCCCATCTTGGATGACCAGTGGTCAGGCATGGTGGGAGTTGCAGCCCATCTACACCAGATTCTCCAACTCTGATTTAGCAGGTTCTGTGGAACATATGATTAATTCATTGACGGAAAAATTTTCTGTCTCATACCTCGACTACCATCTAAATACTACTCATAAACTCCACTCATATTGGCCTACAAATTGGAATATGTTTATGGATTTGGCTGCTGTCATTCAACATGCCCCTGCTCTGGAGTCACTGTGTGTATAGTATTACATGGTTTCCATACTATAAGATTGGATGCAGCTGGTCTATACTATTGCACATATATTTAAAGTCTTTTTTTTATCCAGTCCTCCCTCCCCACCAAGTATATTTTCCCAAGTTCCTTATTCTCTCCAAGTTCTTTTCCTTTATTTCACTTTCTGCTCTGCTGTTCATTTCCCAATCTGCCATTTGCCTCAGAAGGTGGTAATGTGTGGTCACTGCCCTTTTCCAAATGTTAAGTAAAACCGAATTTTACTGTAATTCTCTGAGCCCTTCTGATTCAAAGTACTGTTGCCATTACCCTTTTCATTTGATAGTCTTTAGCTGTCCTTTCGTTTTCACCTCTTGGTCTCGCATTGAAGGTATTATCCGAACTTGTTCTGGTAGAAAATAACGCTGTATCAAATAACTGAGGGGGGAGGGGTTCCATGCACTGTACATCTTTTTCACTTTGCAACACTCCATTTAATAATTATATTGCAAATTAAAATATTTCTTTTACTTTTTCTGTTCACTGCTCTTTCTGAAGCCTGATATGAATGGATTTTTAAAAAATATTTTACTGTACTAAGAGCAGGGAACATATACAGGGCATAGCTAACTAAATGTAGAACACCATTGAGGTAGAACAGAAACAGAATGGAGGAAAGGAGTAGGCCATTTGGATAAGTTAGGTCTACTCTAGTGCTCTGAACCAAATAACCTGAACTGCAAAGAGCAAGGAAGTTCTTCTGACTCAAAGGGGGAAACGTCCTATTTGGGTCACAGTATGTTGAGAGGCTATCTAAATGAATGCTGGATCCTCAGACACAGGGACATGCTGTCTTGTGGCTCTCTTTAATTTTATACTGTTTTCCCCTGGCTCAGGACAGATGTGTCAAATGCTGCTAAGCATTTTAGGCAATGTTTTTAATTTCCCCAATTAATTTTAAAATAATGGCTTGGTAGAATACTGGGGCACACAGAGAACTCAGATGTCAAGGGACATAAATTTTGAATAAATAATTGCCTGGTTTTTATATACATTAAATAGAGGAAATCTTCACTTTCACAATATATAAAGTGCCTTGCTCTATCAGATCATTTGGTCCAGGTTCCTAATTTGCTCTGTGGCCATCCGGAAGCCACCAGAAGTCCCTTCGCGAGAGCCTGAAGGCAAGAGCCCTTCCCTGTTTTCTGCTTCCCAACAATTAGGCAGCCAAGGACACATGTACATTGTATATGAATCACACGGGTTCCCCCAAAGAGTATTGGGAACTGTAGTTTAAGGGTGCTATGAACTCTGGTTCTGTGAGATAAACTATAGTTAATTTGGAAGGATAATTTGGAAGAAATCATGTCCTTCACATATTACCATTTTTTTTGCTCCATAAGATACTTTTTTCCTCCTAAAAAGTAAGGGGGAATGTGAGTGCGTCTTATGGAGTGAATGGCACTGCACAGAGGCAGAGCTGTGCAGCACCCCTTCAGCAAAGCGGGAGGAGGAACAGAGCCCCTTCTGTTCCTCTTCCTACTTCGCTGAAGGGGCGCTGCACAGTTCTCCCTCTCTGCGCAGCGCCTGTCCTGTAAAGCCGGAGGAGGAACAGAAGGGGCTCCTTCTGTTCCTCCTCCGGCTTCGCTGAAGGGGTGCTGCACAGTTCTCCCTCTCTGCACAGCGCCTCTCCTGCGAAGGAGAGGCACTGCGCAGAGAGGGAGAACTGCACAGCACCCCTTCAGCGAAGCACCTCTCCTGGCTTCTGCCTTAGCTGTGCACAGCCTCTTAGGGCAGGGGGAGCCTTCATCCCACTGCCCGGGAGAGGCTGCGCGCTGCTATCCCATAAGCCTGGACAGCCATAGGCTATCCCAGAAGCCAGATCCCTCTTGCTGTTCTGGCTTCTGGGATTCAGAATATTTTTTTTTCTTGTTTTCCTCCTCCCAAAACTAGGTACGCCTTATGGTCTGGTGCGACTTATGGAGTGAAAAATACGGTACTTGTGCTTTAAATGCATGGTGTGGATATATCCAAGAAATTGACCCTCCCCTCGCCACTTTCCAGTATGCCCCACTAAAACTGAAGCACCCAGTTCTCTATTGCCTTACCTCAACCCTGGATGTGGTAAACCCCAGGATGCTGCTGATCTCTCAGGAAAACCACAACTTGGATATCAAAGTGCAAATGATTAAATGCACTTTATAATCCAGGTGCATATCTCCAAGTGCCAGCTTTACAGCAATCTTGACAGCAGCATGGAAGTGTGAGGACATGGGAAATGAACTATTCTGCATGAGTACAATGCATAATCCCTGCCCTCTGCTTCCCGTAAGTGCCATTCTCATATCTATAGTGAGCTGCCTGGCTGCTTCCAAGATCCCAGCTCTGGAGCAGAGTATGGCTATCTTCTGCCAAGCTAGCGAGCCAACAAGCAGGTTGGTGCCAGGGGAAGAGGAAAAAATCAGGAAACAGCAACCATGTGGCAAAAGTGCAGAAGCAGTTTTAGCAAAGGAGCAAATGTATGTTGGGAGGGGGGCAGAGCATGCATGATCTCCTCTAATCACCTGTCCATTTAAACCCCCAAATGACTAATTTAATAGATTATATGTAAGGCATCATAAGGCTACAGTCCTATGCATATTTACTTCTGAATAGTGCATTCTATTTAGGCTGAAATCCTATGCCCATTAATCTGGGAGTTGTTGTTGTTGTTGTTGTTTAGTCGTTTAGTCATGTCCGACTCTTCGTGACCCCATGGACCAGAGCATGTCAGGCACTTCTGTCTTCCACTGCCTCCTGCAGTTTGGTCAGACTCATGTTTGTAGCTTCGAAGACACTATCCAACCATCTCGTCCTCTGTCGTCCCCTTCTCCTTCTGCCCTCCATCTTTCCCAACATCAGGGTCTTTTCCAGGGAGTCTTCTCTTCTCATGAGGTGGCCAAAGTATTGGAGCCTCAGCTTCAGGATCTGTCCTTCCAGTGAACACTCAGGGCTGATTTCCTTAAGAATGGATAGGTTTGATCTTCCTGCAGTCCATGGGACTCTCAAGAGTCTCCTCCAGCACCATAATTCAAAAGCACCAGTTCTTCTGTGATCAGCCTTCTTTATGGTCCAGCTCTCACTTCCATACATCACTACTAGGAAAACCATAGCTTTTACTATACGGGCCTTTGTTGGCAAGGTGATGTCTCTACTTTTTAAGATGCTGTCTAGGTTTGTCATTGTTTTCCTACCAAGAAGCAGGTATCTCTTAATTTCATGGCTGCTGTCACCATCTGCAGTGATCATGGAGCCCAAGAAAGTAAAATCTCTCACTGCCTCCATTTCTTCCCCTTCTATTTGCCAGGAGGTGATGGGACCAGTGGCCATGATCTTCGTTTTTTTGATGTTGAGCTTCAGACCATATTTTGCGTTCTCCTCTTTCACCCTCAATAAAATGTTCTTTAATTCCTCCTCACTTTCTGCCATCAAGGTTGTGTCATCTGCATATCTAAGGCTGTTGATATTTCTTCCAGCAATCTTAATTCCAGCTAGGGATTCATCCAGCCCAGCCTTTCGCATGATGAATTCTGCATATAACTTAAATAAACAGGGAGACAAAATACAGCCTTGTCGTACTCCTTTCCCAATTTTGAACCAATCAGTTGTTCCATATCCAGTTCTAACTGTAGCTTCTTGTCCCACATAGAGATTTCTCAGGAGACAGATGAGGTGATCAGGCACTCCCATTTCTTTAAGAACTTGCCAGAGTTTGCTGTGGTCGACAGTCAAAGGCTTTTGACTGTCCACTATGTGGACTATGTGGACAGTCAAAGGTCCACTATGACCTGTTCATCTTGAATGCCCTGCTCGGCATAGTTCATAGCTTCTCTGAGTTCTTCAAGCCCCTTCGCCATGGCAAGGCAGTGATCCATGAAGGGGTATCTGGGAGTAGTCCCCATTAAACTCAGTGGGACTTATTTTTGAGTAGACATACATAGGGCTGCATGGTTCATATTACACATTAATAAAATTCTTTTTTTTCCAGTTTGTTATACTCCATATTTATTCGACACTGCTGATTATTTCCAACAATATATACAAGACATTGAATCCCTCATGGGGATATTGTCTCACTGGAATATCATCATTTGTAAATTTTCAAGTCATTAAATTTCATGTTTCCAAGGAATGCTATTCAATTTACACTCAGTACCTCAAATAAAACTAGATTCATGTCATTCTTCAGGGAGGAGAGAACCAAATAGTATACATTATGGAATATTATTTTTGTGGGGGAAAGTGATGATTGTTAAATCCATTGTGTATGAATAAAACAAGTTTGAAAAGCTCCATTTTAATCTATATTTATATTGTTCATTGAATACACTAATAGAACTGGAGTCTTCTATGAACTATTCAAATTATGGCAATCCCTGGATAGCACACAGCATATTTTTAAAAACAAACAAAAACCCTCCCCCGTGTGCAAAAAATGGTTCTACAAACTACCTTTCTGTGACTGAAAAGCCACTTTTCATATGAAAAGAACCACTATAAAATCTAACTGCAGCCCCACACCATGAGCTGGGAGACCATGTGACCTTTATCCCAGCATGGAGGATAGAGAATATATCTACAAGACTCTAAGCCAGTGTTTCTCAACCTGTGGGTCCCCAGATGTTGTTGGACTACAACTCCTATCATTCCTAGCCAGCATGACCAGTGGTAAGGGATGATGGGAGTTGTAGCCCAACATCTGGGAACCCACAGTTTGAGAACCACTGCAGTCTAAACCAAACTACACATTATCACAGAAACATCTGTAAAGAAGACAGTGTCACTGGCAGTTGCAGGCCCCAATCAGAACTTGTTTCCCCTGCGGATCATGGCCTGCCCAAAGTTACTCCCCTCCCTGACTTTAGTTCACCCCTGTAGGTGCTATTTACAGTAACATAATATATTTGGGCATAAATAGAAGCCACGGTCTTAAGCCAGTATACACTAGAAATCTTCACAATATTCTCCCACGTTCTGTTTATTTCATTGAAAAGTTTTGACTCTTATATTTGGGAATGGGGGATAAAATCGGGCTATTTCAGGGACAGGTAAAGGTCACCCCAGTTTGGGTCAGTATTTGCTTACTTTGTTGAAAATGGCAGTAGTGATGCCCTTGTTTTGTGCAACACAGACACTGCTGCTTGGTTGGTTGTTTTTAAAGTGATTTGCAATAAAATACAAACCATTCAATAAAAACATTGTTGTTTAGTTGATTAGTTGTGTCCAGCTCTTCATGACCCCATGGACCAGAGCATGCCAGGCACTCCTGTCTTCCACTGATCTTCATGGAACACTGCCTTGTTGTGGTGAAGGGGCTAGAATAACTCAGAGAAGCTATGAGCTATGCCGTGTAGGGCCACCCAATATAGACAGGTCATAGCCGAGAGTTTAGGCTAAATATGATCCACCTGGAGAAGGAACTGGCAATCCAGGAAAACTTCATGGACAATAACAAGAGGCATATAAAATAAAAAGAGAACACCACAAATATAGTAGTCAGGAACCTGGTATCAGAGGTCAGGGAATGCCTGGGCAAACAAAAGTTGTGTTCATATCCCAGAGCTTAAGTATTATTGGTTTAATTCAAGCTGAAATGGGAATGCCTTTGTGTATTGGTAAAGGGAAGATTCCATTGAAGCTAAATTAAGAGCAAGAAGGGCTCTCCAAGCTGCCTTGATGGGTTGATGACAAACTGATATTGTTCTCTGGTAGCTCTGATGTGCCGTTTTAACCTTATGTCACATGAGAGATATTGAATTGCAAATTCGCCATATTGGAAGGGTTGTGGTTGGAGTCCTTTGTTCTCAGATTCTATGAGAGTAAGGCTGTAAATAAGTCTCCAGAAACTGCATAGCAGGCTGGAATACAGGCTGTGGGGAGAGACAGATCTTTGTGTGTCATGGAGCGTAAGAATAAGAGTGACTAAACATTTATATACATTCACAATTGTGCCCCCCCCCCCGCCCTACAAAAAGAGATGGCTTGATCAATTAATTTCAGTTATTTAAGTTTCTCAGTTTTCTAATGTTAAATTCAGTTCATTTCTGCAGCAATTTGTATTTTTATATAAAAAAGCTCATGAAAATTACCACCTTTTACTGTGATTTCCCCCCTTAATAAACACATTTGTTTTCAATTTTGACTAAAGTGCACAATTTGGAAGCAATATACTGCATTTTTTCATGTTATATTCATTTTAGCGCACAGGTTTCACTAATGCATGATTTTTAAAAACATTACTTGGTTGGGAAAGTGCATCACAATATTCATGAATTGCGAATTTACGTTTCAGTTCTTGTGTTATTTCAGAAACTGAACTGGGTAGGTTTACCTTTTAAATGCGAACTGAATTGAATTTATCCCACAACCTATTCCTGTCCATAAATTTGTATGACTGACCAGGGAAAGAGCTGTATGCATTAATCACTTTTACCTGGCACCTGTAACCTTTCCTCTTTCAATAGCTAGCTACTAAAATAGTTTATTTACCATTCTGGAGGGAGAGAAGTAATTTGAAGCAAAGGAATTGGCCAAAGTGACTTGAAAAATATTTGTTGAATTCTATACTTCCAGTATGAGAAAGACAAACACCATGAATTTGAAAGCTTTGCTGATAAATCCTTTATTTACAAGTTTACTTGGAAGTAAGTTGTATTATGTTGAGTGGAGCACACTCTCAGGTAGGGATTTGCACTGCCAAGATAATAATAATCTGATTTTCATTGTATTGACATATCATTTCACCTGTTTTTTATTCAGTGAAATGTGCTGGTGGTTTTTGCATTTAGTTTTATTTCCTTTATTAACTGATAATCGTCTTTTTTATTTTGGTCTTTCAACTACTCATAAATAAATCTAATTCATTGCTTTGGCATGCACATTATGCAATTGTTCTGAGAACTATTTGAACATTTTTGGCACTTCACAATGAACTTCTGTTGGCTCTTAACATTAGTTCTGTTTCACACAGCTGCTATTTCATTACCTGCCTTGATAAATGGACTCCTGCTGATACACCATGCAAACTGCCAGCAATTCGAGATTGGCTGATATAGTTCAGAATCAGATAACACTTACTTGTTCAAGGAAATCTATATCCATCAAAAGATGACTTCTGCAATGTTGCCCACTGTTGTGCCAGAGAACCATCTGGGTTATCAGCAAATGTGGAACCAGCAGGTTATTTCAAAGCATAATTATATCACAGCAATCTTCTTGTTCTTGAACCGGTTTATCACTGGCAATAATTTATCAATTGTTTATCAAAATAAGCTAGCAATATGCAGAATTGGTTTTTAAGATTTGTACTCATCATTAAGATTTTTGTTTGTTTTAGTCCAAGTGCCACATTGCTTCATTGCAAACCCTCCAAGGACCACATGCTAAAAGTGGGTGGGGACAAAGCCAAAGAGTTAGTTAAAACATTCTGTATCCTCCATTTCTGCCTGGTATTCAAATGTGATGTTTCAGCATGTTGTTGTTGTTGTTGTTGTTTTTCTTATACCTGCTGGCACTGATGATGTCACCAGATAGCCATATATAGCTGTCCAAATAGTGATACCATTTTAAGTGCATTTTCTCCTCAAAGTTAGAAGTTGTTCTGATTATACATAGAAATGGCAAAAAGCCAGATGAACTGCTGATGAATATTGTTTAAATATGTAGTATTTCATTTTCTGCCCCACCATTCCTCAAAAATGATTGCAATTACCTGATTCAGAGTGTTAATTTCTCCAGCTCATAGTGCATAGATGCATTACAAATCTATTCACCCTAGAAGTTCTTACAGTATAGGATGCTAATGAAATTTCTAAACCTGTGCATTTCAGCAAGCAACTATGGTATATACATAAACAGCAAGTGCCCTGGAGACATAATAATATATCAAACCTTAGAAAGCTTCCCTAAGCAGGGCTGCCTTCAGGTGCCTTCTAGAGTTTATATAGTTACTCATCTCCTTGACATCTGATGGGAGGACATTCAACAGGGTGGGCACCACTACAGAGAAGGTCCTCCAAGAAGGTATGGACTTCAAGAGGTCCAGAGCACAAGGGCCCCAATGGCACTCTAGGGAGCAGCCAATATTTTGTATGATAGTTGCTGACTTATATCAAGCTGTGATGGAGTGTGCTGTAAAGATTTGGCCAGTACAGCACAGTTTTTTGCTTTGCAGCATCCCTCACTGTGACATTTGTTGTTGTTGGCATCTGTCTGTCTTGAAACACAATGGAGTGTGTGTCCTGGGGTGAAGTCAAACTGCTGGAGAATCACGGTGCCTGCTGTGGCTGCAGGATGAAAGTGACTTTTCTAGGACACAAGCCTGGGCAGTGTGTATGGAGGTCATAGGCTGCCCAGATGACAAGACTTCCTCTCAGCCTAGCTTATATGGTCCAAAGGAAAGCAGAGCAATACATTTGGCATGAGCTTGGCTGCAGGGGTTTCTGGAAGGAGAAGTACAAGATGCCATCCCAAAGTCTTGGGGACTCCACTTCCAATTTGTGTAGGGTTTACTCCTTACCCCTCTATTCTCCTGAAAAGGTCTTGCAAGGCAGTGTGTACCTATTTTTTTCTTGGGGTTTAATCCCTAAGCCTTTCTTATGAATGGGTATAGCTGCTAGGCAGAGGAGGTTTAGGACCACAGTTTTCCTTCTTCTAGATGGGCTACCTTCCCAGTAACCACCACTTTTACCATTGGACCCATGATTTACCTTGTCTGCTCAATCTGCCAGATCCAGTCTTCACATGCAGGGGAATGACCTACCTGAATGAGGGTTTGAGACCCATCGGCTAACCTCTCCATGTTTAACAGGTCAGTCTAAGCCATTCCTGGAGTGTGGCCACTTTTGCATGCTGACACCTTCTAGGAGCCACACTCCATACACATCAGTGTGGCTTAATGCAACCATTAACTACTGCCGTCACTGATCACTTGCTCTGGTGCCACCTGGAGGCCCCAGACCATGAGGCCCTAGACTTCTGTCCTGCCTGTGCCTATTGGTACCACAATAAGAAACATATCCTGCCATTCAAATAGTACACAGAGACTAGATTATTTCAGATTTGAAAATCAAAGAATTGAAGAATGCAGAAAACTGGGGTGGGTAATACTCATAATAAATAAATTTATATATATATATAAATTATATTATATATATATATATATATATTTGCTTTCTATAACTACACACATTTCCCATAGTCAGCTACATTGTACATGTCAGACCTGTAATCCCAATAATCAGAGCTATTGGCACACAGTACTAAAAGTGTAAAAAGAACACTAGATATAGGTTGTGAAGTGCAAAAATTAAGGTCAGTGAATACAAATCTTGAAATTGCAACATAGAACCTTTTAGCCTTGAAACATGAGCACATTTTAGCACCTGGCATGAGAGTGAGGGAAAGACGGGAAAAGAATTATATTCCAAACCTGCTTTCAGGCTGTTGAATGTAAAGGTCATTATATATATATATATATATATATATATATATATATATATATGCAGGTTTTGGTGTCCTCGGGTGTCTTCCCGTGTAAAAGTTGGGGTGTCTAGGCGACGTTTCGACGAGGTCTCACTCGTCATCTTCTTGAAGATGACGAGTGAGACCTCGTCGAAACGTCGCCTAGACACCCCAACTTTTACACGGGAAGACACCCGAGGACACCAAAACCTGCATTCCTGTACCCGTGAAAATCTACGAAAGCATATATATATATATATATATATATATATATATATATATATATATGGTACATTTGTTTATTTTCTCAAAGTTATAAATGGCACACATCTCATTGCTCAAACTTTCCATTAAAATTCACCTGCAGGCAGAGAGCAAAACTTCATTCTGCAAGGTGAATGTTTTCAGAAGTAATGAGCAAGTGAAAGCAGGGTGTTATAATGAAAAGAAAACCTGTTACACAACCTTCATTTGAGTAGGTCATGGCCAGCACACTGCACTAATAGTGCAATTATGCATTATGTAGAGACTGATGGAAGCAGATGTATTATTTCTTTGTATCTTCAATGAAAAGTGGTAGGATTAGGAACCCAACATGTTTGAAAACAGAGACTTCTCTCATCGAATGAATGAAGTCACAATCCTGCTAAAGAAATAAACTTACTTAGTCCAATCTTTTGGTGCCCCTCATTTAGACTTCATGAAATTGAGCATGCAGACACATGGTCACATAAAAGAACACTCAATGTAAACAGAGCAAGACACTGCAGGAGAATTCACCCCAGCTTTTCAATGAATACTTGCATGCTGGCATTCATGACTGCCTGGATTAATACAATAAACTGGGCCACTGATATAATAGTGGGATTTGTTCAGTATTCAAATTCTGGGATGAGAAACATCATCCCTTTTTTGCCTTGATGATGCTTCACCCATCCACAGTATCCATGTTAAAATGTTGACATTTCAGTGCTGATTGAAATATGATGGGCAGCTACTGTGGGAAATTCTGTGGTTCAGCTGCATGAAAGAACTGGCAATTGAGTAAACAGTTACATTCCCTCTTTCACATCATAACCATTTTCCAAAATAGGTATCTCTGATTTACTGATTTGGACAACAAAAAGAAAATACACTGAGATCGCCACTTAAATAACTTCTGTATCCTGTTTAGTTTGGGCTTAAAACTTTATTTCCTTCTCAAGAAAACATATTCAACAGATCAATCAGACGGAATAGTATATGGAATGCTGCCCCTAGTCGTCTTCCCATTTCAAGGTTCAGGGTATCTCCTAATTCAGTGGGAATTGCTTGCACACAGCTACAAAATATAACTGATCCCACCTGCAGAAGCAGCATACATTTTGTTCTTCAACTTTCTCATTCTTAAATCCCAGGTGTGGGGAAATGATTGCTTGTACATAAGAGCATGAGCAAAGTTCTTATTGTTGCAAGGTGATTTCATAGCAGGAGGCCCGCTTGGAGCATGATCAACGCGTGGACAGCTCATGCTGTCCTAATGATTGGCCCATGTAAGCATAGCCTGATCGTCTGCGTGGTCTAGTGCGATGGCCCTTATCTGCTGGCTTAGAAAAAGTTGCATTCCTTGTATTTTGTATCTTTTGGACTTTACACAATAAAGGCTGTGCTGCAGCAGCTCTAAGGCAGCCAGAATTCTTCAACCCATCTCTGTGTGAGACTGATTCTTACTGATGGCGAGCTGGTTCTCGTCACCCAAGCCTAGTACATAAAATAAATTATTTAAACTATCTGGGACTTATTATTTAAATTATCTGGGACTTACTTCCAGATAATACAACTTTTAGTGATGTATGGAAGTGTGAGAGCTGGACCATAAAGAAGGCTGATCGCCGAAGAATTGATGCTTTTGAATTATGGTGCTGGAGGAGACTCTTGAGAGTACCATGGACTGCAAGAAGATCAAACCTATCCATTCTTAAGGAAATCAGCCCTGAGTGTTCACTGGAAGGACAGATCCTGAAGCTGAGGCTCCAATACTTTGGCCACCTCATGAGAAGAGAAGACTCCCTGGAAAAGACCCTGATGTTGGGAAAGATGGAGGGCAGAAGGAGAAGGGGATGACAGAGGACAAGATGGTTGGATAGTGTTCTCGAAGCTACCAGCATGAGTTTGACCAAACTGCAGGAGGCAGTGGAGGACAGGATTGCCTGGCATGCTCTGGTCCATGGGGTCATGAAGAGCCGGACACAACTAAATGACTAAACAACAACAACAATACAACTTTCCCCTTCAGGTGCATTGGGGAGAAATGCCACATCTATTTCAATACAGTTGTACAAATATGATACTAATTCTCTTTCACATAGTGCTGGCTGAAATTTAATTTAAAATATACAGAAGGTGAAGGGAATTAGTCTTAGCAGATCGTGAAATATAGGGGAAGGTAAACAGTTGCATCGTTGGGACTGAAGAGATATCCAAAAAGTAAAGCATTGTCGCAGCATGGAAGATGCAGCAGAAACACAAGAGAAAGTTTTTACCACAGAGCTTTTTGTTGTCTTATTATTGAGACATAGCGTGAATTTCTATAATGTTGCTTACCTTGTCATTTCTTAATTTATGTTCATGGTCATATGTAAATTAACATTTCTGACCGAAAAATTGTTTGGATAGTAGAAGTGCAGTATCCGTCCAGATGAAGTATTTAACAGTTTGCTTCAGTATAACTAAGGAGAATTTCAAAGAGAGGCTAATTTATTCTCTTTGCCCATGTCTCTCTGCCAACATTCCCAAAGATGGTTAGGAACTTCCAGTTAGAAAAAATGATGCAATTGTCAAATAGGAATTTAATGTTGCAACTCCCATAGCCAAGGCACAGATGTTATGTGGTAAATTGGAATTTATCACTGAATATTTTATTTATGACAAAGACATTGGGCAAAAAAAATTGTTCTGTTATAGACTCAAGCCAAAATGCATACTAATTCCTGTTTTGTATCCATTGTTGTAGCCTTCTTAGCAGTGAAGCTTCAGAATAGTGCTTCCATCCTCAGTAATCTCAGTATCTGAATGTCTCACCCTGCCCCACAGAAGATTATGCATGTTTTTAGTTATTTGCATCCCTTTTTATACATGAGTTTAAAAAGGGTATTCTTGAGTATTCTTCCTCAGCTGTTTTAAGGCCGA
This sequence comes from Podarcis gaigeae, assembly GCF_964106915.1. Lineage (NCBI taxonomy): Eukaryota > Metazoa > Chordata > Lepidosauria > Squamata > Lacertidae > Podarcis > Podarcis gaigeae. Next base: position 46,592,405 of record NC_139685.1, on the reverse strand, counting down.
TGCCGACCTTCCTGGGAGTAATTTACTTGCTTCCTCCCACCCCACCTACATCTCTCTCCCCCCCTCTCTTTATACATACATACATACATACATACATACATATCATAGGTAGGGAACCCTGTGGTCCTCCAACAACTCTCAGAATCCCTGATAATAATAGCTTTATTGTCATTGTACAACCTGTGTACAATGAAATTAAACAAGCCTCCCCCACCCACCCAAACACTCAGTCTTGTTTCACTCTGTGTGTTTATCGAACAACACACAACCTCGCAAGTCAGTTTCACTATATTATTTTCTGTTCAACAGCCCACGGATAGAAGCTATTTCTTAGCCTGTTGGTACAGCTGATTATACTTCTATATCTCCTGCCCGAGGGTAGAAGATTAAAGAGGTGATGCCCGGAGTGTGAGTCTTCCCTGAGAATTTTTCTCGCTCTCCTAAGGCAACGGTCCATTGCGATGCCACCTAGCAGGCTCAAGAGAAAGCCCATGATATCATGTGCTGTATTTACCACCCCCTGTACAGTGGTACCTCAGGTTACATACACTTCAGGTTACAGACTCCACTAACCCAGAAATAGTGCTTCAGGTTAAGAACTTTGCTTCAGGATGAGAACAGAAATTGTGCTCCGGCGGCACGGCAGCAGCAGGAGGCCCCATTAGCTAAAGTAGTGCTTCAGGTTAAGAACAGTTTCAGGTTAAGTACGGACCTCCGGAACGAATCAAGTACTAACCTGAGGTACCACTGTAGAGGCTTTCTGTCCATGACTGTCAAGCCAGCATACCACACTGCAAAACAATATGATAGGACATTTTCTATTGTGGACCGGTAAAAGGAGTTAATCAATTGTTTAACATTATTCTTTCACAAGACCCTGAGGAAATGGTGTCTTGTTTGGGCCTTTCTGATCACCTGATAATTTATTTGCCAGAAATATCTAGAGACTTAAATATATAGAGAGAGATTCTGGCCTGCTTGGGCCAACAAAGTATGCATATGTATGGTTATATAGTTAATCTTTTAAACCTCATTTTAGAAATTAAATTAAAATCAGATTAACAGAAAAGGTAATTCAAAATATTCATTGTACATTTGTATAGCACTTTCAAACCCATTACATGCATTAATCTATTGAAAGGATTACAGCAACTCTGTAAGGTAAGTCAGTACTGTATTGTTATCCCACATATTGCCAATGGGGGAAACTGGGTCAGGGCAGGTAGTGGAGAGGTCATGGTGCTGTGGGTGCTGCAGCGGCAGAGGTCCTGCCACATCTAGTTCACTCTTAGACTGAGCCCTGCATGAGCTGCTTATATAAGGACCTAACATTATGTGCACTACTGTACTTCAAATTCAACCTTTGTTTTTGTTGTTGTTGTTGTTTAGTCGTTTAGTCATGTCCGACTCTTCGTGACCCCATGAACCAGAGCATGCCAGGCACTCCTGACTTCCATGCCTCCCGCAGTTTGGTCAAACTCATGCTGGTAGCTTCAAGAACACTATCCAACCATCTCGTCCTCTGTTGTCCCCTTCTCCTTGTGCCCTCCATCTTTCCCAACATCAGGGTCTTTAACAGGGAGTCTTATCTTCTCCTGAGGTGGCCAAAGTGTTGGAGCCTCAGCTTCAGGATCTGTCCTTCCAGTGAGCACTCAGGGCTGATTTCCTTAAGACTGGATAGGTTTGATCTTCTTGCAATCCATGGGACTCTCAAAGAGTCTCCTCCAGCACCATAATTCAAAAGCATCAATTATTTGGCGATCAGCCTTCTTTATGGTCCAGCTCTCACTTCCATACATCACTATCCCAAATCCAGCGGCTCGGGCACCCGGAGTGCACAAATGCGGTGCATCCGGGGGGGGGGGGTCCACCCAGGGGCTGGTCGCAGCGACGGTGATCCACCCGGATTTTGTCACCTCGCTCAGGGATGACACCTGGGGTGACTCACCCTCACCACACACCCTTCCTCCACCACTGGCCAAATCATAAACTTCCATTATCAGGAAAACTGAGAAGCTCGTGAAGAATTAAAGGAATACCTCTGAATATCCTGCAAACTAATCTCTTGCAGTTGGGAGGTAAAATAAATACAAATGAATGAGAAATATACAAATTAGCGAGAATCAACATGGATAATGTGGTATTCTCGCCACACATTTTCCATTTGTCCCTTTATGAAACATTTGTGGACAGCCAGACTTAAGAAAGGAAGTTTTGGCCTTCTTTAAGTGAAGGGAGAAAACAAACTCAGTAACTAGAGACCGACTTAATCACTTAATTAATAAGAAACAGATTAACAGCACTCTTCCACATCATTAAACTGGTGTGTGTTAATATTATTTAATGACCAGGCATAAAATGATTTTAATTAAATAGGAACTGTGGGAACATTATAAAATTTACACACACTAATACAGCAGATTGTGCACATTTCATTTGAGGCTACAGAAAGTGCAACATATTAGTCTCTGATTGTGTGGACAGAGTTTGGTTTTAATCATCAGGGAGAACATTTTATTTTTAAAGAAATGGCATCATATCCTCACTTTTAAACTATGTTGCTTGTGCCGAGTTAGCAGACAGAAATAAAAAATAAAATAAAAAGAATCTAATATCCGGCAAAACAGCAAGAAGAGGTTGAAATTATAGGGAGTGCTCACATCCAATTGTAGTGTTTATATAGCGGAAATAGGCTCTTTAGAGTGATCCTGGTCTTTCCACAGGATGCATCCCCTTGAACTCCTGAGGCTCTAGAGGTCCCTGGGCCACTTCTGGAGGAAACAAGCATCTTGATTTAATTGAGGCCATGGAGAGCAGAAAATAGCAATACACCACACTAAGCAGGAGATAGGGGAAATAAATCATATCAGGCAGTAGGTGGGAAAGGAAAGAAAGGCTGTGGTATTGCTATTAAGAAGCACAGCATTAGAGAGAGGGAGGATAGGTGAAAATTTCAATTCCATTTGCATCTAAAGGTAGATCTACCTAATCCACTTTCTGAAAAATATGAAAAGCAAATCCCTTTGAAATTTGCGCTTTTCTGATGTTTGCTGTGCATGTTTTCCAGTCAAGCCATGTGAACAGAAATGTACATACTGAGGTAAAGTGTGGATAAAATACATATATTAGTGAAAATAACATACAAAACATCCAGCATAACTGGGAATTGCATTGCAAAAGTGTATATATGGCAAAAAATGCACATGAAATGTGTATATTAGGAGACATTTGCACTAAAATGCTAGTGGATTTTCATGCAACTTTAAAAAAAAAAATGTAAACTTTTGTGGAGAACCAAAAGTAGGCCACTGACAGCAGTTGTACTTGTCAGATGCATCCATCCCTAATCCTGGTAACATGTTCTTACTGTGGCCAATAACATGCCCCGCTGGTGATTCCTAGTAACTGGCATTCAGAAGAATATCGTCTCAGGCAGTGGATGTAAAATATATTTGTCTCCTTAAACACAGAGCCTTAAATCTAGGTAGAATGGCTCCAGTTATTAATAGCTCTCTATTTGGATCTTAGAGAAAAGGGTCTGTTAAAACTACTAATGGTCTAAGATTCCCTTAGTTTGCTCCATCTTATTCAGAAAACATCTCTTTCCCAGTGATGAGGAAACCTATAAGGCACTGCTAATCAAAAATTCCCCTGTAGTTACAGCTATATCCTTTTCAACATTGGACCCTCCTATTAATAAAACAACTGATGGCCACTCTGCAAAAATAGGTTGTACCTGTTCCTCTGATGTAGGCAAATAAATGAGGATTCTGGGACAGCAAATTGATTAGTGTAAGCTATTTCTACTCTTTGAGGAAGCAGACTTGAGTATTGTCAGTAGTCTACTGAAAACCCTGAGGCCACAATATAACAACCTCTATCCTTCCTGACAGACAGTATATGGACACCTTTCCAGAAGATGACCATCTTCTGACATATTGACTGCAAACAAGACATAAGAAAAATCACAGTATCAGTAAGAACAGTTTAATGAACAAGTATAGTATCATAATATTCACAAATGTCATTATGCTGTGTGTGTTTTCTTTTTCCAAAAATGTATGGACTAAAAGGGAGGAAAGATTTGCTTTGTATCTATTAAATGCATTTGGGGGGGGGGAGTCTTAGATAGGGTTTCTTCCTCAATACATGGTTTAAACAAGTCTTCTGATATTAGCAGTGAAGTAACATTTGTTATTCGAAACCAGACCAATGCTCCATCTAGCTCGGTATTGTCAATACTAACGGCAGTGACTCTTTACAATTTTAGATGTCTTTTCTAGTCCGACGTGGACATTCAAGAAAAGAAATGAGATTTGCTTGGCATGACTTGTTTTTGAGAAACCCATGCTGGGTCTTAGTATTCACAGCATCCCTTTCTATGCACTCACAGACTGATTGTTTAATCATCTGTTCTAGGACCTTACCTGGTATCGGTGTCAAGTTCACTAGTTGGTAATTACCTGAGTCTTCTTTCCTCCTCTTTTGGAAACGGGGGGCATTTGCCCACTTCTGGTCTGCAGGAACTTCACTTGTTCTCAATAATTCTCAAAGATTATAGACAGAGGTTCTGAGATTATATCTGCAAACTTCTTTAATACCATTGGGCACAGCTCATCAGGCCCTGAAGAGCTGAATTCATTTAAAGTCGCTAGGTGTTCCCTGATCACCTCTTTTCCTATCTTGGGCTGCAGCTCCCTCCTTGAATTGTTTATTCTGTTATTACCAGGTTGAGCACTGTTTTTCTTTTGAGTGAAGACAGATCCAAAGTAGGTGTTGAGCAATTCTCTCTGTCACCCAGTAGCAATTCTCTGTCTTCTCTACACAGAGGTCCTACTACTTGATTTTTCTTCCTCTTGCTTCAAACATAGCCAATCTATAACCTTTTATATTAATTTTTAATCTCTCTTATAAGCCTGAGCTCATTCTGAGCTTTGGCCCACCTGATCTTTTTCTTGCAACTGCTGACTACTCAGTATACTCCTTCTTTGTGATTTCTCATCTCTTCCATTTCTTATGCATGCCCTTCTTAAATCCCAGTTCATCTGTAAGCTCCTCATGCAGCCACAATGGTTTCTTTACATGACTTTAACTTTTATTTCTTGTTGGAATCATCTGCATTTGTACCTTCAGTATTTCACCTTTAAGAAACTCCCATCTATCTTGGACTCCCTTCCCTTTGAGTTTTTCTAACCATGGGATCTCTCCCCGTAGTTCCTTAAGCTTCTTGAAACTGACTTTCTGAAAGTCAAGAGTGCATTCTGACTACACTTAGCTTTCCCTTGCCTCTTTATCATTAAACCCAGGAGACATGATCTCTTCCTCCCAAGTTTCCAAGTACTTCCACTTCATCAATCAGCTTCTCCTTGTTGGGAAGGACCAGCCCTTTCTTCATAGTTTGCTGTGAAAAGTGAATGAAGCTCGTAATATTCCATTTTAAAAGAGAATGTGTAGGGTTTTTATTTATTTTTTTTAAAAAACCACAAGTTATTCATCCCCTGCAGAGTACCTATCTTGGCACAATCATTTGAGTGTCAACAAACTGAAGAGAACAGAGAACCAGAAAGATAAGATTAATAGGTTGGAGGGACTGACATGTGAAGAAAGGTTAGCTGGATTAAATATGTATGGCTTGACTAAACAACAATTAAGTTGGGAATAGAACTGTCTAATAAAATGTGAAGGTAAACACTGAGGAATTAAGTAATTACTCAGAGGTATGAAACCTATACCTAAACTAATGAAATTATGTTGCACAATGGACAATTTAGAATGAAAATCAAGACAATCTTTCTGGCAGATAAGCGATCAGAAAAAAAGGGGAGAGTTTCCTTCCTTTTATTTATTTACTTTGCTTCATTTTATTGATTGCTTTTTGCTTTATATATTTATTTACTAGTTACCAGTCTCTGCAGCCACAGCAGGTGCTGTGATTCTCTAGCGATTTGACTTCACCCCAGTAGGCGCCCTCCACTATTTCTTGAGACAGACAGCTGCCAACATAAACATTTATTTGGTAATCACTTAACACAGCACTGTCTTCAAATCGATTGCAATCAGATTCTCATACATACAAAATTGTGAAAAATGGAAATCAATGTTTAACAAATACACGAGACAGCACCAGTCTCCACACACCCACACATACACAACACAGAATGATACTAAGATAAAGCCTTTACCTGCCACGGAAAGGATCCAGCACTTGCGAAACCAGCAGAACTAGGTCAAACCTTCTGCATGTTGTAAATGCACTTAGGGTGAGTCACAACAAAGGGCCAAAAGTGACTTCATTGCCCCATATACCACAATTCCCTGAGGAATAAAGGGGTTCTTTTGCAAAAGGAATCAAATCAAATCTGAATGCGGTGGACGGATTTATTAAATAATAAGTGGACAGGAAAAAGTCAGCTGCATAAGAAAAAAAAGTGAAGGGAGGAGGATTTGCTGAGCTGTAATATAATTAAATAGATGATTATAGGAATTTGCATGACACTACTCAGGATTAGCCTTTAAGGCTGCCAAGCAATTTACAGTGCCCTGTAGATCACCTCTGTTTTACTTAGTGGCATGTTGTGCTACACAATCACCCATGGAAGGGTCTATTTAGTAATTTTCTAAAGCAGATTAATATCTTGTGCTGCATGAATTAAAAATGAAGGGAAAGCTAGCATGCAGTTGGCATGTGGCTGATGAGATAAGCTTCTATTTGGTAAGAGGTAGGCAACAGGTACAGTCCTGTGCCAGCCCATGAATGAGGACTGCACAGGCACACTTTCTGACAGCCTTTGTGAATCAATGCAAATATTTTCACTGATTTCAAGCAGGCTTTGGACTGAAGCCAGATGAACAGAGATGGAAAGCCAATGTTTGAAAATAAATATAATCAGTACCTAAGAGTAAGTAGGCCAGTGTGGATATTTAATGTCTGCACAAAATAACTGTAAAATTCATAGCCTCTGGGCTCCATGTGGTGACTTGGGGGCACTTCAGGTATGGAGATGCAACCTGAAATGAAACCTCATTGAACATAATGACTGCTACTCATAACTAAACATGGATAGGAATTGTGGTGCTTATTTTGGAAAAGGAGCTCCATTCATGCTCCCAAATAGGGTTGACTATCTCAAGTCTCATTAACTGCATGCTGCCATCTGGTTTCTCTGCCTGTACACTTACTAGGTTGGCTGTGTAACTATCTTTAGAGAGGACAACCCATAGGAGTCCTCTCTTCAAAGATCTGTCCAGTCCAAGTCAGGTTTAAAAATAAAGCTCTCGAAGAAAGGAGTGTGAGCAGGAGCCGTGAAATTCCTCATCAGTACTTAGCACCCTGATAGCAAACTGAGCAGGCACACAGGCACCAATCTTTCCTAGTAGGGTAAAAGATTACCATACCCTACTTGCGTTTCTGTTGAAATTAAATGAATAATTTCCAAATGTCCTATACATAAAAATTAGCACATACAAATTTTATTCCACACTGCATTCTTTGTTTTTTAGGTCATTTATTTAGTTTGTTTGTGATTCCTATTTATTGGTGTGTATAAGTGGCCACCCCTGCAGGTATGTTTGACGTGCAGCTTGTAAAAAACTTCAGGAAGAAATTAGCTTAAAAAGTGGTATACAAATGTATTAAATAAAAGAATTGCTGATACTTTTTTTCTAAAGCTCTGGAAATGGCAGGTGTGGCAGCTGCCATACTGCAGAGCAGGTGAGCTGTTCGCTCCATGTTGATTCTTGTTCTGTTCAGGATGCTGACATCTTTGCCAAAAGAGAGCTTTCCCCCTTGATGATTGACAACTTGGGTCAACTGAGCCCTACTTTCTGGGAGAGGCTGATATTTGCCAGGCCTGATAAGGAGCAGCACTACCCCTCTAGCAGCCATCCCAAAGATGGGTCAGTCTTTTGGAGGGAGGCCACTTTGGATACATCTGAGGTGGCTTTCTGTTGGGTTTGTAGGCAGCTGTTGGGTTTGTGGTATTGGAGAAGGTCTAAGGAGTTAGCTAGGGATAGTGTGGTTTGGGAAAGAAGCGATCCAGGTAAGTGTGATAACACACAGTCACAGTGTGATGTACCTTGTCCTGGCCCATCCTACAACCAGGGATATGGGAGTTGTCTTGTCAATCAGCTTTCAGGTCATATAATATTGGTTCTGGTCTGAATATACTGGCTGCCAATTTGTTTCCAGGCTCAGTTAAGTTGGGCATTTAAAACCTTATATGGTTTCTGCCTATGAAGCTAAGTGTACCCTGAAATTTGAGGCCGCACTCTGACTGCTACATCCAAGGGAGGTTGGGAGGGTGGCTGTGTAGTATATCTACATCTATGGAATACTCTCTATGTATTTTTTTAATTGTATGTTATTCTCACTGAAAATCACTTCAACACTTTTGTGCTGTGGGAAGTTAGACATAAAGTCAATTTTCCATGTTTCAAATTACCATGTTCACTTTGGTGATCCTGCTATTGTGTTAAGGCAAGTTGAATCTCAAGCAATCCTGGCATAGCACTGCATGATTCAGACTGGGAGTCTGAATACATGGGTTACATTCAAAATCTTCACATTCCGTGCCGATGCATGCCAAGAATTTTACAAACCATTAGCAAAATTGCTCTGTTTATTCATTGTGCGGGAACAATACTATCCATTTCTGGCTGGCTTTCTGCTGTCATTTGTGATGACAATTAATTAGCATGAGATAATATAGGTTGTGTGATATGGATGTGTGATGAAATAATCTGATTAATTGGTATTCTGGAAAATGGAATACTTTCTGCACATATTCCCAGGCAGGAGATGTATTGGTCATTTTGTCTTCATGTGTCATAAACTGGAAATGAGCTGTATATGCTCTTTTGTTTGGTGGTGAAACTTGAAGGACAAGAAAAACATAGCTGGGAGAACTCAGAAGGCATAGAAGTCAGCACCTGTGTTGTAGATCCTTGATAGTTTCAATTTTCAGTCATTTTTAATGGTGCCATGGCAACATTGAAAGATATTGAATGAAGGCCTTTGCAATGGTAACTGTTCTGGTTCAATTTGTTGAGAAGAATCAGAAAAGCTGACTTTGAACTACGCTCTCAGTTTCTACTCATATACAAACACACACAAGGGAAAGCTTACCTTGTAGGTCAGCTTGGTAGTGGCAATTCCCATGATATACTGGTTGTGTGTTGAATCAGAGAAGTCTACCTGATCCTTCTGTGTATTTCTGGTTCTTTCAAAAGTTAAGGAGTTGCTGATAGCCTTTTCTTGTTACTTGGTATTGTGGGAGTTAAACTACAATTCCCACTATCCCCAGCCATTAACAATCTATTCAAGGATGATGGAGATTTTATCTCATCCCCCATGATCCTAAGTAGAAGGGTAGCTGCACCTCCATAACTACCATCACTTGCCTGTTGGCCAAAGTAATTTGGCCTATGAGAAAATTTGCACCCCTCCTGAGAAGTTATTTTGAACATCAAAGCCCAAAGTCAAACTATTTTGATCTTCAGTGAGGCTGCTCAAAGGGTACTGATTTTGGATAAGCTGTCTGCTACTCCCCCAACACTGATCATCTTGAAAACAACAGCTATAAATTTAGCACTTTGCAGAGCTGGAAGAAAACAGACTGAGACAGCATGGAATATTCAAGGTCTCCTTTAAGAAGGAATTTGAAGACTGTGGGCTTTCTGGTATTTACTGCAAATTTAATCTCAGGAAATTATCACTTGCTGTTTTTTTTTCCTAAGGGAAAAAGACTCAATGTTAACATTTTATGCAACCATGTAAACCTCGTCACCATAAACAAGAAGCTATAACTTACTTTATGAAGTACTTCCATAGACTTTAGCTTAATCATAATAGAATAAGTGTGCTGTAGTTTGCAGCCAGAAACTGTATTTCTCTTTTTAAAAGACTGGTAGTAACCTGTATATAATGGGAAGGAAGGTGGGAGGGATAGGGAACGGGGGGTGGTGGCATGTATCAGTATGAAAGAGAAAGAATCATTGCAAATCCAACAATTTCACAGGGATTGACAGTGAAACTGTTAGTCCACAAATAACATTTCTGTACAAAACCTAGGGATTTTAGAGGGTTTGGAAAAGCCCATGCTATATCAGAGAAAATTGGGAGGGCTTATGTCCAAAACAGAAATACATATCCATCTACTTGTAATTCAAGTGTCAATGCCATGGCAGGGTCAACCATGACTGATAATCCTAAAGAGTAACATTCTTTGAAATTAAAATATTTTAATGTGCAAAAGCATAGGGGAAATGTCCTTTTTTTTGTAGGAGTTGGGCATTACTCCAGATCAGTCCAGAACACCTGCAAGAAAAGCATAGGTGAAATCCAGAAGTAAATGATTTTATATCCTTATTTATGCACTTAATCTGACCTGTTTCATAAATGCTTTACTTTCCTGCTTATTCTAACTCTAAAAGGAAAATCTGTTTAGCAGTTTGCTACAAAAGCCCTTTCCAGAGTCACTGTTAAGCTCAAAACTGAGTATTGGATGCTGTATGAGCCATTGCACCAGCTGTAGCCTATACCTTGGAAGGGTGGGAGGTGGTGAGCAAACCAGTTATCGGATCCCCTCCTGTGGTCTTTCCTGCTGCCCACCAAGTGAATGTCATTATTTTTCTTGGCTGCCTCCACTGAAACATCCTTTTATCGTCTTTAATTTGGTTGTTGCCTTTGGACTTCCTCACAATTCTAGCCAACTCACTGAACTTGACGGAGTGGGAAAGCAATTAGGTGTTGGGTGAAAATCAAAGCGTCAGACCAAGGTTAAGACAACAACAAATGTAGTGTTTTCTTTAAAAAATAAAGATGAATAGCATCAAAAAGTTATAATTATTTTTTTCTGGACAAAGCAGGGCAGTGGGGGGCAAACACTTCAAAACAGTTTCATTAGTTTATCATACAAACAGTTAGGATATGACAACCCATGGGAAAACGCATCCAATTAAACCTAGTCTGGATCATTACCCTACTTTACTTAACTATAAAGCATTTTTTCTCAGATCATCCTAGTACCTTAGTAGTGCTTCCAAGCTTCTAAATCACACACACACACACACACACACACACACACACACACAAACACAAACACAAACACAAACACACACACAAATAATAACTGGCCAATAACAATGTTTTATGGGAAGTTTCATTTCAGTTTCTTTTGTCCCTGAGTGACTACATGGAGCACAGGTGCCCTGTAGGATTCAGTGCTGATCTGAATGCTGTCGCTGACCCTACAGCCTGAAGATGGTGAGATGATCTCCCAAATCAATGGAGAGGAAGCAGGTTCCATACAATACTTTATTCTAGGCTGGTCTGGTATTTTGAGCAACTTGTTTCATCAAGTAACCGCAAACACTCTGGCCATCTGTTCCTGTTTGCCTGATCCAGTGCCTGTTCTTCAATCTGCTTATGGACATGCCTTCTACTTGGCCCTTGTGACCCTCATCTTATCAGATGTGGAGTCTGTGGCAGTCTATCAGTGGCTAGGACCTGACAATACTATGTTCCCACTTAAGAAACACAGGAAGCTGCCTTATACCAAGTCAGCTTATTGCCCATCTAGCTCAGTATTCTCCATACTAAGTGGGTTTCAGTCAAGGCACTCCAAACGTTACCTGGCGATGCTAGACATTGAATCTAAGACCTTCTGCATGCAAAACACATACTCTGCCACTGAGTTGCAGCCCTTCCTTACAAAAGAAAATTATTTTACCTATGAAACTGCATAATAAAATCATTTCTTCCCATCTGAAATGGTAGATCCCATTCATTTAGCATCCTTAGTATACAAATAAAGGACACATCTGAAAAGGCATGGGATCTTAATAATCAAGAGCACCTTGATTACAAGTTCTTTCTCACATTTTGTGTTAAGATGGAAGTTATACTGGAAATTATTCAGTCTTAAATGCAGTTCCAACAAAATTATCTTATTTCAATATTTCTTTAATGAGACCATTCAAGGGCTACCAATTAAAAGCCAAAGGCAGCTGGTGCTTTATCAGTATTATTTTGACATTATATATGCTTTGATTTTGAGGTACTCAGTTTTAAGGTAAGATGAGATATCCTACTTCATTCCTGAACTTCTCCCTTGATTAAATCACATAGATATCCCAGTAAATTGGGAAACACTTAGTGAACGGAATGACATCATAGTGCTATGCAGCCAATTAGTTTTGATTAAATGACAACATCACAAAGGCCAAGCTATATCGAAAACAGATGGCAAGGCACAGAAAAAACAAACAAGACAAATTTGTAAATCTGTGTTGGGCAACTCCCCCCCCCCCTTTTCAATGGACAAATTCCCTCACAAATAAAATGGTGCTGGGTGGGACTGAAGTCACCCCCTTGTATTCTCTCTCAGACCCCGCCTAGCAGGCTAACGAATGTGGGACATATTGATACAGGGAGTTTGTAGGATGATTTTGAAATCAGGACCTTTCTGTAAGATTTCTGGTCCATCCGAAAGATCAGGAAAGCTCTTTGCAGAGGGATCAGATGTCTCTGTTGTGATGTTCATGCTCTTCTGTTAATCCTAGATGTGCCACCTGATATCTGTAACACGTTGCAGAGACTTATTCAGTCAGCAATCTCAATCATATAAAAGCTGATCACATGGCTACAACATCCCGACTAATGTTGGGAGATCATCATTGTTTTCCTTATCCCCCTGTTTCCTTCTTTGCATGACATTGTCTAATGAAGGGAACTACAGAATTATAGAGTTGGAACATCTAGTCCAACACCCTGCCACTATTTTGTGACATTATTATTATTTATTTTATTAATTAAATTAATATCCCACCCTGCCACCTTTTGTTGAGCCTGACAAAAGTATTGCCCATCTAAAGATCTTGGAGTTTTTGTTCTTATGAATTATCATATCTGTCTCTGCTGTTTCAGATTTATGAGGTTCTGTTTTCTTTTCCTTCCATAGTTGCTTAACAATTGCAATTTCAGGAGCTCCTACAGAAAACACATCAATTCAAAAGCACCCCAACAATTACTATCATGAGAAAAAAAAACACTTAATCAAGCTCAGTTAGAAAGCTCAGGGTTAGAAGATACAGGATCAATCTCATGGCCTTCAGGTAGCAATCTTTATTTGTTGTAGGTTGCCCACATTTGTATGGATAACGCATAGAGTTGTTGTTTTTTACAAGTTTCATTGCCATCTATTCTGATACAATATTCATTTAATTGGTTAGAAAACAGCTCAGCTAGGTATATAACACATTAAGTAATTGCAGTGTGCTCTAAAACGAGATACTTTATATACTTCTCAAGATGTAATGTTCAAGTAATATAAAAAGCTAAGGTTCTGGGAATAAATATTGATTTCTGGCACTCAGCCGGTTCCTGTAAGGTTGAATGTTGCATAAAATGTCATCCTAAAGAAATACTTATTTTCCTTTACACAGACTTTGCATTTGAAGTAGAAGAACAAAATGACAGTTTGAATTATACATTTAAGAAAATAATTCACAGGTCTTTACTCTTGCTGCTGCTGCTGCTGCTAGTACAACAATAATTTTGCTAGTAGTCTAAATGAAATATAAGATTTGTGAATGAAAGATTTGTGAAACCGAAGTAATAAGTATGGATTTGTTGGATTTGATTAGCAAGAAGTTTGAATGCCTCAAATCAAAAGTGAGGAACTTGAAGGCTCTGACTATCAGTGTAAATTACTAGAAAACCTGTTCAACAACATGTGGGGGAAATAACTTTCCTTCAAGCTAGAATGAACATTTCAAACCATATTCTCGTCCCAGGTAGGGATGACTACATAGATTTCTTTTGCTGTTCCCTTTTATAGCACTGTATGTTTCATCCACCCTATTTCTCAGTCTTCCTGGATTCCCAATTAACTTGTGCTCTCTGCAAGCATTCTTAAACTCCTATGAGCACTACCCTCTCCATCCCTGACTTTCATGCATTAAGCAGAAAGTTCTAAAGCAAGGGTTGTAAGTGCATTCATTTGAATATGTTTACAGTTCTACCCCTCAGTAGTGGCTTCAGATTTCAGCAAAAGACACTCTACTATGGCTGCATGAATCTGTCAATTTCTGCTTATCTCAGTTTCTCTTTCCCCCCAATCTTAAATTCAGGGTTTTATTTTCACATTTCTGCTGAAATTTGTGATTTTAAGAAGAAATCTTCATGAAAATTCACCATCATTTAAGTGCAAATTTATCTTAATATGCATACTTTTCACAAACAATTTTCCTGAATACAGTACATTTCTGGTTTGTTATTTTCACTAATATATGCACTTTTCTATGCATTGGTTATATAACTACATAACAATTTTTGGAAAAGTGAGGATTTCAAAGAGAAGATTTCAGTTCACATATGTTTCAGTTCACATATTTGTTTCTGGAGTGCAAATAAGGTAGTGGCTCATTAAAATTCTAACAAAAATACCCCTCCCCCTATAAATCTGCTTCCTCATTGTTGCTTGTCCAGCTATCTCTTCTCAGCAGGCCCCCTGTGGGCTCCCAGCAGATGCCCAACCATACTGACCCTTGATTATCCTGTTCCCTGTATAATAAAAATTCCAGTTGCAAGGAGGGCTTAAATTGCATCCAGCCCTGCATCCTCACCACTTCTGAGAGTTTAAGAATGCCTGGGTATGTTTAGTAAAGTTTAACATATTAATTCCAGAACTGGAGCACACAGGCTTTGCACCATGCATCATCAACTAAATATTTGTCACAGATAGGTAGCCGTGTTGGTCTGCCATAGTCAAAACAAAAAAATAATTTTCCTTCCAGTAGCACCTTAAAGACCAACTAAGTTAGTTCTTGGTATGAGCTTTCGTGTGCATGCACACTTCTTCAGATAGTGTATCTGAAGAAGTGTGCATGCACACGAAAGCTCATACCAAGAACTAACTTAGTTGGTCTTTAAGGTGCTACTGGAAGGAAAATTTGTTTTTTTGTTTAAAATATTTGTCGTATGACTTCTTTAATAGAAATAGTTATGACCCAAGAGGCCAGCTCCTAGACAGCTGACTCAAGTGGTGTGGCCTGGATGGAGAAGTTAATTGCCACTCTGTGCAGGCTTCCAGGCCTCATAAAAATGTATGTCCTACCGTTAACTCAGCTTGTGAGTTTCTACACCAAGACAACACACATTGCTTGAAACCACTCTCAGTTCCTTCAGATCCTGCCTATTGATAAAACCCTTAAAAAAAAGCAATGCAGATGTGTTCACACACTTGATTGCATCAAGCTTCTGTATGGTGTTTTACTAATGCGCACACAAGCAAACTACACCACTGCAGAAAGAATCTTACCTAAATGGAGACAAACCATACCAAGACTCTGTTGGATGTGTCCTTCTATTGGTGTAAGCGTGCATTGACAAAATACAGCAGGAAGAATAGTGATACAGTTCTATGGACAGCTTGATGGTACTCCTGGATCTAGACTTGTTACTAGATGAAGTGATTTCAGTGGCTAGAGATGCCTATTACAGCCATTCCCAGACTACAATAGCCTAGCCACAGTAAGCCATGCCCCAATACCCTCCTGGTGTTCTATATGAGCAATCCTCTGAAGACAGTCCCAAGCTTCAGTTGGTGAAAAATTCAGCTGTGGGGGTCCTATATCTAACTAGACCCATCTTGTGATATTTGCACTGGTTGTTTATATACTAACAGTCTCTGTTCCAGGCATAAGGGTGTTGCCATTAGCTTACAAACCTCTAAGCAACCTGTGATCCAAATATTTGAAGGAGTACCTCTCCCTATTCCCCGGTTATTCAAATCTCTGCTCACCTGCGTGGTTTGGATGTTTTGAAGCTATTGGAGAACATAAAATGTACTAAATTTTATATACACAAATTTGGGCTGCAAATGTAATGAAGAAGTAAATGCCCAAACTATATAACAAATTGCATGTGTGTATTTTCTGGTCACAGTGTTCTTGCAGAACCTCGGGGGGTGTGATTATTTATGTCCATTCCCAGTATCAAGCAAAAAATTGTTCTGCCAAATGTAAGCTTGAAAACATAATTAGAGTATGGTATTAGCCTTACTCATAAAATTTGCAATCATTCCCAATGTATTCGGAATGGCTTACAATTCAAGGATTCTAAGTAGCATTAGAATCATATTTGACATATAACGTGTTCTTACAAAATGACATGTGACTTGTTTCAATCACTTTTGAGACTGGAAAGTAACAGGAAATGAATGTTTAGCAAATTGGACACAATCCAGAACTGCCTTACTAAGCTATTTGTTTCAGCAAACTGAAATTTTGCAGACCCTATTTATGCTCATTTTAAATACTAAACAGACTCTCTGTATGTAAAATTAATGTTCCTGTTGTGAAAATTGTGATCTGAATTTTAAAAGACCCATGAGTTCCTTCTTGCTTTCCTTCAATGGCTTGTAATGGGCATTTCAAAATGATTTGGTAGATGACTCAGGGCTCATCCACACTTCAGTCTGTGCCACCTATTTCTAGGCATAGCTCTGTAATTTCTAGACATCAGTCTGAGCATCCACCCCCCTTTTTCTTTCTTTTTTGTCCTGCTGCTTTTCCCGGGAAAACCTGCTGTTTGTCACTGAATCAGCACACATGTCAGTTGAGTTTTCCAAAGATTGATGTTTGTTCTGATTCAGCAGTAAGCAACAAGTTTTCCTGTGGAAAGTGGCAAGAGACAACAAAAACAGAAACAAAACACCAAGTCTCATCTCAGCTATGAGTCTTGAGGGACCTGCTCTCTGCCTGGTAAGTCCTCCCTTTTGTGGAATGCTCTCCCCAGGGAGGTCTGCCTGGTGTCTTCATTATACAACTTTAGGCACCAGGTGAAAATGTTCCTATTCAACCAGAGATTGAGAGAGAAAGAGAATCATTGTATGTAACACACATACACAATTTAGCAACTTAGCTCAGTACACTTCTGGGAAGTATGCAAATAGCTAAAGCTGTAGCAAAGTTTCCAGTGTAAAGTTATTTCTGGGATGATCTTTACCAATGAAACGGTATAATTAAAATTTGAGGGTAACTTGTAAGTTGGTAGATTGAGGTTTGCTGTCTTTTTAACCTTTAAAATTTCTTGCTAGGAAAATGTGCTTCCCCCCACACCCTCCTGACAAGAACCTGGCTTCACTTCACTTCACTTAATTGCTTTGTAATTTGCCTGGCAAATCACATAAGAACTTCCTTCATTATTTAGAAGCTGATTGGAGCATCTGGCTGATTAGCTCCCAAGAGACGGGGTGCCTCAAAAGAGGCCCAAGAGGAAAGTGGAATTATGAATCATACAAAGGCTGCCTGGTTTGGCCTAAGTATTCATTTACCCTCCAAAACGTGCATGACTTGAGATGGTTCAGAATGAACTAGCATAAAGCTCTGCCTTACAAAAAACATGTAGCAATAGTTTAGTTGGTGTGCAAAGAACTGTAGCCTTACTTGGGCTATGTCTCAAGATGTCCAAAAGTTTCTCAGGAGTAAGAACCATTGAACTCAGCAAGACTTACTTATGTAAGTAAAACTCCATTATTTTCTCTATTTCTGATATTCAGGCATGAGTGCTGTGCTTATGCAATCAAAATGCCATTAGCTACACATAGGGACGTTGAGGGATTCTGATGAAAACAGAAATGGGAGTAGAAATTGCTGGTGGTGATTATTTGTCCCATGTCCAAAGCAGAAATGAAATGAGCAAACATGATCAGTATTCACTGTTGTTGTTTCTTTCCGTCCACAAAGAATACATATTTGATTACATACACCCCTCATTTGCACTGCATATCCTTGGCCGTGAAAGGAATGGGGTGGAATAAATACTGACAATGTAACTTAATTATGTAACTTTTAAGTTTACATAGTTACATTGCAGTGGACAGCAGAATAAATAACACACTGGTAGCTTTTGGCAGAAGATGAACTGCAATAAATGAAAACAGTGCTGCATGTGACAAACATGGGGCGGAATAGAAAGCAAAACCTTCTTACAGCCTTAGCTACACATAAGGAAGAGGTATCAACAGACTTGGGAGGAACCCCAAAGGGTGCCACCCCAAAGTGTGCCAAAGTTTAAACAGCCTTTTAAAAATGTTTAGGGGGAAGACACTGGATAAGGACTGAGGACACTCAGCAGTCATGGAATCTGAGTGGCTGTAGCAAAGGGGAATGGAAAATATGGTGTGAATGAAAAAACTGTATTGCAGAGATGGCCATGGCTGGCTAGAACAGTGATCTGGAAGACTGGATAATAGAACAGTTTGCAAGTCTCACTTGTATTATTCTATGTTAGGTTCAAATTGTGTGGGGGGGGGGGGGAATCAGTGAGTTCTTGCATTTCATGAGCTTTAAAAAGTAGCAGTGGGGCTTGGGATCAATATTTGGACTAAGGTGTGCATGTTTATCTTTCCCCACTGCAGCAGTATCTTTACTTTTAAAAGTATTTGCACCTGAAGCTGCTGAATTGGTTCACATCAGGTTCTTAGCTTTTGCATAAGTCAGAAGTCTTCATTACGTGATGTAATGTTCAATGTAGTTTGGGAATTTTGTCAGTGATGTAGCTCCTCTGCAAAAAGGAGGCATCAACATATATTTCACTTTTTAAAGATCAGCCATCTCAGGTAAATTTGCACAGTTCCTAGTTGAATTGTCACAGAGCAGTGCAAATCCCTTTTTGTTTTACCCACCATTCAGAAAATCAACAGCAGTAAAAATCTGGCAGTGATGACACCTTCAAGAAGCCATGGATATGACTACTAGTGGCCACCTTACACTGAAAAAGACTCATATGTTGTACAGCTGGCCTGTGTTAATAGTTTCGGTGGAGAGCTTCATTCATATCCTGAGCAGATATTGTTTTAAATCAAGGGCCAGTAGTGGTAGATGAGTTTGTACTGGTCAGACTGCATTGGTCTCCTGGTTTGCAAACACCATGCATCACTGCTGCTTTCTGGGAGGGAAAGGGACACAGGAACATTAGACTGGCACCACCACCATGCCCATACCTGTCAAATTCCCTGCTGCATTGTCCCTCTCACACCTGGCAAACGGCAGTGATGCACAACATTCAGAAGCCAGGAGAGCAACACAGTCGCACCTCCCCTGACACCCACTACTGGTAAGCACAATATCAGCATAACTGGGAACTGTTGTGTCCTGATGAACTGGAAGTCCTAGAAATAAGAGCTTTGATGCTTAGGAAACCAAATCAATGTAGAAATTAATAGAGCCGGTTCTAATAATTATTATTTATGTGCTGCCCATCTGACTGGGTTGCTGCAACTACTCTGGGTGGCTTCTCTGAACAGAGCTGCCTTCAGGCTGCATCCAAGCATACAGGAGAACACTCTGTAGTTATTTTTCTTAGAATGCAATCTTTCCTCTAGTCCAGTGGTTCCCAATTAGAGGTCTGGGAATCCTGGGGGTCTGCAGAACATACCCAGGGGCTTTGCAGCCCTATCCCTTGCCTCTCCCCAACTAATTTTTTAACATTTTTGCATGGTAATATTACAAATTTTATGGTCTGTTTTAGTATACCTAAAATCCTTTGCTTATTGGGGGCTCCCCCACATTTGTTCAAAAATTTGCTTTGCAGAGGTAACTATAATAGAGTTATCAAAATTAGGGGGTCTGTGGCTTAGCTTTTGAAAAATAGGAGGTCCTCAGTAATTAGCTAATTGGGAGCCACTGCTTTAGTTTATTATAATTCCAGAGATGAACCAGTCTACAATTAACTTAGGACTTTCTGGAATGTAGACTACAGTCAAAGAACAGCATAAATGCTATAATGACTTCATTGAAACAATTATTGCCTCTAAGTTTCACTCTAAAAAAATCTTACTTTGTATTAAACATAAGATTTGCTCTTGCAACATTTTGCTGCCATACATTGCAATAAAGGTTGAAGCTTCCATAGTTATCTTCAATGCAAACTAGAGATGTCTCTGAAGTAGTAAGCAAAAGATGGGCCAGACGTGTTATAATACACTATTGAATAGTGATACTTTGTATTGTGAAGCTGAAGACCTTTTCCTACTTTAATTTACAAAGCACTCCAAGTAGAAAATTATAGAAGCTTTATTATAACATAAGCAATACCTTGGGTGGGCTCCCTACAGTTCCCCAGCATGGCAGGGATTTTTGGAAAGGTCACTGTCCAACTGTTTTGCCATTTAAGACTTCTATGATTTTAAATAAATCAAAACAAGTGCTGTATGAAAAACTTTTAAAATGGAAACTATAGAATAGACCTCCTAGGGAAATCAATTTTGACTCTTTGTATCATTAGATAATAAGGGCAGGGGTGGGGTGGGGGGAGCCTGGAAATCTAAGTGAGGATGTGGTTATTATAAAGGTCAAGTGAGGATGGGAAGGTTTAGAAGAAGAAGCAAGTGAAAGCATGTTTTAATAAGGCAGAAAGTTACACAGGATAGTTCAATTCTGGGAAAGAATAGCATTAAAGGATCAGCCCTGGGAAAGCATCATAGGGGATATATATTTTGCCAAATGCAAGAGTTCTTTTGGATTCAGTGGCAATAACAACACTAGTGAAGAGAAGCTCAGTGCTTTTATTAAGTAGCCGGCTTGAATGCAGAACAAAAAGCAGCCAAACAGGCTTTAAGCAGAGTAACATAAGCAAGATAAAATGTTCCCGCTTTAGTTCCAGGGAGTGATACCAGAGAGACTTCATATGGCATGTACCTAGGGACCTGACCCGCCAGAGTCTGGGTGAAAGTTTGAAGGTCAGGGAGATTCATACACCTTAGACCTTGAGTGGCTATGTGCTGGCTGGCATAATATCCAAGTACCTCATACCTGTTCCATAAGTTATCATTGGGAGGGTATGAGGGATGTTACAGCACTTACCAGGTGAGATAGGCTAATAGACTGGGAGACTACTGATGGCAGGCACTCAGCATTCAACTGGGCCCAGAAGTGGGTCTTCCCACATCCTGCTGACACTGATCACTGAAGCTGTAGCAGCAAATCAAGACAATAAAGCAAACCAAATACCCTTGAGAGTCCTCAAGGGCTTAACCCTTGCCAATAGGCAAGGATGGAGAATTATACAACCATTTACCCTATCTCCCTGATGTACAGAATTCTTCTGCAATGGATTTTCAGAAATGGCAGTGTCAAAGGATAAATTTATCCTTCCTTACTAGATGAACCCAATATAAACACCAAGGCCCTGCTGTCCAGTCTCCACTCCAAATATACACATCAGCGCTAAAGGGTGGCCCTAGCTCAATTATGCCTCACTTTATCTCTCCAGGTTCTTCACCTAACCAGAGCAGACAAACCATAAAAGGTAAAGGTAAAGGTACCCCTGCCCGTACGGGCCAGTCTTGCCAGACTCTGGGGTTGTGCGCCCATCTCACTCAAGAGGCCAGGGGCCAGCACTGTCCGGAGACACTTCCGGGTCACGTGGCCAGCGTGACATCGCTGCTCTGGCGAGCCAGAGCTGCACACGGAAACACCGTTTACCTTCCCGCTAGAAAGCGGTCCCTATTTATCTACTTGCACCCGGAGGTGCTTTCGAACTGCTAGGTTGACAGGCGCTGGGACCGAGCAACGGGAGCGCACCCCGCTGCGGGGATTCGAACTGCCGACCTTTCGATCGGCAAGCCCTAGGCGCTGAGGCTTTTACCCACAGCGCCACCCGCGTCCCTTCAGACAAACCATACCACTCTCTAATTCATCCCAACAGTGTGAAGTAGCTGAAAAAAGGAGGAAAGCTAAAGTGCATCAAGTAATCCTCCTCTAACAGGCAACTAGCAAAAGTCCATACTAAATTGGGGGGGGGGGGAGAGAGATGATGCAGGAAAATCTCAAGAAGGATGAGCTTGGCACATTAGTGGATTTATAAAGTTATGGTCCAGCCCCTTCCCATTGGGTATCAGGTGCCCACATGGGCCTCCTCACAACCCACCTCCCTTTTGGAAGTCAATTGCTGTAGTCTTCTTTAAGAAAGTGGGTGGGGAAAATATGCCATTACAGCAAAGGGGACAATATTCTGGCAGACAAGAATTCAAAACTTGACTTTATAGCTTCCATATCCACTACTGCCACCAGTCAGCAGTCAATCTGGAACTAGCAATTTTGACAAGTTTGTGAGCATCTTGTAACTACAGAATCTTTCAGCAAACAACAGATTTCTGGTAACTGTATTTTAGTTGTGAATCCAGCTAAGTTTTTAAAGAGCTGGAAGAAGGGATAATGCCATGGTTTGGTGCTATACTTGTTCAATATATTTCCAAATGTATTTCTTATATATATTCCATATATATTTTGTGTAGCATTTGAAAGGATGGTATAAGCAGCCGCATAAAGGCAGCTTTTAGAAAAATCTTTACAATTAAGATTTTTAAATAATGGTCACATTTTAGTCGTGTGGGAAGACAATAGAAGCTTTAAAGAAAAGGAATCTATTATCTATAATTAATTAGAAATAAAAGCTTTCAGGAGATATGTGATTCAGGGATTTTAAAAACATTGATTTAAAATTTAATTAAGGACAGGGTATTACTTAGTTACAATTAAAATTATCATGTGTGCTTTGAGACTGAGGGAGAGGGTTCTAGAAATGGATTTTGAAGCTTCAGTTATTTTTATATCAAAATTTATTGTATTTTTTAAATGGTATATTCTGTATAATGCACATCATACTTATCTGTGTATTTGAATGTCCATTAACTTCATGAAAAATACTAGGAGCACAATTCATTGCATGCCTACTTAAAAGTAAGTTCAAATAAATTTCATGAGATTCACCCCATGTGCATATAGGACTGCAGCCTAAAAACAGATAAATACTTCTGAGAAACAAATGAACAGATGTGTAGATGCTTGCCTTATCAAAATGCTATATTTTTCTTTTCACTTTCTTTGAAATACATCAGATGTTTCTCCTAAGCAAAACAAACATACCCTCCAAATTTACTTCAGAAGTTCACCTTGAAAAACAAGAATAACTTCATAGCAAATGAGGATATGCTTTCCCCTGCAATAATGACTTCACCATGATTTTGTGTGGAGTCTCATGGACACCAAGTTCAAAAGGCAGCATTGTGTTCTGGAAAGTGAACTGAATAAGTGTCTGAGACAATGACCACTTGAAGTTTCCTAGTGGAAAATTTAAACTGAAAGAGTGTCCATGACCACTTTATATATGGGCATGCATGGGTTTCAAAGTAAAAGCTTTAAAAGTAAGCTTCATCACTTTGCATCTGTCCTAAGAGCAAACAAGCAGCCATCGAAGTCTGTGTTTAGTTCAGAAACGTATGATCCATGGGAGCAGAACTAGTTTGCCACCTAAATTAACTGATGCTTCTGAACCACATTCAGAGGCAGCTCCAGAGATGGCACATTGCAGTAACCCAGATGGGATATGACCAGAGGACAGATATGAGGCAACATTCTGTACCCACCGCAGCTTCACTGTTAATACACTTTATGAAGGTAGGAGAACAGGAGACTATTCACAGAAGTATGGTTTAATATCACTTTAGGCAAATAAGAGAAGCTCACTGTTACCTTAGGGGGTAACTTTGGGCTATTTCTACATTTAAAAAAAAACAATCACTTTTGACTCTTATTAATATAATATTTCAAAGTCTGCAGGGGGAAGGATGTGTTGTCTCATGTTGTTCATAAGGGAATTTAGCCAAGAGAAGTGTGCAAACAAGCTTCTTTGAAATCTCAAATCAACATGAGATCAAAATCTAAATGTATCACATCTTAAAAATGCTGCTGGGTGTTCTGAAAAAAAGTTAAGAACAGCAGTATTTCTTCCTGAAAACCATGCAGTTTTTTGGTCATTCAATTTCTTTGCACAGCCAGACAAATGCCAACTGGCTAGTATTTATTTATTTATTTACCTTGAATAAGCTTAAAATGCCAACTCAACCCCCTAAAATGCAAAGGCACATAAACACCAGCATTAAATAAATATCTCCAAAAGTTCTCAAAATGCATTATGTCCTTTAATAAAAGTGTGATATGGATAATCTCACAATGATAACTTCCTAACTATCAAAAGAACTCCTCCAATTCCATTATAGCTATTCCTTCTCTTTACTTTCACAAGCCCAACTGCCCTTCTAATGCAGAAGAAGTACCTGGGACACAGGAGAGCTAGAGTGTATAGCCTACCAGAAAGCAGTACCCTGAAGGGTTGGACTGACTGAATTGTCTCACAGGCCAGAATTCTCATATTTGCCAAAGCATTCCTTGGAAAGCTAGATATAGATGACTACACCATTCTCTTTTCTTGAAAAGGAATCACCATCAGCATGGCTTTCTCAGTACAACATCAAATCTTCCTACTAGTACTGAGCTGAAAGTTCTGGTGAACTTGTGTCAGCTTGAATTTCAGGGGCAGGAGGTAAAGGAGTGCTGAAACTCTTTGCAAAATTTCAGGAGCAAGGCTGGTGAAACTCACCTCTATCACTGGAGATTTCCATTAGCTGCTGGCTGGCAGCCTCCATTTCTCTTTTCCAACAGCTACTGAAAGTGATGCTACATGATGAAATGGTGTTGTTCCTGGCGGCTTTTGAGAAAGCAGAAATAACAGCTTGCCAGCTCTTGGCTACCATGGAGAGCTCTGTACCAGCAGTGATATTTTTCTGCTCTCTGAAAACATGTCAATATAGCAACTCCCCAAGTTGCCACCTCTGAATAGAATGGAGGGGTTTTTTTTGGGGGGGGGGGGCATTTAGTCTTAGCAGCTACCATCCTGCTATTCTTGCATTTGGATGCAGAGTCATCTTGGGCAGATTTAAACTGAGGGCACCTCATTGACTACTCCTAACAATTGACCTGGGGCTGATGGCAGTCAGAGTCCTATGACAACTGGAGAACAGCTTCTTTTTGTTGGAACCCTTGAAATTCATATTGTGCCAGCACATACACCCAGCTATATTTCAAAATTGTAATAACTATCTGAGTTGTGTTGTACTCCAGAAATGATTGTGGAAAGCCACAGCCCTCACATATATACTTCCCAATCTGTGTTTTGCTTGGGATTCATTTATTGGTCCTACTGACTAATTCTGCAGTCATGGCAAAGCCCAAGGAAAGGTTTTTGAAAGCTAAGCTATTCAGCCTGGCAACAGCATGCCAAAAGCTGTGTTACCATCTGCCCCCGCTGCAACAAAAATGCCTGTTTGCAGCCACAGCAGGTGCTGTAAGTCTCCAGTGGTTTGGCTTCACCCCCCAAAGGCACAGTCCTCCATTGTGTTCCAAGACAGATGGATACCAACAACTGACAGGTCAACAGTCTTCCTTTGGGGCTGCATTTCTACAAACTATGCAAGTCACAAATGGCTTTGTTCTTGTGCACGTAGTGAGATAATTGATTAACTTAGGGTGCAATCCAAACCCCCTTTGTGGCATGCTGGGTGTGTGAGGATTGTGCAAAGGTGTTTCTCTGCTTCCTTGGGGCATCTAATAAAAATGCTAAGGATAGAATCTCTACTGGAGGAAGCCAGAAGAAAGCTGCCAAATGGGGCATTATGGGGGGGGGGTGTACTGAGCCCAAGCTGGTTCCATGGGCACCATGTGCTGGTATTAGGCCTGATTCAGGCTTGACTGCTATACCATCTCCAGACTGATGCAGTGATTTGCCTTTTCCCTGCCTTCACCCTGATGGGTGAAGCACTCTGGATTTGCACCACTCCACCTTCACCTTATGGAAGATGGACAAGGATTCATATCAGAATAAAAGGATAGAATAAGAGAAGCTTTGGCAAATATGCCCAATGTTAGACATAATAAAGGACACCTGTTTGTGCCTGACTCAATGTATACAAATTGCCAGATTGTCTGCCACTACACATTCCTTTGGAAGCCTGGGGGGGGGGGCATGGGGCTAGTAGGCACATTTCAAACATTGAAAATGAGCTGTGGATGCCAGTCATAGAATAAAATGTCTGCCATGCGAGCATGACATAATGGCTGCTAAATCTAAGAGCTGAAAAACAGACAAAACCACAAAATGATCTGGGCATGCCTTGCCCATCTGTCACCCCATCAATGGGACAAGGCACACCTACATCAGGTACCACCATATTCCTTGACAGAGAGAATAAGAGTAGTTTAGATTTGATATCCTGCTTTATCACTACACGAAGAAGTCTCAAAGTGGCTAACATACTCCTTTTTCTTACTCTGTGAGGTGAGTGGGGCTGAGAGACTTCAAAGAAGTGTGACTAGCCCAAGGTCACCCAGCAGCTGCATGTGGAGGAGCCGAGACGCGAACCCGGTTCCCCAGATTACGAGTCTATCACTCTTAACCACTACACCACACTGGCTCCTTTTCTCTGTTCAGAGCAGATAGAAGGGTGGCTCCAATTAAATCCTTGCATCCAATTAAATGTGGACATGTTTAAGGAGGTATGTTCATTGTGGGGAAAACAGAACCAGTGCAAGAAAGAACAGAGCAGAAGATCAAACAGTTTCTTATGTATTGTGGGTTTTTGAGGAGATATTTATTATTATTATTATTATTATTATTATTATTATTATTATTATTAATGCTCCACCCATCTGGCTGGGCTTCCACAGCCACTCTGGGTGGCTTCCAACAAAATATTAAAATACAGCAATCCATCAAACATTAAAAGCTTCCCTAAACTGGGTCATTTGAGCCTAGCAATAGAATTGACCCCCAGATACACAGCTGGATACACAGAGGGCTCTTTCCTGGCAGTTGTGACCTCTGTGTTTTGCTGCATTCATTCTTTGCAAACATTCTAGGGAGGAGTGTGAACATATCAGAAGTGAAACCCTTCACTGTGGTGCTACTCACCTTATGCATGCAGGGGGTTGGAACAGATGACCCTTGTGGTTCTTTCCAACTCTACGATTCTGTGATTTCACATTCCTATAAACTTTCTGAGTTGAGCTTTGACCCATGTTCCAGTTCCAGCTATCGTATAGCAGCCTTGTGACTTAGTAACACCCTGTCACTGTACAGTTGCATTGGGCCCACCAACTTTCAGTTCCTCATATCCTATACAGTGGTAACTCAGGTTACATACGTTTCAGGTTACATGTACTTCAGGTTACAGACTCCGCTAACCCAGAAATAGTGCTTCAGGTTAAGAACTTTGCTTCAGGATGAGAACAGAAGTCGTGCTTCGGTAGTGCGGCGGCAGCAGGAGGCCCCATTAGCTAAAGTGGTGCTTCAGGTTAAGAACAGTTTCAGGTTAAGAACAGACCTCCAGAACGAATTAAGTACTTAACCCAAGGTACCACTGTATATGTAGAGGCAATGTATTTGAAAACCTTATGAAAACCCCAGATTATGACACTCTGTGCAGCACACAAGTGCATCTGTTCTGTTATTTAGTCACGTCTGACACCTGCTTTATTAGATTTAATAACATATCCTCTAATATTATTTGCAGCATAGCCCATCCATTCTATTCACTACTTATTTTTGTGTATGTGTTTGGGGATGGAAGGAACTGTGTGTGCGTCTATATATATAAAGAAATATCCTTTGGAAGCACTACTGTGACAAATCCATTACATGGCACAGAAATAATCAGCATGGTGCTGAATGCTGACTGAGAGCTGAAGGTCCAAATAAACACTGTGCCAGACATCAATGGGACATAGTTTTTCAACTGAAAAAAACAACACCCTGCACTTCCACTGCACACTACAAAGAAGAAAAGAAAAGTTCAGATCGAGGGACAGAAGCTTCTGTGCAGCTGTTTGTTTCTACCCTTTTGACCTTCTGTTTTTCCCTCTTTCAAATACACTTGGAAAAAATACCTAAGAGTGGAGGGGGGGAAACACCCCTGCACAAACAACAGATTTGCATTGTTTAGATAGTCTATATGTTTGGCTTGCAACAGAAGCCTCTTTTAGTTTGCAAATTTTCAGCCTGCTTGCTCAATAGCTAATGAAGATGCTGCCATCATTAACAGGATCTGCACTTACTTTGAAGTAAGAGATAAATATGTTTACTCTTTGAATTCCAACCTGCAAGTACAACGGAAAGCATTTTCAGAACCCAAAGACAGACCTTTTTTATTTTTTATTTTTTAGAAAATAGATTAGTCTATATAAAGGTTTCCCTTCTTTGTACACAACTTTTTTTCTGTCTTTCTTCCAAGTATATTAATAGATTTCTGTGCTGTGGTCTGGTTTATACTACTTGTACCTGCAGATGGAGCTCATGTAACAAAACACTCCCTCCTCATAGAAATCTGAATCTCAGGGAGAATGATTCAAGCCTAGTTTGTGGAGTTTCTTTGGTTCTGGGCTACAACACCTCTCATCCCATCACCCTCAGGCAGTGTAATCGTATTGGCTGGAACTGATGGGATTTGTAGTCCAAAACATCTAGATGGCACCAGCAAGTAAAGGTTTATTAAATTGTGTGACCCCTCTATGCCTCCCCATTCTGAAATGGTGTAACCTGGTTGCAGATTTACCACTTAAAAATTTGGCCTAATACAGCCATACCATTAGAATTAAAAAGAAAAGAAACTGTTGGTTTAAGAAATGGTCCCATGAAGTAAGCTGCTGAAGGGTTACATGGTATTCAAAACATTTAAATTAGTCTGCATTTCCCAGAAACTGAATTCTGACCAGTACCACACATGAAGTTGCTTTATGTAATCTTCAGATTTTAGGCTGCTCTAAATAAGGCTGATCTAAATGTAATATGACCAAGTCAGGAGTTGCAAGGAAATAAGATCACTGTGGCAGGGACTAGAAGCTGTTTTATCAGATCCATGAAGTGTTGCCTTCAATTTGCAGCAGGTGTGTGTGTACACATATATGCAAAACAAACAAAAAACAAAAAGATCTGGTATGAAAGAACTAAAATGAAATCTCTAAACAAATCCTCATTTCTCTGGCTCATTTTAAAATGGCTTTTTATTTGGAATGCCGGTTGCAGTCTTCCTGAGGAAAAAAAGTTTGGGTGATTGGAGTGGAATCATCTCCATAGTAGATGGAGACTGACATAATTAGTATACAAACAAGAAAGCAATTGGCAACTTACAGCATCTTAAATCATATGTCTGTCTTTCATTTATATAGTTTTCCTTGTGTGTCTGAATGTTGTTATTAGTGAATTAATTAAGGCCAATTGCTCCCCCAAGTAGATCTGGGACTGCCTGTTTCATGCTGTGATTTGTTCCATATTCATTTTGTTGCAGTTGTTTAGTCACACTGTAACTGAGTGGAATTGTTTTCTGTTATAATGTATTGTGTGAGCCTTGTGCATAAGGTCTCTGAATGTACAAATGAATGTGCCAACAGGGGTCAGGCTTGCACTAGCTGGAACTGCCCCTGCTGTCCACATGTTCAAGATTCTCTTTTCACAGAGGCCTATGGGTTATACTGCTGAACTCACACAGGTACCCTATGTACTATCTAGCCTGCAAAAACTGGCAGCACGGAACACAAGTTAAAAAAGTGCTCACAATATTTATTATTCACCACTGACATCCTTGTGAGATAGCTAGTGCACTCCTATTTTACATAAGAAAGAATAAAACTGGGAAATTATGGCTTTCCTATCCATTGTTGTGGTATGAATCAAGTTCTCTTGAGTTCCAGGGCAACCCTGTAGCTTCTGGTGAGCACCAACTTTCTTCTTCATTATTAACAACTTGTTCAGGCAGATCCTTTTGATATTGCTCAGTGGTAGATCTGCTATTTCCAGAGAAGACTTAGAAGCCTCAGAAAGCTGCCACCAGTCCATATAATCACTATTGAGCTAGTTGGACCAGTGGTCTGACTTTGTAGTAGGCAACTTCCTATATTGGGATTCTTTATCTGGACATTTCCTGCTGCATTCCTAGACCAAACTTCCTAATTCTCATGTTACTCTCCCCACCTTTCAGTTGTGCATCATTGCCCTATCTTAGCTATACTTAGCTTCAACGGGCTTGGCCTTTTTATGTTCCATCTTTGGCCATTCTTTGACTGAGAGTGCTATTACTCCTTCAACAGAACAGGTCTGCCCCACTTATCCTTCAGCTTCCAGTCTTCTGGCCTCAGCTTCTGATTCATGGCAGTTCATGGCTGACTGTGAAAATTGGACTTTTACCTGCTTTTTAGTATTATGAAATATAACTTGAAATTGGGGAAAAGTTCAACGTTTTTGAACAAATGTACCAGAACAGCTTCTTTGAGGAAAAAGAAATCTAAAAGAATCCCTAGACCTAGAGGTATTAACAGACAATAAGGAGCAAGGCACAATGTCAGACTTAAGAGGAAACATATTTTATATTAATTCATAAGACTTAAAAAAGGATTACAAGGTAAATAAGGAAATCAATGAACTAAAAATGAACTGATTGCCTAAGTAACAAAATATGGTGGTTTATATAAACGTCTCTGAAAATGGAATATTGCAGTTATCTATATATTATCCTAGGGACTTGATCCAATCAGGCCTTCACTTACCTAGCAAGCTCAGCTTCTTTAAGTTGTTAACATCAATATAGATTCTTGTAATATATTCAAGCATGTTAGGCAAACATGAATATTCCAACAATGATGTTGTACATTTATTAATTGCCAAAAATGTTATCCTTGTATCAGTCAAATTGCTATCTTTATCATATAATTTGAAGTGCCACACATTGTAATCTAGTCATCCTCCTGCTCTGCTCTACTGTCCTGTCCTTTTCTACAGAAATCTGGTGGGAGATATATCTCTACAGTTCTCTGGATTGCATTTTGCTGAAAAGAAATCAAATTTGTTATCCAGATCTGGCACTAAGAATTTGGAGAATGGTTGTCTAATATCATATCTATGACGTTTGATGTCCACAGCAGATTGTGGGCTTTTGTATCTCACAATCTGTTCAAATGGTAATAAATACACTTTGATACAATCCCCAGATATTGCCAACATGAGCAATCCAAATCACTTCTTTGTTCCATGTCCATCCAGTTGAAAATCCTTTCTCAGGAGGGAGAAAGTGTTAACATTTTGTATAAAGTCAAGTTTAACTTTTTATGAAATCTCTTCCTCGAAGCCATCAAGTATAACCTTAATTAGGCTTAATGTTTGCTTGTTGTGTAAGTAACTAGACTAGTGATAATTAGCAGTTTAGGTAACATAAGGATGGGTTATATTGTTATATTGAGGTTGCTGTCTGGTTATTGTGTCTATCATATTTTGGTTTATCTTGTTGCCCAATTAGAATTGGAGATGTGACAAAAATAATGTTAGTGTTTCTTTAATGGCTGTGGATGGTCTCCTGATGTAGGGGTGAGGTCGAAATTGAGTGCTTGGCATGTTGTGTGAAAAACATTTTTTGAAGTTAGAATGGGTAGTGAAAGGAAAAAAACAAAAGCTGGGAGTTGACTGAAATGTTCGTAAAATAACAGGGTATCTTTCTAGGGATCTGATGTGGACTAGCTGATCTACTGCCTTGTAGAATGCCACCGAGAGCCAGCGTGGTGTTGTGGTTAAGAGAGGTGGATTCATAATCTGGTGAACCGGGTTCACGTCCCTGCTCCTCCACATCCAGCTGCTGGGTAACCTTGGGCTAGTTACACTTCTCTGAAGTCTCACTCAGTCTCACTCACCTCACAGAGTATTTGTTGTATGTGTGTGCGTGGGGGGGGGGAGATTGTTAGCCGCTTTTAGACTCCTTAAGGGGAGTGAAAGGCGGAATATCAAGTCCAAGCTATTCTTCTTCAATGAGGACTAGCTTGCCACACAAACCCTCCCTTCATGATGTGGGCTTTGTTATACCCAGCAGTATTTCCACAGGTTGTAGCAAGCATTGGGCTTCAAACTGGAGTGTTCAGGGTGGGTCAGGACAGAGCCAAAAAAGAATCTGATGAATCCAAAGCTTCTCCATTCCCTTCAAAATGGAACAGGGACAAGAAGTTTAGCAAAACTCCCACCACCACTTTCTGCCCTAGCCCAGGAGGTTGTACATCTTTGTCTATGTACCTTATTCAGTATTCAACACCTTTTAACACATTTTCCTAACCATCAAATTCTCATTTTTAAAGTGAATTTGTTGTGCCAGAGTGCTTTAAGTCTTCTTAGAAGAAAAACAATGAAGACTCTTGTGCCAACTTGAACAAATGAACAAATTTGTGTTAGCATAAGCTTTTATTGACAGGTAAAATCATCAGGCTAATTACAGAAATAACTAAGTAGGTGGAAAAGGCAGCTTAAAATAAAATGAGGGAGAAGAAAAGGAAGGCAAAAGACCTGTGAAATTATCACACACCTCTTAATATATATGGCTTTTTACAACATAAAAAGAATAAAGAATTCAAATCTAGATCTAAGCTTTATATAATGTAGATATTTTCAATGAAGTTTTGACCGCAGCATAAGCTACAAAACTGTTTTGTTCCAAACCAAGTTAAAGACCACAACCTAGCTGTTAGTTGTGCTTATTTACCTTTAGTTTCAATGGAGTCCATATATGACCAGGGGCGTAGCTAGCTGCTCCGGCACCCAGAGCGGCGGGGGCGGGGCAAGCCACACACAGGGGCACCATGGTGATCCACCCAGGGGGCACTGTGGCGAGCTGTCCACGGTGTCCGCCTGGTGGATGCCAGCCCCACACTGCTGTTTCATGCAGCACGGGGCCCTGAGCCACTATGTCACTCCCAGGAGAGACGTGTGGCTAGGGTGTGCTGCAGGCCAGGCCCTGTGGTAAGTGCTGCCCCCAGGGTGTGCCATTTTGTCACCCCCACAGGGATGACACCTGAGGTGGATCACCCCCCTTCCTATGCCCCTGTATATAAAACAGTTCAGTTTTGACCTAAGCATGCAGTATGGGTGATAGTATTCAAATCAGCACAGTTAGAATCAGGCATAAGTATTCTCTCTCTTACCATTCCTACCCTGCATCAGAAACCATCCTTGTTTTAGAGGCCACTTTCCAGTAGCTCTGAACACCAATACCAAATTGCTAACTGAATATAATTAGCCTTTAATTAGAACCAGTTTTACTTTCACCTTGGAAATCACTGCAGTTTCCAGTCCATCCAATTAAGAGAATCTGATTCATCCCCCACCTGTGGACATTGAATAGAGATATTTTAGCACATTAGATAATGGATTAACTCTTTTTTTATATATAATATTTTTTATTAAGTTTATGAAATACAGAAAAAAAAAAAGTTACAAATTTCCGTGTTCTTTTTTCCCAGCAAGTCTAGTGGACTTCCCCGCATCCTCCAAACCCTGCATTCTCTGTGATACAGAACATCAGCAATTTGTTAACTTGTTTCAATACTTATTGTATCCTTCATTTTATCATGTTACCTAATTTCAAAGATGTTATAACCCAAATCTTATACATTTTCGTTTAAACACAATAAAGTTATTTCATTATTCTACCTCTGACTTCTTGTACCTTAATTTCCATTTCATTAATTTACAATTGCTGAAGCTAGAGTTTCCTAGAGGGTGCATTTTTTAACATTCGTACAGCTTATAATGTTTTTTCAAATAGTCCTTAATTTTTTTCCAGTCCTCCTCAATTGTTTCTTCTCCCAAGTCTCGGATTCTGCCAGTCATTTCGGCCAGTTCCATGTAGTCCATCAACTGCGTGTGCCATTCCTCCAGCATGGGTAGATCTTGTGTCTTCCAATGTTTTGCAATCAGGATCCTTGCTGCTGTAGTGGCATACATAAAAAAAGTTCTATCTTTCTTAAACACTCTCTGGTCCACCATGCCCAGAAGAAAGGCCTCCGGTTTCTTAGGTAAGGTAAATCTAAGTACCTTTTTTAGTTCATTATGAATCATCTCCCAAAAGGCCTTCACTTTCGGGCAAGTCCACCAGAGGTGAAAGAATGTCCCTTCCGCCTCTACATTTCCAACATTTATTATCAGACAGGTGATATATCTTAGC
Organism: Podarcis gaigeae; assembly: GCF_964106915.1. Lineage (NCBI taxonomy): Eukaryota > Metazoa > Chordata > Lepidosauria > Squamata > Lacertidae > Podarcis > Podarcis gaigeae. Next base: position 46,558,536 of record NC_139685.1, on the reverse strand, counting down.
AAGCTTGACTGGGGTCATGTACCACCGGTATACCATTTTCATAATGTTTTCCTTCAAGGCACTGCATGCCGTAAATTTCATTCCGGTGTTCCATAACCTTTCCCAGTCTTCAAACATAATGTTATGCCCCAAATCCTGCGCCCATTTTATCATGGCGGATTTGACTGTCTCATCCTGAGTATTCCATTTAAGCAGCAAGTTATACATTCTCGAAAGTAGTTTATTTTTTGGCTCTAACAGTTCTGTCTCTAGTTTCGATTTTTCCACCTGGAATCCAACCTTCTTGTCCACTTTAAAAACCTCCTGAATTTGTGCATAGTGCAACCAATCTCGCACCTTGTTTTTTAGTTTTTCCAAGCTCTGCAACCTCCAATTGTCTCCAATTTTTTTCAATTATTTCCCAATATTTAGGCCAGTAGGCCTCCATGTTAAGTCTCTTACGTGCCTTGGCCTCCACCGGTGAGAGCCACCTCGGAGTCTTACTCTCCAATAAGTCTTTATATTTTGTCCAGACCATCAAAATTGCTCTTCTGACAATGTGGTTTTTAAACAATTTGTGCACTTTAACCTTGTCATACCACAAATATGCATGCCACCCAAAAGCATTATCAAACCCTTCCAGATCTAGGACATCAGTGTTCTCCAATAAGATCCAATCTTTCAACCAGCAGAAGGCTGCAGATTCATAATATAACCTCAAGTCTGGCAGGGCAAATCCCCCTCTTTCTTTCGCATCAGTTAATATTTTAAACTTTATTCGGGCCTTTTTGCCCTGCCAAACAAACTTGGAAATATCCTTCTGCCACTTTCCAAAACATTCCACCTTGTCCACGATCTGTAGGGCCTGAAACAAAAATAACATTTTCGGCAATACATTCATCTTTATAGCTGCTATTCGGCCCAACAAGGAAAGTTTCAATCTTGACCATGTTTCCAAATCTCTTTTGATTTCTGACCAGCATTTCTCGTAATTATCTTTAAACAAATTCAAATTTTTGGAGGTCAGATACACCCCTAGGTATTTTACTTTTTTAACCACATTTAGTTCTGTTTCTTTCAGGAACTCATCTGTTTCTGTAGTTGTCAAATTTTTTGCTAGAACCTTAGTTTTTTGCTTGTTCAGCTTAAATCCCGCCACCCGACCAAAGTCAGAAATTAATTCTAACACTCTTTTAGTACTAGAGACTGGCTCCTGTAATGTTAATACCAAGTCATCTGCAAATGCTTTCAATTTATATTGTTTCACTCCGACCTCAATTCCTTGTACCGACCGGTCCTTTCTAATCATGTTCAATAGCACCTCCAGAACTGAAATAAACAGTAGGGGGGATAGGGGGCACCCCTGCCGTGTCCCTTTTTCAATTTTAAACTCCTCTGTCACCACATTGTTTACTATCAATTTAGCTTTTTGTTCTGAATATATTGCTTCTATTCCATTTTCAAACCCCCGCCCCACTCCCATCCCTTCCAAATTTTTCTTCATAAACATCCAAGAGATATTGTCAAAGGCTTTCTCCGCATCAATAAAGATTAAAACCGCTCTAGTGTTAAGATTTGTTTGTAGAAGTTCCAAAATGTCAATAATGTTTCTTGTGTTGTCAAACAAATGCCTACCGGGGAGAAAGCCGGCCTGGTCCTTATGTATCACTTCATTAAGTACTTTTTTAAACCTACTTGCCAAAATGTCCGCAAAAATTTTATAATCCACATTTAGGAGTGAGATGGGGCGGTAGTTCTTAAGCTGGGTCTTTTCAGTTTCTAGTTTAGGTATCAATGTGATTAAAGCTTCTTTCCACGTTTCCGGTGCCTTCCTCCGCTCCATAATCTGGTTGCAGACCTCCAACAGAGGTTGTATCAAATAGTCTTTCAAAACCTTATAATATTTGGAGGTAAGTCCATCGGGGCCTGGAGATTTGCCTAATTGAAGGTTCTGAATAGCACTTTCAATTTCTTGCTGTGTGATATTACTATTCAGGGTTGTTCTCATTTCCTGAGGTATTTTTTGTAATCCATTAGTTTTGAGGAATTGATCCACCTCCGAATCTTTCTGCGGCCCTTGTAAATAAAGTTCTTTGAAATATCTCTGGAAGCACTTTCTAATTTCCTCGGGTTTCTGAACCATTCTCCCTTCAATCTCTAGATTTGTAACTGTATTAAGTTTTTGTCTCTTTTTCAACTGCCATGCTAGCAGTTTCCCACACTTGTTTGCTGATTCAAAAGATCTTTGTTTCATTTGTTTAATTTTCCATTCCACCTCTTGATTTATCAATTTCAAATATTGTGCTTGGAAAAATTTCACTTCTCTCAGCACTTCCTTCGACTTGGGCCTAGATCTTAATTTTTTCTCTCCATCTCTTATTTTTTTCCAATATCTTCTCCTTCTTTTCATTCCAGAACTTTTTTTTAATCGTGTTTTGTTGTATTAGAAACCCTCTCATAACTGCTTTACTTGCGTCCCAGATTGTTCTTTTTTCCACAGTGGTATTTAAGTTTATCTCAAAATAGTCCTTTAAAGTTTTTTGGGCCTTCTTAACAATCTTCTCGTCCCTTAGTAAGGTGTCATTCATTTTCCATCTAAAGGATCCGGTTGTGTTTAGTCTCAGTTCCACTTTCAGGGCATTATGGTCGGAGCAGGTTTTTGGGCAGATTTCCACCTTTCTAGTCTTGGGTGCCAGTCCTCTAGTTACCCACATTTGGTCGATTCGTGTCCATGTCAGATGAGCTTCAGAAAAGAAAGTTCCTTCTTTTCCTAGGGGGTTCTTAACCCTCCATATGTCAATTAAGTCCATATTGCCAGTCATTTCAAAAAAAGTTTTAGGTAGTCTGCCATCTTTCGTTATGTTAGCACTTTGCGACTTATCCATATTTACAGACACAACCCCATTCATATCGCCCAACATAATGATGTTGTTATAGTCTAAATAGTCCAGCATAATCTCGTGCAGCTTCCTGAAGAATTCCGATTTTCCTTCATTTGGGGCATATATTCCTAATATCAAAAATTTTTCTCCTTGTGTCTGGATTTCAATCGCCAAAATTCTGCCATGTTCATCTTTAAATAAAAATTTCGGTGACAGGCTCTCCTTTGCATATATCACCACTCCTCTTTTCTTGACTTTATCCGAAGAAATAAATTCTTGGCCTAATCTTTTGTTAATTAGCACTTTTCTGTGGAGCCTTGTCACATGAGTTTCTTGCAAGCAAATAATGTCCAATTGTTCTTTTTTCAAAATATGAAATACTTTTCTTCTTTTTTCCGGAGAATTTCCGCCATTTATATTCCAACTAAGAAGCTGCAGAGACATCCTGGTCTAATTAGTGGGTCCTACAGTGGGGTGTCTAGGTTTCCCTCCGATCCCGGAGGTGGTAGTGCTGGTCCAGATCCAGACGGTGTAGGTTTTGGTGATGGTCCCGGTGGTGGAGGTGGCCAAGAAGCTGCAGCTCCTTTCTGGAGGTCCTCCTCGTGGTCGTGTAGGAACTTCTGCTGGTCCTCAGGTGTTTTAATTCTTACTTTCCTTCCTTTGTAAGTAAATGATAGTCCTTGCGGAAACTCCCACCTATAAGGGATTGCGTTGTGTCTCAGCAATTTGGTCAGGTCTATATAGGTGGTCCTAAGATCCAAAAGATGTTTGGGTATATCTCTATAAATTTCAACCTTTTTACCTTCTATCTCCAAAGATTTTTTAAAATGTAGGCCTAGTATCTTGTCTCTTTCCTCTCTTGATCTCAAAATAACCAAACAGTCTCTGGACTTATCTTTCTTTATCGATCTTCCCAATCTAAAAGCCGTCACAATTTTAAAATCCTTGTCTTCCTCAATTCCCCAGAATTTGGAGAACAAAAGTGTCAAAAATCCCTCTAGATTTCCTACCTCCAATTCTGGGATGGCCCTTAACCTAAGATTATTTTCCTTACTTTTCAGTTCAACCAATGACAGGTAGGCTTGTTGTTCCCCTACCTGTCTTTTCAGAGGCCTTACTTCCCCCTTGATCTCATCAACCTTTTTGTTCGCCTGTTCTGCTTTTTGGCTGGCTTCCACAGCTAGTTTATAATTTTCAGCCGTAGCTCCTTGCAGTTTCTCAATTGCCTGGGTATGCTGGGAAACCTGATCAGATAATTTACTAATAGAGGATGTAGCTTGATCAATTTTTGATGATTGATTGTCCACTTTTTGATTTAAAATTGCCAGTTGTTCCAAAATTTGTTTCAGGACTGTTTCAGATCCTCCAGTTGCCATGTCTTCTGCAGCAGGCTGTTCAACTTCCACCTCCTGTGCTGTCAGCACAGTTGGGACAGATGATCTACGTTGATGAGTTAAGGTTGTTTGAACAAGTTGACCAATTTCTTTTCTTTTTCTTTAGCTTTGGCTGCTCTTGTTCTCCCTGAGCTGCTCATTCCACACCTGCCTCTGTTCAAGGTCAAATTGTCTTTTATTCCATGAGAAAGACAAATCCAGAGTGTAAACAATTAAATCACAGAAAGTCTCAATAAAATACAGTTCCCAGGCCTCTATATCTCCACAATCCTCTAGGGGGGGTGTTTCAAAGTTTCAAGGAAGGAGAGAACTCTTTTCCGCCATTGAAGTTCCTATATTCCCCATATTAAGTCTTTGTAATTCCAGAGCACAAAGGGAAGGTTCCCCAGGCTTTCTATTTCTTGAAAAAGGGCCACAAGGTGTCAAGAAGGGTCCCAGCAACAATGTTTAAACGTTAGTATCTCAGTCTATGTAACAGTTTAAACTCCAGCAACAGTATTGGCAGTCTGACAGTTCTCTTTTACGCGCTGACAGTCCGACAACTGGGTTGTCCCTTTTAACTCCGCATAGCTCAAAAATAGGAAGAAAGTTCCAAGAATAGAGTCCACAAGTTTTACTAAGATTTCCCTCTTGTCTTTTCAATACAAAGTCTATCAATGCACCTTTGTTCTGCTTTTACGATCCCTTTTGAACGCTTCAGCACACTTCTAAGCCGTTGCTTTGATCTAGTTAGCAAGATCGGGAGACGGACTTCCTGTTACTCGCCTCCCGTTTTCAGCCAAATTCCACAAATTTAGTCCAATATTTAGTACCCCTTACTCACGGGTATGTTACAGCCAATTCCGGTGTTTTCAAGAAGAAAGGTCAGCGCTCATCGGCAGCAGCAGAGCGGCTTTGCTTCCACGAAAAGAGCGATGAACTCACAGCGCCGCTCCCCCTTTCACGTTCTGGAGCCCCTTCCGAGGTTCCTTCTTCGTTTCTGGGGGGGCTTTTGGCGCCCGCCGAGTCCCACGGCCACAGGCTCGCTCTGCCTGTGGTTTTTCTTAGTGGGTCTCCGCTTTGCCGCAGCGGACGACCCTTTTTCGCGGAGCCCCTCTTCACAAAGTAAAGAGGACCGCCATTGCCGTTTTGCGCCGCCTCCGGAAGTCTAGATAATGGATTAACTCTTGAGGCACCAAACTAGATAATCACTCAGCTTCTGATGTTGTTGTTTAGTCGTTTAGTCATGTCCGACTCTTCGTGACCCCATGGACCAGAGCACGCCAGGCACTCCTGTCTTCCACTGCCTCCCGTAGTACCTAATAAACGGACCCTGAACTCACCTGCTTCTCCAACTATTAAGGATACAAAGGGATTGCTGCCAGGAGGACTTCAAACCCTATTGTAAGGTTTGCTAGGGTGAGGTGGGGAGAATAATGTCCATCATCACATATTAAAATAGAGAATATTTCATATGTATTCAAAACTCACACAACTTTAACTCTGCTAAGACTGCAATCTAGTATAAACACCAACCTGGGAAGAAGTACCATCTGCAATGGTTTGTGAATTGTCAATCTGCAATGTTTGTGAATTAAAACAGGTAACAACAGACACACTTTTACTAACAGAGCAATTTTGTGTAGGTTTACTTAGAAGTATGATTTCAGTGGTTCTTACTCTTGTGTAAGCATGCAAAGAATATCATTTAATTTCCATGAGTTCTTACAGATTGATTCTCATTATTGCTTATTAATTTGGACTAAAGATAAGCTGGGGCAGAAATGAAAGTTGCTGGAACATGGTGGGTCAGTGAGCTATCTGCTCAAATTGCTGGTTGTGGTCAGGCAAGCCACTATTCTTATAAGCTTCCTGCTCCCCACCCTCTCCAAGGTGTGACGATGTAATGCATGCTACACACTTTGAATACTGCACATGTGTCATTCTGTCAGTTCTTTGGAAGATTAAAGAACAAGACAGAAATGTGCAAAACAAATGCATAATTGTGTTTAATGGTATACCCCAAATTAATACTTTCTAGATATAAAGCAAATAATTACACTTCTTATTCTTTCTCCCTGACTATCTCACAAATCCTACTCCAAACTCCTACATCTTTCCCCCATCTCCCCTGAACTTTCTTGCTGCTTCATCAGTGGAAGAAGGTCCACTGCTTCACCCTTTCCACTCTGAGCCATAGCATGAAGTTATGACTTTGTAACAGATATGGAGAACTGAGCTATTTACTTTTATGAGCATGGCTCACGTCTGTAATTAGCACTGGGGAAACTACATTTCCCAGCATTCCTGTGACACCAGGACCACAGACTTTAACATGGTGTGTCAGGGGTTAGAAAGGGAAGGGATAGGAAGATGGAGATCTTCTTTCCTTCCTTTATTTAATCAATTCAGCCAGAGCAGGTGACAGAAGCTTGGAGAAGGGGAGAGAGGGAGGTTGGTAAATGAAAAGGGGATTTGGGACTCACCAGGGGTATTGATGCACTCTCAATGACATAACCAGGGACACAGCAGGTCCAAATTACGCTCAGAATAAACTAAGCAATTTTCTGAGTAATTTATTCTGAGCCCAGTTGTCTCCCTGTGCATAACTACTCGTTTCACAAAGCTTTGTTTTTCCCTTTTTGTATTCCACCCTTCTTCCATGGGGTTTGGTGACACTGAGCATATATAATGTTAACCAATTTGTTTTTTATTTTTTTATTTTTTTGTGGATGTGAAAACAAAAAGCAAATCCTGCCAAGTTCATTTGGGCTAAGCACACTTTTAAAACAGATTTAATATTTTATAAGGTGAAAAGCTTCCTGATGAGCTTCAGTGGTTACTTTTTGCTTCTAGAGGGATCCTACCAATTTTAATGCACCTGCTTAAAATGTAAAACTGTATTGTATCCTCATTCTGTTGCTTTAAGCACCTTGGGGCTTTCAAATAAGGAAACCTGATGGAGGCAATCTCTTTGTGTTGCATTAATATTTTGCAAAACATGCACCAGCATATATTTTTTACATGACTAATTCCAAAGGTGCAATTAGAATCAGTAGATTATGTAATTTTTTTTAAAAAAAATGATACAATGAATCCACATAATTGGCAGTAAAGACCCAAAGTGACCATTAAGAGTAAATGTATTCATTATTTTATAGTGCACAGTATATACAAATATCACAAACTATGCAACTCATACAGATTTTCTTTAAGAGACATCAAAGATAGAAAGAGGGGCATGAGATTGTGGTGAGGTCAGTGCAGTACAAACATGCCAGCAGAAGACCTGAGGCATTTGCACCATGCTGGCCTTGTTGTCACCTCTCCTTTCCACCCTAGTATGCTGCAGTGCACCAGGGACGTGGGTGGCGCTGTGGTCTAAACTACTGAGCCTCTTGGGCTTGCTGATCAGAAGGTTGGTGGTTTGAATCCCCACAACAGGGTGAGCTCCCATTGCTCGGTCCCAGCTCCTGCCAACCTGGCAGTTCGAAAGCACACCAGTGCAAGTAGATAAATAGGTACCACTCTGGCAAGAAGGTAAATGGTGTTTTCATGCGCTGCTCAGGTTTCAGTGTTCCATTGTGCCAGAAGTGGCTTAGTCATGCTGGCCACATGACCTGGAAAAACTGTCTGTGGACAAACGCCGGCTCCCTCAGCCAGTAAAGCAAGATGAGTGCTGCAATCCCAGAGTTGTCTGTGACTAGACTTAACTGTCAGGGGTCCTTTACCTTTACCTTTTTATGCTGCAGTACACAGGCCAAAGGGACAATAGGTGACTAGTGCAGCCCCAGCACACTGTCTGCTACTGGTTGTTAGACTAGATCTGCTGTCACCCATGACCACTGGCCATGCTGGCTGGAGAAATGGGAGCTGTAGTTCAACATCATCTGGACAGCATCATGTTGGCTACCTCTGTTTTATATCCAAGAGCACATTTTCAAAGAGGGCAAATTTGCTTACGCCATTGAGTAACCATCTTAGATTGGAACGACAGTAATGTGTGCTGGCAAAGTTATTTATATCCATGAAAATGTGAAGTATTCCATTGAGAAAGCTAAGTTAACATTCAGAAATGTTTTTCCCTCCCCTAAACTAGCATGTTCACTGGTAACTGACAGTCGTGGTGAAGCACCTGCCACAAATCGATGCCAGTGGGTTGGCAAAGTGGGGGGTACAGTGAGAATTTTCTATAAAAATTATAAAGATGGATTTGAAATGCAGGCTTTTCTGGGAGTTGAAAAATCAAGTCCTGTGATGTGCTGTGCTGGGATGTTACTTCACAGGTCACAAGAAATACAAGATACAAGTGTTCATAAATAAACATATTATTGAAAACATCCAGGTCAACAGGAGAGAAAAACAGGAATATGACTTCTTTCCCATTGCATATTTATGTAAAAAGCATCTGAGAATTGGACTTCAAAAACTGAGCTAGCTTAGCAAAGAATTGTCACATTGAACCCATAAATATTTCTATGTATTTGTGATGTAACACAGAGGAGATTGCACTAGTTTAGCCTAGCTACAGAATCATATCTGTGCTGCTTGTTCATTGCACACACACACACACACACACACACACACACCATGTAGTTGGGCCTGGTAGAAATAAAATGCCTAGTATTTAATATATTTAAATTCCTAACTTCTTTCTAGGAGATTAGAGCAGGAAACATAGGCTTATCTCAATCCCATGTCAAGCTCTCTTCCACTGTATGATTGGCATAAGGCTGCCCAGGACAGTGATCTTCATAGCTGAACATGGATATGAATATAGATGTTTTTCTTTGAGTAGACCATTTTTCTCTACTACATTGCAGTAACTTACAGTTTGGGTACTATAGTGGTCTCTCATTTTAAATGTCCTTAAATGGCAGCCCTGTGTTAACTTCTCCTGTTCAGTCAGAATTCCCCATGACTTTTTCCCATCTGGCCCTGTTCTGCAATTTGGGCTGCAGCCATGAGGTAAAGAAATGTAGGTGATTGTGGGCCTTTCTGCACTTGCCATTTATAGTGGTTTAGTTGCTGGAGGTTTAGTTGACTAGTATACATGACATTAACAGTAAAGAGTGGAGTTTGGGCTTTTCCATTGCATTAACCCTTTCCTTCTCTTCTGCCATCCTCACAGCTCTTAACTGCCACATGTTGCCCACACGCCACTTTCATAATTGACACATTCATTTTGCCATTTCTTGAATACTGCAAAATCTTTCATGACATAACAAATCATTTCATAATGAAATGATCTGTATGTGATGTTTGCAGAAATAATGACTGGTCAATGTTCCAGGATTATGAGACCCCTGAGAGAAAGTTCTTCACAGTATGTGATGGAAGAAGTGTTTATAGCTCATAAAAGTATTTAATCTAAGCTCCCTTTCCAAATAGGGATAAAGTAAACATGGGGTTGAACAACTCACAGCCCACATGATATGTGTGCAGTTATTACCCAAAACTTTGGATTGACTCATATGTGTACAGTGCTCATGACCTTGGGTCTAGAGGTTTTACATTCATCAAAGCTGGTCACCCAGAATCTAATAGTTATGACTGACAACTCATGTTGTAATGTATAATTTCCTGACAGTATAAATCTGTCATGGAGGTAAGTTCTTGTCTAAGAGGTTAATCCTCATCAGTAATTTTAAAAAAGGGAGGAAAATGGGATTCTTTTTGACAATTGTTCGACTTATCAAACAACCTTTGAAATATCAGAGATGTGGCATTAATGTTTCATTGTCACATTTCAGCTCAGTTTTCAATCTCCCCCCCCCCCCATTTTAACAGAGTTGAAATTTATTCTTGTGCAGGAAGTGTTCTAAGTCCTGGTGTTCCTTTCCCTCTGTGAAGGCACATTTGACAGTCTGCAGTAAACACATCATATTAAAAGCACGTTTTTATAGCTAGACAAAGCACACTCCTAATTCAATACTCTTGGATGGGAATCAAAAGAGTTACCTCCTCTGCAAAGGGATCAAGCACTTCTTTGACTTTAATGAGTCTAAAAGTTCAAGACTTCAGACAATAGATCAATTTGCTGATGCTTCCATCAAACTGGCTGTGAACACACAAACCTACAGAAGGCAATTTATCTTTTCATGCTTTCATCAAGTCCCTTTTACCTTGTTAACGCCAGGATTTCACAGATGTGGCCTGTGTTAAATTAAAATGTTCCACCCTTTAAATACAACACTAAGAACAGATTTTTAATTCAGAAATAGCAATTATAAAACTCTAATTTAACATAATTCTATTAAATTCACACCATTAACACTAGCTCTTAATACTGAAAGAGAGTGGTAATGGACATGTGTGTTCTGGTTTTGAACACAAAACATGTATCTGAAGGACAGACCAACAGAAATATGTGCATATAGTGGCTGGAGTCTAGATGCCTAGATTTATTTGGCTTGGATGTATGAAAATGCCTGCTTAAGCCTAAAGCTCACTGAACATGCCTTAGCTAGACATTATTATTTAAAGTTATATTGCAAAGTTATTATGAGTAGCAATGTTGCTGAAGTTTGTAAATCTGTTTTATCAGTTTGAGTCTCAGTGACTTGCAATGCTTGTCTCCAATCCAAGGAAAGCAATAGAGAGCCCAGAATTTGATTTGATTCCAGTGCAAGACGAAGAACTTTCCCTTCTTTTTGTTGTTGTTGTTGTTTAGTCGTTTAGTCGTGTCCAACTCTTCGTGACCCCATGGACCAGAGAACGTCAGGCACCTCTGTCTTCCACTGCTCCCGCAGTTTGGTCAAATTCATGCTGGTAACCTCAAAAACACTATCCAACCATCTCATCCTCTGCCGTCCCCTTCTCCTTGTGCCCTCCATCTTTCCCAACATCAGCCTCAGCTTCACAATCTGTCCTTCCAGTGAGCACTCAGGGTTGATTTCCTTCAGTATGGAGAGGTTTGATCTTCTTGCAGTCCATGGGACTCTCAAGAGTCTCCTCAATTCTTCGGCGATCAGCATCAATTCTTCGGCGATCAGCCTTCTTTATGGTCCAGCTCTCACTTCCATACATCACTACTGGGAAAACCATAGCTTTAACTATACGAACCTTTGTTGGCAAGGTGATGTCTCTACTTCTCAAGATGCAGTCTAGGCCTGTCATTGCCCTTCTCCCAAGAAGCAGGCGTCTTTTAATTTCGTGGCTGCTGTCACCATCTGCAGTGATCATTAAGCCCAAGAAAGTAAAATCTCTCACTACCTCCATTTCTTCCCCTTCTATTTGCCAGGAGGTGATGGGACCAGTGGCCATGATCTTCGTTTTTTTGATGTTGAGCTTCAGACCATATTTTGCGCTCTCCTCTTTCACCCTCATTAAAAGGTTCTTTAATTCCTCCTCACTTTCTGCCATCAAGGTTGTGTCATCTGCATATCTGAGGTTGTTGATATTTCTTCCGGCAATCTTAATTCCGGCTAGGGATTCATCCAGCCCAGCCTTTCGCATGATGAATTCTGCATATAAGTTAAGTAAGCAGGGAGACAAAATACAGCCTTGTCGTACTCCTTTCCCAATTTTGAACCAATCAGTTGTTCCATATCCAGTTCTAACTGTAGCTTCTTGTCCCACATAGAGATTTCTCAGGAGACAGATGAGGTGATCTGGCACTCCTATTTCTTTAAGAACTTGCCTTAGTTTGCCGTGGTCGACACAGTCAAAGGCTTTTGCATAGTCAATGAAGCAGAAGTAGATGTCTTTCTGGAACTCTCTAGCTTTCTCCATAATCCAGCGCATGTTTGCAATTTGGTCTCTGGTTCCTCTGCCTCTTCTAAATCCAGCTTGCACTTCTGGGAGTTCTCGGTCCACATACTGCTTGAGCCTTCCTTGTAGAATTTTAAGCATAACCTTGCTAGCGTGTGAAATGAGTGCAATTGTGTGGTAGTTGGAGCATTCTTTGGCACTGCCCTTCTTTGGGATTGGGATGTAGACTGATCTTCTCCAATCTTCTGGCCACTGCTGAGTTTTCCAAACTTGCTGGCATATTGAGTGTAGCACCTTAACAGCATCATCTTTTAAAATTTTAAATAGTTCAGCTGGAATACCATCACTTCCACTGGCCTTGTTATTTGCAGTGCTTTCTAAGGCCCATTTGACTTCACTTTCCAGGATGTCTGGCTCAAGGTCAGCAACCACACTACCTGGGGTATACGAGACATCCATTTCTTTCTGGTATAATTCCTCTGTGTATTCTTGCCACCTCTTCTTGATGTCTTCTGCTTCTGTTAGGTCCTTTCCACTTTTGTCCTTTATTATGGAAATCTTTGTACGAAATGTTCCTTTCATATCTCCAATTTTCTTGAACAGATCTCTGGTTCTTCCCATTCTATTGCTTTCCTCTATTTCTTTGCATTGCTTGTTTAAGAAGGTCTTCTTGTCTCTCCTTGCTATTCTTTGGAAATCTGCATTCAATTTCCTGTATCTTTCACCATCTCCCTCGCATTTTGCTTGCCTTCTCTCCCCCGCTATTTGTAAGGCCTCATTGGACAGCCACTTTGCTTTCTTGCATTTCCTTTTCATTGGGATGGTTTTCGTTGCTGCCTTCTGTATAATGTTACGAGCCTCCATCCATAGTTCTTCAGGCACTCTGTCCACCAAATCTAAATCCTTAAACCTGTTCCTCACTTCCACTGTGTATTCATAAGGGATTTGACTTAGATTGTATCTTACCGGCCCAGTGGTTTTTCCTACTTTCTTCAGTTTAAGCTTGAATTTTGCTATAAGAAGCTGATGATCTGAGCCACAGTCAGCTCCAGGTCTTGTTTTTGCTGACTGTATAGAGCTTCTACTGGGAAGAGCGGAGGGCAAGTACAAGTAGATCCAGAGCTGATGAAGCGGCTGGGCCAAAGCCGAAAGCCCTTCCTTCTACCACCAGCTAATTGACGTACCACTAATTGACATTCCATCATTGCCCTCCTACTTACATCTTTCCGCCTGCCTCTTACCTGGCTGTGGCAGAGATGGTAGGTAGGTCTTCCACCTTTCAGGGAATGTAGGCCATGTTTCTCCTTTGCTTGATAAATATTTATTCCAGTGTGCCTGATACCTGTCAGGTGTCATAGAAAACTCCTTTAGGAATGATCGCTGGGTTGTGGAGCACACTTCCACCTGCGGGCAGCCTCAGATGTCTGCACGCATGACCTTGGGGTGCAGAGCACACTCCCCCTCACAGATAAAGCCACAGCTGTCTGAACATCTTGCCCTCTGTCTAATCTTTTGCGATCTCAGTAGTCTGCCGTGTCCTGTCTGTGACCTTTGTCTCTGAGACCTTTGTCTCCTTCATCATACACTGTGCAAGGGGAAAATGATGCAGTGGAAACAGGTGCCAAAATAACTTTGTACCACCCCACGATCTCAGGATTGGAAGATGTGTAAAGGTCACAGTCCAAAATGTATCTGACTAGTTTTGCATATTGTGCCAATAAAAGGAGCCTCCACGGAGCTAGCTGGCAGCTTGCTTGTAGCTTGCCTGTGCACAGCTCACCTGCATTACCAACTCCTGCCTCATGTCCTTCACTTAAAACTCCCATTTCTGAAGTTGTCTGGGTTACTGCTTTAGCAGCAGTACACATGCCTGGGTGGAGAAGCCAACCTACCTTTCACCTCTGATGATGTCAGAGCCAATTTATCCAGCTAAGGAGGTGGGGGAAAATATATGCCACTACTAACACCACAGCAGCATCACAGCAATTGAGGTGTTGTGGGATGGAGGCTGAGGCTCACAGGTAAATCTGATGAGGGATGGTGGTCATTTGTTGGGAGATAGATTTAAGCCACAAAGTGATCTTGAGATCATTATTAGGAAGTCTGGTGGGGTTTGTGCACTATATCCCAAATAGCTCAGTTTGCTTAGCCCAATTTCAAATTGAACACAAGAGATGCTGCATGTAATTAATTGTAATATTAAATTGCTGTGATGGGTTCCTTGGAGAGGAAGGGCAGGGTGTAAATGTAAATCTACTGCTGCTGTTATTTAAGCTGGCCACGTTCCTGAACTCAGTGATCCTGCTGCAGCGCTAGATTTGTTCAAGACAGTTAAAACAGTTGGGCTTATATACATCTAACATAACTGCATAGACCTAGTCTCTGTCTCAATATGTATGCATACTGTAGAGGAAATATCTAACCTTTACATTATTGTTTATTTTCTTTTACATGGAAATTTCTAATTTCTTGGACTAAACAATTTGTAAATGTACCTGACTAGCTAATTCGTTTCCATAGCTGACTAGCCAATTAGTTCATATCTCTTTGTGTACAAATGATACGATGGCCTGCTTTGTTCTTAATAACACCCTTGTTTTCTCAGCCAGGTAGCAGCAAAAAAGTTTTGCTGATTTTTAAAAAAAATTGTGGAAAAGCTTATTCTACCACTCAAACAGAACCACCAAGTATTCATAATAGCAACCGGCAAGAATTCATAATAACAACCCCCTTGAAATCATTCTTTAAGTTGCTTATTATAATAAAGTTCAGGAGGGAAATATGTTATCTTGAGTCAAGCATTATATCAGCCTGAAATTTACCTTTTTTTAAAAAAAAATAGAAAGCTGCACATACAGTATTTGTCAACCAGATGAAACAGAAGGAATTTTTAAAATAATAAACAGTGGAGTAGTTTATTATCGGACAAGGATTAGTGAATGATACCAAATTGCGCCCCCCCCCCCCCAGACAGGGGAAGAGAAAAATAAAACAAATTGAGTTCTAGGTAATGCCTTAGGCATGAGGTTGAAGAAGACATGTGAGCATAAAATAGCTGCTCCACATTTGTAAATCTCCAGATAATCCTACTGCTCTTGTACCTCCATTTCTGTTACCCTGATTTGTACATTCCCACCAAAATGGTTAGATATCAGAGCAAAAACAACGGGGGAGGGGGCTGCACAAAGCACATTCTGCAGTGCCATAGATATATGTGCAGAAAATGAAGAGACTTAAGAATGAAAGAATTCTATGCATTTCCTCAACCCCCCAGAGGAATACAAGTCTGTGTTGGTAAAATTCCTTTATCAGTAGCATGCAGGGAAAGGCAGCGACAAACAAGGACAGAAATACAGTGGATCTGCATAAAGGCAAGGACTTGGAGGCCCAGACCTTACCTCTGAAGAAGAGAGCTGCAGAAAGAAATGGACGCGCCAGGAGATTAGGAGAGACTTTGAATCTCATGGCCTTTAAAGAGCACTTTGCTGCCACCCATGGGAGAAGGGCAAAAAATGATATCATCATAAGACGAAGCTGTAAACGCATCTGAGTGCCCCAAACTGTTTTTGCATCTCATGTTTAGCCTGTTGCAAATTGGCAGCAAAGCTCCCTGCTGTGTCTTAGTGATAACATTCACCAAACTCTTCAGACATTCATTTCATCTGGTGGTAATAGGATGGTGGTTTGTTGCTGCACATTTTCAACTTGCAGATAAATTTCTCTCGTCTCTCTCTCTCCCTTCTTCCCTCTGTGTGTATGTATGTAAGTATAATTTCCAGGTTTGTCTGGGAATTCTTGGAGGAAACACAATGAGATGTGTGATATAAAATTGCCTCAGACATACTGTGCTCTAGAGATTACCCCAGGGTTTAAAGGATCAAATATGTCTTCAAGGATGCATACTGGATTAGAGGCAACATTGAAGTAATGCCCTGAGAAAATGCACACACACAGAGAGTACCTATTCCTTGTGATATGTGCCATTCTTTGCTTAACAGAGGTGGTCAACATGGGGCCCTTCAGATGTTAATGGACTAAAACTCCCAGCATTCCTAGTCATTGGCTATGCCGTCTGGGGTTGATGGGAGTTAGAGTCCAACCCACATGCTACCGAACTAAACCAATCCACGTACAACCAAAACCACATACCACCAAACGAAAAGAACAACATGTATTAAAAGTAAAGGTAAAGGTACCCCTGCCCGTTCGGGCCAGTCTTGCCAGACTCTAGGGTTGTGCGCTCATCTCACTCTATAGGCCGGGAGCCAGCGCTGTCCGCAGACACTTCCGGGTCACGTGGCCAGCGTGACAAGCACACGGAACACCGTTTACCTTCCCGCTGGTAAGCAGTCCCTATTTATCTACTTGCACCTGGAGGTGCTTTCGAACTGCTAGGTTGGCAGGCGCTGGGACCGAACGACGGGAGCACACCCCGCTGCAGGGATTCAAATGATTTGTGCCATTCTTTGCTTAACAGAGGTGGTCAACATGGTGCCCTTCAGATGTTAATGGACTAAAACTCCCAGCATTCCTAGTCATTGGCTATGCCGTCTGGGGTTGATGGGAGTTAGAGTCCAACCCACATGCTACCAAACTAAACCAATCCACGTACAACCAAAACCACATACCACCAAACGAAAAGAACAACATGTATTACTGTATGCTTATTATTACTTATTATTTATTGTTGTTGCTATTATTTTCTTATATACAGTATCTATATCTATATCCTATCTATATTTTATTATATATGTCTATACAGGGATTCAAAGTGAACATTAGGACAGTAAGAGTTGTTAGGCAGTGGAACAGACTCCCTCAGGAGGTTGTGGACTCTCCTTAATTTGAGGTTTTTAAGCAGAGATTGGATGGCCATGGCTGCTTTAGTTGAGATTCCTGCATTGCAGGGGGTTGGACTAGATGGTCTTCGGGGGGGGGCTCTTCAACTCTATAGTTCTGTGATTCTGATTCACAAAGGGTGATATCCAATGTTAGTCACACTCAGAGTAATCACATTGAAATAAGGAGTCTTCTCTGAGTATGACTAAGTATGCCTGTACATCTCACACCATATTTTATTGTGTGTGATGCACAGGCCCATATTTAAAGTATTTTCTGTTTTCAAATCCTATGCCATACGTATACATTATCACTTGTAAAGACTGCTATTTTACTGTTTTGTCAACTATATGGGTAAGTTAAATCATTTAAAAAAAAATAAAAATAAAGAATATATACCATATGAAGCTGCCATATATTGAGACACACCATTGGCCTACCTTGTCCAATGTTATCTACTCCACTGGCAGAGTTACAAACAATTTTTTTTATTATTATCTGCCCCATTAAACTGAGATTGTTTTAACTGGAGATTGAAACTGAGACCTTGGGCATGCAAAGCACGAGTATTACTCTAATGAATAATTACCCTCCACAGTGTTCATCTGTGTCAGCCTCCATGCATGCTCAGGTAACTCATGGTTGTCATGCCACAAACTATAGAAAACTGGTTTATAGCATTTCAGTTACCATAAACAGCAAAATAATAAGATACCAGTTTTAAACAATAGGAATAATTACAATTCACATTTGAGGGAGGGGGGTTAGTAGCTTCTAAAAGGTGAATGGTGATGTGAATAATTTTCTAATAAAAGGCTAATAAAAGCTCGCCAAGCATGAAGGTTCATCTTTATTAAATGTCGAGTCATCCACCTATTCATGTCCCTACTGTCAAAGCAGCATCAGCACTTCCCATATCCGAAAGACATCTGATGGGCCATTAATTCTCATGCTGATACTGAAGAAGAAAGAGAGGCTGAATACAAATATCTAGAATGAAAGGGTTTTGTTGTTTTTAAATCACCCAAATACTCTTACAACACCTTGCCACTTATAGTAGCTTAGCATAACAGTTCCTTGTAGAAATCTTGGTCCACGTTTACTAAAACTACAGGTTTACTAATATCACCATCTAATTAAGTATCAACAATTTGAACTGCAATGTGGCCAGGGTAATAGTGATATTGAAATGAGCACAGTTTTGTGCATGTCTGCCCAGAAATAAGCCCTATTGAATGTAAAGGGACTTGCTCCTAGGGAAATATGGTTGGAATTGCAAAACTTTCTCATACCAGTAGACTGTGAGTTTGGATTTCACTGTAATTTATTAGAGCTTTTAAATCATTAGTCTTGAGATACGATTTTACACAACTAACATCTCACTTAGTTTCATATTAAGAAGCCCAGCATACACAGACTCCCACATCCTTGATGCCATTTTGGCTGTGGTCCTATATTTACTTAATTGGGAGTAAGTCCCACTGAACTCAATGAGATGTATAAATAAGTAGATATGTATGGGATTCCACTCTCGGTACAGAAGTCCTTCCCTGCTACACAAAGCTGAGAATACAGAGTCTCCATCAAAAACTGGGAACATGATACAGTATATATTGCATTTTGTAAAGCATGTCTCTCCAAGCACACGCTTATTGTGGCCTAAAAATTATCCCATCTGTTAAAATGGATTAAGTTTGTGTCTGTTGTCTCCTTTGAAGCTGTCTATAGTATCACAATGTGTGGTCCTAGTATATGTTTCTGCAATTTATTGTTTTTGCTGCTATTATAATAAGCTCTTACATTAAGATAGCTTGTAGTGAACCATTCACATACGAGACATTTTGATATATGGCATTGAAAGTGACCAGGAAGGAGATGATTGCAAGCAAATCCCCCCCCCCCCCGTCTCACTTCTGGTGATTTATAAGGCTGTTGTGTGGCTCGGCGCCATGCTTAGATGATGCTCGTGGCAGTTTTCCACAGCAATTGAGAAACCAAGAGACAGAGAGTATAAAACAAAGATGGAAATGTTCCTCTGTTAGCTCCAAACCCATACATTTTATTTATTGATTCAGTTGCCCTCAACAGAGTGCTTTATAGAGCAATCCCCTATAGGTTGCAGAATTCATAGGCCTGAGTTATATGGGACAAGGGAAACATGACCAATAATTTCACTTCATAAACCACAAAGTCAGGAAAGAGAAGAGAGAGCCTAGGAGACACTTGGCTATATAGTGCTGAGGTTAGGATGTAGACGAGGCTAATTATAAGTTTATTAGGAATGTGTTTGCAAACAGCCAATTAAAGCAAGACACAGTTGCTTCGAAGTGTCATTGTTCAACATAAATAGCTGTAGTTAGCCCAAGGTAGCACAGTATGTCAAATTATACAGCACATAATTGGAATGACAGAGATGGCCCAGAGCTTTGGGATCATTGGTGAAATGGGGAAAATATTATTTACCTGTTGTTGTTAGCCACCATTTGGAGACTGAATAACCTATGATGACCAAATACAACTAAGAGAGCACTTGACCTTTGTGGAAATGCTCATTACAAAAACAGGGGGGAAAACCCTTCTATTGCTGGCTGAATAGAAACTCTTAAGGGCTGTTTTGGCAGTGTGGGTGCAGAAAGGAGAAAGGGGGAGAGGGGAGACTGGCCACATCTCTCACTGGCCTTGTTTCACACCCCAAGAGTTTTTGCCCAGCTGGAATGTGGTCTTGAACTCTGATAATGCCTCTTGTTTGCCTGACTGGGGGAGAAGTGTGCAGAAAGTAGCCTACTGGACAAAGGTAAAATTTACATGTATTGCTTTACTCATTTTTGTTCTGGTCTCACTTCCCACTATCATATGACCCTAAGAAAGTTACCTAGAATTGAATGTGGCCCTCAAACTGGAAAAAAAATTCCTCACCCTTGCATAAAGCTGATACTATGCCCTTGGGTGAGCAACCAGCTCCAAAAACCAACCTCACATGGGTGTTCTGCAAATAAATAAATGCAAGGTTTGTAAAGTACCAGATAATGCATTAAGAATGATCACCGACACTTAGCTCTTAAACAGAGTTAGAGTTCATAAATGAAAGCCCATTGCTTGATGGTTCATGAAACTACTCAAACACTGAAGTCAGCTTTCATATTCTGTCCCAGTGGAGTGAGTTTATAGATGCAGTTGCAATTCACTGAGAAATTAAACAAGATACTTAGTGATGACTGAATGCCATAGGTACACTTTTTGGATTGCTCCTCTGGATGATTTTGACTTGATGAATACATAGCAGGTCATTCCGGCTCCACATTGCAGGAAGGGCCACGACTACAGTGAGGTCAGGGCTGTGTTGCACCAGTGGAAGCACCACATCTGCTTCACTGGTGCATTCACATATCATCACCCTTGCTACATCTCCACCCCTCTAAGTAAGCAGTAGTGACTCCACAGCTGGGAGGCTATTGCTTACTATAGTGACAACTCAAAAGACTTCATGAGTGAATCTCTTAGGCTGATATGGTGGGTCCTGCCTTTGTCAGACTTGTGATCTCTTCCCATGTTTCTAGCATGAATGCAGAGCTACACCAAGTGCAAAACACAGTTTTTTGCCCAAATATACCGATAAATGTTCTGCACGACTGCATTCTGACTGATTACATTTTGATGCCTGGTTTTAGCTAATTGTTTTTACTGATGTCTATTATGGTTACTCAGAGAATACGAAGACTTTCATACTGACAGGCTGCCAATCAAAATTCAATGCTGTGTAAATCTGTAAATAAAAATCTACTCAGACATTAGAATACAATCCTGCATGGTAGTTAGCTTTATTCATAACTTTGGGTGGTTGTTGGTTTTGTTTTTTTAAGACCCACATAGAACATTTGCTGCACATAAATACTAGCATCACATTTATTTACACTTCATTAGGGACTGATGTAGTGAATCACACTGATCTCGACAGACTTCACAGGAGACATATTTTATTGCTAGCACAGAACATGGATGGAAATTGAGTCTAAATAAACATGATTTACAGACAGATGCCAGCTGACAGCCATTCTACTGTTATATACAAAATGTACAAAGACAGAGATAATCTACTTTTTCTTGTTACTCTTTAGACGTTTTCATGCTCACTGTAAGCACCAAATATTTCTTTACTATTTTGCTTTGGGAACACTGAATGCTCCAAGAATCTGATGTATTGTGCTAAGAACATTTTCTGTCCTCATTGAATTGGGTACATAAGGTACTAAATTTGTGGCTATATGGTGATGAAAAGCAGAATATAAATACTGGAAATAAATATACATAAATAAAAAGAGTAGCCATAGGAAAGCTAATCTTAATGTTATTTAGAACTGGACTTGAGAAACTGAGATGATGATGATGATGATGATGATGATGATAATGGACCATATTTCTGATACCAGTTCTGAAATTCAAAACTCATTGTATTCCTAGGTGCATCAGGTGCAAAGAACCCTGAAACCTGTAATATTTCAGGTGTCTGATGTTCATACCAAACGCTTGAACATCCTGGTATTCCCAGGGTCCTTGATGCCTCAGATGTTGATATTGCAGGGTTCAAGGCACCAGACAATGGAGGAGGATGACTGCCATGGAAAGTAATCCCAACTAAACATTTTTGTAGATGACACCCAGCTTATGGAATGCTTCACCAAGGTGGATTGCTTGGTTTCCATGCTACGGTGATGGCCTTTGCTTGTTTTGGTTATCCCAGGCCTTTTAATTGTATATAGTTCCTTGCTGGTTTTTATCATGGTTTGAAATCTAGCTGCTAAGCCATTTTAAATGTTTTTTTTTTCTATTTCTAAAATTAATATTTTTTCTTACTGTCTCAATTCTGGTCGGTTTTGTACCTTTAAATGATTTGTGGACCATCCAGAGAGTGAATATTGTTTGTGCAGTGAAAAAAGGAAAGATAAAGGACCCCTGGAGAGTTAAGTCCAGTCAAATTCACCTGTTGGTGCAGCACTCATCTCTGCTTTCAGGCTAAGGGAGATGGCATTTGTTCACAGACAGCTTTTTCCAGTCATGTGGCCAGCAAGACTAAACCGCTTCTGCCACACAGAGCATCATAATGAGTGCCAGAGTGCACAGAAACCCTGTTTACTTTCCTGCCTCAGTGGTACCTATTCATGTTGGTATACTTTCAAACTGCTAGGTTGGCAGGAGCTGGGACAAAACAATGGGAGCTCAACCCGTCGCACAGATTTGAACTGCAGACCAAGAGGCTTAGTGGTCAGTATACTGTATAAATGTAGCATACAGATAGACATTTGAGAGAAATTGAGGTCCCTTCTTAAGGGTGGCACCTTAATGTGCTGCACACACCTGCCTTTCAAACCAGGTAATTGTGAACTTCAGTGACTTTCCTTAAAAAAAGAGCTTTTAGTAGTAGCTTCCTTTCTAAATTGAAACTTAAGTTGCATGTTGGTAAGTCACAGTTTTTTCTTGTTCTTGGCAAATGAGGTTTATATAGCATCATTGCAGCCATCTGAGTCAAAACTCTTTGGGTTGTGTGTGGGTGAGCAGCATTGCTAAGGGATATAATAGTGGTTCGTACAGTTGCAGAAAATTTTAGCTATCTGGAAGAATTCAGATCAGTTCTTTGAAACAAAAAAGAGAGGGTATGATTAGTAAGAGGCTCTTCTCTTGTTCTCTCTAAGCAGCTTTTTTTCTATTTTCAAAAGCAATTAATATTCAGGGTATAAAATAATTTAGAAATTCCAAGAGCTAAATAGGAATAGTTATGTGCCAAATATATAAAGTCAGCTATCTAACATGAATGCCAAATTATAATTAAAACAGGCTAGCAAGTGGGCTGCTTGATCCTATGCAGTAACATGTCCAAGAGGCTTGTAATCCTGCAGTGACATTTTATGCAAAGCACTTGCTATTAAATATTACCACCCACCCTCCCACCCTCAAACCCATACTAAATCCTCAGTACCACTTTGCTTTTCTAATGACTCTTTAGTGTCATGCAAGGGTCAGGTGGAGAAAGCTGTCAATTTTGGTTTCACTCATTAGGCACTGGGGTTGCCTTCCTTTCCACACAGAACCTGCCAACTGAGGTAGCTGCTTCACTCTGCCTAATGCTATGGTTGGCCCTGCAAAGTCGCTTTACAATACACCATATTTGTTGAAGGCTTAATCAACTGTCAAGCTCTCATGCCTACTGCTTTGAAGGTATGAATCATATGCAGACTAAATGGTCAGAAGAATAAGCAAAGCAAATCCTGATATTTTGGAATGTACACATAATGATACAGATCTCCACAGATTTGAATCTGCATAATATAACATACATCACATATTCTTAATATCTGAAAATAGTCCCATTAGACCCAACAGTAATTCTATTGTGCATTTTTGTTTAGAAGACCTTGAAAGAATTGCATATTTATTAACAGCAGCTCAAATGATTCTGAGTCACGGATAGGAAAAGACTGGCCTATTCGCTGAGGAATAATATAAGAGGATGTGGTAATGGCTTACATAACCAAATTGAGTGCAACTGTCCTCATTGTTGAAAGTAATCTAATCACTGAGTAAAAATCTAACCAAAACCTGAAAGTAAACTTTTATTTTATATATTTTAAAAGTAAAGAGTAGAGTACAGAAAATTGCAACAGTTGTAATATATGAAAAATATGGTTGAATAAAAATATAGGGGTTTTTTTTAGGAATGGCAGAATTATTGAAAGTTAATAGTAACAATATATTGATATGACAATGTATGGAATCTTGTGTCATATTAATCCTGTTTTGTCTGTGGAAATACTATAATTAAAACCTGAGAGGAATATATATATAGCTGAAGAATTATCAGATAGGATATTTCTTGTATGTTGCTTTTAATGTTCCCTGACAGCCCTCATTTTACATGTTTTTAAACAGATGGTTTTATATGTGGATTTTAACAAGACACCAAACTCTTAGAAATAAAACCTTCACTAGCAATATGCTTTCATTGCTTCAACTGCTGTCAGATAAAATATAGTGAATCTTCTCTTTGACAAAAAAAGCTGGTAATTTTCCAATTCATCAACGTATACTTATCAGTTTATAATACTAAAAGTACTAAAGTTCCTGTTCATTTTTCAAAGCTGTCTATGAGCTTTAGGCTGTGCACCAAGGGACACGTATATCGTGTGCAAGTCAGATTCATTTGTAACCATAGGGTTTGCCTGCAAATAATGTGCTTAGAATCAAAATAATAAACTAATGGAGTAAATACATTTTGTAAGAGAAAAAGAATGCCATATTTGGTCATCAGTATGATCATTTGATCCATAGCTCTGATATACAGCAATCGTAATTGCAGGAAGGACCAGAGCATGCTTTGCATGTTAAAGGTCCCAGATAATTCCATGGCATCTTTAAGAAGCTAGATCAACAACAACAAAACTAAATAAAACTGAGCTAAAGATAATTAAAATTAAGGTCTGGGGTCCAATAAATTTTCTGTAAACATGAAAGTTATGAAGAATCATTTGAAGGTCATTGCTGTCTAACAACAACAACAACAACAATTTTCCTCATGCTTCCTGACCTACAACATGATATGAGCAAACCAACATGATTGTGTTTGGGCACATCTACTTTTAAGATGATGCCTCTGGAGAAATACACATGTGAAAATCTATATACATTGGTTAAATTTGTGAGAATAGCTGTGCTGAATTCCCTATTCGCTGACAAGAGTAGGGATATTTTGTTGCATTGATAACCTGGAATAAAGAGATGAAATAATTACTCCATTCCCTGTGGTTCAGAAATCCCTCCTGACCCTCCACAGAAACTTTTCAGAAGAGGAAGGGAATGGAAAACTTTCATATCTTACTTTATGATCTAAGCCATAGGGGTTACACAAGATCCATTTTGAGCTGCCCACTAGCCAGAGCTGTGTCTTTACATTGACAACTGATTTAGCTTTTAGAAAAGCAGGGTAATGAGCTCTGTTTGGTGAATTGCCTGCAATTATCATGCATTATTGGCAGCAACTGGGTCAATAAGAATGTATGAAATCACCTTCGTACCAATTTTTGGAGTGCTATTCCTCAAAATTGAAGCCCTCCACCCTGCCATGGGTCTACCTCCACACTGTAGCAGGTCCAGGGGGCTTTTGACAATGGGTTTCTCACTGGGCTGTGGGCCCTCATCAAATGCCCAACCCTGTCAACTTTTGACAACTGCCCTGATGTGATCCACATCAGAGTTTCCGTTTCTAGCATTGTTTAGATTGACCAAACAACTGTGTAATTTGCATTCTGGGAAGAGACCAATGCCCTGTCATGCTAAAACATTGCTTCCTGTCTTGCAGACTCAACTCTATTCAGGCTTCTATGGCATTTCAATGGTTGCCTAAGAAGTCCCAAAGACCAAAAGTAGCCCATTAACCAAGTGCAGGGAGAGTCAGTGAAGCTTTAACTAGCACAACATTTTATTCAAGGAGCCTGCTCCAAGACTTCATTTAAAATTATCAGGGGCACATTATCTGGGTATACAACAAGAAGCAATTATTGGTTTAATTAGCCGGCATTCACTACATTGCACTCCTTCTCTTTGTTGGATTGCCAGGCAATTTTGCAAAATTATTAAGCAAGGGAACTATAATTCCACAATGACCTAATCTACAGCTCCTTCCTATCAAGCTGGAAGTGTTGAAAGTTATTTATGACCGTCCTAAATAGGAACTAAGCCCACTGGGCAGGAAACACTTCAGATCTCCAAGTATTCCAGATGGCTCCTCATATAGAAAATATTTGCTGTATTTGATCATATATATCTACTGCCTGCTGTTCAAAAGGGGTTTTTCTGCCAACTTAGGTTTGGTAGAAATGGAGAGTTTATTAATTTAGGAAACCAAAGAAACCTCTGTAGGAAGCTCACAATAGGATTTAGGGGTAGAAAATTATGTTTTCTTTTAAAAAAACACAATCAGGTTGTACAATATTTGTAAAGTTCCCTGCCACATGCTCTGTATTTTTGTTGATCTGCTCTACAAACAGGTGTTTCTCATTGCCAAGCACTCTTCCCCAAAGGCAATTTTCATCATGAAACAGAGAGCCGCGCTTACAGCAGAACAGTATTCACACTTCAGCATTACATGTAAGGGACTGCAGGAATGTTTGTCCCTGAAATGTTTCATCTCATTACTATTATTTCAATACACAAAACAATCCAGCCAAATGTCTCTCCTTTAAACCCCTATTGATTTTAATGGGTGAGACTTAAGCTCATGCTTAGGGCTGGAATCCTTTGATCGCTACTAACTCTGAAAAGTGAATATGTAAATGAAAGTTAGTGGCTATGTTTGAAATGAGTGCGTGGAATGTTGATTTCTATACTGCTGTTATGTAACTGAAAAATCTTCAAAGGTTGGTTGTTGCTGGTGCTTTTTTATTGTACAAAAATCAATGATATTTAAAAGTGATTAAGCTTGTTTACCCATCCTTCCAAGAGTTCAGTCCTCAATATATGTACTATGCAGTGCTATTTTTCTGGGTGTATTCAAGGGTATGCAATACTGACACCTTCCCTCTCCCCAAAAGTGAAAAATGTGTGGCACTTAATGTAACCACTTTTTGGTGAGTACAGGCACCTTTTTTCTATATAAAAAAACCCAAGAACTGATTCTATATAGTATTCTATCTATCTAGACATCCACCCATCAATCTAGGAACTACACAGACTATAAACTGCAAACCACACGTTTGAATTAAAGATAAGTCTGTGTGTCAAAATATGTTTGGAGTTGCTTGCTTCTTTTGTTATTCCAAAGTTCAGACTTTCTGTGCTTAAGCCAGAGTTCATTACAATTAGAGGGGCGAAGTTTTGTACCACCTATCAACCTCTCTTCTCCTTCTTGTTACCATGGTCTCCATGGGAGTTCTCAGTCTTCTTCACAGCGGGTTTCTGTGAAGGAGTGGAAAGACATGTCGTTTAAATTCATTCCTCTTATTAGCAACCCACAGCATATTACCATGGATACCTTGCCTTTTAACTAGCCGTTTAAGCATCAAGGAAGCATCTTCAGATTAATGTCTGCCATGGCTCACTGCTCTGTTCTAAAGAATGCTTAAAACTTTGGTCTAAACTTTGGAAATATTTGATAAAAGATAGTATGCATAATGACAACTTGTGGCATTTGCAATAGGCTCACACTTAAGCAAACTGATTTTGCCTCATTTGGCGGGGGGGGGGGGGTTCTGAATAAAACTTTAGAGGTTAAGCAATCCTTTCACAGGTTCATTAAAAAAACACCACAGTTTCTAGGAGTGTGGTACCTACTGTTAAAAGGCAATGAGTTATGTCAATTGCTCTACCCACATTTGCCTATGACCTTTCCCACCACTGGCATAGGCCTGGCAGAAGGTTTTCTATAAGGTAATGAGGCTTCTTTACGGGGGGGGGGGGGGGAATCCTACCTTTCCCTTATAGTGTTACAAGAATAGTTACATAGTACATTTATTCCAAAATATTTTTTTAAATGTTATTTGGTGGCATCGCTTTGACACCTGGCACCATATATGCATAGTGGGTTTACCCCCCCTACCCTCAGTCATTCTAATACAGTTAGAAATAACCCCCAAAACCATAAGAATAAAAACATTCTTTACTTTTCTTTTTTAAGGAGGGTAAAGTCTTTAAATATGACATGGTATTTTGCATCTCATCATGATGGAGAGCAACTCTCTACTAAATACATTTAACAACAACAAAAAGGAGCTGTTGCACATTGAGCATCTATTCATTAGACTAAAATGTTAGCTATCAGAATCTTATGCCAGAGTGAACTTCAGATATTCCTAAGATATAATTACATTGGTAGATATTGGAAAGTTCATTCACATTATCGGGGGGGGGGGGAGAGAAACAAAATTTTAATAACTAATGAAGCTTTTAACACCATCAGATTAAATTGCAACACCATATCAATGAAGTTGAGTTTGACAATCCCTTTTCGAGCTCCTTTCAATGAATAAATATCACAGGGAGTTCATCCTTTTTAGCAATTCAGTTAATTTATCTGTCATAGAAGGGGTCTGATATTATCTGGGACTTATATGACAAGTAAAGAACCCTAAAATTAGATCATTTATATAGTCTGAGAGATGTACATGGGAGTATCATTTTAAAAAGCAGAATTATAAAATGAGAAGAGCACACTAAAATATATTTATTCTCTTATAGAGAAGCATATACAGGATCTGCAAAACCATGTACATATCTCCATTAGAATGAACTAGTTTTATATGAAGGCATTTTTCTGCATGACCTGGAGGAAATTTAAAGCACTGTGAGATTGCCCTTACTTTTAGATTGGATAAAGCTGTCTCTCACCTTATGCCTCTTATACAGCTGTTGATCTGGTATTGATCTCACACACTCAAAAGCCATTTCATCTGCTACAGTACCAACTTCAAAGCTGTGAGCCAGGGAGTCAAATTCTCCTTTTACTTATACAAGTACATGCTTACTGAAGTAAAAGTGAAAAGCACAGTTAGAAAGATGAAAATGTGAGTCATTATGAATATGGCAGAGGGTAGGGATTTAGGTGAATCCTGAGACCAAACTTTTCTAGACTTAATGACAAAATAACATCATGGAAAGGGAAAACAAAGTCTATTGTCTCTCCCATAACCATATCAGACTAGGTATCTAAGGAACACACATGATAAGGTTGACTGGCTTAGTTTGTGTGTGTCAAACTACTCTCAAACTCCCCAGTGAAGATTGGTAAATATTGTGACAACTATACACACAACATTTTCTGTTTCCAGATCTGAGCAGCTAATCTAGATTATCACTCTCTTTTGCTGTTCTGTGACTATTAGGATTACTTGGGCCCAAAATAACTGGGCTAAATTGTAGAATCATCAAACCGAAAAGTCTTAAGGTAGAGGGACAATCCATGGATGATCCTGAAGGAGAAATCAGTTGCAGAGAAAAATACCAACTGCAGATATTACTTTCATTTCTCTCCGACATTCAACACATGTTTTCTGATACTATGTTATCATGGTGCTAATAGTGAACTGTTAGCAGATAGTCAGGCAGTTGTCTCCCCCCCCCCCCCTAAATGCACTAAAAGCTTTTTGATCACATAGAGGGATGCATAGTTTCCTTTTATTGCAGACTAGTATACAGTCCTTTCATAATAATTAGTTGTGTTGGAAATTACAATAGTTGCCAATAGGGTGTTTCTAAGCACTTAATACTTAAGCCCAGTTTGACTCTGACAGTTTGATAGTTGCAGACAAGATTGTAGACTATGAAAAAATAAAGGTGGGAGAATTCCTGGATTCTACCTCTTTCCAGAAGACTAACTATATTTCTGAGTTTGGACTCCCTCCTGTCTCCAGATCAATAACAAAGCTACAGTTTGTAGGCTGCAGTCTATCTTTGATCTCCTGTGGAGTACTGCAGTTGGAAACAGAGTGGGAATTCATAGTGTCCAGAAATAATGATGTGAGTTGATGCAAATTTCGAAGGTGAATGGAGGTGTAGCCTCCATGATAGTTCCCATGATAGCCTTAACTCCCACAATATTTCCTATTATTTCTTGAGTGCTTGCTATGTCTTAGCAAAATGTTCAATATTCCAACCATTTGCAGAATTAAATCAGAGGTCTTTAAGTAACCATTTTGCAAGTGTGCATTGTGGGTGGCATTTAAGTAATGCATCCTGTCAGTGCAATGATTTCTGTTTCTGCATGTTCCATTTCACAAGCAGAAATCCTTGCACAGATAGAATGTTCATGGAGTGCTACTTCAGATACTACCCTGTCTTACACTAGAATACTCTGTATTATATAACAGCAAGAACATATACTCTAGACTTCCCCACCCCCTGGCCAAGCTGGAAGGAAAACCAGGAGAGGGAATTTCTGTACACCCCTGCCTGAGCCTCAAGTGTGCAATGCTGCACACACTGGCGGAGGAATGGGGGGCGGGGGAGCGCACTGACCCCAGAACCACCAGGGAGGGGGTGTACCATTGCAGCCGCTCCTGGATGTGTGCCACGCACCCCCCAACCACACTGGGTGTCACACCCCCAGATGCAGGTCACGCCCCTGTGGCGATGAGCCACACCCCAGGACACGGGTCACGCCCCTGCGGGCAGAGTGCCACATCCCTGGGACATGTGCCAGCCATGCCCCTGCCTGCTCTCTGCTCCTGATGCCGGAGCATGCAGCTCCGCCACTGGCTGCATTGAGTGCCCATATGGGCACAACTGGGTGAGAGCAACTGACCAACCCAGGTCTCAGTGATGCAGACCAGACCAGCCTCATCATCTACAATCAGATCATGGATAAGGGAGGCCTTATTCAGAACCAACATGGCATGCAGCAGCAACAGCAGCAGCAAATCTGAGGGCTGGTACAATTCCCCAGGTTGGAAGAGAGTGTGGCACAGTCACTAACCCAGCCTGCCCCACCTTCCCCCACCATAACTTCTCTACCTTATTCTATATATAAATATTAGTTTGTGTTGAAGTTCTTCTATCCAAGAATCTGTGTACACCATCATGCATGTCGTCTTTGTGCATTTTGTGAAATGAAGGTAGAAATTTGCAATGACTGCAACAGTACTGATAAAATTAATTTTAAAAGAAGATTACTAAATGTAATCTAGATGGCTCATCTCTCTCTCTCTCTCTCTCTCTCTCTTTGTAATAAATCTTGAATTTAAAGTTGATTTTAAAGTTGAATTTAAAGTTTAAAGTTGAATTTAAAGTTGAATTTAAAGTTGATTTGCCGTGCATTCAAAACTTATCTTCAAAACTGTATCTTATGAAATTATTTATGTAGAGAATACAAATCAAATAAGCTTGATACCAAGTCAGTTAAAAAAAGATGTATTGCTTTCTTTTTATTTCTTTTTATTTCTGTTATACTACATGAAATGAAAATAACAGTAATCTAGGCACTGTGTCTCTGAGATTGATGTGAGACTTCAATAATTCTATATGAAGGGAGATTATATATGTGTATGTGTAATAATATAATATAATATAATATAATATAATATAATAATATACATGAATCACAAACATTTTATTTTAGTGTTTCTGCAAACAATTTCCTTAGAAACAAAACTTGCTCTGCTGAAGCAGTGATTGATGTTATAAGACCAATGGGGGAAGGAGGGTTTTGATTTTGTTTTGGGAAGGATTTTGGCAGTGATCCTTCCCGAATGCTCTATCAAATCACAGGGAATTGATGAGTACTCAGCAAACCACATCCTGGCTTACCCCGCATTTTATGATTAACAGAGGAAAATGGCAACCTGTGATGTCTCCATGTGATTGCTATGTAGAAAAGAATTCAAACTGTGGATGGAGGAAGCACACCATGGACAGGTTACAGATAGGTAGCCGTGTTGGTCTGCCATAGTCAAAACCAAAAAATTCCTTCCAGTAGCACCTTAAAGACCAACTAAGTCAGTTCTTGGTATGAGCTTTCGTGTATCTGAAGAAGTGTGCATGCACACGAAAGCTCATACCAAGAACTGCCTTAGTTGGTCTTTAAGGTGCTACTGGAAGGAATTTTTTTGTTTTGACCATGGACAGGGACAGTGAAGTATAAACAAGAATCTTGGTGTTTGTGATGTAGCTTAGTCAAATACTGCTCAGATACTGTAATCGTGTTAATATTGCAGTAAACAATGATGGTGACAGAGTTGTCTCCCAGGCCATGCCTCCCAGCCCCAACCCCTCCTCACAGAAAAAGTGTGAGTGCTTATACACATGCCATACAAATGAAGATATTAAAAATCCATTTTGGCATCTTACACAAAAGCCTGTTTTTTATTTTTGCAGTAGAAGAAAATGTATTTTGATTTAGTTTATTTGGTACATTGTTCTAAAATGCAGGCAGAATAATGATGATGTTGTGAGGGAGCACACCCCAAAATAAAATTACCTCCTCCCAGTAACTACACCACTATAAACAGTAAATATAGAAAGGCATTAATTTGGGAAGAAGCTTTGAACAGTTTTGCAATCCTTGGCGTCTGAAAATTCACAAAGAGATTGAATGCTTGAAAGTATGTGTTCATAAAAGAAGCTCCTAGAAATTTCAGTGACAACAACAAAAAAGCAACAATTAATAAATTTTGATCAGGAAACATTCCAAAATGTTTTTAAATGTGGCTTTCAGAGCTGTATAATAAAACGAGGGATTCTCTGGGATTCTCTGCAGTAAATTCAGGTTAGCTGTTATCTTAGATAAACATGCAAGGATGTGGTGGAACTAAAATTCCCCAGGCCCTCACTGGTGGCAGACCTGGGTCATCCAAACATGAAGTTAACACAATAACAGTAAAGCTGCCTCAGTGCTGAGCTGGATGTATCCTTGCTAGCAATGGGCCCCAGCGGTCTCTCTGCCATTGATGCAGAGAGATGTTTTCAGAGGCAGACAACTTTAATTCACAAATCCCTTTCCTTGAGGTAAAATGGCAGCAGCTGGAGAAGCTCAGTCCTTTACTAGCTAAGCCATAATTTACAACTCAAGGACAGCAATCAATACAGAAAGCAGATGTCGTGTGAAAACTTCCCATCGTTTTGTCAACCCAACCCTCATCGAAAATCTGAAGTGGGAGAAGTAGCATTAGTGAGGTAAAGAGCAATAACACAGTGAAGGGTGGAGGGAAAACATTGTCAGAAGAACACACAGAGTATAAAGTAGACAGGTAGATATTGGAATGGTAGACATACTTTTCCAGACTAGATTATTTTTTATGCAAAATTCAGCAGCAGGGCTAATTGAGGGATTGGAGGAAAGAAACTTACATAATAAACTTACATGTAAGTTTACATAATAAACTTACCTCATGTTATGAGGAGGGTAGCTAGCAAAGGCAGACTGAGGATTTGTGTGTTTTCACAAAGCTCTAAATACTGCAGCTGAAGAGAACATCCATATATGCCAACTGCCTTTTTATTATTTCAAATAAAATAAATTTTATTATACAATACAGTCACAGCAAAGAAAAGAAAAGAAAAGAGCATAGCATTTAGTTTACGGCAACTGCCTTTTAACACACCTTGTTCATTTGCTCACTTGCCTTCCAAATGTTAAGCATTGCTGCAGGTTCCTGGGGAAGAGATGGCAGGCAGCAGGAGCACAACATGGTGAAGATGCAATAGCAAAAAAGCTTTGGATTGGCTCTGCTGCCAGGCCATACCACTCTGAGCTGCCCATGACTTGCCCATCACTCTCTCAGGAACCGTAAGCAATGCTTGGTGTTCAAAAGACAAGTGAGCACAGTCGAAAATACTGGTAGCACCTCACTGACTGCTACTGGGGTAGAAATGTGAGGTTTATTTCACTTGATGCTATAGCCATGTTTCCATAACATGTTATTACCCATCCTGAGCCTCAATAATGTCATAAAAGATAGAGATGTAAAAATATTATGGATATATAAATAACACGATAGATAATAACATGAATGAATGCTGTGAGAGAACTTCACAAAGCACTTAATGAAAGTATGGCATTCACTAGCATATGCTGTGCTTTTGGCCACCAAATTAGACCAAAATAAGGCCATGAATAGTTATGATGGTTGTATCTAACTGGGATATTCTAAGGGTAGGATAACTGTGCTACAAAATCTTTGTGGTCCTTGACTGTAAAGCAAATGTGCATCAACCACATGCCAAAGCAGAACTCCTGGACTCCATCACTCTTTACAATATTGTAAGGCATGTTGTAATTTTTTTAATTGGTTTTATTTTAAGCTTATCTGAAAAATGTGTTATTTGGATTTGAGAAATTGCTGCTGTTGCTGGGGGAGCTTTTGCATCCAGAACTTTATATAGCTCCAATGGCATGAGAATAGTCTCAACTCTTAATATTGCTCTTTTAATCAAAGTCAGCACTCCCGGGGCCAAGCAAATTTTGTGTTTACACCAAGGCAGAAGTAAGAACAAATACTATGAATAATTTTTCACAAGTATTGCTGAAATATGACTTTAAATGATATTTCATAGCAATGATGGATTAGAGTCCCTGTAAACCTCATGGTTTATATAGCAGTTGTCTAATAAAGGCCACAAATAGAAGTATTTGAAAGTAAAGTGATTCTTTT
This sequence comes from Podarcis gaigeae, assembly GCF_964106915.1. NCBI lineage: Eukaryota > Metazoa > Chordata > Lepidosauria > Squamata > Lacertidae > Podarcis > Podarcis gaigeae. The sequence goes on along the minus strand of NC_139685.1, from coordinate 46,524,624 downwards.
CCATGTTGCCTATACTAATATAGGTTAACTCTAGTTCTTTTCACATATTCTTAAACTGTGTATAATAAATGCATGGAGGGGGAGATCACGTTTGCTCTCTACATGTGCTCTGGATGTGCTCTCCACATCCAGATTATTCCATGTATAGATAATCAGAGACACTGTATTTAAAGGGTCCCAGAGCATGCATGCATTGTCTAGACACATAGGCCCTATCTGGGTCTTCAAGCAATATGTGTGTGAAGAGGGTGGAAAGGATGAAGAGCATGTGCTGCCCCCATCACTCTGTCTTGCATTTGCTTCCTCAGCCTTCCCACATGGAATGGGAAGGCCTTATTGGAGATTTCTATGTGGGAAGAGGGCTTCTAAGCATCTGCTCTGAGGTCTCTGCTCTGTGAGCATGGTCTGAACTGCAGCTAAGGCCTTCATTTTGTTGATCTGAAGAAGAGTCTTTGAATGCAGAGCTTATCAACTTAATTGTAGTTCAGTGGTACCCTATCATGTTCTTGGTTTTCTGACCTGAAATATCACCCAGTGGTCATGAATGAAGAATATTTGCATACCAGAACATTGCAGTTTTATACTGTCTTTGCCACACAATACTTCTGCACCTGAAAAAATTGTACACAACTCACCTCTCAGCTTTAACCTTTCTAACTACCAGTGAGCTGAGTCTTGCTTCTGATGCATGTAAGTTTTGAATGTGTTCCATCTTAAATCCATCCCATCTTGTTTTATGTAAATCTATTAAATAGAAAGTGCACCAAAAATCACCTTTAAATTGTACACATTCCCCCCCTGAAATACACATTTTATATTAATTTCTGTACACATTTTCCCCTAAAATATACATATCCTTATGCACCCCCCTAATAAAAAATATGCATTCACGTGTGCCCAGAACTGTATCGCAAAATTTAGAGATGTATGCAGTTCTAAGGGTAACTGTGTTCAGATTCATGCATTAATACGGCTAGTACAAAACATATCAATTTGCCTTAAAATGTAGTCCAAATGAAATTCTGCTCTATCCTATCTGTATGCATTTCTACACACATAAATACCATACGCTGGAATACATGTATTTATGCACTCCAGAAGTATTTTCTCCTATTCTCCCAAACAACAGTTTTTTAATAGGCTTGCCATATGTCAGGAAAATTCCGGATATGTCCTGGTTTCCCAGGGGGATTTGGGGGGAAACGTCAGGGGAAAGCCTCAATTTGATGGAAAAAGCAGCGGAAACAGCTTCAAACGCTCAAACCCCTAAAAAAAACCCTCAACACCTCGGAATTTAACTTTTTGAAATATGGCATCCCTAGTTTTTCCTTCATCCCTTTTTATACTCCATGGAGCTTAGGGGTTGAAGTGTGTGTGTTTTGGGGAGGGGGTCCTTGTGTTTGGAAAACATATGGAAAAGTTCTATGCACAGTTTTAGATGCCTATTTGCATTCTCTCCCCACCCCCTCAAACAGTTTTGGGTTAGTGTTGTTCCCATCACTGTGGTAGATAAAGCAGCATATTTCCCCTCCCAAGTTTAAAGGAAGATCTGACATTCAACTATTATATGAGGGAAATGTTGCCTTTTCTGAAGTTTGCCTAACAGCATCACTCAATTTACAGCAAAGCAGGCTACAAAGGCAGCTGAGTAGACAAGGGACTCGTGATGGTAAGCTTCTATATTCTTCCAGACATTCATCTAAAAAATGTGACTGGCACAGATAAAGAAGGCTGAATTGGTTGGTATTCATGTCATTCAAATGTGTTTGCTTTTTAAAAAAAGGAATTGTCAAAGAAAGCTTCCTGCATGCTGTCAGCAGCAAATGACTGAAGGAATCTTTATCTCAGGGAGGGATTCTCAAAACTTTGTCAGGGGGAAAGTTCCGAAGTCAGTGGAATATGTTTGAATCTTCTGGAGTGTAACAAGGAGAAAGGAAAGCATGTTTTCTTCTTCTTCCTGGAATTACTTTCTTCCTGTTATTAACCCCCTGGATAACTGGATTAAAGGAAAAGGGACAGACAGGGACAGATGGATAAATTAGAAAAGACCCCAACAACATTTCAGAGAAAAGAAACTTTACAAGAAATGCAGTTGTTTAAAAAGGGTTAGAAGCATGCATGGGGATGTCACAGGACCACATGGACTACCCCAGATGCCTGCTTCTGAAGCACCTTCTGCCCCATGCCCACATGTTTCATAACCATTGGAAGAGACTTTACACATGCACCCATCATAGTTGCATAGACCTTTTCCGTGTGTAGGGGATCTTGGCCATTCAGAAACTCACATGACACAGGGGAGATTTATGTGTGTTGTTGTGGTATGCACATAAGACACCCCCCTTCCCATTACCCACACAACCATAGGTTCTGTGGTTGATGGGGGAATCAGTGTTGGGGCTGGAGCTAGCCCTATATGGTTTTAATAGGGGTGCTTTTAAAGCATTAGTGACGAACTCAGGTAGAGAATTTCCTGTCATGCACCAATTGACATAGTCTGCTGGCTGAATGTAGACACGTATTGGCAGGAGACAGGAAGCAGCTTCCTATCCCCCAGCTATTGCCTTGATCTCTCAAGAAAGGCATGCCTCGTACATCTCTCAGTATTGATGTGCCTTCTGTAATCCTTTTCCAAAGACTTGGAAAAACTTCTGGAATCTTCCATACATGTGGTCATTCAGACGTTGTGGGACTACAACTCCTATCATTGCTGGCCATCAACTATACCCACACTTACATTAAGTCACTGGGAAGAAAGGCACCATGAAACAATGTCATTGTCAGCTTCCATCATTACTGACCTTTGGCCATGTTGGCTGGGATTGATAGGAGTTGGGAGTCCAGCAACAACTGCTGGACCACAGGTTCCTCACACTTGGCTTACTATACATCTTCCAAATAATTTGTTGTTGTTGATTAAATTTCTATACCACCCTTCATCCGAGGATCACAGGGCTTTTTACAGTACAAAAACACAATAATACATAATAACAAACAAAACAATAACAAAACAAATACTGTCAATGTACAAACAAGAAGAGATGATAAAAATTAAAAACAAACCAGCTCAACTGGAGGTTACTTGGCTAAGTGGAAACAGTCAAGTGGAATTAAGGTACATTAAGTACACACAATTAATTTTTTTCTTAGCCAACCATGAAACTTTGGCATGTTCAGTTGGCTGCAGAGTCATCACATATTAGACTACTCCAGACATCCCTGTCACTGATTAGGCTCCACACATTCCACACCACCCTAAGTTGGATGAAAACGCTCCTGGTCACATGTAATTTGGACATCCAGAAACAATGCTAGGTCTACAAACACACAAACAAAAAGTGAACTTACTTCAAGGAAAGTGAAAACTTAACCAACACCAGATCAGTTTTCCTCCTTGACTGAACTCCGTCTGTCTTGCCAGGATGAAGTGTCAGCAGATAGTTGGGTGACTTTAGCAAATTAATGACTGCCAACCTCAAGCACTCAGACAACCTCACTGCAAATCCTTTCAATGTTTGAGAAATCTGTGGCCCTTATTCATCCAATAATTAGTATCTCATATCTTTTTTTCTGTATCCATGTTTAAAGGAGAAATGTGACAATATGCTGCATATTTCTGTGCATAAAATACAGATTTGTTGATATTTTTAAAAGACAAACGGTATTGAAACTGATAGCAAAAGAGAGCTTTAAATCAGACAGAAAAACTGGAAAGAAAGAAAGGTGGAAAAGAACATTCAGTCAATGGCAAATGATGAAAGGAAGCATTTTCTCTTTTATTTTTCATCTTAACAAATTAGTTTAATCTGTGTCCAGCAGTGATTGTATTGTTGTCAGAGGCTGAAAAGAGAACCTGCCACAAAGGTAAGCTGAATGACCTTTGAAAACATTGTTTAAAAGAAATGTTCTTTTGTAATAAAGTCCAAAGAGGCTTGAGGAAATGGAGTATTGGGGGGATAAATTGCATATCATTTGTGCCTGTCTCTGAGCTGACTACTTTTACAGGCTTATGGCTTTCTGAAAGAATCTTTCGGTTGTGAGACCTGAGATACAATAGTTCCTATTGTGTCCCTGCTGCTTCCCTCCTCTCATTCTTTTTCCTTTTAGTTTCTTTTATACACAAAGTTATTTAAAAGATGCAATTTAGTTTTTAAGACAAGTCAGCTTTGTGGCAATATCTTTAGTGGAGGAATGCTTCTCTCTCTCTCTCTCTCTCTATATATATATATGAAAGGTGTTTTATTTTCTGTACACAAAAGTTTGAAGTATATAATTAGGATCCCATCAACACTACGTCAATTTTCCATTCTGTTATCTAGAAGGACAACATTTGGTTTTGGCCTCTGTGCAATAAGTACACATTGCAAAAACCATCCTCAAGATATGCTGCTTCACAACTATAGAATATCCTGCAGAGATTAGACAAAAAGGAAACTTCATGCAATTCAAGTAGATGCAAAAGTACTTGTGGTTCAATTTCCTCCTTCTTATGCTGTGAAAGGGACATTTGTGCATTACACCCACCCACCCCCTGAAGATGGTTTGTTCCACATATATCTGTCTTATGGCTTGGTTTGAGGACGGAATTATTATTTGTTTGTCACCCTAGTAGATTACCTGTGACACAACACACAAACACAAACATATACAGTGGTACCTTGGGTTACATACGCTTCAGGTTACAGACTCCACTAACTCAGAAATAGTGCTTCAGGTTAAGAACTTTGCTTCAGGATGAGAACAGAAATCGTGCTCCGGCGGCGCGGCGGCAGCAGCGGGAGGCCCCATTAGCTAAAGTGGTACAGTTTCAAGTTAAGAACGGACCTCCGGAACAAATTAAGTACTTAACCTGAGGTACCACTGTACAACCATCCTAATTTTCCTGTGCAACCATCCTAATTCTCCTGGACCTACTACCGTAAACCATGGTATCCTCCCAGGGTGTCTTAGTGCAGTGAAGCTGGGGGCACATTGTAACTGAATATCTCTGTCTCTGAATTAGAGGTCTGGGAAGATGGTCCTGAGACATTGCTGTTCTGCATATCAAGTGGTTTGTTGCAGATGTTGTATCATTTTTCCTAATATGTATATAACACTTTAAGGTTGTTAATGGACTGGGTGTGAGTGAGCAAAATACAATTGTATCCAGAAAAGATGCAAATGATCAGGCAATCCTAGAATATAGGCTGTTCTGGTGAGACTGCAACCCCCATGTCTCCAAAAATCAAGCCCATATTTTGCCAGTGCTTCTGGATGTTCCTAGGAAGCTCCTTTATATTGAGTCAGATCACTGTTGCATCAAGCCACAGCATTGTCTACACTGACTGGTAGTGGCTTTCTAGTGTTCCAGACAATCAGTCTTCCACAGATTCTGGGGACTGAACCTGAGAAATTCAGCTTGCAAGGCAGATACTCTACCATGTTGCCACCATCACCACAGAAATATAAAATAGCACTCTTACTTTAAATATTGATGACATAGACATAGGAAATGTGTTAAGATGATACAAGATCAGTAATGAAAAGCATGTACTAAGATACAGCAAGAAGCTTGTGGGGGGAGAATGAGAGCTAAATTGCAGAAAGCCTAATTGTAGAAAGGTAAGTAGTTATTTATGGATTTCAGGGGATGAGGTTTAATATTCCTGACTTACTTGATGTTTTAAGTGCCATTTCTTTTGCTTGAATGCTAACATTTTATCACCATCTATATATTTTATGTCTTGGGGCTTCCTGTATTAAACATGCTTCTTTGTTTTCTTCTGAAGCAGCAGTGACATCTAAAAGTCAATAATTCAACACAAGAATACATTTCTGGGCTCTTCTTTTTGGTTTACAAAGATACTCCCAGGTGGCTAGAAATAGTTTTTGGAATATGGCTGTTAAAGAATTTGGTTGGGAAACATATTTTATAACTGAATTGAAAAACCCCCTGAATGTATTTGTATATGATATCATAATGTACTTCCTTCATGTACATCCTACACGCACATACCCCAGGTGCACAGCACAGCAGCTAGCTCCACCTCTGTGTCCACTCAGAAGTAGACCCTATTGACTGTAGCCTTATGTTACTGAACCATAGTGTGCCAAAGCTGTGATGCCCTGTCCCCCGCCGAAATACACTGCAAGCAGCTTCCCTTGCTACATCCATAACACCCCACACATACCTCCCTTTCTGCTTCTTTGTTAGCTAGCTTAGTTAACAAGAAGCAAGATTTTGCCTTTGGGTGTTGTGTTACTGAATCTTGAAAATTTTGTAAGGCGGGTTATAGAACTGGGCAGATGGAATCATCAGAGGGAGTATTGCTTTTAAAATATGGTTACCAGACATCCCCGTTTCCCGGGGACAGTCCCCGGATTTACAAATATGTCACTGGACAAAAATCCGTCCCCGGAATGTCCCCGGTTTTCATTTAATGTCCCTGGATTTATATTTTAAGTGTTGTAGATTTATTAGTAGGGAATGAATGTTGTGTGATTGCTTCAATGGCACAAGACACATCTTATGGGGGCTTCCGGTGAGGCAAAATGGTGGGCACCATAGCAGCGAGCAGCTCCTGAAGTCAGCCAGAGCCAACGGCGCTACCAGGCTGGCTCCAGGCTGATGAGACAGCAGCTGCCACTGCCACTGCTGAGGGGGAACTGGGGATGCCCGGCGTGTCAACTGGGGGAACAACTGACACACCCACACCCTGCTATTCAAATCAAGCCAGGAGCGAAAGCACCCAGCCACCTGACTGACTGCCCAATGGCACTCTGTGGCCAGGAACACAGAGCCAACACAGGGAGAAGGAGGAGAGGAGAAGGAGAAGAAAGACAGAGAAAGAGGAAGGAGAAAAAAGATGGAAGCCCCGACCTTGCCGCACTATTGCCGCTGCCAAGGAAAGGTAGGAGGGCACTGGGAAGTCTAGGACATTGTGGCTAGCACTTCAAGAGAGAAGGCCGGGACCCAGAGGAAGACTGTGCAACAGAGGAGACCACAGAAGAGAAAATATTACTTCTTAATTATTTTTTTAAATAACTTTTCCTTTAATAACTTTTTTTTCTCTTTTCAAAGGAAAGAAAAAGTGTCCATGGATTCTTTGAAAAAAAAATCTGGTAACCTTATTTTAAAACCAGATGTTCATTGAATTATGACTTTTTCTAAATATTTGCCTGTGTTCACATGAACATATTGGCTGAACACAATGGCCCAGTCTCTTCTTATAATGCAGGTTCTTGAGAGACTCAAGGCTCACGTAATGTAGCCTGGATCCAACTCAGTTATGGCTTCAAACCTGCTTTACATATCCATTCCCCCTTCCTCACCAGTCAGCATCATTTCTCCAGAGCTGTGCCATAACTTCATGAACAGTCCTCTATTTTATGAAGTTGTATTTAAGTCTGCTTAAACCTCTTCTCTGCTACCTCTGAGTTTCTTTTGGTAGTTTCAGAGCTCCTTTTGGAAGTGTTGTCACTTGTGCCGCTATCTTAGCTACTGCTCTCTCTTTCCTCTAGCCCTTTTCTTACATCCAATAGGGAGCTATAGTTCAGTCAGCAGAGCATGAGACTCTTAATCTTAGGGTCGTGCCTTTGATTCCCATGTTGGACAAAAGTAATTGGTCGTGCTTTTTGTTCCTGCATTGCAGGGCATTTGGCATATCCAAACAGTGGGGAAGGACGGTAGCTCTGTGGTAAAGGACATGCTTTGGATATAGATGGACCCAATTTCCCCTGGCTTCTCAGGAAAGAGATGGGAAAGATTTTCATATGAAAGTGTGAAGAACTGATGCCAGCACAATCTAAGACTAGGAAACTTTGGCCCTCCAGATATTGTACAGCTTCCATTATTCTTGTCATGGTGTTGGGGGATGATGGAGTCACACAACATCGGAAGGGCCTGTTGTTCCCTAGTCTTGGTATAGACAATACTGCATGAACTGACCAATGTTCTGACTCAGGCTGTTTCGTATTTCCATATACATAACATGTACAATATTTGTCACATTAGATCAAATATATACATTTTAAAATGGTGCTGTAAATTTAAGCTTTTATGGGTCTGTTATTTAGTGAGTTTATGGCTAAGAGATGTCCTTCTTTATAGTGCCCTCAGCTAAACCATTTATTCTTCAAGGATAAATGTATGTGTGCGACTGCATGCCTGTGTTCCATTCAGGTTACCTTTTCCTGCTTAGTACCAAGATGTCTTAATTACTGATCAACTTCACACATAAGGCCTTAGGTGTGACTAACATTATCTGAAACCTATTAGGGCTGCTGCTTTAAAATTAGGTTAAGAAAATTCAATCTAAAAGATTGCTAAGTAATGAATTTTCTCTGGCAATGCATTTTTAACCAAATACTTTAAATACCAGGAAAACTCAGGCTGTGACCATTCTCCTAAGTTGTATTTTACCTTATGTGTTCTTTATGCCTGATAACCCATTAATTGTTGCTCATATTGACATATAATGTGTTTATGAATTATAGATGTATTGTGATTTGATAGGCTGCTTCTCAGTGGGATAGTATTAATGGTTATTATTTCTCTTGACCCATTCTTGGTGATAATTGCAATATAATGTGTGTTTTTCTAGTAGAAACTATATTGAAAACACCAGAGCAAACAATAAAGTCATAAGAGTTTTTAAAGAAAACAAAAGTGCTTATTTTCTGGCTGTAGGAAGACTTGTATTTTTTGTAGCTGAGGGAATTAAATCAATTAAGCCATTGATTAACCGTGCTAACTATGTACAGAGTGGAGAAGTCTAAAGAAACTAAGCAATGAAGGAGAAATATAGGACCCCTTCCATGAATGAAATTCCCTTTCCATCAATGGAAATCCCTTCCAGGAATGCAGTGCCTGTAAATTGTACATATTTCACCAAATAAAAATTAGGGAATGTATGTTTGGGATGGATGGGAAAATAATACTATTTACTATTTACGGAGGGTAAAACAATCAAAGGACTATGATCCTCATAGATTGTCTAACTTCTAGGAGGCAGCAATCCATCACAGCATATAATTCTTTTCCCAGAGGGTACTACTAAAGATAGAGGTAAAGGGACCCTGACCATTAGGTCCAGTCGTGGCTGACTCTGGGGTTGCAGTGCTCATCTCACTTTATTGGCCGTGGGAGCCAGTGTACAGCTTCCGGGTCATGCGGCCAGCATGACTAAGCCGCTTCTGGCAAACAACAGCAGTGCACGGAAACGCCGTTAACCTTCCCGCCGGAGCACTTTGACCTATTTATCTACTTGCACTTTGATGTGCTTTTGAACTGCTGGGTTGGCAGGAGCAGGGACCGAGCAATGGGGGCTCACCCCGTTGCGGGGATTTGAACTGCCGACCTTCTGATCAGCAAGTCCTAGGCTCTGTGGTTTAACCCACAGCACCACCCGCGTCCCTATGAGGGTACTACTAGGAAGGGCCATAAATGAATAACTATTGGTAAACATGGTAGATGTGTGTGGTGGAGGGGAGAAGCATTGTCCTTTGCAGAAGCTGCAAGTTCTCTTAGGAGTTTTCTTGCAAACCTTTAGCAGCTCAGCTTCTTACCATGCAGAGGAATCAGCAAAGCCCAGATCCCTGCAGGAGCTCAGCTATGATTTGGGCAATTCTGAGCATCACTCTTTTTATTTGTGGCCTTACCATACTTGCCCAATACTTCACTGCTACAGTAAGGCACACACTTCTGAACTTTTCATACTCTCATCCTTAGATCACGAATCTAGAACACAAGTAGCTCCCATCCTCTGCTCACTGCTGTACTACAATGCCATAGGTTATCTTCTGCTACTTAGTGCTGCTCCTTTCCCTTTCTCTCATAATTCTTGAACTGGAGTCATCCAACAAAGCTGGATCATGTTGAGATTCTGGACAGACATGGTTCTGCATACAGTGAGTCGTTAATTTAAAATTAGCTACCAGAAAATGTAGTGATGGCCACCAACTTTGACAGCTTTAAAAGGGGATTTGTCAAATTATATCAATTGCAAGTAGCCACGTGGGTTAAATGTTACCTTCAGTTGCTGGAGAAAACAGCTGGAAAGTGTGATTGAATTTGGAACCTGCTGATGGGCTTCCTAGGAGCACCTAGTCAGACATGCTGGAAATAGAATGCTGAACTAGATGGGCCTATTATCTGCCCTATCGGGGATCTTCTTATGTTACCTTCCTGAAGGCATGAAACCGGAATTTTATAGTAAACTAGAATTAACTTCAGAAGTGGTGCAATACATAGTTTCGTGAAAATATTTAAATTCTGGGATCAAAGGGGGAAAGGATCAATGCAGGACAATCAAAGTAATAGAAATTAGGGGAAAAAAAGATACTGGGAATTCATCATTAATAGAAATCTATAATACCTTTGTACAATTAGAGATTATACTCTTACTAAAACAATTACACAATTTCCAACTAATTTCTTAAGATATAATGGGAACCAGAAGCTCTATAACTTTTACATTATTACCACTTACGACACATCACTGCTGTAGAATGACTGTAATGAATTTGTATCATGCATACCACTTGGGCAGTTAACAAATTAGGCTTATTGAAATGTGAAGTAGAGCTTTTAAAGTGACACATGTTAAAGCTTTTATTTGTATTACTCCCCCCCCCTTTCTTCCATGTGAAATTAAAAAATAATACTGTCACCTTCCTAATAATCTTTACTCCAATCTGTCAACCATTTTTCATTCTGCCACTCAAAAGTGTTTAAGTGAAATTATTTAATGCATAATGAGTGGGCTTTACCTTTTGTGTATTGTTTTAAGCTTTCTGTATTTTCAGCATTTTGAAGTTTACTACTGGTTTCAGTAGTAAACTTTTATAACTATGATCAACTCCACAATAAAAGGAAATTTATGAACTCTTCTTTATTGGGTCCATTAAAAATGCTTCAGCGGTATGAGTAGAATTACCGTTCTGGTGTACTGTTCAGGAAAGAACTTCTGAAACTCTATATGTTATGGGACATGACCAGGGAAAAGGAATGTTCCTATAAATGCACTTGAATACCAAACTAGACGTGAAGATGCAACATGAACAGCTTTTTGACCACTTTGAACTTTTACAGATAGTTCCTGGGACTGCAGTGCAGAGGTTGTGGGAGACAGTCACCCCTTCCTTCTATGCTGTTTTCCCAATGACTTTCCTCTCTCAAGCAGGGGTGGCTAGGGCCCATTGGGAATGGTATGGCAGGAAGTAAGGAGACCAAAAGCAGCTGGAGTCAGTGTCAAGAGCAGGCAGAGAGCTAATTCTAGATGTGTTCCCATCTTTCTCCCTGCTGAGTTCTACATGACAATAATGAGAGTAAGGTATAGGAAGCTAGCAGGCAGTGCCACCCCCTCTGGACTAGTTGTAAGTAAGAAGGAAGGCAGATGGGGTGGCTGAGGACAGAGCAAGGTTATCGCCCACCTAGCTGCTATTTGGGTGGGAAAATAGTGAAACTGGGATGCTATTTGCACACCTCTATTGTAATGTCTTACTTGCCTTGAGGAGTATTCTTATCAAGAAAATTTGGGACATATTTATGTGTTATATAAGGCACACTCCTGCATTGTTTCCCAAAACAGACAGATGCCAGCAATCCTATGACACATGTCCACTGCCTAAAATATAAAACCCTATGCCAAGTCCAAAAGGGATGCGGGTGGTGCTGTGGGTTAAATCACAGAGCCTAGGACTTGCCGATCAGAAGGTCGGTGGTTCAAATCCCTGCGACGGTGTGAGCTCCCGTTGCTCGGTCCCTGCTCCTGCCAACCTAGCAGTTCGAAAGCACACCAGTGCAAGTAGATAAATAGGTACCGCTCCGGCGGGAAGGTAAACGCCGTTTCTGTGCACTGCTCTGGTTTACCAGAAGCGGCTTAGTCATGCTGGCCACATGACCCAGAAGCTGTACGCCGGCTCCCTCGGCCGATAAAGCGAGATGAGCGCCGCAACCCCAGAGTTGGTCACGAATGGACCTAATTGTCAGGGGTCCCTTTACCTTTACTATGCCAAGTCCTTCCCTATATAATACATAATACAGCTTGACTCACAGTGTCATTGGGTTGGCTCAGACTTAATCATGCTTAAAACAGACCTACTTAAATCAGTGGAACTGAAGTTCCATTGAGAACTTCAGTGGGACTCTAAGTAGGGCCAGGGCTGCAATCTTAACCCCACTAGGAAATAAGCACCTGTAAATTCAATAGGACTTACTGTTTAGTACTCATGTTTAGAGTTGCATTGTTAGTCTGGTTTCAACATGTTATGCTGAGCATTTTCCTTTCTGACTAGTATCAGTGGGCAAAGGAGTTTAGGTAGTCCCCCCCCCCCCCCGGTTTGTCATATGACTTTAAACGAGAACAAAAGTTTCAGTTCACCTTTTAAATACGTTTTTCTCTAACATTGTACAGGGACAGAGAGGTGATGTATTGTACCTGAGAGCCAGCTAATTCTTTTCTAAGCCACAGCACTGGATTCAGCATTGCATATTACAGTTTTCATTTCCCGGTTATTGTTTGTAAACAACAATAACTGATAAAATATTGCAGTTTCTAAAAGCTTTGTTTCGGCAGCTTGTAATTAAATGTATCCATTGTTGTTAGTCAGATGATCTCCACTTCTAAATTTACTAAGGATCGTATATGAAATATGTCTCTTAATAATGAGAAACACAGGAATATTGTGGTGCTGATATTATCTTCTGGCTTTACATCAGTCAGGGGATATTTTCCCCCATGATAGTGTACTTGATAGTGTAATAACAATCAAACGGCTACAGTAAACTAATAGAGGTAATGAAACTCTACTGGTACCTGGAGACCCTTGATATTGGGGGGGGGGGGAGTTAGATGAATTTGGAGATCATTGTTTCATTAATTCATTACATTGCTCTTCTGAAGTCCCAAAAGGAGTTTGGATTTAGAATGTGGAGCATCTAGGTGTGAGACAATTGAAAAAAAAGTATCATAGAACTCAGCACAGCTATCCACTTATGAGAGATTGGCAGTTGTGCAGCCTTGAGTCATGCCTACTGTTCAACAAGTCTACTCCCAAAGTCACATGGAGCTCATGCAAAGAATAATGTTGGTTTCATATATAGACTTCTTGGCTGTCAGTGGTCAAATAAAAAAGTAAAGAGTAGAACACTTTAAAAAGTACAAAACATGTGGACAGAGTTGCTGAAGATATCAGAAATCAGAAATCAGGAACCCAAACACAGACACACCAACCTCTTTTCAATCATGTCACAGGCTTTCAACAACATAAAAAGACAAAGAAGCACTTTATGCTCATGGAAGATATCATTTTCAATGGAGAGCTTCCTATCGGCTCTCAGTGGCCACTGTGAGAACAGGATGCTTAACTATATAGGCCTTTAGTGTTATCCACTAGGGCTCCTGTTATGTTATTAATCTTGGGCAAAAGCTGGCATAAGTACTGCTCTGCTGGTGGAAGAAGAGGTATGACAGTAAGATGACACTTTGCTGGTAAAAGTCCTGGAACATATTGGCATAAATCTCCTGTAGGACATACACTCCACTAGCAATGTTCCCCTAGCACAGTGAAAGGAAACAGGGCATAACAGAAGAGGGTGTCAGTGGTGGTCATGGAGATACCAGGTCAAAAGTGCCTTCAGTTCTTTGATATGTCTACAAAAACATGCCAGGCTTGAGCCTGTTGTTATTAAGTTTGTCCCATGGAGTACAGTTGGAAGGGTTGAAGAAGCTGAAAATGAAAATGAAAATGGCTAGGCAACAGTTACTCAACCAGATTATTATTTTCCTCTCTGTAATTAATGGTAGGCTCACTCTGCAAGGCAGGGTTGCGCCCTGAGGCCCTCAAGCCCTTTCCCAGTAAATAACTTCAAATGGACACATAATTTTAGTTTAAGTTTTGGGGCAAAATTTTAGGCCACAACTTCATTGATTACAAAACAAAATGAGTGGTATTGGCCTATGCATTGGTCAGGGACTATAACTGTCTCCTGCCTCTCTGGCTGGCAGTCTGAAAGGGTAAACACCAAACGAGGGAGCAACATCGGTGAAGATTGATTGAAGCTCATCCCGGGGTTCCTGTGGTCCTGGCATGGCACTAGCCCCACAAGCAGACTTCGGACAAGATCCAGCACCCCCAGATTCCTTTACTGAAATACCCTATTTCTGGAGGGGCAGGTGATGGCCACACCTCCCCTTCCACACATTTCTATAAACCAATGCCTAACCGCCAAACCTTACAAAGTTGTGATAATTGCTAAGGGGGTGGGTGAAAACCAAGTGGCTAAAGCCAATCTGCCAAATGGAAAAATCCCTACCCGGCCCCTGCTCCAAAGCAGGCGACCCGATCCAAAGCAAGCAGCACCTAAAATAGGGAGGGAGGGCGGATGTTCGGCAGCGCGAAGCAAGTGCCCCACCCTTATCTCGCTGCCGCATTTATAGGTCCCCGGGATCAACCAATTGGCCCCAATTGGCCCAAATAGCCAAGCGCAATCCCGGGGCCCAACAGACAAGGCTTGGGCCATGCCTAGCAGCAACACACCCCGTGGGGGTGTCTTAAGGGTCCCGAGTGCAACCAGGACCCTCGATTTAGGAGGATCTCATATGTACAACCTATAGCTCTTCAAATGTTGTCGGACTACATCTCCCATCATCCCTGACCACAGGTTATGGGGGCTGGGGCTCATGGGAGCTGTAGTCCAGAAACATTTGGAGAACTGCAGGTTGTGCACCCCTGCTGAAAGGCAATAATCCTTTGTTTGCTTACCTGGGACTCAGTACTGTAGAACTCCGTAGGACTTATTCCTGAATAGTCACATACAGAATTATGCCAATAATCTTATGTTTTGCAGCTAGTACCCCATGTGCAAACAGAACATTAATGTTTATGTATGCCACTTTGGATATTCTTATAGCCAAAAGGCAGAATGCAGCTTTTCCAAAAAAATAAAACATGACTGTACATTGGTACCTCAGGTTACATACGCTTCAGGTTACAGACTCCGCTAACCCAGAAATAGTGCTTCAGGTTAAGAACTTTGCTTCAGGATAAGAACAGAAATCGTGCTCCGGCAGCACAGCGGCAGCAGGAGGCCCCACTAGCTAAAGTGGTGCGTCAGGTTAAGAACAGTTTCAGGTTAAGTACAGAGCTCCAGAACGAATTAAGTACATAACCTGAGGTACCACTGTATTCTAGTTGCTTTGGGTTAATAGAAGATGACAATGAAAAACAATCAATACATTTTCAACCAAATTCTCCAGTTAATCAAGGCAAAATTCTGACTGCTACTCCTGTCCTTCAATTCAGAGCATGAGTCAGTTGAAGATCCTCTGGAAATCTCTGGCAACAGAGACCTACAGCTTAGCCCCATGCATACTTACAAGGCCTAGTGTGTTCAATAGAGCTTTCTTCCAAATTAATGTGCATAAGAGTGGATCCTTAAAACATCTATTCCTATAGACGTTGACACTGTAGGGTCAGGCCACATAACTGAACCCTGATTTCCAAGTGAATTCCTGAACATTTTCAGTGAGTGCACCCTTAACTTAATAACATTATATGGAACCTTCCTGCATGCAAAGTTGGGAATAACAACTTGCTACTGGCATGTACACGAATCTCATACCAATAACAAACTTAGTTGTCTCTAAGATGCTACTGGAAGGATTTTTTAAAAATCTTGTTTCAACTACAGCAGACTAACACAGCTACCTACCTGTAACTACTTGCTCTTTGTATGTGTTTGTATTTGCATGGACCAATTTCCATTTTTTAAATTTGTATGAGAACCGTTTTACATGAGTGTTGGGGTGGCTGCTAACAGTAGTCCATTATTAAAGCTAACACAAAGAGAAATGATGTAAATCCTCTATAGCAGGGTGGTCCAACTTTTCATACCAAGTGGGCCACAGGAGTATTTCAGCATAGAATCTACAGGTCTCACGTCATGTGGAATGGGGAAGCAAGCCCCAAATTTGGTGCCCTCCCAAGCCTCACACTGCCTTCCTAAAGCAGGTAAGGAGGTGCCCAGCTTTGGCAAGGAGGCCTGAGGGCTCTGGCAGGGTCCTAGAGCCCCCCTCAACCTCTTTCCCAAAGTTGGGAAAACTGGGACCACCCTGATGTGTAAGATACAGTCTTTCAAAGTACTATACTATTCTGGTGTTTTCCAGACAGTAAAGATGGCGTAAAGGAATTGCTGCTGATGTATGTCACATTTTTGTATGGTTTTGTCAAAACAGCATAAGTAATACATTTGCATTTGATAAATTTATTATGGTGAATTTTTGAGGGAAAGCAATGCTTTAACATTGTAAAAAGCACCCATGACAAAGTCAATTTCACAGCAATAAAATAGGATTAAAAAATTATTTACTGACATTTGATAAGTGTGCTAATTGACATCTGGCCTCCTGTAGTTAATACGTTAAACATCAAGTTTAAGTGCATATTTTGTACTATTAGGATTTATTAATAAATAAATTGAAATTATTGCTGCACATTGCATGCATATTATTACCCTGAATTGGATTAATTATGCATCACGTTCCATATTCAAAAGCAAGGTTTGACATCTCATTTTGAGGTACAATGTGGGTCTTTTGCATCACATATGTACAATTTCGTGTTCATCAGTATTTGAATGAAATGTGCAGCAATTCAGCACTCTAGCTGCCTTTATAAAGGTTATTTAGCCACAGTAGTTAAGATCCTAATTACACTTTTGCCATTGGAGCGACCCATAAGTGCAATTTGGATTTCTCTAAATTTCTCATTTATTTCCCATTTTAAGTGTGGTTCTCCACATTTCCACATCGGTTTCTGATTTATTTACTTATTTATATTTAAAGTCCTAAAGAAAATTCATCACAATTTAGTGCAAGTTTGTCCTAATACAGTATTTTCCCTGATAGACACATTTTCACAGACCAACTTTACCTAAAATAATGCTGGGTTTTTTTGTTGTTGTTGTTGTATGATATTTTCACTAATATGTGCACGTGTGATTTTTTGGTACACATGACTGGAGAACTGCATTGTGAAATGTGGAGATGTGCACATTTCAAAGTGTGGCTGTGTATTGGCTTGCCATATTATTTCTGAAAGTTTGCCTTTAAATGCAAACTGAATCAAAGTTCTCCTCTGCCCCCTTTTTACAGGACACTCCTGCAAGAGGAAGGAAAGAGGTGACTTTCACCAAGCCTTACATCCCTCTTTCCCTGTTAGCTTCTTACAGATCTGTTCCAGACGGTTAAAGCGTGAGAGGTGGTACAGAATGCTTCAATGGCAAAAACATGACCACACACAACACCTGCACTCCGGGGGAGCCTATGCTGGATCCCAGTTTCCTCTCAAAACAGGAGGACCCCTTCCATCTATGGAGAGCTGGTTAGAATCCAAGCCATTGGAAACAGAGAAATCACATGTAATTGTAAATATTCCATCCAATCTTTCTGCTGAAAAATATAGCCCTCCTGGTGGCTGACAATATTTGCATTAATGCAAGTCAAATACAAAAAGCAGTAAGATGAAAGCCATAAAAGAGACAGTGTGGCATAAATAGTCAGCATAAAACCCTATAGGCTGATGAAAAGCTGGCCTGAGCAATTATTCTTGCGCACATTAAACTAGCATCAAAAGAGGAAAAGATCATGCTAACAACATGAAAGCACCCTTAGCAGCAGCCTCCAAGCAAGCATGTTATTTTGCTATGCACAGAAACAGGTTCAGGAGATGTGTGTCTGTATTATACAGATGCATTTCCAAACCATGATAAATTTAAATATACATTTTGATTTTAAAAAGCAAACAAACAGTTCTGCCTGCCTTTCTCAGTCCCTCTTAATCCTACTCCATATACACACTCAGAGTGAGTCAGTCCTGTTTGCAGTGTCTCAATTCATTCACTGATACAAGCAATGACTTCCTGCAGGGCTAGAGATTGCTCCCTGTTGACAGCTTTCTCCTCCTCCTCCTTTTATCGCAGTGACCAAGAAAACCTCCAGTCAGTTGGAAAATTCTTGTCATTCTCAGAAGATATCATGTCAAGTGAGATTCTTCTGACTTGGGGCTGAAACCTGTGCATTGTTAAATAGGGCGTAAGAGATTATAGAAGGCAATGGTGCTTCAGAGTTGAATTAGCAGGTGCAGACAGCTGCTCTGCATTCTTCACAGGCTTCCAAATGAATGCCCTGCTCAGGAAAAAGAAATATAGCAAAAAAAAATATGATGAGTGTTATTCATGGATACAAAGCCAAGCAAATTATTATTGGAGACCAGATTATTCATAGGCAGACCAGTTCCAAGAGAACTACTGTATTCCCCCCTCCCATCGCCCCCAACGATGACCATGCAAAATGGCGCTATAGCCAAATGGCTTTTACAAATGTTTTATTTTATCGTGTGACAGGAGTGGTATGCCTTATCAGAAAGCAGCTTTTTCCATAGTTAAGGAGAGGGCAGGTGGTGAACCAGCGGTGTCACCACTGGCATATAAAGCAAAGTGTTAGATCCTACCCAGGTGAATAACTCAGAACCTTTTCACCTCAGCCGCAGATAAGGGTATCCTTATTCAGGCAAATAAGCAACTTCATGGTGGTTTAGTTCATCCTAAGTTGTAAGTGCCTAGATGGAGAGGGATCGAGCAGGCACAATCTTCCTCTGCATTCAGGCAGCATGTGCACCCTCTGCTACAAGTTGTGCTGCTTCAAATGCAGCTCTGTTGTGCTTTCTGCCACACCCAGTGGGTCTGGTGCTGCAGTGGGCCTTGTTTTGCTCAGTTTGGCCTTCAGCATCTTAGTCTTGTTGAATGTTAGTGTTGGTAAGCCTATAGCAGGTGCAATAAGAAAGTGTTCCATTGTCTCACAGTGAATCATCTCAATTACGGATGGATATAAATTTGTTGATTTCAGTTTCTTTCAAGTTCTTATTTTTCCAAATGTAAGTTCAGTTAGCACCATTATTTCATCAGTTTGTAATATTTCAAAACACAAGTCCATTTAAAAATGTGTACATACTTCTGTGCAGACTTCTCATTGTATATGCATTTGTATATATATGTTTGCCTAATGTACACATTTTTGCAAGCAGTTTCCCCTAATAGAATGCATTTTGAAGGGGTTTTCCCCCAATGCATACATTATAATGTACATGTTTCTTTAATATATACTTGCATGCATGCATTTTTTGTTGTTGGACAATTGTCACAGAAATTCAGGAAAGTGGGGTTTTTTTTAAGGATTCCTGTGTCTTCATTTGCATTTGGTAAGTATGTGTTAAGTAGGTTTGCTTCAAAATGCAAACCAAATCAATTTCTCACCTACTTCTAGTGTCACAGACTGAAACATAAAGCAAGAGGAACCAAAACTGACATCCTTCCCTTGCACTGTTAGTGACTGACATGGTTTTCTTAGCTAATCTCAGTGCAACCAAAATAGTTTTCGTCTTTAATATGAATTCTTTCCAAAATGGCAACTGAAATGTATCTGTCCCTTCTTTGTAAACCACTGTAGTTTTTTTAATGTATACAAATGTCTTTGAATTTGTAATATTGAAGAAATCTCAGAATTCTATAGCCTCTTGCAGCACTGCTGGTAAACAGTGGGGGGGATGAGGACTTTCAACTATAAATCTCTAGATCCTCTTATTTAATGCTTGTGAAGTGTTGACACTGTTCTTGGTGAGGTGCAAGATGTATAATGTAGTCAGCCGCTGCCCTGAGGCCTCTTTTTGTAACCTTCTTGCGATCCCTTTGGACACTGAATATATGAATAAATAGTAGTGAAGCTACATGGGATACAGTATAGAAAAGAGACTGACCTATATTCTTTAGAGCATGAACAAACTGCCAGCTGCTTAAGGTTAGCAGCTGCCACAAAGTTATGCACACTTGTCCATTATGGATGGTTTATGGGTTGTTTTTCCTGGAGCAGCTGACACTAGCCACGGCATGAGAGATCATTTTGGACTAAATCAAATACTAGCCTAGTCAAGAGTGGGAAACCTCACATTCTTGCACATTTCCAAACCAGAGGCCATGCTCTAGTTGGAGGAAGAGGAATATAGATTAGATTTCCCAGTGTTGCTAAGAGTTATTGACAGGAACTGCATGTCACACAGTGATAGCCAATCTAGGTGCACTCAGAAGGAAACCGTATCTGAAGGCATGAACAAAATCAGAACTGAATACATATGAAAGTGAAGGCTGCAAACCTATGGACAGAAGGGAATTGCTTAGTTTGGCAAAAACACTGTGGTAACTCCCTGGCAGGTGGGCCACCATTAATTACTGGGAAAGAGAGTGGAGAGGCAATGGGGAGTTGGCAAAGTGCAGACACCTCAGCAGAGTGAAACTAGTTTTCCTGCTGCTGTGCTTGCATAGGAATCTACCATAGTGTCTCGACCCCACCTGGATAGCTGCAGCTTCCTATGCATATTTATTAGGGAATATGCCCCACTGAGCATGGTGGGACTTACTTCTGAGTAAACATCCATAAGACTGTTTTGTAAGACAATGCGTTTTCCTCAATTATATTTCAGTCAAAGATTTGTAGAAGGCAGAAGAATTGAACAGCCCCAAACTTCCTTTCCTTACATATATGATCTGTGTGCACACTCAGCAGAAATATATATTACAGAAACTCAGACTGATGTCAAATGTCTACTGCCTCCAGATGACCAGCCCAACATGCCATGTGTTTTGACGTCATTGGGCTGTCTGTTCTCCACTTCGAATATTAAATATTTTAACTAGAAAGAGGACATTAGCCATATTAAAAACTTTCAGATGGTGATAGTGGGTACACATTTTGGAATGATAGCAGAGAAATATAAAGTTTGTAATTATAATCAACTCAATGTTCCAGTGGTTCCAAACTGTAGGGTAAAAATAAGTATATTATGCATTGAGCTACTTAAACATAAGTAGGTCAATATTCTGCAGATAAAAAAAAATCCTTCCAGTAGCACCTTAAAGACCAAGTAAGTTAGTTCTTGGTATGAGCTTTCGTGTGCATGCATTCACACGAAAGCTCATACCAAGAACTAACTTAGTTGGTCTTTAAGGTGCTACTGGAAGGAATTTTTTTTGTTTTGACTATGGCAGACCAACACGGCTACCTATCTGTAACTGGAATTCTGCAGATATTTAGCCTTAATTTTTTTTCTTTGGTGACATCAGGGCATTGTTATTATCTGAACAGTTTCCATCTTGTTTGTTCATACATTAAACTGAACATCTTATTTCTCTCAGTGATGCAAATCACTTTATATTACATGGACAACTGAAAGGATTTTCTTTAGGAATTCCATGTGCAATCTCTGAGACTGAAAAAGAAAGAAAGAAAGAAAAAGAAAAACCCACATCCATTTCAATTTATTATTCAGTGCCTCTTGCTTAAAGCTAGCCATGGCTACTACGAAGAGACCAGAAAAGGAAGGTTTTATGTTACACACACCATTTAAGATGCATGAAAATATTTAAATGGGAAGCAGTAAGAACACAACCTTTCTGATAAGGGAAGATATCCAATAGGGTCCATTGTGCTGATATGAGGACTTTTGACACAACTATCATCAATGAATGAAAGACAGAGGTGAATTTTGTCAATTTCCTTCTCACCCACAGTCTTCCTGGGCCATCTGTCCAACCCTCTGGCGCAGATTTAGGTGTATACTGAGGGGGGGGAAGGATCTTCGAAGTGCTAATATTAGCTTTTTGTGATTTGTTTTTCATCATCAATAGTTACCATGGCAGAGTACAAAATATAAAATAAAAGCAATCAACTAAACCAAACAAAAATGTATTTGGAAGGACAAACCAAAAGAAACAAAGCAGCTAAAAACAACGGAGCAAGTTGTTTGTTTTTTTAATCATTAGCTTAACAAAAATTAAAATGCTTGGGCAAATAAATTGTTAACCTGGTACCATAAAGGCAACAGCACTGTTACCAGATTTACTTGTAAGTGCAGGGTGTTCCACACATAGGGTGACATCACAAAGAACATTTGACCTTATGTGATTACATACTGAGTTTCTTTCAGTGCTGGAGATCATCCTGTAAAGATCTCAGGCCACAAAATGCCATGATCAATGTCCTATGAAGAAAGGTTCTAACATCTGGGACCTTTCAGTTTAGAGAAATGGTAAGGAAGAGACAACATGATACTGTAGTAGTTTATAAAATTATGCATGGCATGGAGAAAGTGGATAAAGAAATGCTTTTGTAAAACTAGAGCTCATAGACCATTGGTGGACCTTGGGGTCTCAAATTTCAGTGGTGCCCTATGTGATGCCAAAATTCAGCACCCCGACCTTTCGCATATAGTTAAACTATGGAACTCCCTCCTACAGGAGGCATTGATGGCAACCAACTTGGGTGGCTTTTAAAGAGCATTAGACCACTGATGATAAGGCTATCAATCGTTACTGGCCATAATGACTATGCTCTGCTTCCATGGTTGGAAGCAGTAATATTTTAGAATACCAGCTTCTGAAAACCTCTGGAGGCAGGAGTGCTCTTGTGCTTGAGTCCAACTTGGGGTTGGCAACCATGAAAACAGGATGCACTACTACAGGGATCATTGGCCTGATCTAGCAGGCTCTTATGTTTTTATGGGTCCTTCACTCAGAAGTGTTGTGTAAACTCAAGTTTGTGTGTGAATCTGGTTCTTTGGTTCTTATACTATATTCCAGACAGAGTTTGCATATTAAAACATCACTGGTGTTAATAAGACAAGGTTAAGTGCATGTCTAATTCTCCCACAACCATCAGCGGGACTTAAAAATAGTTAACTGTGTCTAGATTTGATTATAGCATTAGTAATTAAATCAAAAACTATTCACCATACAAATAGGGCTTCACATCTTTCTTTCCTGTCAGCCTCTATAAGTTTAACCATGCATGTAATGACAGGCGGAAATTTAACAGGTGCCTTTCCCAGGAAGGAGATTCAGTGATAAGAAATTGTCCATCGGACTTCTGCCTCAACAAAGCTTTTAAAGATAAAGTAGCACTGCTGTTCTATACACATAACTTTTCTTAAATGTGAATGCCATTCATTGCTTCTTATATCTGTCAATTTCTTTGACCCAGACTTTCTGGGTAGAATTAAACAAATCTCCTAAAAAGCAGTGCTGCCTGCATAGCATTATTCAGATTTTATGCAGAGAATTCCTAATATTCTGTCAATCTGCATATAAAATGGAGACCAAATTATGCACAGGCAATAATAAAAATTGTGATTTTAGCTCCCTCCCACCACTTTCACAGAGGGCAGTAAAATGTTCCCATTTACTTGAAAGGAAGAAAGATAAGCCTTCTGGTTCATGACTTATTAGGCTTCTGGCTATGGCTTAGTAGTGTCAGTTAGCTCCCTGGATGACTTTTCTTTTACTTTTTTCAGGAGCTAGAGAATGGAATAAAACTGAATGAGGAAACACATTGTAAAATAAGAAAGAACACATCTATTTAAAACAGGACAATTCCTGGTTTTGAAAGCTGAATTGGGGGCATTTTGCTGGCGATCTATCTCAGCAGGCGATCTCCGAGGCATTGTGTTTGAGACATACAAAATGCCTCTGGGGCACAGAGGAAACACACCTGCTGTGATCTCCTTTTCATTGGGGCAGGTTGTGTGTCAGCTCTGTCTGTGAGGTGCAGTTAAGAGCAAAGACCTAGACACATCCCTCCAATTTCTTGGAGTCTCTTACAGAAATGCCCGTATGTTTTTGGATACCAAGTTGTGAGCAGTGCATGTTTCTTTGGTCTACAGGTATAAATCCAATTACTAAGACAAGGTATGGGGATTTTGTTTTGTTTTTTTAAAGAGATGGCAATGGACATTTTAGAACAGCCTTCCTCAAACTGATGTTCTTCAAGTGTTGTTGAGCGCCAGCTGCCTTCTGCCCCAGACAATGTGGGCAATGGTCAGTGATGATGGGAGTTGAATATCTGGAGGGCACCAGAATGGGAAAGGCTAGTTTAGAGAATAGCTATTTTGTTGGTTGTACAGGCAACTCCCCGCTTGTGCAGGGGTTGAATTCCAAAGCACTGTGTTGGTGGGGAATGCATAAGCTTGCCCCATTCTGCCCCACCCCATTCCACCCACTTCTGGGGCCGAAAATGGTGTGTGGGTCAGCAGTCACGTTTGTGCTGAATGTGTGCAAATGAGGAGTTGCCTATATTAAATTGTCAGTTAGATATATACCAATAAGTATTAGATTAAAATGTAGAAAGAGGTCTTTGGAAAATGAATGGCCATAGCACAGTGTTAGAAGACATAATTTTCATGAAGAAGGTCTCAGGAGTCCTGGAAGGTCCCTGCTATCTTCCACGTACGATTGGAAAAGACAACCACCTGAAACTATTCAGTGCTGCCTTGCATATTGAACTTGATGGAACTTTGGTCTCACTTGGTGCACAGCAGATTCCTATGTGCCCTTCCAAACATGACCACTATGTAGTGGAATTCTCATATCATAAGCTCCAAATGCCAAAATCCCATCTACTGCCCAATTATTAAATGTACAGGAACCTTCACTTCCTTTGTATCTGGTCATGCTAGTGAGATGAGCAACTGGTGGTCAGGGGAGCTGAATCCATCCACCCAATGCTATGCATACCTCAACCATTCCCTTCCAAGGAAGAGCAACACAGGTGAAGATCTGTCCAGTCCTCTCCTGCATATAATAAACCAGAACTTTGAAGCCCCCCAACTGCTACATGGTAGGCTTGTGTTGTTGTTTGTAAATGAACGACTGGGAGCATTTTTTTACGTTGATGCTGAAAACTGAAAGGAACCCTTTGTCAAATGTTGTGGTTGCTGGAAAGAGAAATTACCTAGCTGGAGTGTCACTTAATAATTTAACTCTTTCTTTATGGATAGAGATGTCACTGTGGGATATGTGTGTGCATTTTTAAAAGCCAAGACTTCACAGCAATAGGTTACTTTCTCAAACAAGCCTTTCAACCAGCAGAGAAAAGAAGCTCTCCAAGTGCCCTGTGCTCACATTTGAAACATATGCATAGCTATACCAGAAATTGAAACACGGAATATAGATGCAGTCACAATGAATGACCAAAATAGGGTCACTAAAGATAAATTTAGGTTGCTCTGATACAACTGTCCAGTGGCTAGTTTGAGTATCCTTTCCCCCAACATAGTGTATGGTAATCATAAAGGCCCCACAGAAGGGGATGTGAGGCCTGACAAGACAAACAACTATTACGATTCCTTAGGGGTTGGAAAGCAAATTTGCAAGTTTCCTATTGAAAGAAGCAGGGAATTCACAATCTCCTGGTGTGTTATCTAGCTGTGATTTGACTTAAGCAGTCAGCTGAAATCAGTGTGAAGAAAAAGCAATAGGCTTAGAAGATGTGTCAAAAGAGATTTTATACACACCGGAAATATTGGTATTGATAGAGGGCCAACAAAGAACCACACTCATTGTAAATGCATTAGTTACATATATAACTCCATCCAATCTACACTTGAAAAAGATTCACAGCGCAGACCCCTCCATGAACAAACTAACACCCCTCCAACCCAGACTCATATTAAACAATAATTAATTCTGTTCCTTCATACACAACTCCCCTTTCTTGAATATTAATCTCAGTGCTTCACTCAATAAATTGTGCACTTGGAAAGACTCTACCTTAGAAAGACACCAGACGGGCAGAATCTTGTACCCCACAAATATATAGGGAGAGAACCCATTCTGAGGTGTTTGTGCCAGGTGGGGGGGTCCTGCCCCTTTACAGAGCAAAGTGACACCCCCACAGCAACTAGAAAAGGCAATGGGGTGCCCATCTGAATGGCAAATGTAGCCACCTTCTGCAGTGATTAAAGACAATCAGGAAAGAGGAGGGGGGACCCAAATCCCCAAAGAAAAACCCCTTGTGTGTGGCTCAGGAGAGGTCAGTGAAAACAGGAATTAAATTAAAGGAAACAAGGGTGAGTTCCCCACCTGACCCCAGGACAGTCCACACTCCGACAGAGAATAATGGGCAGCCAGGAGAAAGGGGGGAAGCCCCACAGGTGAACTTTTCTGGCTCCCAAATGCCCAAGCCTCAACTCTCCAGGCAGTGAAATCACTTAAAAGTGCTGCCCCCCCACCTCACTAGCTATGCTGTAACAGTACAAATGTTGTTTACCCAGGGAAGGCTTCAGCCTAGGTATTTCACCTAAATAGGTGGACACTTGTTGCACTCTCCCCAATTGCCAAATAAATAAGACATGAGAGTATGGGATAGAGTAGGATTAAACAGCTTGTCGCCATCCCACCCCACTGGGAAATTCATCCTTGGGCTGTAAACGTTCTCTCCTAAGGCATTCCCACCTCATCTCCCAGGGGAGGAGGGGTGTGGCAGTTCACCATCTTCTCCATAAATGGGGGAAATGGCATAATTACATATATAACTGCATCCAATCTACTTAGGCTGATGCTGGGCTATGATAATGGAGGAAATATATAATTCAATTAGGATGAGTGTTAGACATCAGTAATAGCAATATAAGGAACTGTAAATCAATTTGTTAACTATGGCTGCATCACACAGCACTTCATTCAATTTCCCCAACATTTCCTTACCTGATAATTTTCACATTTTATGTGATCTTTCACACAACACAAAAGCCACTTCTGGAAATCTAGCAGAAGTTTAGCACTCATTTCTGTGTTAATTGTTTCAAGAAAAAAAAATATATGTTTGAAGCCCCATTAATCTTGAACATCTTGGGAGTTTTGCAAGGAGGAGAGCTTAATAGCTCTTTACGCATGGGGTAAACCCAAGTGGACCTGGTGTGTAAAGAGATTTTAAGACCTGCTCCTTGCTTGGATTAAACTTGCACAATTTTAACCAGCCTGCCTTCAGACTTGTATGGTTGAAATTCCATACTTTAAATATGCAGCTTTGTACACGTTACTTGGCTGAAGAACTGTACTGCAAAAATTCAGAGACATGGAAATTACAAAAGATGGCTGTGTTTCAGTCTGCATAGCATTTCAGAAATTGTGAATTAGGAAAATTCTCCTTTAAATGTAAACTCAGTCAAATTGCTTCCCCATCCTGAGTCAGCTAGCAATACTCAAAAAGACTCCTGAAGAGGCAAATTCCTGTGTGAAAACTATTCTAGAGCAAACAATTCTGATAACTGGTATTAAGCTTTCAGACAGTCTAGGAGTAAAATACCTATTCACTTATTTGTCTCTTAAGGTGGTTTACTTCTTAGCTGCCTAGGAAAGCAGTGAGACGTGGAAACAATAAGCTGTCCTGAGACGCATCGTGGTTTTAGAGTAAGGATTCTCTCTCACGCATGCGCCAGATCCTCAAGGGGGTTCGTTAGGGGCTCTTTGGTGACTCTGCACAGAACTGTTCCAAATGGATATGAGTATTGCTGGACTGGAAATGGTGTGGGATCAGTGTCACCAGCATCCTGAAGGCCCAGTGAAACCCTGGAAGTGATGGGGGAGGGTGACTAACCATGGTAGCAACATAAGACAAAGATCTGGCCTGGAGATGAATCCCATGCAATGACTGAGAGTAAAGTGAGAGCCATAGTGACTAATCAGGAGAGTAGGGAAAGGGTACCTTCTCTTATTGCAGAAGATATCACAAATGAAGGTTGGACGTCATCCTAGAAAGACCCTTCCTATTCCTGAACACCAAAGACAGTAATGTTGACTTGGGTGGGAGAGGATGCACATCCATAGGAGTGGAGCCTCTTGCCTACAGGCCTAATTAGGTCCATCATTGGTCCTAGTCTGGCTCATCAACCTGTTTCCCCAAAATCAGGTTCACCTGCTGCACATGTCCACCTGCTCCTTAGGTGAAGTGTGGAGGAAGGAGACACACTACTGCCAATGAAAAGTCAGGAACATTCAAGTGTGTTCCTGATTGTTCATTGGCTTGCTGTCATTGTAAATCTGCTGATAGAACAAGCCCACTGGGATCCTCATGAGGAACTGGATACTACAGCCAATCCTTGCCCAAAGTGGAGTTTGTAATCACTGCATGTCAGCTGACAGGCAGTGAACTCAAGCTGATTGGATTGGCTGCACTACTGAGCTTCCCATGGGGAACTGGACAGTGCAGTTGACCCATGAAGAAAGTAGGACTTGTAGTGACTACCCATTACCTGATGGTTGGTAACACATTAGGTTTCACTTAGCTTGGTTTTCCTTGGTAGCATGGCTACAAAGTCATTTAGCATCATAGTGATTTCAGGTGATTAGCAGGTGCTTGGCGCCTGTCCATCTGTCAAAGTGGCCTCCAAGGATTTGGCACACAGCTGCTGGATCCAATTTTTACCCTTGTTGCAGTATAAAAGGCTGTGGTAACAGGGTTGAGGGACTTTTTTTAGCCTAAGGACTACATCCTCTTCTGATCAATCCTCCTGAGGACCACATGCCCATGGTGGGTGGAGCAAGAGGCAAAAGTGGGTGGAGCAGAAGATGTAAACTTTGCTTTCAGAAAGTACTTTCAGAAAGGCTAGTTTGCTTTCAGAAAGGCTAGTTTCTACACAAATTCACAAGCCCCCACCCCATATCCTTCATCCAGACAAGCAAGAGACATCATTAGACTTTAATGATATATTTTGACCAGGCAAAAACACTTACATTGCAAAGCATGGTCAGTGAGGAGTGTGGTTTGGGGAAGGGAATTAGAGAAGTTTCTTGGTGGTCTGCATTTGATCCGTCCCTGGGCATGAGATTCCCCATCCCTGACACAGAAGGCAAAAACACCTTAGAATAAAGCCCTCCCATCAAGCTGGCTACTTTACTGCAGGAAAGCGTGCCTTCTGTTTTCTGTATTATTGTGTTTGGCAGGTTTCAAATTTCTGGAGCTGAAAAAGCTGGAAAAACTAGGGAAAGCAGTTATTAACACATTATATTCTATTTCAGCAGCCATTGTTTCTGATTACAGAAATAACATGCATTAGACTTGTTCTCCTTTTGTTGCTAAAGAGCCTCCCAAAGACCTCTACCCATTAACTGAAACAGAACATTGCTGCATCTATTGTTGAGAAGCACCGACATTATGAGACTCAGATTCTGCTTTTCTTACATAAGCTCATCCTTTGTACCTTGTAAACTTCCTGGGACTCAAGGCCATTCTTCTTCCAGTAATTACCGGTACCTAGCTCACTATAAGGATACTTTTTTAAGAGTTCCTCTATTTATATGTATGCAAAACCATTAAGAATTATACACCAGTGTCACTTATAACTCATAAGGCAGAGTCAGAGTTCTTCAAGGTTAGGGATGGAAAATTCACTTCTAGGGCATTAAGAGGATAATACTTTACAAAGCAATTCATCACCACCCCATCTGCTAAACTCTCCTGCTTAAGCAGGCCTACCAGCAGTCACCAGCAGTTTCACTGGGGGGAGCCCTATCAGTGGAAGCCAGAAGAAAGTCCCAAATGTGGTCTTCAGAGGAAAGGGAAGGCTGAGTCAGTCCATTGGGATCCAGGCCTAATCATTGTGCCACTAAAATGCACTAGGGAAAACAGCATACAAATATGCACTGTATTACTGAAAATTGCTTGCAAAATGTTTGTATTAATCAAAACTGCATGCCAAAATTTGTATATTAGGATAAATTTGCACTGAAATGCTAATTAATTTTCATGATGTTTTTTAAAAAAAATTGCAGTGGAAAATGTGCAGAGCTAAATTTAAGACTGAATAAAAAAATGAGAAAAGGAAATAAACTGAGATGGACATATTTATCCATGTGTGTACACACCTGTCAGGGTTTCAGGGACAGAGAGCGAGGGGGAGGGGTCCCAGGGTGACGAGGAAGAGGACGACGATGACCCGAGGTTGTCAGTGAGTCCGTCAAGTGAATCCGAGGATTCCCAAAAGGGAGCCCCCCTGGTCAGGCCAAGGGGCAGTAGAGAGGGAAGCAGTCAGAAGCAGGGGAACGAAGAGGGAATCCCCAGTGGGGGTTGGAGATCGGGACCGGCCTCTCCGTCGGAACGGAGTGAAGGGGGTGGAGTTACCAGTGTGTCAGAAGGAGCAGAACAGGGAGCAGAGAGGGGAAGGAGTTCGGAGCAGAACGTCCTGCCGGAAGGGGAGGAGTGTAGTACCGAGAGTAGCGTAACGGTCGAAAGGAAGGTCAGAGGCAACGTACGCGCGCCAAGTTCAAATGTGGAGGCGCGCGGAAATGAGGAGAGCCCTAAGGAGGAGCCTGGTCCCAAAGCACGAAGGAGGGGGGAGCAGGCGTCAGAAGACTCAGCCTCGGGGGAGTCCCGAAGGGAGGGAGCACAGGGGGGCAGGAAAACCCTGCGGAAAAGGAAGGAGAGGAAAAGGTGGAGCAGTACAAGCCTCTTAAGCTGGTGCAGGGGCGGGACTGACTCAGAGGGGACTTCAAACATCTAAGGGTAACAGATGCTGAGCCACGGAGCCTGGACGTAACGACAACAATGTTCTTCAATAAAACCTTTTGTATATAACTTGGACTGGATTTTGGTCTCTTGTGAGCTGGGACCTCGGGTGGCTCTGACAACACCACAACCCTTATGGAGATGTTTGGCACTCTTGAGTTTCACAAATTAACCATACAATGTTTCGATGGATGACTTGGTTGTAGTGGATTTTCTTTCAACATTGATTGTGAAATTCCACACACACACACACACACACACACACACACACACAAATATTCTGTGTGATTTCACATACTTTATCTGTGCTTGTGTATTTATAACACGTCTCATTTCATATTTCACAGCATGAGTAGGCAAAGATTAGAATCTTTTGATTCAGGCTTATTTCATATGATCTTCTGGTGGCCTTTACACAAGTAAAGGAGCACTGTTTGTACAATATCTCATAATTTATCATTTCTGTGTACTTACCTTTTTGGATCACTGAATATAATAAAAAACTTTTTTAAAAAAGGTCCAAGCATTTTTCACCAGATACGATCTGGCATCATGGGTTTTCAAGACATTGCCTTGTACTGCCTCATTTGCAATAAGAGCATTTTCCTTATGGGAGTATTGTACAGTGGTACCTCGGGTTAAGAACTTAATTCGTTCCAGAGGTCCGTTCTTAACCTGAAACTGTTCTTAACCTGAGGCACCACTTTAGCTAATGGGGCCTCCTGCTGCCGTTGCACCGCCGGAGCATGATTTCTGTTCTCATCCTGAAGCAAAGTTCTTAACCTGAGGTACTATTTCTGGGTTAGCGGAGTCTGTAACCTGAAGCGTCTGTAATCTGAAGCATATGTAACCAGAGGTACCACTGTATAAGTACTAATGTAAAAAAACCAGCATTTTAAAACTAAGAGCCATTATTACCCATGCTCAGAATAGACCTATTGAAACAATGGGCTTTCTTTTAGATTGAATATCACCTATGCAATGTGGTGTTCCCAATAGAAACACAACCATAGGAGCCAACTCATTGGGGCCAAAGTCCTTTCACCCCACCCCCTAAAATATTTGAGGGGTCTGCCTTTCCAAGTTGATGGGCATTGCCAGTCAAATGGTGTGTGCACGTCACATCTTGTGATTGATTGTGCATGGTTGGACTTACTTAGTCGCTGTCCCCCGATTTCGTTCAAGTTGGCACCTCAGAACACAACTATAATTTCAGGACTAAATTCAGGTATGAAGAAAGCGAGACGAAAGTGGAATGGGGATAGTGCTGTTATTAAAATGAAAGATTTACGAGATGTAAATAAGGAGAAGGAATTTTATATCCCATTGACAAATGAATATATTTCCTGTCTTGATTTCCTTGCATCTCTTCCTAGAGAACAAGACCTGCTGTTTGTATTTCAGTTCATTGGAAAACTCATACCCAGTGTACATTCTTCAGTGGAAAACTGTTGGAATGCAGGCAGGAAATTCCTCAGAAGGAAACACCTTAAGACAATAATCCTGAAAGCAATGTTTAAAGTTGATAGTTGCTATGGTGGTGTATCCACAAAAAGATTTTGACAAAAGGCACATATTATGCACCTTGACAGTAGTCTAGGTGTAGCTTTTTATGCTTCACATTTATAAGATAATCACATCAACTGTAAAATTTGGTATTTGCATATTTACCTATTTAAGGAGGAGTAGGATGGCCTCTAGTGGTACATATCTGTATAGAAAAAAACCCACACAGTAAACTAAACAAATCTAGATTTCTGATACAAAGGAAATACATTGGCTGACAACTATGATTACTTGTTTTTAGAAGAATTGGAAACTAGATTCATTTTATTTTTTGGCATTTCTTTTGACGTGTTATATCTAAATTCATGATGCTTTGTTTCTGCCACATGTTAACTGTGCTGCCAAATTCCTTGCTCTAAATACTATGGTGGTTTTTTTGGTTTTTTGTTTGTTTTAAAGCGGATAATAATAGTGAACTCAGTGGCCCACAAAAATTTGATGTCAAGTGAATAATTTGTTCATTTCAGTATTAAAACTCGCAAGACTTATTTTTTCCTACAGAAAGGGGTGGGGAGAGAGAGAGAAAGCAACAGAGGGAAATGGCTCCATTTACAATTTAGACAAAAATATTTCTTTTTTATTCTCAGCTTGCCACTGACTATGGAAGTGCTGCTTAATGAAAATATATTAAAATGAAAATATTAAAGAATCTACTGAGAAGGATACCCTCCAGGTAAGGGCACACAGGTGTTAAAATAGGCATCTGCATGCATATCCCTAGCTAGATGATGAAATCTGTGAGTAAACCGGTGTTATGTGCTCAGTTTCTGCCTACATCCAGCTGTGCACTGCTGTGCATGAATACTGCCAGTGAAATTATTGGCAATAACACAACATAACTGTTTGAGCATGGGGTGGTGATGGAGGGAAATTCAAACCCCAGGTTCCCTAGAGCAGCCAGATGCTATGCACACATTGAATTGAATTTCAGCTAAGGCTTCCCCAACATACTTTGATTCCTGAGATGGATAATGAAAGCTGACCAGATTTGTAGTTGAATCTTACTTCAACACAAGTAAATGAACAGTGCATAACTCTGCAGCAGCAGCTCTGTTCTCCATCACCTCATCACCATTGTCTTCTGCCCATCTCACATTTGCCACCTGAGGTAGCTGCCTCATTTTGCCTAGTGGTAGAGCTGGACCTAACTTTGGCCCATCTATGATAACATAGGGTTTACAGAACTTATAGGGGTTTATTTACATAAAACTGAAAAGTTCTTTTTAATAACTTTGTGTTTGTTTTAATTATCAAGTAACATATTTGCAAATAAATTCTGAAATAAGTTCAAGCTATTTCACATATTTAGTACATTATATTCCATTTCCAATGAATACATAGTTGTGTATCATCAAACCTTATTAGAGAACATCTAAGGTCCAGTATTAGAAAATGTGATAATCAATAACATGAAATCTAGACTGACTTTCCTCAAGTCCATATTCCTTTGTTTCATTTCCTTCCCAAAAACAATAATTCAGACAAAAAATGTAAAACCACTTTTCGGGATATCATTTGCCACAAAATATAAGCCAATCAGATTCCTTTGGACATCCTAGAGAAGCAAAGTTAGAAAAATGACAAGTGAGCTATATTTCAGGCAATATATAGAAGGGGGGAGTAAGTTCAAAACATGAAGTGCACAACGTTCAAGTACAAATAAAGTTTTGTATAAGTGAAGTCTGCACACACACCCTTTTATCTCTCCATACACACGAGTTGCCATTTCCTGAGATACAATATCAGAAACATATTCCTTAAACACTTAAGTTCAGCATCTGCCATTCCCGGAGAACAGTGTTAAAGACACACAAACATTAAACCCGCACTTCTACTCCTTCACATCTGAAGTATCTTTTACAGTTCTGAAAACTACTGAATATCCGAACTAGCTTTCTGGATATGATGTGTGGTGTGAGTTGCTAAGCAACTGATTTTATAGGCTTGGGAATCTAACTCTCTAACAGTTGCTGAATGACTGGGTAGTGGAATGCCTAAAACTGGCATCCAGGAACCTTGCAATATTTTTAATAAGAAATCCCCCCTTATATACATTTATTGGCAGATGGGGCCAATGACAGAAGTATGGCCCCAAAGCAATAGTTATTGTGATCAAACAGCTAGTTTCACATCTGTCTGCTTCCCTAGTTCATGCATAATACCCTTCCCATCCTCTGTGGGAAGGGCCATAGCTCAGAGGTGGAGCATTTGGCTGGCACACAGTGTCAGCAAAGTCACCCAAATAATGCAGACGTTGTCCAGAGAGAAGAATAAATCCTGATAACACTTTAGTAA
Organism: Podarcis gaigeae; assembly: GCF_964106915.1. Lineage (NCBI taxonomy): Eukaryota > Metazoa > Chordata > Lepidosauria > Squamata > Lacertidae > Podarcis > Podarcis gaigeae. The sequence goes on along the minus strand of NC_139685.1, from coordinate 46,490,395 downwards.
GGAAGCAGAATAAATACAGCTAATCAGAGCATGTGCAAACTCACTAAATATAATGCTACCTTCACCAATTGCTAAGTGATGCCTCCACCCCTTCTTTGCTAGCTGACTCAATGGCAACTGAATTAACACGTAAGCTGCAATCGGAATGATCCCTGCTGTTGTACTACTTGCAACATGCAAAATGTCCCGGCATCAATTCCTTGAGTCTTCTGTAGAGCCACTGCCAGGCAATGTAGATAATACTGAGCTAGATGGACCAGTGATCTGACTCAGTATAATGCAAGTTCCTATATTCCATTCCTTTTCACTCATTTTCCAGCATAGTTCCAGGACATTGTGAGCTGTCACCCATTTTCCTCCCTTTTTGTTAAATCGGAGAGAATATTTGGAGGGCATTCTCCACATTTGCTCTCTGTTTTGAGGGAGAGTGTGGGTAAAAAAATATACCTTTCATTGTGGACTTGGCTTTAAAATAAATGGTGTGTGTGTGTGTGTGTGTGTGTGTGTGTGTGTGTAGTGACAGACTAACCCCTGGCTCTAAAGAAAATTGCTATGAGGAAGACTAGAGCCATCAGCATTAGGCTTGAAAGCATTCATTGAAGGCTGAAGAAGAAATTGGTAATATCACTTACACTTGAATTGTTCACACAGGGAATACAGACATTTGGGGAGGCCATAGTGCAAGGAACAGAAAATTCAACACAATATTGTCATGGGTTAAAACACACACACACAAAAAAAAAACAACAACAACCCAAGACTGAAAATGAGAAAAGACTGGCATATTATGAGAAGGGTATGAATGACAGCACAGTGTAGCTAGTAGAAGGAAACAGACTGTCTGGCAATTCTGGATAAAGCAGGGCATTACTTAGCAGAATAGCTCTTCTGCCAATGCCAATAGTAAACAGCATTTCAAAGCATCCTGGGGGAAAAGCCAATGAAGTCAAAAAATGCTGCTGTTCTGCCACAATATTCAAACTGATGCATTAAACATATAATGCAATGTCTTAGAAGGAGTTTCTTCATTTCCTGATCTTTTTAATAAATGGACAGCACAAAACAGATTTCAAAAGCCAAGAATGTACAGTATATCACATTTGGAAAGAAGAACATTCAAGGAAATCAGAAGGATTTATTATTAATTTTTTTGTAAGGAGGTGCATTTCCTTGCAATGTCAAATGATAATTGGGTGTCTTGGTCACACACCCCAAATAATCAGTTGTTTCTTTCACAAGGAGCTCCCTGTTAGAAGCAGCAGCTGGTACATTTGGTTTCTGCTCTCACACACTTGCTAAACATGGTTACTGAAAGCAGTGGCATAGCGTGGGTTGCGAGTGTCCAGGGCAAGGCAAGTATTCTTGCAAATACACCTGCAAGTCTGACCTTAGCACAAGAGTCTTCTGCCCTCTTGTGGTTTACTGCAACTAGTATTCAGAAGCATTACTGCCTTTGACATAGGCAAAGCGTAACCATGATGCCTTGTAGCCTTATCCTGGGAACTTTTGCATGTTCTGTCCCCGGCATGAAATCCAACAAGTCTAGAAGATTCTTATGTGTCTCACATCTACTGCACATAGCAATGCAAAGCTTTTCCAAAACTGCTGTGTTTCAAAACTGCTGTCACAAAATGGCTGCCAAGGGAGCATCTGGAATAACACAAAATGGCTGCCACAGATGAGGCGGGGTGGGGCGTGCAAGCATGCCTCCCATGAGTTGTTCCATTAAACACTAGCAGTTGTACTCACAGGCAGAAGGTCTTTGCATTTTTCCTCTGTTCAGAATGGGTTAGAGGGTGGGTGTCCAATCCTGGCATCCAGTGAAATGTGTGTGTGTTGAAGAGGATTTTTTCAATGTAGGAGCAGTTAAGTTAATGATAACAGAAACTGAACAAGAAGAGCATTTTATCATGTATTGTGGTTTTTAAGATATATTTAATGAGACCTTTGTTGGCACCATAAGAAGTGCTGGTGGGCGCATTCATGCCAATGGGCACCATGTTGGTGATTCCTGCAGCAAGGTAATTGAAACTTTCTTCAGTACCTCCTATCTGCAATATTTCTCCACATTCATTCTGTGTCCAGTTTCTTTTCTCCCTACTGCCCCCGCTGCTTTGAATTGCTGAAAAATGACACTAAAAAAATGGCCCGCTTCTGTTAAATTGAAGTAGCCAACCCTTACACATTTGCCTGGTCAACAAAGCAATTATTTCTGCTCATTGCTCTGCTGCTTTCCAAGCTGAAACCAGTGACCCCAGGATCCCTGAAACAGATAGTACCCTCTGGGTCAAAATACAGGCATAGCAAACTATTGCCCCAGCATGGCTCTGACAGATGATAAGCTAAAGACGGTCTATGGCAGATACTACTATGACAGTAATGAAACAATATGAGTAAAGCTTATTATCTTCATTAATTTTCACTCAATTTCCACCATACTGGGAAGATATTAGTTTGCTAATATTGTCTGTCTGATTTAGGAAGAAATTCATCCCCTGAGCAAAACAAACAAAACTAAAAACAAACAAAGCCCCCTATTGATACCATGCTACCATCACATTTTCAAGAGATAAAAAGTTAATACTGTGTTAATGCAGTTTTTAAATGCTTTATAATTGCTATCCTAGTGAAAATTATTTGTTTTTTATTATTGCTGTTTACCAAAGCTCATTGGCCTGTCAATTGGGGATCTTGGAAAGCAGTCTCCTGGGAACTGTCAGTGACATCAGATTACTTGTAATAAGCATCACATAGAAATTAAAATACATTTTTAATACATTCAGTTTCATGTATCCTCCTCATCCTCAAACTACATGCATCTCTACGAGGCAAATGAAGTAGCGTTAATATAAACTCTAGGCTCCAAGCTTGTAATGTTAGTTCCTTGAATAACATTAAAACTAGAAATTGGGAAATTCTCACTGGTATATTTGCAATTAGCTCAATATTTACAGGTTTTCTTCTGACTGGTAAGGAGGACACAATAGGCAAGTAATGGAAATCAACTGTTTCTTTATTCATATACAATGTATATCTCCATCTCTGTTCCATTTTCTTTCCTTGGCTTTCCTGTTTCTCCATTCTACCATGGTCTACCTGTGAGAGCCATCTGAAAAGAACTAGATAGAACTGAATAGACTACAGCTTTGAAGATTCAAAGCACCTCTCTTTTTCAAATCAAGAACAAAAGGGTAGTAAACTGGGATCAATGGTTAGTTACAACAGCCTCATATCTCTGCCACTTTTGTTGTATTCTTCTTCCTTCTGGTCAGATAATCATTTGAAGGACTGGAAGCCAGCATCGCTTCTGGAACTTTGTCTTGTCCTTCTTCATCAGTGTTGTCAGGACCCTCAGCTTTCTGCTCCAAAATAAAGGCAAGCAGCCTCTTAATCTGCTCTTTGCTGGTCCTTAGTGAGGTGTTCCATTCTTGAGGATAACTGATCCCTCAGGATGTCTACATTTTGTAAATAATACAAAATCCTAGAAAGCCTTTTACTGATTTGTAGGATACGTTCAAATGAGATGGAATAATTTCAAATAAAATCAATCTAAGATTCAAAATAATTCATGAATTATAGTTGGTTTTTTTGTTCTACATGCTATTCATATTAGTTTTGTTTGTCTTAAATGTGTTTATGAAGTGCCATATCAGAAGATTTGTATACTTGGGTGAACGCCAGACTGACAGGAAGACTAGCATTGACTTTGTGCCCTCTAAACAGTTCAAAAGATGATATTCATGACACTGAATATGCAGCAGCCCTATAAGCAAAGACTGTATCTGCTTAGAAACCTTCCCATGCTAGCCTTGGCAGAAATGCCCCCTTGTGCCTATCTTTTGTCTTGCTCTTCCTAATTGCCTCCATTCCTGTTCATTCTTGACTAACAAATAATAGTCGTAGTTAATGATATCCTGCCTTTCCTCCTGAAGGAAACCAGGGCAACTAGTAATAATCATACAGATAAATCCCTGTGGCTTCTTCATCTTCTGACAACTTGGCCTGTCCCTCTGCCCCCTCTTCTCCCTCTGACCACAAATTGTCATCCCACCTCAAATTCCCTGGCTCTAACACCTCTTCCCCTGGGGAGTGTTTTGGGGGTTCACCAGGTGGTACCTCCCATTACTCCTCCACATCCAGCCAGTCCATGACATAACCTAAATCCAACACTGTGTTGTTGTTGTTTCATTGTTTAGTTGTGTCTGACTCTTCGTGACCCCATGGACCACAGCACGCCAGGCACTCCTGTCTTCCACTGCCTCCCGCAGCTTGGTCAAATTCATGTAGGTAGCTTCAAGAACACTGTCCAACATTCTCGTCCTCTGTCGTCCCCTTCTCCTTGTGCCCTCAGTCTTTCCCAACAACAGGGTCTTTTCCAGGGAGTCTTCTCTTCTCATGAGGTGGCCAAAGTATTGGAGCCTCAGCTTCACGATCTGTCCTTCCAGTGACCACTCAGAGCTGATTTCCTTCAGAATGGATCTTCTTGCAGTCCATTGGATTCTCAAGAATCTCCTCCAACACCATAATTCAAAAGCATCAATTCTTCAGCGATCAGTCTTCTTTATGGTCCAGCTCTCACTTCCGTACATCACTACTGGGAAAACCATAGCTTTAACTATATGGACCTTTGTTGGCAAGGTGATGTCTCTGCTTTTTTAGATGTTGTCTACATTTGTCATCACTTTGAGGTACTGAGGTACTGGGGGGGGGGGTTTACAGTATCACAATTCTTCTCCACATGACTCAGATATTTTCTGCATTCTTCAGATTACCTTCTCATTCTGTTTACAGTCAGGTTTAGTTCATCTTTTTATGCAAATATGCCCTGCATTTACTCATCTTTTATACATCCTTTAATATGGGCAAAGCTTTGTTTCATTCAGATCTTTTTACCCTTTCCCCCAAATTATTCTCCCTTTCTTTTGAAGTAGAATAACAAGCATGCAAAAAATAGAACCTGAGGCCATGTTTACACACTTACTTCTGTCAAATAAAATGTGAACATGCTTTGTTTACAGTTCTGTTCTGACTGAGAGAACAGTTAAAGAGAAGAAGGAAGAATACAAACTCCTTTTTAAAGAGAAATTTACACTGCTCCTCTAGTACTCTTGTTGTGAGTATCAGTGCTTTTGGGGGGCTGGAACTAATATATTTAGGTGCTGCTATTCATATATTGATAAAAGTGTCATTGGCATCAGCACAAAATGGCTGCCATGAACAGTGGTGGAGGAATCTTCTCCAGCATCCGGGGTGGGACGCCGAGGGGTGGGGTGAACCATCTAGCAGCGCACGCATGATGTCCATATGGACTGTGCATGCGCAGCATCCCATACAGACTGCACACGTGTGGCAGCCCATATGGTCGCTATGCAAGAGGCAGCGCATATGGATGCTGTATGGACGGCATGCGAGAGCAGCAGCCAATACGGACGCCATGCGAGCAGCACCCATACTAACTGCATGCATGCCTTTGGCTGCTCTACAGCTGGGGGGGCAGAGGGCCATCTTGTCACACACACCCCAGAGTGGTGCCGGGGTGGCCCGCCACTCTGCCTCCCCCCTTGTACGCCCCTGACCATGAAGAGCAGAGAGAAAGAGACTGAGGCAAAGAGTTGCCACTACAATGAGTACTGCCACATCACATATAAATCCCTGAAGGTAACAATTATCATCAAAATGGTTTAATTATTGACGCATTTTAAAGTTTCTAACTTGACTGGAAGCTGGTTTGAAAGCCAAGGTGAGGCATGCATTAGATTAGCCAGGGGCAACCAATGTGATGCCTCCAGATGTTACTGGACTACAAACCTCATCATCCCTGAGCATTGGCTTTGCTGGTTGGGGCTGATGGGAGCTGGAGTCTATGAACATCTGGGAACAAGTCACCAAGGAAGCAATCCTAACTCTCAGCCAGGATCAGAGGGGCTGAATGAAGCAGTGCTGCATCTGAAATCTGGCCGCTTGTGCTATGGAGAAAGGTGTCTCTTCTATAAGAGTTCAAAAGAATAGCTGTAGAATGCCTTCACAGAAACCCACTTACCTACCTGATGACTGTTCAGTGTCCTAGTCAGATGGCAAGGCAGGGAAAAGGGTACCATTTTCTGTTTCACCTCAGGCAGAAAAATGTTTTGGGCCAGCCCCTAGTCCCAGTTCCATAGACCTGAGCCAAAAAGGTTCAACAAAGAACTTTCAGCTCAAGTCTAGCAAAACAAATCCACTCGTTAGCAGGAAACACCATCTTTAATATATTCCTTTTAATTCCCAATTAGACTACCGCATTGCAACTGAGGATCCTAAAATATGAACATGTATGCTTTAACCTATCACTCTGTCCATTAAAACTGCTATCACTGATTCCATCCATCAGTTAATCAACTAAACCCTTAGTTAGTTATTCTACTAATTAAGCAGATTAAGTTTGCAGCCCTAGTTAAGACAGATAAATAAATACAATATAAAATATAAAATCAGTGCAAAGGCTCAATGTAAATATCTGTTGTTTCATTGAAGTCAAGGCTCATAAAATTGTAAAAACATCTGCTGCTAGAAAAGAAAGCAAAATACTGCATAAATTAGGGAAAAGAAGCTAAAGGGAGAGCATCATTAGTGTTGTGTCTCTGCAGTACGATGCTTCCTGCTCCATTTAGCACAATAGAAACCAGGATCAAAACAGCCTAAAAGGGAATTTTGGACTCCAAGGTGCAGTTTTTGTCTTCACTTACTTAGTCATATCTCTTATTTAAAATATTGGGCAGAAAACCTCTGAAACGAGGGGCAGAACTGAGCCTGTAGTTTACAATACACAAGACAAATGTCAAAATCTGGAAGCATCATGGAATGCAAGTTGAAAAAAACTTGCAACAAAAGAGCAGATTATAAAGAAACATCATATGTCTACAAGGCCATCTTTACCTGGGGGTGCAGGGCACCCGGGCGCCAAATTCTGGGGGGCACCAGACACCCACCGCTGAAGCCGCCTAAGCTCTTAAGTATGTACCTCAAGGATGTCTGACTGGTTCACTGCGAGTGAATGCTGTCAATCGCGGTCTATTGCTAGGCCATTTCTGTTCTCTTTTGCAGAAGAACTGCAGAATCAATATATCCGGTGCCACCCCCTAGTGGTGTCTTTCATTTTCGCATTATCTCAAAAACGGAAGGCGGAGTTACTGCTGCCACTGTAGATTTGTTCACGTTAGCGGTTTCCGCTGTTCCCCTCCTTAAAAGCTCTACAATTTAGACTTGCGCCCCTAGAAAAAGCTCAACAACTTTGACATGCCCCCCCGGGGGGTGCTGGGTGGATCTTTGCACCCCGGTAGCACATATGCTAAAGATGGCCCTGTATGTCTACATAAAATTCTGAATTTGCAAAAGTAACCAAATAAGAAGTATTTTAGTGTTTAAAACACCTATTCATTTTGAGTGAAGGGTCAGGGAAGTTCTTGGAAATGTATAACCTAGAATCAGAGCACAATTATTGGAGCACAAATGCATGTCCCAGCCAGATTCTAGCTTTTGAATCAGGTGGTGGTGGTGGGGAATTATTTCCCAGGGGCCTTGTTGTCTCACCCCAACCTCAGTGCATGTGCTTCACATGCCACCCACCGGCCACACATTCCTTGTGGAGGAATTCTGTGCCTGACCCCAGGTTGAAAGAACTCTCTCTCTCTCTCTCTCTCTCTTTCTCTCTAATATCACGTGTGCTTCTTTTCCAAATAATATAAGGCACTCTCTAAAATCAATGCTAAATAGTGTACAATTTGTTTATACAAAATATATAAAAACAAAACAATTATAATCACTCTCCTTAATGCCAATCAGTTGCAAAGTCATTGGCAATATGTGGGAAGGTAGTAAAATAATTAATGTGGCTCTAGAAATCTACGTGGGTGGATCCTCAAACATTTGACAGGTTCTCAAGCTGTGATCAGAAACCCTACAATTTGATTGGCAGAGATGTATTACAGGCAAATTAGTCATGGATGTGAACTGTTTAAAGGATAATTAGAAGTACTATTTGAGCAAGAATGTTACTTATCTATTAAAGTCTGGAGATGTTTGAAGACCCATCACATTCATAGACTCATCTATTACCCCTCATGGAACACATTTGAAAAAAATATTTTATCTCCTTTTTAATGTTGTGTAGTCATGTAGACTTGATTCCAATTATGATTTGGACTTATTGGTGACAAGCATATACTGTAGGTCTCTTGATATTAATTATGTGTCTTGTATGTATTTGTTTTATAAAGAAATAAAAGATGAAAAATTAATAAAAGTCCTCTTAATCCTGGTTATGTAGAATTTAAAATGGCTCTTCCCACTACAATCTTCCAAACACAAACCATGACATGCTTTTTTAACTTTTGGAAATGGGAAGGGGGGGAGGGTAAATCAATGTTACATTATACCCTTCGCATTTCTTCATTTATTCCAGAATAAATAATCGTGTAAAAATTAGAATGGTGGCTGATTCTGTAATATTTATAAAGATCTCCAAAGAAATGCAATGACATGCAGATAACGTAATCTTCAAAGATAAATAATCCTTGTAAGCAACTACAGTGGTACCTCCGTTTACGAATTTAATTCGTTCTGGAGGTCTCTTCTTAACCCAAAACCGTTCTTAACCTGAGGTGCTCTTTTGCTAATGGGGCCTCCCACTGCCTCCTTGCCTCCGCAGCGCGACTTCCACTCACATCCTGGGGCAAAGTTCACTACCCGGAACACCTGTTTCTGGGTTAGCGGAGTTCGTAACACGAAGTGTTCGTAAGGAGGATGGTACGTAACCCGAGGTTCCACGGTAGTGAATTCTTAATGATGTAAAATTTGGTTCTGCAATAAAATTTGTCTTCTGGCTCCTTTCATCTTGAAGTGGTAGTATATTCATGCCTTCATCAAAATGCTGGTCGAGTTTCTGCTTGTTTTAAACTAACATTTAGAATTATTCGTGAATTGTGTTCTCTATCACGTGGCTGACAAAATTCAGGGGAAAATAGAGGATATTTAAAAGTACCTGTTTCCTGTAGGTTCTTTTGTCCTGTAGTTACTAACACAACTAAGGTAGATGAGATACGGAGTAGGTGTGTGAGGGTCTCCTGCTCATACCCATATTATCAGGATGTACAGTATATAAACTGGGCCCCTTACTGTTGTGGTAACTATCCTTTGGAATTCCCTCCTGTGAAATATTAGGTGCCATCTCTGTTGTCTTTTTGGTACCTACTAAAGACCTCTCTCTTCCAACAAGCCTTAAGTAGAGATGCTTCCCAGCCTGCATCTGTATGGAAATGTTTTTAGATGTTTTTGTTGTTTCATTGTTTGTGCCTTTTCTTACCTCAGAAGGTGGTAGACTCTCCTTCACTGGAGGTTTTTCAGCAGTGGATAGATGGCAATTTGTCAGTCATTCTTTAGCTGTGATTCCTGCATTGCAGGGGGTTAAATGAGATGATACCTTGGGTCCACTCCAACTCACAGTTCCATGATTCTATCACTTAGCCTCCTTTAGGGGGATTAATGGAAGTGAGAGCTGGACCATAAAGAAGGCTGATTGCCAAAGAATTGATGCTTTTGAATTATGGTGCTGGAGGAGACTCTTGAGAGTCCCATGGACTGTAAGAAGATCAAACCTATCCATTCTGAAGGAAATCAGCCCTGAGTGCTCACTGGAAGGACAGATCGTGAAGCTGAGGCTCCAATACTTTGGCCACCTCGGGAGAAGAGAAGACTCCCTGGAAAAGACCCTGATGTTGGGAAATATGGAGGGCACAAGGAGAAGGGGACGACAGAGGACGAGATGGTTGGACAGTGTTCTTGAAGCTACCAACATGAGTTTGCCCAAGCTGTGGGAGGCAGTGGAAGACAGGAGTGCCTGGCGTGCTCTGGTCCATGGGGTCATGAAAAGTCGGACATGACTAAAGGACTAAACAACAAGAAGGAGGATTAATGAGATATAAATGTAATAAACAGAAAAAAGAAATAAAATAACATATCTATATATCCTATTTCTCTCTCACACACACAGATGTACACACAACTCCAAGAATCCTCAAACCACTCTTTGTAACCCAAAGCACATACTACATTTAGAGTCAGCATCAAAGCTGAGAATGAAAGGGTTACATTTCATGTTCCATCCCTGCTTCTATTCCCATAATTATCACCACCTTCACTAATGCTATTTGCATTTAAAAAGAAGAAAAAAATCACAAGAACTTAAATGCAAAGAGTCATTAAATATCGCATATACGTGGGCACTAGGTTACAAAAACACATTTTGGAGAATTAGGTGCCAGCCTTAAACGTTGGGCAAGTCATGGTATTGCTTAAGGTGCTGCGATGTTTTTGAGCAAGTATAGTGAAGAGGATCCCTGCTTCCAAACTGAAATCATACTTTTTTTATTCTTCTTATTCTCTTAAATAAAAGAGGCAATATAGACCGGAAAATGGTCTCCAAGGGAACCTAGAGATTAAATACAGTCCAAAAGCTTCCTAGAGGTAAACTTCAGGTGATTTATCTCAAAGCCACAAAAGCAGCAGAGCTGAAGCATTCCCTCATTAACGGTCCTATTATATTTGTGATGGTGAACATCAGAAGTGAAACATGTTGACTAAGAACCATGTTAGCTTCCTGCTTCACTGATTTTTAATATTGAAAGTGCCAGTTTAAAATAATTTTGGGGGTAAAATACATAATAGTCTGAAGTGATAGTAACTGGCTGGAGCCAATCTTCCAAGAAAAAATATTTCAAGATGATATGTGCCACTTTAGAGTAAATTGCATCTCTTCATTTTCAGAGGGACTCATATAATCAATTATAAAATCAGTGAAGGGAATTTTTTGAAGAAAAGGGAATTATTGCATCTTAGTTTGAAACAGGCCAAAATGGCTGGAAATCTGCACTAGCTAGTCTTTCCCTGGGATTGCTGTCTTTGTGTCAATTGTCAAAATAATGAAATCCGCATAACTCTCATTTTATTTCTCAAAGATAGTTTGCCTGAATACATGGCACATTAATTTCTTGATTTTTTTTTTATACCCAAAGGTTTTGTTAACAGTTCTTAATGCTTGTGATTTCTTCAGTGCAGCGGCAGCCAATGTGGCGCCCTCTAGAGGTTATTATTATTTATCTTGCATAAAATCCTGTTGACAGAGTAAATAAAAGAAGATGTTGGTGGCTAAAAATAACTAGGTACAGTCTGTGGTATTACTATGACGCAGAAGAATAGGCTTCTGTAAGTTTTCTTAAGGCATAATCATAAATATAAATGAACATGTCAGCACCTTCACAAAAACTCTTAAGCCATCATGGCGCCTCACTTTGTCACGCATAGTCCTAAATTCCCATATGCAAGCCTTTCCTTCCCCCACCTCAGAAATATCCAAATCTCTTTCTGCCTTTCCATTCTTTGCTCCTTCCATTTTCTGGCCTTTGGATCCTCATTTGCATGCTCTTATGAACTGCTCAGCAACATCACACACAACAGGGAGGGTCTGCTCTGTATCCAAACCTCTTAGGTCCCTGCCCAGACTCTTTGCATTGCTGCACTGCCTTTCATTGCTAGTTTGGTTTGGGAACTGAAGTGTCACTGAGTCACTGTCACCTGTGTGTGTATTGTGGGCATTTCCTCTCTGGCTCCTGCTTTGAGAGAGATACAGAGATATCTGATCCTGCCCCTTGCCCCTTTAGCTTCAAATGAACCAGACTAGATTCCTAGATAGGAAGGGGGATTTGAAAAATGGGGAAGGGTTCTCCTGCCTGCCTGGCTTGTCACGTGGACAGGAAAAAGACAATTCCCATGTTGGGAATTGGTGGTGCCTTCTGAAATCTGATGAGTCTCCCCATTTTGTGCATTTGGGTGAATCCCCTGGGTGGAGGGGATGCCTGGGGGGGGGGGGTGTCTGTGCAGCTGAACCATCCAGGATTCACCACTGGGGTGCTGCAGTTGTTTACACGTTCCTAACTTGCTCAGAAACTTGAAACACCAAAAAAGGGAAGTTCGTGTTTCCCTGAACTCAAAAGTCTTTATGTCACAGTCTCCTATATAAACATTGGGATACCTCATGTCATGTACCTGCACAATTACAACAATAATGGTTGTTCAAAGTTACCATGCTTCCAAAATACCCATAAGAACATTATGACATCATATAGTCTCAGTCTCTCTCTCTCTCTCTCTCTCTCTCTCTCTCTCTCTCACGTACTTATTGATCTGGGGTTTTCTTTCCCCCCTCAGGCTTCCCTAAATGCTATACATAAATTCAAAGACTTCAAAGACTTCTGTGCTTAAAATACTGTAGTTCTGTGTGTTTCCTCTAATAACTTTTGTACTTGACCAGGAGGAAATTCTCAAGCAGTGATACTGATAGAGAATAGAGTGTTCCTATTTTCATCTGAGAAATGTTGGAGGGTATGAAATATAAGCCATTTTTTGGTATCTTTAGTCACGCTTGTTTGGGCTAATGGGAGTTATACTTCAGCAATATCTGGAGAGCACTATGTTGGCTACCCTTACCTTACTGCATGCACAAAATGGGGATGTTTTTCAAGTTCAACCAAAGCTGTCCCCAGTTTCCCCTGAACTCCCCACTTCCCCATCCAACTGAAGGAGGTAGTGGTGGCATGGGTGAAATACTTTCTCCTTTTTACTCCTCCTCCGACAAATTGAAAATTGCTTTATTACGCAGAGAACTGAATTTAAAGTTGGGAAAAATAAGAAACTGAGAGAACTGAAAGAAGAAACCAAGAGAACTGAAATTAACCAATCCTTCCATCCCTAGTCCTGATCATTCAGTTATTAATTTATTGGAAAGTAGGCACAATTCACAATCATGCAATATGTGTAGTCCCTGGCTGCTTGTAGAGGTCTTTACACTAAGGTTACCAGACGTCCCTGTTTCCTGGGGACAGTCCCCAGATTTACAAATCAGTCCCCATACAAAATCTATTGAAGTTGAAAAGTGTCCCCGGATTCATTGAAAAAAAATCTGGTAACCTTACTTTACACACACACATATGTATGCACGTAGCCTCTGTTCTGACCTTCCTGTTAAATGGGATCATCTGAAAAGATGGACCTGGTTGCAGGCAGGCCATCAACCCAGTTCCTCCTCACCCAGCGTGGGCAGAATAATACCTTCACGCCAGGGTGGCACCACATTCACCCAGGCCTCTTGGCCACTCACTTTTGTGTATGGAGATCATGGGGGGGGTTTATAAAAGTGGCAGCGTGACAGGTGTCTGGCACCTGCTTCACATTGCCGAACACACACGCACACGCCCTTTAATTTAGGTGTCCTCTTGCCTTGCTTTGGACTTTGGTTGGTCAGCTGTCCTGGGCCGGGGGCCGGGTAGGCATTTTTCTGATTGGCACTGGCCACTTGGTTTTCGCCTGCCTCTTAGGAATCATCACAACTTTGTAAGGTTTGAAGGTTAGGCATTGACTAATTGATTTGTGGGGGGAGGGGTGGTTGACCATCACCTGCCCCTCCATTGACCATGGGTATTCCATTAAAGGAATTCAGGGCCTGGATCCTGTCCTAAGTCCACTTGAGGTGCTAGGGCCATGCCAGGCCTCTGGAACACTGAGGAGAGCTACAGGTGGGTTCCCCCCGATGTGGCTTCCTCTTTTGGTGGTTTACCCTTACTGACTTCCTGCAAAGGGGGCAGGAGTCTGATATAGTCCTTTGCCAATGCCTAAGCCAATACTGCTCACATTTGCTGTAATCAATAATGTTGTGGCCTAAATTTTTGCCCATCAACCTTAAACCAAAATCTGTGTCAGTGTGAATTTTTATTCTAACGGGGGCTGGCTTGGGGGCCTTGGCACGCAATGCATTGAGGTCAGCACAGGGCAGTGGGCATGACACATTACATGGAGTGAGGGAACTGCTATTGTGATTCTATTATTATTATTATTATTATTATTATTATTATTATTATTATTATTATTATTATTTGTGTGTGTGTTTCTATGCTACATAAATTAGTTCTCACTGTTTTATACCACCTTGGAAACTTTGGGTGGGGGGCAGTATATAAATTGAAGAAATCACCACCACCACCATCATCATCCATAGATTCATAACCATGGGCACAGAATAAGAAGTGAGTAATGAAGGGGCTGCAAGGGAAATGCAGGTTGTACTGTTCTCTCACTGAAAAAGCAAATATGATTTCTGACAAATAAGTAAATATTAAGAAAATGATGTTTGCTGCTGGAAAAGAAAAGAAAATTCTGTACCAGCCCAGATTAGAGGGAGGCTGGGACATTAGGGGAAGAAAAGACAACGCAAAATGAGCAAAGTTGAAGAGAGAAATTCTTTCAGAGAAGAATAGATAAAATTACAAAAATAAAAGTTTAGCAATGGGCTCCTGAACAAAAGTGATCATCTCCACAGGATCTGAACTATAAAGACTAGAATAAAGGACACTTCTCTTTAAAAAGAACAGGAGCTGAAATACCTCACTCTTGAATTCTCAATATACAATGAACACACAAATACACACATCTTGAAAGAGACATACGCAATTCAAATGTGTATATTTTCTCCATCCTACTACCCAAGAAGCTGTCATTTGTAAATGCAAGTGAGAAGTACCAAATAGAATATGTAATAGAAACCTGGCAGGATTATCTCCTAGTGATTTCAGCTCCTATTGTTGAAAGGTATAGAAAATGAATAGAAAACAGGGGGTAAGCATTATGCCAACTTAAAGAAAAACCTAACTGGAAAATCTAAATGTCCAATAGGGAACATTAAAACTCCCACTGACAAGAACCTTAATATAATGCATTAAAAGTATATCAGAATTTAGGAAGTAGACAAACACAAAGGTTCCAGTAGAACACTTAGCTCACCATTTTCTTAAAGAATCTACAAAAGAAGAATCCAATAATTCTGAGGCAGCCCCCTTCTCTCTGAAAGATATCTCATCTAGTAAAACTGCCATAGAAGATATGGTTACAGAGCTTCTGATCTTCAAATGTGACAGCATTGACAGTGATAAAAAAGAACCACAGAATGGTGATGTTCCCACAGCGCCCATGACAACAGAGCTGTCAGAGATGGAGCAGGACCGAATGGAGGAAAAGAGTAAAAGAGATATAGAAAAACATTCCCATGATAGACATTTCTATAGCACGGCAAATTGCTAAGCCTGACAGTGGTCACTGCTATGTTTCACCTCCGAGCTGCTGCAGCCTACCGGAGAACAGTCCAGAGAAGATTGTAATTTCGATAAGCCAAAGCAGGTTCAGCACTGAGCTCAGGCGATCAGATGTCAGAAATAACAGTTTTGTAATGCTCTAAAGAGTTTAAAGTAACTTTTGAATTTATTTTTCTACCTTGCGACGGTGAAGTGGCTTAAGAGGAATGAATACTCCATGGAACCTCCACCTATGCCTATCTAGAGGGAAGGCTTTTCAAGGAAGCTTGCACACCCCTTCAGCAAATTTTCTCATAACATCCACGGGGAACCCATGATGTTCCAAATGTTGCTGGACTCCAGCTCCCATCATACTTGACCATTTGTCAGGATAGGAGTTGAGTCCATAATTATCTGGGGGAATGGAGATTATCCACCCCTGCCCTATAATAACTTTTTCTTATCAGTGTATCACAACATATAGAACATACAGAAAAGTCTGCTGAATCAGGCCATAGGCCCATCTAGTCCAGCATCCTATTCCCGCAGTGGCCACCCAGATATATAACAGCACTCTCCCAACTTGTGACTCCCAGAAAGTGGTAGTCAGAGACTGTCTTTGATGGTGGAGGTAGAATATATTGACCAGTGTTAGTAGCCACTGATGGCCTTCTCATCCATGAATTTGGGTGACCTAAGGCAGACCCAAAGCATAGTTCATTTCACCAGTGGAGATTTTCTATTTCCCTTTCACTGTTTTACCCAAAGGCACAAGTGATAAATGGGGAACTCCATGGATTGGTATATAAGTGGGGGGTTTGGGGGTGACTTCAGCTTGAAAGGAATAAGTACAAATCCAGAGACTTTCTTTTTACATGCAGAAGTGCCTTCTGCTCACTCATAAGCCCCTTTTAGTTCCTGCTCATGATTTTTATACTACATGTGAATAATCCCTCTCACAAAACACGATGGGGGATATATCAAATAATTCAATTCTGTTAATGCAAATCTTTAATAGACCACTCAACACTAATATTTTGCTCCTTTTGTTCCCTTTTCTACTTCCAACCAATTTAATAAATTATCCTTTTCCCCTGCATTTTTTAAATAATGAAAACTTCAGCCTGTTTCTCAATCTACATTGCCTTATTCTAACATTCCAAGATTGTTCAAGGTCTCCCAATTGTTATTATTCTCATGATGACTGTTGCATCAGTCCTTGCCAATGTGTGAAGCTTTCTATTGTGATAAACTCAGCAAAAGCCTTTTCACAAATAGAATGTATGTGCACATGTGAATAGTGCCACAAACATCTGTGGATTCTGGCCTTGTCTCTTACACAATATTGAGGTGTGAAAAGAGCCTACACATGTACACATGATTCAAGATGGTCAATGACCATGAACAGATATGATCCCATTCTTCTTTACTTTTCTGGGTAGCAAACATGGTGTTCTCCAAATGTCGATTCCAGCTCCCATCAGCTTCAGCCAGTAAAGCCAATGGTCAAGGATGATAATAGCTGTGGCAGAGGTAGATCCTGAAGGAGCGTCTCCACTCCCATCGTCCAGTCCAGATAGGTAAAGGTAAAGGTACCCCTGCCCGTACGGGCCAGTCTTGCCAGACTCTGGGGTTGGTGCGCCCATCTCACTCAAGAGGCCGGGGGCCAGCGCTGTCCGGAGACACTTCCGGGTCACGTGGCCAGCGTGACATCGCTGCTCTGGCCAGAGCCAGAGCCAGAGCCGCACACGGAAACGCCATTTACCTTCCCGCTAGTAAGCGGTCCCTATTTATCTACTTGCACCCAGGGGTGCTTTCGAACTGCTAGGTTGGCAGGCGCTGGGACCGAACGACGGGAGCACACCCCGCCGCAGGGATTCGAACCGCCGACCTTTCGATCGGCAAGCCCTAGGTGCTGAGGCTTTTACCCACAGCGCCACCTGCGTCCCGTCCAGATACCAAGGTCCAATTCCGAGGGCCTTCTGCTGGTTACCTCACTGCGAGAAGTGAAGTTACAGGGAACCAGGCAGAGGACATCCTTGGCAGTGGCACCCCCATGTGGAACACCTTCCCATCAGATGTCAAAGAGATAAATAATAATTTTTAGAAAGCAGCCCTGTATTAGGAAGTTTTTAATGTTTGGTGTTTTATTATGTTTTTATATGTGTTGGAAGCTGCCCAGAGTGGCTAGGGCAACCTAGCCAGATGGGTGGGGTATAAATAATAAAATTATTATTACAGTGGTACCTCAGGTTAAGTACTTAATTCATTCCGGAGGTCCGTACTTAACCTGAAACTGTTCTTAACC
The DNA here is from genome assembly GCF_964106915.1 of Podarcis gaigeae. Lineage (NCBI taxonomy): Eukaryota > Metazoa > Chordata > Lepidosauria > Squamata > Lacertidae > Podarcis > Podarcis gaigeae. The sequence continues at coordinate 46,472,938 of NC_139685.1, read as the reverse complement.
TGAAGCACCACTTTAGCTAATGGGGCCTCCTGCTGCTGCCGTGCCGCTGGAGCACGATTTCTGTTCTCATCCTGAAGCAAAGTGCTTAACCTGAAGCAATATTTCTGAGTTAGCAGAGTCTGTAACCTGAAGTGTATGTAACCTGAAGCGTATGTAACCCGAGGTACCACTGTATTATATAACCAGCAGCTGCAGTCAACAACTGCTTCTTCCACCTGTAACTTAAAGACACATACACCAAGGTTGCATATATACCTGTAAAACGCAGACATAAAAATGAACTTAGGAAACAAACACCAGCCCTGCACCTCACCATTCCCCCACTAACAGTATTATGACTTCATACACCTTGCAAGTGACATTTGTTAAACCAGTCTATCATATTGAATCAATTTTTGGAACTATATATAAAAAAGCTTTTAGGATCCAAAACAAGGAAACCCTTTCAAAGAATGAACTAAGACCTTACGATGGTATTCTGCAGATGTTACCACTTTTTGGAACCAAGTATCTTTTTACCTTGGGTCACCTTTAAAGGGTTTTTTTTTTTAAAAGCATTTATATTCATCAAGGGATCAGAATTTATTTCCATAAAAAAGCTATGATTTAGGTATACTTGCACAATTACAAACTCTTCTGATACAGTGCAACAACAAACTCTTGCTGCTGGTTTGTACAGAGCAAGGCAACAATATGCTGCAGATAAAGTCTTTAAGACTATTTTAAGCATTAAAAGCAATATCTTGATGACTGGCTCTGTGTTGTTTGTCCTTGCGGCCTGTAAAAGAAAGTAGACATTCTCACTTGGAAGCTCTTCTGTTTACTAACATCCATTAAAAAAACTACTCTCTAGTAAGTGGATGATCAGAAAGCCTATAATGGATCAGTCTTTTGCTTTCTTTAGCCTATAATGGATCTGCCTTTTGCTTTCTTCAAAATCAAAAAGAGAAAAAAACTATAAAGCAACATATTCAATGCTCTTTAAAAGCTTTGTGATCTTTATAGTTTTTTCCTCTCATAAAACTTTTCACTACTATTATCGTTTTCTCAACTGAATCACAGTAGCTCTGGGGGAGTCCTGATCATTCTTTTATGTCATGCTCTCGCTTTCCTTTCCTGTAGAGGAAACACATTTATTTGCCTCCCATCCAAATATGGAGGATGCTGTTTTCATCAAATGTTCTGCTTTCATACAAGCCTTTCTCGCCTCTCCTTATTTAGATTCTGAACTTCTCGCCAGATTCTCCTCTCTGACATTGGTTTGCTTTGGTTTTGTACTTCTTCTTTTGTGATGAAATAGTGATGCACCTATTGAGGTTAGAGTTAGATGAATCAAAGGGTTCGCTCTCTATTTTGCACTTGTATGTGTTTGGGAAACCACAGTCTGGGGATAGGGGATGAATTCAATTAGGTTTGCATTTAAAGGGAAGTTTACTTTGTTTGCACTTGCTGAAAAAATATGAAACCAAAAACCACCAGAATGCCTATATTACGCAAAACCAATTGAAAAAACACATAAACGTAATAGGCCATATAGTAACAATTGCAAATCTATTTACTCGAAACTACTTTTCGAAATTGTGTGTGTGTGTGTTACAAGCCAAAATCAACATCCTGACATAATATATTAAAATGTAGCTTTCCAGTTGACCACCTCACTTTCAGAGTATGTTAAGAATAATTTGATTTCTAGAGGGTTACACATCCCGAAGGCACCTACTCTATTCAAAGAGGACAAAGGATTCATGGAAAAATGGGTGTCTATTCTCAACAAATGTTCCAATGATTTAATGTTGTTAATAATAGAACAATCTATAGTCAGTTTAGTTAAGATTAATAAGGATACAGTGGTACCTAAAGTACCACTCGGGTTAAGAACTTAATTCATTCTGGAGGTTCGTTCTTAACCTGAAACTGTTCTTAACCTAGGTACCACTTTAGCTAATAGGACCTCACATTGTCACCACACCGCCACTGCGCAATTTCTGTCTCATCTTGTTCTTAACCCAAGGTACTATTTCTGGGTTAGCGGAGTCTGTAATCTGAAGCGTCTGTAACCCAAGGTACCACTGTATAGAGCAAGTGAAAGAATGTACTAAAGCTAAGCTGAACAAGCTCGATTATGACAAACTCATGCAAAAGATAGAACAAGACATTAAGAACTTCTCTAATTTGAAAAGCAACAAACTAAGTAGAGATCACAATGGCTATTCAACAGGTAGAATTTATTTATGGCTTACCCCCTTGTCTGCTTGTGCCAGCATCCATCAGTGCCAGGTTCTTTTGTTTGCCAGCCCAATCATCTTCATTAGACACTTAGAAGATTATTTCATGCCAGTCTTCTAAGCAATATGACAGACAGAAAAATACAAAAGAAGATGAAGAAATTAGAAAATAATGTACTACGGCACTGACACTATAGGACTTGTGTTTTGTACATACTGGACTTGGTGGTCAAGTGGAAACATAGTCACCCTTCCAAATTTGCACTTCTCTGAATTTTGCAATGCAGTTCTTCAGCCAACAATCCAGAAATGAATATATTATGATAAAGTGTGCCTTAAAATCCATATGTTCATGAAAATAGGATACAAAAATGTACCATATTAGGGACAATTGCTTTGCAAAATTGTGTATATTTGAGGTAATTGCATGCAAACATTTGTATACAGTGGTACCTCGGGTTAAGTACTTAATTCGTTCCTGAGGTCTGTGCTTAACCTGAAATTGTTCTTAACCTGAAGCACCACTTTAGCTAATCGGACCTCCTTCTGCCGCCGTGCTGCTGGAGCACAATTTCTGTTCTCAACCTGAAACAAGGTTCTTAACCTGAAGCAGTATTTATGGGTTAGCGGAGTCTGTAACCTGAAGTGTATGTAACCTGAAGCGTGTGTAACCCGAGGTACCACTGTATTAGAAGAAATTTGTTTTAAAATGGTTGTTGTTGGCATCTGTCCATCACGAACAACAGCAGAAAAGTGCACTATCACCAACTGTGGCTGTAGAGGCCAATGTTGTCTTCTTAAAAACGGATGCAATTTTCATGAAGATCTCTTAAAAATAAAATTGCAAAGTATTGTGGGAAGGTGGATGTGCATACTTGCATATTCATTTGCCTCTGGGTTTGCATACAAGCACGCACACACACATACACCCTTTCAGACTGGATCCTTACTTTACTTTATGAATTGATAAAGTGATTCAGCACAGACTTTTTCACGTGACCTCTAAGCTTGTAGCCATGGTGAGAATATAAATGGAAAAGCCTTCACCTTTTTTACTCTCCTGATGCTTGAATAATATCTGCATCTTCTGCCCATGTGTAGGTCATGTCTGGTGATGTACACATGCAGGAAATAGAGGAGGAAAGGTGATAGAATGTATTGCACCAGCACTGCTTTAAAATGCGGAGGGATTCCAGGTTGGGCGTGTTAGTCTTGAATGGTTCTCATGGTTCAAAAGAGCAATCCACAAAACTATGTATAATTAGCATGGCTGTTAGAAAGGGTCTATCCTAGGCCTTGGTATGGACTGTATGGAAATGTGCAAACCATTTTTTGTAGATTTTCAGAAATGCAGAACTGTAATAGCACATTGTCTTCTTGGCAACAGGTTATGCTGTCCAGGATATCTAACAGTTGCCGGATCAATTATGCAGCATGGGACTGTGGAATATAGGAAATGAGTTCAACACTGATAACCTTGATAAAAAAAGCCTATAAAGCAGTACTAAAGGATTAAAAAATAAGCCAGAAACAAGTTTCATAGAGCCTCATAAAACAACACTTACTCAGATTATAAAGCACTCTCTTGCAGTTATTAGAAGCATAAAACACTCCCTTTGTTTTTAGAAGGGCACTCCTGTATTAAGAAAATGTCATCATTCATAGTTTCACATCCAGTAGTAGAAAAGGCACCTTCTTCAACTTCTGTGGTAAAAAATAACGGCACAGTTTTAGAACTGCTGGCAATAGATCTCTGCTTCTGTATCAAATAACCTTTATTGCATCATATCAGAACTATCAAGGTTATTTTAGGTTTTCAAAGTTGCAGGGGGTGGAATGCTTATCACCAGACAAAGCTGCTTGTGTTCACAGGCTTCCATTTTTTAAAGGCTGCAAAGAATGCAGCTTCCTTTCAAAGTTTGAACCAGTTTTAATGGAAAGGAATGCTAAATATTTATTAAGTCTAATTTTCTAATGCCTATCTCAGAGGTGCAGTGCACAGCCAATGAATCTATATGGTGTTTCTCAGCCTCTTATTTTGAAGTTCTTGTTTTCTTATTAAAGAAAATGCAAATTGCTCACGCACACACACAAAAAAATATAGTCTTTGTGTACAGGAGCAGACAAACCTCCCCAGGAATAGCCTACATCTCTCAAGCTGTGATTAATCATTTGGCTGTTGGAATGAAAAGATAATACAAAGTCTCAACTTGTTAGAAAAACGACAATATCAGCTCCACCAATATAAATTGCCAGCTACCTTGTTCTTATTTACCATGGGAGAGAGAGAGAGAGAAATTCTTTCCTCTTTTACAATTTCTTTATGCCCAAAAGAATTGCTTGCCTTTATAAATGCATTGTATATAGTGCCCCAAGGCTACTTCTATTTGTACTATTACAGGTAGCCATGAGACTACAAAGAGAAGCTGCAAAATTCTATCCTGCCTGAACTCTGAATGGAATGTCCTGTAATACAAACAGTAGCACCCCGAGGGCACAGTGATTTTTCGCTGTGTAGTGTAAAGAATAAATCACACACAGAACTCTTTCATTTGGACTAATCACAAAGGTTGGAATTCTGAAATGGTGTTTTTGTTCTGACTTTTTCTTTCACACTCTTCATCCCGTTTTTGTATAGCATTATGTTCTTGTGGGGGTATTTCCAGCTGCGTGTTTGTTGTGGAGACTAAATTTCTTTGCAGGGTCTACATGACATCATTGGCATTAAAATGCCAACCCTTACACCATCACACCCATTTAATCCAGATTTACCATTTCCATGGGAGATCTGATTTTTAAGACAAAAGCAAACTGTTGACCACAGCCTTTATTATAGCTGCATGATCTGTTTTCAAATTTGAGCCCTAATCTGGAAGCATCTTGAGAATTATATCCAGATTTTCAAACATAGGCATCATTGTGGGTAGGTGGTTTTGGAAAGAAATGTATGTAGATGAAAATGAATGCCTCTTTTATGTCTTTGTAGTCTGTCTTGTAAACCGCTATGTTCCTAGATATGATTTTGTTATTATCTGTTTGGAGCTTCCTGATGCAGAGATGCCCCTCACCACCACGATCTTCTCTGTTTATAACTTGTTGACATAGCTCAGACGGTAGAGCATGACACTCCAAATCTGAGAGTTGTGGATTCTTTCTGAGTCTCCTACCGCAGCTCCTAATTTCCAAAAAGGGTTGTGTTTCAGGCAGCCAAGGAGTTTACACTTTACAAAATTGCCTTCAGTATACTGTCCCAGATGTATCCTAAAGTCCACAAACATATGTCACTTTAAAAGAGGATTTGACAAATTCATGGAACATAAGGCTATCAATGACTGCTGGCCACAAGGGTTATATTCTCCCTCTACTGCTGGAGGTCATATGCCTCTGAAGAGCACTTGCAAGGAATCATAAAAGGGAAGAGTGCTCTTGTATTCAGGTCCTGCTTGTGGGCTTCTTATAGGCATTTGCTTGGCCCCTGTGAGAAGGGAATTCTGGACTAAATGGACCTTTGGATGGATCCAATAGGCTTTCCCTAGGTTTAGGTTTGCCTGCTGGATAGTCCTTTCAAAACGTCCACCCTGAAAAAAATACAAGCCTTTCACTATTCTCATACAATAGCCTCCATTTGGCTTTTAATTTTCCTTAACTGTTAAATGAGTAGCTTTTATTTCCCTACCATCATTTCAGAAAACAAGAATAATTTGCTGTTTCTACCCTCTGTAAAGGCATGTGTGTCATAACTATCGCTACATGAGTCCTCATGCAAAATATTTGACACACAATATTTCATCTCTGGGAAGTGTGATGTGATGTTTTTCTCATATACTAGAAAAGCATTAAATGAATTGACCTGTACACGTTTCATATGAATGGACCAGTGACAGCTGTGATTGCAGCTCCCTTTCAAGCTTTGGCAGCACAGCTGTACATTTTTTTCAGGTGTTATAGGTCTTACAACATCAACACTTTTTTTGTTGTTCTTATCCTGTGGTTAACCATTTCTCACAATTTCTCACAACCATTCTCACAATTTCTTTGACAGTGATCTTTACACATCTTGGAGAAGTAGTAAATAGACTTTATCAGAAGCTATTCAAATTTATTTTTACTATTTAGTCACAGGATCCATGAGTTTTGTTTTGTTTTAAAAGCCTTTTGCAAGATATTTGCAAAAGAGAGCCAGTGTGGTGTAGTGATTAAGAGCAGTGGACTAGTAATGGTGAACTGGGTTTGTGTCTCCACTCTTCCACATGCAGCTGCTGGGTGACCTTAGGCTAGTCACATTTCTTTGAAGTCTCTCAGCCTCACTCACCTCACAGAGTGTTTGTTGTGGGAGAGGAAGGGAAAGGAGAATGTTAGCCGCTTTGAGACTCCTTCGGGTAGTGATAAAGCGGGATATCAAATCCAAACTACTCTTCTTCTTCTTCTTCTTCTTCTTCTTCTTCTTCTTCTTCTTCTTCTTCTGCTGCTGCTGCTGCTGCTGCTTTTCTCCACTGCATTGTGACCTATGGCTTGTGTATCTTTAAGAACACATCATAAAAGGTCACTTCCTTTTGCTGCCTGAAATTCTTATTTCTGCTTTCCCACCTTGTAATACATGGCATAGGTGCCTTTGTGACTGTAATGGCAGCCTTTTGGGGAACTGAATCACAAAATATTATGCTCTTGAACTCACAGGCAGCTGCATAATCATTTCAACAATAAACCCATTTTCATGGAGTCTGTGCAGTAGAACTGAACGTGCAGCAAGCCTTCCACAGTCAGTAACAAATAGTAACCTCAGTGAAAAGTGGAGGCAGGGGGAGGAGAGATTTAGGAAAAAATCAGAGGTGCTAGCATTCAACAGCCTGAAGTGTACTCTCACTTCACTGAGAAATATTGCTACATTCATGGTGACTCTACTATTATTCATCACTGAGTTGGAGATGGATCATTAGAAATCTATAACTATTTGAAGAATATGCTGGTTTGGCGGGGGGGACACTTGCAGGAAGTGGGAAGCTCTATTCACTAGTCATTGAATTTCACTGTGTAGTGAAATGAGACCCTGAATAGACAAATGATAGCCATGTTCACACATAATGCAAAGCCAAACCATGGCTTAGCATTGATGTGTGGACTTCTGGGGACAACAGATACTTTGTTCCTCCCTGACCCATTATGTTCAGCTAAGCTTTGGCTTCCATGAGCTTAGGCCTGGATGACATACTAAGCTAGAAGGAACTAGGAAACGCCAAGTGGTTGTTATCCCCTCTCTGGGAGCCAGTCCATTTGAGCAGTCCCAGTAAGCCATAGTTTGACTTATTATGTCATGCAAGCCAGGCCAGCAATGTCTTATATGGTATGTGCAATGTCTTATATGGTATGACATGGAGAATAAAACTAGGACTGAAGCATTAGGAAGGTTTGCATTAGTAAGAGTGTTAAGGCTGTTGTGTGGGCACCTTTAGACAAGTGAAGAGTTGTTGTTACTATGTTGCAGTCTCCGGCAATGCTGTCTGCCTCTCTGAATTCCACTCAACTGGTGAAATCAGTTGCATTCATGTAAACTCTTTGATATCACCATGAGCCTTGTGCAACTGGTGCTCCTGATCATGTTGAATAGTCTATGTGAACTGAGCTAACTCCCTATTCAGACTTTTAATCAATGCAGAAAGGGCAGAAGTGCAGAGTAAGTCAGAAAAGTGGTTGTCAAGTGTCATAACATTGGGGGGGGGGCAGGACAGGAAATGCAAATCTGTCCCCTTTCTACGAGTTGTCCCTCTATGTAGAACAGTGGTGGGGAATCTGTGGTGCTCCAAATGTTGTTGGGGTCCAATTCCCATCAGCTTCAATCAGTATACAGTCATACCTTGAGTTGAATGTGCTTCACGTTGAGTTCTTTCGGGTTGCGCTCCGTGGCAACCCGGAAGTAACGGAGCGAGTTACTTCCGGGTTTTGCTGCTCGCGCATGCACAGACACTCAACATGACATCACACGCATGTGTGGAAGTGGCAAAACGTGACCCACGCATGCACAGGTGCGCTGTCGCATCTTACATTCCATTCAGGATGTGAATGGGGCTCCAGAACGGATCCCGTTCGCATCCCGAGGTACCACTGTACATAAAAGTCAGGGATTGTTAGAGTTGTAGTCTATCAACACCTGGAGGTCTGGAGGTTCCCCATCAAACACAGGGCTAAATAAATTGTGAATATCATTGCAGCTAATTGTTTTTGGCTCAAAGCAAGTGCTTGGTAGACAGTCTAAAGACTCATCTAATAGGTACTGAAACTCTGAGCATGCAATGTTATATTCTTATCAGATTTTATACTTACAATTTTAAAGCCCACAGCAAGTGAAGAAACCCTGTGCTGGGGAGGAAGCAATGTTGTATGTGTATAATTAAACTTAGAAGGAAGTGAGAAAAAAGTTGACATTTTTTGTTCAGTTTTGTTCAAAATGTACTTGTTTCCACCATTGGCTATAGGAATAAAAGTTGTTATATTAAAGAACTCATAAAGCAAAAATCCAAAGCAGAGCATAAGACTTCTCATATATCCAGTTGACTACAGGAATACACTCAACTGCATAACCATACCAGAAACATTGGTCAGCATTTTGCAACAGGCAAAAATAGCCAGAAAATACTCTATTTTTTCCTTATTTGACCAGTTTATGTATTCCTTCAGAGGAATCTCCCGTACCTATTTTTGGCATTAGAACAATGAAATATACACTGCATTATGTACTACCTTGCACAATATGGGATGCGGGTCGTGCTGTGGTCTAAACCACAGAGCCTAGGGCTTGCCGATCAGAAGGTTGGTGGTTCAAATCCCCATGACAGGGTGAGCTCCTGTTGTTCAGTCCCAGCTCCTGCCCACCTAGCAGTTCAAAAGCATGTCAAAAGTGCAAGTAGATAAATAGAAGGTAAACGGTGTTTATGTGTGCTGCTCTGGTTCGCCAGAAGCAGCTTAGTCATGCTGGCCACATGACCCGGAAGCTGTCTGTGGACAAACGTTGGCTCCCTCAGCCTATAGAGCAAGATGAGCACTGCAACCCCAAAGTCATTCATGACTAGACCTAATGGTCAGGGGTACCTTTGCCTTGCACAATTACAGAATGATGTAGCATTATCACACTAGGTGAAAAATAGATCAATTTTCATTACAAACTTTACATGAAATAAATATCATTTATAAGGAAAAATTAACAAAATACATGAATTACAATGGACTCTCAATTATCTTTTTTAACATGCTGTCAAGTGATAACATGCCAACCAAGCCTTCTCAAATGTTACCACTTCAAAATGTGGGAAATTGATTATACCGTCTAACTCCGGGGTCTAAATGAGAACACCAAAAAATGGATCTCATCGTAGACTAGCAATAGGGAAACTTACCCAGCACAGATTTCTCACCCCCCACCTGCCCCCCGAAAATAGCAACAGAATGATCAATGAACTTATCACTCCCTGCCCCTTGTCTGCTTGTGTGAAACCATACTCTGCTCCTGCATCATACTGGTTTATTTGCTTAGTGTTTGCAATGTTTTACATGACAGATCCAGCCATCTGTAAGCAACTTAGAATCATGTAGAGTTCAGCTGACACCATTTGTCATCTGTACTATTGAAAGAAGTGGCATACATGTATTCTGTGAAGGTGGAAATTTTCTCACACAGCGGTTCTGCAGTTATTCCTCACAGTTTTTCACTCAGGCAATCTGACTTGCCAATGTACACATCTAGACTGCTTGATAAACAATGCCCAGATTTTACATGTTTACATACTTTCCCCATGCTTACGCATGCTTGAAAATAAATGAAATCTTTAGATCTGATGGGCAAAAGTATTTTAAAATGCAGACATAAGCTCATTGGCTTTTACTTTTTGATGGACCAAAAAGTGGCTGATGGACAGTAGAAAAACACTGTTGATAAATGTGAACACATTGAATAGTGGGGAGGTTTCCTGCATTAATATACAGATCAGTGTAAGGCCTGTGCTTATTTGCTGTTTTCATTAATGAGCTAGAAGGGATAAACAGCAGGCTAATGGCATTTGCATATGATAGTAATTTATGAGGACAGATAAATCATATGAGTAGACCCAGGGAGATTAAAAAACAAGACACAAAATAACAGCATGGGGTTATAGTTGGATGACTGCAAATATCATGCCAGCAACAATAGGCTTTGTCTTGACCTTCTGCGCAGGGGATCATTTTACCCACCATGCACAGCTTGGAGTCCTGATTTATAGCAGCCTGTGTTGTAGTGCACAGAATTGACTAGAGAGGCTGTGAAGATAACTAATTTGTTGCATTGTAGCATATATCTTCTTAACAGTTCCACAGTATCTTCTTTTACCTGGGGTGTGTATATGTTTCTGTGTATATCTGGGGTAATGTGAGTTGTGCATAACAGTAGGCTACCACATATCACAGAAAACATGCACAGAATCTGTCTATAAAGAGGGCTTTGTGTATATTTTCTGGTCAGTATAAATATTCTCTAAGAGGCCCTGGGCAATGTGCAAATCCCAACTGCATTTTGTCTCTAGGCCATGTGCACATTCTCCATGAAACGTGCCTTTTCTTCTGCTGAGGTGGGCAAGCTCAGCTGATCAACAGGGAACACAGTGCCTTTTCTCTCACTGTTCAGCTGTTCCCTGCAGAGAAGCATGGGTTAGGGAAGAATGGTAGATGAAGGTGATGGACTATATGGAACTTGCCAAACTGACTGGGAGACTCTGGGACCAGAGAGAAGAGACGGTGGAAGAAGATTGGAAGAAGTTTAAAGAATATTTGAAAAAAATGTTAATATTTAAATCTTAGAATAGCTTTGGAAGTGGATATAGGCTGTAGGGTTAGAAGTAAAAGATAGTGTATTTTAACATAGTATTATTTGTAAGGGATAATATGTGAAGATTTTAATGGTTAAAGTAAGTGTGATTAAAAAATGGTTAAACTGCTAAAGATGAGGTAAAATGGAAATCAGATGGGGGGGGGGGGACTCACCTAACAATGTTTAGGGGAAAAAAGGATAAGACAACAATTTGTTTGTATTGTTTGTTTTTCTGTTTGTGTTGTTTATTACTGTTATAAAATGAATAAAAAAAAATTGGGGAAAAGAAAGCATATCAAAGTGCAAGTAGATAAATAGGCGGGAAGGTAAACGGTGTTTCCGTGCACTGCTCTGGTTTGCCAGAAGCACCTTAGTCATGCTGGCCACATGACCTGGAAGCTGCCTGCGGACAAACGCCGGCTCACTCGGCCAGTAAAGCGAGATGAGCGCCGCAACCCCAGAGTCATCTGCGACTGGACCTAACGGTCAAGGGTCCCTTTATATTTTTACTATTAATAATCATTTTAAATGTGCGCCCCCCAGTGAAATTATATCAAGCTCAGGATGTGGTCTATTATATTATTTTGTAATTTTATATATTTTGACCATTATTTGCATACTTTTACATCTCATTAATGTTGTACTTTATTTTCCTTATTTTTAGAAACACATTTCCTTATTTTTATTATTACCAACTTAATTTTGTATCTAGTTTTGTAGGTTTGGGGTAGCATACCTTTTCTTTGTTTGTGTAGGTTAAAATCTTCTGACATATCTTAAGATGTGTCAGCATTTCACACATTTCCTGAAGGGTTTACAGTTCCTTGCAGCTTTTTCTTAAAAATCTTTAGATTGAAATGCTAGCAAATGCCACTTTCAATTATCATAAAGTAATCCTCTTTGTTTTTCTTCTTAACTAAAGCAAAAAACCACATTGTCATGGTAAAAGATACCTTGTGATTCTCTATGTAACTGACACACTTTGTGACATTTAAGCATGTACCCTAGCCACATCTTTATTTCCCCAGACCACTTGTATGACTTCTGTGTTGTAGAAAGAAATAATTTACCTCTCTACAGCAAGATTATGGTGGAATCTGCTGCTTAAACCTCAGTGATACTTCATTGCTATTAAGTTGTCAAGCAGCCTTTTGAGACAAGCTACTACCAAGAAAGCTATTTTGCCACTGAAGAAAGTCTATTAAAGCTCAGAACCCCATAGAAAGCTACTCTGGGCTTTCCTCATTATCTTTTACTCTCCCAGTGAGATATTATACAGTAAGACTATGCACTTAAAAACCAATGATGTTTGCTCCAAATCTCACATTGGAACCCATGAACATGGGAGAGTTATTGCTTTCAAAAATGTGCAGTACAGTTCACAAAATGGCAGCAGTCACTGGAAGAGATACAAAGGCCAACTGACAAATGCAGGGAATAAGCATGGGCAAAAGCAATGAGCTGCAGGAATCCTCAATTTCTTTCAATTTGATTTGTTTTTGGTTGTTTGGTTGTTTTTGAGAGAGATGAGTAATGGATGAAGGTAAAAACAAATATTAAACTCCCCCTTCATTTCATGCCAGTGCATGATGATATGTATGATATTACATGCTAATTTTGATTTGTGAATCACCCTGAGTTCTACAGGTATGGGGTAGTATACTATACTACTATTACTACTACTACTAATACTACTAAAGGTCCGTAGAGTTAAAGCCATGGTTTTCCCAGTAGTGATGTATGGAAGTGAGAGCTGGACTATAAAGAAGGCTGATCGCCGAAGAATTGATGCTTTTGAATTATGGTGCTGGAGGAGACCCTTGAGAGTCCCATGGACTGCAAGAAGAACAAACCTATCCATTCTGAAGGAAATCAGCCCTGAGTGCTCACTGGAAGGACAGATCCTGAAGCTGAGGCTCCAATACTTTGGCCACCTCATGAGAAGAGAAGGCTCCCTGGAAAAGACCCTGATGTTGGGAAAGATGGAGGGCACAAGGAGAAGGGGACGACAGAGGACGAGATGGTTGGACAGTGTTCTCAAAGCTACCAGCATGAATTTGACCAAACTGCGGGAGGCAGTGGAAGACAGGAGTGCCTGGCGTGCTCTGGTCCATGGGGTCATGAAGAGTCAGACACGACTAAATGACTAAACAACAACAACACTACTACTAATAAAAATAATTCTGAGGGAAATGGGGAGAGCAAGCCATGCTTTCTTATTGGTCGACCTTGGGGTCTCAAATTTCAGTGATGCCCTGTGTGATGCCAAAATTTGGCAACCCCAACCCCACATCTCACCTTCCATTCTACATCATAGTTGAGGCTCCATCTACGGTGCCCCTGAGGCTCCACACCCAGTGTGACTGAACAGGTTGGGTTCCACCTAAATCTGCCTCCTGCTTTCTGAATGAATCCACATTGAACAGAACTGAATGGTTTGCTGGAAATGCTTTTAAGAGTTATACCGCTCAGTGACATGATTATCAATGAGCTCTTCAACAGGAGCCAAAGGATGAGCAGCTGGGAGGTCACCATTTTGGAGAGCATTGCTGGAGTGGAGTTCCTTGGCACATGTTGCACTGTAAAAAAAAAAGCCCCCTTGCGCTCTCTCTCTCTTTTTCACTCAGTGACTTAGATGGATCAAACATTTAAAGCTTGCCACAGGAAAAAAGGGTTCTTTATTATCCACAGCTTTATTATACTGATTTTAAATCCAGTGTTTGCTGCAGAGTGCTATGCATGTGTACATCAGAAAGGGTTGAACTAGAGGACCATTGGGATTGCTTCCAACTCCACAATTCTATGATTCTATGATACTAGGAAGGAACAAGCTGGGAAATGTTAATGAGCACAATAACCCTCTCCTCACTTCTGATTCCCAGCAACTGTCATTCAGAGGTGCACCGCCTCTAATACTCAAGGTAAAGGTAAAGGGACCTCTGACCATTAGGTCCAGTTGTGGCGGACTCTGGGGTTGTGGCGCTCATCTCGCTTTATTGGCCAAGGGAGCTGGCGTACAGCTTCCGGGTCATGTGGCCAGCATGACTAAGCCGCTTCTGGCGAACCAGAACAGCGCACGCAAACGTCGTTTATCTTCTCGCTGGAGCGGTACCTATTCATCTACTTGCACTTAGGTTGGCAGGAGCAGGGACCAAGCAATGGGAGCTCACCCCGTCGTGGGGATTCAAACCGCTGACCTTCTGATCAGCAAGTCCTAGGCTCTGTGGTTTAACCCACAGCACCACCCGCGTCCCTTAATACTCAAGCTAGTATCTTCTTATTCTTTGGCGATCACTTGTAGCCGAGTAAGATGTCTTCCATAAACATGGTCTTAGCAGTGAGTCTGTAAGTGACTCTGGAAGCCAATTCTGGATCCACACATCCTTCCACAGTAGGGACATAGATTTACGGGCTGTGTAAAGATTTACTTTCATTTGTCTGTCCTGAATCTTCCCAAGTTTAGCTTTATTTGATATTCCCAGGTTCTAGTATTAAGAGCGAGAGAATAAACAGTTCTATGGGCAAGCCTGATATGTTGTCAGTTCTGTCCTCCTCCTTTTGCAAGTAGCTGCATTTCTCAAGAGAACTACATCTCCCACGGTCCCCTGGGCTTTGCTGTTCTTCAGCATGTGAAATGAAGCAAAGGGATAAGCATCTGTCTTCTCCTTTTTGCATATGCCTGATGCTTCTGTTATTGCCACCTACAACTTTCCAGGCAACTAGTGAATGGAAGTGAGAGTGTGTTCTGAGAGGAGTGGGAGTTGGCAGGGTGGTTTTTGGAGACAGTGAAGATAATGGGGATTGGCAGGAGCATTTGTTGAACTCCTGCCTTGCGGACAGTGGTGGGGATCCAGATATGTATTGGATTTTTTGTGGTGGAGGAACTCAGATATTCCAAGTTAAACCAAGCTGAACTTTGGAGAGCTCATCCATTTCTAATTGTTTGGGTCCATTACAGCAGTTAGTAAGTCCCTTCTCAACCATGTAGCAGTATTGTATCTGCCACACTGTATCTTGCATAATGTACTGAAGGCTTTCCAATGGTGCCTTGGCGGGCATTCATTTCAGTGAACCAAGTTGCTCTGCTACCTGTTGCTTTGCCAATTGGAAAGTAAACTTTTGTTATTTGAAATTACACAAGGGGGACATGCATCTGTAGTCAGATTATGACAGGTGCTGAAAGAAGAAAGGAATGTTACCCTGTGGTGCCCTGTTCATGGAATGAGGGTCCCACACTGTTTTTCTCAACATGCTTCCTGCTACAACAGCATAGTTATTTTCCAACGTGTTAATGCACAAATATGCTGAGGTTTGCAGTCATGATTAATCTTAAGTGTTATCTTTGACAGGCAACTGATCCATATGACAGGCAACTGATCCACTTAAGAAACTGCTGTAAACATACTAAAAAAACATCAACCAAAGAGTTCTGTTCTCTTTCTCCCCTTCCTTCTGCTTTCACTACAGTTCATCTGACATGCAGTGCAAATCTGCATTCAACTCGTATAGCGAATACTTGAATATTGTGTTTGTGATGTGTTTCTGTGTGGAAAATTTTACTAGCTTTTCCTAATTGTGATCAAGCTGTTTGCAATGGAGATCTCTCTAACTTTGTTCAAACTTTGTCTCAACATTTTACATATTGCGTGCCAAAGCACAAAAAAACCCGCCGCTGCACGCAAGATCAAAGAATCACACATGACAACATTCATTTGGATCAAATTAGGCAACAACTTAATTGATTGCCAATGTAAGATGATTTGTCTATGTATTGAATATATCCTATATCAACTAACCTGCTTGCTAGTTGTTTCATGGGGGTTTCTTCAGGGGTGGGGAGGCCCTATGACATAAATCAAGTAGGTGCCTCCTTGCCTAGATTGCCACCTTAAGGCACTGGAGCCAACTCCAGGGGCATGGCACCCACAATAATATCTTTGTTGGGCTGGACCCCAAAGTTGCAGTCCTTCATTACAAGCACCCACAATCTTTGGGATGAGATGGCACCTATGCCTTGAGGTGCCTTGAGGCGCTACCTGGACATGTAGACAAAAGCACCTCCTCCTGGTTTCCTTTAACAGGATACCGTGTTTTCTCAGAGGAGCAGGCAAAGGCTTACAACCACCCCTCCAACCATGACTAGGGCTTTACCCAATCAATGTCTAACCTTTACAAAATGGTCCTTAGCATCTTGACTATAAACAATTTTAACTACCATCTGGAATTTCAAAACGACAAAGAATCAAAGGTAGATTTTGTCTACATTTTTCTTTTATCCCAACAGTGGCAATGCATTTGCCCCAGAAATCCTTAAAGTGACTTTGCATCTGTACCCACAACTTGTACCAGTACTGTAGCCTTCCTTTTAAAGCCTTCCAAGACATAGTTATCTCTCTCTCCCTCTTCCATTCAAATACATCCATGTTTGTGACTGACACACATTTCATTCCACCATCTATCCTATCCTG
This sequence comes from Podarcis gaigeae, assembly GCF_964106915.1. Classification (NCBI taxonomy): domain Eukaryota; kingdom Metazoa; phylum Chordata; class Lepidosauria; order Squamata; family Lacertidae; genus Podarcis; species Podarcis gaigeae. The sequence goes on along the minus strand of NC_139685.1, from coordinate 46,456,412 downwards.
CTGATGTCTTTCTTCTGGGGTCCCCATGACCATCTGGTTGACTCCACCGAGAAGAGGTTGTTGGATCAAATAGGACTTTGGTCTGATCCAGCAGGGTTCTCCTAATGCCCATAACAGTCCACAGTATACCAGCTGCCTCAAATGCCTCTGCTCTTTTACTATTGCTGTCTCTTTTGCCTAAGTGTCTTTCTTAAAAGACCTGTGTGATGAAAAGCCACATTTTTAATAAGAACTTTGGCTCTATGTTTTATTTTAATTCAGCCTAAGTATGTGTAGGTGAAATATACATTTATTCTATTCAATCCTGCCACAGTTATTCTATCTTTCTTATGTTTGACTCCCTTGTGTTGAAACAGTATAAACTCCTTGGGATTGGAGACTTTCTTCTATGTTCCATGCACATAGTTGTAGTCGTAGTAGCTGTTGTTCTTCTTAGACAATATCTAACAAAGCAGTGTTATTAACATAAAGCCTTCTGGCTCCACAGCGGAACTTTTCCTTCCAATTCCTATCCCCATGTGTCTCTCTATGCACCCTCTAAGTCTTTTCTTGGCCCCCCTGACCCAAACCCTCAAGTGAAGATATAGGGAGAGTGAATGAGGAAAGGAGAAAGGGGAAGTTCAATTGAGCAAGCAGAGAAACATGTGACAGCATAACTATTTTGCTGAGTATTACCCATTATGGTTAAATGCATTTTCTGTGTGGAATCATTTTCATGGAGAAAATATTATGTTAGCTGTCTAAAAGCAGAGGTGGACCTTATAAAGCAGGCACCTGAGTTATAATAGTGAAATATACCTACACTTAACATAAATCACTTTTGAAACAGAGTCACCCATTTGTTATGTAAGAATATCCCTTTACATTTCCTACAGTCCTACAAAATTCAGCTCTTTAAACTTTGGTCTTTTATAACACAGATTTGCCATAAAATGAGTAAAGGGTCATTAAAATAAAACATTTATTTTTATACTGAACAATTAGGGAAAGTAATATTACCCTTGGGGAAAGTAATATTTACTACTATAGGAAAGCTTTGACAAGTCAGGCAGCATAGCTCCAATGATGGTAAAACATTCTTTCTACAGTACTTTCTCTTCCCAGTCACTGTTACATGGTTGTATAAATCATGAAAATGTTTCTCAGCTATCCTTGCACCTTTGGGTGTAAACCTGAGTAGTAGATTATTATACAGTGGTGATTCATATCCTCTGAGAGGGGAAATGTGGGTGTTAGTGAAACCTTATTTGGCATCAGTGGGAAAGTTACTATATTTAAAACACTGATTGCATTTTTAGAAGCTAGGGGAGCAGTGTGTGTGTTGCAGATAAAGTGTGGCTTTCATACGTCACTTGCCTTTATCTAGAGCTTTAGGGACAAAATAGATGCAACACAGGAAACCTGTAATGAGACCTGTCAATGCTATCTTTAAGCCGCCATAGGGGACTCAATTTCCATTGGATACTGGAGCAGCATTGTGGGAGCTTCTTTCTTTCATGATCTAAAACACACACACACACACGGCTCTTATTAGACCAAACATAAGTGTGCTAGAAAAAAAACACAGCACATTGGTAGCTTTAGATTAAAAAAAAACCACTGCAAGATCTTCTACAAGTGTCACTACTCCTATCAAAGTAAAAGCCCCTGGTGATAAGGGTTTGAAATTAATAAAATATCAACACTACTGGAAACAATCTCACTGCTTGATTATTTGGGGCAAGCTGAAGAGCATAAGAAGAACTCGGCTTGATCAGAAGAAAGTCCCATCTGCCTCCAACAGTTAACGTAGAACATACCAATCGTGACTAGTATGTATTGATAGCTTACTTCCCATAAATTTGTCTAATATTCCATTAATGTAATTGAAGTTAGAAGCCATCACTGCATCTGTATAAATGTTGGTATATTTTATTTTTTATTTATTAACTTTCTGTACAATAGTTTCCCCCCTAAAGGTGGATATTTCTACCAAGGCAGAACACGTAATGAAACAGGCTTTGTACACAGATGATTAAAAGAGGAAATATGAGTGAATACAAATACATGTCTATGCAACTGTTTTTAAAGTACAAAGCAAACAAATGGACAGCACAATATTTTTCTTTAGGCGGCTGCTATACAACTTACCTTTTTAATGAAAAAGAAGGAAGCTCTGAAAGAGGTGTCACTTTATGGCGCTTGCACATTTTTATTTATCATTAGTTTAGCATTTTCATTGACTGCTTTGGAAAAGACAGGTGGAGAAAGAGAAAACAACATGTCCCTAAAATGTTATGAATTAATATGGCAACATAATTATTTGAGATGAAAATGAGTTGAATTTTGAAAGGGGTGGGGGGAGAAGCCTATGTGGAAAAATGTGAAAATTTGACTTGAAGAGTGAAATGTTTCACTGCAGATGGGGGATGGAAGTGGCAGCATTCATTTGAGGAAAGACTGATAATGTTGGTCCTTACATTCATTCTATGAATATTTCATCAATCATTCACTAGTCACCCTTCAGTTCCTGAAGCATTTTAAAAATATCCATCTCTCCAATTGTTTGAGGAGCTTTATGTTACCTCCCTTTCCCTCCCACCTCCTTTACCTCAGTCACTTTAATAATTTTTAGTTTTCAGGGTGAGAAAATTGATGTGCCTGAAATGTTTAATTCTGTCTTGACAACCTTCACCCACATAAAAAGAAAAATGGGCTTACCAGAGATTAAGACGGTAGTCTTACTTTTATGCCCCACTATGATGCCCCCTTACAATATTATGGGAGGTGACATTTACATTTCTCAGTAAGTCTCTCCTACATGATTAAATCTGACCATGAGAAATTAAATGGTAGTTTTGAATGGATGCATTCCACATGGCTTTATCTGTCTTACCATGTGATGGAGAAGATAAGCGAGAGCCAGACACCCATAGCTGGTATTAAACATTCTAATTGAAAGAATATTGGAAACATACATTGCATAAGAACAGTGTGGAGGGGAGCATAAATAGTCAACAGCAACGACTCATCTGTCACTACTAAATTCAGTCCTAAACTACATATCTTGCATGGAGAGGCTGTAAAACTGTCATGTAAAACCCTGGTGTTTAAAATCTGCCTTCAGGACCATGGACAGCAGCACTACCATTGCACTGTTCTAGGCATTAGTCCTATTCAGTTGTTTTGTCATTGTCGTTGTCCCTCTGTCCCCCCATTTCATATGATTAACATTGTGCAAGGAGGAGAATGGATAAGAACACTGGGGCACTGGAAGGAAAGAGAGAGGGGATATAATTCTTGAATAAATTTGAGGATCTTGAGGATGCTTGCTCACTCATTTATTTATTTCCAAAGCCTAGCAGGAGGGAACCTCTGGTCTAGGGATTTGAATATGTCTTTGAAACTTCTTTATCCAACCCTCAGGAATCTCCCCAGACTTCATCTCTGACCGGCCCTGCTCTCCTCCCTCTCCAGATGCTCTTTGCCTGGCTGAGACATGTCCTTGAAATGTGAAAATGCTTCTTGCTTGCCTGGATATATGGTTTGTGTATGAAAACCTTGTATCTGACTCTTGTGTGGCTGAAATGTTATCCTCTGTGCAAAGCTAAGAGTCACAACTGTTGCTCTTTTACCTCTGGACCCGGAAGGGTTGCCAATAGAGGAATGTGGTCCTCAGCTGAATAAAGGTTTCTCATCCCTACCAGTATTGGGGGATCCAGGGAGAAAGGAGGAGAGGGAGAAAGCAAAAGCTGCAGAGGTCCTGGCTGTAGACCTGTGGGTACATAATTACAAAAATAAAAACAACAAAATTGAATCGGTGGGCTATGGTTTGCTCTGGTGGAGGAATTTTCAGATTGGTGAACATTAAGCAATAATTGCAAGAGGAGGGAAAACTTATTTTTGTTGACCAGCCAGCTTCTCTTTCAATGGACAACAGCAGTGTCTTATCTACTCAATAGCAGCTGGAAAGCTCAGCGGGAAGCCATTAGTTCAGTCAGTTACTGAAGAATGATTTGATAATTCCTTTGTGTTGAAGCTTGGTCAGGCTGCTCATTTGATTTTGCATTGCAAATTGAAATCTTAAAAGGAGAGAGAGAGAGAGAGAGAGAGAGACAGAGACAGAGACAGACAGACAGAGAGAGAGAGAGAGAGAGAGAGAGAGAGAGAGAGAGAGAGAAGAAAACAGTCATGTAAGCCTATTCCCAATCACTTGAGATGAGTAAGCCTTTTTAAAGGAAGTGGAGCTCCCTTCCCAATTAACACCCATCTGTCTGGGCTATAAGTGTGGTTTCTGGAACACATTTCTAAAATAAATAATAAAAGTTGTTGTCAGTTTAAAAGGGGGAGGGGAGAACACCAAAATGTCTTTAGGGCTACATTTTATTAGCCAGCAGTGAAATACGTGTAAACTTTAGTGGAACAAACTTTGGGAGCCAATGTTCACAAAGAAGTCTTAAGGAAGAAACTTTAATGTCTCTATGGATTTTTGGTTAGTGAATCATCACAATTGGTTTCAAGCTGCATAACTCTTTATGTTTGTATAACACAGCAGTTCTTGGTCTTTTAGCATAACATTTCCAGAGATAGGTGGCATGGAGGGTTGTCACAGTATATACCTTCCCGGATATTATTCACTGTGGAATTTCAATATAAGTACATGTAAAATGCATATAGCACATGTAAAAAAAGGTAAAGGACCCCTGACAGTTAAGTCCAGTCAGAGACGACTCTGGGGTTGCAGCTCTCATCTCGCATTACAGGCTGAGGGAGCTGGCGTTTGTCTGCAGACAGTTTTTCCAGGTCATGTGGCCGGCAGGACTAAGCCGCTTCTGGTGCAACAGAACACCCAAAGCAGAGCGCTGCATGGAAACACTGTTTACATTCCCGCAGGAGCAGTACCTATTTATCTGCTTTCACTTTTTGGCGTGCTTTCGAACTGCTAGGTTGGCAGGAGCTGGGACCGAGCAACAGGAGCTCGCTCTGTCGTGGGGATTCGAACTGCTGACCTCCTGATCGGCAAACCCAAGAGGCTCAGTGGTTTAGACCACAGCGCCACCCGCGTCCCTTATAACACATGTAGTATAGGAAAATATTTTTCACCTTTCGTTAAATTGTCTAATAGATCCATGTGAAAAGAAAACAATTTTCAACCCCTCCCTCAATTCATTATAAGTGGAGTATCCTGGGGAAATGATTCACAGCAATTAAAACTAGACCTATCCATCAAACTGAAAGATTCCTCATATATCCACCTTTCCCTTGTCAAACTCAAGACTTTTTCACCTCAGCAGTGGAATCCCAAGGGCTGGCACCCTCACAGGTACCTGCCTGCCCCTGCTGCTGCCATCAGAGAAGTGAATTAAAGTGATGGCTTTCGATGAGATTTTGTGAGATCTTGCTGCTGCCACTCCTTCTCCCTCCTCCTTCGGCAGGAGGTGCTGCTTTTGCCAAAGAAGTGACAACAAGGGGTCCTAGATCTCATGGACCTCTCAGGAGATTTTACTGCAACCTGGAAGCCATAGCTACAGCTTTGTGAACCTAGTAAGCAAGTGGATGGCAGGGGCGGCAACACCTTCCCATTTTGCCTCAGGCAAAGCTGGCATAGATGCCTACCATTTAATCTGATTTGCATGAGTTGATCTTTGATAGACTGAATTGTGGGTGACACTCCATTCTTTTGACAAGAAGGGATTACACCAAACACACACACACACGCACACCAGGGCAGCAGAATCCTTGCAGTCCAAACTGGTTTACTCTAAAATATAGAAGACAGTATGTAGAATGCATAGTATAGAAGACAGTATGTAGAATTATTATTTGTACCCCAGCCAGATGGGCGGGGTACAAATAAATTATTGTTGTTGTTGTTGTTGTTGTTGTTGTTGTTGTTGTTATAATATTAGGTGCGATTATTATACCAACCAAGTTAAAGTTTAACTACAGTATTTAGAGCGCGATAGGAGACAGAGCTGGGTCCACGATTAGGCTGCACATTTGATATATTTCTATCCTTTAAAATCCTTCTGAACTAGAATCTCCCTTTAATACAGAATTTCTTTCTAAGGCTTCTTGTAGGTCAATGCAGCCATTAATAATGCTATGTTATTATATATGATATGATTTACACTCTAGTCTAATGACTTACAAAACATTTTTTTTTTTTGGCAGTCTGAACAAATTAGCTCTGTTTTCCTGGCACAATTAGTTGTAAGCCCTTCATTCTCATGCTGCTAAAAACTGAAGGACAAATCTGTGATAACAAAATCAAGCAGTTGAGTAGTCAGCTAAGATTTTGTCTTAAGAACAATTTATCACGTAAATGGTGTCTGCTTTGGTGTCTGCTTTGTTTTATGGAAATTTGAAAACAGCTTTCCACATGATTGAAGCTTTTGTCAGTGAGACCCTCTTCAAGATGTGACAAATGTCTCTTATCTCTAGAAGATGCTGAAAAGACGCAAGTGATAAAACTTGCTATTTTAGATCAAGAATCCACGAGGGAAGCACGGGGGAGGGTTAGCACTCAAGACTCAAAATAACTTTCCAGCCTTACAGCTTCAGGAGTAGGAAACAATTAGTTAAATGAGTCAATCCAGCTTTATTTTGAATGTCTGGATTGTGTGTGTGTGTGTGTGTGTGTGTGTGTGTATTCTAGACATTCAAAATATATATGTGACTGGTTGTTCATAAGCAATGTGCCATGCAAACAACTTCACATTTTACCATTTCTGCAAATGCAAATAACAAGCAAATATCCTTATTGTACCCATCTAGTCCGGCATTCTGTTTTCACAGTGGCCAGCCAGATGCCCAAAGCACCACCTGATACTCCACCTTAGTCAATGAGCTCTTCTAACAGGGCACTTTGGGTGTTCCCCCCATGCTCATGCACTTTGGCTGGTTTCACCAGGGAAGAAATATTGCTTCATGGAACTCCTTGCCAATGGAAGTCATCTCTGCTTTCTTTCAGGTTGTTTAAAACAACAACAACAACAACTAAACTGTTCAGCCTCTGAAACTTTATTATTATGCTTTTGATGTTTTTACTGATGCTGTTATTGTAGTATTTGTCAATGCATTAGACACAACCTGGTTATATTTTCTATGAAAGTAACATTGAAATAAATGAAAAATTTAAAAATCAGGACCTGATTGCAACAGCACTCTGTGTACTTGGGGTTTCTAGCAACTGGCATTCAGAGGTGGTTTCTGCTGGGACAGGTTAATCTATACATCCTGTGGGGATTTTTTAAAAAAGGTAATCTATCCTGAACCTGACAGTTGTGTCTGAAAAACAGGCAGGAAGGGAGAAAAACTTTACAAACTAGGGAAGCCTCTTCCATGTTGGCATAAAACTCAACTCCAGAATTAATACTTACTTGCCTTCTTACTCAGACCAAACTCGCTTTCCTTTCCTGGAGGGTATACCTGGGAACCAGCAGGTAATACAGTGGTACCTCAAGTTAAGTACTTAATTCGTTCCGGAGGTCCGTTCTTAACCTGAAACTGTTCTTAACCTGAAGCACCACTTTAGCTAATGGGGCCTCCTGCTGCCACCGCACCGCCGGAGCACAATTTCTGTTCTCATCCTGAAGCAAAGTTCTTAACCCAAGGTACTATTTCTGGGTTAGAAGGGTCTGTAACCTGAAGCATATGTAACCTGAAGTGTATGTAACCCGAGGTACCACTGTATGTTCAAGCAACAAAGCATCACCCACTACTCTGCCCAAAACTTTCTCTACTTTCAGCTTTCCCGTACCAGACACAAAAGATTCTCCTTATCAGAAATCGAGGCACTATTTTTCACTTTGAGGTCATATTTTCTGTGCAAAAGAAATGCAATTTTAATCAGATTGATTTTTTATTTTATTTTTACTGAATTGTCTAAGTCAGTAATGATCGTTGGGGGTGGGGAGGCCTAATGATGTGAGATTTCAGTAAAGGAAAAACTTTGCATGGTTTGCAGCATGGAAGATGAAGTGAATTTGCTTTCCCCTGGACTTTAACTGAAAAGTGATTCCTCCCTTGAGGTTTCCATAAATGAAGTAGAGGTTCAATGAATGATAGTGAGATGAGTTATGATTGGATGAGATTTCAGTGACAGTACTTCTGGCTTGAATTGAAAATAATGGTGAGCAAAGGCTGCTCAGGTAATTTAATGTTGATGCCCCCAGCTTTATTCAGAGCATCCTTCATCAGTCTGATAGCATCTCCAGATAAACCCCCCTTAGTGTAAACCATTATCATAATTTTAGTCTGCACTGTGAATTGACACTGGTAAAGTGAAATACTTTTTGTTAACCGATATGCCTTTAAAAAAATAAATTGTGGGAAAAACTAAGGTCAAGCAAAGTTAAATAAACACTTTAAAATATTTTAGCTCTAAAATATGGCTTAGTCTCTGTAAGGGATATTTAAAATGCATGGTGCCAAATCAGCTGTCTCCACCATGCTCTTATATACTAATGATTTCCTATAATTCAATTTGAAAGAAAATCATAGTTAATTAAACCTGAAAGAAGCAAAATATAATCAGGCATGTAAACAATAGAATCCTTCTGTCTTTATTGTTCCTGCATTTAGCTTTCTTCAAGACATTTCTTCTGAGATGGCAAGCCTGGAAGGGAAAATGAAGATATATAAACTTTTGTTGCAGCAATGCTGCTTATTTGAAACATTCAGCAGTTCATCGCACAATCAGGTGAAATCAGGGAAATCACTCAGAGCCAAATATAAGTGATCATTAACTGCTTCTATTCTGTTAAGCTATAAATAAAACAAACTATGAACTGGTGTGACTACCTTCCAGGGTTTGTAGGTTTTTTAAAAAGCAAACAAACTGCAGGGAAAGGGTTTAAACTTTAGATTTAAACAAAGGGGTGAGTGAGACACAATTATTTCAACTAGGGATGGGAGCAGGTGTCAATTTCAGTTTCCGATCCCATTTTTGTAATCTTAAATTCAGTACTCCACATTTCTGCATCAATTTGCATTTTTTTTAAAAAAAAGCCATTGTGAAACTTCATCAGCATTTTAGTTTCAATTTCTCCTAATAAACACATGCTTTCATGCAACTCTCCTTAACATTTTTTGTTATTTTCACTAATATATGCCTTTTGATGCACTCTTTACACTGTATATGCATTTTTGTACACATTCAGAAATCTGTGAATTTTGGCTGGGGTTTGCTTCTCATGCTGTTTCAGAAATTGCAGATTAGGAAGAGTCACCTTTAAATGCAAACTGAATCTAACCTGTCCCCAGTTCCTAGCTTTAACCCACCAGTGGTATGCTATATTCTATACTTGCTATGTCAACTTAAAAACAAGCAAACAATAGGAACACCCTAACGGAGCATGCATGGTGTCACATATGGGATCGGATTCATATCTGAGTTCCCTAAAAGATGCAAACCGCTTTGACAGTGCCAGTCAGGAGTTGGGGCATGCAAAGACGTCTGGGTGGAATCCCACAAACAGGTGATTTGTGGGATTCCACCCAGACATCTTCTCTTGCCCCAACTCCTGACTGGCACTGTCTAAACTGGCAGACACTGCCCTGAACATTTGCCAGTATTTTGTCTCCTACAAAATCCCTCTCTTCCCTTGTATTTATATGTTGCATAGCATTATAATTCTGGGGCCCATTTTCTAACTTACTATCTATTCTTAAGAAGCAGGCAAGGCGGAATATGCCTTGCAAATCAGTTGTCAAGCAATACTGTGTGGAAAGGCAAATCCCCAGTACACACTTAGGTCCTTGACCTGCTTTGACTGACATAGATATGCATGAATGACCCAGTGGCAGGCTCAGCAAAGCAGGCAGCACCAGGGAATTGCCTGTGTCTGGGAGTGTAACTTCCATGAGAAGTATGTATGAATAAATATTTTTAAGTGTATACATGAATGCTGCTTTTATTTTCAGCTGAACTGAGTGCGTATCACAAAAGCCTGCCATGTTGCAGAACATAGCCTCTGGGTGACATTTTACCAGATACCAATTTCCTTCTTCCTATAATATGGATCTTGAGATAGGAAGAAGCTAAAAGATACAGGTGCTGTTTATTTTCCTTTCTTCTCTTTTAGGCACTGCAAGCCAACTCTCTGACTTCAAAGCCAGAAGCAAATGTAAGTACAGTGCAGGTCCCGATTTTGAATGTGGCCACAAGTACCTCAAATTTTATTGCTTCACTTCCATCAAATTGTCACAGTTCCTTTTGACATGGTACTGGCTCTTGATGGATATTGATAAAATTCACAAATTATGGGCTCAGCATGTGAACCCTCACTGAATGTAACACTTTTCATTTTGTTTATAAACTGAGCGCCTTTACCCTTAAATTCTTATTTTATTTGCAATTAATAAATATATGTCTTATGTTGTTGAAATTGTGAGTCTGGGAGGGATTTACCGTAACTGAGAGGAGCCTGCAGTTGGGACTGTCAATGGGGTTTCTCTTGTTGTCCGAAGTACATGTGGCAGGCAGAGTGCGCAACACACACAAACACACTTTCCATAGAACACAAATCTCAGTTTCAACTTCTTGTTTGAAATGTTAAGGTGCCAGGATTTCCTCTGCTCCCCTCCCCCCCCACATAACCCTTCTAGCTCCAATTGCAAGGGCCGTAAGAAATGGTGTCAGAGGTTTTTGCCCAGTTCCAGCCCTCTTGCCATTCAGGAACCCTTTTGCAAGTTTGATTACAAGACTACAATGCCCTCCCACCAGATGTCAAAGTGAAAAATAACTACCAAACGTTTAGAAGACATCTAAAGGCAGCCCTGTTTAGGGAAGCTTTTAATGTTTAATAGGTTATTGTATTTTTGTGTTTTGTTGGAAGCGGCTCAGAGTGGCTGGGGGGACCCAGCCAGATGGGCGGGGTATAAATAATAAATTATTGTTGTGGTTGTTGTTGTTGTTGGGAAACAAAGTCCAAATACAGTTTCAGTGGATGGGGGTTTGCAGATTGACAGATTAATCTATTTAACTAAAGCGTGTTCATATGTCTGGTCCATCCCATTTCACAACAATCTGTTTTTTTTAAAAAAATAAAAAGTTCATATGGAACATTTGTATTTAAGGATGTTTATTATCTCCAGTGTATACATTTCTAAATGTGTGTCATTTTCAACACAATAAAAATCAAGTTCCTTTCCTCACAACTGCCAGTATTTCATACAAGAGCATGTGGTATTGGAGGAGCAGAAACCAGATGGCAGCAAAGAGAGTCAGTGAATTCTAAACATCTGGTCACTATTTGGCTTGCACCCTCAAACAAGAGTTGCATATATACTGCATCAAGCTGTGAATCATAAGCCATGCTGATTAATACTTTTCAAATGTCTAACCAATTAATTTGTGAGATTTTTAAACAACATGCAAGGTCAATGAACCCTTAAAAGAAAACAAACCTGAGGGCTAAGTAGGGTATGATTCTATTTTATTTTTTAACAACGGCATTCAGAATAGCCTGAATACATACCAAATATCCTTCACTGTAAAAAGAGATCTTTCGTTGCTCATTATTAGGAAATTGCCATTAGGACAAATATGAGTGCCATGCTATTGTTAGACTGGCTCTAAACAAGAATGTTTAAATGAATAAAAACAAGTCAAGCCAATTAAAAAGGTTAAATAAGGCAGATGATCAGATTTTTTAAAAAACGAGTAGGACAGTTATTAGTAATGAAAGCTTTTAGAGCAGTGTTTATTTGTTTTTTAACACACACAAAATATTCATGAGCAAATTCATTGAGATGTTTAAAAAACATGTATGTTGTTTGGAATTTTGAAATCCTATAACATTAGTTAGAACCATTGACCTTGGCAAATATTGCAGTTGGGAAAATTGAGAAATACACTTTTCTAGTTTGGGCTGGCCAACCCCATACAATCCAAGCCCAAGTTCACCTCAAAGCACACTTTATAATGGGTTTGAGTCTGGCAACCTACCCTGCCAATCTCCCTATCCCCCAAAACACATGTTACCCACTCACCTTGGGAGTAAACGTCACAGAAGTCAATGGGTCTTATGAGCAAGCATGCTGTTGACCTTGTAAGCATGGGAAGCTTGCTAGAGGTGGAAACCTGTAGTTGAGGAACAGGACAGGGCTGCATCAGGTCACACATTACCTAGGCGATACTTTATTGGTTGACCCTACAGCAACACACAGTTGTCAGGTCCTTCTGGACTCCCTAATACATTGCCTGCATCAACCATGCCCTCTAGAAGGTTAATAACGCATTGTGGCAAGCAATAGACCACCTAGGTAAGTGTGTTATTTCACACCTGTGCATAAAATTTGACAAAATTGACTTTTACATACCCAATGGTGTACATTTATCTCTTGTAGGCTGGTTTGTGGCAAGAGGCCAAAAGGAGCTGTTCCAGGTGACAGGTAAGGCATTGAGTGCAATCCTTAATCCAATACTGGGCTTGACGTGAAATGGTGTATTATCCCAACCTCAAGCAGGTGCAATCTCAGGGTACCCTGTTAGAAGGGTCTTAGTTGAAGTCTCTGTCCAGAAGCCATGTGGGGCAGATGGACCATAGAGCTTCCAGCAGAGGCCAGGGTTCTGCCACCTCAGTTGACTTGCATCTTGACATGGTCCATACTCCAGCCATGCTCAAGCTCCAGACCTCCATCAGGAGGCTGATAATGGATATATACTTAGTGCCTAAGCCAGAAGGTTGTCTTTTTGAGTTTATTCCACCCACCATTGAGCTCCGGCCCAATGGTTGCCATTGGTTTGATTTGAATTAATTTTATAATGAATGATTTTAGAGTGTTGTGTTCTGTTGTACTGTTGTACTGTTTTATTGTTGTTAGCCACCCTGAGCCCGGCTTCGGCTGGGGAGGGCGGGATATAAATAAAATTTATTATTATTATTATTATTGCCTTTGCCCATGGGGTTGGGTGAGAGTGTGGTGAGTGAGTTCACAACCTGTAGGCCTTGCGCTTAACATCTTGATGTTATGTTCAAGAGTCTTTTCATAGCATCCTTGATGGAAATTCTAGTTTCCTATGTATCCTTGTACAATTAAATGAATTGGGAGACATACAAAATTACAACTCCTGTGAACCCTGTCTTGAAAGGACATGAGAATGTTTTTTCTAAGGATATTCAGGGACATCCAGTTATTATTCATCAGCTAGCTTTACTCACCACCAATTATTTCCTTTTGCAAGGCTATGTTTCACTGGGAATGGGAGATCTTGGAGAGTAAGAAGATGCACACTTTGGTCTTTCCAAGTTTTTTTCTGGGGAGAGTTTACTCATGAGGATTAAAAGAAAAAGTTTTCCCTTAAAGTCAAGATCCCTCAAGCATCATTCTAAGGCAATGGAATTCCATACCTCTATTACTATTAACTCCCGGGGGGGGCAAAAAGTTTGAGACTTTCATGAATTTATCCTTTTATGTCTCATTTGGAAGACAGCACAGGCTAAGAAATCTGAAAATTAAGAAAAAATATGCAAAAGGGAAGGAGAATTGATTTTATATAGAAAGACAAATTTAAATACAGCCCAAACAGATACAGTGCTGTGAATTCAGACTTGCTTGCTGACTGACTGACTTACTTACTTACTTATTGTGTGGTGGTTATAATAAATGATGACTTAGAAGACCTAAATATATCCGATTACCAGGAAATGGCATGGCAATTTTCATTCTTCTTTCCTGCTTCAAGCTATTTTTGTGTGAAAGAAATATAGAGTTAAACTTGATGTATTCTTTAAAAAAAGGAAATCCATTGTTGCTATTTTTGTGTCATTGAGTAGCGGGGAGGAAAAATGACATTTGCAAACTGATGCTTACTGAATCTTTCTGGCTTCCCTCCTTATTTTAAATTATGAAAGGTTTCGTTATGGTACTATTTTTATGTTTTTCATCGAGATGTTATTTCCTCTCTTAAATGTTTTCCACCATCAGTTACCACAAGCAGTGCATTAATGAATTCCTATACTGCGCCTTGGGTAGGGTTTCAGGTATGGATTTGATTATAATATTCATCCTGATAGAATATATACTTAAAAACGAAGGAAAACCATTTCAGAAAAGCTGCATTTATCAGGTTTAATAGCCAGAGGTAGGTGACACCACACAGGTCACATAAACATTCCACATGTCAAGAATTGACTTTAAATGAAAGATCTCAGACTGCAGTGCTCATTTTTATTTGTTTTCCTGAAGCTGTTTATAGTGAAGACTGCACATTTTTTTATGTAACTGTAAGTAGTAGTATTCAATCAAGAGACTCATTATGCTTTACTGTTCTTGTGAAAAGAGGTATTTGGGTGTTTAAGAGGTGATGAAGGATAAAACAAATATAGGAACAGTTAGATTTAGTTTCACCTGAAGTTTTTCAGTAGCATATTTAATGTCACAGTTATTACCAATACTATCACATCAATAATAATGACATTTGTGAAGGAGTGTTCAGTGCCTTCAGTTTGTCATGTATATTTAGATCCACAAGCCATGCTTTGTAAACGGCTAAAGCTATCAGGTGAAAATATAGAAATTGTAGTATTTTATTATTGGTAATTACATTAATATTGACACTTGCTTCTGTGCAGGAGCAGTTCTGTTCAATAAGAGGCCACCTCCCCCCACCCCTTTTTTAAAAGTCAAGTTCCACAGCATTATTGCACCTCGTATTCACAGGTATTTACAGATGGATTATCTCAGGTTGTTTGTCTATTGTTCAAACAGCCCTCTGACATCAAATTCATAAATCTGGTGTTCAGTAAATAGAACAAAATCAATGTCCCTGTGTTTCCTGGCTCAGGACCAATGAGAACATGACAAGGCTGTTAACCTTGTTGACACATTTGAAACAATAAAATTTCTGAGAACTGCTGTAATGATAATATCTGTTAATTGCTCTCTGTTGTCTGATCTGGGTATATCAGCAGTTGCTGACAGGGATGAAATGGGAACATGACAAACAGCTCATTAGTTAACTATAAAATATGATATATATGTATCCCCCCCCCAAAAAAAAACCTCTTCAGGAATGTTTGTCAACCTTTGGCCATTATTTGTATTCATACTTTTTTTTTAGAATGAGACATTGATTTACAATATAAAATGTGCAAGACTTTTTTTTTATAACATCCATACAATATTTTCTAGAGGGCTGGAAGAAGCCCAATGTTTTGTTATCGCCTTTACCACTGGCAAGTGGTACAGATGTGCAGCTGGCTTGAGGGATCAACAAATTAATAGTTTTTGTGGCTGTATTTTCTAAAGAATGCTCTGACCTGTGTTCTTGAGTCCTAACTTTTTTGGCATTATCTCTAAGGGGGACAAAGCGTCGTCAGCAACCTCGAAACAGACTTATGGTTTCATTTCTAAACTCACGAACAGCTTGTTATCTGAATTAGAAAGGCTGATACTTCCTATAAATGTCAGGCAGTCAGTAAAAACTTATAGAGGAAGTTTTAGATACTGTAGTAAAAAGTCATAGAGTCAGCTTTAAAAAGTAAGGAAATAATACGGGGTGTGTGTGTGTGTGTGTGTGTGTGTGTGTATTTTTCTCAGACAGCCTCTTGTGGATTTAGCTCAAGATGTCCTCGACCTGAGTATTCAACAAGATATCAGATATATAGCAAACAGTATTACTTGGCTCTTTCAGCATTTCTTAAAGCATTCTGTGTGACAAATTTTCCCCTCTGGCAACAAGGGGGAACATTTTCCATAGTCTCTCTTTCCCTTAACATGACATAGCATGACTCCAATTGCTTTATGTCATGGTTGATAGAAGCAGGGAAAATCTCTATTCGGTATAAGAACACTAGCTTGTCAAATATAGAAGATCCTATTTTGCATGTTGTAAATTAATTAGCTTTACCAAGCTAAGAAAACAAAGCACTTTTATTTTTAAAATATCATTTAAAATTCACACATCATTTCCTCAGCAGGATGCTCAGTTTATTATTTTTAAATGGCCATGTTGTTAGCATTTTCTGCTTGTGCATAATGATGTTAGGAAAAAATTGGCTTTTATTAAATTAAAACTCTCTTTCATATAACAAAATAATATTAGTTCTTCAAAATCAGTTGGCTTCTTATAGCTGTTTTCTTTGTAGTGTTTGGCATAAATATTTGAAGACATTTTGTCAGTGGCAAATTTTCATTTGTCCCCTGTTTTAAGAGTCGTGGAGCTAATTTTTAGCTCTGCATGCAGAACACCCTTTGTGGAATTTTTTATGTACCTTCCAGACCAAACAGCCAGTGACAAACACAAAAGTTTTAGTATTAGTTTGTAAAAAAAAAATTAAAATAAAATAATAATAATAATAAATAAATAAATTCAATAAGGGCCAGCTGAGAACTTATTTACACAATAATTAAAGAATGGAAGATTTGCTCTAAGCAAAGGTTGGAAAGGTTTGAGCAAACAGAGCAGTGACCATGTCATTGCTGTGCCTCAGCAAGACATGTAGCATGATCTTATGAATATTTGCTCTAAAGTAACTTGAGTTTTTTGAGTTAAGGGTGCTGTGGGTTAAACCACAGAGCCTAGGACTTGCTGATCAGAAGGTCGGTGGTTCGAATCCCTGCAACGGGCTGAGCTCCCGTTGCTTGGTCCCTGCTCCTGCCAACCTAGCAATTCAAAAGCATGTCAAAGTGCAAGTAGATAAATAGGTACCGCTCCGGCGGGAAGGTAAACGGTGTTTCCGTATGCTGCTCTGGTTTGCCAGAAGCAGCTTAGTCATGCTGGCCACATGACCCGGAAGCTGTATGCCGGCTCCCTAGGCCAATAAAGCGAGATGAGCGCCGCAACCCCAGAGTCGGCCACAACTGGACCTTATGGTCAGGGGTCCCTTTACCTTTACCCTTAACTTGAGTTCAGTGGGACTTACTTCCTTGTAAGTGTGCCAAGGTTTGCTGCCTAATCTTGATTCATACATTCATCAGGAGATGACACTGAAATAGTCTGGTGGAGAAATGTAATGAGATCCTCCCGTCCACACAGTTTTTGTCCTGTGGCGTGGAGTCCACCACATATTTGCACAGTGGCCTAGTTCATATATTTCATTCCATCCATTTTGAGGCAAAGTCTCATGGAGCAGCAACTAATATGGAAGTCCTTGTGTGGGTTGGAATTTATCTGCATGGTGGAAAGGAGAGGGGAAGGGCCACAGTTCAGTGGTAGAGTGCATTGCATGCTGAAGGTCCCAGGTTCAATTTCCAATAGCTCTAGATAAGGCTAGGCGAGATCTGTCTCTGAAAATCTGAAGAGCCACTGCCAAACAGTGTAAGCAATACAGTGGTACCTCGGGTTACATACGCTTCAGGTTACACACTCCGCTAGCCCAGAAATAGTGCTTCAGGTTAAGAACTTTGCTTCAGGATAAGAACAGAAATCGGGCTCCGGCAGCACGGCGTCAGCAGGAGGTCCCATTAACTAAAGTGGTGCTTCAGGTTAATAACAGTTTCAGGTTAAGAACAGACCTCTGGAACAAATTAAGAACTTAACCCGAGGTACCACTGTACTGAGCTAGATGGACCAGTGGCCTGACTCATCATAAAGCAGTTTCCTATGCTCCTGTGAAAGGATAATACTGCCCTCTTCCAGGCTATTTCATTGATGCCCCTGGCTGAATATATAAAATGCAGCTTAGTAAATGGAAGTTATACCCTGACTGGCAAGTTAAAAGTGAGCTTATTTTACCATGTCGGTTTCATACAATGAATACAGTTGATGAAATGCAGTCACTTCAGTGGCACCTCCAGGTTTTGAGAGATCCTTGAATAAGGGGTCCAGAAAGGGCCTTCCTCCCAGGCCTAAGGCACTGGGCTCTGGACAGTTGGCAGATCAGCTTTGCCCACCATGTGGCACCATTTTGCCCTGGGAAGAGGAAGCCACAGCCTCAAGAGAGATGGCTGACTGAAAAGGCACCCAAATCAGTGCTGCCTCCCTTGAGGCTGCATCTCTCCATCATGAAAGAGGGAGATGCAGCAGCTGTGAACAAACCTCCTTCAGTGAAAGTGGAGTTGGCTGGTGCACAGCCATGGTGTCTCCCTCTCTTCACAGTGTGAATCTATTTTGTGTGAGGAGGACATCCCATCTCACTTCATTTATCCATTTGATATGTGTAAAACAAAGCAGTCTAGAATGTGAATAGTCCTGTCATAAACTAGTTTATCAGAAAGCTAATATTATGCATCTGTTTTTGTTATAGTTGGCTATTAGGAATGCTAATATAAACACCACAATATAATGACAGATTAAGTCACACTATGCCAAGCTTCCTTCCAGATTTTTAACTTGATAGAGATCTGCTGGCGGTTCATTTTATGTCATTCTAGATTGCCAGAACATGTTGGAATCTCAAATAATACAATGTCGGTAAACAAGCACACATTATGAAAATTGAGGAAATAATGTCAGAAAGATGCTTGGCAGAAGTGTCTAATCTCTCTCCAGCATACTTCTGCCATGAAAGCTTTCAGTGGAAAGAAAAGGTCTTCCTGTTCAACCATCATTTTCTTTTCAAGGAAAACATCCACATTTATTCATTTGGCCATAAAACTTTTATGGAAAATGTTTGGTTTCATTTCCCCACTCGGCAACTTAGTCTGTTGCTGGCTACTGGTTGCAGCTGGCAAGACTGTAATGAGTTTCCCCAAACCTTTTTTATCTTCCTGTTTGTGACATATCTGATGCTACATCACATTGGTATCACTTAGCATTGCCCAAACTGCAACAAGTTTGACAAGCAGCCACCAGTGCACCAGCCAATCTTTTAGCCACTCGGGAGACACTTTTCAGGTGCAAACATACTCCACTAAGTACAGACTTCTAGACTAAGCTCAGGTTCCATGTGGTTAGCAGAAGCATACCTTCTCTTCTCCTCACTACATGTGATAATGTTTGGAGAAACTAAATCCCAGGCCAGGCAGGCAACACAACTACTTCCAACAGCTGCTTCAACCTTCTTTATTAAAGAACTGTACTTGTTTGCAGAGCCAACATTGGAAGTTGCCATTGTGGCTACCTGCTAAGGCCCACATTACCAAGAACCTGCAGTAACCAGCCCTACTGTTCATCTGCATTACTTTTGCCACCTGCTGCCTCTGTCCTCCAGCAGTAGTTGGTGGGGCAGTGTCAAGTGACACTACTTACCTGGCTTCCTGACACTGAGGTTGCTCCCAGTGACCAAGATGGGTGGAAGAAAGTTGGCAAGGAGATTGGCACAGTGCAGGTGCCCCGGTGCCCTACTGCTGCACCTGCCATGCACTGATTGGGGTCCTCCCTCTCTCTCACAGGGTTGCTGTGCATCCAGAAGCCCACAGAGCAGCTCAGCTTTTGTTCCACCAGCCCAGCTAGAAGATCTAAGAGGAACCATTTTCCTGCTCCCCAGTGGACACCAGATAGCTCTGAAAAGGTATTCCCATTTTATAGGCAATTAAATTGAGTATACAGACACAGCCCAGTTGCTATCTGAACTAAACAAAGCCATTTCATGTACTGAGTTCACTCTTTTCACCACACCCCCTTTTTAAAAACCCCACATAGGCTAAACTTTACACAGTCATATATTAATTTCACTGATCTTTCTCTCTCCCTATAACCTTTCCATGAACTCTACACTGAATTCTAGGCAATGCATGAAATGCAAAACGGTGCATGCAATTCAAGCCACTTATTAAGAACTTACCAGCTTCACCAGAGGTATTCCTTTCTCTCCCTCTCCCTCTTTGTTCTACAACACAAAGTATGAATCTCAGACTCCGTTCTCCTGTTACCTTAATTGTGATCACTGCAATTTAGGTAATCTTTGAAGTGGGACTCCCTAATCTTCCCCACAATGAGATTTGTGAGTTTCAGGCAACTCTGAAATTTACAGAACCCCCCAAGGGTGAGTTCTTAAAGAGCCCCACTTGAAACATTGTTTTAACTGTGAGGAATTTAAAGTACAAGGCATGTGTGTTTCTGCAAGCCAAACTATTTAAGCAATTTATAAATGGACTCTCCAGTCTATGCTGTGCTGAATAATCTTAACAAGAATTATAATAGGAATAATGATTTCTAGTGTGGTGCAAGTGGGAAGCAATAGCACTGTTTTTTCCATTTGAAGTTTAACAGCTACATAAAATTCAACAAATTCTCTGAACATCTGTCTGCCATCAGTTAAGTAACAACTGAAGCATCTACCTGATAAAACAGAACAGTGTGATACTTCTGATAGAACTGCACTCCTATTCAAAAGCTTGGTTGGTTTCCTTGGAGGGGATAGCTTCATTATTGCTTCTTCTTTAAGTCTTCATTACATAGTTTCCTTTTTAATCATCTAGTTCTCTGTCAAACTCTTCTCATTTGGACAAGCTCTGAAAACACATCCAACTCCTAATAGATTAATAAGAATTCCCTTGTTCAAAACCATCCAGACACAAGGGGTACAAGATAGCTACATTTGCTAGTATTCTTGGCTATCATTTGAGCTTTTTTGTTGCTAGTTTGAAGTTACTTTGGAACTATTCTTAGATATATTCTAACTGTAATAAGAGAAGTATGGCTGCCATTCAGAATATGCTGTGTGCAAAGAACATGACTCAATAGAAGGTGTCCCATTAGCTTAAATGGAACTGCTGTGTGAAGTATCTACCACCATTTGCCTGATGTCAAATTATATTCTTTGGTCCCTTGGCAGACCAAGGAATATAGGCAAGAGCAGAATAAATGGCAAATAGTGAATTAGTCATCATGGTATTTTATACATACTGCAAGGTGAGGTCATATTTCTCTGTGTGCAAAGAACAATCAAGCAGTTTATGCTCCTGCATAAACTATGAATCCTTACTGCACTTGAGATCATGCTGATTGCCTCACACAGTGTGCATGATTTATTTTAAATAAACTTTAATGACTGCAATCTGTGAAATAATAATATTTCATCAATATCTGCTGGAAGGAATAAGGCGGGCTTTGTGAAAATATAATCGAAACACAATATTATTCACTATTCACTCATGTTGAAATATACAGGTATTCTGTATTGATTTAAATGTGAAGGGATTAATGTTAGTATCCACAAATGAGTTGAAAAATGAATAAAAGCATTTTGGCAAGAAGTTTTTAGCCCATAACAAAGCAACACCTTTCATTAAACAAAAGGATTTAGTCCACTTTACATGCTACTAGAGCATGAATAAAAATATTTTCAAAGCTATGCAAATTGATGCTGAATATGTCTGGCTTGTTTCACATTGAAAGGTATTTAAAATATTTGTACATTACCATTCACACAAAAGATTTGATATCAATGATATGTATTTAGGGATGAGCAAGTTTCCCACATTCCTTTCATTTATCATTCCATGGAGTTATTCTTCCCTCAATTCTGCTTCACCTAATTCTGGATTAACTATGAGAATGTTCAAAAACCATTCATGAATTTTATCATAGCTCTAGCATTTTATCTTGCATTGATAGCATGTTGCTCGGCCCATCTTAGCAGCTTCCTGACTCCTTCCCAGCCCATAAACAAAGAGACTATAGGACTGGAGGAGGCTAGAAAGAGGCTGAGGTGCAGCTTCCAGGTATCTGTGAAAGGTCACAACTGTGGGAAGTGGAGGTTATAAGAGAGAGGGAGAAGATGTTGGCAGGAGGTTGCCAGTGAGTGGTTGGAACACGGATGGCTACTTTGCTGGAGTTGACTGCCCTTGTTGTCCTTGAGAGCTACTAGGCCAGGGTTTGTAAATGTCAGGTCCAGATGCCAAGTACATCTATCCAGGCCTGTCTGTTAGGCCCACAGGACTCTCTGTGACCTCTTCCCCAGGCCTCATCCCCTTTTCCTAAACTATACCAGCCTGGCTCTACATCAGCTTTGATTGGTTTTGCTGACCTGGAATGTGCCCTTGAACTTGCCAGGTATTATGGCGTTTCTAAGGTACGGAAGGTACAGAAACCATGACTAGCTTATAGAATCTAACAGGAATTTTCTCCTGTGTTCTGTGTGGCTGGAAAGTTCTCAAGGGAGCAGAAACGCAGCTGGGATGAGCTCAGTGCATTACCTATTTCTCAAGGACAAACTGCCTTCGGACTGTCTATAATTACAAGCTGAAGGGGTCTCATGTTATTCTCTCTTCTTTTTCTTTCTTTCTTTCCTTTCTTTGTACTGTTTTTACTTGCTCCGTGTACATAGTACGCTTAAGTTTTATTTGAGAACTACCGTTATATTTTGCTGCAACTGGATTTTAAAGAGTTTTTAGTTCCAGGCATCTGGAATTGCTCCACCAAGCTTATTTTTGCCTTAGTAAAATTTTTACTAATGAAGTTTACAGAGTCTGAATCTTTTTGGAACCACGTGTCATTTTGGAACTATCTACTTTAGTACCAATCAAGCAGGCATGCCTCGTGTCGCTTGGGGAACCAACCCTGACGGAACTTTGCCAGTACATCTTGGTTGCCTGGATGAAAGGTCAAGGTGTGGGAGTGTAGAAAAATCTGTTTTTTTGCATGGCCAGAGTGCAAAGGTAAACCACTCAGACAGTTGCTTCCAATCAGTGTTGGTAGTGCTGAACAAAGATGGGCTGATAATCTGAATTGTAATAGGGCACCTTCCTCTGTTCCTAGGGCTTCCTGGAACAGTCCTGAACAGCTGAGAACAGCTTGGTGTAAAATGACCACCTCCTCTTTGCTCTGACTCCTTTGTAGATGAGGAAAAGCAGTCAAGTTATGCAAGAAGAAAGAAAATGCAGCCACGTATGACAAAGAAAGATAATACTTCAGAGTGCTTTGCAGCAATTTAGAAGCCCAGAACCATAACTGGAAACAATTACTGTAGACCCTGCAAAATAAGTAGAAGTCACCATAATATGTGGCAGAGCAGAACTGCCAAGCTAATAATAAAGCCTGCAAAACCCACCTTTTAAAAAATGACAACAATGGTAAACAGATTTTAAATCTTCTTTAAATAATGTATGTGAGCAAACCATAGCGTTATTACAGCTGGCTGCTCAGCATAAATTAATTTGCTTTTCATCTGAGCAGATAAAGAAAAGTTTTGTTGTGCTCTGAATTTTTAAAAGGCTTCTTCAAGCTGACAAAGAAAGATGCCTTTTTGACAGTGAAAATGACTTAAAATACTAGTGATAGCTCCAGAGTTATTACTAGAGGATTTTTAATTTGTTCTCTTCATAAATGTTTCATGGCTGACTTTAATTTCATTTTGTCTGAATCCATATGGAGACAGGCTGAGTTTCAAAAACTTCCATTTCTGAGAAGAAAATTAAAAAAAGGAAACTGTTTGCCTCTGCAACTTGAATCAGCTTGTTTTAGACTTTCAAAATTAAGTAAATTGTATTTTAAATATTTTAGATTTGCATTTTGTATTGTTGACATAGAACTTGGCATCAGGCCATGTAAAATGCATGCTGCAATAATCATTGCTTTTGAGTTTGCCTAAAGGAAATTAGCACATCCAAAATCCAATTTAATGCTCTGATATCATTTAAATTATTTAACAGGCCCATAAAGAAAACTGTTCATATGGAGAATGGAAGGATGAAGCTTTCAATCATTCTTTATTCCCAAGATATTAATATGTTGTAGTGAACTGTTAAAAGAGGAAAAGTTATTTCCTGTTATTTGAATAAGTTCTAAACTAAACAAAAGCACCAAACTGAAGGTAAACAATTAGTATTAAAAAGCAGGCTTTGCACAATATACAAGTTACCTATTTTATGCACACCGATAATAGAGCATTTAAATTCATGTGTCCTGCTATGGCAAAGCAATCTTTATGTGATAATATGTTTGCATATTCAGATTATCCTTTTCAGCCAATTCATATGGAAGAGTGTTGTGGGAGTGGGGGTGACATATACAGATTTCACATTACTGTATGCTGTACAGCACACATTTCCAGATAAGACTTGTTTTTCTGACCCATACTAAAGATTAAGTTAGTTTAGCAAACTGTCTAGTGTGTTGCCAGCCGCATACGTCTTCAAGACATGGTGATGGCAGTGTTCCCTTGTTGTTTGTCCCCAGTGCCAAGTAATCAGAAATACTTCTTTTGAGAATCCATTTTCTCTATCATGGAGGGTGGGGAATAATAATGATAGTAGTAGTAGTAGTAGTAATTTACAGACTTTCCTTCTCTTTTAAAGCTATCTAAGCTAACAGCCGCTTTAGCTACGGTGGCGATTTGTGAATCATGAAACGCATCAACAAAAAAGAATGCAGATTTTATGCAGCTGATTTATATACAGTGGTACCTCTGATTAAGAACTTAATTTGTTCTGGAGGTCTGTTCTTAACCTGAAACCGTTCTTAACCTGAGGTACGACCTTAGCTAATGGGGCCTGCCGCCGCAGTGCCACCGCATGATTACTGTTCTCATCCTGAGGTAAAGTTCTTAACTCGAGGTACTACTTCCGGGTTAGCGGAGTCTGTAACCTGAAACATTTGTAACCCATGGTACCACTGTACATGGGTGCACTATAATTGATATAGGAATCTACATCTTGATATAGAGATGCAATACATCTTACCATAGTGGACAAGATTATGACCAGGTGACGTGTGTGCCTGCTGTAAAGATGGTGTGTGTGTGTGTGTGTGTGTGTGTGTGTGTGTGAACTGTAAGGGGTTTCAAGGTAATTCCTATCGCTTCTTAACAGTTATTGATCTTTAAACCAGACCTATACCAGACAGACTTTCATGCTGAGGATTTCTCCTAATAGAGGATGATCCTCTACAAAGCTGGACCACCCTAGTCCATCCTAGCTATAGCATGCACTGTGAGAAGGAGTGGAGGGATGCTAATCATAACCCTCGCTTTCTTTTTGCTACTAATAAGTGCATAACTTGATTTCCTGGCTGCCTCCACAAAACTACCCATTCATCTCTGTGCTGACTAGTGCAATAAGGCAATGGGGCATAGTATGAATAGCAAGCCCTCAGACAAAGTTAAAAGCCAAACCAATTTTATCTTTTCCTACATGTTTTTAAGGCAACAATTTAAACACTTGTTGTAAAGTTGTTCTCTCTCTCTTTTTGGGGGAGGGGGAGGACTTATTTTTAAACAGTTTGATGTAAAAGCAAAGGAAAATAACGTAGGAAAATGTATCCAGATGTGCCTAGTCTAGATGATGTCCCCATTCAAGCCAATACGTCACAGGAAAACAGTTTCAATGTAAAACAGGCCTCTCAGTGTTCAGCTTCAAGTATTGCTGGTGTCTGGATTAGCTGCAGCCCTCAAGTCCCTTCTGATTTCGCGACTCTTCTATTTTTAACAGCACTCCAACCTCTTTTTGACAGCTTTACTTATATACATTATTTCCACTCCCGCTCTCAACCTCTTGGCCTCTTAGGTTAAATTAGACTCCCTTGGTTCTATTTGAGTTTTTATTTTCCTTAATTTATTTGGTTTCTTTTATTCTTTGTGTTTTATTTTCACCTTAGCAATCAAATTCCTGAGCTTTACTCTTGATCAACCTGTGACTTTTTGAACCTCCTGGTCAGAGCAGCTTCTGAAATGAAAAGCAACAATTTTACAACAAAGAACAGATCATAAAGTGGTGGCCAATTATGTTCTTTCGCAGTCGTAAAATACCATGAAATGATTAATTACATAAGTTATCAGTTTTTATGAAGCACTTTCTTGCAATTGTCCTGAAACTACTGAAAATCTGTTTTATTGGGTAACTCAGAATTTGGTGTAAATGGCCAGAATCCAAAGAGCTATTTTATGAGTGTGCTCAAGGACATTTTTGTACTCAGTAGAAATCTGTAGACTTTTCCGCTTTGAATAACAAACTCCTGTGCCACAATACAAAATGCTTTGGACAGGCCCACTATAAAAGTTGCATAGGAGGCTTCTCTTTACGAAAACGTCCAGCACCACTTTCGGCATGAAAGAAGTGAATGTTTGTTTGCTTCTAGGCCCATGATCGATGGCTACTAGTCACAATGGCTATTTTTTTACCATCGTTGTCAGAGACAGCATGCTTCTGAGTAATAAGAAACCACAGGAAGGGAGTGTGTTCTTGCACTGTCTAGCTTGCAAGCTTCCCATCAACATCTGATTGCAAGAACAGAATGCTAGTCTGGATGCTTAACTGGCCTAACTGGCTGGTGCAGCTCCCTGAGACATGGAAAATCTTTCTGCTCGCAGCCATTGGAAGTTGGTGGGATTCTCAGCCAATTGTGAGAATTGGTGGGATTGCCCATAAATAGCCGATCATTGCTTTTGTTGGGCACAGGGCACTTGTAATTACCTAGACTAGGTAAAGTATGCATGAATATGCATTTATTAGTGGGGGCAAAAAATAGAAAAATACTTTATATTAGGGGAATATCCTTTGTAAAAATGTGAATATTGGGACAAATAGCATACAATACAGCATATATTTTGAGATATGTATGCTAAAATACTATTGAATTTTCATAGGTTTTTTATTGTACCGAAAAATTAAGACTGGAAAAATAAGAAACTGAGAGAAGCTTATTCATCTTAGGCTGGATCTAGACACATCAAAGAAGCATTTCAGTTAAACACATTGTAAACTTTGTAGGAGAAATCGGGTTGGCAAAATAGAACTCCACAGTGCCATCTGGTGTCAGAGTGTTGTGAGAAGGAGAACTTTTTCTTTGCCAATGTAGCTGAGTCCCCAGAGAGACATCCTTAGAGTCATAATGGAAAGTGGGCTATATTAGGAACAACAAAAGAATGTAAACATAGAGATTATTGGCACCAACAAATGAAGAAAATGGGAAGGGATGTTGGAAATACTATTACCTCGGCTTCTAGAAGCTCTGTTCGTGTAATGTTCATGAATTACTGAGCAGGAGGATTCTCCCTTTTCCTTGGGATTAAGGCTGCAGTTGAGCTGCAGTGGTGCAAGTCATTATTTGAGCCATTCCAGTTTATACTGATCCTTAGGACTGGGCTATCCGGTGGGCTGTATCATCTGTTGTGGAAGGAGCTACAGATGGGCTTGTTCAAAATACCAAGTTAGATACAGTGCAAGATCAGTTGTTTTGAAGGTTGAAACACTGAAATGACTAAGGTGCTTAAATACAATCTGATTAAATGCAAATATTAATTTGATTATAGGTAGGGGTAAATGCTCAATAAACAAGGAAAAGGAATGCATTGGGTTGTATCAGATTAGTTCATAGTCGGTGGTCTTGCTAATCCTTACTAACTTGAAATCCATAGATTTCAAAGGGTCTCCTCTAAGTATAACTTGGATAGATGCAGCCCGTTGGCTGGAATCTTGCTCTGTTAAAATTAATGGCAATTGGTTATTGTCATTAATTGTCATTAGTTATTGCTGTTAGTTAGAACATGATTGTATCCATTTTGTGATAAGTCCATTGATTTCTTTGGGTGTACTCTGAATATGGCTAACATTGGATATCTATTCCATTCCCAATTTGTTGCACATTTATACTGATTTAAAACTTATGAATATAATAACAGGAGCAGTTTTCCATTCTGACTGAAGAAAAGAAATCTATCTTGAAAAGCATTTCTCTGGTCTTAAGCCCTTACTCGTCTCTACTACTCCAGCCTGACTTAATTTTCCTCCTTATTTTTTTTTAATCCTTCCCTCAGTGATTCATAATTAACATAGGAAAGTCAGTTTTAAAAACTGAAATCTAGCTATTTCCCTGACATCTGACAGCTATATGGTTTCATTTTGTCTATTTTCCCGATGCTCTGATTTCATACCACAGTGGTACCTCGGGTTACATACACTTCAGGTTACATACGCTTCAGGTTACACACTCCGCTAACCCAGAAATAGTTCTTCAGGTTAAGAACTTTGCTTCAGGATATGAACAGAAATCGGGCTCCGGCGGCACGGCAGCAGCAGGAGGCCCCATTAGCTAAAGTGGTGCTTCAGGTTAAGAACAGTTTCAGTTTAAGAACAGACCTCCGGAATGAATTAAGTACTTAACCCGAGGTACCACTGTATAGAGTTCCACCAGCAACATTACTGGGGACCATTCTGTCATGTGAGTGTGAACTGGCATGGCCAAAAAGGCATAGATTGACCACCTAACTTGACGCACCAATCACCACACTATTTTTCAAGTGTCATTGAATCAAAAGGTGAAAATCTAAATGAGAGCGACTGAAGAGATATTCACTCATTTGGCAAGCAATATATGGTTTTGAAAATACTGCATTGCATCATCATCCAACTGAGTTCAGGAAATCAAAACTTTTAAATAAAAAGTTTCACTTTGAATTTAAAAGTTTGTTTTAGAAACCCTGTGGATAATTTAATGTAGCTAAAGCATGCAACAATTCCCTCCTCTCCCCTTAAGTTGGAAATAGAATAATTGGAAAGATTTCTGTCAGTATGAGATGTTTGTGCTAATGCACGGTCATTTACTTCCGCACCACCTGCTGTTATCAACTTGCATAGTATGTGTCTTATCCTAGACGTTCTTCTGTGTTTGACTGTTCCTAAAATGTGCTACACATTCTGGATAAAAATGACCAATTTGACAGGATTGTGTTTGGAGCTCATATATGATTTGCTTTGTATATATAGAGAAAATGAACTTCACCACATGGCAAGCCTTGGCACAAACACTGAGGAAGTAGAGCACCCTTTTTCCAGTCTTGCTTCAATTCAGTTGGCATTGTTCAGAAGAGGGGCCTGCAGCTCAGTTGTAGAGCAACAGGCTTGCATTCAGAAAGTCTCTGTCTCTAGGTAAGACTGGGAATGTCCCCAGTCTGAAACCCAGGAAAACTGCTGCCAGTCAGTACTCAGTAGAACCCCATAGGAACCAACCTGAACCCTGCAATCATCATTTGAGACCCCTCTTCTTGTGCCACCTTCATGAGAGGTCCAGAGGGTGGCAACATGAGATCAGGCCTTATCTGTGGAGGCTTCCCACTTGTGAAATGCTCTCCCCAGGGAGACTGGCCTGATGCCTTCATATTATCTTTAGGTGCAAAGCAAAAAATAAAATAAAATCCTTTTCTTCCAGACCTTTGACTAATTAAACAATCTTTGTTGTTGTTTAGTCATTTAGTCGTGTCCGACTCTTCGTGACCCCATGGACCAGAGCAAGCCAGGCACTCCTGTCTCCCACTGCCTACTGCAGTTTGGTCAAACTCATGCTGGTAGCTTCGAGGACACTATCCAACCATTTCATCCTCTGTCGTCCTCTTCTCCTTGTGCCCTCCATCTTTCCCAACATCAGGGTCTTTTCCAGGGAGTCTTCTCTTCTCATGAGGTGGCCAAAGTATAGGAGCCTCAGCTTCAGGATCTGTCCTTCCGGTGAGCACTCAGGCCTGATTTCCTTCAGAATGGATAGGTTTGATCTTCTTGCAGTCCACGGGACTCTCAAGAGTCTCCTCCAGCACCATAATTCAAAAGCATCAATTCTTCAGTGATCGGCCTTCTTTATGGTCCAGCTCTCACTTCCATACATCACTACTGGGAAAACCATAGCTTTAACATTAAACAATCTAGGACCTTTAAAACTATGGGACAGTATTATTTTCCCATTTGTTACTATGTTGTGTATTTTTGTGCTATTATTTTTTATACCACCCTATGATCCTCGAATGAAGGGCAGCATAGAAATTTAGCAAATAAATAAATAATAGCTTTGATCTGTTTACAAACAATTGGACGCACAACAGTGACTATACTAAAGAATGACAAGTAGATCAAAATGGCAATTTTCATCCCTTTTTATTAATACCCATTACATGCTACTCAGACATACTCTATGGAAATACATTCATTGCGCTGTTGAGACCAACTGACCTATTCCCCAGATACTAATTTACGGTTACTTGCTGTGATCTTTGGTGTTCTGCCAGACATATGAAGAACCATGCATGAATCATGAGTGTCCAACTCCACCCCATAGTTTGAAGCACAGCCACCTACATGTAGCATGCCTCTCAGTTATCCCACATGCTATTTTGTGTTATGAGTATCTGTGGAGCCCTTTTTGGACACCCACTAGGGGTACAATGAACACATGTTGGGAGAAGTGATCTCATGGTGACAGGCTCCACATCTGATCTATGCAGAACTTGCAGATAGCCCCATACACCCAGCACAATAGTATCGCTACATTTTCATGAAGATCTGTGAATTGTGAATTGGGAGCCGGCCTTCCAGAATTTCACTACTTGCCCCACATATGTCTGTTTAACCCCAAAGGATCTCTGAAAAGCAATTCCTTTAGAAAGATGTTTAACTGGGTGCTTCTTGCACTGGGACAAAGCGTATTCTCACTAAAGGAGAGCACGTGTTGCGGATGGGGCCAGGCAAAGCACCCCGTAGTTGCCAGGCAGGATAGATTGAAGGGGCCTGGCTTGGATAGGTGGTTGGTGTTGCTGAGGTAAATTTGATGTTGCCAATTTGGGGGTGGGAACAGAGGTTATTTAAACAAGGTTCACAGCAAGCTGCTTTCTCTTTCGCTGTGGGCACCGGATCACCCACCCACCCTCCCTTGTTTGGGCTTGTGCTTTGACCTTGCTATGCCTGTCATGGGGTCGTCCGCCTTGGTGCGGGGGCCTGGTAGGAATTTTTCCATTTGGCTGATTAGTGTGTGCCAATTGGTTTTTGCCTACTGCGTAGCAAATCGTCACAACTTGTAAGGTTGGCGGTTAGGCATTGGTTTAAATTGGTTGGTGGAGGGGTATGGATTGGCTGTGCCGGCCCCTCCAATGCTGCTGCTGCACGGGAATTCCATTAAAGGAATTCAGGGGCTTACCATCCTTTCGTCCAAACTCCTGGAATCGGGTTTAGGCCGCGTAAGCCCCTGGGAGCAAGCGGGGAGAAGCTGAGGGTCTGTGCCACAGCTCCAGTTATCCCTGATCTTGTTCCTCCACACTGGCTTTCGCTGGAATCTAGGATTCAGTGCTGTCCCCCAAGGCGGGGGGGGGGGGCAGATAGTCATAACCTAAGCAACCACTCACAATTTGTATGTTTAATAAAGTTGTGGCCAAAATTATGCCAAAAACCTTAAACAAAAAATGTATGAGTGATATGTGAATTATTGGGGTTGGGGTGTTTTGGGGGACCTCAGCACGCAAAAGTTTTTGTCTTGAACAGCATTTCAGGCAACTGTGATGCAGCTATTTTGCTGTTGGGAGGGTTTCAATAGTGCAATGGAAAAAAAACCCAACATGTTTCCTAGAATGTTAATGAACATTTGTATGTGTGTGTGCAGTTTGTGACCAAATATGCATATGTAAAGTTATTTCGTCAACTTCTAATAGCAACCTTTCTCATTAGTGTTGTTTACATCTTTAAGTTTCTCACAAAAATATGCTAGGTTCTGTGAAGCAAATCAAGGCAAGCCTAACATCTGTTTTTATGTTTGTAAGACAGCGTAAGCCCTTTGGGACGAAAGGAGAATCTTCTCCACAGTTCAAAACTCTTGTGAACAGTTTGATCTAATTTTATCATATGATTGGGGATTGTGAAACACTAGGAACCCTTTTCTGCGGCTGTAGGGAGCAGAGATGTAATGAGATGCGTTGAATACACTGTTGGGAGCACCGACTGGAAAGCAAATCAGCTAACTACATTCCTCACTAGAGTTTTCAAATGTATCTTCCCAGTGATTGATCTCGGTCTTCCTGTCATTTCCCTTTCTACTGCTTTCATCAGAAAATACCAAAAAAAGAGTTTGGGAGTATTTCCCCCTAGACTGTTGAAATCTTGCATGAATCTTATATTCAGTGTTGGAAATGTACCACAACCTTCAATCAATATTTTCAAAGCTATATAATTGACATATTCCTTGGTGTACTTCAGAATTTCACATTTTAATAGAAAGAAGATGAAAAACCTTAGTTTGCATATTTCTTGTTCTGGTGTGTAGTACATTTCCTAAGTGAAACTTGATATTAAGACTAAAAATAGTACCAGAAAATTCATTGGCATAGGTACCCATGGGAATATGCACTAATTACTGGAAGGCGAATCAATGTATATGATGGCCTTAGCATTTTTGATTCTCAGTTTTCCAGTTCTATGACAGCGTAAGATTTAAATATAGATCACTTAAAGCTAAGTAGTATCACAAATAGAACAGCAAGAAGTTTGCTTGCTTGTTTGTTTTTTAAAAAGGTATTCTAAAACATGTGTTGCCATGAAGAAATTTGCAAATATGTATGAGAGTCAGTCTTTTGATACATTTTATATTTTATGTCAGCCAGTTACAGAAGACTACGGTAAGAAAATTGATTCTGAAACTTACAGATACTGAACCTTAAAAGCTAAAAAATAAATAACCCAGAACACATGAAAAGGGGAAATCTAGAATCTCCAACTATTTTAATTTGGAGCATACTAGCACTTGTAATAATATTACTGATTCTGTTGTGTGTCTGCATACTTTACTTTTAAAAATATGGTCATGTATACATTTTATTTGTAAGGGAAAGATACTAGTGACAAATGTACATTTTTCATGATTACATCCAGAGAACAACCAACAAATTAAAAATATCATCATATCAAATTAAGGATGAAATTCTATGGTCCCTGGAAGGATAACCCAGGGGTCCTGAGCATGCTCTAAAATAATTGTATACCATATGACGAGCTTTTAGGATACTGGATCCTTGTAGACAATTTATATCTACGAAGTAACAATTCTTAATATTTCTGTTCTTAAATTGTTTTAACAGTCTTTTTCCTTTTTTTTAAAAAAAATGTGCATTTCTTTGTTGCCCTGGCCTCCTTCAGGATCTTATCACCATTATTAGAATGTTATATCATTTTGAATGAGACGATGCATGGGAATGTTAAGTGTGGATTAACTGAATAGTGTTTCTTGGTGGGAACTTGAGGAATACATTGTATTAAAAGGCAGACTAGCAGGCAGCAGAGTCAGTTAAACTGTCATGGTTCTCTATTGCTCCCACCTCCAGAAAGAAGACTCAAAACAACTTATTAAATGGTTTAAAAAGATTATATTTTTTTCAAATATAATACAAATTAGAGGATCTGCCAATTAACCATTAACTAGGTGTGGGCAGATGGATATTAATGATTGCATATGATGAACACATCCCTCACCCCATTATTTACTTCCCAGCCATGGATTGGGAGAAGGTCTCCCTCCTTGCTAAGTGAGCCATGGGTAAGTGGAGTCTAACCCCACTGTCCAGTGTTCACCAAGGTGTGCAGGATAGTCCCCAAGGGAATCCCAAATTATCCCTAGCCCCTAGCCTCCTTACCCACATAATGTTTCTTGCTCCTTCAATGTAAAACTTTGATATGCTATTTGCCCTCATTTTCAAAACTCTGCTCTTGATTCCTGGTCCGTTCCTTTACTTTAATCACAGATGTGTCTCATGACATAACTGCATGTGACCCTAACTGTGTCACTTGCAAGCACATTGTTATTGCTAGAGTGGAGGTAAGTGTTAACCTCCTGGCATGTTGTGATCCCAGTAAAAATATTTCTCAGTGGTTTAGCATAGAGTTTCTTTGAGGGAAATATTGGGGAGAAGAAAGATGAGAGCTGATAGTCTGTTGGGGAATGCCATCAGAAAATATGGTGATGCAAGAGAAGGATGCTGAAATGGATTTTTGAGCCAAATGTATGCATATTTTAGAGCTTTGATTATGACACTGAATCAATGCCTCAGTCTTAAATCTTCCGTGTGCTGAATGTTCTGGAATCTCCGTACCTATTAATCAGCATCTAGGAAAAAAATGAATACTTGTTCTAGCTAACCAAATAATGCTATCTTTTATTGATGTTGCCTCCTTAACTGTAGATCTCCCAGACATCTGTGCAAATTGCCATAGGTCCACTGTAAATTTTAAGCATTGCTAAAAACCACTTGACGGTATATTGAATCTGTCAGCTTCAGTTGTAAGAGACAAAAGGAAGAATTGAATGCAGCACTGAGCATTCCTGCTTTGTGTTGTCATTCAGGGAGATGAGGCTTACTAGAAAACACAATCAAGGGTAAATAATCATGCAATAATATTCACTGTTTATATTTGTTTTGAGTAACCAGGACAGGAATATATGAAATGCAAAACAGATCAAGATGGTTGTTTATAAATGAAATATGGAAAAATGAACCAACAACCTGAAATCCTTTCCTTACTGCTTCATTATTCTTTGTCATCCAGTTAGAATTTGACCTCTCAAGCAGTGTAATTCTTTGCATGCCTACTTAAAAGTACCTCCCATTATGTTATATGAGAATGGCTTATAAGTAAGAGTTTCAGTTTCTTTTTTCTCCTATCCCAGACAACTTAATCTCTTTTACAGAGTAGCTCTCAAACAGTGTGTGTGATGGGAGTCGGGATGGCAACATGGCATTTCTTACGGGCTTCCCTCGCCCCAAGGAATGATAGATTTATAAGTGCTTAGAATGCCCCATGGGAGCAGACCTTCACTGAACCATGGGATGACTTCATCCCCCCTTACTATCTGTATGTGGCTCTTATCTACGTTCTCTGTCTCACCCGGCATCCCAATCCACAGCCAGTCCAGGAGATACCTGAATCCACATTTTTTTTAAAAAAATTATGATGCCATATAAGGGATGCCATATGTGATTGTGGCCTCAGTTTTGATTTTATATTTGCCCCAGGTTTTTAGCAATTGAAGGGGGATTAAGTTTTGTTTCAAGACCTTTCCCCTTTCCCTCTTTGATGTCCACATCAGATTTGCAAGGGGGTGGTCAGTAAATAGCTGTTCAAGTTGATATCTTCCTCTTCCTTCTGAGATAGCCATAGCTTCAACCATGTTAGCTGTGCAGTTTCACAATACAAAGCTAGGCTAAGAACACAAAGTCTCCTTTCTGCTTTGATGTTTGCATAATATTGCTGTCAATAGTGGGGCACTTATCTTGCCATAGAAAGTTTTCCAAGCTTTTCTGCAAGGTTTTTAATTCTCTCAAGTCCACAAACAGGAATAAAATGATGAACAAAAACAAAAGTCTTGGCAAAACATCATTTTATGCTAATCCTTGCAAACCACTATAACTTTAACTTGCTTGGTCTATCTACACAGTTAGGTCCCATCCCAGGGATTCTAGTAAATGAAATACCTGGGCCACAGATATTCTTGGATTTTCCAAAGATCACATTATATCATCTGTATACAGCAAAATCTTAATTTTGCCATTTCTCTTTTTGCTCCCTGTATCTGTGGATCACTTCAAATTGTGCAACCTAAGGGCACAGCCTATTACTAAAGCAAATAATAATGGTGATATAGGACCGCCTTTTATTTTTTCTGTCCTTAGCTGTAATTATCTTGTTATTTATTTATTTATTTAATTTGTATACCACCCTATACCAGTTGGGATTTCAGTTCCCACCAGCTGCAAGGAAGCAGCTACATTGTTGACATCATGTGATGTCTATGAGCGTGAGACAGGAAGTCTCAGCCAGTTCTCAGTGTAACCGGGTGGAGTTACTCAGTGTTGTTTCTTCCGCTTCTGGATAGAAGCTGAGTTGAGTCAGAGACTCTTGTGCTGTACTGTTCAGGAGAGCAGACATGTTTTGTACAGTCTTAATAAAGTAGTAGTAGACTCTGGACTGCCTCTTTCTTCTGTGATGTGATGCCAGGAGGAAGTGAGTGTGCTCCTCTCAGAAGGGAGGGGTCACTTATCAACGGTCTCTCTGGACTGACAGAGGATTCCAGCTTGGCACCTTTTCGGGCGGGCGTTTTTCCAACAATACCCACAGGTCTCAGGGAGGTTCACAGGGTAAAATTACAACACAAAAACATGAATAAAAATGAAAGCAACCGAATAACTCCACCCCAACACATTTATTTTTAAGGGCATCAGTTGTCAATCAGGCAAAGGCCTAGTTAAAGATAAAGTGTTGACCATTGATTGAGTGAGTAGGGTTTTTAAACTGAAGTTGCTCAAATTCAAAATCATTACACTACTTACTACTTTCATATGCTGAGGTCCAGTAGCATTTGTGAGTGGTTCATGAGCCATGCAGCCAGCCACCATTGGAAGTTCATTAATACCCAAAAATCTTCTGTGGTCAATGACAGCATCCCTCTTCAGTCTGGTCAATTGCAGCATACCCCTTCATCTAGAATTTCCTTACCTACATTATCACTGCTTTGGGAAAGCTAACATGAAATATTATTTTTTCTTACTGAGGGGTGTTATTTTGCCCACCTTCACCCCTTGAACTTCCCAAACAGGTTAAAACACGATTCACACCATCAGCCTCCATCTGAATAAAGAAGAATAATTCTAGTACTAGCAGTGATGGAAGATTTCTGTGATCAAAACCATTCCTTTGACTTTCATCAGGGAGAGTTGAAGACATGGCACATAAAAACAAAATATGGGGATTTCTATCTTGCAGCAATAATCTGATAACTCACAGGTGGGATTTCATCCAAAGCTGTCTTTAGAGCAGAAGCCTTTGGAAAGGGTTTTCTCTGCAGGTGGCAAAGTTCATTTTGTAGAGTAGCCATTTGAGTCATGTTTCACTAAACAATGCCTTTAGTTGCCCAACATAAATCTCCTTAGTAGTGAAGTTGTCACATGTGACAAAACTATCTCAGGCCATGTAGTATAAATCAGCATATATATTTTTTGCAGAAAACTTCAGAACTGAAAGATATGTAATGTTTGTTCTGTATCCATCCCTGTGATCATGGTCAAGCATACAATTTCTTCTGGGCATTGTGGAATTTGTACTTTTTCATGAACTGAATCCCATCGGCCTCAGCCTATTAGAAGTCGTGTGTTTTCCACTGGCCCCCTTACATTGCTTCCTAAATCAAATCAGGAGAATGCTTGCTTCTTTGCAAATGATAGGTTTTCTTGCTTGGTAAGGAAGAGACTAGCAGGAGAGGGTTAGGGCAAAGGCTAGGATAAACATTTTGAGCAGGACCCAAACTCAAAGAGGTCTATCTCAAGGTGAAACTTAATGGAAGAGGCTGAAGTTGGCATGGGGGTAGTTTGCCTTATGAATTTTTCTTGATTCAGAGTTTACCTCATCCCTAGATATAAATGGAATGAAAGCTAAGGCTGGTAGAATGTTGGCATCTGGTGCCCATACATGAGCAATGCAATTTCAGAAATTACATAGCATATCCAAACCATCTCCAAAACTTCCTGCCGATGTCGGTATATTTTCGCTATACTCTTCACTGCCATGTAAGACTTTTCTAGTTCAAAGTCTTTGGGGACTCTTTGAGTTTCCAGTTATACAACAGATTTGTTCATACTATCATAAATTCTTCTGGAAATGCAGTTACGGTGCAGGCAGTGCTAAAATACACAAGGTGCTAATGAGCTTTCTTCAAACAACACAATTTATTGAAGTCACTTAATACTGTTTTTCTTTTTTTAAGCATCAGGAGTTTCCCCACAAATATAAGGCAGTAGTATAATTTGTTTCTCTTGTTTTTCAACTTTTCACTTCAAATTGAAAACATAAGCACTGCATTAAAGAGAATGGCACTAATTTATTTCCATCAAATGTTCACATATTTAAGGATTAGTTTGTAATCCAAAACAAACAAATTAAAAGGGAAAGAAAGAAATTGTTTTCTTTCCAAGGAAACGTGCATTCTTATAAACCACAACCTTAGAAATGAGTGTTTTGTTTCAAGTGGAAGAGCCTTCCAATGCACATTTAATTTATGTACCATGCCAAAATAGATTTCCTAGAATCAAAGAATGGTCGAGTTGGAAGGTTTCCCAAGGGTCATCCAGCCCAACCCCCTGCAATTCAGGAATCTCAACAAAATCATCCATGACAGATGGCCATCTAACCTCTGCTTAAAATCCTCTAAGGAAGGAGAGTCCACAACCTCCTAAGGGAGACTGTTCCACTGTCCAACACCCATTACTGTCAGAAAGTTCCGAATCTCCTTTCTTTTAACTTGAAGCCATTGGTTCAGGTCCTACACTCCAGAGCAGGAGAAAACAAGTTTGCTCCTTCTTGCATGTGAAAGCCCTTTAGCTATTTGAAAATGGCTATCTTATATAACCTCAGTCTCCTCTTTTCCAGACTCTTCCCCCACCCCACTTGTGATGCCTTAGGAAACTCCTCTCATGTCTCAGCAAATAATGGGTGTGGTATCCATCAATGAGACCTCTGTCATTGCATGGCTTCACAGCTGTCAATCTATTGAAGATCAAGTATGCAATAACAATGACCTTCAACTGCAAGGAGACGTTTAACAGGAGAGACACTATGCACAAACACACATTTTCTCTCTATGTGCTTTGTTCCCTTCTCTTGGTCATCCCTCTCAATTGCTCAAATACTCTCTTTGTATTTTGTTCTTATTTCTTTACCCCTTTCAGATAATATCTCATTAATTTGTGATATCTTTCTCTATTTCTGTATCTTCCCTTCAATCTATGTATGTCCATTATTCCCTTTCTTTCCTATTGGCTCAGTTTATGTGCAGGGGTGCAAGATTGGGCTTCAGGC
This sequence comes from Podarcis gaigeae, assembly GCF_964106915.1. Taxonomy (NCBI): domain Eukaryota; kingdom Metazoa; phylum Chordata; class Lepidosauria; order Squamata; family Lacertidae; genus Podarcis; species Podarcis gaigeae. The sequence goes on along the minus strand of NC_139685.1, from coordinate 46,418,015 downwards.
TGTGGTGGCTTGTATTTTACACTGCTGCTGATGTCTGTTCATATGGTTCTGATAGCTTTGATGCCAGGAAGCCATCAGAGGGAGGGCAGGCACAGGGAATAAGCTTCTTGCCCCTAGGTCGGGCATCTTCTGGGTAGGAAAGGGGGGAAATACTCATGCATGTCCTATAGAAGCCTCTGTGTATATGGCTGCAGACATACTTCTCAGCAGATGTTTGTGATGTGCAAGAGAATGTATGTCCATCATAGGCTCATTTCTTAAGTTCAGTTGTCTCCATGTTCACACCAATCTGCATTTTTTAAAATAAAAACTAAAAAGTCCTAATGAACATTTATCATTTCAGTGTGGATTTCTCCTTATGTACACATTTTAATATGCAATTTTACCTAATATACACATTTTGAGAAGAAATGTTCCCTGATACAATGCATTTTAATGTTATTTTCACTAATAGATGCATATTTTACCCTGGTATATGCATTTTTGTATGCATTATTCATCTGAAGAACTGCATTGCAAAATTCAGAGAAGTGCTGATTTTAAAGGATGGACATGTTTTCTGTTGTATATTGTTTTGTAAAGGGTTAATTAGATAAGTTCACTTTCAAAGTAAGCTGAATTGACTTTCTCCATCATCCCTACTCTAAACCCCCCTTTGCCCTGGCTGTGTCTTTACCTGTCCCACACCTGACCTCATATATGACATCAAGTGTAGAGCAACTGGATACAGCTTGGCCTGGTGGGCCTAATTAGGAATATGAGCCAGAGGTTTCCCCACCACTAACCTAGATCGTGGATTGCTCTTCTGGAACCCATTTTAGCAGGCACCTGGTGCTTCATGAGTTGGTATTGTTTTCCACTGAGAATTCTGTATTTGTTTTAACAATAGGGTTTGTTTTATTGTTAGCTGTCTTGGGTGGATAGTGTGCCTAAAGACCATAAAGGATCAAAATTATATTAATTAATAAATAAAATAAATAAGTGCCCATGCTACTGGGGGAGGGGCACAGTATTACAGTGGAGCAGTTAACTGAAAAAGGAAAGCAAGAAAAGTGACGCATCTGTGTTTGGAGAAATAAATGTTTGTCTTTTATTTCCCTCTCCCTGATATTGAGACATATGGAGATATAGATTAATATACATACAGATATATCTGCAGGAGAGATCATGCAGTAAGATAATAAGAGCTGCTTGAAACTGTTAGCTCAGAAGGCAGTGGACTCTCCTTCACTGGAGGTTTTTAAATAGAGGTTGGGTGGCCATCTGTCAGTGATCCTTTAACTGTGATTCTTGCCTTGCAGGGGGTTGTTCCTTGGGCTCCCTTCCAACTCTACCATTTTCTGATTCTATGATCAATAATTACTACCTCATCTTCTTACATGAGTATTCCTACACAGACACTGCAGCTTTTCAACCAAATTCTAGGTTTAAATAAAAGTAATTCATTTTGTAGTATTAGAATCATTACCTCACTCCAGGAAAGTATAGATATAAAGCTATCATATAAAAATTCCTAACAATTACTATATATCAAAGTGCTTTGTTCCATTTGTGCTCCTCCACTGCTGATCTCGGGCTCAGTCCTTGAATGACAAGTGTTAAGTTATGTAAAGTATAAATAACCTTACTCTTTGCATTAAGCAGTTTTTCCCATTGTAATGACATGTCCTCTGAATTTATTCTATTAGCTGAAGTGCGGTGTTTTGAGAAGCACACTATTTAGCAGTAAACCTTTTGTCATTGTGGATTTGAATGGTACAATATTTATGGGCTGTAGTCCATTAAGCTGCTCCCCCTAGTTTATAGGAAGTGTCAGTAGCAAGTGCAAAACCATACATAATTTATCTCGTAAAACAGCACAAATAACACTCTACTTATCATAAAATCTTTCAGCTACAGGCAGCTAAGATGGAAACATATATTCCTTGGTATGCATATATACTTATTTCAACAAAGTGCAAAAGTATAAAGATAGAGACCCATCAAGGATGCTGTACTGAATTTTTGTTGTTTCAAAAACAGCTTCTTCTCTTCCGTTGACTGAACTATGTGTTGTTGATTTGATTTGTTAACTTTCCCAACTGGGAGAGAGAGTTGTAGCCAAGGCAATCAAATTAGTATTCTCATTCTGCCCTTTGAAGATGAAAGATGGCTTTTGTTTCCCAGGACGCTGTCTCTAATGTAATCTGGAAAGTGTAATGTGATCAGAGGTCATGGATAAATTAAGAGTTGTGGCACACTATTCAAACACATTCTGACTTCACAGCATTTGCATTCCTGTTTACCCTCCTGTTTATAATTTCACCATAAGTAGTATTTACTCTGAACAATTTGTTGCTACCTTTAATGCAACAACTTTGCATTAAATAATAATAATAAATAAGCAGCATTTGAAATGATCAGTTAGTTTGTGTTTTAAAAAAGGAAATCTGGTTTTCATGCAAAAAGAAAAGGCAAGGCACTGTATTATGGTTGTTTATGAAATTTTGATACCACCCTTCATCTAAGGATCACGGGGTAGTCTGCAGTATCGTTGAGCTTGTTTTCCCCTCCTCCTTACCCTCTCTTTTTCCTTACATGTTGTGTCTTTTCAAATTGTCAGCCTGAGAACAAGAGTGATCTTAATTCTAGTTTTTTCAAACTGCTTTTAGAACATAATCGGCTAAAGGCTAGATATAAATGCCATAAATAAAGCTTTTCGATTTATTTTATTCAGCCTTACATCTGTGTTTCAAAGGCATGCTAACCTATGCTGTTTTGCTGGGATGCATATGAAAGTTCACATAAAAAGGCCCTCTACCAGGTTTAAGCTTTGCTGTTATTGACAAATGAAGGGCCATAGGGGATTGGAATTGGAGCTCAGGGAGGAGAAGGCTATTGGCAGCTATTAGCCATAAGGGCTATGCTCTGCCTCCACAGTCAGAGGCAATAATGCTTCTGAACACCAGGTGCTGGACACCTCAGGAGGGAAGAGAGCTCTTGTGCTTGTATTCTGGGGTTCCCACTGGCATCTGGTTGAACACCGTGAGAACAGGTTGCTGGGCTAGATGGGCTATTGGCCTGATCCAGCAGGCTCTTCTGGTGTTCTTACAATGCTATGTGAAAGTAAACTTTAGTTCCCAGGATTCTTAGGGGGAAGCCATGAGATTTAAATGTGTGTTAAATGCATGGTGGATGTGATCCAGGTTGCATTCAGTGACTATTGGCATTGTTTAGTCGTGTCGGACTCTTCGTGACTCCATGGACCAGAGCACGCCACACACACACACACACATCAAACTCATGCTGGTAGAACACTGTCCAACCATCTCGTCCTCTGTCGTCCCCTTCTCCTTGTGCCCTCCATCTTTCCCAACATCAGGGTCTTTTCCAGGGAGTCTTCTCTTCTCATGAGGTGGCCAAAGTATAGGAGCCTCAGCTTCAGGATCTGTACTTCCAGTGAGCACTCAGGGCTGATTTCCTTAAGAATGGATAGGTTTGATCTTCTTGCAGTCCATGGGACTCTCAAGAGTCTCCTCCAGCACCATAATTCAAAAGCATCAATTCTTCGGTGATCAGCCTTCTTGTATTCCCTCTATTCTGTGAATGGCAGAGTTCCCCACCTTTGCCCATGAAGTTCAGTTAGACTTTTGAAAGGAGGGTTTTGTTTTGTTTTGTTTTAATACTCAACAAAATGTTAGTTTTGTTTCATAGGAATGAAAGAACTGTGGCAAAGCATCTGCCTTTCCGTGGATGTTGATTTCCCTATTACAGATTGGAGATGCACCATGTGGGCAGTATCAGCAATATCAATACTATTATCCAGATATATTTGCAATGAGAGCAATGATGAGGACACAAATGGGGAAGATAAAGAAAAATTAAGTTAAATGAACTAACAAATTCCAGATGATAGGTTCAAAGAAGGAAATGCAAAGCAGGACGAAATGTATTTTTTGAAATGCTAGCAGTGAAACAACAAACGCTAAACCAATATTACTCTGGGCAACTCACACAGCAATAGAAGATTACAAAACAGACACATCTGGGGGTTACCTGGCATGTTAGTTGTAAAATTCATGGTTGCAATGCAAGGATGAACTTGTGCAATAATTTTTGACATAATAAAGTCTCCTTATTTATTCATTTATGTATTACAAATGGTGCGTGTGTAACAGCAAAACAAGTAGCCTTTGTCCCACCTGCACTAAAACATGCTTCTCTCATATTGGTTTCTATAGGCACAACAGACATTGCAACTCTCTGATGGTTTGACTTTATCCCCGATGGTGAATGCCAACAATTTTTTAATAAAAAAAAATTATCTATCTTTTCGTCTGATGGTGTGTGTGTGTGTGTGTGTGTGTGTGTGCGCGCACACACACACATACTAATTAAGAGCCAACACTCAGTGTCAGACTTATCTCTCAGTTTAGTGGGGAAATAGCACAAAATATTATCAGCTGGAAAACCGATCTTTAAAAGTGATACAACTACATGAACACTCCATAACTGCAGCACTTGGACTATATAGAACTGCTCACCCATCCACATCCATTCACTGCTGCTCAATAAGGGGCAGAGTGTGTGACTGAGTGCATTTAGGAAGGCGTAATCCCTTCAGATATCCAAGATTGTTACAGATTTTAATGGTCAAAGACACCACCAAGACTTCAGGTTGGCCTTGGGAATAGATTGGCAGCCAATAGAGATGAGGGTCCATGCAATGTATTGTATTTTGAACCAACTGGAGTTTCTGAGCATTTTTCAAGGGACAACCCATTGCAGCAGTCCAATCTGGGCACATCTGACTGCAGTCAGGTTGGCCTTCTCCAGCAAAGAGTGCAATTGGCGTATGAGCCTAAATTGCCAAGAGGTGTCACTGGTCAACTGCTGTTCCTTGTGCAGCCAGGAACAGTACATGATTCAGAAGCACTCTGCATAGTGAGTTCCCATTCTCATGTTTCTGTGCTTAATCTCCGATGGGTGTGTTTCAGATAACCTAAATGATTTGGAAAGTGATACAAAAAAGCCAGCGTAGGAAAGTGTCTTTTCTTTTCTTAAAAGGAAAATGACTGGTTGAGTGATTTGAAATCCCACAGATATATAGCAACCAGCAGAACTGATCCTTTCCTTCATGTCTCTACCACTTCTGTAGCCCCTGTAACCACCAATAATCTTCTTCAGAGGTTCAGGAAAACCTATCAAACATTGTCAGCTTTATTAAGTTGTACTGCAAAGAAATGTTGCTGGGTTTTGTTTTTCTTGAGGGGGGGGGGGGGCTTTAACAATAATAGTGCAAACTTAGTCATGTTTGCTAAGGTACCTGCAATTCTGAAAACCTGCTACAATTGTGTGTCTGTATGTGTATGGGGGTATTCTAAATCTCTTCAAAATATGTTTTTTGTTTGTTTGTTTTGTAATTCCAGACATTAAGGTCTATTCATATTTTTCTGTTCCATATAAGCAGCACCCCCTTCCCCATAAATGTTTATGTTATATGCCATCTGACCTGCAGGAAAATAAACAATTGATAAGACATAGAAGAAGCTATTTGTCTCCAGTGTGAGTAATAAATTAGCTTTTCAACAAATATCTGATTAAACAAATATTTGAAGAAAGAGAGGAGTGGAGGAAAAAAACCTTCAGGCTTATTGTTTGGTTTTGCGCTGTCACTTGATTAACGGTTTACCTTTTATTATTTGATCACTTCAGCCTTGATAGGCCAAGAGTGGGAATAACTTTCAGAGACTGAGACAAGAAGCACTGAAGCAGAGAGCAAAAGCAGACAGGTTCTCACTTGGCTAGCTCTGCTTTGCTTCTCATTGCACATGAAGCAGTCCATGATGAGTGAAAGCGAAGGAATGTGCATTGCCTCATATTCCACCTCTGAAGTCTGGCCTGCTGTCAGCATCAGTGCTGGAGGTATTTTGATCAGCCAACGGGAAATTTGAAAGGAAAAAAAGCCCCTCAAACCAGCAGCTCAATGACCTGTGGAAAGGTAAATATTAAATGGTTTTGCTGTTTATCTGAACAGAATATGTGAGCTGAATATATCCACCCTGGGAATAATGTGTGTGTGTGTGTGTGTCTATGTGTGTGCATATGTGTATGTGCGCATGCACAGGAAATTAAGATGCTATTATTTTGGCATTTTTAGCTTTCAACAGAACAGGAAATAAATTAAACACAGGCATAATGTGAGGCATCAACCCAGCAGCCCCTCACAAACTAACCCATACAGTCTAGACCACACTGTGCCACAACAAGAGCTCAGGCTACATGGCAGAACAGTTACAGAGCAAACATCTTGAGGTAGTTTTTAATTGGCAGGAACATAAATTGTAGGGATTTTTTTAAAAAAAATATACAGTCATACCTCTTGTTACGTTTGCTTCAGGTTGCGCATTTTCAGGTTGTGTCCCGCAGTGACCCAGAAGTACCGGAAAGGGTTACTTCCGGGTTTCGCCACTCACACATGCGCAGACATGGCGAATCGTGACCCTTCGGGTTGCGTTCCTTTCAGGTTGCGAACGGGGCTCTGGAATGGATCCTGTTCGCAACCAGAGGTACCACTGTACTGCTAAGAAACTACATTTTGTATAAATCTCCACAGCTACTTAAGAACATAAGAAAGAGCCTGCTGGATGAGGCCAATAGCCCATAAGCAGAAGCTAAGCACAAGAGCACTCTGCCCATTTGTGATTCCCAGCAACTGACATTTAGAGGCAAAATGCCTCAGTCAGTGGAGGCAGAACATATTTCAGTCATCACCACACACTGCCCACCTTGTAGAGATAAAAAGGTAAGGGGACCCCTGACCATTAGGTCCAGTGATGGTCGACTCTGAGGTTGCGACGCTCATCTCGCTTTATTGGCCAAGGGCAAGCCAGCGTACAGCTTCCAGGTCATGTAGCCAGCATGACTAAGCTGCTTCTGGTGAACCAGAGCAGCACATGGAAATGCCGTTTACCTTCCCACCAGAGCGGTGCCTATTTATCTACTTCCACTTTGACATGCTTTCAAAGTGCTAGGTTGGCAGGAGCAGGGGACGAGCAATGGGAGCTCACCCCTTTGTGGGGATTCAAATCACCGACCTTCTGATCGGCAAGCCCTAGGCTCTGTGGATTAACCCACAGCGCCACTCGTGTCCCTATACAGACAAGCATTTTTGAGGCTACAGTGCTATAGACACTTATTTGGAAGTAAAGTCCACTGCATTCAAGGCAGGAGTTCAGAGCAGAAGTCCAGGACCTCGTTGAGCACAATGGGCTAGGAGATCCTGAAACACCTCAAGATTGGCTTAACACATTTTGAATTAACCGAGAGTGACACACATTGCCAGCTAAAGGGGAGACCTGCCATAACATAGAATAATACAGTTGGAAGGGACACTGATGGCCAACTTGTCCTGCAATGCAGGAATATGCAGGAACCCCATACAGGGATTGAACCTGCAATCTTGGAATGGTCAGCCCCATGCTCTAACCAACTGAGCTATGTTCAGAGGATTCACTAAGGCCTCAGTCCTATATACATTTATACGCACAGTAAGTATGTATAGGTGTGTGCGATGAGTTCAGAGTAAAAAGAGTAAGAAGGAATTTAGCAAGTAAACATGCTTTCAAGTAAGTATGCATCCATTCTGGTTGTAAGACTATTGAAACTGGTGGGAGCTGCAAGATTATGACCAGATATTAGGGATACTCTCACAGTTGCCTCCTCTGTATTTTTCCTTCACATTTTGAGGTTCCAATAGATCAGCTTCTGATGTGAAACAGGATGAATTACCCTCATATTAGAGTTGCATGGACCCATTTACTTTCTTCATGCTTTGATTTCTGGACTTCTCTGCTGAACAAATTGTTTGCCAGAGCTTTCCATATCTTTTGTTCAGCTAGATTTCCTTTTACATTTGCTAGTTGTACTGTGAATATTAAAATACTGAGCATTTAATAAGAATATTAAAATACTTCTTTAAAGATGGAAAAATCAACATAAGATGGTATACTCACAATTACACCAATTATCCTTTTAGCTAATAGAAAGGTCCTGACACTAATTCTTATGTTCATGCAGATCGAACTGTGCATTGTTCCACATTCCTTCAATTAATGTAAAGGATCCAAGCAAATTGAGTTGAAGACAGCATTAACAATGTTAACTGTAGAAGGAGAGATTTGGGGGGCAGGGAAGCAAGTGGCATGCTCGAAATTTAGGTTTAAAAGGCAGTCTTACATTAGACACCTATGTTTTAGCTTTTACATTAGTGGGACTTTTCCTTTTATTCCTGTATGGTTTGTTAAAGAAAGAAAGAAAGAAAGAAAGAAAGAAAGAAAGAAAGAAAGAAAGAAAGAAAGAAAGAGTGAAAGAGCTTTTACTTGATGAGCACTAGCAAGCTGTAGGAGACTTAGAATGGAGATATAGATCAGCACTAGCAAGCAAGCAGGTCAGGCTTTAAATGGAGCACCATGCGCAATTACACCCATTCCCAACATTCCTAGTGCAGTCTTTTAATATTAAAAGGAAGAATGTGTGTATGTGTACTCCCATTATTTTTTTAAAAAAAGTATGTGCAGGTTTAAATGAATGAGGAGCAATGCACACTGGGATCTTGGCCAACATATGACTTTATTGATTTATTTTTTAAAAATATACCCCACTTTCAATCAAGTTATTCTCAATAAGACTTATAAGCGACTGATAAACTGATTTAAAAAACCCTTACACATAAACATGCAAGTTCATATGTATTCAGGGGGGGGGGACTGCCCTCCCCCATGAATGAATTAATGGGGAGGGTGTCTATGAGAAGGTAGTGGTGGTAAATGAGATGCAAAGAGTTTTCCCCAACCTGGATTTTTTAAAAACCACACATCAGATTTGTGGGTTAGGGATGGGTGGAGGATGAAGCAAGTGAAATGATGTTGACATTGTCAAGGCGTCCCCCATCTCTGCCAGTTTTACCAGTGATCAAACACTAGAGGCCACAAATGACAGTGCAGAAAAGATGACCCAAACTACCTGACTGTTACCAACAGTCTTCTAGACATAGTCACACAGGACACAATGTGCCAGAGGTGGAAAATGGGCTTGATATTTTGCCAACAGTTATCCAAGCTCTGGTAATCTCCTGTTCAGATGATTGCAATATGTTATACATGTGGCTGCTTTTGAAGAAGGTCCAGAAGTGTCAGTTAGTGTGAAACAGTGTTGCCAAAATTCCGACTGGGGCAGATTGTACAGACCATATTTCACCAGTTCTAACAGAACTTCACCAGCTGCCGAGTAGCTTATAAAACCAATTCAAAATCTGGTGCTTACATAAACAGCTCTAAATGACATTTTAAGGGTTCAAGTACCTAAAGGAATGTAGACACCTGTATTAGCCTTTAAGGTCACCATCTAGAATCGTTCCCAAGGTGTCTCTTTTACTGTAAGTAGGGATGGGTAAAACTGTCAAAGGCACTTTCTCTCAGTTCCCATATTTTTCCAGTTCAGATTTCTGCATTTCTACATCAGTTTTGTTTAAAGTCCTCCTTACAATTTATCAGCATTTTAGTGTGTATCCAATTCTCCCTAATAGACACATTTTTGCAAAGCATTTTTCCCCTAACATAATGCATTTTATGCTCTTGAAAATATGCATTTTGGTGCACATTTTACCCAGATATATACATTTCTGTACATGTCACTTGGTTGGAGAAATGCACTGCAAAATTCAGAGAAGTGCAAATTTCAAAAAAAAATGACTGTTTCAGTTCACATATTATTTCAGGAAGTGCAAATTCGGTAGGTTCACCTTCAAATGAGAGCAGAAACAGTTTTAAGAAGAAGAAAAGTGTGCTCTCTCGCACACACTTCTCTTTTCTCCCCTCTTTCTCTCTTTCTGCCTTCCCAAAGAAGTTTCAGTTGTGACAGCCTAGTTATAGAGGGTCATCCCCAAGGAGTCGTGAATAACATCAACATTATTTTATATTAGGCACAAGACTGAAACTTTTTTATTTACTCAGATGTTTTAACTATTCTTGTCAGTTCTTGATGAGGGGCAGAATAGAATTGTTTTATTAAATAAATGTCTTTCCCTGCACTAGTTAGAAAAGATATAGTGACACTGCACATACCTGATGCTGTTGCAAAACTGACATACCTTGGGTACTTCATTTGCTAGAGCACATATCTCCAACATAAAAACAGTGTTTCTACTGAAGTTGTTGTTAATGAGAAGGCCAAAATATCCAGGACCTCTCCGTGCGCAGTTGAGGAACCACAAAGGTGTTGATCAGGCTGCAGTACAAATCTTGTCGTATATTACAGTTACAATATAGAAGTTGAAGGGAGATGAAACTAAACCTCTGTTTTGTACTACTGCACAACAGAGTTAATTCTACTAGGTAGCCATTACTGATAAGTATTTGTCCAACAATGATTATGAGCAGGAGAAATAAGCATTCTTCCCGTGGGACAACCTTTTTCACACAGTTCGGGAGTTGCAAGTCCAATTTATTGAAATGGTATTTATGTATGTGTAACTGTGAAAGATCATAGCTCAAGATAATTACAGCACAAGTCCTCCTTTCAGGGAAAATGTCTACACCATCTGTTTTACTTTGACTCAATTTGCTAAGGTCCAATTAAGAAACATGTTTAAGTCAACAACTCTTTTTTCCCCCATTCATTCAAGACAAATGAAGACAGCCCTATTCCCCCTGGACCCTGTTCATATTTTTTCAAACAACTTTGCAAATGAATTTGAAAATCTGTGCACCAACTCATCTACCGTTCTCTCTACATTTGAAAAGTAAGGTAAATAAGACTCTTGATACATTTTGATGCCATTGTTTTTCAAGTATGTTTGATGGGAGTTGGAGATAAAGGCAAGATACTAATAGGATACATCTGAAGGATGAGAACAAGAGTAAATCAGACTAGGAAGTGGTCAATCCACACATATTCCATCTGCACATGACATATATACCAGGGTGTGAGGGTGAGCACTTCTTCCCATATTTGTTAATTAGTGGTACAGTGGTACCTCGGGTTATGTACGCTTCAGGTTACAGACTCCGCTAACCCAGAAATAATACCTCGGGTTAAGAACTTTGCTTCAGGATGAGAATAGAAATCGCATGGCGGCGGTGCGGCAGTAGCAGGAGACCCCATTAGCTATAGTGGTGCTTCAGGTTAAGAACAGTTTCAGGTTAAGAACGGACCTCCGAAATGAATTAAGTACATAACCAGAGGTACCACTGTATAGTGGAACAAGGACATGGGGAAAACACAGCAGAACACAGCACTAGAATGTTTTTCTGACTGACCAGACTGCCAAGGTCACTGACAGTCTCTCCTGGTTTTGGCAACTGAATGATACATCTCTGAATGCTTATTATTGTTTGTAACATATTAGTACAGTATAGAGAAAACCAGGAAATTACTTCCAGCTTCTTATTCTTATTTCTATAGTGCCCCTCATCCCAAGATCACAGGGAGGTTTACAATACGATTCTATGACTGTCAGCTCATACTAATGAATTTGTATTTTGTTAGGTACTGCGCCTCTCTCTCTCTCTCTCTCTCTCTCTGTGTGTGTGTGTGTGTGTCTGTCTCTTTCTGTGAGTGTGTGTACAATATATCAGCACAGCTGCATACATTTTTGGACAGTCCATTGAGGTGTGCTTTCATGATGAGCTCCAGTACCACTTCATCACTGATACTAATCTGTACGTGATGTAAGAGTCTAAATGTCTACATCCTTGCTTTCATGACAGGAGGCGCAGAATGACTGGGATCAGGCACGTAAGACCAGCCCCCATGCATATTGTACATTTAAAGTACTATTATATCACTTCAAACAGTCATGGTGTCTCCCCCAAGAACCTTGGAAGCAGAAATTTGTTATTAGAGAGCTATTCACCTCAAAGTCCTGTAGTTTCTAGAGTAGTTTAACAATAAACTTCTCTTCCCAGGAAACTCTAGCTAAATCTAGTTTTTTTTCCCCTCGTCTATGTTGCTGTTAAGTTCTATAAATTTAAATGCCACACTGAGACTAAGAAGGGGGGAAAGCTGGGAGGCAGACCACCTCCTAAATTTGCTGAAAGGAAGAAGGTAGGGAAGTCTGCTCATTGAGGGCAGTCTGAATGGGGCAGTCCTCATTCAACCTCATGGATTAGTCTCTGATGGGAAACAGAGTGAATTGCGTGACCAGGCGTGACAGCCCCAGCCCCCAGGGAACGTGGGAAACAAAATAAAGACTCTGACAATGTTATGGAATTAAAATTAGGCCACAACTTTATTAAACTTCTGAATGTAGGAAGACCTTGGCTTAGGCCTTGGGCGTGTATCCCTCCCAGCCCCCCAGCTGGGGGAAACTGGGGATCATCAGGGTAAATGGGATATGGGGGTGCTCTGTGTGACGTAAGTGCAGGCAGGCAGCCAAGCCCATATCCCCGCACGCAGGGTAGTTCACTGACAACCTTTCAGTGTATGGCCAGTGACACCTGTTTATGTAACCCCTTTAAGAGGGGACCCTGGAATCGCCGCTGCAAGGGAGTCAGTCACCACTCCCCCCCCCCCATTAAAGGGAAGAAAAGACTAAAGGATTCCACCCAAGGCCATAACCACCAAAGTTGTGACGAATTGCTACGGGGAAGATACAACCTGCCAATGCAGGAAAATTTCTTCCCGGTCCTTCAAAGGCTTGTCAAAGGCTGTAGTAGCACCCGCCAAACAGGAAGAAAAAGTTAACCTGTAATCAAGAAACATTAGCAAAGGGAGGGTGAATCTCCACAGCCGTCTGCCTGGCTAATACCGGACTTCTTCCTCTATTTATAATGGGTCTGGCCCCATATCCCAGGAAACAAAACTTAAATCTGAGGCTGCGCGTGAACCTCTGAATAATACACTGAGAAAGCAGGCCAGCCCTCTTCTGCTAGAAAGCTCCCTGGGAACTGTAGCACTGCACACGATCCCGCAAAAGGGACCCATAATATAGTGTGAACGCTCATTAGCAGATTTTGACCTTAGAATTGGTAGTTCTGAAATCAGAACTTCTGAAATCAGAATAATCTCCATTGATGAACACTTCAGTTTTGCAAAGCTAAAGTCTGATTCTTTGACAGCTCTTTTTCAATAAGGCAGACTTTCCATATTTTTGTGACGCACTTAGAAATATACCCAGACTGTGCTAGCCATGTCTAAAGAATCTCAGTTACTGAATGTTATTTACGGTAGATCTCATACTCTTCAGTTTTTCCTGTTGCTCCGCCGTGACCTCCCTGCCAATTTAGATACAGTGACTGAACTGGAGGCCCCTCGACTGACTTCAGGTCCAGTGTTGGACCATTTTGATCGGATACTCCGTACTGATGTGGATAGATTCCTCCAAGTTGGTAGGCCCACCACCTGCCTCCTTGATCCGTGCCCGTCTTGGCTGATTAGGGAGTGTCCAGATGTTGCACGGACCCCCCTGGTTGAAATTATCAATTTGTCCCTTGACATGGGGACATTCCCAGGGGAACTGAAGGAAGCAGTGGTGTGTTCACTCTTAAAGAAAATTTCATCAGATCCCTTAGACCTATCCAATTACCACCCAGTTTCAAATCTTCCATACCTGGGTAAGGTAATTGAGAGAGCGGTTGCTGAACAGCTTGGTAGGTTTCTGGAGGAAACATCGGCATTAGATCCATTTCAGTCTGGTTTTCGTCCTGGTTTTGGGACAGAGATGGCTCTGGTTGCTCTAACAGATGATGTCCGTAGACAGCTGGATCGAGGTAGGTCAGGACTGCTGATCCTTTTAGATTTGTCAGCAGCCTTTGACATGGTTGATCATGATGTTCTGGACCACCGCGTGGTGGGGATACAGGGCATAGCCCGTAACTGGTTGTGCTCTTTTATCTCTGTTCGGGGACAGAGGGTGGCACTAGGGAGGGAAATGTCATTGCGCCACTCCTTGGTGTGTGGAGTGCCGCAGGGCGCAATTCTCTCCCCGATGCTTTTTAACATCTTTATGCACCCCCTTGCCCAGATTATCCGGAGCTTTGGGCTGGGCTGTCACCAATATGCTGATGACACTCAGCTCTATCTGCTGATGGATGGCCACACCGACTCGGCCCCGAACACACTGACCAGATGCTTGGAAGTTGTAGCTGGATGGTTTCGTGGGAGCCGATTGAAACTAAATCCTTCAAAGACAGAGGTCCTATGGCTAGGTCAGGATGGCATGGGGATGAGGGACCAACTCCCTTCTCTTGCGGGGACCCAATTAGTGGCATTGCCTTCCGTTAAGAGTTTGGGTGTAATACTTGATGCCTCCCTTTCCATGGAGGCGCAAGTTACAGCAACAGCCAAGGCGACATTTTTCCACCTTTGCCGCATCAAGCAGTTGGTCCCTTACCTTTCCCACCCTGATCTGGCCACAGTGATCCATGCAACGGTCATCTCCAGGCTTGACTACTGTAATTCGCTCTTGGCGGAGCTGCCCTTGAAGCTGTCCCAGAAACTCCAGCAGGTACAGAATGCTGCAGCGAGGCTCCTCAAGGGGTCTCTGCCATGGGAGCATATTCACCCAGTGCTTTTCAAGCTACACTGGTTCCCGGTGGAGTACAGGGTCAGATTTAAGGTGCTGCTTTTGACCTTTAAAGCCCTTCACGGCCTAGGACCCTCGTACCTACGGGACCGCCTCTCCTGGTATGCCCCACGGAGAGCCTCAAGGTCCACAAATAACAACACCCTACTGGTCCCAGGCCCTAAGGAAGTTAGATTGGCTTCAACCAGAGCCAGGGCCTTTTCAACTCTGGCTCCGGCCTGGTGGAACGCTCTGCCTCATGAGACCAGGGCCCTGCAGGATCTGATTTCTTTCCGCAGGGCCTGTAAGACAGAGTTGTTCCGCCTGGCCTTTGGCTTGGAGCCAATTTGATTCCCTCCCTCTCTCTCTCTCTCTCTTTTTTCTCTCTTTCTTTTCCTTCTCCTCCTGCGATGAGGCTACATTTTAATATTTTAATGTTCCATTATTTTAATGTTGTATTTTATTTTTGTTTTTAAGTTGTAATCATTCATCTTGTTTTTATTATTGCTTGTAAGCCTTGGCTGGGGAGGGCGGGGTATAAATAAAAGTTATTATTATATTATTATTATTTTTATAAGACAAGTTATTACAGACAGTAAAGTTGGGTTCAGAATTCACTTACCTGTCGTTTCCATTAACTGCTACCAGTCAGAGAGATAATTTTACAGTGATAATTTTACTGCCAAATAATTCAAGAGGGGCCAATAATTTTGCAATTTCTTTATCTTTTGTATCACAAGTTGTATTTTCAATCATAGGAAGCTAATCTCTCTCCATTTGCCTTCACTGAACACACTAGCAATTGGAAGCACAAGCTAAGTAGAAACTTCAGTTTTGACATCAACATTATTTCCAGACATTCTGTGCAATACATTCCTTTTTATTGGGGAGTTCAATAAACGTTTATTTTTTTTAACCAACCAACCTGCACACAAAATTTCCTTCAGCAGTTTTGATCCATCTTTCCACCACCACCCCAGCCTAGATATCATCCTGAGTGTTTTTGGTGTGTTTTTTTACTTCTGAGTCTTTTATCTGTGATTCTGGCTCTCATCTTTTACAGAACCACAACAAGTTGCTGGAATGAACATAAGCTATCACTTGAAATCATTCACTTTTCCACAGAGCTTATTTCAAGCAGAATCCTTCTACTCAGACCATCTACTAATAATCTGTATCATAAGAGAAGAGAAAAGAAGGAGAGAGGGAGACACACACACACACACAGAGAGAGAGAGAGAGAGAGAGAGAGAGAGAGAGAGAGAGATGGAGCAGAAACCAGAATTAAGCTGTCTATAAAAAGAAATTAGTTTTCTTGGCCAATTTGAATTCATCCATTTTTGTTCAAAACGAAGTTCTTAAAGATACTTTTACTTTTCCCTGCTACAGTATTGTGGCTACAAAATGTGATTCAAGTCCATGATAATAAAATATCACAGCAGCCTTAGATTACTTTCTCAGAGGCTCTAGATGAGCCTATGCAATAGGGGACTAAGGCAAACCTATCCTATAGGGCTGTACAGCTGAACTACCCCACCCCGCGCCACCCTACTTCAGGAACCCCCTATGACAAATTTCCACCAAAAGAGTGATTTCCATTATTTTTTTTTGTTCATCCTTAATGGATACATGGAACCATTTTGTCACACTTGTATAAAATATTTTAAGAGATATTTTTATTTTAAAATTCTATATAGTACTCATATATTAGGTGTGTGTGTGTGTAGTATTTCTACTGTATTTTAATGTATTCCCTTATTTCTGCTCAAGTAGATTTCACTTGAACTAGCCCAGATATTGTTTCAATCTTGCTTGAGCTTTTTTTACGTGAGGCGGTGTGTGTGTCACAGGCATACATTTGGAAGTGATCAGCAGAAAGTAATTGACATTGTCTCACCATTTGCTACTAGCCTCCGATATCATGATTCTTTCCCAAGACATCAGTGGCTGCAACTAACTCTGCTTGTTCCTTAGGTTCTTATTCATTTTGGTGTCACTGATGACGGTGTCTCGTCTAAAGCGTATCACTGCACTCATGACGGCTGCCAGATTTCTTGTTAGGAAACACTGTGGTTTGCTTTTGGCTCCAAATCTGAGATGACCACAAAAAGAAACAAACATACTGTTACATTCATGACAGTTAACTAGATAAACTTTCAGCAAGACAGCAACAACAGCAAAAATACCCCAATGTTATTCTGATGAACAACTGCATTGGGCTTAAAAATGGTTTTTAAACAAATATATTGACTCTGTGTTGCGGAGGGTGGGACTGGCTGATCTTAAAAAGTTTCAAGATGAGCCAGAACTTGGAAGCAGTCTGATGATAATTAAGGAAGAAGCCTCCGTGGTTATGAATGAGTTTCCGTCATCGCTGGTATTCCCAGCATCTTCTAGTCCCACCCAACCATCCCATCTATCACCTCTGAAAATGTAATTAACAGACTGTTTATCCCACTTCTTAGATCACTAAATTCAGGAAGGATGATGCTGAAATATTGATTGCCGGCACTCTAATTGATAGCTCCTCACCAAACTGAATGCACTGTTGTTTTTCATTAACCTTTACTTTAGGTTTCTAAGCTAGTTTTCAACTTGTGTGACAAAGCGTCCCTCTAAGTCAATTTGAATAGGAGCTTCAAGTAAAACTGCTGTGCCATGCTTTATTTGCCCCATTTGCTGTTTCTCTACGATCCAGGACCAATATACTATGGACTGAATCCAGAACAAGACTGCACACAATCCTATATGTCCTTACAAGGTAGTAAGTGCCATTGAACTCACTTCTGGGTAATGTGCCTAAGATGGCATCTTAAATAGGTTGAACCACTGAAATCAATGAAACAAGTTATGAAGGACTTATCTCCCAAGGCTTTTAAATGGGAAGTGACCCAGTAAAAGGAGGATAGCTACTTTTATTTCTTTGCCTTGCAAAACAAAACCAGCATCTCACCATATTCTGAATTCCACAAAACCACAGTAAAATTCAATTTATCTGAATGGTTGGATGGAGCCCACAATGGGTGGGGAGCTGGGGTGTAAGACTACACTGATGTGTACCAGGAGTGTTCAATAACTATACCAGGATTGACTAACTAGTGTTAGATTACAGCTCCTCTCATCTCTGACCATTTCCCATGCTGCCTGAGGCTGATGGGAGTTGGAGTTCAACAACATTTGAACAGCCACAGGTTAGCCACACCTGTACTGTGGAAAGTTCTGCCATGCTGTTATCAATCTTAGCAGTGCTGTTATTTTTTACTCTGTTTCAGTTTTCAGCTTCTGTAAGAAAGGTCATCTCTGAGCCAATTTAAACAGGAGCAACATTTTCCAGTTTCAATATCTGAATAACCCTTCCAGATAAATAATTAGCTGCATAAATAATTAGATAACTGGAATAAATATATTCATAAAATTTTAATTACATATAAGTAGCTACATAGATAGAGGATCTATTGAAAGAAATGTATCCATATAGTTTTCACTTAAAGCATTAAGCTGTGAAAAACTCTGCATAGTAGTTCTGTATCTTTTTATTTGATAACAACAACAACAATTTATTATTTATACCCCGCCAGACCTCCCCAGCCACTCTGGACAGCTTCCAACAGAATATTAAAAACACAATAAAACATCAAGCATTAGAAACTTCCCTAAAAATAACTACTATACAAAGCTAACCAATAAATGCATATTGATTTATGCTTAATGTTTTCATCTTCAAAATAATATTGTGTAGTATATTGACAGAAAGAACTGAATCTAAAACAGTGATGCTTTCCAGAAAATTTCTCACTACTATATTTTCCCACAATTTCCCATGAAATTTTATTTCAGAATAACTTCAGGCCTCCAAGAATCATCTGTACTCGTACATTTTTCATTTGCACCTTCTTGTTTTTCCTAAGCTAGAATTTATTAGAGATATGTTTCCTGTGGAGAGATTCTTACTGATAATAGTATGGCAGCAATCAAGTGTAACCAATTAAAACTTTATTACAATGTTTACAAACAGAAACAAGATGAACTTATCCTTAGATGTAGGCTGAACCCCATACACATTTATTAGGAAGTATATCCCATTTGAACTCAATGGGTATAACTTTTGAGTAAATCAAACTGCACTGAAAGTGTATTAATTTCAAATGTCATATAACTACACTATCTGCTTAATTACTGTCAATGTAATAAAAAGGGATAATGCAATAAATAATGTAATAAAAAAGGTTTTCTGCCCCCTCATAAGAAGGCACACCAGCCTATCTCTTCTGAAAGGGTGGTATCTATATTTAAGTCTCCCCAATCCATCATGGCTGATAGAAGGGCAGAGGGAAGTCATTCAGAGATGAGCCTTTTTGAAGTCCAAGCACATGAGAGCTTCTCTATTACTTTCAATATCCTACAAAAGGAATCTTTTATTTCTTTGTTCAGGAGCTGTACTGGAATTGCTAAGCACATCTCTCAAATTTACATTGACCTATCATTCATCTAGACTTTTCCAACAAGATCTTTGTACATAGCTTTCTTATAAAAGTATAGCTTCTTGAAAAAGTAACCATGAAAAAGATGGCATCTGAGAAGTCATTAAGAAGTGCATTTTGACATTTATCCCTCAAAAAAAGAGCCAGAAATCTGCTGGTGTAAACAACAGTGATAATGCCAGAGTAAATGACAATAGATGCAATTGGACATGATGGTTTGGATCACTGCATCACTGTTTATACAGTTATACCTTGGATCCCAAATACCTTAGTACTTCCAACTGTGCCTGGGCAAGCTACCCAGAGTCAACATCCACCTTACTACTGGCAGTGGGCCCAAGAGCCCTACCATCTCCACCTGAGGACTCCAGCCAGTGAGCCATTTGGCTGAGCTGGCTTAACAAAAGGCACAATGTATATTTTATGTGTATTCTAATGAACTGAACAGAGTGAAAGATTATGAGTCATGGGGGCGTGGAATGTGTGTGTGTGAACTCAACAGTGCTTATCTTATTGTTTATCACTTGCTATTTTGTTAACGTTGTTAATATTGTTTTACAGTTTACAAATGCCATATTGATTTGTTAATCATTTATATGATGTGATTGTGATGTTTAGCTTACAGTAGTACCTCGGATTAAGTACTTAATTCATTCCGGAGTTCCGTTCTTAACCTGAAACTGTTCTTAACCTGAAGCACCACTTTAGCTAATGGGGCCTCCTGCTGTTGCCATGTCACTGGAGCATGATTTCTGTTCTCATCCTGAAGCAAAGTTCTTAACCTGAGGTACTATTTCTGGGTTAGCGGAGTCTGTAACCTGAAGCATATGTAACCTGAAGCATATGTAACCCGAGGTACCACTGTATTCTTATTTGCGCTTCGAGGACCTCAAGTAATTCCCCCAAAATAAATTCACACAGAATCAAATTTCAGTTTAAAATTAATGGGCAAATTTTAGGGCACAACTTTATTGATTACACAATGTGAGTGGTATTGGCTTAGGCATTGACAAACTAAAACTGACCCCTGCCTGCCCCGCAGGAAGGGTAAACCAAATGAGGGAGCTATATTGATGCAAATTGGCTGTAGCTCACCCCGGGGTTCCCGGGGTCCTGGCATGGCCCTAGCCCCTCAAGTGGACTTCGGATGAGATTCAAAAACCCCAGATTCCTTTAATGGAATGCCCTTTTTTAAGGAGGGGCAGGTGATGGCCGCCCCCTCCCCCAACCACAACTAAGTCAATGCCTAACCGCCAAACCTTACAAAGTGGTGATGATTGCTGGGAGGTAGGCGAAAACCAAATGGCCAGTGCCAATCTGCCAAGTGGACAAAATTCCTACCAGGCCCCTGCCACAAAACAGGCAACCAACCAAAGTCCCAAGCAAAGCCAAAGCACAGAAACCCAAATGGGCAGTTGGGCAGGTGTTCGGCAGCGTGAAGCAAGTGGCTCTGACACATTGTGCTGTCGTTTATAAACCCTCCCCCTCCCCCAACTTGTGAAACAACCTGATTGGGTGCTGGAACTGGGGTGATCAAGAGACCGCCCCAGCAACGCCGGGCTAAGCCCTGCCTCTGGGTGCCATGGGGCCCCCAAGGTCCCAAACGCAAGCAGGACCCTGCTTTATTAATAGTGTTCTATAAATTAGATTATTTGTTAATTATTTTATATGATTTATGCTGTATTTTTGATGTTATGTTATTGTTATTTATTGTTTGTAAGCCCCTTGGAGATTAATTTGAATGAAAAGCAGCACATAAATACATTATACATCAAACCAAATGGAAACCCAGCATTTAGATTTGGTCACCTAGTGGTTTATATGTTGGGGTCAATTGGCTAATGCCCAAAGAACTCTCTAAATACGAGCCTTTCAGATCAGTATAAAGTTCTGCATTGCATTAGCTCATTAAAGGGGATGGGGTTGTACAACAAGGGGTTGTATCTGATGTTAGTCATACTCAAAGTAGATCCATCAAAATTAATGCCTATGGCTATCTTAGCTTCATTGATTTAAATGGGCTTACTCTGGGTAGATCTTTGTTGGCTATAACCCAAGGTTTCTGTCATGGAGTGTAGATTTCAAGACTCGTTATTCCAAGTGAAAAAATAGCATACATATGTTTTAATAAACGATGGCTGTAAACCAAGCTGTTCCATTTCAGAAAGTTTTATTTACATAACATTTCTGAATACTTATTGCCATGGCAACTAAAACAACCATCACATACATGTAAAATGCAATATAATGAGGAGCCATCAGTGATGGTGCTTTGCAAGTATGGAATTTGTTTTGGGAAGCAGAGTTTAGAAACCTAAGAAATCAAGTTTCTAGCCCCTACATTTTTTCTTATACATCAGATATTTTTATACAGTCCTAAAATTTTAGAATGAACATTGTTGCCTTTTGCAAAAGACAAATGACCTTAAACTGATACTTAGTTGTGTGGTGCAACTGAGTACTTTTTTCCTGGAACAGTTTCCTACTGAAAACTGTCATGGTATAGCCTTGATGCGGTATTAGTAGTTTGAAACCTACCATATTTTTCGCTCTATAGGGCGCACTGGACCATAGGGCACACCTAGTTTTTTGGGGGGGAAATAAAGAAAAATTTTCTGCTGGCTGTCTTGGCTTCCTCTTTAGCCACGCACAACCTCTCCAGCCAAGAGAGGCTGCACGTGGCTTTGGATCCCACTTGCTGTCTTGGCTTCCTTTTTAGCTGTGGGGCTGGGGTCGGGGGAAGCTCGGGCTTCCCCCGGCCCCAGCCCCCAGAATGGGTCTGGGAGCGGGGTCAAGGTTGCACGCACCCTTGCCTTCGGTCCCGAAGCTTGCTGCTATCCGCAAGCCTTGGAAGCTCAGCGGGAACTCCCGCTGGGCTCTGAAGGCTTGAGGATATCTGCCCAAAGCCCGGGGTGTGAAGCGCTGCGCTCCCCGGGCTTTGGGCTGCAGGCTGCTATCCGCAAGCCTTCGGAGCCCGGTGGGCACTCCCACCGGGCTCCAAAGGCTTGTGGATAGCTTCCTGAAGCCTGGAGAGCAAGAGGGGTCATGCGCACCGACCCCTCTCGCTCTCCAGGCTTCAGCAAAAGCCTGCATTCACTCCATAGGATGCACACAAATTTCCCCTTCATTTTTGGAGGGGAAAAAGTGTGTCCTATAGAGCGAAAAATACAGAGGAGATGAAGAGACTTTTTGGTGTTTGGTGAGACTGTTAACGCCATGTTTCTAATTCTTACATGCTGCCACTCTCCTGAGAAAATGTTATAAGTTAGTGGAATGATGAAACTGACAAAACCAAGTTGCTAAGCAGCTCTGGCCCGATCAGTTTCAAAAGACACTTTGCAGATATGTGTATATCCTCTCAACACATCTTAAGGTGCTAAATAAGTACATTAGAATCCATTAAAAATAATATCCACCAAAGGGCTAAGAAAACCAGATGATGTGCTGTTGCATGATGCCATATTTGTCCCACCTGCAATTTTCTTGAGAGCTATTGGATGTCATCAGTCCCTCTTACTCCAGGGGAACTGAACCTGTATAGCAAGCAAAAGATCACACACTAGCTGATGGTAAAAGGAAGAGTGCTCTCTGTCACCTTATAAATACTATGTGAAATAGACTCTAGCATACTTGGCCACATTATGATGGAACCCAGGCACAGTGTTGATTCAGAAGTGGACCCCTGTCCTATCCACACCTGTCTGGCAGATGCTGATTGAGCGTGTCCTCTTTGGAATCCCCATTTCCATCCCTAAGAACAAACACTCTTCCTCTGACTTCTTTCATTCTGTCTATCTTACCTTTCTGATCCATCATGCTCTAGTCCTTCCCAATCTTTCGGGTACTTTGTCTCTTATTTCACTTCCCTAGCATTTCAGCAATATCTTAAAGACTATTTACTTTGCATTAAGTCTCTTCAAACTCATTTGTTGGAGGTTTCCTAGATACATTTCTTTAAAATAATATAAAGGATAAAACAAATCTGAAACTATCAGCATCTTCAGAGGTTTGCTGCAAAATGATTCTGATTTTAGCCATTTATATTACAATTTACCCCTCTCTGCATTTGGTAAATAAATGAGGTAACTGATGCCTGAGGTTATTTTCGGTATGCTTTATGCTTTAGTCTATTGTGAAGCTTTGCCAATTCTCTTTTCCTCCTTTTATTGAGGTTTTTCAAGGCTTGTCAGCTCCTGCAGCTACTATTGGGCTAGATTTTGAACCATCTGTGCTTTATCACAGAGTCCTTTTGTATGTTCCCTAAGGTATGCCTGGTTGGCATATTATCCTTAATGGAAGCTCTCTTCCAACATATTGATGGATTATAGTTCACCTTTTAAGTTTATATGGCACAACCCTTCTACCGTCATGCTCCAAGGAAAGGGGGATGCTGAGCTCCCTGCAGAGGATGATGCCAAGAAAACTTTTATTGGGACACTACAATGATTTGAAAAATTATTCAGTTTATAAGCTACCCTAGAATAATGAATTAATTCAGTTCATAAGCTGTCTGATAACAATGGGAAAACCACAACTAGATAAAATACCATGTAAATGAAGGAAAAACAGAATTGTAATACCAAACAAATAAATTTAAAACAAGAGCAGGAGCGTTACAACAATTAAAATAGAGAGCTAAAACATAAAATCACAGTGTTAAAATGTTGTTAAACCACAGCATGATAAGCACTATAAAAGCCTGAGTAAATAGAAAAGTATCCAAAAGCATTAATAAAGTAGGTGCCAGGTAAGTCTCTCTGGGGAGGATATTAGGCATTCCTCCATTGAGTCTGAAGTCAACTTTCTGCCTTCAGGTCAAGCAAACGATGGGCAATTTTTGTCTGCAATATGGCTGGCTTATGTCAACAGAGGATTTAGCCTCTGGCCAGGTGCAGCCCAGGTTGCCTACTGTCTGGCATCTATGTCCCAGAAACAGCTCTGTTAGCTAAGAATTTTTTATATAGCACAGTACCAGCGAAAATATGTCTTCCCAGGCATATTGGAGGGTGTGTAGAAAGACAGAAGCATTATTTCCCCAAGCTATTTTGCGTATGAGGTACAGACTGCTGGAGATTTCCGAGTTAAAAAATAATACTATATGTTTGTACGGATGGCAGAATCTGTTAATTGCCAGTACTCTCCATTCCTTATTTTTCCAGTCTTAAATTCAGTTCTCCATATTTCTGCATCAGTCTGCATGTTTTGTTTTTAAAAAGTCCTCATGAAGATTCATCAGCAGTTTTGTGTGAACTCCTACAGGTGGCAGAATAGCTCAGTGTATCTGGCTTTTAACCAGAAGGTTGGTGGTCCAAGCCTACGCAGGGACTGCTGTGGGCAGGATTTCTGCATTACGGAGGCTTGCCCTAGGTGACCCTCCAGGTCCCTTCCAACTCTACAGTTCTATGATTCTATAGCGTCTCCACCCCCATCGTTCTGCCCAGACACTGAGATCCAGTGCCGAGGGCCTTCTGGCAGTTCCCTCACTGCGAGAAGCCAAGTTACAGGTAACCAGGCAGAGGACCTTCTCAGTAGTGGCACCCACCCTATGGAATGTCCTCCCACCAGATGTCAAAGAGAAAAACAACTACCAGACTTTTAAATAACATCTGAAGGCAGCCCTGTTTAGGGAAGCTTTTAATGTTTAACAGACTATTGTATTTTAATGTTTTGTTGAAAGCCACCCAGAGTGCCTGGGGAAACCCAGCCAGATGGGCAAGTTATAAATTATTATTAGTAGTAGCAGTTTTTAAGAAATTTTGCCTAATATGCACATTTTTTTCAGAACAATTTTCCCTATTACAATTCGTTTTGTATGTAATTTTTCAACAATATATGCATTTATATGCACACTTTATGCAATATCTCAAGAACTGCTTCTCCCCATATTAACTGATAAGCCCCTGTGATCATTATCTGAGGCTCTTCTTCATGTGCCTTGCCTGGAGCCTTCATTACATATCTTTAGGTGCCAGACAAAAACCTTCCTCTTCTCCTAGGCCTTAGGCTAATTAAACAATCAATGGCCTTTTCAAATGTGTTTGTGTGGAGAGCATTTTTTTTTGTTTCTTTTACTTTTTATGTATTTTGTGTGTTTTTATTGTAGACTTTCCTGTGATCCTTGGATGAAGGTACTATATAAATTTTAACAACAACAATAAAAACAATAACAATAATGCCCTGATATGTGGATTTTTGTACACATTACCTGTGTGGAGAACTGCAAAATTTAGAAAATAGTGAATTTTGAATTTGAGCTGTGTTTTCATTGTTGTCTTGTTTCAGAAACTGTGAATTAGGTGCGTTCACCTTGAAATGCAAACTCAGTCAAACTTGCCCTCATTGTCTATTTGCAAATGTGAAAAGCTTAGCAGGGACACTATGTTTCTTTAAAACGCCATCAATTCCCAAAAGCAACAGCATGCACACTGTTATTCTGCCTTACTTTCACTGCCCACATTTAGACTGGAACAATATTTCCTTCTCATCACTTGCTTCAGTGGGGTTCAGTACATTGTACATGTTACCCTGCAAACACAGATTTCAGTTTCTTGTAGACTCCAAATATCACATAGCTGTCAAGCAAGGACCTTCATCTAGCAAACTATACAAATGTTTTGAGAGGCTATTTTGCACACCCAAAGAGCATCCTTTATGTTTTCACTACAAGAATAACTTCTCTTGTTGTTCCCAGTCTGATATACAGGGATATATATATATATATATATATATATATATATATATATTCTTCAGTAGTTAATGATCCATGAATCCAGTTGAGCCACCAGACTTATTCAAGGGGAAAAAATAGAGTTGACTTCTTCAGCTGACTGGAAAACTGAAACTGATGGATGCTTCGTGCACATCCTCGGGATCAATCTTACTAGACCAGCTTAAAGGCGCTATATAAAAGCATTAAAAAGCTCAAGCTTTCTTGAAATTTGGATCCTATTGCTATTTTATTTTATGTTTTGGATCCATCAACTGTCCTCTGATAATAGGTTTTGGTCTGGTGCAATTATCAATACTGTAAATGCATTATTTTCAGCAAAATGTGCTATTACACCCCTGCGTTCCTTATCTTCAGAGATCATGAACCCTAGATGTAAACTTTAACCTTGTAAAAGCCTATAGTATTTTATCATGTCTTTGGATGGTGCCTTTTAACGTTGGCTTCTGCCAAGTGTGCATTTTAATACCAGCTCTGTAAAAATAACTATGAATGGAATAATCTGATAGTCCAAAAGCAAGGCCACACAAGTTTTGCCTTTTCCTGGGGGAAAAAAGGAGAAGAAAAGCAGCAGCTTTGCCACCATTTGCAGATGCAGAACCACAAGGCCAGGCTTTTAAAAAGCCATTTAAAATAATGATAGCTAACAAGGGAAATTCTTACTCTGTACTGACAGATGTGGCATATCCCAAGGCAGCTTGAGTGGGTGCTGTTTGATTGAGGATGGGAAAAGGAACTGCATTTGGAAGACAAAATATATGCTCATTTCAAATAACAAAGCGCTGCTTAGCAGGGAGCTTCTGCCTACTTGGCTCCAGAGTTCAGGTAGAAATGAGCTATATGATATGAATTCTAGGCCCATGTTTGTTCCTCATTCTGTGATGGGCTTGTCAAGGTCTTGGCTGCATCCTTGTGGCATAAAATAAAATAAAAATGGGAGTCTGCAGAACTGCTCCATTCTCTGCGACAGTATGCCATCTTTCTTGCATCATCTTAGCACAAATCTCTGCAGTTCAAACAGTTCCTTCAGATCTTTCATCCAAAACGTAGCTATTATTCTTTGCAGGTGCCTGCAACGGATAAAGGAACCAGAGGCCCTGATGACCACTTCACTCATATGCTTCAGCTGTCCCTATTTCTTTTTACCAGAGATAATATTTGTTTTCTGTATGCATTGCCAGCCCTTGTTAAACCATTTCCATCTATTCTGTCACATATGTACCTTCAGGAGGATGCTAAAACCTGGTTATTTCTATATTTATTTATTTATAACATTATACCCTGATTTTCCCCCTCCACCAAAAAAGTTGCTCAGAGTGTCTTCCAAATAGAAAGGCAAACAAGAATTCAACCATTGAAACACAAATTATGAAATGAAAACCAGGTTCAAAACAGAATAGAGAAGCCTTCACATTCAGTTCCTTAAGCAACAACAAAATCAAAAACATATTTTTAAAGGGATGTCTGGCAAAGTGCACATTTTTAGAGTTGCTGGAATTCATTTCCCTCCCTTGATCTGTAGAGGTTGCATCTTTCTCCGATAGTGGCCCATGTGATGGAGACAATGCATGGAGCCACCTCCTGAAACCACCATCACTGCTGCTTTCCTGGCTGGGCCTTGTAGGTACACGCATGGTACTGATGAATTGGTGGTGACAATGGTCCCATTCCTTCAGCGATGTTGTGCCAACCTTGCCCTGTTCCAGCCACATTGGGTGGGGCCAAGTGGGACAGGGTGCCGTGGAGCCATGACTGCAAAAATGGGACCACTGCCACCACCAAATTTATCATCAATCAGTCAATCAATATTTATTGTTATGTTCACAGATCAGCCACTGAATTGCACTCAAACAAACAGTCCAACAAATTCTACAGTGTTCAGGCCAGCAAATGGTTGTTTGGGATTACCAACATGGTGAGGAGCTAGGATGTTTGTGTGTGTGATGTTCCACATTTACAATCACGGTAGAATGTGTCCCCAAATTTATTAAATATGTATCCCAACCTCCCTCCCAAGGGAGCCCAGGCTGGCAAACAAGAAGTGACAAACAATAAAAACATATTTTTTAAAAATAAATAAATTCCAGAACAGAAATGGAGTAACTAAGGTTAAAGATTTAAATGGTTTGTTTTTGTGCCTGTTCTAAGATTATGGTGCCAAAAGATCTACAGACAATTGTACAAACACAGGATTCCTTACACTATATATAGAACCAACGCAGCAATCCAGATGCTCCTTTTTGTATTTCATATATGTGTTTCTTATTCACATTGGCACTAGGAGAAAGAAAAACTTATGTTCTCTACAATAAATATGGAAAAGGGTGGATGTAGAATACAACAGTGCTTCTTGAATGCAATGACTGAGCCAGACCAATCCACTGCAGACGTCACATAAGATCCAGTCCAAACCTTTGCTTCAAATCAGTATCTTCCATCTTATAAACTTTCCCAGAATATTTGTTCATAAAGTCATATAGACTCAGTGAGGTTGTGCTCCCTTATGTGCTCTTCTGGGAGGGTTGTTAAAGTTGGTATTGCTGGGGGATAAGAAGTGAGGAGATCTACTGCTGTGGAAGCCCATTACCATTGTGGTTCCTGGTGTAAGATCCTGAAACAGAGCATTTTGATGTTGGGATGGCACTGGAACAGAACTAGCCAATAATCAACTGGATCCTAAGCCTGCCCATTTGCTGGAGAGGGGCACAATTCAGGCTGGAGCTGGCACAACAACAAATTGGGTAAAGGAAGGAACTAAAAGATGTCAGCATTTGCTTATGACGTATAGGTGGTTCCATAGCTCTGAGCAAAGGCTTGGGGATGTGACTGAACTTTCTGGTTTTGATTCCTTCCTCCCTATACCTATGAAATATAGAATGGATTGCATCAAGAAAATCAGTGCTGAAAAAGTGGAAACCAGAGCTCCTCTGCCATCCCAGTCCAATCAGCACCAGGATGGAATTCAATATGGTCTCAGGTTTCCTTTTCCAACCTTCTGGCAAAATACCAACACACAGTTTGCAACCATTGCTTGAGGGTATGTCAGTGCAATAAAATAAAAATAAAAAGATGTATTCCAGGAAGTGTGTAAGTGGCTTGAGTGTGTGGGTGCCATGGTTGGTTTTCTGAAATTGTGAGAAGGGAGGAATGTCTATCTTTCACTCCAGTCCAAGCATAGCAAAATACGTTGCCTGGCTGTCATAGATAGTTACACTTCAGGAGATGCTGGCCAGGACAGCATTCATCAGATAGGACAGCATTCTTCATTTGTGCAAAGTGCATAAATACTTTGCATAGTTCAAGCAGGTACACAGAGTACCTTAGTCAGAGTAAGTTAGATTTCTTTTTTAAAAGCTTATTCCAGCTTACAGCTGACTCTGAGGCTGACATTCTCTTGTGGTTATCCTCCTTTTCTACAAAAAGGGACACCAGAGTAAAACAATTGTACAGAATAATTAGCTTTACATGACATTCACGTACTGTTGGGCATTTCTAGTTTAACTGAGCTAATGATCAGTTTGGATTTGAAGCTCCATTGAGTTTATTACTGAATCAGAGTATCGTTTCCACAGAGAGAAACAAAGAACCCATTACAAGCCCCTAGCCTTTAATGGGGTTGATAAAATATAAGAGCACAATCTGATTAAACACTAAGGGGTTTGTGAAGAAAAGGAGGGGGTCACCACCTTTACCTATTCCCCCCCATTTCCCTCTTATTTTAACATTTCATAAAGACAGAAAGGCAAGAAAAATGTATTTCATCTTATTAAAAACCAATGAGATATATGCAAACTCAATTACTATCAAGTAACGCTGAAATGGATTTAATCATATCTACAGTGCCTGCAATGACTGATGTTGGCTGGATGAAGATCAGATACTCACTATGGATCAAACTACACATTGAGCTTGCACTTTCAGCTGCTCACTGACAAATTTCCACTTTCAACGGCAGGAAGGGGAGTCTTGACCAGGACTGTGGTCTTCCCTCTACAAATCCCCAGGGTCACATTTCTGTGTAACACATTTATAGGGCGAGAGAAATATAAAGTGACTTTCAGTAAGAAAGCACCATAGGGAAGAAATAGTTAAGTCTCTGCTCTGGCTGATACCTCAGCCCCAGTCCAGACTGAAAAGGAAGCATGGGTTTTACTTTCACATTTAATTTTAATTACATTTACTTTTAATTAAAGAAAGTGTGGACAGCAGGGTTGGCCCAATACATTTGGGCACCTGAGACAAACCCCAAAATGGGGCATCCCCCCTCCCCACCAGGGAAGAAGAGGTGAGTGAAGACTGACATCAGGAACAAGGTATGTGGGGAGAAAGATCAACAGCAGGCTCTGCTGCTCATGGAGACCCTGCAGCCTAAGGTGGTCACCTGGCTGGCCTCGTGGGTGGACCGGCCCTGGTGGACAGTTTTAAAGAAGCACTTTCAGGCAGATGCATAGCATAATTTGTAGCTTGGCCCCAGATGCACTTGCATCAGATGGAGCCTAAAGATATCCAGAACACATGATGGCAAAGCACCTGGTAATACAGGCATAATCATAAATTTGGTGTGATGTTGCTAGTGAAAAGAGGCAGCATCCACACAGCAATTTATTCAGTTCTCCCGATGTTTCCCTAACTTTTAATTTCCACATTATGTTTGAGCTTTCTCGTGGCATAAAAAAATCACTTCTAAAGCATGCTGCCTCCTCCCAGCCTGCTTTTGATTTTTCTTTGGCTATTTAGCAAGCAAAAAATGTTCTTAATTCAGCATCTCTTTAAATGCCATCACTCCATCATTGCATATTTGTAATTGTGTACTGTTCAAATCTCAGTACCTTACCTCTGTGCTGAGTACAGAATTAGGAAGTGCAGTTAAGGACCACAGAACAAACTTCAGCTTTGTCTGACTTCACTGAATTGGGCTGACCATTTCTCTCTTCCACCCCATTTAGTGGTTATTGTTGTCTTGCTAGGCATGATAGAGCTTATTAACCTCTTGAAAATTTGTCTCAGTTTGGTTCTGGGCATGACAGCATGCAAAGAGGTGGCTGACACTACTGAATATTAAAGATCAAGTGTATTTAAATACTTGCTGACAGCCTCTTAAGTGCTTCTGCATTTTTATCTTGATTTACAGGGATTTAACACTACTCCATTAGCATTAATGGGAACGGAGAATGTAACTCTACCCACGTTGAAATGCAGAAGAGCTATATATTCCTGCTTTCTGTTCTCCTGTGCAATAGTCTTACAAGAGGTAGGTGATATTTAAACATCTGTTCATTGCTAAGGGGCTCTGGAACCATGTCTCAGTAGGGAAAAAAGGTGTTTAAACCATACTTTTAACTGACTCACAGATATAAAATGGCAGACACAGAAATGGCCCCTTTGTGGGCATTTTCTGGGGGCGATGATTCAAAGGAAGCCATAAACCATTCCAAATCTTCTAGTCCTGATGAGTAATTATTACATAGGACCACATCTGCTAAAAGTCCCAGGTCTAAAGCATCGAGCAAGAGTTATCTCAAATTCTGCTAACTTAAAAAACTGCCCTGACCTGTTGCAATGTGACAAACGATGTACACTTCACTGAAGAAAGTGATACTATGACAAGAATTGTGGTTGTGTCCACTGAAACATTGTTTGTTTTCTAAGGATTATAAATCACCTTTCAACAATCCAGGGTACAAGGAGATCAAAAAAAATATGATACAAAATAAAATAAAAAGCTACAAATGGAGTCCTATGTAATCAGAAAACAGCCAGAGATGTATATCATAAAATGGAAAGCTAATCAAGCCTGGGGTCTATAAAATCTGGGTCCTGATTATCCTATCTGCCTGAAGCTACATAAAAAGGAAACTGATCACTCTTCAGACATGTGTACTGCACAGTTCTTAGTTTTGTACTGCATATTCCAAAAACTCTTTTCTCCTCCCCCTTGTACGCATTGGACTTAACCTGGAGTAAGTCCCACTGAATTCATATTGACTTACTTTTGAGAAAATATATATAGGAGGCCCCGTTCAGCAGCTGTGGTGGTCATCCAATGTCTTGGCCTTATCCTTCAGGTTGAAGTTGGGACTTCCCATTATTGAATGCACCTCCATAGCAAAAAATAAAATAAAAATCCTTCTCCCTGATATCTGTATCTCCCGTGTAGTTTTTAAATAGTGAAGGGGTGCTCTGCTATACGAGCCCCCACCTAAAGCATTTTAACCACATTGGTGGCGGCCAGTCATTAGGTGTGGTTCATTCTTTTGTGGAACTCTTAATTCAAAGAAAGAGCATTGCCCATGCAAGGAGTGGACTGCTTTGCATTCTTCAATGTTGCAGAAATTGATGAATGCACCATGGGTGCAAACAAATTGAGCCTTTTCAGATATGTAGGTTGATGGTCATAATCCACCAAAAGTTAGTTATCAAGCCTTGAGGTGAGTGCTCATGCATGGATCATTACTATGCCTGTAGGCTTCATTCCAAATGTCATGAGCCCTACAATTCCCACCCGCCAATCTGGCTCCACACCCTGACCTCTATGCCTGAATCCAAATACAATCCACTGCTCCTTTAGATCTTCTCTGAACACAAAATATCTGGGATGATGGGGACAATGGTGGAGCCAGTCCCAGCAGTTGTAACCCAGCTTTGGTATTCCTTAATGTGTAAAGGGCACTGTGTGAAGGAAATCTCACTGGAATCAATAGGACTTAAGTTACGGTAATTGATCTCCATTTTGTTGCTTTCTATAGGAATTGCCATCACTTTATTTTCTGGGTTGTGCCCAATCTCTTTCCCCATCCCCTACCCCACAGACATACACAAGGCTGCTGGATCAAAGCAAGAGACTGCATTTAACAATCCAGGAGTTGTTAATTTAATCCTTTCACAAGCTAGTAATTTTTATTAAAATGAAAAGGAACCAATGTACAGAAATTTACAAATAATTCTGTCTTCTGCAGTTTAGTCCACTCCTAGATTTTAATTTAAAACCTTTATCTGCCTCTGTTTAATATATGAAAAAGCCAGCATGCCAAAGCTGTGATTAACTTTATAGGTGCAGTGGAATTATGGAAATGCATCATGCACAAGTGCGCACTTTCCAAAATTATTCTGTGACCTTGTGCTTAAGCCGAGTTTTAAATAATTCAGTGATGTATTGAATGAATAAATTTGTACCGCTTGTTACTCTAAACACTCAGGCATTCACTTTTCCTTGCCATTTTTAATAAAATCTAGCTTCCTAATATTCATGAAATATTGCATTTCAATTAAATTACATAGGTACTGGGGGGAAAAAACAGTTTGCCCTGAGCTGCTTAATGTTGACACCAACTGTCATTTGCTCCCCCTCCCTCCTCTATAATAACCAGAGAGGTTTTATGTACCACTAATATAAAGGACTGTCACACTTTAATGAGAAACTTTTTTGATCAAGCTTTACACAAAGCTGCACAAGGCAGAAAAATAATGAATCTAAAGTATTTTTTCTTGTTTGTGAAGGATACTAATTTGAACATAAAATACACCAAAGAAATACAGAGTGGCTATTTCTACTGGTCTTTTTGAAAAGGAGAAGTTAGGAAATGTGTTCCAAAAAAGTGACAGACTAGTTTATGCATACAGAGAACATCCAGTGCCTTAGTTGTATGGGGGTTTTACTTTTCTTATGTCTTTAACCAAGGAAAATGGTCCACACAGACAGGGGATTTTCCTATTTTGCATGTGGAGAGCGTTAAAGAAGGTCCTGATTCAGAGGAAGGTAAGTATAAAAAGACCCAGTGGAAAGACTGGGTTAAAATCATCAGTAGGGCTAAGGGAATAGTTCTGTCAGTGCAAGCTTCTGTGCTTGCCCAACACAATGATATCACCTCTCCCCCATCCCCCACTGTTCTGGGGGGTGCTCCCAACACTTTGGAGCAGATCTGAGGAGGGCACAGGAGAGAAGAAAAGAGTTAGCCCCATTGCGCTGTCAGGAATTGTTGCACTAGTAGCTTCTGATACCACAATGATTTAGTTGGATATGACCCATTATATTTCTGCTGAACTCGTTTCGAATGGGCTTCCAAGGGGGTGAAAGCAAAAACATTTCTCATGGACAAATTAGCTTGCAATTGTTTTCAGGACAGGGCTGAACCCTTTTCATCCAGAGACCCACATTCTCTACTGACCAACTTTCTGCTGGGGCAGGACATGCCAGTGGGGAGCAGGGCTGGAGGCTAAAGTGGGAGGAGCAATGAATGCTAACTTTACCTTTGTACACTAAGCTAGTTTCTACACACACTCATGCATCTTCCTCTATCCTTCATCCAGACAAGCAAGTGGCGTTGTCAAAGTTCACCTTCCAACCAGGCAAAATCTCTCAAGGTAGCTACAAAGCAGGGCAGGTTAATGGCCAGGCCTGCTGAGAAGGGGAGTTATTGGAAGGTGATGTGGTCTGAGGACAGTCCCAAGGGCCCAATGGGGAGAGCTGGAGGGCTACAGTTAGCCACCGGGTCTGAAGTTCTCCATCCCTGCTGAAAGCCACTTTGATGGCTCTCTTATGCTATATGAACAAAACAAAATAAAATATTTGTTTCTCTAACATCAGTTGTAAGCTTTCTCTAAAAGTCGTCGCAGGGTAGCATGAGGCATACCATTGTCAATGTGGAAGAACATTTGCTTTGCATGTAGAAGGTCACAGTTTCAAAACCTGGCAACTCTAGGTAGATATGGGAAAGACTCCGGAGAGCTGCTGCTGGTCAATATAAATACTGGGCTTGATGGACCAGTGTTCTGGCTCACTATAAGGCAACTTTTTGTGTTCTTATCCTTGATTTAGCAAGGGCAACAGAGAGTTGGTATTATAGGTGAAGAATGAAGACTTAAAGCACTATCTGGCAAACTCAAAAGCCTGTGACTGACTCTTGCTTCCAAGCTAACCAGTTAATCTATTTGTACAAAATGTTTACTCATCTTCAAAATGTGAACCGTTACTGATGTTAGTCAAAGATGCTTAATGAAATAAAACCCTTCCCCTCAAACAACTGTTCCAGTACCAGACCCTTTCCAACCACTGGTTCTCCACCTTACGCAGTACTTTGAGGACAGGGTTGTCCGTAATTAAGATGCAATTTACCTCATTCAACGATGCTGCAGAACAGAAAATTCAAATAATTACACCACTTTGAATAATCAGCGTATAACGGGTTCTACAAATACGCTCGTTCACAGCTTTAAACAGGTTGCCTAACATTTCCCATTACAGGGCTGCATTTGCAGTTGTGTACAACTTTCCCAATATGCAATTATCTTAGCTAAAGTTCACTAAACAAAAAGTTAGTTTTCTTGTAGTCAGCAGTAAACATTTGGCTACTTTAGAGAAGTACAATATAGGATATTTGTTGCTTCTAACAGGTTTTAAAAATCTTCTTGGTATGCACACATCCTTAAATAACTAGTGCCCCCCCCAACCCCAACCCCCCACAAAAATATCCTTACATCAAAAAGTGGAAATCCAAAGGATTTCAGCACTAACAATCTTGGCTGGCTTTATGCATCCAATCTATGTCAATTTATTTCATCAACTGCTAAGCTTACTCCAGAATCTTTTGTGGAGAACTTTACCAGCAGCTTCTTGAAAGCCTAAGTTCACTCCTTTCTCATTCCCTGTATCTATGATCTGCTTCCAAAGTAAGGTCTAGGAAGCAATGTTTTCTACTGCCTGCCTTTATGGGGTGATTCTGCTCTGCTCAAAGCATCAAATTAGTCTCCAATATAGGTCATTCCTCTTAGGGGAGGGGGAGAAATTCAATTCAGTTTGCACTGAAAGGCAAAATTATTCAATGCACACTTTGCAGAACAATGCAAGAAGTAAAACACAGCCATCCTTCGAAATTTGTACTTTTCCAGATTTTGTAATACAATCCTCCAGCCTAGTAATGTGCGTAGAAATGCATATACCAGGGTAAAAGGCTCATCAAAATGCATACATTGGTGAAAATAATATATAAGAATGCATATTAGGGGGAACTGCTTTGCAAAATTGCATATTCAGCAAAATTGCATACAAAAATATGTGTACTAGAAGGTATTCAGACTAAAATGCTGATGAATTGCCACAACACCTTTTCATATATATATATATATATATATATATATATATATATTTGCTTTCGTAGATTTTCACGGGTACAGGAATGCAGGTTTTGGTGTCCTCGGGTGTCTTCCCGTGTAAAAGTTGGGGTGTCTAGGCGACGTTTCGACGAGGTCTCACTCGTCATCTTCAGGCTGGTGCTTTCGGCTTCTTGTTACTGGAACAGAGCGGGATCTCAATGTTTGAGTTCCTATAAATACTGTAGAGGGGGTGTGGTGTCTAGCCTCCAATGTTCTGGGCAGAGAGGAAGTTCCCAGGCTAGTGTGCCTTTTCTTCTTTTGTTCCTGACAAAGACCACTTGACAACTGAGTTACAGAATCTCTCAAATGTGTTAATTGCTAATGGATACCAGCAAAACAGGATTACGAAGCTAATCCAAAAGGAAACACCCCCCAAAAACCAAGACACAGAAGAAAACAATGGCATGGCCCTCCTTCCTTATATCAAGGGCACTACAGATAAAATTAGCAAAATCCTCCATAAACACAATATCAAAACAGCCTTTTGCACCAACCAAAAAATAGCCAATATCCTCAGAAACCCCAAGGATAAAATCCAGTTGGAAAACCAAGGGATCTATGAAATACCCTGCAAAGTCTGCCCAGCCACGTACATTGGACAAACAAACAGACGAATAAATGCACGTATCGCAGAACACAAGAATGCCGTCAAAAAAGAAGAAAAAACTTCCTCTCTTTTCCAACACATGAAAGAAACAGGACACGAAATTAATTTTGCAGATTCCAAATTGCTCTTTAACACGGAACATCACCACAAGAGAATAATCATGGAAGCCATCGAGATAGAGAAACACCCTCACAACATGAACAAGCGTGACGACACATCCCGCTTGCCAGACATCTGGAAATTAGCCCTCCCCACAAAAACTGACACCAGATCCAGAGGCACACAGAACGCCAACACCAATCAACCACACCAGACCCAAACCCAGACCCTCTCCACAGATGAATTACTGACACCATCCAGTAGCCAATCCATGGTGGCACCTCCGGATGCTGCACCCCCCTGCAATCCCTACACAGATCTGGCTGACACAAGCCACAAAACCACAGCTCGCCCCTATACACGAAGCCAAGCCAAAGCACAACTAAGTGCTATACAGCCATCTTCTCAGGAAAACTCTTCACAAAGTTCAAGAGGTCAAGACACAAAGACTTTAGCAACTAATCCACACCTAATGACCCACCTAAGTGGTACTCAGGATATCACTCAAGAAATCACTCAAGGTATCTCTCAAGTAATTAAGGAACAAAAGAAGAAAAGGCACACTAGCCTGGGAACTTCCTCTCTGCCCAGAACATTGGAGGCTAGACACCACACCCCCTCTACAGTATTTATAGGAACTCAAACATTGAGATCCCGCTCTGTTCCAGTAACAAGAAGCCGAAAGCACCAGCCTGAAGATGACGAGTGAGACCTCGTCGAAACGTCGCCTAGACACCCCAACTTTTACACGGGAAGACACCCGAGGACACCAAAACCTGCATATATATATATATATATATATATATATTAAAGAATGCAAACAGATGTGGAAATGTGGAGCACTGAACATCTACACTGGGAAAATGAAAAACCAAGAGAAACTGAAATGGACAGATCTACCTATCATCACTTCTTCCTACTGCTGGTCTACTCAGAGATGCGACCAAGAAGGCTTGTGACAGTGGCATTCTCTCCTCAGCTGGGGAACTTTGTGGCCAATAATACTGCTATCACTCCATGGCAGTTACCTTCCAGGCCCCAGCATGACATTAATAAGTGGTGGCACACCAATATGAAGTGTCATGGTACCCATGAGTGAACCCACTGACTTTCATCTCAAACTTGTGCTGAACCTGGATATCTTGGGGAAATTCTCCAAATTTGCATTCATGCATATGTTTGGGTTTTCTAGCATCAATGAATTTGTCCTGGAACTAGCCCCCTTCCAACCTGCCCTCTTTTTACATAGTCCATCAGTTGTTAATTATTTCATGTTTGTTTTAATCTGGAAAAAAAAAGAAATTTTACTTTTAATTTGACAGAATATTATATGTCAAGCATGGGCAAACGTGGCCCTCCAGATGTTTTGGGACTACAGCTCCCATCATCCCTAGCTAACAGGACCAGTGGTCAGGGATGATGGGAACTGTAGTCCCAAAACATCTGGAGGACCGAGTTTGCCCATGCCTGGTATATGTTATATTGATGTTATTGCTTCCAAACAACATTGCAGACTACTAGCTGCTGTGGTAACAAATCACCTGTACTTGGTCAGCTCTTCAGTTAGGCAAAGTCCCACACTCCCATTAAAGGGAATGTGCCAGGCAATGTGGTTTGACCATGCTTTGTGATCTACCGGTACCTCTTATCATGTGGTAAATTTTAAAATAGAGGCAGCTTGAATGTGATTCCTCACATGGTTAAAACGTAAATAAGATGTCTCAATGTAAGCATCAGTTACAGCACAAACTTGATGTGTAATTTGCTGGGTTGGAAATCCTACTTTTACATGGGGCACAGGACAAAGGGACAAAAATTGGTCTACATGTGGTATGACAAAATAGATCTGAAAGTGAACCTAGTCATTGTGATGTAATTAGATACATATCTGACCAAAACAGGCTGAAGCAAATATTACCAACCTGATCCTCCAATGGCACAGGATAGATAGGGTGGAAAACATTTCCCAGTAAGGAAAACATAGCCGATCACCAAATCCAGAGCTGGGGTGGGGATCCTTGGACCTGGGGATAAACTGAGCACTCCAGGACTCTCCATCTGGCCTTCTAAACCCTTCTGGTGTTTACTCCTTATTGACTATGCTTTGTACCTGAAGTGTTTTTCCCTAACTTGAAAATGATTTTGAGCTAATAGTGCTTCATGCTTGCCTGCATTGAGGTTAGGGAGGAATATGTGAGTGTGGATAGAAACTAGGTTCCTATACAAAGGCAACATTGACATCCATTGCTCCATCCAGTTTCAGCCACAGGAATGTGACTCTGGGAAGGCGGCCCAGAAGGGAATGCAGTCCTTGGTCTGGAAAGATAGGTTCTCCATCCCTGGTGTAGAAACAAAGCCCTCCCTTGAAAGCGCTGAGTTAAGCAGTTGTTGTTGTTGTTGCTGCTGCTGCTGTTTTAAGAACCTCTTATTTGCCAAGATGGCCTTCTAAGCAGTCAAATGGCTTCTAGGTTTTCTATATATCAATTTTATGAAACTTATTAATAGCTTATTGATGAAATACTCAAATTCAAAAAAAGAATTGTAATGTTTATTTTTTTAAAAAAAAATGGATAGGTCCTTCTACTAGACCCAAAGCAACAGACTTGATTACTTGCTGTTGTTTTTCAGAACTATTTCAGGGAGTTTGCTTTCACTTGGAAGTAAAACAAGGAAAATAACATATTTAAAGTTTTATATCTAACTTTTTTTTTATAAACACACAAATTTGTATCTCTGATCCAGTCTCATTCTGTGCAGCAAAACTACCTCAGCTATGCTTGTTTGGGAAGCTGTGCACTCCTAGAATCAAAGAGAAGAATTTGTCTTACTTATCAAATAGAAACATTTCTTGGCTTTCATTTCTCTCTTCAGTTTTCAAAATAAGAACATCAAAAAAATAAAGAAAATAGGAATGAGAGGGTGAGATTATTTTTCTCTCCCCTAATTAGTTAGGGAAATCAGTGGCAGCTTTCACTTCATACACAAAAACTTATTGCAAGGATGGGCTGTATTTTGCATGGCAAAGGATGAAAGTTTATATTTAACACCTGCAGGATCACAGGGAAACAAGCGAGTCACAAAGCCAACTAAGGACAAGAATACTCCCTAAAAGTACCTTTTTGCACTACTTTATGTATTGCATATTTTGTTTTGTTATAAGTTCCTACATAATCATCCTGCACATCAAAATAGGGGTGGAGAAACTTTTTCAGACTGAGGGACACATTTCCTTCTGGCATCTTTTTGGGAGCCACAAAACAGTGCTAAATGGGGCCAGGTTCAAAAGTGGGGAAAGCAAGAAATGCAAATTTTATCATTGTGCAGCAGGCTAGTTTCTACACAGACTCACAAACTCACAATCCCCTCTAATTGTCCACACAGGTTGAACCCATTCCAACCAAGCAGAATAACTCAAAGGGGGTGTGAAGTAAGAGTTGGGGAGGAGTGTGGCCTGGGGAGGCATTGTGTAAATGAAGAGGGGGCATAATCTGAGAAGAGTTGCAAAGGCCAGACAGAGAAGCCATTTGGCCCACCGGTCTGAGGTTGTCCACCTCTGCTTTAAAAGTGATGTGCTTCACCTAAAACAATGATCCCATATGCTCAAGTAGGAAGAAGTCATTAGCCTCTTATACACTGACTTCTTGCATTACCCAGTCCGGTTCCTCTGGTAGGTCTGATATCTTCCTCCATCAAAACCTAGGTTTACAACAAGGCCTACAAGACTCAAGGAAAAATTCAGGAGAAATTGCAGGGGAAAGTTTAGACTTAATATATTGTATTCAACACCAGATGATCCATCAGATGTTTCCATCAGCAGAACAGGAAAGGATGCCATTTTTGCTTATTTCCCTCCTTGCATTTCATCCCCTACCATAGCTTAGGAGAATGTAGGGATTTGCTTTGTACAGTCAGGTCATTTATCTTTCAGGCCCAGTATTGTCTGCATGGACTGATGTAGCTCTCCGGGATCTCAGGAGGAGATAGTTCACACCTCTGCTACCTTATCCATTTACTTGGAGATGATGGGAATGGAACTGGAGACCTTCTGCATGCAAAGCATGGCTCTACCATTGAACTGTGAAGCAACTAAAAAAGAACACTGCCTATTTATCTCCTCCCACAGGGATTTGTCCAGGTCAAGCATAGGCTTCTTTTCCCCTGAATAATATGTGGACTTCAAAGTCACTGTAAATGTCAGTGAAAGACAGAAAGCTCTACAGTTCATCTGGGGAAGTTCATATGGGGAAGTTCTGCTAATTGGCACACAGTGTGTCCACTTGTGCATTAATAACTTCATTGATGAGAAACAGAATGATGTTTCATTTTACAGTGTCCCCACCCTGACAAATATTTTAATTAAAATGTATTGGGCTGAATACACTTTTACATTTAGGGCATCTTAGAACACGGTTTGAGAATCTGTGGCCCTGCCAATGTGGCATGACTCGCCTGCTATGAATCCCCACTATAACGGCAAATGGTTAGAAATGAAGGGAACTGTAGACCGGCAACATCTAGAGGATGAGTGGTTCCCTAGTCCTGTCTCAAAAGCTCAACTGGTCCTTGATTGCTGCCGTCCCTCCTTTTCTCTTCCCTGGGTTGCATGTATTTCTTACACAATCATTGATCTCCAACCTAGAATTTAAGAACGTGGCAATCAGAGGGTGCCATTTAATTAAAAGTCCAAAAGAATGGTAAGCTACTTTAGCTTAAATGTAAGATGTGTCTAAAATGACTTTTCTAACAGAAAAATTGACATAAATAAATCCCACAACAACCAGCACAAAATTGTGCGGTACGAGTGACCCCACATCAAAACTCACACATACAGATAACTAACTCAGATGGTTTTGTTTAAATATTTCAGAACCGTGTCAAAAGTCAGAGGGCTTCTTTCTTTTTGTTAAAGACAGCACATTGCAAAATATAACCAAATGTCACTGCCTGTAACAGTAAGATATTTTGAGGCTGAAATGAGCATGCAAATGCGATGCAATGCTCTGCACTGACATGTGCTTTGAATAGAATAAGCTGGGGTTGTAGCAAGTAGAAAAGGCAAGTAGAAAATCACAAGTACCAATGAATATGTCAGGGAAGGTGACACTGCCAGAGAAGTTAAATTCTGACATATATGCCACAGTCGTGCAGGATTTGTAGGACATGCATGCCCCCAGGTAATATTTGTTTTTACATTCAGATATGTAGAGTTTGAATGCTGTGACATGGTGGCACTTGTTAAGTCAAGTTCAATATGTTTACATTCAAGGATGTTCCAAAAAGGCATTTGAGTGGCTGCAGATGAAAGCCTCACAGCTTATACATATATTTATAAAACCTACTACATGTAAGCAGGGCTTCAATCCAGAGATCATCAACCACAGCAGAAAGCAGCATATCTATGGCTGTGCCGAAGCAGCACTGACCCTGCTCTTCCCATTCTAAACAGATGGTCAGCACTCTCCTCTCTGAGGGTGACACAACAATTACTAGTTACAAGTAGGTAGCCGTGTTGGTCTGCTGTAGTCATAACATTTATTTATTTTTTTAAATCCTTTCAGTAGCAGAAGTGTGCATGCACATGAAAGCTCATACCAATAACAAACTTAGTTGGTCTCTAAGGTGCTACTGGAAGGATTTTTTTTTATTTTGTTACAACAATTACTATTTTACAGAGCAGTTCTCTGGAGACATGGGAGGGAGACTCTATGGCAGGGGTGTTGGAAAATTCCATTCCACCTTTAGTTACAGACATGGAACTGTTGCATGTCACATGTCTTTTTATGTTCCAGCACAGTCTGCTGGGAACTTCCATTGTGTGTATAACTTTTGCTTTTTGACTGTCTCTTCGAGGAGAAGAAAGGGAGATGACATGTTTCTTTTGTCCTGATTTATACTTAATAAATCTTTAGCTGTTAGTATGTTTCCACAAGCCTCACACCACTTCTGTTTGTGCAGTATGCTCTGCTGATATAGTGTGCTCAGGCTTCGAAGTTTGAGTCGCTGATTTATTTCGTACCAGAGATTGGGGTTGGACAGAGATCTGGTTGGACAGTGTTCTCGAAGCTACCAGCATGAGTTTGACCAAACTGCGGGAGGCAGTGGAAGACAGAAGTGCCTGGAGTGCACTGGTCCATGGGGTCACAAAGAGTCGGACACGACTAAACAACAACAACAAGAAGAGATTGGGGGATCGTCATGGCTGGAAGGGCATGATCCAGCTGGAGGCTAGCCAGCTGGCATCTCGACCCCCAAAGGATGCCAACAAGGGGACCACCAGTTCCAAAGCCTTTCTAATCTTTCTCACCCCACCCCACTCTTCCCTCCCATTTGTCCTAATGGAAGACAACATCAAAACACTGGATCCCTTACTTGTGTGTGTGTGTTTTCCCCTGTTCTGGGGGGAATGTTGTGAGAATGCTGCTGTCAGATCCCTGAGCCCAGGATGCCATAGACCTCTATAAGCACAATGTAAAAGATCCCTGATTTAGTACAGTGGTACCTCAGGTTAAGAACTTAATTCGTTCTGGAGGTCCGTTCTTAACCTGAAACTGTTCTTAACCTGAAGCACCACTTTAGCTAATAGGCCTCCTGCTGCCACCACGCTGCCACCATGTGATTTCTGTTCTCATCCTGAAGCAAAGTTCTTAACCCAAGGTACTATTTCTGGATTAGTGGAGTCTGTAACCTATAGCATCTGTAAACCGAAACCTGAAGCGTCTGAAATCTGAAGCGTCTGAAATCTGAGGTATCATTGTAAG
Source organism: Podarcis gaigeae (assembly GCF_964106915.1). Lineage (NCBI taxonomy): Eukaryota > Metazoa > Chordata > Lepidosauria > Squamata > Lacertidae > Podarcis > Podarcis gaigeae. Next base: position 46,374,652 of record NC_139685.1, on the reverse strand, counting down.
TGGCTCCTAGACCTGGACCAGGGTCTGCAGACAACAAACCAGTGTCCAGAGGCCCATAATACTTGTTTGCAATGGCTTCATACTGCACGGAGCTAGTGAACCGGTGCAGCCAGTGTGACCAGCATGAGCTCTTGGAAAGGGTGCTAGGCTGTATAACAGAAGCCTGCTCCTCTGAGGAGTTCTACTTTTCAAGGAGAATGAAAGCTAGATGTCAAGACATCTAAAGCTTTCACCTGATTCCAGATGTTGTTGGATCAAGTTGCTCACCTTGCTGCCTTACTCACTTGTTTCTGGGAGGATCTTCCTTAGGACCAGAACAGACAACCCTTTATGCTGTATGATCCTATAAGAACTTAAAGCAATTCCTCTAAAAAATAAAACCATTATTTTGTTTATTTAATACCTCCCTTTGCCAATATTCATGCAAGTAATCACATTATTTCATTTCTCTTCACTGAAAAGAAGTAATGAATTAATCTTAGTTTATCCATAGTATGTAGTTTATCACAAGCTGAGATCATGATTTTTCACTCAGTAAAGCTATCAATGAGCATGAGCTGAGCCAGGAAGTCTAAAGTCCAACTTCAATGGTCTAGTAGTTAGGGAGAAACACTAGCTCCTAGTGGCTTTAATGTTGTTGTTGTCTTGCTACGCTGTAGCCTACCTTGGTATTTGTTGGAAATAAAAGGCACTATGCAATTAATTTAAATAAAATAAATAATGGGAACACATAAACACAAAGCATGCATTGGAAAGCTTAGCAATCAAAACACTCACAATGACCACAACAGCACCACTCTAGATGAAATAATTTTTTCTGTCCATCAGCAGTGATGGAATTGGCACCTTCGGTATTAAAAAGTAAGCCAGGGCATCAACAGACACAGTGGCTTAATGTGTTATGAATTTTGATTTCCCAGGTGGTGCTCTAATCAGCAGACCTAACTTGAATAGAGTAGATACTGTATTTAGATAAAGAGCATATTTACTCAGCAACAGTAATGAAGAATTCCCACATCATACGTTCTACTGCTATGCCTTGCATTTACAAGTCACTTTTACACAAAGAGAGTTTGAACTCACCTTGCTTTGTCTTTTAATGGGAAAGAAACTTTAACACAGAACAGGAAAGAGAAAAGACACCAGCAAAGGCTTTGTAGGCCTTAGTCTGCACAGACCTCTTTGAAGAATTCAAAAATACTCGAACTGTGTGTGCTTAGAAGGTTCCTCATAACACAGGGTTACCCATCATAGGGTGTGGGTGAGTTTTGTATGTGCTCATCAGAACAAATGCGGAGGTCCCTTTCAGACCTTTCCCTTCAAAGTGTGAAGGCCAGAAATGGAGTGGGGCATCTGTTGCCTCTAGGGATATAGGGAGTGGGTCTGACATGTGTGTCCTCAGTTTGAGTCCTCTCGGGTAAATGTAATTCAAAATGTATGGGCCAGGATCATGGTTCCCTAACAGGTAGGAAATGTTGGAGTTGGGGATTTAACCAAAGTATGAGTTTGCCCGAGTACTGAAAATACATATAATAATCAAGAGTGTAATTCTACATATGTTGACTCAGAAGCCCCATTGAGTTGAATGGGACTTACTCCCAGGAAAATGAGTCATAGAATAATATAGTTGGAATGCTCTCCCAAAGGTAATCTAGTCCAACCCCCTGCGATGCAAGAATCTCAGCTAAAGCATTCATGACAGATGGCCATCCTGTCAGTTTGTATTTCTTGGTACAGAAAGTATTGATCTAATACAGGCATAGGCAAACTCCAGCCCTCTGGTCCTGACCACTGGTCCTGTTAGCTAGGGATGATGGGAATTGTAGTCCCAAACATCTGGAGGGCCGGAGTTTGCCTATGCCTGATCTAATGTGTAGAGATCTTTCCTATTCTAATTAATTCAATAGGGTTCTGGAAGCTTCTCTGTGTGAAAGAAACAAGCAGAAGGTTCATGATGTTTGGGTTATTCCTTCGGAGAAGCTGAGTACAGCTGGCTTAAACTGGTTCTGTTATCTCTTTCTGTCAGGGTCATGCTGATTAATATAATAAGGCCAGAAGGAACCTCGGTTTCACTCTTTTCTATCTCTTTTTCTTTCTGGTGTGGTGTTCTGTATATAGTGTTATGGTTTAGACTTTATAAGTTCTTGTAAGTTAAGTCTGCTGCAACTGGATTTCTTATAGACAGTGCCAATCCTGAATGTATTGGATTTGTGACCAATATGCTCATTTGCCTTCAGTAGCAGTAAAGCTCTGCTGAATGAAATATTAATTATGTCTGGTCTATTTTGGGGGAATCCTGCAACGTGTTTAGGTTTTTACTCTGCTAACTATACGTTGCAGTTCTGCTCTGGATCAATATGAGTAGAATTCATGACACATCCAACCTCTTCTTAAAAACCTCCAATGAAGGAGAGTCCACAGCCTCCCAAGGGAGACTGTTCCACCATCAAACAGCTCTTATTGTCAGAAAGTTCTTCCTGATGTTTGGTCAGAATCTTTTTTCTTGTAACTTGAAACCATTGGTTCAAGTCCTACCCTCCAGAGCAGGAGAAAACAAGCTTGCAGCATCTTCCAAGTGACAGCTGTTAAGATATTTGAAGGTGGCTATCATATCTCCTCTTAGTCTCCTTTCCAGGTTAGACAATACATATTTGCATCCTATTTGTCCAGCTAAATTAATTTTTCAGGGTATCATTGTGTTTGTGGCAGCAGTATAAGCTCACATTTGGCCACTACAAATATTGCACAAGCCAGTTGTCTGATTGTGAAGCTATTTTAAGAAATATAAAGGCATAGTGGGATGGACTAGGTCTACTTGCAGAAAGAGATTTACTTTCTTTATTTTAGTTGGGGGGAATTCTAAACTATAATTATAAAATAATTGGTAATTATAATTACCAATAATAGACAGATAAAATCAGCAAAAATTAAAAGCAAATGATAAATTATACTTCTGGATATGCTTATTTAAATAATAATATTAATGTTTTAACACAAAAAACAGTTTGATGATGGAGCCTGCCTAATGTTGCTAGATAAAGAGTTCCAAAGCATAGGTCCTGTGTTACTGAAAAAATTGTCTTCTAAGAGATGTGGAATGACCATTATATAGCACTTATAAAAGTGCAATCTCTGTAAATCAAAGCGGTCATGTAGACTGATGTGGAGCAAGTATATTAGCCTCAAGCTGTTACTGTACTTACGGCAATATGGACTCCTTAATGGATTTTCTACTCCCATTTTTTTATGAATTCAGCACTTAATATATGCATCAATATGTATTTTAAAATGCATATTTTGAGATAACGTATGTCTAGAAAGGTATATATTTTGTAAGTGTGTGTGTGAGAGAGAGAGAGAATTTACATATTTAAATGTGAATTTTTGTTGCTTTTTTTAAAAAAAAGATATCACTGATCAAAGCAGACATGGAGTAGAGAAGCCTTCTGAAGAACTGAGAGTAACTAGAAATAGACTGATCCATTCCCCAGATATTAGCTATTCTGTGTACTATCATGGCCATAGCAATGCCCATTTCTAGCAGGACTCTAAGAGGTATGAATTGATCACTAGTACCCAAGAGCCAAATCTCTGTAAAGAGAGGTGGGGCGTACTGTTTGTGACCATGGGACTTTCAACAGCCCTTTGGGGTATGGGCTTGGTTACCACCCTGCATTCTGGTGTTTTATTTTTTATCTGAGCCTTCATTACTCAGTAAAATTCATTGCTGGTTGTAGATCTTTAAAAGTACAGTCGTACCTTGGAAGTCAGACAGAATCTGTTCCGGAAGTCCGTTCAACTTCCAAAACGTTCGGAAACAAAAGTGTGGCTTTTGATTGGTTGCAGGAAGCTCCTACAGCCAATGGGAAGCCTCAGAAGCTCCATTGGATGTTCGGCTTCCAAAAATAATTCACAAACTGGAACACTCACTTCCGTGTTTGCGGTGTTTGGGAGTCAAAATGTTCGGGAACTAAGCTGTTCCAAAACCAAGGTACGGCTGTATGAATCTTTGTCAAGACAGGAGGCAAAGTCTTGCTTTTAAAGGCACTTTAGGTATCCAAAGTGTTTTGACAGACTGACTTCCAAAGATTTCAGTTGTGCTGATTCTAGACACATTTATATAAACTTGGTTATGCTTCTCTTAAAATCACTTTGATATTTTTTTAAAAAAATGTTTCCCTACCACAAAGCAGTGATTTTTCCTTAATTCAAGAGGATGATTGACCCTGGTGAAAATCAGGTTTCACCCCTTGATACAACTGTGGTTTCAGCTGACACCAGTGACAGATCTTCAGCTGACTTCAGCCATACAAGTCTGAACCCTTGAAGTAATTAACTGTGTATAACATGATAGAAGAACTGACAGCTGAATAAATATAAAGTTAGTAGGGCAAACCCATTTCATTTTGCAATAAATAATAGAGTAGCAAAGACCAAACAGGGTAAAGTGTCAACAGAAAGCATGTTTCCAGAAGACTGAGAAATCTCACATTGCCAAAGACAGCCTATAAAAGATATTGTTTATAGATGAAACTGTAACTGCAAGGAAGCCAGTAGATACAGTATACACCAAGTATGTAATCTTTCTCCAGCATAGAGAGGGAAATGACATACATTGTATTTGTTACACTGGTATTATCTCACTTATCTAAATAGCCTGCAGGAGTCCCCCCCCCCCAAAAAAATCAGAAATGTACACACACACAGAGACAAAATTGCTTTACATAGTATTACACTAGCATGATATTGTTTAGGGAATTCAGGGTTGAATTATCAGGGATTTTGAATAGCTGATGTTTGTATAATGGAATGTGATGTGTCGTCTTTTGCATACTGCAAAATTACCTTTTGTAGAATGTGTAATGTGAAGAAACTTATAAAGTAGCAGATTTGAGTCATTTTTCTTGTCCACATGTGCATGTTTGAAGGAGGTATGGTTGCCATCAGTTACCCACCATGCGTACAGTACTCTTAGCAGATATTATAGAGTTTTATCCAGTGTTTTGTGAGAGATTTTTTGCCCATGTAATGGGACTTCCATTTCCTCTTCCTCCCTGCCACATTCCAAAAAACTAGTCCAGGGAGTCCCCCAAAGGAGAAGTGAAGATCATTTCTTCCTCTCCAGCATCAAAATGCCAATTTGACTCCTGCCACTGCTAGAAATGAAATATGGACAAGTAACGTCTGACCTCCCACTGAGTTCATTGGAGCTTGCTCGCAGTGGATATTGAATTGCAGACTGCAACTACAATGCTACACACAGTTACCTGGAAGTAAGCCCAATTTAACTAAATGGGTTTGTGTCTGAGTAGACCTGCAGTAGACTGTTAATGGCTCTACTGTACAGATGATCTCTCATGGAACAGTGTGTTGGATGCATGATGGTGCAAATGAACCTCATCCCCTTTGTGATGTTGCCACCAGGAGCTCTAGAGGACTGGGTGCCAGAAATTCCGATTCACAGCTTTTCTGCACATTGACTTACTCCTGGTTGGATTGTTGGATCTGGGCAATTATATCCAAACTATATTAGTCTTCACTGAAGCCTCTAAGTATTGGCAGCTCAAAGCCATATTGTGATCAATTTAGATAAAATATTTTTCTGCCCAGATAATGAACAGCTGATATAATATTACATTAACCTTCTGTTCTAAAATGGAATGGAATATATTTTTTCTTGAAAACACATGCCAATGCCATTTACTTCTAGTCAATATTACCTCACAATGGTTCCTTAAAATGGGGTGGGGACTCGCAATAAACATTTCAGTTTAATTTGGAAGGTTTATTTTATATATAAACAGCCAAGGCTAAGAAACAGTTCAAAAATAGGAATCTAATTAATGTAATATATTAGATTATCTGAGCAGCTGGAGATTAAAGCAAAGAAATGTCATTCCCTCTCTGTAATATGAAAAGATTCCTTGAATTTTAGATATCAAGCACATGTTCCTCCCCTGTGAAGTGTAACAGAGGATATCATATGTCACAGAAATGAGACGTTCTCTGCATACCACCATGCTGCCGATGGCCTATGAAATACTGGAACTGTGTTCTCCATTGAAAAAAGCACCAGATTCATTCAACTAATGAACAACAGGCAAAATACAACACAGCTAAAATGTGAAAATTTTGTGAAATCAAAACAAAAATTGAAATCTTCAACCAGTGAAGATTAGGGATAGACAAATTATTCAGTTTTGGTTTCTCAGGAATAGGTTGTGACCAGCGGTTCTCAACCTGTGGGTCACCAGATGTTGTTGGACTACAACTCCCATCATCCCTGAGCTCTGGCCTTGCTAGCTAGAGGTGATGGGAGTTGTAGTTCAACAACATCTGGTGACCCACAGGTTGAGAAAGGCTGTGATAGATAGATGATAGATAATTCACATACATTGCATCAGGAAGTTACAACACCCCAACATTTTTACTTATCAAACTTTTTATGGATAAAAAAACCTTACACTTGTGCTCACAAAGAAGTAACATCAGTCTCTAGAAAGAATACTAACAACTTTTCTGACTGAAGATGCAAACAAAAATGGGATACATTAATAACATTAAATGGTGTAGGAAAGGCAACTGCCATTTGCTGATATTGTTCAGAAGCTTAGTTGTCAACTTTCCCCTTTTCTTGCAAGGAATCCTATTCGGAATAAGCAAATTTCCCTTAAAAAAGGGGAAACGTTGACAGCTATGTTCAGAAGTCTCTGTCATCAGCTACGTGCTCTCACAAAGGCATCCTTAACTATTGTATCCGCAGTTGCTTGTTATTTACTTCAGTGAAGAGACATGAGCAGGTGTGGAAACTTCCATTCCAACTCTGCTTGAGAGACTTTCGGTTACTATTATGAGCATATTCATTAGCTTGTACAATGTTCTGTGAAATTAATTTCTTATGTCTAAGTCAAAACAACAGTGAGCAATGTCATTTTTAGAAATGCATCTTTGCTGTCAACAAACATGGATTTGCAGCAGCACTTCTAAGATTTGTTCCCATTGCTGCCCATCAACCTCTGCAGAGTTGGGCTTGAATTTGGTTCCTGTATTTGCAGTTCCCTAACAGAGAAAGGAGTTAAGTTTTTACCAAGATAAGCTTCCAGCTGGCCTGTGCTAATTCAGATTGCATGACTGACTGAGCATCAGGGTGGGGATCCTTACCCACAGAAAGTTAGATTTCAAGATGAAATAAAGCCTAAAACTTGTTTGATTTACCTTCTAGTGTTATATGTGGAAGGATATTGTATGGTGCAACATTAAAGCATGTGAGATCCCATCTTTAGTCGAGTTTAGTACAGTGGTACCTCGGGTTAAGCACTTAATTCGTTCCAGAGGTCCGTTCTTAACCTGAAACGTGCTTTTGCTTATGGGGCCTCCTGCTGCCGCTGCGCCACTGGCGAGTGTGACGTTAACGTATGAGAGAGTGCTGGAGGTGAAACAGTTAGACAGGTTGCCCAGTCAGGGCCAGCTCTGGGAGGGGCAAAAGGAGGAGTTCGTTGGGAGTTGGTTGGTTGGTTGGAGTGGGAGTGAATTGGGCTAGAGTTGTGGGTAGGCTGAGTTAGTGTAATGAAATAGGCTGAGTCAGGAACAGTTAGAGGCTGGGCAGACAAGTAAATATTGGAGAGGTGATTTATTGAGTGAGAGCAGGTAGCGAAAGTTATAGGACTGGATAGGCACCCCATGAATGTAATTGACTGATACTGTTTATGAAATCACACACTTGTTAAACTGCAATAAATAAACAAAAGTTTATGTTTCAATGTAACCCTGATTGGACTCAGTATTGTCCCAGGTAGGGCCTGGGTGGTGGCAGTGAGAAAGAAAGTGGTGGTGCAGGGCTCAATAGATGGTGAAACGTCCAGGGACCCTGTGTGATCGCCATAGCGAGTGATTTCTGTTCTTATCCTGGGGCAAAGTTATTAACCTGGAGCAACCACTTCCTGCTTAGCGGAGTTTCTAACCCAAAGCGTCTGTAACCCAAAGCGTCTATAACCCAAGGTACCACTGTACATAAAAAGTACAGAATATGGTAGTGGCACTAAATATGGTAGTGGCACTAAAGCAAATTTACTGGGTGAGTATCACATCATTTTTTGGGGGGAGACCCCAGCCCCCACACTCAAACAGAGTTTCTATCGTATATATTTGTGGTAGTTTTATTGCTGCTTTTCTTTCTATTCCTCATGAGGCACTGGAGAAAAAGAGCCACAGTAACTATAATACATTAGGGACCAGCAAAAGCATCCACAATATGAACATCTGCTTAGTATGTTATACAAATTGCAAGATCCAATTGTAAGAAAGGCTATTTAAAAAAATCTTCAGAACCAGCTCCATATTGTCAGAAACTAGATCATTTGTTTATCTGTTAAATATGTCAAAAGCAAATGTTCTTTATGCTTTTTTGTTTGCGATTTGCAGTCAGATCCTAAAAAATATGCCTGCTGCATGCATTTCGCATTAATTTTAAATCGGGGAATGATTCAGTGAAGGGAGAGGAAGAACAGAATGCTGAGTCCTTGTCATGTATTAAAACTCTGGCATACTTCTAATGCTAAAGCCGGAAGTTAATTGGTGAACTACTTGCATTCTCAGGGCAAAAGGTTTAAAGAAAGGGTCATCTCTACCTGCTTTTTATATTCTGCCACTGCCACTCAGTCTGTAAAACGCTTCTGTGATTTTATCCACTTAAAGAATTAACCCTGTTCAGCATCACTTGTAAGACAGGTAATTTTACCATTGTTAATTCTGTTCATTTTTTCTTTTTCTTTTTTTAAGTGTCTTCATCCCTGGCAGAGACGATAATTAGCTTCAGTCTTGAAACTTGTCTGGAGGAAGTGCTGAATTTTCAGACTGAGATGAAGATGCTTCCCCTTTCACCTGCCCCTAGTGCTGAGTGAAGTTAAATTGTGACCTTGATTTCAAGGAAAGTCATGCTGGAGCTGTACAATATGTGTTCTGGTTTCTTCCTTTAGAGCAAAACAATACAAAAATTCTAGGCTAGAAATTATGAAAGCAAAACCTCAGATGATGTGTGAGGCAATTCAGGATAGATAAAAAGCTGTGTGCCTTATGTAGACATTTTTCTTTATTCCCAGTGTCACATATAGTTATGGTCAGGAATGTTTTATCTAAGTCTCATTGCTTGTTTATTACTTCCTACCTATGCCACCAGCTGTTTTAGCTTGTCACCCGTGGAGATATTAAAAGGGCTTTGGGCTAGTTCCTCAAATGCATTTGGACCCCTTTGTACAACACAGATGCCCTGTGGGCCATTCATCTGTTAGTCTTGAGACACGGAGTGTTTGAAGCCATTTCTGTGGTCATACAAACAGACTCCTTCATCCTCTTGTCAGTTGGGCTTCATGTTTTAAAGTCCTTTTCTTATAGAATTTCCCTACAAGGCCTAACATAATTGGGGTACTGCAAACGTAGTGCACATTTATTTCTCAGAATTCTTCTCCTAGGTGCACCAGGGATTGCAACCTACACATATTGTGAAGGATGCAAATATTTCTCATTTCTACTTTTTACCATCAAAGTAGCATTATAACTGTAATCTTTTACAGGGCTTTCAAATATTTTAGGTTCCATCATGTAATGTATATGAGAAATTCAGCATTAGGGCAATGACAAATATTTACAGGAATAAAATGGGTGATGGGCTAAAATTCATCCTAGACATCCCCTTCACGGAAGCTAACTTCAGGCGTTTGAAGTATGAGTTAAGTAAACACATCAGGAGGGCAATGGGGATGAGTGAATGTGCTAGATCTGCTTCCTGTCACAATCCTGATCACCCTCTCTTGTGGAGGATATAGAGATGTGGAAGCCTGGGGGAAATACCCAGGAAAGGTTTTTTTTTCCAGAGACTGCATCTGTGCTTTGGAACACTGATTTTGGGTGGGTTGTATTTGTTGGTTACCTTTGATAACTGTTGTTACATTTCCCTACTACTTTTGGTCTGGGCTATTACAAGATGTAAGTTTGTAACACTTTGTATTCCCTCTAAGTAATACAAGTGGGACCTGCAACAACAGCAAATGCCTAGTCCCACTGAGTTCACATGAGCTTCCTTCAAGCTAAGTGTGTATATGATTGCAGCTGCAATGTTGCAATATTATCACCTCCCGACAAGAGGACTCTTGCTCAAGGATCCAGCCAGCCATGCCCTCCTCTGATACTCCATTCCATTGCTACCTTTTCCATCTTTCCTTTCCCATTGCTATTCAACATTTCATGGCTACTGAAAATGCTCAGTCTTTTTGGGGCTCTTCATGAGTGGGTAGGTGAGAGAGAGAGAGATAGATTAGTAATTCTGCAAATCCTAGAGGTTCCCTGGGTGGTCCCATTTTGGCTACAATCCTGTTGGTACTCACCACCTGAACTTACTATTAGAAGGAAATATATTAATATTGATAAAGTTGAACTAACTCAGCATGCATTCCAGCTCAAATGTGCTAAGAGAATCTAAATGATAATGTACAAACCTAAGCAAAATGCACTGGGATTTCGTAGGATCCACAATACCCCTTCGAATAAATGGGAGCTATTCAAATAACCATCCATGTACAGTATTAGTATTTCCCCATATATATCTCATTGATTTCACTAAAGCTTGAATATGAATACTCTGTTTGGATTAAGTCCCTTAAGGAACCAGATCAAATGTCTATTAATTATAAAAACAAAGATTCATAGGACTTGGACTTGCGCCATTATATTTTAATTATACAAATGGCTGTAATATTGATTTCCTCAGTGTTAGTGACTTGGATCTCAGTTGAATGTGTTCTTAAAACAAGTGTACAAGATAAATCATCATGTCCATCACTGGTGCAAATGGACAACTCATCCACTTGTTTACATGCTGTAATCAACTGGGGTATACACGTAATACAGGAGCCTTGGAAGAGGAGATTGTTTGTGCAGCTATAAAATAGGCAGATTGGGGAGCAAGCTTATCTGATGTCCTTTGTATTTAATTCTGTATGCCATCAGAATGTCCTCACACCTTTGGTATATGTGCTCAATCTTTTACAGGTTAGGAAATGTATGAAACAAGCATTTTACCCCTTTAAATATAGTCATTTAAATATTTCTGTTCTTCTGCAATTGGTTTATTTTGCACAAATTTGGTTTATGATCAAAGCAATGTCAAAATATACAAGAAAACTGACATTGTTTTCTGTAACAATTCAGAACATTAAAAATACAATATATATGCCAGAGACCTTGCAAAATTCAGCTCTTTTTCACTTCTTGATTAGCCCACTGAAATGCCAGTTTCTCATTTGTTTTGAAAAAGTTTTCAAGAATTGAATAATCATACATTTGGATTGCACTCCCTCTGAATACACATTTATCATTCCTACATGCATCAGTATTTTTCTCCAAGTTTTCCTTTCAGCAAATCTCTTGATGGAATCTTTCAAATTGCTGATGAGATTGGCACAAGAGCTTTGGAACGAGTTTCCACCAGTAAATTGTTGTTGGCCTCCATCTGTCTTGGGATACAATGGAGGAGTGTGCCTTTGTGGGTAAAGTCAAACTGCTGAAAGATTACAGCACCTGCTGTGGCTGTAGAGAAAGATACAGGATCTGCACTATTCCTCCCTGAGTTGGAGCATATTCTGGATTACATATTTCCATAAAATACTAAGTACTGACATGTGAGTGAAAGCTATGTGTCTCATTAACTTTCTAAAGTTAATATATTTTCTGTACTCACCAGATTTTGATGGCAGCTTCCAGCCATCATATTCAATTAGCAATATGTGAATACTCTTTGCATCAAGGGAATGTGTTAATTACCAAATCATTTATTATGTCAAGTTTATTTTTTTTTAAGGAATGACATTTACTGGCAGTCTAAATTTATTTTCATCCAAATAAGCAGTTAGGTGATTTTCTTAAAATACTTGTGAATCAAAATGTCAGTTATGTTTTGTAACTGATTATCTCTGGAATTCATTCGTACAGCAAGCTGAGAAAAATTGATGTACAATAAAATCTTGTGGAGTGAACCAAACATGTTATAAGCATCACGCTTACATCCATAGCCCCTCACAAACCTTCTCCATTATGGCCTGCTAGTAAGAATGGGGCTACTAGCTGATAGCAACACATAACTTAAAGTAAAAGAGATGTCAGTATATATCTTTGGTAGCAGCCATATGGATTATAGCCCAGTTCAGGCATTCTCCTAATCTGGGAATTCCACATATAAGGGACAGGATTTCAGCCTCATCCCTCTAGGTGAGATGTCCAAGCTTCTTTTATGAAATATTTGTCACATTGCTCTGTCATGTACATATGAGAGAGACAGAAAACCACCACATTTTTCTCAGTTAAATATATATCTTTATAGGCTGTAGACCACAGTACAGTGATCAAGACACCTTCTGACCATGACCTCTTTGACTTCTTCTCAGGACAATATTTATTTATCAAGCCCTTGCAATAAATGTACAGATGTTCTAAGCAATGGCTGTCACCCAGTTTCTCCAGTGTGCACTCACAGAACTGCCCACCTCCTGTTAATGAGGGTCTGATGTGTGTGCTACTTAGTCAATGGTATTAGACACATAGGTCATTCACTAGCATTAACTCAAATGGAGCAGGTCCTGTTGTCAAGGAGTTTCATACATGCATCCGAGCCCCTCATTTCCATTCTCCATTTAGTCCACTAGACTGGGATATTTGACTGCTAGCAAGCTAGCAACCTGCTCAGATACTAACTGCATTAGTTACAACAGCATTGCACTCCTGTATAGGATAAAAAAAAAAAAAAAAATCCAATTTGGATACCAGGAGCCTTTTCCAATTGGAAAAATTGCTACCTATGAAGAAGAGATAATCAATTAGCAGCAAGTAAAGGATAAAACATTTTAAGAAGCAAACAATCCACAGTAAATAAAACTTGCCCTTTCCCTGTGTGATTTTATTCGCTAAACATCTGAAAACATTTCCGCTCACAAGTTTGCTACAGCAATTTAAATTCTTTTTATCTGCCAAAGAGCAGCTGTGCATGGTTTTGTTTTGTGTAAAATCAGCATAAAAAACAAGAAATGGGTTCGCAAAGTATAAATAAAATGTTTTACTTTTGATGAAGGAGATGGTTTCCCTGGTCATCATAAAAGAGCTGGGAATGTGACTAAAGAAATATAACATTTGTTTGTAAACTTTTGGGAGCAGCTGTATAATTGTACAGAAAGATTCCTACCTAAGCAGCAATAAGAATTTAGATTTCCATTCTATTTTGGAGAAAGGCAATAATGCTTTCCCCCACAGCATCACTCTTTTTTTATAATTTCAGAGCAACAAAATTCACTTAATTACATCAAAATTGAGGAAAAACTTGTTCCTGAAGCATAGGAAGTCTATATTTTGTTTACTATGAGGGCATTGCTTTGCTCTAAACAAATCAAAGTTACATTATTGCTAAGATATATTTTACGAAAAAATGTATCAGCTGCTGCAGCAAGGAGATTCAATAGTTCAGCAAAAAAATAAGATAAAAAATAAGGCACGGTGATTCACACAACAACTTTAAGATGGTTCAGAGTTAATTTTCGAACTTCCTGCCCATGAGGAGCCCAGAGTGGATAGAGTCAGTCTAGAAGATTCTGTAGCAATGTTGGCGAGTGGTCAACAGTTACTGGCAGTTTTAATCCTAGCCATTTGCTAAGTGCCTTGAGTCCTTCACAAGTAGCTGTGTTTCTCTATGGATCTATTAACTTCACCCAATAGAGATAACAAACTTACTACAGTTTCTCTGATGCCTTAGCTGTAGAGGTAAGCAAAAGTTACCTAATCTTTCAAGGGATTGTTGACACTCCTCAGCTCACTTCAGCTACTGATTTCCCTGTTGAACATTTAAGAAAAGCTGAGGAATTCACCTGAGTTTATTCAGAGATAGCTGTCCCAGGATATTGTAGCCATGATCTAATAATATAAGCAAATAGAGGTAAGTCAGTCTATAATTTAAAAGTATTTTAGTGCTAAAGAGCCATTTGATTAGGAATATGTACAGTGGTACCTCGGGTTACAGATGCTTCAGGTTACAGATGCTTCATGTTACAGACTCCGCTAACCCAGAAATAGTACCACAGGTTAAGAACTTTGCTTCAGGATGAGAACAGAAATCACGTGGCAGCAGCCGCATGGCAGCGGGAGGCCCCATTAGCTAAAGTGGTGCTTCAGGTTAAGAACAGTTTCAGGTTAAGAACAGTTTCAGGTTAAGAACTGTAATTGTAAACACACACACACTACAGAAAGCAAAAAAAGGATCCCCCTTCAACTGAAGGTATATATTGATCACAACATCTTGTTCTTCAAATTTAGAACTGCCACTTCAATCTTATTTACTTACAAAGGTTTACCAAAATATTCTCGGTCTTTCCATAATAAGGAAACAGAAAAGATGTTATAGAAAACTATTCATTTGGAACCTAGAACAAAGGGGCAGTGGCATAGCAAGGGTTGGCAGTGGCGTACCATGGGTTGCCAGTGCCTGGGGCTGCATGAGACTGAGGGAAACGGATGGAATACACATGCACATTCAACTGCCTAATGGCGTCCATGTCAACCAGGGCATCGCAGCCACAGAGAGATAGCTGGAGAGTTCACTACCTGGTTTGCATGGAGAAGCAATTTTCAACAGAGCCCAGCAATGGAAGCAGGCAGCTGTATTGAGGCAGCACTGGGTGTTGAAATTTTGCACCCCCTAACAATTTTGCGTAAGGGCAACCACCCCTGTGCCCCCCATGCTCCACCACTGCAAAAGAGACATTTATTTTCAAGAGAAAACATCCCAATTATATCTGTTATATTTCTTTATTTTTATCTGAGGACAGAAACATAGCTTTTTGATTATGAACAATGTGTCCAACAATTTAAGTAAAGCTTCTGTATATTAAGTCTTCCGTATATTAGATTAGACACAATACTTTCAAAGGACTTACAAATGGCAGACTTTTCTGAACCCATCTTCCCAATGTTGGCCAGATAGCTAACCCTGAAGCTATTCTTTTAAAGGTGAAATCCAGAACTCATTTACTCCTGAGCAATTTCATTAACTCAACTGAGTTATTTTTGAAATAAATGGATCATACATTGCAGCCATATTACTTTATTAACTTCAAATTGGTCCCATGTGAGTGAGCATACATTTCAAGATGGAGGTGCAGCCAACAAAAAAATTAGTTGCCATGTCTTTCTTTCATCTAAAGAGGCAATGATTGTGTGGTACATGTTATTAACGATTTTCATATAGTTTTGGTAGATTGCACTCTAATAAGAGAAAATAAAAAATCCTCCCAAACCTCCTTGATTTTAATGGCTGTTTCAATAGTATTCACCCTGAGGGCTACTGGAATGTTTCCTGTATCTTCAAGTTGTGGGCCATTTGGCCATGTTTAATAAGCTGGTGTGTACAGTAACTTGCTTTGCCCACTGGCACTGTGACAACTTATTCATTTTGAATTGAAATGTATCCATGCCTGCTGCCATAAAACAAATTGTGTTTGAGAGAACAGCGCAACGATCCAAATCACTTGGACCTTATTCAGACAGTTGCTGAGTGGATCAGGCTGCAGGTACACATTTTCTAGGTCTGAAAACCATGTTGCCTAATTACAGTAGAATAATTCTGGTGCCATGTGTTTATGTATTGTAATCAAATTACATGATGCCATGATTTAGTGAGGAAGCAAAATCCAATAACCCTGCAATGTCAGTGTGAGGAACCCGTTCAGAGATCTATTTACCCACAATTAGTTATTCAAAAGCTCTTGGATTTTATTCAGGGCATATTCTCTGATGTTTATTTATTTATGGCACTTGACACAGCAGCGTTTGAATGCCAGATGAAAATTAGTGAGGCATTCTTCACAATCAGTGATGTTGTGAGAAGGGAAGTAACACTCAAGACTGCTGTGAAGAACAGGATAATGTGGGCAAATAACAGTTAAGTGCTTTGACCAGTGCAATGCAAGTGGTATATGAGGATTTAGGAATTCTTCTGCTAACTCTCACTTCTGTGACCTTGAACTTAATTTCAGAAATCTAGTAGGCTACATCCTTGCTTTTCTATTTGCACAGTGGATAGGTTTTTTGTGGGGCTTTTAAAAAACTTTTATCAAAGCTCCCTTGATAAAAATGTGTCCTAAAGAGAAGGAATGCAAGCATCCAAATTATATCATTCTTGTTTTTACTTTGCAACTGCTAAGACTGATTCACCACTATTGTGGAGAAACAGGCATGAATTTGCACTACATTTCAAAGTACATCAAACAACAAATTGCTCAAACAGGCTTTACCAACTTGGTGCTCTCAACCATGCTGGCTGGGGCTGATGAGAGCTGCAGTCCCAAGTTCCAAGCGGCCACCAATTTGGGGAAAGCTGTACTGAGATACCACATCGTTTAAATGCTCAATGCATAATCCCTTACCTACAGCTAATCACAATGTTATTAATGCTGCTTGGGTTTTAATGCACAGAGCATGAAACCTTCATTGTGCCAAGTATTTTACAACTTTATCATGTTTGGTGTCACAACAACCCAAAGATGTAGGTTACAACCCCAAATCTGCTCCCAAAACAGATTTGGAGGGATCATGGGGAGAAAGGAAGGAGAGAGTTCTGCTGTACTCATGGAAGTTGTTTCACTCATGCAATCCTTTAGTTGGATGCAACCCTATGTTGCATGTATTATTTGCCCCTATTCACAGGAAAAATTCAACTGGTGATACCTAGGCAAAACTGCTTCTAGATAAAGAAATGTTTCCTGAAAAGATATGTTCAATATGTGCAATACAGCAACCATGACTAATTTTTCATATTATGAGGCCCTTAACATTGATCTGTTAACAAATTAATTTTCCTATTGTTAGGATTAGAAATACATTTTCCTTCAGTTATGATACTGAATAATGCAAAGTTATTCTCTCTCTGATACAAGATCACTGTTTACTTCCCGTGTGATTAATTTTCAGCCACATGTATTATGAGGTTAGAGTGTCTAGCGCTGGAAAATAAACATGGCTTTTACTATTGATTTTAAGGATAGTATGCTGGTGTCTACATATAAAAGTAGATAAGCCTCTGAGCTGTATGAATTATTATGCTAACCTTAAACAGTTGCATAAATCTACTTTTTTATTAAAAAAAACAGAGATACAGAGAAATGCCAGATGAGAAATGCCTACAATGCTACCTGTTTGTGTGTATTTATATATAGTTTTTCAATACATAAAATGTTCATACAGAGTAGAGCAATATTGCAATGGTTTCACTTTATTTTTTTTAAAAAATCTAACAACTGTGCATGGCATATTACATACTTCAGCACATGGGGTATATCATATATAAAATAATGAACATGAGAGTCAATAACCTTAGCAGACTTGAATGGGTTGAACAATCTAATAGCATTTAACAGGATATTGAGCCAACATGTTCTTCTGTGTAAAGTTTGCTGACTCTAGAGAGTTTCAGTGAAGAATCAATTGGGCCTTCCTGATGCTAGTACTATATGGGCTGATTTACGTTATCCTTTGCTAAAGAATGTCTCTAGGACACTGTGTGAGCATCTTCCGAACATTTTGATTGCACCATAAACATCAAATAAAATACACTGATTTACCTCATTTGCTCTCATTTAGGAAAATGTAGGTCTATATCGATGCAGTTAGACAGCAGTTTAATGCCACTAATAATGAAAAGCCAAAATTAAAACAGTAGACAGAAAATGGAAGGTATGGGAAGTCAAATGTGCAAATGCAACATAAATGAAGGAAAGTTAGCAGATCATTAGAGGTTTTAAATGTCTCCTAGATCTAACTGCATTGAGCTGTTAGATTTCATTGGCCTCCAAGTTAATGTGAAATCTCTTTTATGTATAGCCATCTCAAAGCCAATCTACATAGTTGGTGATCAATTAAGACACACTAGCCGTAGATGAGTATTAGATCCAGCAGGATAGAGATTCAATTATGCAAGCAGACATTTTGATATCCACTGAGAAGCATTACTTAGTCTGCACATTTAAAACACTACCTCCGATATAGGTAAATCCAACTGTCGCCTATATGGAACAAAGTTCCTGGCACAGACAGACAGGCCACTCTATCCCACCAAGGCAGAATTGGACACCATGAGTCAGAGGATGCTTTTTATTTCCATAGTACCATCCAGGCAACACTAATGTTTGGGCTACTGTCCTACATCCTTTTTAAGAATACAAGGATGAATAAACAGAAATGGCAATAGCTTGAATAAGATGTACCTATCAGCCCATCTCCAAAAACCTGCAAAGCCTTGCTACCCTGCCAGTTTGTGGCAAAGAAGCAGAAACCTTGGTTTCCAGACAGTGTTTTCTGCTTAGCACTTAGTTTGGCCCTGGAATTGTTCTTTGACATGACATGCCAACACCAACAAAAGAAGAATATGCCTAAAAAACAAATCATTTCCTTTGATTCTAAGCCATTCAAATAAAAACCCCACAAGACTGTGTTTGTGTTTTCCATTCGGTACAACCATACAGTAGCCTGTATGATTCTTTCAAGAGACCTGCCTGTCAGCAAAGAGGTCAAATTATTTCCTATTTTTGTTTGTAGAAGCAGAATGGTTACAAATGGCTTTTCTCAGCTCCCTCCCTAGCAGTAGTCTTCTCCCTCGTTGTGCATAATATTATCAAGTCCATAAAGTGTAAAAAAAAGGGGGGGAAGCATATTCTTTTACGAATATCATTACTTTCATTAAGAATTAGTGCTTTCAGTAAGAATTAGTGATCTATTTCTTCTCTATCTTATTTCAAGGCTTTGATGTTTGAGCTTAAATGGAGCGCACTTTCATCTTGACAGTTAGTAAAATAAAGATTTCAAACATTTTAAAATTCTGAAGTAATTTTTCTAAATCGGGCATTCATTTTTTTGTGATCACATCAAGCATACACTTATTCTTTTCCCACAGTACCACTCCATACTTTCAAATGCACACATAGGAACAAGGCATCATGGGAAAGACAAGGAAGGGCTGGCTGTGTCAAAGTATGGTTCATCTAACATGTCAGGACATAGTTCATTTTCTCACCTGCATGCCACATCATGGTTTATCCTGGTGAAGAGAAAGAAATCCATGGCATCAGGATGTCATAAGAAATGCACATAATGATATCATCATAATCCAATGCTTCTATATTTTATGGATAATTGGTACTGCACACTGAGCTGTTTCCCCCAAAATAAATAACTAAAGTGCCCCATCCCAATTCATATTTTGGTACCCTACCACACAGTGAATATGGATGTCATCATGAGCATGACAGGTTCTGGATGCCTCCTCTTTCTGCAATTTCTTGAACCATCACCTTAACCTTCAACTAAACTGGTAACAGAAGAGATCTGGATGAGGCTTTCCAACTTCATGAATTGTTTACTACCATGGCAGCATGCCAGGTAGCTGGTCATTTGTACATGTAGTTTTCCAAGGCATGCTATGGACAACTACCCCCCTGTAAGCTATACGTTGTTGTGAACGTATTCTAGCTGCAAGTAGCCCTGAGATGCCTACTTTCCAGACCATTTGCATCTACACTAATTACATTTCCCATGTTCCTTGGTGCCTGAAACACAACAATTGCATCATTGCAAGATGCTAGGGGTGCAGAATAATTTTGGGGGTTGTTATTGAATTGTAATTACACTGTTTGTTATTGGGATTGCTCCCAGTGAACACAACACAAATTATCATCTATCAAAGCCTTTATGTGACCTCTGCTTCACACCACAATTCTGTCTTGTCTAATTCTCTTTTTAGCTAACTTGTCATAGGTCTGAGAAGTAGAATTTGCCCCAGTACTTTCTCTTTAGGCTATTAAAACCTTGTTACTCATGAGGCTCAATGCATTTTATTTTGTTGAATCAGCATCTTGGAAGCTTGTCTTTGTGGGAGGAATTTAGTTCTTGCCAAGGGATCTTTGTCTATATTGTATATGGAATCTGCTCATGTGAGTAATGAAATCACCCACTGGCACATTCTCAGCAAGCTGTAGGATCCAATGCTCCCATTGCACTGACTGATTTCCAAATAGTACAGCCATTGTAGGAGCAGTGTCTTTCAAAATCATATAAAAAAAAGATTGACAGCATTAATAATTGTCGTCAAATAGTGCAGGCATCCATTGATTCTTGGAATGTTAGCCTGAGGCTTCCCAGTTTGACTAGGCTAGTGTCAGGTTTTATTTGTTATTTTTGAAAGGGCAGCACTATGATAGATAGATATAGATGATAGATAGATAGATGATAGATAGACAGACAACACATTTTATCTGAACATAAAAACATCCTTGGGCTTTATTTTCATACATCATGCATATGGTGTATGAAATATTTCATGAGTGGCATTTATTATCCATATTTATTTAATCAATATAGATGTTGCTTTATATATATTTATAATAAGTTCCTAAAGCTCTGACCACACAAGCATTACTTCTGGGATATGGAAACAAAGATCCTTAAGAATCTCTGCAAGCAGCTCCAAGTCTGTCTGCTGAACCCATTCATTCTCTCAGGGGAGGAAGATGTGGCAAATGTAGTCCCCTCCATATGGGGAAGGAACAGAATCATGGAGGTTTCAGATGAAAAGACTTTCACAAGATTGGCGCAGCACAATTTCCTCATGCTGCAGGAACATACTATTTCACAAACTGATCTTTAAAGATAGATTCCTTAAAGTTAGAATAGTAGGTAAGGTAAAGGTACCCCTGCCCGTACGGGCCAGTCGTGTCCGACTCTAGGGTTGTGCGCTCATCTCACTTAAGAGGCCGGGGGCCAGTGCTGTCCGAAGACACTTCCGGGTCACATGGCCAGCGTGACGAAGCTGCAGCTGGCGAGCCAGCACCAGCACAGCACACGGAAACAGCATTTACCTTCCCGCTATAAAGCGGTACCTATTTATCTACTTGCACTTAGGGGTGCTTTTGAACTGCTAGGTGGGCAGGAGCTGGGACCGAAAGACGGGAGCTCACCCCGCCGTGGGGATTCGAACCGATAGGATCAGCAAGTCCTAGGCACTGAGGTTTTACCCACAGCGCCACCCGCCTTCAGAATAGTAGGTAGATCATCAAAATTCCAATTAATTAGGCAATGAATTAATTGCATGGGGCTATGGGGATCTGGATGAGTCAGAGGTGACTCTCTGCTTACTCTTGTTATCTGTACCAGGCTCCCCTGGCCATAAGCATTCTTTTATGACCACAGATCCCATCCTGAACCTGTCACATGCTGATAGGCAGGGGGCCATTGGTGGTATTACTGCCAGTAAGCCTTGAAGATGGTTCTGAAATTTGGCTTTCCAGGGGTAGAATGGGGACAGGGCTGAGATGAGCTACACCATGGTCTGCTGGATCCTGTGTAACTCAGGGATTGGGTCTTCCTATCGTCCACTGACATGAGCAGCCAGGCTGAGGATACCATGGTAGCAACTCTGGGAAGTTAGGATTGCTCTGCTATCCAACCACTCACCATAGAGATTCTTCCACTATACAGCCTGATGAATTTGCATTATTGGGATGAAGCCATAACTGTTTTAAATGGATGGGTTGCTTTGTTATGCAAAATTCAAAGAAGCACATGTAGCACGACACATTCTAGTTCAGAGTAATTGTCCACAAACAGCAGGAGAAAAGACTGGCTTGGGTTCTATGGTTAACATTGTGGCAGGGTCAGGGGGGGTGAGGAAGCTTATGAGAATGGATTATTTGTGTTTTCAATGTCTTGAGGCAATTCATTCACTTTTAAAGTGATGCAGAATGTGTTAGAAGCACCCATGGAGGTAATTTATGTCCACAGTGTGAAACCAAATGCGCCACATACACTCAGATGTTTAACTGAAGCTTAAGTATTTATTGGGTCTGAATTGCTTATTTCAAAGAGAAGAGAAAGAAGTCTAGAAATAACTAGAAATCTAACAATCCTATGTTCACACCAAATAAAATTAGCTGCCGAAGTTCAGCACAAAGATTTATAGGAGTAAGCCTTGAAAGGCTTGACAAAGCATCAATCTGTGGTTGAGCTGAATTTTGGTGCTCTAATAAATCCAAAAGTAAATCCAGCATTTTATTCAGGCCACAGAGGGAGCAACAGATAACTTCACTTTTCAAGAGCTAGAGCTAGCTGATATTTGGGAAACCATTTCACCAAATTTCTCCAGGAAGTGAAATTATCCAACAATTTTTTACTGAAAGGGCTGACCATTATGCGTGGAAGCAGCGTAGCTCTATTCTTTCCTTTATTCTTTTACCTGCTGCTGCAGGTGGCAACCAAAGAAACTTTGTTTCTTCTACAGTACCTGTGACCTAGCATTGTTATGGAGCATTTTGTGGAGACGGGGTTGGCAGCCATGGCAAAAATATGACACAGTATATTAAGAGAAAATTCTGTAAAAAAAAAACACCCCAAACCTGACTCTATTTTTTTAGAAGAGTGATCAGGCACCGTCATGCATGTTTGCCAATCATGCAGAGCCACTGCACACCAATTGGAACTTACACAGTAGGCTTTCTGTTCAAACAATTATTCACAATGCGTATGGGCTAAAAGTGTGGTCCCTCTCCAGGAAGACCTGGTAGCATCCTACATGTGAGAAGTCAGTGACTAGTGCTTTTGCCTGAAGAATAATTTTAGAGCACCTAACTACTCTAGTTGGAATGTAATATAGGATTGTGCATTTTTTTTGTAAAAGCATGGCACAAATTACATAAAGCAAAAATTTTAAAACTGAAAATACAAGCTATTGGGGACTATTGGAGACCTTTAAAGAGAAGCAAAAATTGTCAAATAATAAATGAGAAAAGCAGATGTGATTGGCATCTGCTGAAGTTATCAGCAGTAATAAATTTCGATTTAAATATTCAAAGTACAAACTCTCTCCGCCCCATTCCCATGTTTTTCATTGTCCTCTAAGAGATATAAAATATAAAATAAAATTAGCTAATATATCTATGTGATTTTGTCTTAGATATAGATAGAAAGAAGGACAGATGCTTACATAAAATAAGCTGTATGGACATTGTAACAAAACAATTAAGGGCTCATAGAAACTTCTTTTAGGAAAGGTTAAGCATTTTTTCTACTGAAACACTTGGTAATTCTTAGAAAGTATTCTGTTTCCTACAGTGAATAATAGACAGTCTTACCAGTTGGCACCTGAACTCACTTCCTAGCAGAATAATGCTGGCTATAGCTCTCTGTCAAAAGCTAGTCATCTTTCAGGTGTTGCCTTTGTTCATATACTTCTAGTGCTGAGAATGGCAGGGAAACAATAAGGCTAGCAGGAAAAGGCTAGGAAATAGGAAAGGAATTTCAGCAGCACAGTGGGTTGAGTGTGTGCTCCAATGCAGTGTTAAACATATGGTTTTCCTATGTTTCCTTTCCACTTTGCTGGTGGAAAGGGACAGAGCGGGGGGGGCCACTAGGGGGTGCATTGGAAGATGGCCGACAATACCATCTCTCCGACCCACATGGGGTAATTAAGAGGCTGTTATGGGAGTAGGCAGCCTCCCTTGTTGCCCCAAGGAAATGGGGAACACTGCCCTTGACTGCTGTGCCCCCTAATTCGAAAGAAGGGGGTAAGGGCCCTAGGCAGAATGCCCCCGTGTGGACCTTGGCTCTCCTGGATGCTGTCTCTGATCGCGCACTAGCTGCAGCAATTTGGAATAATTAATTACAAAAGAAGCAAATGCACATATTTCAAGTGAAGAAGGGGAGTGAAGTCTGCTAATTTAAGTGACCTCTGCGAAAGAAGACGGCGGGTTGGAGAAACAGGAATATTTTACAATAAAGATACACCAAAGGCTGGGTATGTTGACAACAGGACTGAATGGGGGGGGACCTTTTTTACTTTCCTTCTATGTGATTTACAAGAACCCCTCCTCATTATAATCATCGGTTGAACTGACCCAAGCAGGATGATTAAGGTCTGTGTGGAGATAAACTTTAACCAAAAGTATGCTTTATGGAGATCGAGAAGCAATAAGAGCTTTTGGAATGGGACAGCAATTAATTTGGAGTCGCCATCTTGCCAAAGGATTTATAGCCGAGAGAAGGAATGGACTTGTTTTCAGACTGCATTCCTGGTTAATCTCCTCAGAGGTTTTGAGAAAGGAGGCAGATTGGTGAAGATTAATGACACTAAGACTGTTTTAATGTATGGAAGTGATGTTACATGGAAAACGTCTGGATATGGCTACCGGATAAAAAATAATAATATCCACGCTGGATTACAAACTGTCTAACCAGCTTGTGGAGACTATCAGAGGTCACAAAGAGAAAGGAAAAATATATGAAAATAACAACAAGAGATCTGGAAAAACAAGAAGAAAGGACTGGATAGTACTGTGAACATCATAAGGTTAGATTTGTGGACATTAAAACAGCAGTAAGAAGCAAGAAGTTGATTGGATCCCCTTAGGACTTGAAATATGGGTACCCCCAACAAAAATTTAAAATTCGGCTGTGTAATTTGGAATTTATGTAATTTGGTTTGATTTGATGTGATTGGTCGGTTAATAAAAAATTATTCTTAAAAAAAAGGAAAGGGACAGAGCAATAAGTGTGAATGAACCCTAGGTTCATCTCCCTGACTAGGTAAAGGTAAAGGTAAAGGACCCCTGGATGCTGAAGTCCAGTCAAAAGTGACTATGGAGTTGTGGCGCTCATCTCGCTTTCAGGCTGAGGGAGCTGGCGTTTGTCCACAGACAGCTTTCCGGGTCATGTGGCCAGCATGACTAAACTGCTTCTGGTGCAATGGGACACCACGACAGAAACCAGAGCACACAGAAATACCATTTACCTTTCAGCTGGAGCGGTACCTATTTATCTACTTGCCTTCAAACTGCTAGGTTGGCAGGAGCTGGGACAGAGCAATGAGAGCTCACCCCGTCGCGGGGATTCAAACTACCGACCTCCCGATCGGCTCCCAAGAGGATCAGTGGTTTAGACCAGAGCAACACCCATTTCCCTATCTCCCCGACTACAGCCATAACTCTTTTACTTAGTTCAACATACTTTGCTTATATAAGTTTAACAAAAGAAAACTCTTGCAGTTACCATATTGTTTCAAAAATCCACATGCCTCCTTGAATTTATACATAGAGTCTTTCAGTTTCTGTACTAGTCAATCTGCCAGAGTCTTTATCTGTTTTCTACAGGTGACATACTTACTTCCTGGTTGTGATTGAATCCAGGGGAACATCAGCCAGTTCAGAGACAAGGTGGAACAATATTTACATTTTCTGTTTCCTACATGTTCCCTTTTTCACAGAGTTAAAAAAAAAAGGACATCCATAATTTGTAACCTAGGAACCAGGCCTCAATGAAAGGTCTGTGGGATAGAGAAAAACTGACAGAACACAGTAGGAGATATTTGCCAGATAGTTGTGGAACTAGATGGGTAAATTGAGCTCTGTCAGCACTCAACAAAACAAAAAGCCAGGAGAATAAGATGGTAATGTTTAAATCTATTCTTTTATTATTTATTGAAATTTATATACCACCCTATACCCTAGGGTCTCAGAGCGTTTCACAGAATAAAATCAAAATATAAAACCACAAAATACCTAATAAAAACCACAACAACAACTCTAACTGTAGTTAGGCTATCTCTGTCCAGACTGGGGCGTAACTGGGCCACCAGCCAAAGCTGATGGAAGGCACTTTTGTCTTTGTTTGGTGATGCAAAGCGGCCACCCCAGCATTCATCTGAATAAATTGCAGTAATAAAGTAATCCTCAAGTTTCTTCCTCTTACCATATTGACTAACCTAGACGTTTCTTAATTGACTATATAAGAATTTACCTTTTGTGATAATAATATGGTTGATACATTCTCTTGACTGCACCCTGCTACCTCATAGTAGAGGGTGAGTAATAAATCTAATAGCAGACAACAGTGGTAGCAGTCTTTCTTTTAATGCTACCCTGTATTTATATTATTCTTATTCTTATTCTTATTTATTGAATTTATATACTGCCCTATACTCAGAGGTTTCAGGGCGGTTCACATAATAAAATTCTAATGGCTATTCTGTATTTGAGTGCATGGTAATTTCTAGGCATATAATGCCTGGCTGCAGCTTCTTCCCACTTTGTGTTTCTACAGAATGCAGTGAATGTTCAATAGTCAAATGCTAAACCTGTGAAGTAGTCCTTACTATGATCTGATAATGCTAACACCTAAATGGTTGGCTTCTAGACATTGCTGGGCTCTAGCTCTCATCATCCCGTGTCATTGACTGTGCTGGCTGAGGCTGATGGGAGTCCAACAACATCTCAATTCCTGCTTTAAGGTTCAAATTCTCCTAAAAGGAGAAATATTGAAAGCCCAAATGCAGACAATACCAACAAGAAAGAAAAGTGGAAGGCATCTAAGGAAACTGGTGTGGCTGCATAAGGAGCTTACAAATGAGCAGAGAGTTAAGAAGGGCCTGTATGAGAAATGGGAAATCATAAGAGGTGCCGGGGGAAAGTCAGGCTGACTACAGCTCAGAACAGAAAATTCAACAGACTGTGAGCATTTAGAAAAGGATGCTGTGATTACTAAGACCCAGAATGGGTTTTGGAGAAACAAGTCATGCCAGACCAATCTGATGGAATTACAAACTTAGTGGATCAGGGAAATGTTGTGTACATAGTGCATCTTGATTTCAGTAAGACTTTTGACAAAGTACCCCATGATATTCTCACAAAGAAACTGCTAAAATATAAGTTGAACAAGGTAACTGTTAGACGAATTTGTAGCTTGTTGACTGGCCAAACCCAAAGAGTACTCATTAATGGATTCTCATCATCCTGGAAAAAAGTGACAAGTGGGGTGCCACAGGGTTCCATCCTGGGCCCCTTGTTGTTCAACGTCTTTATAAATTACTTGGATGTAGGAATTGAGGGGATGCTCATCAAATTTGCAGATGACACCAAACTGGGAGGGGTAGCTAATGCCGCAGAAGACAGAATCAGAATTCAAAATGAGCTTAACAAATTGTAGAACTGGTCGCAAGCTAACAAAATGAATTTCAATAGGGACAAATGTAAGGTTCTTCACTTAGGAAGAACCAGATGTACAAATATAGGATGGGGGACCGGGCAATGGGGAAGCCAGAAAAGGGGACCTGGCAATGGTGGCATGTCACACCCCCACCACTACTGCCACCCATTTTTTAAGGAGAGTGGACTTTATGTTAAGGAAAATATGGATAACATCAGTACTGTTCTGAAAGTTGTAGCTTTGGTGCTGTTGTCCCCCCCCCCCCCCCTGTGCTTCAGGAGAGAAAGTAATGAGTATCCTGACTTGGAATATATTTCTAGAGCATGACTATTGCTGAGATTCATTCACCTCTCTTTTACATAAATACTATGCTGACTAAAATATTCTAGTCATTGGACTTGTGGAATTTATTCCATTGAGGCTACGGTTCCATGAATCCTACCCATGTTTACTGGGATATAAATTGTTTTCTATGACACTCTTTTTTGAGTAAGATGTGGAACTGGATTTTTATTTTCTTTTTCCCTCTAATGCTAAAAAGGCATAGAACCTAGTGACACCTTAAGGACTAAAAGCCTAATGCTGACACTACACTGCATTTTCTCTTCATTTCAGAGATGGGTCATTTTCCCCCAGTACCTG
Organism: Podarcis gaigeae; assembly: GCF_964106915.1. Taxonomy (NCBI): domain Eukaryota; kingdom Metazoa; phylum Chordata; class Lepidosauria; order Squamata; family Lacertidae; genus Podarcis; species Podarcis gaigeae. The sequence continues at coordinate 46,346,962 of NC_139685.1, read as the reverse complement.
CCGATCTCTACTTTTAATCAGATCTCATTTCTGTACAATTATCATTTCAGGCTTGTGTTGATTGCTTTTGCTAAGCATAATGAGTAAAAAGAAACACTATCTCATTGTGAAGAATATTGGATTGGTTGGTGTAATAGACACAGTTGCTATTTTTTCCTTGCTCTTTGAAAAGTTAATTTTCTCTTTCATCAAATAACTAGCGGACTACTAATAGCATATAAGGTTTTAGAGGGATTTGCATTAAAGAATGTAGCTGAGTGCCTTATCTGCTTTTGGAACCAAAGTGACATATGGATGTTCTTTTACTATTAAAACCTTAGGCAACGTCTAACACACTTGCTGAAAATTGCCTTGGGCTGGTTTTAAGTGCACAGAATAGCAATGTACCTCATGCATCAAACACATCTACAGGTCACTGTTTATTCAGTTATTTCAGCTGTAAGGGGCTTGAGACATGAAAACTGTGAAGAAATAAATTGTTTGGATACCAGTGAGGGTTGATGTGCCACCCTGTTAATGTCAAATAAGAAATGCTACTACACTAGACCACACAAATGTAGCTTCAGAAACAACATTTTACAAACAGCTGAAATGCATTCAGTGCAATCATTGTATTCACACAATGAAAATCCACTTTTAGCTCCTGCCTCAAAGGGCTGTGTGCGCGCATGATACAGCAAATTCTGCAAAAATGCAGAAAATCTGCTCCAATCCAGCAATGTTGGAATGAAGTATTGTGTCATAAAGCATTACAGCTGGGAAAGACGGTAAGATCCGACAACCTCAGCAGAGTGTGTAGGAAGAAATTGTGTGGGTTGAGTGATTGACATGGCTCCTTTCTGTGCCCAACGTTGCCAGCCCCTGGTCCTGTGGGTGAAAGATAATGGTTTTGTGTTTGTTTTGTTAGCATTCCTTTTTCATCCCAGCTTGTAAAAGCAACTCATGAAGCCTTCGGATAAGGCAACTAGAACCTTTTCATATGTATAATACTGCTCTGATCCATTGAGATAAGATAGGCAAGTATGAATAACAAATATTAAGGGAAAGTATCATTTATTTCTTTATCGAAGCACATAAAATGAATCCTGAACTTTATTAGAAAACAATGCCCTTTATTTATCGAACAGGCAGGACTAGGTGACATATGATGTTAACAACTAGAATCACACATGGAGATTTTAATTAAGAGCAAAAGCTGTTTGGCAAGACTAATTTGAAAAGCAAAGATTAGCACAACTTGCTAGAGTTCAACATTGGCTTTGCACTGGCATTTAAAAGAAACCCTGTATGCATTATAGAAGGCACAGTTGCGGAGGCGAAAGCCATAGCTGTGTGCTCTGTGCTATGTTTCACAGCTAAACAGACACATGATTTCTTATGAAAAATATCTGGTAATCTCAAACACTGAGCTGTGAAGTGAACTAATTAAATGCTTCATGTTGCACTAACTAATTCCTAAAACTATTCCCCAAGTATTAGTAGAGCACTTGGCAGGAAGATGGATAATCTAAACTGGGCACAGTATTTGTTTTATCTTAAGGATGCATAAAGAAAGACACTAATGAGCAATTCAGCTGAATGTGAAATTATACATTTGTTTCAGAGGCACGGTTTTTTACAAAACAAAATAATCACAAAGAAAATTATGATAGCAGAGCTTCATGTTGCCAAACAAATTTCTTGAATCTATAATTTAGGGGTTATAAAATCATGATAGAACCCCACACACACACACACACACAGTCCCTCCATGTGCTAGCAGAGCTCAGAGATTCAGACATCTGAGTAGAGTTTTCACTCATTTCATTGAAAACAGTTAAGGTGTATCTACATATTGACAAATGTTTCCGTGTACTCTTGTTGATTTGTACAGCTCAACTATTGTGTACTATCAGCAACTATTATATGTAAAGAACAATACAAGCATACAACTCTTTCTGTACACAACTACACAGACTGAAGACTTGTTGAATTTAATATGTGAACACTCCTGCAATGACATTGAGACAGATCATTAAATCCCCCTTAGTGAACTACCATAACTTCCAGAACAACATTCTTTTTCTGAATGTGTGATCTTGATGCAAGATAAAAAGAAGCAGAGGAAAAAGTTATGTTGTTCCAGAGCCTCTCAGTGCTCAAAAGCATTAAGGTGCCACAAGAAGCTGGAAGGCATGGAGGCATTTCAAGTCTACCCTTACCCAACTTCCATCAAACTGGCACAAAAAATATGGAATATTGCCTTCCTCCAGCCATCTTGATTGTTATTCAGTGGACCTTCGGCCAATTACAATGAAAAAGAAATAAATTTCCGCTTCAGGGTGACTCAGTCTGGGAACTGTAGCTCTGTGAGGTAGAGTCTTCTAACATTCTCAGTACCCTTAACAAACTGCAGTTCCCAAGATTCTCCACGGAAAGCTGTGACTGTCTAGAGTGGTATGCTTAAATACATAGTGCTATGCTTTAAATGCATAGTGCTGATGGGACCTCAATGCTCAAATGACAGTTCTTTGCAGCCTTTTCACAAGGTAACTTGGATTTTCTCAGTTTGATTTCCCATTTTAATCGCTGTCACTTTGGTATCTGCAGTCAATCTCCATTGCCAACTTTAGACAGCTCCCCAATCATTATACTTCTGCAGACCTCAGTGGCTAGTACATTGCAAGTTTGCAAACAACTGTTACATAGAATTAGTGTCAAATCTACCTATGACAGCAATGTCTTCTGAACAGAAATAAATGTTATCGGAAGTGACCTATGAAAAGACAACAGATTTAATGTTTACTGTAAAAGGCAAAATAATCATTGCGGTTCTCATCCAGGGAGAGTTAGAGGGGGCACACACCTGCTCAAATGTTTCGGCTCATATTCCATTGAGCATCTGTATCTATGGGTGACTTCCAATGCTAGCTGTACTCAGATAAAATCCAATGAAATTCATCAGCTTGAGTTAATTGATTTCTTTTATTTCAATGGATCTGCTCTGAATATAATTGATGTGGATTTCACTGTATATCTATTGCTACTGTGAGGTACAAATGTGTTTGTGTCAGGGGGTATTCATTTGTTTTGTTCTTGTTTTTATTCTATATTTTGTGTTTTTATTTTGTATTTTTATGCTGTGAACCACCATGAGATCTTCAGAGGAAGGGCAATATACAAATTTATTAAAATAATAAATAGACGTCAAATATCAAATGCTTTTAAATTACAGTTTTAGATTGTGGGTTGCTTGTTTGTGATTATAGCTTCAATTATCCAAAACTAGAAAGTGTGCATTGTCCAACCCTATGGAAAGCTGAAGTGGCATTTATTTAAGGTTCTTTGAAAAGTAAAAATTGCCATGTGGAAATGCACCATCTTCAAATACGGGGGGGGGGGGGCACACAGAAAGGGAACTACAGAATACAACAAAATGAGATGCAGCTAAGCTCATGTTTCCACAATGATAGGCTATTTAATCATAATTGCTATTATGTGAAAGAAAATAAACTCCAGTATGTGTATAGTTTAAGAAGATTATGCTATAATCTTGATGTGCTGTCATTAGTGTAAGCCTGCTCAGGAGCATTGCAGAGCCTGGAGATGGAGCTTTCATGAATTCTGTTTACAAGCTGTGAAGGAAATATATTATGCATACAGTGAGCTCTGCTAAGAGTCTGGGCTGCTTCCCCTAAGGTTACAACAAATGCAAACCTTCTGGATTCGTATGATGATGAATCTATTGTGAAAAGATGGTTACAGGACTAGTATGACGGCACTTTGAAGAGCCAAAGAAACTATTTCCGTTGTGGAATGATGTGTCCACATAGTGCATGGGACCTTGATGCTTTCCTTACCAGTGAGTATCTGAGCCAATCCATTTTCTAGCATGGCAAGGCAAGATGGTCAATGCACTTGTAGCAAGTGGGTCATGTTTGCAGTCTGGCTGCCACATTTTGGAACCAGTTGCTTTACAAAGACAGCCTGAAATGCCAAATTACTTAGAAGTCTGGAAGATCAGGGTTCTCAGTCACACATGAAGCCCACGTGAATGGAGTAGACTCTAGTTTCTTCCCACTCATGCACTGGAAGAACTGGGCTTTGCAGCCCACCCCTATTTCTTATTACAGTGCATGGGTAAGCAGTCCTGAAGAGAACTATAGACCTAAGTGATATCTGTGCATTGATTCCACCTAACTTTGACACTCCAGATTACCGGTACTTCTTCTCTCAATTTCATATACATGTGGTAAGCCACTGAGCCTTTTAAGAGACCATTTTATGGCTCTGGTTTCACTTGCCTTACCTTGTTCTATAAACTATGGAAACTAGTCTAAATCAAATTAGATCAGGTTTAGAATCAGGAGGACTCGTGTGCAGAAAGCCAGGAATTGGTTGGGTTCTTCCTCCAAGGATCCTTCACTAAATGATTGACCAGACAACTCAAGTAAGTAGCCCTTCATTTTGCTGGCTGTCTTGGTGTCATTCAACTTGAAATTTATCGCAAGAGTTTTATCAGGTAGTTGTGTCTCATTTAAATCTAAAAATTTATCTTGTCCCCAGGTGCGTTTGTTCAGAGATGAGGGACATCATGTTTTCAAGTGCTTGTCAATTATGACTCGTGTTGCTCACATTGTTTTAGGGATGAATGAGTTTGTGAGACTTGTCTTGAATGCAACAAGCAAAGAAGGGACATGTGCTATTTGTGTGTGTATCTGTGTGTTTTCAAACAAATCTCAGATTCATTTCTTGGTTTGATTAAAATATGCTGTCATTCTCTCTAAATGGATGTTCACAAGGGCATGAAAGTTGGTGCTTCTTTCTCACTTCCAACTGTCGATTAGAAAATGTTGCCTTTCCAAGTGTCAACTCAGGCAGCTGGGGGATACATGGTTTCTTCGTCTCCCCTAATTTGCACTATTCTAAATCCCTAGAAGTTACTGAGTTAAGGAAATAGGAAAATAGGTCTTTCCCACAGGGAAGGAATGTACTTTTCCCTCCTTCTCTCCCCAGAAGCTTCTGGTCACAACAAGAAAGTGGTGCTGCCACTTTTTCAATTGAAGTTCAGGATTTTAGTAGATCAGATTCCCCCTGGCCTGTGTTTCTTCCCTGGTGGAAAAATCAGTGAAGGGGGATACTCACAGATTCATGCCATCTAGGCTATTCCTGTCAATGACAGAACATCACTAATAAGAAGGAAAAAGTTGGGATCAGGGAGGAAGAGATTTAACTACCGTATTTTTCGCCCTATAGGACAGACTTTTTCTCCTCCAAAAATGAAGGGGAAATGTGTGTGCATCCTATGGGGCGAATGCAGGCTTTCGCTGAAGCCTGGAGAGCGAGAGGCTCCAGGAAGCTATCCTCAAGCCTTGCGCGCCTGGGGGGAGTTCCCCCAGGTGCGCAAGGCTTGCAGGCGGCAGCCAGCAGTGCGGAGCACAGGGCGCCCTCCGGAGGACACCCCGTGCTTCGCGCAGATGTCGGCAAGCCTTGCGCACCCGGGGGATCCCCCCCTGGGCGTGGAAGGCTTGCGGGCGGCAGCCTGCAGCGCTGAGCATGGGGTGCCCTCCGGAGGACGCCCCGTGCTTCGCGCAGGTGTCCACAGTCTGCAGCCCGTCGCGTGAAGCGCCCTGAAGCATAGCGCCCCACGCTTTGGGCAGACATCAGCCAGCCCCACAAGCACGGGGGACAGCGGGGAGGTGCACCGCCGCCATCCCGCTGTTCCCTGACCTTGTTTTTTTTGGGGGGAAATAAAGGAAATTTTTTTCCCTTTATTTGCCCCTCCAAAAAATAGGTGCGTCCTATGGGACGGAGCGTCCTATGAGACGAAAAATACGGGTAATCTCAATTGTAGCAGGAATCTGCAGCATGTTTTTAAATTCTTTTACATGTAATTGTTTGAGGTTGATGATTTTTTTAAAAAAATATTTTTATATATGCAATTATTTGATTATGTGTGTGTGCGTGTTTAATTTGCTACTGTATTATAAATCATGATGAGAAGCCGCATAGGAAGGAATTCATAAATGAAATAAGTAATACAACATTAACTAGCTTTTGATCACTTCAATTGATCTATTGATGCCAATTCAAGTAAACAACTTTGTATTACAGAATCTCTATGGGAAAAATAAAACATGATGGAAGCCCTTAAATAACCATACTATCACAACTTATTTTCTACCAGTACATTAACAAACAAGAAGGCTTTATGACAATCAGTTTGACAGGTTTGAAAACAGTGTGTTAATCAAGAGAGGTAAGTAAGTTGCACAGTTAGTTGGCTCCAAGGCAGAGAAAACCCAGGTTCTCTGGTAGCACCCCCACCCCAAGCACTGATTATTCGTTAAATAGGTTTATCATAAATTTGTGTTGGATGACATTTGGCATACTAAACCTTTTTGGAACTTATAATGTAATAATGCTTTTGCACCATATCTTTATTTTCTAGGCATACCTCATAATATAAATTTAAGAAGCACAGTCTTTCTGTTAAATATTATAAAGATGTTTTTATATTTCAAGAAGAGGAGGCATAAGGATACAGAATCATACTGTATGTTTCAGCCAGCATTCAAGGAGGATAGAGAGTAGGACCAGTGAGGCATGGGGCTCTTTAAGGGGGCCACTATCTGGGTGAGAGGGCATGACATGGGGCGAAATCCTAAGGGCTGGATAGATAGGCTTGGAGGGCTGATGCCCATACTGCTCTGGTGCATCACCTGAAGATGGCTTCAAAATCAAGACCTGAAAATATGCTCCCTGCACTTAACAATATGACTTATTAGGTAGCTAAAATGTGGATTATTAGCATTATGTGGTGCTAGGGTAACAGCAGCAAAAGTCTCTCTTTACCACCTGCACTTTAGAAGAATGCCAGTTATTAAAATATGTGTTTTCTTTCATAAAACCTAATGGTTAAAAAAGGGGAGTGGGGAGAGCTAAATTCAGCAAACAGTGTCGTTGAGCCGCAAGGGGAAAACAATCTGTAGCAAGACATCAAATTGGTTTCAGTGAAATAGCTGAGGAGCCCAAGCCAAAGAATGCTGCTGCTGCATTGTGTTTGCATTTCTGTGATGGGATTTACATAACTCAACATGACATTATATTGGCTGAGACACAAATCTAGTCCTTAATCCAACAAGACGCAAAGTGCTCACTGTGTTGTGTCACCAAGATCTCCTCTGCCAGCCTTCTGTATCTTGCCCAGCCAAATACAATCTGTATGCATATTTATCCGTTTAATGCTTGGCTGCATGTTTCCCAGCTCCCATATAGTTGCAAAGATACAGTATACCGATATAATATGTTTTCCTGGCAGTATAGCACTTTGCTATTGATATGGATGTATAGAATTGGCAACTGGATTTTTCTTTTGCTGCAAGGTTGGAATGTAAAATGCCTCTCTTCATCCCCCATTCCCTATCCAATCAACATTTTCTTCTCCTGCTTTGTTTTCCTCACTTCTTTCTCTGCCCTCTTGTTTACTGTCACTTAATGAGCTTTATGTGGTGGCAGCACCATTAGAATCACAATCTCTCCATTCACAAGGTATCATAAAACAGAGATATTTGAGCACCCGCAGTGAAAAATACAGTTCTGAATATTGACTGTTGATGGATTTCATTCAAAATACTAAAATTTAAAAATAATAAATCAGACAGTGATTGCTAGTTCTCTTGAGAAGTTCTAAATTTCTTCTTGGCCTTCACTGTTGTTCTGACGTCAGGAAAAATGCTGCCTCCTATAAGGATAAAAATAGGCTGTGGCAATGATAATATTTTCCAATTAATTATCTACAATGGTTTGCAGGGACAATCTGTCACAGCATTCACTTTCACTGCTCACTTGATGGACCCATGTTTGGTGCCACTGAAGAACAGTGGACTGAAATGAAGACACAGAGGCTGATGGAATAGTTAGGCCAGAAAACTGATGCCCACGGTGTATAGAACACCTTGGAACAAAATAATTGCAAATTATTTCTAAAATTTGAAAGCTCTTTTACACCTGAGTAATATGAGTCTATGCTATGCAGTCACATTTCCATTTTCCAGATGCTTATGACACCTATTTCACATGAGATTATACTAACAATTTATGAAGGACTATGGGGAGTTATAGGGATGCAGATGGCGCTGTGGGTTAAACCACAGAGCCTAGGACTTGCCAATCAGAAGGTCGGCAGTTCGAATCCCCATGACGGGGTGAGCTCCCGTTGCTTGGTCCCTGCTATTGCCCACCTAGCAGTTCGAAAGCACATCAAAGTGCAAGTAGATAAATAGGTACCGCTCTGGCGGGAAGATAAACGGCGTTTCCGTGCGCTGTTCTGGTTCGCCAGAAGCGGCGTAGTCATGCTGGCCACATGACCCGGAAGCTGTACGCTGGCTACCTCGGCCAATAAAGTGAGATGAGCACTACAACCCCAAAGGTAGGCATGACTGGACCTAATGGTCAGGGGTCCCTTTACCTTTACCTTTATGGGGAGTTATATTTGATGATGATGTCCAACTCTGAAAAAAAATGTTGCATCTTGAATGCTGGTGGGCTGAGGCATTTCCAGTGCCCTTTTTGTCATGCTTGGCTGAATTCCTATAGCAGCCCTATTTGTAATCTCCAAACTAAGCATGCCCAGGAGTCAACTATGTTTCTTTATCCATCCCCAGAGTGGCTTGTTGAAGCCATCTACGACCCACTTTCTACCGGAATTAAGCAACTATAAAATTTTGCTGGCCCTAACCATTGGGCGGCCTTATGTCCAGATTTTCCTAGACATTACTGGAATTTCAAAGGAGGAATAGATGTCCAGAAGGAAATTCTGAAAGGCAATGCTTTGTCCTGGAACTTAGGGAAGTCAATCGAAAAATTGTGTCTACAAGGACACTTTGGGGTGTCCTGGTTTTTACTTTTTGAAATAAAGCAACCCTACCTAATAATGGAACTGTGTTCTACTCCATGCTGGAGGCTCGACTGAATTCATGACTACCAATAAGAGAGAAACATTTCCAGTGGGTCCAGAGCCCTAGGTATTCCGGACCCATTGCAGAAGTGTTTTTACTTCTCCATTGCTACTTTGGAGGTGTTGGGTATGTTATCTCATAGACAAATGAAGTTCAAGCTTCTCACTGAGAAATCCTTGAGGTTTATTGAATTCTGCATCTGAATGCAGAACCATCCAGTGCAATGAGAGGTCCATAACAAAAGCACTTCCTCACTGCATTCAAGGGGCATCACGCTATGAGGTGGAACTCTAGTGTGTCTCAGGGAATCAGAAAGTCACTAGGCATATAAAACCCAACTGAAATGAACACTGAGCTCTTTGTTCATGCCCAAAGTGAACTGTAGAAACAATTCTAGCTTCTTGTATACACTCCAGAGTTTGGGTGGGCTCAAAGATTTAACTCCACCCTCTACTGAAGTTATGGGGAGAGAAAAATGACAGTTCCTTCTAAAGCTGTTTCAATTTTCCCAGAAGACTTTATTTCAGAGAACGATTTTCTTTTCCCCACCTAATGAGAAAAATAAGGCAACTTTGCAAAAAAATTAAAATAAAATAAAATAATATGAATATTCTCTCCCATTCCACATGCAGTGTTGTGAAATGCTGCCCAGGGCTGAGGTGTTGTGGAGGATGCAAGATGGTGACCAGATTCCTAACATAGTTTCTTCTATTTTCCTTTGCAACCACAGTAAAAAGGAGGGGAAAGGAAACATTTGGAAAAGGGAAGTCATTGTGTTACTGTTCCTAACAATGTTGAAATGAGAAATTGTAAGAAAATTTCTCCTTCCCATTCATAAAACTGCCCCACAATTTTTCTGCCCTCAAATAGGATGATAACTTTTTGCCATTTGTTCACTGCTCTGATTCCTTCTATCCATCTCTACTAAACCCTTTCTGTAAGCAGCAGCAACCCCCCCCAACCCCCCCCCTCAATTTCTCAACAGAAACTTTTTGGGCAAAACAGGCGTGGTTTTGTTTCAAACTGTTTTAAAAGCACTATAAAGCTACAATAAAGTAAATTTTAGATCTCATAAACCACTACAACATCTGCCACCAAACAGTATTCCAGTAACTATACCTTCATAGTAGTTTAGCATATCTTTCCTTCAAAACACCATCTGGTCTGATCTATAAAAACGAATTTGTAGTATATGGGCTTTTTAGAATAATCAGCAAATTGAGTTTCGGCATAACACTACTGGTATTCAGAAATGCAGAAGGCAAGATAGCAGCTCAGAAAAATTCCATCGATTCTAACATGCAGCAAACATGTTCATTCTGCACTATTGCCTCACTAGTTACTAGAAAGAAGAAAAGCAATTATTTTCAGGTCTCGTTGGCCTTGATTAGACGTTTTCTCCTTGTTTAGCAAGGAGAATTTTGTATTGTCCATTCCCACTTTTCAAAAACGCTACTATCAGTGCTTTTTTTTCTGGGGGGGGATGCATACCTGTCAGGGACGCAGCGGGAGCGCAGGGAGGGGAGGCGATGGAGAGCGAGGGGGAGCAATCCGAGGGCAGCGCAGGAGAAGATGACAGTAGCCCGAGAGATTCCATGAGCCTCTCCAGCGAATCGGAAGATTCACAGAAGGGGGCGCCGGTGTCCAGGGCAAGGGGGGCCCCAAGGGGGACACCCCAGAAGCAAGGGGCCAGCGGAGACTCCCAGAGCAGCAGTTGGAAATCAGGACCAGCTTCCCCACCAGAGCGTAGTGGGGGGGAGGAGTCCCAGGTATCGGGGCCAGCGGATTCACCACCAGCGAGAGAAGATGAGTCAGGATTGACCACGCCTCCATCGGAGAGCGGGGGAACGGTCAAGAGGAAGGTTGCCGGTTGGGCGCGCGCGCCAAGTTCATTTTTTTTTTTTATAATATTTTTTATTAGTTTTATGAAATACAGAAAAAAGAATAAAGAGCATATTATAACAGTAGAGAAAGAAAGTTACAAATTTTCTTGTTCTTTTTTCCAAATCTACTGGACTTCCCCGCGTCCTCCCAACCCTGCATTCTCTGTGATACATAACATCAGCAATTTGTTAACTTGTTTCAGTACTTGTTGTATCTTTCATTTTATCATGTTACCCAATTTCAAATATATTATAACCCAAATCATGTACGTTTTCATTTTAACACAATAAAGTTGTTTCATTATTCTATCTCTGACTTCTTGTACCTTAATTTCCATTTCTTTAGTTTAACATTACTGAAGCTAGAATTTCCTAAAAGGTGCGTTTTTTAACATTCATACAACTTATAATGTTTTTCCAAATAGTCCTTAAATTTTTTCCAGTCCTCCTCAATTGTTTCTTCTCCCAAGTCTCGGATTCTGCCAGTCATTTCGGCCAGTTCCATGTAGTCCATCAACTGCGTTTGCCATTCCTCCAGTGTGGGTAAATCTTGTGACTTCCAATATTTTGCAATCAAAATCCTTGCTGCTGTGGTGGCGTACATAAAAAAAGTTCTATCCTTCTTAAACACCCTCTGGTCCACCATGCCCAAGAGGAAGGCCTCTGGTTTCTTAGGTAAGGTAAATCTAAGTATCTTTTTTAGTTCATTATGAATCATTTCCCAAAAGGCCTTCACCTTCGGGCAGGTCCACCAGAGGTGAAAGAATGTCCCTTCCGCCTCCTTAGCGCGCGCGCCAAGTTCAAAGGTACAGGCGAGCGGCACAGCAGGTAGCCCGGATAGGGAGCCAGGTCCTAAAGCCCGTCGGAAGGAGGGGCAAGAATCAGGGGGGTCAGCGTCAGAAGAGTCCAGAAAGGATGAAACCCCAGCGGGCAGGAGGGCCCAGAGGAGGAAGGAGCTAAGGAAGAGGTGGAGCAAGGCTAGAGTCTTAAACTGGTGTGGAAGGGGAGGAGATTCAGACGGAGCTTCGCCGGTCTAGGGTTTAAGACGTAGAGCTGCACGCTGCGGCATTGAAATGGAAACTGAACGTCAATAAAGACTTTTGTATATAACTACAGCCGCGCGTTGGTCCTCTGTGAGCTGGGACATAGGGGCGGCTCTGACAATACCCCTAAACATTTTGTGAATCTTTGTACTTTTGTCCATTTACTCTATTTAGTTTTACTGATTTGAACTATAAAATTGTGATTTTCTTGAGTCAAAATGAGAGTACCCTTAAACATTTTAAAGAAAAGTAAGCACTGCCTAATATGCACAAGAAGAGCTCTAGAAAGACCTTTCCCAAAACAATACGTTGCAATTGCATCCCAAGAGGCACATGTAGGGATGCTCCGAAAGGATCAGTCTTGTTAAGGACAAATAAAGGGGTCGCCTGCATCACTATATTCTCATGCAGTGGTACCTCAGGTTAAGAACTTAATTTGTTCTGGAGGTCCGTTCTTAACCTGAAACTGTTCTTAACCTGAGGTACCACTTTAGCTAATGGGGCCTCCCGCTGCCACCATGTGATTTCTGTTCTTATCCTGAGGCAAAGTTCTTAACCCAAGGTACTATTTCTGGGTTAGTGGAATATGTAACCTGAAGCATCTGTAACCTGAAGCATCTGTAACCCGAGGTACCACTGTACATCAGAAAAGTAATACACTACTATCCTAGATAGTACTGTCTCAACACTATTGGTCAACAAGGAATCTGAGTATTGACGCATGTACTTTCCCCATAATCCCTCTGATATAACTATTGGAGGAACCAAGTTATTGTTAAATGGTTGACATATATTGTTCTTGGTGGCACATTAACAAATGTGCCATCAAAAGTATCTGCAACACATCTAAAACTGAACCGGCTCCGCATCTCAGCTGCTATGAGGAGAATAACAATCACAGAATCATGTTTCCTTTAGAATGAGGCACTACTGAGACTGTGGTGTCTAGGCCCGAGCAATATATTGATATATTGCCCAACACCAGTATATTGAGATGTTGGCTTCACTCAGCGATCTATCACTGGTAAAACAGCCACCACTCCTGAGTATTAGCGAGGCAAGTTCAGGGAGGGGGTCCTGCCCAATTGCTTTCTCAAGCAGATCTCCTTCTTAATGGCCCAACAGAGAGTTAGTCTCGCTTATATTTTAAAACTTGTTGGATCCAGGGGTTAGGAGAGTCTTTGTGTACACCCTAATGCCCCTGCAAAAATAAAATAAAAAATCTCATAACAATATGTCTGTATTATAAATTACTTATATAATTAACAATTAATATACATACACAATTTTTCTTACAAATAACTAAATTGACAGTTTTAAGCAGCAATTCCAATCAAGTTCTTAAACTACTCTAATAATGGATGGTTCCTTGCAAATGAGTAAACCAAATATATAAGCTGAAATCCAGTTCCTAATGCAGTTAGTTGCTGTCAATAACGGGGGGGGGGGGAGCCATGGGTGGGGAATTTTAAAATGAGTAATGGAACTGAGTAATCACTCTGACAACTAAGATCATCATAAATTCTGGACAAGGGTCCAGAATGTTAAATGGCAAGTAAAATCTTCTCTTTGCTAACTTACTGCTTGCCTGACCTGTGAAGGGTTAACAAGTTCACATTACTTCATTTAAACTAGAAAAACGGTTTCCTAATGAAATAGCAGTAGTTCCTATGAGTGTGTGTGTTGCAAAAAGCAATAATAAACATGTGAGGAGCTTATGCCAGGCTCTACATTCAAATCAAGCATAATAAATAAGACATTTTAAAGTGAAGTTGTTGACGGATGGACAAGTGGAAACAAGGTTATAATGATAGATTGGGGGGATGATATGGAACAAATTAAAGTGTCCACTCGTTAAAGCAACAGAAAACACTTTATTGTGTATTAGGCTTGTGTCTGTTAGGCTGGCAGACCAATTTAAGCATCTTTAGCCTGTGAGAGCCAAACACTAACCGGGTGAATCAAGATTCGTGGAGTCTTTTCATCAGCCTGATCCAATGCCGAAGTAGCTTTCTTTGTGCTAACAACCATTACAAGTCAAACTTATGAGCAGCTGCTGGAGAAAATAGCTTCTTGATGTTTTGCTGGAGAAGAATACAAGTTTTGCAATCTGTCCCGCAACAAAATGCAATAAGCACAGTAGATTTGATTGCTGGATGAAATATTCATATTAAAACGTTTGCAGTTGTAGCGCAGTTTGTTCAGTGTTCCTTTTATTACTATGACTTTGTAGATGTAACTTTTGAACAGTGTATAAGCATCCAAAAAAATGAAGTAATTGACAGTTTCTAATGCATAATAGTCGGAGAAACAGGTGCATAGGAAAGTTTTGTATTTGGGGACAGATTGGCAAAGCATGACAGAGTAGCAACAGATGCTATTTCCTTGAGCAAAGGAAGGATAGGACAGAAATAAATAAATAAATAAATGTAATTGCTCACAGACCTAAGGAGAAAGACAAGGACAACAGTGAACGGTGGGAAATAAAGTTGCATCACTTCTTTTTTGAATCAGTAATACTAAACAATACTGCTCTACACCTTCCTATCTCTGATCAGGCTAACATGTGCCACTTCTAGAGAGGAGCAGCAAAGTCACACCCTTGCTCTTATTTCCCATGGACAGCCTTTCCCCAAGCAAGAGTTCCAAGAGTAGCACAAGACCTGCCTTGGAGTTCCTTTGTGCCATACACCTCAAGAGGAAAGGGAAACCAGAGCCTGTGCAACTCAGCTTGATACTGCCACCTAAGCTTAAGGGACTTCCCAAGTCTGTCTCATACAGTTTTCTTGTGCGCACGTGCGCACACACACAGCGCAGCATGGACAACCACCTCATCTCTGGAGAAGATATTGCAACATGTTGACCTACTTGCTTCTCCAGTTCCACCTCTCTTCCATGACCCACAAAAGCCAAGACAATCTTGACATAAAGCATACCCATAAGCCACCCCTCAAGGCACTATGACCATGATTCTCCAAGGTCCCAGTGGAAAAGATGCCTCCAGATTTCACTGCAGCTAAATTATTTAGCCTTGAATGTCTAGAAGTTTCTTTCAATCAAAGCCAGCAGAAATATCAAGAGCAGTTTATTCAGTTTTCAGTTTGGCTTTGTTACTGGGCCAAACCAAAATCCAGTGTCCTGGATTCAACAAATCCAACAAATATTGATTCAAAAAACATGTTTAGACCAGCTTTCTAAGCTTTCTTAGTCTTTGCAAAGATTCATTCAAGTATAACGAAAAGGAAACATTACACTCATATTAAAATCTGTTTCAATGAAAATGGTATCTCTTTGGTGTATTATATATCAAAATTGTATATTAGATTTATTTCAAAAAATACTATTTCAAAAGCATGAGTGACAAATGCAGCACACACAATGTCAGACTTTTGAGTTTTACTAAAAATTTCTTCTTCTGTGGCCATTGTGGCTTTCATCTTGCAATCTTGAGCTTGCAATCTTACAAACTTTCATCTTCACATTTCATCCCAAATGTCCAAAAATGAGACGATTGGTATGTTATACTAGAATTTTCACACTGAAACAACAAAGGACTGAACATTAGAATTCCTTTTAGAAAGGGGAAAAAAAGCTTTAGTAGAATATTTAAGTAAAGCAGTGCTACTGTTTTCTGAAGCTGGTTGATGGCCAATTTTGAACCGTGACTGCTCAATGTTCTCAAGATTAACAGAGGATGAAACTTGCATTATTTTAGTGAACTGTTTTTGAAAGTGCATTAGTCTCAAAGGGGAAAAGAAGTCATTATGGAGTACTTATTTGAGCTTCTTCCTTTTACAGCTGTCACAGTGAGCCAAATTTAAGAGCTACCTAAGTGGTGAACTTATTTCTACATTCATTTTTTGAACTTTTTTCAAGCAAGTTCTTTCCCAGTCAACATTACACATCATATAAAGGGGAAAGGAGTCAAGCAAGGTAGCTGGGGACTATATTTGGGTACCAATTAATGCATTTCCCTAGGTTCAGTGATTGTTTTCACTTTTACATTTGTAGTTGTAGAGATTTTGCAGACGGGCAATGACACTGACTGAAACAATAATGTTGAATAAAGGAGGCTGGAGCAGAAGACCCAGGCAGACTAGACATACCTCACTCTGCTACAGTAAACAATTACTGGACAAAGCTGAACCCCTTTAATTAAAGTAGCATCTTGTAGCACAGGTATTGCTAGCAATTAGGCTGCTGCTACAGCAGCAGCAGCATAAGAGTTCAGTTTTGATAGTTCCTTGCTAGAATAATGTCAGACTTATGTGTTCCTAGAACACTGCCTGAACCCCTGCCTTACTTTGTTTCTGGCTTCTTACACTCATTTTGGGACTTCCATTGCCATGAATCACCACAGAACAGAACATTACAAGGGTGAAAATTGAAGTCTAGAAAATTAGTGGCCCCATTCAGAGATGTGTAAACATTAACTCCACCCCTTCATTTCTGAAGACTGATATGTAAAGGATTTGGAAGTCTGGTTACAGTATTTTGAATCTGAGTATATACATTCCACTTCAGTTAGTTGTTTCTTGGCAAAAGTATAAGTGATTGCGTTCCCAAATTCTGATTCCCCCAGTACTGCTAACCCAACATTATTTTTTGAATGAAATGTTCACACAACGGGTTTGAATGTCCACCAGGTGTGGGGTGTGTGTGTGTGTGTGAGAGAGAGGCTATTACATTACTTTCCTTCCTCTATGATCTTCTTAAGATGCTTTCCTTGTGACTAAAACAAATGTGGAAGGTAATGCAGGACTGTAGAAAAGTCATAAAGGTACGACAAAAGGCATTGCAATAAAATTATATTGCCTCCTGAAAGAAATTAATTTTAAAATTAATATATTAAATAACTTTTTGGAACTCTTTAGCATTTCATTAGGTGCCGAATGATAGTAAATTACAAAAAAACCTCATTAATTTTGTCATGGATTTTATTAATTTCCAAAATACATGTCTCCCAATCTGCCTGAGAAACAAACATTAGGCCCAACCCTTAGGTCAGCACCTCTCAAAGGTTATCCTTCTTCTGCCCTTTCCTTAATTAAAAAGGTTTTAACAAAGATTTTCTCTGTTGTCCTGAGCTATAAAAATGTATCCCTAGAATTATTCTCCTGTACACCTATTTAACAAGGACTCAGTTGCTTTTGCTGCAGCCAGTAGAATTTTGACTTTTTCCTTTGAACAGTGGGTACTCTTGCCAAAGCACTAACCGCTCTGAAACTCACTTCAAGTTCCCGTAACTGTCATATGCCATCACAGGATGAAATTTGAGAGACACAAATACAAAGCTATCTTGGAAATGCAAAACCAGTCACATATTTCTTAAGATTCAAGCCTTTGGATCTACCTAGGGCTAACTGTAGAGCTCTTGCTAATGTGATATTTATGATTAGACAGAAAGGTAACCCTTTCACTGTACTTATTGTAGATTTATTCGCATCTCATGCATTTATCTCAAATGCATTTATCAAAGATAGTGTGCAAATCAGAGATTTATATTCATAGCAGCATAAAAGTTAGCCCTCTCACCTGGAATGATTTCCAATACAAAAGTGTGGCAAAAGAAACCTCCCCACAAACACACAAAAAACAATAAATCGCTCCTTTCCCCTTCAGCTCAGCAGTGAGCAATTTGTTTGATGTTTACCACTACGAATGACTTATGCCTGTTGAGTAAAATCTATAATAAGTGACCACACATAATAATGCATCCAGAATTCCTTATTTTGTATGCTCAATTCACTGTTTCGGTAGCACAGTTCATTTTTCCATGTTTTAAAGAAATGAACTGGAGTGACTAAAATGAGCACTTTCTTAAAGGTTAAATAAATTGTACTGGAATATAACCAAAGCTCTTTGGATCATTTAAAGGTCACTCTCTTTTTCTTTATTTTTTCCCCATCAAATTGTGATTTTTTTTTATTATTTATAGAAAATGACATCTCCTTCTCACTTGAAAAGCTGGGCAAGTTGGTAGGCAGAGGTACATCAGACATAAAAATAACACTGTAGAGTTTTTATTATTCTAGACTGAAAAGCTGCAGGTAGTTGATAGAGGGGGGGGAAATGATTAATTTCTATGGTGTATGTGTGTGCAGCCAGTTTCATGAACAGAATACTTTACTTTCACACTTTGGCAGAATTTTCGCTCAAGAGCCTCTACGTGGGGAAGGTATGTGTTTGTGTGTAATAGTTCACTTCCCACCCCCACTTGCCTCTTAAAATATTACCCACTTCCTCTAATTTCTTAACCCATTCTCCTTTTACACTCAACATCTATCTTATCCCAAATAGCCAGTTTCTTTCATCCTTTCACCATATTCTTCTTCTTTTTTTAATGAGGGTCTACCAACCCATAAGCTGGTCATGATGTAAAGTCATGGTTGCCCTCCTTTATAAAAATCCCAATTTTGAATAACAAATGTTTTCAGTTATTGCAGCTCAGGAACAAGAAAGCCCAGCAACAATTCCTCAGTTCCAACTAATATCAAGCAATTAGTATTTCTGCTATCCTTGGAATTAAGCAAAATGTTATTCTGCCACCTAGGATTTAAAATGGAAAGGCGGAAAATACAGTTCTGTAATGAAAGCACTACCAAGTGAATGTCAAACATATTTGCACAATTAAAATGAGCGCCATCAACCTAGTAGTGACGGTGAGCCCAGGACTGGTGATTAATTGACCAGCCAATAGGACATAAATTGCTGAAATATCAGCCTCAGAGGGAACTTTCTACTGTTGCTAGCACTGAGTAACAGAACATGGCATCAGCGCATGGGATAGCTTGTAATTGCTTGGTCTTAAATAAACAAAACAAGCATGTTTGTGCTTACAGCTACTTAATTGCTCTGGTAAGAAAACCAGGCTATTATACCTACAGTAGTCATTAATCACTGCTCTCAACATGAGCATAAGTCCTCTTCCCTTTAAACCCCAATATTAATATCTGGCAGGCTGGAAAATTGAAATATGCACCCTTCACCCACAAGCGTTGTGAATGTTATTGAAATCCCCTTTGACAAAGCTAAGACAACCAAGCCTAGACTAGTGTTGTATTTGTAATAAAATATACCTTATTAGTTTATCTTATTGATCTGTTAAAGACTTGCCATTTGCATCACCTTGACTTTCTTAAAAGGCAAAGGACTTTTAGAGGGCTCTGGAATTCTTCCCAAATTATAGGTCACTTTGTTCAAGCTACAGGCAGTTTGCTTTCTCTATGAGGGAAACAAATGAACAATTATTGAGAAGTGCTATTTTGGTTGTTTCTGCAAAGTACAGCATTACATACCCACTGAAGATGCTGCTGCATTTTCTTCATTCATTGATTAGTACATATCATGGTCATATGGTGTCAAAAAAGTGCACAGTTACAGCACTTCCCCCGCCACATGCAAAATTATGAACATAGTAAACCATTGATGAAATTCTTTGAACACTTCCCCCACCCCCCAAAAAAGAAGTTAGATTTTGCCTTCACATCAGATTACATTATTAATTTCCAGTGACTCCTCCACCAGAAAAGTATCACATTCAAACTGATAAATAATCCCACGGCAGACCCTCCGAGTGTCCCTATTTTCCAGGGATGTCCCTGATTTAGAGAAGCCATCCAGGTTTCTGATTTGATTCCAGAATGTCCTGCTTTTTCCTTAGGACATCCCTGCTTTAATTGGAGAAATGTTGAAGGGTATGGAGTTATACGACCCCCGAGCCTTCTGAAGGCAATACAGCATATGTAAGTTTTTAAATGTTTAATGTTTTATTTTGTTTTTATACATGTTGGAAGCTGCCCAGAGTGGCTGGGGCAACCCACTAAGATGTGTGGGGTAGACATAGTAAAACTATTATTATGGAATGGGACATCCCTATTTTCATTGGAGAAATGATGGCGGGCATGCCACTGCAGAAAAGAAATGATGAAAACACTTTCATCCAAGAAGGCTGTACAGAGCTGCTGCTGGTGGTCCTCCTGTCTGAAGCAGCTGGTAGAAAGCCCCCAAATTGGGAATTTTGATGTGGGGTTGTAGTTGGAGTTCAGAGAGATTTGGAACTTTGAAATTCACAAAGCCTTGTGAAGCCCCCAAGGGACCCAAACCTTTGGCTCCTCAGCAGCACCAGTGTGGAGCTGGTGGAAATATTAATAATAATACCATCCACTCCCTGGCTCTTCTAAGGATTGTTCAGTAAGCCATGCTTAAAACAGACTTCCTGAAATGAACAGGATAACTTAAGTACCATTGATTTCAGTGAGTCAACTTTAAGCGAGATTAAGTATGAATCCATTTCAATGGTAGGCTCTTCTGTTAAAAAGCTTTAATCTTATTTAAGCAACCTTGTCAGAAATAATTTTGATGCTACATTTTCTAGGAAATATTCTATAGCTCATGTTCTCAAATCTGATTCTAGGTTAAGATACATTTCTACTTGTTCTGATGCTCACAAATAGAGAGGTCAGCCTTTGGATTAATAGTTCCTTTGCCATCTCTTCTTGATGTTTAAACTCCAGAAGACAGACTCTCTCTCTCTCTCTCTCTCTCTCTCTCTCTCTCTCTCTCTCTCTCCCTCCCTCTCTCTCTCTCTCTCTCTCTCTCTGTGTGTGTGTGTGTGTGTAGAACATATATTTCCTTAACCCTCTGTGGATATGAAGCTATCCACATGGAGACGGGTCAAGCCTTAAATCAAAGTTACGGTAAGCAAAACTGACATCTTTCAGATACTTTCAAAATGTAGCAATATATTACTGGGGTGTGTGTGTAATTAAAATCCTTGGTTCTACATGGTTCTTAGGCAGAAGGGAGTAGCCATTTGTTGCATACAAGGTAAGTTGGCTGCCTTAGGGCTTCTGGCTGAGGTGCAAGATGTGGTGGACAAGGGATTTCAGGGTTCACAGGATACTTGAGGTTTGGGATGAGAGATGCCTGTCCACCCTGACATTTTTTCAGCATGTTGGCTAAGAGGACCACTATTAAATCTGTAGTGCTTATTTCTAACATACCTCAGTGATTTTTTGCTAATGAAGGCTATCATACCTATAGGATATAATCTATATTACTAGGTTATGATGCAATAAGCCTCTGAAAGGTGTGCAAATTCATTCCTCTTTCCCCTGCCCCAGTTATTTGCTGTATCGTTAGATTTCTCACTTGACCCCTTTCTCCTTAAGCATCCATTAAGGCAATTATCCCTGATCAATTTGTAAAGCCTTTTTCTCCCCCTTTAAACTTCAAACTAGTGCATTTTCATGGGCATTTACCACAGGTTTCTAAAGAGTCTATTATGGTCCAAATTGATTCCTTAAAGTGGCTTCGAACTATGTTGAGAAGTCAGGCCTTTAATATTATCTTAAAATCCAAGAAGTTAATAGTAATGGTAGAAAGAGAAATAAGCTTTATAGTGTGTGAGGTTTCCCCCCTTTCATTTTAAGATGTCACCCCATCAAAGCCTGCCGTTACGCATTCTGCCGTATTCTGCCTTATATCCAAAGCATATCCACCCCGATGACAAGCACTAATAAACTACGTCCCTTCATGAAAACATAGTGCATCCTAGGCAATACAGAGATGCTTAGAGGCTTCTTAGAATTAAATCGGAAGACTGATCTCTTTCAAAGAGAGGTTGAGAATTAATCAGTAAGCCGTTGCACAGTGTTTGGACATAAAAGCTAGAGTTTTGTAGATTAAAAGGTAATAATGGCATCAGTTCTTCCCAACCCTTGAAGATCAGACTATTTTTGAGCATTTTCCACAAAATCTAACACAAAGCATACTGTCATATTGGCCACCAGCCATATTTCATCCATGAAATTAGCAGCAGCATCTCATCAGCAAGATGGGTGGGGTAACAGCAGTAAAATTAGGCCTTTTTTAATAGAGATAGAAGACAGAAAAATAAAATTTCTGTCTTTGGGGAAGGCTGTTCCTTTGCATGCAAACCATCCCAGATCCAAATCACTGTATCTTCAGGCAAGTCTGGAAAAAGTTTCTACTTCCTGTCAGGGTAGATAATACTGACTAGGAAAAGCAATGCTCTGACTAATGAGGCAATTAAAGTAAAGGTAAAGGGACCCCTGACCATTAGGTCCAGTTGTGACCGACTCTGGGGTTGCGGCGCTCATCTCGCTTTATTGGCCGAGGGAGCTGGCGTACAGCTTCTGGGTCATGTGGCCAGCATGACTAAGCCGCTTCTGGCGAACCAGAGCAACACACAGAAACGCCATTTACCTTCCCGCTGAAGCGGTACCTATTTATCCACTTGCACTTTGACATGCTTTTGAATTGCTAGGTTGGCAGGAGCAGGGACCGAGCAACGGGAGCTCACCCCGTCACGGGGATTTGAACCGCCAACCTTCTGATCAGCAAGTCCTAGGCTCTGTGGTTTAACCCACAGCACCACCTGCATCCCTAATGAGGCAATTACCATGTTTTAAACCTTAAGAGGAGAGCAAGAGCAAAAAGAAACAAAGAAAAGATGGGGCATAATAACAGAGAGGGGAGAATCCACTCTTTTTTGTTTGGCTCATTCCTCAACCGTACGCCCACTGCATCCCCCACAAGTTCCCTGCCAGAGTGGGAGGAACAACCTTGGGAAAGTTGCTGCATCAAAATGATTGCTGGGAAGGTGTCACCCTGTCCCCTCTGCCACCTCCCAGAAGCCAAACACATTCATTTTCTTTGCCCCATACCATTTACCGGTAAGTAGATAAGGAACAGCAGAAGCAGCATTGACAAGAAAAATGGGGGAGGGGAAGGATTTCTCTCTTTCTCCACCTCCCCATTTTGTTACCCTCAGGAGTAATTTCAGATGCAGTGCATTCTGGGACTTGCATTTTATTCAAGGACTCCCAACAGTTGAAACTAGGGATGGTGAGAAATTTGATTCGGTTTCCATTTCAATATGAAACTACCTAATTTACAGTTCTGGAAACAATATGTAAACTGAAATGCAGCTCTGAATTTTGTGACAGAGATCCCCAACCAAATAAGTGTGCATAAAAATGCATATGTTGAGGGGAAGCATATTAAAATGTCATAATAGAAAAAGCCACTTAAAATTGTGCATATCAGGAACGTACACAATAATGTTGACAAATTCTCATGAAGTCTTTTTTTTAAAAAAAATATGCAAACTTATGCAGGAATATGGAGAACCAAAACAAACCTAAATTGACAGATTTGTCCATTCCAAGTTACAACATACATTAATTTTAGCTCCTAAATTTTCTGTTTTATGCTTTTAATGGTGACTCTGTAACCCCTGAATTATGGATTCTAAAACAAATAGATTAAGAAATGAGGATGAAAGGTTCTTTCAGGCAATCACTGGTTTCCTAGGTAGAATCATTACAGTATAGTCTTTTTTTCAATATTCAATGTTGTCTAAATGGTAAATCCACACAACTACTAAAACCAGAACTAAAACATTATTCCTTCACATCTGTGGGGGCTCGTGTAAGTCAGTTGTGGGAGACCTCTTGTCTTTTTACTGTTACAAGTGTGATCCATTTACAGTACTTTATTTTCTAGCCCTCAAGATTTTTTCAATGATCCTATGTATAATAGATGAAAGATATTTCTTAATGCTTTCTACAGACTAATTTCCACCACAGATTTTGGTCCATTGTTAGTAAGGGTAATGAGAGGCAGAGTAAATTTATGCTTACTCCATGAAGGTTATTTTCTCACTTTCTCTCTCTGAGAAGCACCTTTGATCATAAAATTCTCTTTGATCAACTGAAGCACACTATTCAGACGTGAGTTAAATTGTCCAGATTGTGTAAAATCGTTATATAGGAAAGTATTTCTCTGCTTGTTCTTAACTTTAGCACCATGATTGAACGTGCTGCAGAATGTATGCCGTAATATTTGAACAGAATATAAGAAGCCTGCAGTTTCACACACATTACTCCCACTAATGGCAGACTAGGTTTCCCAAGTCAAGAAGAGTGCATCCAAAATGAAACTAATGAGAAACAAGAAAAAAAACCCCCCAAAAAAATCCTTTAACAAAAACACCCAAGGGGAAATCCTTGCCCCCCCAAAAAAGTATGATGAGTTGTGAGCATGCTTAGTTATCTCTAGAATCACAATGTTGGTAGGGTAGTGTTGGGGGGGGGGGGAGAGACTGTCGAGAAACCTCATTAAATTTGGGTTGTGGGAGATAAAACAGGTCTCTCTGTGTGTAATATATTTAATATAGTGTGCAAGGTCCTGATTTACATGTTATGTCTTTTTAAATACCCAAATGTAACTAATGGGATATGTGAGAGGAAGTTCATTTCCAAGTCTGCTCATCTTTTCTAGTGGGCGGCATTGTGGCCATGCACCCGGGACCTGATAGTGATCTGGCATGGGGGTGGGGATTGGAAGCCCACTCCATGCATCCCCCCTAGAAGTGCTGGTATAGACTTTTGCGGGTGGTGCTGTGGTCTAAACCACTGAGCCTCTTGGGCTTGCCAATCGGAAGGTCAGCAGTTCAAATCCCCACAACAGAGTGAGCTCCCGTTGCTTTGTCCCAGCTCCTGCCAACATAGCAGTT
Organism: Podarcis gaigeae; assembly: GCF_964106915.1. Taxonomy (NCBI): domain Eukaryota; kingdom Metazoa; phylum Chordata; class Lepidosauria; order Squamata; family Lacertidae; genus Podarcis; species Podarcis gaigeae. The sequence goes on along the minus strand of NC_139685.1, from coordinate 46,322,553 downwards.
GAAAAGTACACCAGTCCAAGTAGATAAATAGGTACTGCTGTGGCGGGAAGGTAAACAGTGTTTAATTGCGCTTTGGTTTCTGTCGTGGTGTCTCGTTGTGACAGAAGCAGCTTAGACATGACCCGGAAAGCTGTTTGTAGACAAACATCTGCTCCCTCAGCCTGAAAGCGAGATGAGTGCTGCAACCCCATAGTCACCTTTGACTGGACTTAACCGTCCAGGGCTCCTTTATCTTTACCTTTTTTTGCCTGGTACTGTGGGAAACTGCTACTTGTCATCAGATTACACAGTATGGAATCAAAGCGTTGGGACATCAAAGATCATTAGCTGAACCTTCTGATACTGCAGGAAATCCACTACTTCAGCCACTCTGAATAGTGTCCATCCAAGTTGTAAAAGATATCAAAAGATACAACAGATGATGAACAAATATATCACTCACTATAAAGAGCCTCCCTGTGTTTGAGTACCTTCTGCAATCCTCAGCTACATAGGTAAACACTAAATGAGTGTGCTTTAGTCTACCTGTTTTCATCCATCCTGCTAGGCCTGCAGGACTTGGAAACTTTCTGGTCCCTTCCATCCTATGATTCAAATATGATTCAATGACACAGTCAAGAGTTCTTAAAACAGTCCCACTATAGATTAGCCTACTGTCCTCTGATATACCAGCCAAACATAGACTGTAATTCTAGCTCCACTTTCCTGGGGGTAAGCCCCATTGAATTCAATCAAAACTGTGTTTTAATTTGTTGGAAGCTGCCCAAAGTGGCTGCCATAACCCAATAAAGTAGGTGGAATATTATTATTATTATTATTATTATTATTATTATTATTATTATTATCATTATTATATCTTTTAAGTAGGCACATTTAGGCTTGTGCTGCTTATTTTTCAATTTCAGCATGAGATGTTTGTTCAGGAACAGTTTTGAAATAAATGGTCTGATTAGTTTCTGAACAGAAATCTCATGCTGGAATTGAGCAAACATATATGTGACCTTTGCTCAAATTCCCTGAAAAACAGATGGGTGCTAAGTTTATAAAGTATGAGGACTGCAGGCGACCAGATAGAAAGACCTGAATTCCATGCCATCTGGTTTGATTACAAGAGTGGGTGATGTGCAGTTGCATGAGGCTTATTTTTAGTGTTTGTGTTTATGCAAGTTCATGGCAATGTTGAGCTGTTGCTGTTCTAAAGCTACCCAAATGGTGGCCATAATTCCTAATCATTATGAAACAAGCACCACAGTAACATTTTTATTTATACATTTCTGCAAGCAAGATAATTTGGAAAAGCAGGGAGATATACTAAATAATCAGGAGAAAAAATAGGTATAGGATGTATCTTCAAGGACAGACCCACATACAGGACATTGCAGTACTCCAGATGGGAGGGGTGTCAACAGAACATGGACAACAAAGGCAAGGCTATTCCGGCCAGGAATACCTGTAGCTGACAAATCAGTCTAAGCTGGGTATAAGCATGCTTAGCCACAAAAGTTATTTGAGACTCTAGTGACAAGTTGGAATCCAGTAGTACTCCTAGACCTTTCCTTCAGAAACTGTTTCTTCAGTGTATATTGCCATCCCAGAGCAGGCAGTACATATGGCACTTCATGCGTTGTCTGATCAGTTTCATGCTACCACAACAATAGCCTTCTGAGAGAATTAATTGTGGATTATTTTGTCCAGGCATATCTTTTAAACTCATGAATTTTAAAAGTTTATTCTATTAAAGCAAGATTCTTTTTAAAAATGCAGAACTTAATACCAATTATTAGACTTTGGATTAACACCTTGACTCCTCTTTAAATGAAACTCCCCCAAAATATTAAAATTTGTCAGTCATGTAGCTGTGATTAGAGTTAAGTGGGTGATCTTTTAACTGTGCTTTTTTCCTCCACCAGAGGATTCTAGCTGCTTTAAATGACATTCTTACAAAATAAGAGTGCTCTATAATGCTTGGAAATCTTGAACACTGGCAGGTTAAAGAGAAAGTAAATGAGTTATAATCTAGTTTTAAAGTCCCTGCAATGGATGAGTTCAAAGGAATGAACGTAGTTGTGGATATATAATTCAGAAATACTACAGAGAATAATATATTTGCAAGACATTAAAAGCAAGCTTTGGTCCTAGTGATGCAAGTTTATAAATTCCTGTATTTTAAGAAGGTTTAAAACATTTAAGCCCTACTTATGCATAGCAACAAAACTGTCTGTTAAGGAAAAATGAGTTTCATTGCATGTGAATAAATCATACAACCACTTTATGGGAGAAGTGATATGGCCAGCCAGTTTGGTTAGGAATCATATATTCTAAACTTAATAAAACTTAGGACAGGAGCTGTGAAGTCTTCACCAACTGAAACCTGAAGAGAAATCTACAGAATATCTAGTAATCAGTGTGAAATGATGCAGAACATCCAGTACTCAGTATGAAACTATACATTATACACCTGTGACTACCACTGAAATACAGTACACTTGTGTTGCATTGCCTCATTCTTCCTTCATAATGTGTGGAGAAAAATACCCATATCCTATGTTAGAACATTTCCTTGATCTCATTCCATTTCATTGGTTACAGCTCATGAAAAAGCATTTGGCATCTTGAGGTCAGAACATAGTAAATTGAAGAGAAAATGTCAACTTGCTGGGAGTGTGGGGGAGAGAACTGTTTCTGAGTGGTTGTGGGACTGTGGGGAATCCAGTTGCAGACTGAGGTGGGTCTGGGGCATGGCTTGGCTTGGCTTTACAGTCAAGGAGTGGACCAGTCAAGAAGGGAAGCAGTTTTCCCACCAGTCCACTCCAAATCAGATTCCCCCGTCCGCGATTGGCAAGAACTGCAGGCAGGCCCCATTAGCCTGCACGGCCATTAGAGAAGGAAATGCTGTCCCTCCTGCTGGTTGTGTGGGAGGCAGGAGACAACCCCTGGCATTGCCATGGCCTATGCTAGGCCACAACTTCCACTTCCCACTCAAAAGGTACATGGACATGGAATTTTGCAGTGGTTTTCATGATCACACCACTTCCAGTCACATGTCAATTTTTTGGGTGGTATGCAGTTCTTTCCTGCTGTTCAAAATTTAACATGGCATGGTAGTATAGTGATCAAAACCCCCCAGTCTCACAACCCAATAGGTACTGAAGTATAAAAGGGAAAGTAAGAAACTGGGACGCAGGTGGCGCTGTGGGTTAAAGCCTCAGCGCCTAGGACTTGCCAATCGAAAGGTCGGCGGTTCGAATCCCTCCCGTTGCTCGGTCCCAGCACCTGCCAACCTAGCAGTTCGAAAGCACCTCCGGGTGCAAGTAGATAAATAGGGACCGCTTACCAGCGGGAAGGTAAACGGCGTTTCCGTGTGCGGCTCTGGTTCGCCAGAGCAGCGATGTCACGCTGTCCACGTGACCCGGAAGTGTCTCCGGACAGCGCTGGCCCCTGGCCTCTTAAGTGAGATGGGCGCACAACCCCAGAGTCTGTCAAGACTGGCCCGTACGGGCAGGGGTACCTTTACCTTTACCTTTTAAGAAACTGGGACAAAATCTCCAGCATTATAACCAGTAAAATTAATGCAATAAACCTCATGTCTGAATGCAGTCTTAAATGTTCTCAGTCTGAATTCATTAAATTAACATATTCCTTCATTTCCTGGAGGTAAAATGTATTAAAATGGCTGCATTTCAATGTCTTTTATAGATGGGTTATCTCCAAAAGTAAAATCAGATTTTTAATCATAATGCTGCTCTGTATTTCTGCAGGAGTATTTATTAGTTCAATCTTCACCAGTATTATTCCCTGCTAGTACTTTGAGCAAGGAATGTGGGATACAACACCAAATTCTAGAGTGATTGCGGCAGTCTTCTTATCTCATCAAGACTTGGTAGCAAGTACTATGCTCTACTTTGTACTGTTTCTAATAATATGATGTTGCTGAGGAAGAGAAGGACCTTTCAGGAGCTTGATCCTATGCTTGCTGATTGCTCTGTTAAGACAAGCTATCATATAATTCAACAGGACTTCAATAAGAAGTCAGCAACAATAACTGATTAACATTACTGGAGAGGTAGTTGTGCTCTTCACATTCATAATATATTTATTTTCACCACTCTCCTTTTTCCTGAATACCTATCCTTTTAGATCCAGTCAGATTACTCAGACTTTTAATATTACCCATCCCTTCCAGTTCTCTTCTCAAAACTTTTGGGAAGCATTTTCTGTTTCATCTAAAGAAAACGGCAACATAGTTACATTTATTACAGCATTTGCATGCATACCCATGAGCAAAAATATAGTGTGTTTGTTATTAGTGGGTTGCTGTAGACTTCCAACTACATAAAACTTGTCACTAATGCATGGTAGTTTTGTTTCCGTATTATAATTTCTTTCTACAAAGTCATGCAGAATTTCTAATGTCTATAATTATCTAGCAGGGTAGCTCCTCTTATTTAAGACAGTGGTTCTAAAACTGTCTCTCCCTTACTGGGCTTGAGATGCAATTCCAGGGAAGATATCATCCTAAGGTAGATCCTTACTGACACCCCCAGGCAAGATTTGGGTAGGGTTAATGCTCCTGGCACAGGACACACAATGAGCCACACTGGGTTTTTAAGCAGGTATGTAAGAAGGCACTATTTTCTGTACTTGTTACATGCAGAACTCTTTCTGTTTCACTGCAGTTTGTCTTCCACTAAAAACTGCATTCTTTGTCTCATTATCTACTGCTGCAAAATTATGTAACTTAATGTAATGGATGTAATTAATTACATACTTTGCATTGTCATGACATTGTTCAACCTCATCCATTTCAATACAAAGGCAACACAATGGTGTGTGGGTGGGTGTTTGTGTGTAATCAATCAGGTATCATCTATGAATTGAAAGCAACAACTACAGTGAATACTGATCATGGGTTGATTTCTGTTCCAGACATGGGACAAAGAAGCAGACATCAGCAATTCCTGCTCCTGTTTCTGTTTTTGTCAGAATACTCCAACATCCCTATTTGCAAGAGTGATACATCTGAATGATCCACCCCAGCCTGTTTTGAAAGAAATGGTCCTAGGAGATAAGTCTTGCTTGTCATTTGAACAAATGGGGAATTCTTCCTAGGCACCATTCTTCCCAAATATGGCTTCCCTGCACATGGCTTTAGGAGGAAGCCAGGATTCACGTGCTCCATTCCTCTACAAATACTAGGGATGTGTGAGAAATCTGTTCTTCCCTCCTGTCTCCCTTTCATCTTCACAACAACCCCGTGAAGCAGAATAGACTGAGATAAAGTGATTGGCTCAAGGTTACTTAGGAAGGTTCATGACTTAGTGGTTTTGAGCCCTGGTCTCCCAGATCCTGGCGATAATAGCTACACCACATTGGCCCTTTGTTGTTTCTTCAAGTTTGCCATTGTTGAGACCAGAGTTAGACTGTCAATGTGCATGCCTGTAGATGGGAATTCTTATACTGTTTTTCTCTGGGGAAAGGTTGGTGTGTGCAAGGTAAGCTTTCTGATACACGGTGGATATGTTGAATAAAAGTGGGCATCAGAAACTAACGTGACAGAATGTGTATCTAATCTCTCCTTTTATTTTTAATTCTGCCCTTTGCTATTATTGCCACCCCTCTTCCTGATTTATTTTGATGTTTCCTTTACTGAGTTTAGTGACCTGACATTTTAAATTCCCCAGTTGTTTCACAGTTCAGTTGCTTGTCTATTATTTCAAAAACTCTGTACGGTTATACTTTTAAAAGGTTAATTTAATGCAGTAAGTTTATTGTGCATTATCTTTGCAATATTTTTTTTCTTCACCTTTTGTCCCTTCTTTTGCTCACTTTGCCACAGTGTAAAACAATGAAAAGAGAATGCTGGATCAAAAGGAGACTGGAATCTTCTTCAGGGGCCTCTCCCCTTACAGATGGCTCCACCCCTTACATCACCATTGCCACTGCTGCAGCTCCCTATGTGGATGGGGCTGAAACTCTATGACAGGGAGCCTTTCCCTTTCCTACTTGTCTAGGCTCACCATGTGACATGGAACTCTCGTCTCTCGGGATTCTAAATTTCACATGGGGCGACATGCGAAGAAAAGACTGTTAGATGCAGAACATTAGCTTCAATTATATGGAGGGTTGTGGGAATAGTAACTATTGTGCAATGGAGGAGGAGGAGGGGCCAGGGAGGGAACCTCCGTGCCTTGCTTTTACACAATGGTAAATTTAATATATCCATTAAAAAATATATTTATATACAGTGGTACCTCGGTTTAAGAACCGCCCTGTTTAAGAACTATTTGGGTTACGAACTCTGCAAAACCAGAAGTAGTGTCCTGGGTTTGTGAACTTTACCTCGGTCTAAGAACAGAATCCGAATGGTGGAAGGGCACCGGTGGTGGGAGGCCTCATTAGGGAAAGCGTGCCTCGTTTTAATAACGGTTTTGGTTTAAGAACGGACTTCCAGAATGGATTAAGTTCGTAAACTGAGGTACCTGTACTGCAATTTTTTTTAAAAAAACAACAGTTTACAAATCATCTCTATATAATAAATAAAAATTGAAAAATTGAAAAATCAAACACTACCAACTATTATGCATGTAGGTAGCTTCACAACACATCATATCAAGCTTTTATAGCTCCAGTAGATGAGGTACAATACAGGAAGAGGGATAATAAATGCTTTTGCTACATCCTTAGAGGCCAAGTACATTCTCACCCACAGAAGCAGCTGCAATGTTATTACATAGCTCTTCATCCATTACTGGCAGGTAGTACTCTATTATAAACCCAAGTATGTCTATCATTTTATCACTAGGAATCACCTGCCTTATACTGAACTCCATTGCAGTGTTCATGCCAATCATCCCTATGCTTTCCTAGGCAGCCTTTGGGGCCATACCTACTAGTCTTGACACTGCCTCCTTTGCTGTTGACACTGCTGCAAGCAGGTTCCCTGGCAGCTATGGCAAGGCCTTAGGCATCTGAGACTAACTTTTCAGCAGTCTCCTGCACAACAGGTGGGGTCTCTTGTAGCTTGTCAAGGCTCTGGCTAGCACAGATGTTTGCTGAAATGATCTGCGATTCAAACTTATGCAGAAGAGGCTGTGCAACACTCATTGTTGAGGAGGCAATTGCCTTCACTCCAACTTCTGCCATACCATGGACTGCTTTAATAGCTGAATGGAAACCCTTTGCAGAGGTATAAATAGCAGAAACGATGTAATGTACAGCTGACCAAGGGCAGATCAGCTACCTCTTGTATTGCTTCTTTTCTGTGGGTTCAGGACTTGCAGCCCTTGTGCACTCTTTGTTAGTAGACATGAGGAAACCCCAACATCCAGGGCCACTTACAGTAATTGCATAGAGGGTGAAGGAATGACTGGATAGGGCTCAGTCTCAGACTGGATTGATTTATGAAACAGTGGATCTGCAAAGCATTATGTCACTTCCAGACACATTTGTTAGGACTACTGGCTGGTTACATAAGCCCAAGAATATGACTGTCTAGGCAGCTCAATGATATATCAGCGTAAGAACAGTCTGCTAGATCAGGTCAATGGCCCATCTAGCACAGCATCCTTTTATCACAGTGGCCAATTGATGCTTGTGGGAAACAAGCAAGTAGATGGGCACAAGAGCACACTCCCCTCCCATGGCTTCCAGCAACTTGAATTTAGCAGCATTAATGCCTCCAACTGTGGAAGTAGAGCTGAACTAATGGCTAATAGCCACTGATAGTCCTTTCTTCCATGAATTTGTCTAACCCTCTCTTAAAGCCAAGCAAGTTGATGGCTGTCACTGCCTGCTGGGGAGTGAGTTCCAGTTTGGATTTGATATCCCGCTTTATCACTACCCGAAGGAGTCTCAAAGCGGCTAAAATTCTCCTTTCCCTTCCTCCCTCACAACAGACACTCTGTGAGGTGAGTGGGGCTGAGAGACTTCAGAGAAGTGTGACCGGCCCAAGGTCACCCAGCAGCTGCATGTGGAGGAGCGGGGAAGCGAACCCGGTTCACCAGATTACGAGTCCACCGCTCTTAACCAGTACACCACATTGGCTCTCGTGTGAAGAAGTATTTTCTTTTTATGTGTCTTAAATCTTTCAGTATTCAGTTTCCTTGAGTATTCCTGAGTTTTAGTGTTATATGAGAGAGAGAAACTTTTCTGTATCCACTTTCTCCATTCCATACACAATTTTATAAACTTCTACCATGTTCACAGCTGAACCTTTCCTAGTCTTCCACTGAGGTACTAGTCTTTTGTACCCAAAATGGCCTTTAAACTTACAGAGCTTGCATAGAGTTGGTTTGGACCAGCCCCTTTGGTGCCTTTGCCAGGTTTGAATGCTAACAAATGCAGCAGAATGTAAGGAGTCATAAATAACAAACAGATAGTTTGTTTATTTCTGACTTACATGGTCAGAAATAACGAATAGTGTGATTCCAACCATCTGACTTATATACTTTATACATTATTCATTCTCTTATATTGACAAGTGTGTCTGCCTATGTGTATGTACAAACATAGTGTTGCATATGTATGCAGTTATATTTCTTACACACAAACACACAAAGAAAACCTAACCTTGCTATGTACAAGGCACACTACACTTAAAGTTAACAACCTTCAGGGTGTCCATTCACCGTAAAACTAATTTCACACCTAGTCTATTATGTAATGTGGTATGAAAATTGTTCTTTGCTTCAAGATATCATTATATGACTTTGGGTCACACTGATTTAGTTGTGTTTAGTGAAATGCAGAATATTCAGGCAAACTTGTAATAGTGATGTGTACTATACTTTCATAACATGACTCATTTTTTTCTGAAGCATTTTTTTTACAACGAATAGGTACACATGAAATGCTGATTCATTAGGATCAAGCAGGAATGGCAGCATACATTATGTGCATCTTTTGTTGGATGATACACAGATGGATTCAGACTATTATTCCAACATGGGTCTCCCCCCATCCCCAGAATTACAACACATAGGGATCTATAGGGAAGTCATCTGAAAGATCCATCATAATTTATCTTATGGAGCTCACAGCTGTTTTGGACACTGACAATAATCCATAAAACTCATTTAAAATGATGAAACAGTATGCCCAGTTAAGAATAGGATGCTGTTTTGTTTTCTAATTAACTTACAAATCTTACTAGGTATTCAAAGCTAGGTGCATTTATAAAAAAATGATTATGGCCAATGCTGTTGGTTATTGGCCAGAATGATTGTTTGTGTGTGTGTTTGTGTGTGTGTTTGTGTGTAAATTTCCCTAGGTTTTAGCTGCACTGGAAGTCTCCTGTACTTCTAAATCATTTTTCAACAGCCTGCAAATTGATTTGCTTCTAAGCTTATTGTACACTGGAAACCATGCATGCCTTTTGATCTGTGGCAAGATTAAATACAGAGTATGCATTGTTGAAAAAACCTCTACCAGAGAGGAGGTGATTTAAAGAGGTATGAAAAAACAGAGAAATGCACTTAGTTTTCTTTTAAATAGCTAAAATAATTTTTCATTGTTTCATGTTATTTAAACCTAGGAAGTGAATATAAATTTTCATTCATATTTTTGTCTATAACATGCTATGTATCTAAAATCAGTACTCTGTAAGCAACTAGAGAGCACGCATTACCATCAACGTTCCTGACGATTAACATTCTACATATGATTAACAAATGATTATCATTCTGTAAGTTATTTTGTTATTTGGGAACAGCTCAACAGCAATCTCTACCCACAAAGCTTTCAATCATATCCATTGTTTTAGTTACTCTCCAATCTGCATAAACTCTTTTAAGGTCATTGGCAGAAGAAGAAAAGTGAAGAGTTTCTACAGCTAAACGTAAAGGCTAGAAAATAAACATGTCAAGGTCATGATTCATCCCTTGATGATAGAGTGCACAGAGATCATTTAGCCCTCTTAGTTCCCACTCCATGCCTAGCACACTGACAGTAGTAAAGAGTTTATTGACTATAGGTGCTGTGATATAAACCTCTGAACCTTTGGGGCTTGCTGATCAGAAGGTTGCGTTTCGAATCCCAGCTTCTGCCAAACTAGCAGTTCCAAAGCACACCAGTGCAAGCAAATAAATAGGTGGGGGGAAGGTAAATGACATTTCCATGTGCTCTGGCTTCTGTCATGGTGTTCCATTGCACCAGAAGCAGTTTAGTCATGCTGCCCACATGATCTGGAAAGCTGTCTGTGGACAAACGCCAGCTCCCTCTGCCTGAAGCGAGGTGAGCGCTGCATCCCATAGTCGCCTTTGACTGGACTTAACCATTCAGGGGTCCTTTACCTTTACCTTACTAGTAGTATTAAAAGTTTTAAACTGCCTTTCAGTCCAAAGGTTCCAAGGATGGTATGCAACATTCCAATAATATAACACATCAAAAGATCACCATTAAAAGATCACCCATCTGAAACTGGATACTTTTACCTAGAGATTATAGCCCATTTCTCCATAGACACCAGCAATTCATCTCAACAAATGCTTCATGCCTATAGAAACAATATATAAAAATCTCTAGCAAGTCTGACTGCCTCCTTCAGGACCCTGACACAAGTTACATGCTGTACTTGTAGGGTCAATCTCCCATGCATCGTTTGATTTCAGCCTTACCCAGCACGGTCAATGGTGAGAGATAATGGGATTTGTTGTTCAGAAACATCTGGAAGGCCAAATTTTCTCCATTACCCTAATAAGGAACCTGTTTTGAATTTACTATATTTATGCCCTGTGATCCTTTAAAACAATAGCGACATAATATTGTACACTCCAACCATTTTAAAGCAGAAGGATTAAGGCAAATGAAGTAATATTTTTTTTTAATTCCACAAAAGAAGGCAAATTAGAGCACTACAAAAATGAAAGTTCTGAAAACGAAAGTTCACTGTTGCTTTCACTATTGGAAGTTCCATAGCTCCAGTACTACAGAAGGCATTCTTCCATTTTAGACTGTGATTACCCACCCACCTGTGGGAGACACAGAGGGAAAGCTGTAGTGATAGTCCCATTTTCCCTTGGCTGTGGTTGATCACCTTCTTAGGATCATAGCTTGGAATTTTAGAAATATGAAAATGGAGAGAACTGTGCAGTTGATTCAAGGTATCTTAACTAGCACATATAGTTGCTAATACTCATTTTTCTCCTCTTCCTTCCCTCTGGTGATATACCTTTCCCCTGTGCAGCTGGAGCACCTTGATTTTGAAATATGTGAAGATGATGCACCTGGAAAACTTTTTTTCTTTTTTCTTTTGGTCCATTGTGTAAGACAAAAGTGCCACAAACCTATTGACAAAAAGATGCTCTCTCTCGCAGTGCATTTCACAGATTTGGAAGGAAGTCAGCAGTGAAAAAGAAAGGCAGAGTGAGTAGGCAAACAAAAGATGACAATAAATAACTTGGCTGATCAATGGCACTTCATCAAGTATCCATGATATGGGTAGCACATAGAACAAGGCCATGTACACACTCCTATTTACTTCGCATCCAGTGCACTCCCACCACTGGTTTGAACAGTGGTGTACACATGACGTTAACCACAATCCCCATCTCTCCTGTTGTTTCTTACATAAAACTGTGTTAAAATACATTTTTTCCTGAAACCAGCTTCAATTCAAGTATAGAAGAAGAACTGAGCTACTTTTTAAGCAGCTAAAGAGAAGAAGTCAGGCCCTCAGGAACCAACTAAGCAGGAAAATCAGTAGGAAAATCAGTAGACTTGGGATAAGGGGCAATGGCTAGGGATCCCAGTGTGAGAAACATAATGCTCCCTATCTTAGGCAAATGGCATTTTTAAGGCACTACTGGTGTGATGGAACAGTGCCTCTTCTTTCTCTTAAAGCACTTGCAAATATTCTCTTTTGAGCTGACTTTCTTTCCCTCCTTCCTTTTCTTTAAAAAGCTAGTTTTCACAATAATCCTTAAAAACCATGCTCCAGGTTGATTTTATCACTTGTCCTGTAGCAATGTTTCAAAACGAAAGGGGGGAAATCGCAAGGGCTACATTATACCAGTAGAATTCATCAAAATCAAACCCAAAGTTATCTTGGCACCGTTTTTTGACCTTCAGCATAGCTTTGTACCTATTACTGGGAAGAAGGGGATGAGGAATTCACAAGCAGATGATAATGACTAGAGAAGAAAGCCCAGAGGAAACCTGGATCTGTGACTTGCCAGTCACACTGGGAACCCCTCCTGGCAAATGAAACCACTTTTGACTACATAAACAGGGTCCTTTGCTTTGTCCTCTGTGAAAACTAAAAGAACACTCCTAGGTAACTGTTTCATTATAACCTTTCCTCCATCGGTCATTTGAATTCACACATGTCTGAAACTCAGAGGCAGGCAGTAGTAAATTGAATTCATAACTAGGCTGGTTGTATATTTTCCTAACTGTAGCCTTAAGTTACAGAACCCCTTGACAGCAGCAGAGTAGCCCTTAAAAACTTTAGAGATGTAGAAGGAAATGCCACTTAAAATGTGTCTGTGTGTGTTTACACACACACAGTATTTTTACTCCTGCGATTGTATTGCAAATGTTCTGTTTTCCAAATGTGGGTGATCCCTTAAAAAAAAAAAGAGTATTGTTACAATTGGTGGGCCTCCACATGTTGCTGAGCTACAGTTTCTATTAATCCTTATCAATGACCATGCTGGCTGGGGATGATAGGACTTTTCAAGGAGCTGCTTTTGGATGGATGGAGAAGTCTTAGGTCTGTGCTGTAAAGCATGTGACCTATGTGGAAATCCCATACCTTATAAGATTTTCTATGTGTACCTGGACAGGTTTAAATGCCCCATGTGCTGGTCCAGTAAACTGCAATGTAAACCTTGGTGCTTTTACAACAACCAAGCAACATGTGCATTTTGCTTAATTAAAATAAATAAATGTTTTCAACGCACCAAGGGACTAACATAACCTGCAAGGTCACACATGCAAGCACTGCCCCCTCCCAATCCCGATCTGCACCTGTTGTCTCTCCAACCTTCCTGGTTTTAATCAGGGAAGGTCTCCAGGAGGCCATTGCTCACATTTGCTTAAAGATAAAGAGAATCCTCCACACAACTGGGACCACTGCTCTATCGTGTAAGTAAATTGCCCCTGGAGACCACCTCTATTCAATATAGGGAAGGTCAGGGACTAAGTGTGGGGCAATTTGCACAAAGAATCTGAGGCCAGATTTGCCTGTTAAAGTTCTAAGTTTAATGTGTTTGAATGCATTGTACAGTGGTACCTCGGGTTAAGTACTTATTTCGTTCTGGAGGTCCGTTCTTAACCTGAAACTGTTCTTAACCTGAAGCACCACTTTAGCTAATGGGGCCCCCTGCTGTCACTGCGCTGCCGGAGCCCAATTTCTTTTCTTATCCTGAAGCAAAGTTATTAACATGAAGCACTATTTCTGGGTTAGCAGAGTCTGTAACCTGAAGCGTATGTAACCTGAAGCGTATGTAACCCGAGGTACCACTGTAGTTAGAATGCTGTAAAGAGAAGTTTACCTTAAGCAAGAGGCTTCACTCTGGGTGAAAGCGGAAGACTGATATTTTCCCATTTCAGTGGACTAAACTACCCAATGACTCATTGCCCCGAAACAGAGCTGCAGTTCTCACAGAAGAGAGGAAACTTAAGAAGTCAGAGAGGCTAGCAGCAGCAGCAGCAGCAGCAGCAGCACAGAAGCTCTGCAGTGATGAATAAGCTTAGGATCTCACTTTGGAAGCTTACAGAACTGCATAAAAGAGTTAAAGAACTCAACAGTATTGCTTGCTTGCAATGTGTTACATATAAATATTACCAAGAACAAAATAGCAAAGTAACTAGTTTTAAGACTATTCTCCAGTAAAGCTTTGAAGCTCATTCTTGGAGTGGAAAGCTCATTTTACAAGGTCCAGATCAGGGATCCTATGAAACAACTCTAGTATTTTATGCATGCCTCCTGTCCCATCTATACAGTGTTCAGACAAACACCTTAATGTTAGCATACAAATGGGCCAGTAGCTATAGTAACATATAACAACAGCTTTTATTTTTTTTTATTTTACTCCATTATAAACATCTGGATAATATGTTCTATGTGCATCCTAGACTGGTAATTGACTGTAGCAAGAAAGATTGATTTAATTTTGATAACATACAGCAACATGATCATGTGTGCATGGAAAGCTTACTTGGTACAGGGTTTTCCCCAGACCTGTATCCAGGGCTGGTCTGAACATCTGGCACACACAAGCAGAATTTCTCTACACAGGTGTGGGACAGTGCCACAGGGTGGGCAAAATGCATTTGGAAGATTGGGAGTGAGCTAATGGTTGGGTAAGGCAAAATGACAGGTCTAATGGTTACAGTTTACAGGGTAGCCAAGGGTTTTATTTTACCCTCCATTTTAAAAGGCAAGCCAGTGCAGTGAAGATTGGTGATGCTTGCTTGGGTAATGGTGCACAGCAATACACATGAGAAGGAATAACACCATGTGATCACATAGCAGGGTCATGTAGTATTGTTCCTTCTCGGGTGATTTGTGGGCTCCATTTTTAATCACATCTCTGTGGAAATGGACACTTTGTTGCCAGTAGAGTGGCATGTTTTGCCCCTTAAGACAGGGAGGGGCCATAATCCTCAACCACCCCCCTAAATCATGAGGAATAGAGATTACAAACATACACACACAGAGAGAAGTAATTTAACTTTCATCCCACATATCTTGAAAGTTACACTCACATACCTTCAGATGGAAATAAAGATCTGGTAAAGGTAAATCTTTGGATGGTCCTTTACTGAAGGCTCACAATTGGTTTTATGTGGCCATTTAATGTAATGCTGTATGTGTGTATACAGTATGTTTTGACATAGTCGTTTCTACCAATGTAACTGGGTAGCATGCTTCAACTGCAATTCTTGCAAAAATAATAATAAAAGCCACTTTGAAATGAAACAGAAATGCACCCAAAGTGTTTCATATATTTTGTACTTTTTGTGAATGTAATTTTATTGTTGAGTTTATGCTGTGCACCATCATGCTTTTTATTTTAGCATTGGTGATATAGAATTGTTTGCAAATAAATAATAAAAGTGCTCTTGCATACAATGTACTGACTGATTTGTGCCATTGATCCATAACTGGAATATAAATATGGCCTTCAAGCAAAATATTTCCCCCTGCCCACACTTTTCTTTGTGATATTATGATCACAGAGTATGTAGACAAAAGAATGAAAATGAATGGTGCTGATGAGGAATGACAGATATTTACAATATTTAGAGATGTGGAAAATGGAATTTCATAGTTTGCTGAATACTGTCTGAGGCTTTCAAGTCGCTTTTGTAATTTTTTTACTCAGATTGATGCATCTTTTGTATTTGATTTGCTTTGTTGCCATGTATTTGCCTGTCAATTGAAAATGTTTCCTATTTACATATTTTAAATTTATCCCTAATGATACTGGAGTTGTTGCAGTATTTAATTTCTGAAACTAGAATTGTGCCTCAACATCCAACTTGAACACTCCTTTTGCTTGCTTTCCTCGGCAGTTCAGGTGCCTTTAGGAAGCAGAAGAGTGCTTTTTTTCTCTTCCTCCATATATGGTTATATGAATCTAGCTGGGGAGCGATGGCAAATGTTCATGCCGTGGTTGTGGGTTTCATAGAAGCATCTTGGGAAAATATCCTTGACTAGATTACATTTGCGGAAATCCAACAAGGCTGAACAGCTTCAGCAGAAAACCAAGTCTACTTATGGAGGCTCCCCATGTAATATGGAATCTCACATTTCTAAAACATTTGGATTCTAAAATGGTTGCTTTTGCTTTAGAAGGTACTCTTTCTTAGGAGAGTCAGAAGGTCACAGAAAAGCTAGAAGTACAGGGGGACATACATGGGAGTTGTACAAGGGGATATGGGCACAGTAGGGTCAAAGAGTCACCTGAGGGCAATTAAGGACAAATAAACTAAACCAAAACTTTCCTGTTCTCCTGACTGGAAGACATGGTATGTAAGTCAAGCTAGAAAATGGGGCTAATCAAAAGCCAGAAAGTTATGTAGTTCAGAAACTTGATAGAAGAGGGACAAAGGGCTGAGACCTTTTAAGAAAGCCTACTTGGATGCTTCAAGAGGAAGGAACACAGAAGCTGAACTGGGGGATGCAAGTTGAAAAGTATTGGCTTCATTAGGAAAATAATCTTGAATAGGTATAACTGTCTCTAATGTGTAACCACTGAAACGCCAAATTTAACTCTTTTCTGCAATAATTTTCCTGGATAAAAGCCCTTTAATTCCTTAAGTAAAAACCTAATTTTTGGGAGGGCTTGAATTCATCTGATGTCTTGTTACTCATCCTTAACTATTAGGCTAGGTAAAGGATTGCTTAATGGAGGCAGATAAATAAAAAATAGTTATCTACTTGGTGGCAGCAATGGGGCTAAGAGGAATGGGTGGGGTGGGGCTTTCTTGGATGGTTTGCTTGTCTCTTTTCCCTCACAGAGAAGGTTTACTGTGTGCTGTCATAGTGAGATCAAAGGTTTTGGGTAGGAGTCTCTGCACATCTCTAATTACTGTAATTGAGTAATTGCTAAGCCATCTATGGACATTTCCATCCCCCTTCCATATATGAGCTCAGCCACAGAATGGAAGGAGTGTCTCTTTCTACAGAAGAGAACTGTTTTCTGTTTTGAAGAAAGGAAGGAAGGGATGAACTGAAAATCTAGTCATATATATATATATATATATATATATATGCTTCTCCCAAAACTTATTGACATTCTGTCACTGAGAACTAAGGATTTTGCAACGAAGGAAGCTCCATAGAGTGGGGATATTGTCTTTTTTGGCATCAATGGAGCTCTGACTTTCACTTCTTTTCATTTTATTTTTATAAATGTTTATTTACTATACGGATGGTGAAGCAGGGGAAAATGAAGCAAATGTGATTCATGGATCATATCTTAAGGTTTTCCCTTTGTGTCTTTGAAAGTTGCATCCACAGAGATGCATAATGGACACCTTTAAGACAAAAAGACTGAAAGTTCTGAGGGAGAAAACTTTAAATTGTTTTGGAATAGGCGATCCTGTCTTTCTTAACTACCATCTTGAGAAACTCTGAATGGGACAAGTGGCCTCCTGCTGCTGAGTGCAGCCAATCTATAAGATACCACCTGCTGAGCTTGCAATCAAACTGACACAAAACCTGTAATTTCCACAACAAAGGGAAGAGGTTCAAAATTACTTCTGTTTCTTAAAGAAACCAGATAGCTTCCAAAAGTTGCATTAAGCAAAACTCTTCTGGAAGCTGATCCTAAACATTTGCACTGGTGTACTACAACATCTGCAACACAACTTTTCAATCTTGATTCGATCTTCCTGTGGTTCAGTAATCACCACATCATATTCTCATTTATTTCAAAATTGTAAGCGACCATGTTGGTTTATTAGGGACAAAAATCCTTATGATACAGAAGAGCAATATCTTGAATAAAACCTCAGAATATGCCAAGGGGATCCTCCAGGCAACCGGTTTATTGAGTATCTATCTTGATATGCTTGTACAAAGCTTAAATGGTGGTTAGATTGTGGCATTATTTTTTGAGTATTCATTCTTATTTGTTTACAGGTGGTTCTACCGCAATGAACATTCCTCCTACATTCATACCGATTTGCTTGTGTGATGTTGACATGTCCTCCCATTAATCATTCATCCCTCCTACACTCCTCAGTGCATTTCCCAATCACTTTACTAACTGCTAAAAAGTATCTGTGTGTTTTTAGGTGAATTTGTTGCACTAGAGCACCACAACACTTTAGGTTTTCACACGGAAACTGAATTAAAGTTCTGGTATGTGTTTGAATCACAACAGTCTGGAGGCACCCAAAGTCAGAGCCATACCAAGACATTTTGACACCCAAGGTGAACCACAGAAAGTACCCATCCTCCCCACCAGGAAAGTAGGGATATGTGAATATCTACATCAGGGACAAGTGGCAAGTATAGGTCTTCATCAAGAGCTACTGCCCCTGTGGATCCTGCCACCTGAGGCAGCCTCATGGGTGGGCCAAACCTGCCCAAAGTGGTGAACATTCTTTGGAGTTCTCCAAAACTCCTCTTCAGGCTGATGATGCACTTTGTCTTCAAACAGTAGTTGTTGATTGCTTACAGTCATGTCCAGCTCACCTCCACCCCAATTTATTCAAAGATAGAACAATCTGAAGATTAAAAGGTACATTTTCTTCCAGGTGTCACTACACAAAAGCAAAATGTTCACAGAACCAAATTAATGTGTGTTTTTTTAAAAAAAATAAAAGAATGGTAACTTTGTTTTTTTATAAAAATTGCATGAGAACTAATGATGAAAAAAATATTGCATTCCTCCTGACCTGAGTTATGCCATTCCTGAAATTGCAAATCTAATCAGAGGAGTCACACATAAGCACAAACACACATGCTTGTGATGCTGCTATGAGGAAGTCTGCAAACCAGATTACCATTGTCCCAGAAATCTGAAGGAAGAAGTAATCAGACCCACATTTCCTAGTGCTTTGAGTATTACCAAAAGGAGAAAAGAAGCAGCACATCAATTTGCAAGGGAAATTATACCAGTTCAGAGGTCACAACATTTCCCTTAAAAGCACCGTGTATAAATAATTTCCAGACATTATAATCAACTGTCAGTCATTATGTCAACATATACTGTAGCATTCATCTACAAATAAAGTCATTAAGACATGATAGTCCCTGTAAATCTATAGAGAATGTTAATGTTATTGGTAGATCTTATTTCAGCCATCTGAAACCTATGCAATGTAACATTTATTTTTCACCTCCTTTCCCCCCTGTCTTTATTCCCTCTACTGCTGTTTTTTTTTCCCCCAAAAGAGAAAGAAATTTTCCTCAGTGCTCTTTCTTACATCTAGTGCAACTAACCTATTCACAGCTAGTTCAGAAGCCAAAAAAATCTTAACTCCTTTGTGCCTCTCACCCTACAAAGCTGCTGCACACACCAAAAAATAGCAATTTATTGGCCTTTGGGAAAACTGTATGGTAATTTTAACTTTTTCTTATTTTGCTGATTTTATTTAAAGAGTCTCTCTTTAAAATTGTTTCCTAGTCATTTTCACCACCTGAGATTCCACAGATAGCATCATGTTCAGGATGACCCCTAAGCTCTGATCTTCGATTTTCAGAGGGAGTACAACACTATTCAGAACCAGTTGAATTCTTCAATCTGTAACAGATGGCCTTCACTCCCACATTTTGTCTGGATTATATTTTAATTTGTTTGCCCTTATCAATGTCAAACTGCCTCCAGACTCCTGTTCAAGAGTTACACAGCCTCCCCAGAAACAAAAGGTGGCTGCAACCTGCTTCATTCTGCCTGATTTCTAAAACTAATTTCAGAACTTTTACAGACACATTTTTCCTATCATTCCTAATCAACACTTCTTTTCCCTTATAGGTTACCAATGTGAGCAAGTATATATGCATTGATTAAAGAAGCATGCAAACAAGGGAACTTGAGGAAGTTGCATAATGGCATCAGGATTTCTCTTTGCACTGCTGTTTAAGCAATAAGTGCATGTGTGACTAGAAAGGAATTATGATGTGGTGGTATACAATTGCATCAAGATTCCTTGATTAAATCAAGATTCCACTGATTAAATCAGTGCACAGATATGCTGGTGCACAACTGGTGACATGCACGAAAAAGTGTGAATGGTAAATTGGGGCAAGTAGTGATTCCAATGAAGTTGATATGGAGTGTAGCTCTGGTGTGGGACCTTTGGTCTCCATCATGCACCCAGCTCTAACCTATGGCTCCTAAAAACTGTCAGCATGCGACAGTGGCCACACCCCAAGAATGGCTTTGACTGGCTGGCTAAACCAGGTGAGGGTAGCCAATGGGTCTCAAAGCCCCAATGAGTTAAGGGCATCCCCTGCATGCAAAGATGGGCTCCAGCTGATTGAGTGGACTAGACCAGTAGTGGGTCCCATGGTCAAGAAGGCTGTTTCTGCCCATACTGTAGAGGGAGGTGAGGGGCAGATGGAGCTTGTCAACCTGGAAAGGTAGCTCATCTAGGAGGAGGAAACCTCTGGTCCTAAAACTCTGCTGCCTTGTGGGATATCTTTGGAAGAATACAATGCTAAGGGGGAAGCCTTGCACAAATCCAGAGTGGAGCCTCTATAACAGTTGTATAGTACCTTCTGGCAACTCCTGCAGTCAAGCTGGTGTCAAACATATTGCTCTGCTTTCTTTTGCACCACATCAGCAATGCCAAAAGGGGTGTGTGGTAATCTGGACAGCCCAGGACCTTGATAAACACTGTCTAGGCTTGCACCCTGGGAGGTCACTTTGCTGTTGTTAACACAGAGGTTTGACTATACCCCCCCAGGAGACGCAATCCATTGTCTCTCAAGACACACACACACACACACACACACACACACACACAAATGCATCAGTTCTCATCCACAAATAAATTCTTGTGAGAACTTCAGATAATGACTATTTCACAGACATCTCAAAGAAGCATAAAAGAACACTTTTGCTGAATTATACCAGAAATCATGTAGTTCAGGTTCCATTCTGGTGCATGAATATGCTAGTCAGACCCCTACACAAATTGGATGACAGTGCCCACTGTTTGTCCACAACACTGGATACTTTCTGAACATGGAGTTTTCATTTGCTCATCTTGCCTTAGAGCAACTGATCAATGTATCTTCTATGACTGCCATTTCTTTTTTTCCTTGCAAACACAGCTCCAAACTCTCATGGACACAAGTGCGATCACCCCCAATTATGTTGAAAATTACTCTGCCGTTTATATTATTTTTCTTCCCATGTTCTGCTACTTTACAGCCAACAGCAGATTTCCTTTTCCTCCAAGTGATATTCTAAGTTCAAGAATCATTTTCAATAAATAGTTAAAACAGCTTGAGGGAGGTCAAATTCTACCAGCTTATAAGCTTTAGTAACATTTTATTAGTGCCTGTTAGAAAACACTTCCCAAAAATTGTGTAAATTGGCCTTTTGATATTATTTGAGGGAAGCATCGGTAAACTATTTCAAAGCAAGAGACGACCTAATACAAAGTACAGATAGTTCCCTTTAGGGTTGCCTTTTTGCTGTTGTTTTTAAATTCAGGGCTATAAAGCAAACACAAAAGATAGCAAACCAGCTGGCTGCTGGAGAAGAAATTGATGCTACAGATGCTTTGCATAAGAGCATGACATGAAATAAAAGCAAAGCCTATTTCACCATGTCCCACTAAAATGTAGTCTGACTTTCCTGCAGGCATAACTCAAATGATGGGAAAGGTCAAAGAGAATGCCAGGTATACACTGAGAACAACCTTTGGAGTGAAAACCCTTAGAAGAATTCAGAAACAGTCTTTCTCTGCCTCTGTAAATCCCATACACACAAGCCTGAGCATTTCACTTGTCACTTAATTAAGAATGGCAAACAGAATGTTTTAGAGTAAATCTTGCAAGCCTCTTTGTAAAGCTGCACCCTTTTAACAGAGCTAAGTTCACACAGCTCAAGGAAGACTCTGTTATTTATCAACAACCTATTTCTTAATTGATTTGGTTATTTTAAGATATTTCCAGGCTGTCTTTCACCATAGACTTCCAAGGCAGTGGCAGCATCAGCAGCAAAGAAAATAAATGGAAAACAGTAAACATTCAGAGAGCAATCCTATACAAGCCTACCCAGAAGCATTCCTGGGTAAGTCAGCATAGAGTTGTAGTATAAATAACAATATATTAACATAGCAGTCAAAACAACAATAAAGTGAAAATAAAAGCATAGAATGACAATCCTTAGGTCATTCCATGCCACAGCCAAAGTGTTTGCAAATGATTATGGTCTATAAAGCAGATTACACCAGTGTTGCACATTTTCTGGCCTAATAATCAATGCAGTTTTTTAAAATGAATGTTCTAGCTGTAACCTAGAACCCTGGCTTGTGAACATTTTTTTTTTTCAGCTGTTCAAAAGTTGGAATTCAGCCTATTACAAATCACACTCGATTGACACCTTGTAGGGTTGCCATATTTCAAAAAGTGAAAATCTGGACATAAGTTATTGAGCTATTTTTAAAGAAAATCACCAAAATCTACACTATCAACATGAATTGCCATACATCCAGATTTTCCTGGACATTTCAGTGATTTCCATGCAGATGCTGCTGAATGCTGGCTATGTCCAATTTTTTTTGGATGTATAGCAACCCTAGAATGGAGTATGTTGAAACATATAAGATATTACAGTAATGATATCCATATATCTAGTATTCAAGACACCACAAACAATTACACTTCAATTCTATACAGATCTGTACAAACGCAAGTCCCATTGAGTTCAATGGAGTTTACTTCCAGATAATTGAATATAGGATTTCTGCTATAATAAATAACTTCTGAATTGCACTCAGTTGCTGCCTAGTAAACAGCCTTGTCTAGCCTGTGGATTGTAGTGGGAAAGTATAGTTTACAGGGCCAAGAAAGTAACGATCAAATCTCTTATAGTTTATCTAACATGTTTATATACTAACATTCAAGTGAGTGATGGAGTGGGATTTTATCAAATTGCAGATGATGAGCAGTCCATCTTCAACAGGTTATTTTGGGAAAGGTTAATTAAAACTATTTTGTTTTGCTCCACTATTCCTATATGCTCTGAGACGCCTTTGATCAGTGCATTTATTAAAATTTAATTAATGAGCTAATTAAATATCATCAGAGAGTCTGGGCTGAGAGACCAAATTCATTATACACATCTCCCCTGCACAATTTTCTTTCTTTTTTAAAATGTGCCAACTTATATACTGTCAAACCAATCATTGACCTAGCATCAGGTAAAGCAGTGGAATGTTCACACAGTCAGCTTTGTGCAGGCAAGTGGCCAGTGTTTCATTCTTGCTTACACCAAATAACTGAGGTTGGGTTAATATTGCTCCAAGCAAAATACATGTTCTTGATACAGACATATGATAATGAACTAGGAGGCTGGTTTCACAGTGTTCCTTTGAAAACCCTCTTTTATAACATTTGCTTTTATTTATTAAATTATTCAATGATTTAAAAAACTGGCTTAAACTCAGAATCAAGACTCTCTCATGTTGGCTCAACCTCTGCAAAACCAGGAACTTGGAAGTCAAGGCAGATGTGTTGCCCTGTGATCAGCAATGTTCTTGTGCAATGCCACAAATTATACTGCTTACTGTTCATGCAACTACATTTCAGGCCCAAATCCAGAGGTGAGGTGTGTTTGGGATTGGGATTGGCAAAGATGCCTAATATTGCCCTGCTTCTGTGTTGTATTATTAGTCATGTAAGCCTTACTACTGTATTGCTAAAAAAAAAATCCTATGAGGCAGGAAAACCTTAATTTTTGGACCACTGCTGAACCACGGCTTGACATCAATGCCAGGAAAAATCATAGAACGGATAAAATAAACAGTGTCCTGAACCCCTAGCCTAACTGGCAGCAAGTCAGTATGCCCAGTTCAAAGTTTAAGGGTCAATCCACACAAGTGAAGTCCAAAAGCCAAAGTCCAAAGGTCAGGAAATGAGGGTCAGGGTCAATCTAAGTTGCCAGGTCCAAAGTCCAGCAGTCAGGGTACAGTCCAGGGTCAAACTAGAAGCACAGACCCATGGAGGTCCAGGAGCATCCAAGTCAAGGTCCCTCAACATGGGCAGTTGAGCAGGCACTGCATCTCAGCTCTGCTGCCCTTTTACACTTTGCATGCTGATTGCAGCATCTGTGCTTGATGAGGCATGTGGTCGCCACCTGTTCTAAGCCTACTCCAGCTGGCAATCTCACACCTCCCCCCTGAGAGAAGATATGGTAGTCACCTTCAAATATCTCAAGGGCTGTCACATGGAAGATTGAGCAATATTGTTTTCTTCTGCTCTGGAAGGTAGGACCTGAACCAATGGCTTCAAGTTACCATAAAGGAGATTCCAACTAACCATCAGGGAGATCTTTCTGACAGTAAAAGCTGTTCAACAGTAGAATGGGCTCCCTTGGAAGGGGATGAACTCTCTTTCACTAGAGGTTTTCTAACAGAGTTTGTATGGCCATTTGTGGGCCCAATCACAAGGAGTGCATGACTGGCAGGGCCCACAGCAAGGACACATGACCAGTGTTATTGTTGTTTTAGGGGGGAAAGTGTTGATACTCACCATTGTACTCCTCCTGCTTTTCTCAACACTAATTTAAATGCCAATATTTATTCTCATTCTCCTTGCCTATCCTTTCCTTCAGTTAGCTTTAAAAACCAACAACCTCTTTCTCTGGTCCAGTTCTTGCCCTCAGCTCATTCCCAAGCCCCATCATTTCCTTTTTCAGCTCCCTCCAGGCCCTTCTGTCCCCAAACATAAGAAAACCAAAGTGGCTTGATCTCTCTGTGCCTTTCTTTCTAATTCACACATCCTAACCTGTCCTTCCTACCCCTTCATGGTCACTCTTCAGAGCAGGGTCATTGGCTGTTACTAGAGGCTCCTGGATAGACTAAATTGGGCTGCTGCTTGCTTTCTCAGTTTCCAGGCTAGTTGTCTGGCTCTAAGGCTAAAAGTCTGAAGAGAAACGAGTGCAGCTGAGGTCAACACACAGAGAAACCATGTGCATGTGATTTGGAAGAAAAGTACCAGTAATGTGTACCATTGACTACCGCCAGAAAAAAAGCACTGCACCTGACAAAGATCTTGGGATCAAATACGCCACAACTTTATTGATTACAGATAAGGCTTTGGCACAAATATTGAGTATATATGCTGAATCAACAAAGCCAACTGTTGGTTGATTATTGAACCTGGCTTAGACCTGGGTTATTTGTCACCCTATGACATACATCAAATCTGGATGATCCCACCAGGACCTCCATTGGGGGGTTGCTATGGTCCACAAGCCCCTATCTGGTCATCCAGACAGAAGCACACCCTCCTGGAGCCCATTATCTGAGTACCCCCACTTCCCTGTAGGGGTGGCTGTTCCCTCAACCCCTGCCGCTGAGTAGATTTAGGATCCAACCCAATGTCTTATCCACCAACAATTATTATAATTACTATGAGGTAAGCAAAACCTTCAGACAGGCCCAATTTGTCTGCAGCAAATTTCCTCCCTGGCCCTGAGTATGATAGTGAAGTCTTTGCATAGCAAAGCCTCACACATGGCCTGCCCATTCAACTCTGAGCAGGACCAGAGTTTGTTGCATAGCATGGGAGGGCAGGAAATTCATCTCTTAATGAACTGGCAGGTTTATTTTGTCTGCTATTTCTATATATATAATTTCTGTGCTGGAAGAGGTCATATAGGACAATATATATATATATATATATATATATATATATATATATATATATGAGAGAACTACTTTATCTTTATTTAGAGAAAAGTGTTTTAATCATACACACACAAAAAGGCTGACTACACATAATTTCAGAAGCTGCACAGAAAACCATATGTCAGTAGAAAATCAGCTCTAATTTAATTAACCTGTGTTCAGGAACTTTCTGTTGGTTTAGTTGAATCAGATAAAAAAAAACATACTGTATATATCCTTTGTAAATGAAGACAATAAATCTCTATAATACTTGCAGATCGTCTTCTTTTACTATGACTTGTCCAGAGATCATGAAGCATTAAATATTTTTATCATGGGAGTGATTAAAGGAATCCTACCTGTTATTGAATTAAGTACGAGGGTATCTAATTAATTTTAAGGTACACATTAACGTGTAAATGTCTCTAGCAAAGTTGTGGATGTCTCCCTAACTTCATTGAACAAGATAAACAATCTGTAGAAGACTAGCATTGTTACATAGATTGCTACAATGCAGCCGCAGTTAAACATATGAAATCCTTTTGACTGAAAGTCATGGAGCCATTAGTACTTAAAGCTGGTTGTCTGAAGCCCCAGATTAGTAATAAAATGTGGGATTTGACAACCAGAGGCATATACACATATCTAATTTTCATACCAATTGGGCACAAAACATTGAATCTAAATGGTTCCTTTTTTATGATCACCCAACTATAATGGCTATCTCTGCATGAAACCTATTGCAGAAATTCTCCTGAAATTTGGCAGGGCTCATGCTTTCAGAAATATTTTTATTATTATATTCTGGGGGAAAGTATAAGAGATTTTGTTTTTCTAAAATATAAAATTGTCCAGTCCCAAAAAGAAAACAACCTTTGGATGTATTTGCCTATAATTTGGTGGATCTAAACCCTCCTGAATAGGCTTCTATTTCTGCAAATTTCTGCATGGAAACTGCTTTCATCCACTTTTATAAAAGCCAAGAGGTACAGCCACTTTTTGATTCCCCATACCAGTGTATGCTCAGAAACGCATCTTCATTTGATGCTTTGAACCTGAAACATGACTCATGTGGAACAGATCACAGGGAAATTGAGCTGCAACCTGAAGTAACAAACTGATTTTTTGTGACCAGTAAAACCCCCCAAAGAAATACTAATTTCAGCTGTAATGACACTAACGGCTTCCCTACACATATGCAACTAATATGTTGTTGTAGGCTGGAAAGGATAGTAAATACTGTATTAAGTCACTGAATTAGAGCTGGAAGAGACAAAGAGGCTATCCAGAATCCTATAGCAAGGGAGAACCATCTGTTCATCAATCACCACACAGTTCTACCATCACTTTTCAAGTCTCAGCATGCTACCAGTAGGGAGCAGGTATTTCGCAGAAAGAGGCTAACAAAACACATATATTAAGTAAACTCATACATCAGAACAGTAAGGGCCAGCTGCTTCCTGATGGGTGCCATGTTAAGGACTCTGGTACAATTTCTTTAACTTGGGCTGATCTAAAATACTCAAGAATCAAGCTGATAGTCTATTCTCATAGCACTACAATCTTAAATGATGGCCGAAGAATTTACGCTTTTGAATTATAGTGCTGGAGGAGACTCTTGAGAGTCCCATGGACGGCAAGAAGATCAAACCTATCCATTCTTAAGGAAATCAGCCTTGAGTGCTCACTGGAAGGACAGATCCTGAAGCTGAGCTTCAATACTTTGGCCACCTCATTAGAAGAGAAGACTCCCTGGAAAAGACCCAAAAGATGTTGGGAAAGATTGAAGGCACAAGGAGAAGGGGACGACAGAGGACGAGATGGTTGGACAGTGTTCTCGAAGCTACCAGCATGCGTTTGACCAAACTGAGGGAGGCAGTGGAAGACAGGAGTGCCTGGCATGCTCTGGTCCATGGGGTCACGAAGAGTTGGACACAACTAAACAACTAAACAACAACAATCTTAAAATTGAATTTACTTTGGATGTGAGATGGGTAAGAGGCTGTTATAGACAGGGTCTTCTCTGTGAAGCAGAGGTTCTGGAACATTCTATCCAGACATGCCAGTCAAGTACCTACATCCCTAAATAGTTGTTGTTTGCAACATATATTTGCATTTATCCAAACGTTTAGCAGCAGCTAATTGGTTAGGTTTGGTTTAGTCACTGTGTATACTTCTTATTTCCCACTAGCAATCAAAGTTGTTAGTTTTGCATTTCACTTTCCCAGTGTTCATTGGCTACTGGATTTGCTTTTGTTTTATTTATTTTTGTATGGTACATCCCTAATAAAGGGACCCCTGACCATTAGGTCCAGTCGTGGCCACCTCTGGGGTTGTAGCGCTCATCTCGCTTTACTGGCCGAGGGAGCCGGCGTACAGCTTCTGGGTCATGTGGCCAGCATGGCTAAGCCGCTTCTGGCGAACCAGAGCAGCGCACAGAAATGCTGTTTACCTTTCCACCAGAGTGGTACCTATTTATCTACTTGCTCTTTGACGTGCTTTCGAACTGCTAGGTTGGCAGGAGCAGGGTCCGAGCAACGGGAGCTCACCCTGGCACAGGGATTCGAACCGCTAACCTTCTGATCAGCAAGTCCTAGGCTCTGTGGTTTAACCCACAGCACCACCCATTTCACATGTGGTAAATGGCGTTATATCTACTTAATATTCCTGGGCTTTGGTAATGCACATTACTGTATTTTAACAAATGTCTAGAATGCTCAGGCTCCTCTGTGCTGACATCATAGTGATGTTGATCATAGAAAAAAGCTTTCTATCAGGGGCCAACCAAATGCTTGTGGGAAACCTGCAAGCAGGCACTGAACTTAATAGCACATTCCCACTTCAGATCCCCAGCAACTGGTATTCAAAGGCATGAGATAAATTTAATTCTTGTCTGAAAATGATACTGATGGATTAGTTAATCCAGTATTTGTCTATGGCTGCCTGTATCATCAGGCTTCATCCATTAAAAGCATACGGCCCCTGACAGATTACCCCCAATTGAAACTGGCCCTCAATAGAGAAATGGTTGCCCACCTTGAGGGTGGGTAACTTAGTTCTGCATAAGCATGCTAAGACTAGTGCTGTTCATTATCAGAAAATAAATATGAGTAGTTTTAAGTTGCTTAAGTTTCCTTTCTAGATGCTTGTCATTACTAAAGACTTGACCTCCATGGTTTCCAGCCCTCCAATTATGGGAAACAAACAAGCCTCTAAGAATTAAAGCACTGTCTGTGGAAATAATGATCTACTTCTTGTGGGCAAAAACAAAGGCCAAAAAGAAAACAGAAACACACAACCCAAGGCTTTCTACTTTTTTTTGTTTAAAAAATGAATTGTAATATACAAACAAAGGAACACTGACACATAGCATTCTTTTAAAACAAAGTTGAGACGTACAGACTTCAAAAGTGCATAGGGATTCTGAGTGAAAATGTGAAATGACTAAAATTAATTACCCTGAACACAGAAAGGAAAACATACAGCACTGGAGAATATGGTTTTCTACAAGATGTTTGTACTTGATACCTGATTAGGATGCCTAGTGAAGGTCACTTTTAACTAGGCACTGCACTGAAGATTCTTTACTCAGAGATGTGGGCTCTGCCCCACCCCCATTGCAACTATATTGCTAGTTTTCCTACCTCTTTTAAAAATCTATGCTTTTAAACTTTGAATTATCTCAGCTTTTATTTCAAAGGGGGTTCTGCTGCAATGCTGAAATAGTGCACCCAGCTGATGCAGAGTTACAATAATCTGGTTTTAAAATTCTCAAGATCTGGGGAAATGCTCTACAAACTTAAAGCAGCTGTAAACTGGTTTAAATCCCATTGGTGTGTTCCCCTGGCACCCTTCTCCCTCTAACCCTGGGAGTTGTAGTTTTGACTACCCTGAAGTGGTGTGCAAATTATAAGTATTCAAGGTGAGATCAATATGGAGAGTCCCTTGCCTAATAACAGGACATGAGTGGGATAGAATGGCAGCAGCACCCCCTCAACAACTTAGCCCTTGTTATAAGTCCTATTAAGTTATGTAGTGCTTACTCCCAGGTAAGCCATCATGCACTTACAATATTCAGATATGTCTGAATAAATTCTTACTTGCAAGTGAAGAGACTTACAATTTTACTGCCAAACAACAATATTTCAAACCAGGTGTCAAGTGTGGGTCTCTGGGACATTCATTTTTAGATTTCTCTTAGTCAATAAATTTCTCTAAGTCAATAAATTTCCAAAGTATTGTCTTTACCCATCCCTAAGTATATTCAGAATAATACAATATATGCAGAAATGGATGGTATTGGACTTAGGGGAATCCCAAGTTTTGCAGAAGTATGTTTTTAGAGGGGGGGGAACTGTGGGGGAATGCTAAAACAGCAGAGCAAGAACTGAACATGCTCAGTAGGCACAGAATTCTGAGTTGGGCGAGGGGGTACAAAACCAGACATAATTATATGCACAGGGGGGGATTGCAAATAATAGGTAAAGCCCCTTAATGTGTAATAAGTGTTATGAACTCCGTAGCCCTATGAATGGGTGAAATCTATTCAAAGTTAAATCTTTTACTTTCCCCAAAGGCCAAAGGGCTGTTTAAGTTGGTCTGGATCATGCCTAAGGTTAGAACTGTGTCTCAAGAACAACAGGGAAGCATAGCATGAGAAGCACATGCAGTGGGATATGTCTGAATAAATTCTTACTTGCAAGTGAAGAAACAGCTCATCATAATTAAGAAATGTTCATAAATTATTCCTCACTGAAAGGGGGCTAAAATTCAGCAAATGAATTATTCACTGTGAATCGTTTGCCTAAATCTAATTACAGCAATCAGTCACCAGATAACCATTCTGCATGTGTGTGTAGGCTGGTTCTACCACATCTCTTCTTATGCCCTGGATCCAAAGGATCATGCCACTTGCTTCAAAGGCCCAAGGCTGATCGGGATTTGTGTTTCTCAAAACAGCAGCCTCTTAATGTTCCATGGAAAATATATTTTGAAACTACAGAGAGTTTCCTAAGCAATTTATGACCTGGAATAGGGCCTTACTATTCACATGGGGAGAAGGGAGTCAAAACCACCACTGGAAACACAGTGTAGCCTTAAGTGTGTTTACTCAGAAGTAAATTCCACTGAGTTCAATTAACATTTCTCCCTAGAAAGCATGTTCATGTGCAGCCTAAAGTAAATCTTTGGACCTCAACCAATGACTTGATATAAAAATGATCCATCTTTCATTCCACTTCTCTCCATTCCCATCTGAAGCAGTAAAATGAGCGTGACTGAATTTGGAGGTAATGTTATGCATGGGTTTTGTTTTATTTTCCCATTGAAGTGGATTTCTTTTAAAAAGTGTAATATATCTCAGTGGTGGTTCTCTTTTGCACTGAGTTTTCCGCATATACCTCTCATTTTGATATTGCTGTCAGAAAACAGCTCATTTGGGGTTTGTAGATATATTGCACTATAGAAATCAGTATGAACTTCTGTGCTCTCGGGTACCACAAAAACAACATCCTGTCTGATTTAACTGGTCTTGAGTGACAGTGCTTATGTTACTTTACTCTTACATTTATCTTTGCAGCCCTTCAAACTATGGTTCATCTTAGGATATGCTTTTTCCCTTAGAATTACTAAAAGAAAAGCCCATTGGATTGTTGTATATGTTAGTATGTGCTCAGAAATGTTTTAAAATATGATGAGCATTGATCACCTAAAACAACCTTTGCCAGCTTGGTACCTCCAGATGGTACCCAACTAATTGGCAGCACACTTTCATGGAGATGTAATCCTGAGGGCACCAGGTTGACAAAAAGGTAAAGGTAAAGGTAAAGGGACCCCTGACCATTAGGTCCAGTCGTGGCCGACTCTGGGGTTGCGGCGCTCATCTCGCTTTATTGACCGAGGGAGCCGGCGTGCAGCTTCCGGGTCATGTGGCCAGCATGACTAAGTCGCTTCTGGCGAACCAGAGCAGCGCATGGAAACGCTGTTTACCTTCCCGCCTATTTATCTACTTGCACTTTGACGTGCTTTCAAACTGCTAGGTTGGCAGGAGCAGGGACCGAGCCATGGGAGCTCACCCCATCACAGGGATTCAAACTGCTGACCTTCTGATCAGCAAGTCCTAGGCTCTGTGGTTTAACCCACAGCGCCACCCGCGTCCCTTCCAGGGTGACAAAGGGAGGTCTAAACCAACATATTTACTTATTTTTGTCAACATCTATCTTGGAATACATCATCTTCATTTAAAATCCAGTATGGATCTTGGGTATAAAGAATATTGCAGAAGGCCAGAAACATCCATATGATACTAGATATGAAGAGAACAATTTCTCTTCTAATGGACTTCCTAAGATTGTGGGGAGAGCCATCGACACATACAACTGAACATTCAAATTAATGTGAATTGTCCAGAAGGAGCCTACTGCTGTGATGCTATTCCTGCAGGCCACCTCAGTTCAGTCAGCTGTTCTCAGAATGCCTGAAAAGGGTTAGGAATCGCAGAGAGTAAACACCAGAGAATAGAAATATCATTCCCTGTCATGTCAAATAGACTGTTCACACAACCTGTTCACGCTGCTTGTGTGACAGATGGATATTATGTTACTATGCCAACGTCATTATGGGAATATAACCTCTTTTGGGGGGGGCCTCTCATACCCCTCCTATGTGACTCTCACCCCATCCCATGGAATATTTTTTGCTAAATGGTGAAAATCACTGGTTCAGTGAATGGAACCTCTGAGAATCAGTTTGCAATGACCCCTGGTGAAGCTAGTTGGGGTGATGAGCCAACTTTCCCACACCAGCTTAAGGGCTGTGTGCTTGAATTTTATTATTCTGTGAGTGATAATGAGGATGCTCCAATCATGAATCTTGAGTATATTAGGTTAAGTGAATTGCGAGGCATACTGCAGCAGCATGATCATATGTGTATTTACTCAGAAGTAAATTTCATGGACTTCTGTTTGTCACATCCGAAAGTTGCCAATTAATTCTACATAAAATGAAATTCCCCTTCGTGGATCACTGCCCCCTTCATGGATCACTGCCTTGCCGTGGCAAAGGGGCTTGAATAACTCAGAGAAGCTATGAGCTATGCCATGCAGGGCCACCCAAGATGGGTGGGTCATAGTGGAGAGTTTCAACCAAATGTGATCTACCTGGAGCAGGAACCGGCAAGCCACTCCTTTATCCCTGCCAAGAAAACTCCATGGACAAAGGGTGTGCTGTGGTCCATGGGGTCACAAAGAGTCGGACATGACTAAACGACTAAACAACAACAACAAAATGAAATTGGAGGAAATGAAAGAGAATAAAAGACTTGGCTGAATCTGTATTTCACACTCACAGTAGTAGCTCATAATCCTCAGGAGTTGAAACATGGAGAATATGAATGTCACCCTTCCACCACACAGCAAGCCCTGCTTTTAATAGGAACTATTGCCACACTTTATTTATAGTACATTATCTCATTAGAAAAGGCTTTAGAAATCACTAATAGAAGTTGTAAGTGTGTTACCAATGTAAGTTGCATGAATTATAAATGATGATAAGCACATCAGCAGAAAGTGTTGTCAGCAACTTATTGACTTGAAGGAATTTAATGAAATTTATACTTACAAAGGAACAACGCAACAGTTGGGACCTGTGGGGAAAATCCACTCCTACACATGCTTCCTGGCTGGCTGCAAGGAGGCAGCTCAAAGGACTTTCCTACAGTGGGGGAAATGTTGGAAGTGAACTCTAAGAGCAATGTCTCTCTCTCTCCAGCCATAATTTAAAGTCAAGTGCTCAGTCCCTTGCTGCTGAGAAGATACATGGAGGGGCAAATAGCCTGCTGGCTCAGGCCAATGTCCCACATAGTCCAGCATTCTGTTCTCTCAAGCACCAAGCAGATGCCTGTGGCAAACCTACAAGCAGGACCCGGGCAAAGAGCAGTCTCTCCTCATGAGGTTTCCAGCAACTGGTGTTCAGTTGGCAGACTCCATCATAACAAGTAGCCACTGGTAGACTTATCCTTCATGAATTTGTCTAATCATTTTTGAAGCCACCTCTTTTGAAGCTTTCTCTTTCTGCTGCTCAACACTTCTGTTAACCTCCTTTCTTTCTTCCAATACCCTTTCTTATTTCCTCAACGTCCTTCATCTGTCACCTCACCAAGCCTCTATTCATATCTTCTTCTCTATTTCCCTTTATTCAACTTTCCTCAACTTTCATTCTTTCCTGCCATCTCCCATCAACCTGTCTACTTCCAGCATGCCTCCCCCTCTACCGCAACCTTTCTCCCTCCTTGAAAACACACCTTTGCTGCATATGCCATCAACTGAAATCTTCTCTTCCCCCTGTCTTTCTCTGCGTATGTATCAGACATGTTGGAAAACACAATCTTCTATTTAAAAATAGGATAAATACCGTAATTTGACTGCTTTCTAAATCATGATAAAATTATGGAAAATGCCTAATTAGAAAGGTAAGATCAATGTAGTTCTCTTTAGAAATGACCTCTGATCAAGATTAACTTTAATGCCTACACCTGTTTAGATTTAATGCTTCCCCCTGGTTTCCAGGCTATCACACCAGTTGTACAGTGGGCTAACTACAAGCCTAGTTTTGGGGGGAAATTGTCCAATTTCCTTTCCTTTAGGGAGTCCTTAGGATCTTACACTACAGCTTGTAATTTCTGTCTCAATGAAGCTATATTCTCTCAGAGGAGCTGTGCTCTGTCTAGCTTCAAATCCCTAATTAAGTATGCACTTTGGGGAAAGACTTGTCCCTTCTTGATTCACTAGTAGAAATCACAGTGTTGGATGCATACACACACTTCACACATAACCAAGCCAAAGTACAATCTTTTTCAGACACTGCACACACACGCACTGGGTTAGCTTTGGAAGAATGGTGACTTCAAGTTGCATTTGCTCACATTCTTGCCACATAGTTGGCGCTCTAACCATAACAATCTTGATAGAGGAGAAGTGATGAATCTAATAATACAGGCTTAGCCATCATGGTTGATAAGAAAGTCTGTAATTATATTTCTGTGCAACCCTTTCTGCTTTACTCTCTAACCACCCATTCCCAGCTCACCCCATTAATTCCTTAATAAATGTCTTGCTGGTTTGACAATAAATTAGTCTAATAATACCATCTAGTTTAAGGGGTGCTGAACTGACACAAAATTTTTAATTCTAACTATATGTGCAGTGTTAGAGATTCCAAAATATGTCTGAGATTTCATTTACTTCCCACAAAAGTGCTTTTACAGTAAAAACATCATCATCATCAACAACAATCTTATACGTAAAAACAATTCCATATATACAAACAATTAAAATATGTAAAAGCAATTACAAATCCAATACAGGTAAAGACTGGGATGATGATCTCCACTTGAAAGGCTTGTTGAAAAAGGAATGTTTTCACTTGGCACTAAAAAGACAACAGGCGCAGCACCTGCCAGGTATGTAATGGAAAGAATAGATCCCTGGGAAGAGTAGATGCCACCACACCAAAAGCCCAATTCATATATACAGACCTCCTGATGAGATACTGTCTGCAGGTGGTCCTCACTTACAGAGCACAGTTATCAATTGGGTTTATAAAGGGTGATATGATATTTTAGATGGACTGGTGTGCTTGCTTCTAGTCTAGGAAACTGAGACTGGGATGAAGAGACATCAGGTTAAATTGACTTGCTCTTTGGAGCTTGTGTGGTTAAAGTTCCCATGGACATGTGAGCAGAACTGAGCATTCCAATGAAAATGCCGGGAAGCACAAACCCTCCTTAAAAGATATGAAAAGCTAACAAGCTTCCAACCCACTGAATGCAGGAATGGGCTAACCAGTACTTTCCCCCCCTGAGGGGACACAGGGGTACGCATACCCCTTAACATTTTGTGAGTCTAAGTTTGGCCTCATTGAGGGGCAGTATTTAAATATGAGTAGGAAAATGAGAGTACCCCTAAACATTAAAAAAAGCACTGGGGGTAACTAAAAGTAAACTTATTTCTTTGTAAACCATAACTAAAGAAATGTTTATTAATAGGAGATGGAGAAGGAGAGTACTTCTAGAGTCCTGACTGTCACTATTTTGTGGGATGGATTCGAGCACATTGTTGTATAACCTCCCTGCAAACAAATCATAATGAATGTTCAGTAAGGACTAGGCAAGCAAAATCAGGAGGAATGCTGACAGGTTATCTGGAGAAGCAGACAGAGACAGACAGACATATGTAGAGTTACAGGGAAAGACTGAAAACTTAGGAGTGGCAAAACCCACATTTTAGAATAAAACCTAAAAAATTGTCTGCATCTTGAAATGTGAGAGTCAAGTATTTTTAATAACTACAGTGCATTTTTTAAAAAAAGAAATGCTTGTTCCTACTTGCAAATTACACTGTTCATTCATCAAATAAACAGTAATGCATTTCAAATCCAAATTACTTCTTTCTGCAGAATATAATGAAGATGTTAATGGAAAGTGTCTTGTTAAGTTCTAATCCCTTTTAATTTTACCATACTCAACAAACTTCTAAGAAACCCACTATCTTGGTGGTGCGGTAGAATTTATTGTAGACGCTGAGCCAAAAGCAGCTTAATGGGAATGGGTTAGAGCTCTGTAAAAGAGAGGTGAAAAAGACTTCCAATATTCTTTGTGGAAGTATACTTCATTACCCACAAGAATAATAATGAAAAAAGCCCTGTTTAGGATGGTACAGCATAATGCAACATCATCTCTTTAGGAATATTTGAGTTTGGAGGATCGGGTGTTTGAGGGCTGGGCTGTAGCTGACCATGCCTTAGTCCTCTGCCCTAACCCCAGCACAAGCTGCAGTCCTGAGTTAATTGTCATTGTGCCCCTACTCTCTTCTTTGGAGCGTCTTTCAACATGCCATGATAGCATCATCCTTTCCTTTGGTGCCCTGAATTCTCCAAGCAGTTCTGGGTTATAAAGTCTCCTCCACCCTCTGGCATCTCAGATGCTGGCACTTACTACAAAAACTCCTAATTGTTGCAACCACACTGGGAAATAAAAAGCCAAGATACAAGATTATGTGAACTGGGCCACATTTCTTTATTTTAACACAACAGATCTTCAATGGGGAAGCATGGTGTGGCAAACTAGATGCACATAACAAACTTGCCCAAGGCAACCCAGCCAAGGGTGAGGTATGCTTGTCACTGACTCCTCCTCTTAAGCCCCATCCTTTTCAGGTGAAGAGGGAAGTCTCCATTCTACACCTCCTCCCAGGGCCCCATAGCTCCAGGTGGAGGCTACAGGCTGACCTCAAATGTGCTCACCAGAACATAGAATGCTACCTTATATTGAGTCAGGCCATTGGTCCAACTAGTTCAGTATTATCTATACTGACTGGTAGCTGCTCTCTCTCTAGTCCTTTCCACCCCTAGCTGGATATGCTGAGGATTGAATCTGGGATCTTCAACATGCAAGACGATGGTATGCCACAAAGCTATGGCTCTTCCCTACTCTGCCAATGAGTTCCATGGCCTTGAAAACAAGGCTTGGAACTACATCATCCACCCTTAAAGGTGAGTAAGGGTATTCACCAAACCTTAACTGTCTGATAACTTCCCACAACAACCTGACAATGTTCCCAATGAATATATTTAGCAGCTGCCTTCCCACTAACTACACTTGCCACCAAATCAGGACAGAGTAGGCCAAAAACAAAAAAAACTACCAGCAAGACTAACCGGGTGACAGGCAAAAAAATCCTACTGGGCCCCCAACTGGCACCAGCAATGCCTGTGCTGAATAAAGGGCTGGAAGGTTGGGAAGGGCTTAAACAGCTATTGCCCACTTTTGGCATGGTAATGCATATGCACACTGAAGCCAGATGCCAGGACTCCTTTTCCCAAAGCAGCCACAAAGGCTATTTGCCACCAGAGCTGTTTGGGGTGCAGCAGCAGTGGGATTCATTCAACCATATGGATGAATTGAAAATTAACATCCCAGAGACCCACACTTGACACCTGGTTTGGCAGTAAAATTGTCTGTGCATGATGGCATAAATTTATAGCCCTGAATTTAAACTTCTCCTAAGCATGTTGCAAGCAAACAAAGGCATTGACTACTGGAAAGGGACAGATGTAAAAACAACACCGGGTTCTCATAAAAGCAGCTTAATTAATGCACTGTTTTTGATCCACTTAAGGGCACCAAGTCTAAATTAAACATACCAGCTGTGCTTTGTTTTGTATGGATATGTGTGTGTTGCACTTTAACCTTCATCTGCCTATCTGCAGCAGCCTTGTGAACAAGTAGTGCGCTTAAGTATGCAAAAGCCTGCTCTGTGTGCTCTCTGGGGAGAAAGGCTCTTGTATATTTCAATACCCTGCTGACTCAGAAAAGCAAAGAACACAGACTTGAAGAGAAATGCGATGTGCATAGATTTACAGCGGGGGTTGCGACGACAGCTTATTACTTTTGAGTAAATCAGCTAAGAAGACAGGCTTGGGGGTAGGTAGGCCCTTTTGGTTTTGTTTTAAAAGGGTTTCATTCTACACTTAGGATCAAATCATTTGCATATTCTATTTTGATGGAGAGCAGAAATCGCTGGGATCACTTATTGCATTTATTTCCCACAATAATTGCTAATGGATAGCATAGGTTATCATGACAGCTACAAATCAAACACATAAAATGCAGCAGTAGGGACACAGTATGGCAGGGAGGATGGTTAGAGAGTATTATGCTCTGAATGCCAGCCTATGGAATCCAAGAAAGAGTCTTCTGACACTGGTGAGTTATTCCTGGATCTCCCTTCTAATTCCTAGATTCAGTACATATTCAACTGCTAGAATAGCCAGGCCAGTTTGGTAATTGCCTGGGAGATGAGCCATTAAGAAAGACAAAGGGGAGGTAATGGGCCATTAAGAAATCAAATATGGAAGGGCCCCTCCCTCAACCCAGATTTAGTTTGGAAGACACAGGGCAATTCTGAAGTAGCGTTTTATTGCCGAGTTTAGGACTGCAGTAGTAGTGATATTACCTAGGGTGAAAAAGATGCAGCCTTTAAAGGTCAGCAAGCTGCAGAATATCAGAGCCATGGTTGGTGTCTGTTTGGATCCAAGGCTGCAGCTATGGAAGGAACCAGACCCTCTTGGAGTGTCAATGCTGTGAGCCCCTCCATTGTAGGCTCAGGTTGTATATATGTATAAATAAACCATATATCATAAAGATACCACAGACATTGCTGTGCCTCATTTCCAAAGGGTAACATGGATCCTGGGTATGTGCCTGGAACTGTTGGAATCTCATTTGGAGATTTAAGTTGTTATAGGGATTTTGTGCTGCCTAAACCACACCTGAATTTACTTTTGAGTGAACATGCATACACTAAGGCTGAAATCCTAAACTTACTAGGGAGTAAGCCCCATTAATTCAATGGGGAACTGAGAGTAGACATGTTAAGGATTGCACTGTAAGGCTGTACATGGTGTATAATTAGACAACAGATATTCACTGTGCTGAACAATGGGACTATAAATGCAAAGGCTTACCTGAGAGTAAGCACCACATAACTTAATGGAACTTATTGGTGAGGAGTAAGTTGCAGTTGATTTGATGGAGTACCTTAACTTGGATGCAAGTTCTTCACAGCTTTGAAATCTGGTGTCAACAACTGCCTGCTCACATTTGCATAATGTTAATCTGGCCCAAAAAAGGAGCAAATATGCAAACAGAGGCAATTTCTGCGCCGTTGTGTTTTGATTTAAATTCTCAGACATCCCTATTTCCAGGCCATCTTCAATGTTGTTCAATATTGCTCTGCCATACCAAATTATAGCATATAAACAAAATTTTAAAATTTCCCAAGCTTTATGTATTTATTATTGGGCTTTTCTCAGAAAGTCTTAAATAGATAATGTGTGTAATAATCCAGCCCGCATAAAACTATGTCTACATTGGTTAAGTAAACAATAATAGTTATATTTATTCATGATTTTTATCATAGATTTGATTTTACCATTCAAAATTAATCATGATAATAGTAGAAAGATCACAAGCTCACCTCTATGTAGTTTTATATAAAAGTAGTTTTTATACCAAATAATACTTTTTGAATACTGTTGCTACAAGAAAACTTCATATAACTATATATAACTATCTATCTCTGTCTCTATCTATCTCTATCTCTATCTCTAATCTAACCTTAATACATAAAAGCATAACAAAATGTGGGGTGTTTCTGTCACTGTCACATATCACTCCATTTTACATCTTTTTCTACAGTTTTGCTTTATGGCAATATGCAATTTATTCCAGTTTCGCAGCCTTTGAATTCTATACCGTTGCTTTCAGATAGGAATGGCTTGCTGCATTGCCATCTAGTGGACAGGAGTCTGAGATAAACCAACAAAAAGTTTCAGACAGCCAATGATTAAGGCTGTCATCTTGTACCTACTTATCTTGAACCCAATGGACTTACTTTGGAGTAGACATGTAGGCTTATGCTTTAAGTCAAGGGCACAAGTTAGAAGATGGCCACCACTAGGGGAATGGCCTAAGACCAAATGAATGCCACTTCCAAAACAGCATAAAAAGGAAAGAGATGAGAACATAAAATGGTTCAAATATGGAAAGGAGATTCATTTCTTGCTGCTGCTAACAGTGTTTCCCATGCCTTGTTAAGTCTTGGTTGTTAAATTGTCTGTGACTGGTGTGCTGCTCCAGATTACAGCTAGAAAACAAAAGGCAACTGAATACAGAAAACATTTTTTATTACTACAGCCAGCCATGAGCATACATAATATCAAATATAATGACATATTTGATATTGGCTGCACTTCTTCTCCTACCATGACACCAGCACCGGATTTACGTATAAACTAAACAAGCTATAGTTTAGGGCCCCATTCTCTTGGGGGCCCCCAAAAAGTTAGAGCTTAATAATTATTCCACTATTAATATACTTCTTCTTAATTGTAGTTCACTATTAATATAATTCTTCTTAATTGTATTTCAGTTCAACAATTACTTTGATAAAATACATATTTTGTTAAGTGCTAATGGCTTTAGATACCTATTAGGTCCATAAATTACCACATAGCATATATTCAACACAGAAAAACGACGACAATTTGTTGTTGACAAAGGACAGCTGGACATATACAGTAAATCGCCCCATTATCTTCAGTAGCTTACGGCCTCAACAAACCTAAATCCGGCCCTACACAACACACACATTTTTAAAAAGCCTCATGTAGCTGCCTGCTGCCTGCTCCATGTGATGGGTAGGCAGCAACACAAAGTAAATAGAGCAGCAAACAAGTGGATCCAAGGACTAGAAAATAAGACACAAGCAGGAAAAGTGCACTAAATGGAAGGGGAAAACAGCAGCTCATTAGGGCCCAGGGATTCCTATTGCCCAGTGTCCAAACATATCACTTATCAATCACAGCACTAACTTCACTCATTGCCTTCCAATACTGACCGGTGGGAGCAGCAAGAGCTGGTTCATTTTGCAGAACTTTATTCTTGCAATGCATCCCCCTTTTTTTTTTTACTGTTATACTAAACTACTCTAAAGTTGCACTTACTTGGGCATAAGCCCCACTGAACAGTCCATGAGCATTCAAAGACTAGTATTTCTTTATATGTGGCATAAAAGTCTGCACAATGCATGGAATAAGCATTTTATATGCCTCTCTACTAGGGGCTGGATTTTTTTTTAAGTGCATATTATGAATTTTTTTTTAAAAAAAAATACATATTACACACAGTCCAATACTGTGCATTTTTATCAAGAAAAAAATCCCTATGAATTCAGTGAGACACCTTAAAAATGTTCATGCCCCCTTTGTTTAATAATAACTGGGTATCACAAAGAAGGGTTATTTTGAAAGTGCTGTAAGACTGTCACAGTTCCAAATGTTCTGCAAGATTATCTTATTA
This sequence comes from Podarcis gaigeae, assembly GCF_964106915.1. Lineage (NCBI taxonomy): Eukaryota > Metazoa > Chordata > Lepidosauria > Squamata > Lacertidae > Podarcis > Podarcis gaigeae. The sequence continues at coordinate 46,281,332 of NC_139685.1, read as the reverse complement.
TACTATATCAGTTATTTATAAATCCACCATTGCAGGAAAATAGAAAAATCATAGAGGTCAGCAACCATAATGACGATGACAAAAACAAAGCAAAGATTTCCTTCATAAGGTTTGCTGGAGATATGAAAAATAAATACAAAGAGTGAGTGCATGAGCTTACTAGAGAAATATAGAAAGATATACATGATATACTGCTGAGATCAACAAAATCCCAAATCTGATAAATTTTGCATTAGAGGAAAGATTAGGACAGCAAAGGGCAAAATGTGAGGAAAATATCATTTCCTACACTTAGACTAGCAGAACAGTTTCCTAAAGCCATTCTTCATGATTCGTGTTAAGTGTCGCTAGATAGTCCTTTACTTTATGGATTATTCCTCAGCAATTACTATTTTTTTAAAGCAATATTGGGATTGTCACCGGGTGCCAACTTTCTGTATTAAATCAGGAATCAAGGTGCTCAAAGTTTGTGCTTGAACTCTTTTCACATGAATAAAACCTTTGGGGGGGTACATTTTTCAGGACTAGCTAACATGTCAAAGCAAAATCCAAATAACCATGTTCTGCAGGATATCTTTCAAATATAATCAATGATGCAAAACTAGATTTGAGTGCAAGAACATTCACATGTACATCTGGTTCATATGTGCTAAAATCCACATGTAACACTATTACAGCAAAAGTAATACACAGTCTTTCCCAAGCTGGCACATTCCAGATGTTTTGGACTGTAACTCCCATCAGTTCCAATTGTAGCTCAGAACATCTGGAAAATGCTAGGTTGGGGAAGACTGTATTGGCACATTAGGTCATATTGTTACTAGATAAGGATTTGGGTGAATAGATGGCACTTTTCTTTTCTTTTTACACACCCTGGTAAATCACTGCCAGGAAGCATCATAGTTGGGCTAGTCCATATGTTACATACTCCAACTGGCTGCAGTCATGTGGTGTCCCTATAGTGGGGTTTTTCATACATTTGAAATTGACATTGGATTAGTAAAACTCCAAGTTATGTCAACACCCAGTTAGTATTCTTCAGTTTGTAGTGTGGTTGAGCCAATTGCTCTAAAACAAATATTTTCAATTTGGGAGGGGAGCATATGGGATGGGGGAAATGGAAATTTTCAGAAATGTCCCTCCTTTCTCACCCTCTTTTCCACCTGTTTGCAGTCATGGCCATGGCAACTACCATCTCTTAACTACAACATTCCATTTCTCCCTCAATATTTGTACCAGGATAAGCATATTAAATATTGCCTTTACCCTGATTTAGCTTCACAATGGACCAACACTTATTGACAAGATCCCCTGAAGAAACATCAAATGAATATCATTTTTTGCTATACAGAATGGGCAGTTGAGTTGAAGAGAAAGGATGTGTTCCCTCAATTCCCATTTGCATTCTTGTTGTGCCTTTCAATCAGACCTGCACTGGTGGTTTGTGCCTTTCCATCTTCCTGTTCCAAGCTGTTATTTAAAATTATTATTTTCTTAATATTTAGTTAATCATCACTGATATAGCTAGGAATATGAATACTGTATATATATCTCATGATACATTATTGTGTTCCGGGCTGCATTTACATTAGTCCTGAAAGGTGCCTATTCTAGATTTTTATGAGAATGCATTTATAGTTATTTGCCTGAGGTTCTTAAGTCCTGTCCCTGAATCAGTGGAGTGACCCTTAACATTGCTGGTTTACCTAATGAGCAGCAATATAGGAAACAAAAAAAATCAGGAGCATAATTACTTACAAATGAATAATTAATGACTTGCACATGAGCTAACACACTCGTTTGAGTGACACAGAAATTCATGAACATTTATGAGCAATTAATAAGCGGAATTAAAAGTATTGGTAAAAAGGGTCGGGTAGCAACACAGAAGCTGTCTTCAGGAGTTCTGATTAGGTGCTAAGTTAAACAAAAGTACAAGGCAGGAGGGGTGCATGAATGAGAGCACTAGCCCTACCCTTCCCAGTTCCCATCACCCTTCATGAATTGGAGAATGAATTCTCAAGCAGGGAGCCTCCTTTCCTTGTAGAGGCTTCCCATGAATTGCAGAACCCTGATGCTGAGGCTCTTCTGTTTGCTAACCCATAATATGCCACCTCAAAGTATCTAGCCCTAGGTCACCAACCTGACTTTATATTTAACTAGGAAGAGAAACATCTGGGAGCACACTTGTGATGTAGAGTATTCATAGATCTACACTCATCCAGATCATTGTGGCTTTCCTCCTACATAAGCCCCATTCCGAAATTTACCTCCATGCTTTAGTCTTGTGTGTAGAGGCTGAGTGGGGCTGCATCAACCAGCCCTGCTCTCAACATTGTTCACCTGCTCCCAATACATAGACAGCTAAAGTCATATATGGATGCTCACATGTAGCTATCCCACATGTTCAGAAGGGACCCGATCATGTCATGCATCTACGCATGCACAGCTGAATCTGGGGACATTGAGGATTAGGATCAAGGGTGGTGGCAGTGCTGAAGTCTGGTTCCATCTTGGACTTGCCATAACACTACATGTATTTAACACATGAAAAATGTATTCAGTCTTAATTAAACCTGTCAGTAGTACTCTGAAGAACAAAGGGAAGAAATAGTTCTTTCTTCATCAGCAGCCTGTTTTAAGCAGTACAGCAGTTGGTACAATTCCTCCAAGATTAAATCCAGTCTACTGATTTGGATTCCTCATGGATGTAAGCGGGAAACTGACAGGAGGGGGGGGGACTAATACTTTATTTATTCAGGCTTTCCCTGATGTGTGATTCAGCTATGTGCATTCTGTGTCTTAGGAACAAGTTTATTATTTTTATGTTAACTGATAAGATATTTTATGGTTCATTTTATGGAACATGGTCCTTAATAATTAACCTATACAACCTTCTTCCATTCTACAAGAAGTACTGACTGTAAAGGGGCAAAGGGATAAAGAATGAAAAGAATGAAAGCATTTCAGGCCACAATCTAAAACAGACCTACTAGGAAGTAGGCACTATAGAACACAATGGGACTTTCTTTGGAATAAGCATGCATAAGATTGTGCTATTAAAGAACTGGCTTGTTTTGTTATGCTGATCAGGGAAAAGCAAAGCAAAACTCTTGCTGCAGCATGGCTGGCTGGCTTCTAAATGTTGGTTTCACTGCATATTATTATATTTCTTCCTTTGGGGCATCTGAGGAGGAGAAAACATGCTGATTGTAATAAACATGTATGAAATCATTAGATACTTAATGACAATGTGGTACAAAATACTGACAGGCAAATAGCATTAATACAGAGCCTTACACAGTATATTAGCTTTTAAATAACATTTGTTGTAAATCACATCAAATGCTGCTAGGTTTCATAATGAAAGGCAAGCCTGCACAATGTTTAAATGCATCCTTTTAAGTACACATGATCCTAATAGTTTTTTAATCAATTTAATAACAAAAAACACCTAACGCTCATTAGCTGGTAAAGTTACTTTAGTCAAGTTTTAATGATTTGCAATTCCTATGGGCTGGCAGACCCCAGCATACCAACCAAGTGTGTAGTTTTGTGCAAAGAGATTACCTACTTCTGAGCCCAGCAATGGTAATAAAAACATCATTTCTTTTTGCTGTGCTGACATAAGTACAGCACAGAATCCGCATTCATCATTGTCTTTCTCTGTGCTGTCCTGCTTCAATTTTCCTAATAAAGTTGGCACAAAGGATGAAGGCAGTAGCCACATCCTGGCATTGCTCCCCATCAACCAGTATTTAGTGGGATGGATGGAGCTCCCATGTATCCATCACAGCAAGCAGAGCAATCAAAGGGGGATGGAAGAAGTGAAGATGCATGTAGGAACCACAAAATCCAAATCCCTGCAGGTCTTACACTGGCAAGTGTATATCTGATGAGGTATTTTATGGATTTTATTTTTCCTATTTGTGGGAATGCAGGGAATGCCTTGGAGACAGTGAATGCAAAAACTAATCTGGTACCTCCTGGCATCCTGCTGACATGCTCCCTTTTGCTGGTACTGCTGCCAGGATAGTGAATGTTTCTATGCCCACTGTGGGGTAACTTACAAGGCTGGATATCCCCCTCCACCCACAGACCTCCCTCTCTGTGGGCAAAAGGGAAAATCTGCTTTGTGCTATGCACCCCCTAGAACATTATCCCAGGGGCAATGGGATGGCACACTAATAGACCTATCATCCACATTTTCTTCTTCTCACTAATTCCCTTTTAAAGTCATACAGGCTACTGGCCACTACCACGTTGTGACAGTAAATCCCATAAATTAAGCAGACGTTGAGGGTAAAACATAGTTTACTTGAAATGCAGTTAAACTGTTTGCCTCCTTCTCTCCCCACACATAGGCTCACAACCAGTGGCGTAGCGTGGGTTGTCAGCACCCGGGCAAGGCAAGTAATTTGTGCCCCCTAACCCGTGAATTTGCGCCCCCTAACCCTAACCCCCAGATGTTGTGCCCGGTGCGGCCGGCCCCCCCCTGCACCCCCCACGCTACGCCACTGCACACAACTCCCACCTCCTTCAAATTGGAGTTTATTTGCTTTCAGGAGCTGTGAGGTTGCTCTGATACAGTTGTCCTCGCATGAGTGTCTACACCTTTTCCTCAACAAAGTCTTAATAAGACAAAGCTCTTCAATTGTAAAATTCATCTATGACAATTGTCGTGTTGTTGTTGTTTTAATTTATATGGTATGGCTATGTATTATGGCATACCAGCCAACTTTCCGACTTTGAACAGGGCATCCTGGATTTGCAGAAACTGCCCCAGCTTCTGTTTGAAATCCTGGATGTCCCACTGCTACCATGGCCTCTGTTGTCATCGCCACCATACTTCAGGAAGTTGGGCCACACTTCTGGAAGCACAATACCAGCTTCTGGAAGTGCATTAGCAGTCTCAGTGGGGGAGGAGACAGAGAGAGAGCCAATGAATGTAAGGTATTGAGGTGGTGGCAGGGTGTGTGTGGGTGTCCTCATTTGCCCTCCCAATATGTTATGCCTGGGTCCTAAGATCAGGTCATTTTAGAGAGCTTACCATTTCATTGTCCCCTGAAGTCAACTGCGCCCCCCCCCCCCGAAACACACACTTGCAAATAATTTGGGCTGGACTGTTCAGTTAGGAAAGACTCAAAATTGCGCAGAACATCTGTCTAGTTTAACGTGATTCCCCTCCCTCCCGCTTTCTGCCTGCTCCATCCCACATTTTTCAGCAGAGCCCTCTGATTCTCAAGTTAGATTTTTAAGTGGGTTAGGTTGGGGGGGGGGGTTTGCTCACTTGCCAGGGAGTAAGGTCTATTGATCTTAGTGGGCCTTATTTCTGACTTTACAATGCATAGGATTGCATTGTAAATAATGAATAAAATGGTTATAAATGTTAATAGTAATACATGAACAGAATAGAATCTATTACACTTTAGGCTCAGCACATGGGGGCACTGGTGGAGGAAGGCGGGTGGGGGGTGCGCTCCACACCGAGTGTCAGCCGTGAGGGCAGGTGACATCGCTGCGCCGCCACCACCACCACCACCACGCTCGCTGCATGGGCGGCGCCCCCAAACGCTTGCTGTGAGGGTGGTGGGGCGCTAGGGACGATGCTGCCACGGGAGGCTAGGGACGCTCGCTGTGCGGGCAGCTAGCCCCGCCCAGTGGACCAGCTAATCCTGCCCCATGCCACCCCAGGTGCCAGGGTAAGTAGCTCCACCCCTGCATGGAGGGGGCAGAGCATCAGTGGTTCCAGAGATCATGCCACTTGCTAGAATGGGGATAGGACAGAGCAAGGCGGTTAGGTTCTGTGAGCTCAAGGCTGCTGCCACTGCCAAACTTGCCCTACTACCACCTTGGACCAGCCCACTCCTGCTCTAGCAAGAACCATGTCCTCACCAGTGAGCAAATGCTAATCTGCCCCCCTGCCCCACCTCACACATTATGGCTGATGAAACTTGTTTATATTCCAAATATAATATATAAATTTGGGTAAGAGCAGCCATTTCACCATGACTTAATGTTTTATTTTTTCTTACAAATAAGACATCAATATATTTTATCATACTTGACAATTTAATATCATTTCAAGTCAATCATACATAAGCTTGTGTTATTCACTTTCATATCAATAAAACATAACTACAGGAATTATCATCATGGGGTAATGTACACACAGTTTCAGTCTGATGCATAGTATTCTTTTTTGCATAATATTTCCTTAAATCATATATAATGCATTTCCCAAAGCATCATCATTTTTCATTTTTTATTCCTTTCAGCATAACTATAACTAAATCGTAACTCACTTCAGTGTTTCCTAGGAGTTAGTCATGTACAGTAATAACAAGCAAAGTATACTCATTTTTGTTCATTTAAAATAGATTGCAATATTTATTGAATGAAAATGGATTCTGTTCCATGCATGTATAAAATCTGGTATGTTGAGAGAACATACAGAAGCATGTTATCTATCCCTGTGTTCCCAAAATACTCCCACAGCTACTGATTTGTAGCAATAATGTATCATTTGATCCTGGTATATATGGAGAACATTAATGTAATGAAAGTAGAGAATCAGAAAAGGCAGAATATTTCTGGAGTTTCGTGCTGAATGCACTTCAGACTACAGAGGTTCTGGGAATATAAAGTTTCCTAGCTCTCTTTTCAAACTTGCTGACTTAAGGAAGCAACAGAGTACATGCACAGGAGCCACTATGTTTGGGCTTCAGGCCCCAAGCCAAGGATGGAATTCCAATGACTACTGGTCATGGAAGATGAGATTTGTATACCATCTGTAGAGCCACTGGTTCCCCATCCTTGTCATGGACCCTACTGTGAGCACACAGGAAACATGAGAAATCTTGGCTTCCAACACCCCTGGATGGTTCTGCGCATCTTTGTAGCTAGTCTGTGGCCAGTTTCAACTCACTTGCTTCCCCAATATCACTCCAGCTCAGTAACAACCTCCTGTCTTGCACAGCAACCAGGAATGGAGTGCACCAAAAGAAGGAATAGCTTCTCTCCCACCCAAGTTCTCCTTACCTCCAGCAACAATCAAAGCAGGTAAGCATCTTGTCAGAGAAGAGGCTGCAGCCTCTTTGATCTCATTGTTAGACTAGTAGAAGGGTTAAATCTTATATAAATGTTATATCAAAAATATGTACATGACAAGCAAGGAAGCATCGTTTGAAAAAAATGTCTATTGACTGGATATTCTTCACGAAAAGCTTTTATATGGAAATATTTCCCTTATCCAACATATAGATTGATGGTTTGAGTCAACCTAATGGTGACTTCGGAGACACAGTGACAGATAAACCAGACTATTTCAGAACCTTCAACCCTGCTGTGCAATTTGTCTGGCATGTGGCAAACTAACTTTAATTTATGTACATTTATTTGCCTCTTTGAGGCCCACCATACAATCAGTTTATGTCATGCTTTGGTATAGATGATAATAAAGCCTTACACATGCCAGGAGTCATCAGTGCAACATTATTTACTGAATTAGTTCAAAAGTACTTATAGTCAAACGAGTCTCATATCCATTGCACCTGTAACTGTATTAATTAAGAGTTGTTTTAGCCTGAAATGCTTATATTGTTTTGTAGATTATCTACCTGATATGTTCATAAACACACACGCACCCAGAGCAGATTTGTGGGTGCAGGGGAGAGGGGGGTAACATCATGAAAATGAAATAAGGTGACATCTGAATGCAGCCCTGGTGAAATAAAATAATAAAGACCAATAACAAATAATTAGCTATTGAATCAACTATTGTATGATTCATTAGTAATGCTTTTAAATTAGCCAGACAATTTCAAGGCATTCAAGAGCACATAGTTGGATCCAAAGATCCAAGGTATGAAACTAAACCCAAAGAGGGTTTAGATTTATAGTGAGGAATAAACAGCCCTCCTCTCTCACCACGGTACACAATTAGATGAATCTATCAATTTCTGTTTTCTCAATTTCTCCAATCTTAAATTAATTTTGTAACATTTCCAAATACTTTTTGTATTGTGCTTGTGGAAATTGATAAGCATTTCAGAATGCCTCTTTCCCTGCAGAAATTACTATCTTTTATGAAACTGTCATCTGTCTGCAATATGGTACAGGAACCTGATGTTCAAAGGAGATTTTTTAAAAAAGGGAAAAAAAACTGACCACACATGCACAAGCCATTGTTGAGTTTTTGTAAAACAGCTCTGTAGTCCTTGGTCCTGTGATAGAAATGACATGGTGTTTTCTTATTCTGCTTTATGGAACTCTGAAGAGCAGGCAGGTTTTATAAATCTAGTTCTGACTCACATTTGTGCCATCTTGCAGTGTAGAAATGATAAAAAGAGATTCAATTTAATTTTTTTTTATCTGAACATTTCCCATTCTTCCCCTTTGCTGTTATTTTTGTATACTGTAATAGGCATTTCACAGGAGAAATAACTCATTCATGCCAAGGCAGAAACATAAATGGCTTTGTTTTGTGCTTCACCATAAAATAAAAAGGAAATGCAAAGCATGGTATTTTGCTTTCACATTTAAAGTTAACAATGCAACTGGGCTTTCTTTGTGTGTGTGCTTTTAAAGAGAGGCAAAAGCAAAGCATCTCACATTGAAACAAAACACAGCATAGCCAAAAGGCCATAGTAATAGAAAACATATTTTGTAGTTCAATCCATGCTACCTACAATTAAACAGTTGGTGGTAGAGAAGACTCATACTACAAACCTTGGTAACTCATAATACGTTCCATAAGAATGAGGCAAGCAGCACAAGCCCTCAGATTTTAATTAACAATTTGTTCCACATTACCATTCTCACAGCATAAAAGCAATCTTGATATGATGTTGTATCGAGCTTCTTCTCGTGTTGTATTTTACCAACACACAGGTCAGTGAAAAACCACTCAGAAACCATCTTGACACAATCATAGATAAAGGTAAAGGTACCCCTGCCCATACGGGCCAGTCGTGTCCGACTCTAGGGTTGTGCGCCCATCTCACTTAAGAGGCCGGGGGCCAGCGCTGTCCAAAGACACTTCCGGGTCACGTGGCCAGTGTGACAAGCTGCATCTGGCGAGCCAGCGCAGCACACGGAAACACCGTTTACCTTCCCACTAGTAAGCGGTCCCTATTTATCTACTTGCACCCGGGGGTGCTTTCGAACTGCTAGGTTGGCAGGCGCTGGGACTGAACGACTGGAGCGCACCCCGCCACGGGGATTCAAACCGCCGACCATGCGATCGGCAAGTCCTAGGCGCTGAGGTTTTACCCACAGCGCCACCCTTGACACAATCATATTCCTGTGTCCCTTGACACAATCATATTCCTGACCAAAATATTGCTTTTTGCAGTGTTTTATGTATGTGCATCAGTTATACATAGGGTGGCAGATGCAAAACAACTGAAATAATTGTAAGTCATAGCAAACTTTGCATGTTCTAATCATGAGCATAGTCAGGATTTTTGTTGGGGGACAGGCCTTTTGTTGGGGGGGGGGAGAATCTCAGTTTGCTATGTATTTTTATTGATTTTTATTTATTTATTGGGGAGCAGCTGCCCCTCCCTGTCCCTCCTTGGTTACACCCATGGTTCTAATGCAGGAACTGGAAAAATTCCTAGTTAACATAGAATTCATGGGGCATTTAACGCTCTTTACAAATTGCTCCCATGTGCTCTGACTTGGCCTCCACACTAAGAGGAGGATTCATGATTGTGACTCAGGTATCTGTTTGGCTAATTTTGATGGATGAATTTCATCTTGTTCAGTCAGAGGATGTAGAAAAGCTGCTTGGGGAAGTGAGCCAATAACTTGCTTGCTGAACGCTTGAACATCCCAGCTGATAAAAGCTGCCAGAGGATGACTGGTCAGGTGAGTGATGGTGATTATATACAACTCTTTGAAGGAGGGCTGTGCTCCTATATTATTAAAAAAAGCAGATGCAAGTCCATTGATAAAGAAGGCTTCACTCGATCCCACCATTCTCAATAGTTATCTGGCCAGTCCCTATTATTGGTTTGTTGAGCAACAACTTAGAGAGAATGAGGGCAGATCAACCTCTGCCTGAAGCTAGATATGGGGAACATATTCCTATAGGTTCTGCTGGACCTCTCAGCTTACATAATCATGACATATGCTAATAGCACCCAGCTTTCTCTTTCCTTTTCAAATAGGGCCAATGAAGCTGTGGAACTTCTAAGCTATTGCCTTGAAGTAGTGGGGGTATTGATATGGGCTGATAAGTTGAAACAATGCAGGCCAGTACTGGATATATAACCTGTCCTTAGAGGGGTTCTCCTGCCTCTGAAAGAGCCTTGGATGAAGGAATTGAGGAAGTGATCATAAAAAATTGCAGGTAACCCCAAACTGAAAGGGGTAGCTAATGTTACAGAAGACAGAATCAGGATTCAATATGACCTTAACTTATTGGATAAGTGGGCCCAAACTAACAACAACTTTGAACCTTGGCAGGTAAAGTGTGAGCAGATAGTGCAAGATGTAAACATGGAGTTATGTTCTGGCAGCAATCTATACCTACCAGCGTTTTGCACCAGCTGACCCATCTAAACCAGGTACAAGGGCAGCCTCACATACCTGTATAGTCTACAGCAATACAATATTGAGGTTTCCAATGAATGAAAACAGTAAATGAATAGAAATAAAAGGTAGAGAGAATTCATGAAACAAAATAGAAATGGAACAGCAGGGGGGTGGGGGCACAATATGTTAAACTTTACCTCTGAATTTTAAAAGTTATTTTTCTAGGTTATCCTGTATAACAACAACAACAACAACAACAACAACAACAACAACACCTGGGAAGTTTTTCTTGCCTTCTGCAGTACAAATAAAGACCACCCATTCTTGTTCCTTTCTGTTGCTCAATGAATTCTTTACATGTCAGATTTCATATTGGTGTGAGGGTAATATTCTTTCTGATGCTTAAAACTGGAGATAGTGCATGTTCTACCAAGTTAAACATATCGTGAATGCAGTCAAGAAAGATTCCACATGTAGTTTTGAATCAGGAAGTAATATGGACAGTGTAATTCCATTTTCTTTCTTTCTTTTAAAATGAAACAAACAATTGTAAGATGCCAAGCATCTCCATTCTTCCAGAAGCACAGGCTGGCAGTCAGTGTGTTATGTTATATTATAAAAGACATTACAAACATGAAATATCTTTGTATTTAAACCCCTCTCCCTGCCCACTGGATGTTAGGGGATTTCTTCGAGCATTCAGGGTAAGGGTAACAAGTACCGTATGTAGGGAGTAGGGCTGCAGCTTGAGATCCTGCATCCAACATCTCCAGACCACTCCACTCCTCACCTTGCCCTCTCTGAAACCTCTTTTCATTTTGGGATTCATTCTGACCAAGATTATTCTGTTGCTACCTCCTTATGAATGGAAACCTATAACTTATTCACCCAGAAAGTTCTGCTTTTCCTCATTCTTCTCTCTGTGGGACCAGTATGAGCCTGGTGGCATTCCATCCCATTCATTTCAATGCAAAGGAAATACCTTTAGGGGTGGGGTAGCATAACCAATTATGTGTCATTTGCATAATGAGAGCTTTTCATTCTTGATACGGGATGAATCAGCAAACATTGACAATTTCTGCTTCTGTTTTTGTTTTCACTTGAAACTTCTCACATCCCTCCTTGAGATGAATTCAATAACAGCATTCACTTATTCAGATTACGCTGGATTATCACGTCAGTTCCCCCTCCCCAAATGCATGGCAGACAAGGAACAAACAAAAGCCTCTTCTTCCCAACTTCATAGTCATACCACCCAACTGGGTGATGTTGTGAGAATACAGCAATCCTGGTCCAAATTCACAGTGGCAATCCTCTGTTTGGGGAAGGCGGGCAGGTGTCATGGCATTAAGCATCACTTGATTGTGCGGGTCTGCATGTAGTTTTCAAAAGCAGATTTACAATATTGCTTAAAAAAATAATAAGCCTGATATGTTTGAGAGTCCAAATCCTGCACCAAATGTTGAGCTCCAAACTGAACATTGCATTCAGTGGATCTCTGAAGATGCACCGCTTTGCTTCCAATGTGTTTAGTTATTGCACAACAGACCATACTAAAACGCAAAGAAGTAACTATGATTTCACACCCCCACCACCCATTATTGTCACAGTGACATTCTCTCTGGATGACTAAAAGTAAATAATTGAAAATTGCATTGCAAGACAAGGAAACATGGTGTGCAATTTCCCTCCTACTGAAAATAATAGAAAAACTCCCATTGGTGCTAATAGAGCTGGGGTGCACTCATGGTGTTCAAAGATGCATGTTATATTTAGACACATTTTAACTATACAAATCTTCTTTCTTAGACATAAAAATAATTGGGGAAGCAGGAGTGATGGTGAGATGGAATTAATTTAAACAATATCCGCTAGGGTAATAACATGGTATGTTGGCACACACTATTAAATAAAGAAAGGGATCATGGAAAGGAACATTAAAGGAACCAATGCTATGCAGGAGCAGGTGGCGAAAGAGATAATTGAGAAATAAGGTTCAAACAAGTCCAACTGAGTAAATCGGAGAGACAGATCAGAGTACATTAGGACATTCTAATTAAGTTATATATATATGTGAAAATATTTGCAGTGCTGATGGAAAACCTTGTGTACCTTTGCCTAGCACCGCAGCATGTGGAGGAGACCTTTGGCTCACATCATTATGACTTTCCCTTCACCATCAGCTGAATTGATTAGGACAAACTACAGTGTCTGATACATGATAACACTTGAAGGCATGCAGATTCTCTTCAGAATGTTAAAACGTGAAAGGATTAAAAAAACAGTAGAATGGGTAACCTTCTATTCAAAACGTGAGAAGCTTTTTCTTATATAACACCATGTGGAGAGGTCGCTGAGAGCCACCTTTTCCCTGCCTTTTCCCCACGGACAGCCTGCATTTGACACTCTCTGCTGTCTCCCTAACAATATTCCTGCAATTCCTTCTATCCCTTCAGTAGCATGGCAATATATGGGATTATTAAAAATAATATGAACCTGTACACTTACACATGATGATGCTCAAACAAACAAAAACAAGTCGATGTGTAGCAGTACAAGTTGTTAGGGCAATGTAACTTAATTAATGGGTATAAAAGGCCAAACCACTTTCCCTGAAACCAACTGATGTAGTAGGAATTTTTCAGAACAGTCTTCCCCAACTAAATGGTCTTCATATGTTTTTGACTTCATATGTTTTTGACCCTATGGTCCTATATTCCCTCACCAAGGAGTGCCCATACACCCTCACAGTGATCCCATAAATAAAAATAAAAATGAACAAAAAGTCATAGCACTCTCACTCTTATTGCAACTCTGTCGGACAGCTACAATTGTAAAGATCAATCTATTTCCATTCTACCTCAATTCCACATGTGTTCATTCTGCCCCAATCTGTGTTAATCGGTGATTGATATATATATGAAATACACATTTTTAACAGATTGGTGTGTGAGTATGGAGTTGAGCATTGCATAGCAAACGTTGAGTAAGTGTGCTATCAGAAGCATGTTGCAAACTATGTACACCTTCATCTGGGGAATATGGTTTAGGTCAAGTTCACATTGGGCATTCACAGAAATCAAATTCATTATACATATCTAATGGCATCAGATTTTTTTTTTTTTAAAAAAAGACATGTTTTTGGAGAAACAATGGCTCAGATCCCAAGTGTGCCATGGAAACATTTGTGGTACCTTTTATGGAACGATAGCAGAGAAATGTCATCCTGCCCTGATTTTCAGCAACTAATAGCTGAAATATATTACTTGCAGGAAAAACTTTCAGGAGTCCCAATGGCAATGGGTAGTCATAGTTTCAATGTATGATGAAACACTTTATGCTGTGCTTTGGATCCTGGTCTATGAAAAGTAATCCCCCCCCCACTCAAAAACAGAGAAGCCATATCACCAGATCAGAGTTTACAACATCCCACCCACCCAAAAAACTGGAATCCTTTACCACAATGATTTAATTCTACAGAGGAAATAGATATTTATTGACCTGATTGCTGCATCAGTCCATTTCTGTGTAAAGAAGGGCAAAGAAAACAAGTATTGGAGCTCAGATGCCACCACAACATCCAGTACCACACACAATAGTGATATACAATCTTTCTGTTACAGGAGGAATTTCTAGGAGTGCCCTGAGTAGGTTTTTGTCATACTATTTTCTAACTGCGGAAACCTATAGAACAGAGTCATGGCTTCAATTTACAGATCTAGAGCATAACTCCACTGTGTGGGTGGAAGGGATAATATGAACATTTATAGAATGGGGAATCACTCCGTGTGAAAATCTTCTCACACCTCACTAATGAAAATGGATGTTGCCACTGATTAGAAGTTAGTAGAGGATAACTATCTCAAATGTTTAATACAGATAATACTCTTAACCATTGTTTAAAATGCATTTTTTGTCACATAAGTGTCTTGTTTTTTAAAAGATTACAATGATAGTTATGTTGCTAGTTGTTAGCAGTTAGCGCTGGTATAAGATGATTTCCTGTCCCTTTGCTCTGTAGGAGCAAAGTACTCACCAGCTGGCAAAAGCTCACAGATAGACATGAAAAACATTTACGCACGTGAGACCTAGGGAGAATGAGTTAGACTTGCCTTCTGCTTCAAATCCCTCTGTCGTACTCCCTTGCAAAATTTAACATTGCAACCCTAATTTCTTCCCTTGCAATACAATGTGAAGCTGTACATTTTCGGTGGAAGTCCAGTGCAGATGTGCTTTGAACTTACTATCCTGTTGGAATAGTAATCAGAAAGTGTTAATGTATGTTATCGATCATGCCTAGTGAAATACTAACCTAAATGAATATTTGTCGCCCAAGAGAAATCATGCACAATAACAGGTTATTATCTTAATTTTTCTAGTTTCCTTTCTCTTCATGGTGTGTTTTTTATAGTGCAATTATTATATGAAAGTCATTTATGTGCAATTATACAGAACTCTAGTCAGGCAAAAGTTTGATTATTTCATTTATTCACTAGGGGTTCTCGTGGGTTGCTATTTTCATATCTACAGAGTAATAGTCAGCTATGCTCTTTGATTTTAGAATTCCTGTCTTCAGCAATTTTAATCCTCTCCAACCCCAAAGGCATAGAATAGGCATTGTGTGTAAGGGTCACAGCCATACTCTAAACTAATGTTATTACTAACAAGGATCTGCATGAAATCCTATCCCTTTTAACTCCCATGCAGGCTTGCAATAACTGGAGGAGACAGCCGGAAGAGCCCACATATTAATTCCAGTGACACCATTCATGCACAGCATGCTGGATCTAGCAGTTTGCTGATCCATGAGTTTCATAGTCAGCTCTTCTTACAGTGAAGACAGTGGTGGTGGCGGCAGGGGCTCTCTGCTTCACCTCACTCTCACTGGGAAGCATTTGCTGGGCTAAAGACTCTAGAGCCCCAAGGAAGCTTCTTCCTCATATCCCCTTGCACCATGCAGCAATGAAAGGAAAATCGGAACAGTGATTCTTTAACCACCAAGTAAGTGCCTATGAGTGTTCACCAGGATACACCCCTCCTTCCCTGCACAACCTGCTACTATAGTTGTGACTAGAGTATGCATTGCAGCAGCTAGTCAGCCATTGTATGCACCAATGGCATGGCATAACACTGTGAAGTCAACAAAAAGGTGCAATCTTTAGAGGGGCTGCAATTCCATTTAGAAACGCCTGAAAGCAGAACCCTCTACCAGCAGCATCTCTGTCTCATGGAGACTGAGAGTCAGTGTAATAGTCGCCAGTCAGCCCATCAAGAATTCTAGGGACAGATTCAGGACTAAGGAGCACGTGAGACCAGTGGCGTAGCGTGGGGGTGCAGGGGGGCCAGCCGCACCGGGCGCAACATCTGGGGGTTAGGGTTAGGGGGCACAAATCCATGGGTTAGGGGGCACAAATCCACGGGTTAGGGGGTGCAAATCCACGGGTTAGGGGGCGCAAATTACTTGCCTTGCCCCGGGTGCTGACAACCCACGCTACGCCACTGCGTCAGACCATTTGTCCATCTAACTCAAATGTTCTTTACACCATACCTGGAGATGCTGTGGATGGAACATGGAACCATTTGCATGAAAAAATATGGTTTGTACTCTTCCCTTCCACCACCTTGCCTCTTTTAGTTATACCAATGTCGAAAGAACTGCAGCCGTGTTGTTAATTTACCTAACCATTTCTTGGCATCATATAATCTCATTTTGTACTCTTTTTTGTTCTTTGTTGAGCTGAGCAAAATATGCTGTTGTTCTGGAAGACCTGGCCCATATGGTTAACTATGATCATTAATAAGTTCCACAAGCAAGGAACCACCACCAAAAAGATCCATTCATGTGTGTGCTGTCCTCTGGACCTCTCACAGGGAACGTACATGAAGAAGGGCTTCAGAGGATGATTGTGGGATCTAGGTTAGTTCATATGGAGTGAGAGGGTATGTGTTTGTGTGTGTGTGTGTCTAAAAAACCTTGAGAATATCAATCTGCCTAGGATATAAGTGGGTGTTTGATGCAAGTCATGGTCTAATGCAGGCAAAGCTAGAATGGACTGGAACCACCAAATTCTGAGTATAAAACCATTTAAACTGGATTCTGCCTGAATCCCTTCTTTGGACCACTCTGTGACAGTGGAAGCACATTTTGCATATGTGGAAAGCTACTTGCTCCTTTGATTTTGCTTCTCATTTCCACCTCTGACATTGAAAATAGATTTGAGGAAAAATTTCTAGCGAGTAATCACTTGTAGGGATGGTTGTATGAGCATTTAAGATATGTGAATGGAAGCAAATTTCCTTCACGCTTTGCGCTATGATGTATGTTTCAGACTTGTGGATTACAGCTAACATGCAAACATTTTCTGCTTGCTTTTCTAAACGCACTTCCAAACTATTAGCGAGGAAACTCACATAAGAAGCAGTCTTTAATATAGGAGAGATTTGTTTGCTATATCTTGTCGCTTACTGGGGAAGGAGACGCCACCTCAGTCTATGCTTATCTGCATTCAGCTCGTGGCTAGGCTCTTGCAACTCCTCTAAGTTAGCTGATGCAATTTCTATCAAATTTAGCACAGATCAGTAGGCAGTGATTGTGACCTTATTCCAAACCACCTCATCATTCCCGGCACACTTTCTCCCCTATCACTCATCCTGGTATTTTAAAAGTATTATTAAAAGTGGGAGAAAGTGAAAAACAGAAACAATTTTTAATTCTAAGTACAAGAAATAAATGCAACTGGTTGGCATTTAATTAACTGACTAGGGAAAGTGCAAAGATCAGTAATAGAGCACACGGTTTGAATGAAACTGATTCCTGGTTCAATCCCTAATACAGTATCCCCAAAGTGATGTGATGGTAAATATTAAGTTTAGGAGCTCAGCCTGGGATGGCTCAGTCAGCAGAGCGTGAGATGTTTAATCTCAGGGTTGTGGGTTCGAGCTTCCCATTGGGTAAAAGATTCTCAAACACAACTTAGTTTGCAGCTAAGTTGATGACCTGCTCACAACACAAAGGCAATACATAGCATAACATGCAGTTCATTGGGATCATCATTACTTCTGTCCTATGTATTGTTTTCTGATACATAGTAGTTCAATGCCATATTGGTGGTGTACAACCCCAATATCAGAATGCATGTCAGGCCATGCCCCAGCATCCATACATTCAGCTGAATGCATGAAAAGGTCCGCATGCATACATCTGTGAATATACAAGCATGTGATTAGGAAGTCCAGCCAAACAGGTTTCCTGATCACATGTAAGGCCCCACATGCACACCACTGTATAGGCATAGGTGCTTCAATTTGACCACATGGAACATGTTCTGGACACACAGACATTGGGCGAATAGCCAGAAGGGTATTTCCATGTTAGGACATCCTTATGTCATGACCCCAGGCCAGGAATCCTTGGAGGCAGAATGCTGAAAAGAACCCTGAGCTGATCCTGCCTTACTTATCTAACTTTCCTGTCTGCTTTGAACCTTGGCACCTCCCCCATGCTTGAGCCACCACCTATCTGTGGTGATAGGGATCCCCATAGATCAGGACACCCTGCTCCATCTCACACACTCACTGAACATACTAACACTTCATCTGAAAGGGCTACTGTGTCTCAGATGTGCAAGTCATATCTCACGTATTGCAGGGGGAAAAGGTTTGGTGAGTAGAACGAGGGAGCAAATATCAAAGAACTGCATTTTCCAGCCAGTGCAAGCAATAGAATCCATTCAGCTGTGTTCGTGGGTTGACATTTCCAGAAGCCACAGTAATATATACAAAGAACAGCAGGGGTTGAATATGTGTAGAATGCCATATAGATTTTGATGAAAAGTTTAGAAGATAGTTTCTTTCAGGGAGAGGCATTTTGACAACAGTTTTGCATAAGCAGTATCCATGGACCAATTCTGCTATACTCATTGATACATTAAAATATTGCTGGGAGAGGAATATGATTTGATTATTTTCCCAATACGAGTATTTTGTAAGAGATCATAGCTTAGAGTGTGGCCACACATTTTCCTGTACCTTATCAACATCTCCAAGATAATACAAGGCAGATTCTTTTTCCTTGTGTCTCCCTTATTTGAAACATTAAAAAACACCACATTTTTCTGATACCTATGAGAAAGACTGAAAGTTTCTTAAATTTACATTACAAGGCATAGAGGAAGAAAGTATCTGGTGCAAAAGCATCATCACACAATTCAAAGTGTTGGTGCTGACCTTTAAAGCCCTAAACGGCCTCGGTCCAGTATATCTGAAGGAGCGTCTCCTCCCCCATCGTTCTGCCCGGACACTGAGGTCCAGCTCTGAGGGCCTTCTGGCGGTTCCCTCACTGCAAGAGGCCAAGTTACAGGGAACCAGGCAGAGGGCCTTCTCGGTAGTGGTGCCCGCCCTGTGGAACGCCCTCCCATCAGATGTCAAAGCGATAAACATCTACCTGACATTCAGAAGACATCTGAAGGCAGCCCTGTTCAGGGAAGTTTTTAATATGTGACATTTTAGTTTATCTTTCATCTTTGTTGGAAGCTGCCCAGAGTGGCTGGGGAAACCCAGCCAGATGGGCGGGGTACAAATAATAAAATATTATTATTATTATTATTATTATTATTATTATTATTATTATTATTATTATCATCATCATCATCATCTAAAAAGTACAGAGTGTCAAATATCATCCAACACAGATTTATGATAAAACCATCTGATGTGTAAGCAATACTTCACTAAATGTTGTACTTCGAGGCTCATGAGAAGCTATATATTAGTCAGAATGAGTCCGTAATAGGACCCAGTATTAATAAGTCTTAGTTTTCTAAGGCTTCAATCCAATCAACTGTGCAACAATCTACATATGCTAAAGAGAGGCAGCCCCACATAAGTAGTGTGTGATATGGCATGGAAGCCTGTTGCCAAAATGACACTAGGTATGTGTAAAATGTTGGGCATATCCAAAGTAGGTCTTTGGAACTTGGCCTTTGTCTGCAGTCCTTTGCTATCTCCTGAAGAAACATGCATAGCTTCAGGCTATATATTAGTTCAATACAATTGTGTTGTAACTACTGCGATGTGATGTGCATATGTGACATTTAAACAACATTACAGTCCTTGTCAATAATTTTGGGGTCTCCTGATTTAATCTTATGAAGACACTCAGAAATGACAATGGAATATTTTAGTGTTTCAATAGCTGGTGTGATACCCTTGGTTCTTCAAAAAGTTCTGCTTCGTTTCAGGATGAGTTTTATCACCCATTCTATTCCTGAGTCAATCATGAATGTTTCCGATTGTTCAACAAAAAAGTTTTTAATCATGTTTGCTTTTGAACTTTGTGCAACCATGGCACTGTTCTGGGCACATCAGCAAAGTGGAGGGGGAGAGATAAATATCACACCTGCCTCAAGTTGGTGCAGGTGTGCTGTGACTTTCTCCGTCATTTCTCCTGATAGTAAAATGCTTTAATAAGCACATTGCTTTATGCCGCCTACAAACTTTTTAAAATACATAATTCTGATGGGAATTATTTGCTCTGAAAAGTGTTGTGTAGCTTTTCTTTCCTCCTCCACAATTTGACACGTCTGCTTGTTAAGGTGGCTCTTAAGGCAGTGATTACAGGCTTGAAATGTTACTAAGGCAGCATAGGAGCACAGGGTGCAACCTTATGCTAGCTCAGATCATTTGTCCACCTGGACAATACTGCCTGCTTCCGGGGTTCTCACACTTTCTACTCTGGTGACATGCTGGTTGAAAATGACATAGGCCCGCCAGTCACAAAATGGTGGTGCAGCCCGCTCCTCCTGAAAAAACCCAGACACTTCATGTCATCTTTCTTTCCAGCTCCTTTTACATTCACCTCTTCCTCTTCTAACAGCTTTCCTCTCTTATCCCCTTCCTTTGCATTCCCAGTTTATTGATTGATAATAATCTGGGCTTTTTTTCAGCCAGAACTCACCAGAACTCAGTTCTGGCACCTCTCAGGTGGGCCCCACTGCCATTATAAGACAACAAGAGAGATGTTCATGGTGAGTTCCAGCACCTCTTTTCTAGAAAAATAGTAATGATGATGATGTTGATACATATAAAATATTTGCCATTTTATTTTATTTTAAATATCCTCCAATAGTTCCCCTGGCCCCTTTCCCTTCTTCTTCGCCACCCCTCCAAAATAAAACCTCTTTGTCTCCTGTCCTCCTTAACTCAGCATGCAAGGCATTGCTGGCCCTGATGTTGTTGCTTTCAAAAGGCTTACTGAAGAACCACTGGTCTACTGTCACTGGAGGTGTCAGGATAAGCTAAGGGCTTACACTCTCCAAATGAACAAATATTTATCACTTAGTGTGTGCAACCCCAGAAATTGGATCTTTGACCAGGATGCCAATCCAGACAGAGCATCCATTAACAATGCTTATTATTCTATTTGGTACCCCCCAATTCAAGATCAACTATTCAAGGCCCCTTGAGACATTCACTGGCAGTGGCAGTTCAGGGTTTTAAGAAGATGTCATCACCAGATATGTGACCCTTTCTACAAAGTACAAGGCAGCTTCCTATATTTCTCTATGTAGAAGGAACCCCAGGGGTTCTGGCAGGCAGCAATTAATTGACATTAAATGTTATTTCTATGTAAGTGGTTCCCTGTTTCTAGTCCCACTGAAACTCCATCAGATTTCCTACTGGAAAACAACCTGCACACTGTGGGTTCTGGTCAGATGTGTGAGTCCTCAGGTTGCATAGCCTTGGCCTATGTATTATATAGCATGAGCAATGCCCCTCAGCTGCTGGTACCTTTTACAGGCATCCCAGCTCTTCTTCAGCCCTCCTCCATTATAATCATGCTGCCTGCATTCATTTAGAGCCAGATTTAAAAATTCACTTCAACTTTAATACATCTTGAGCTATTTTGTCCTGTCTTGTCTAATGTAATCAACAGGCGTTGGTCTTTTATCATTGTCACTTCATCTCCAATGCACAGGGAATGCTCAGTAAACAGGATTCTGGAAACGGGTTTATTGCATGTCACCTCTGACTCTGACTTCATATAAGGCAAAGAAACAATAAAACATCTGGGGTTGTTTTATTACTTACTCAAAAATGTGTCAAAATAACAATTTTCTTCATATTTTCCCCTTGATTTACAGACTGATCTCAGTTCATATAAGCACTCTTTAGAGCCACAACTCCTTACGTTATAAGAAAGCAGTATTCATGTTTGGTGATTACACTCCACCTACATCAATCACATATGGCAAGATATGTTCCTTCTTGAGTGCTGATGTCTACTGTTACTTCAACAGGAAATGGAAGCATATTCTCTACTTTTTGAAGTTTAGGCAAACTTATATGCAAGGGTTGCTGCTATTGTTGGGGTCGGTGTTGTTGGAGTAGGCACTTATTGGCATTTGGAATATTTGCTGTACCTGCCTCAATGTGAACCCTTGATGTAAGATTAGCACTTGACCAACATAAAATAGTGTGGATTTGTATTATGGTTGGAATATCAAGAAGTAATTTGCTACTGTTTATCCTGGGATGCTGAAGACACACAGACCTTGCTAATAATAATCCTTTAATGTGGAGGGGCACAAACATTAGGCCTCCTAACATTTCATTCATGCTACCCTAATTCTCTGACACAAGATGTAGCTAATCCAAATAATTTATGCCTTTTCAGCATATTGAAATAAAGGGAATACTTTACTGTTATTCAGATTACTGAAATGACCTCAGTAAGGTAACAGAGATTTTTATATATTTCTGCGCAGTGCTATTTTTCTAGAAAAAGAGGTGCTACAACTCACTATGAATGCCTCCTTTGTTCTCTTATAATGGCAGTGGCACCCACCTGAGAGGTGCCAGAACTGAGTTCTGGCATGTTCCAGATGAAAAAAGTCCTACTTGTACAAACCAACATTTCAGGTCGGTGATTGAATCCCTCTGTCAAAATTGTAACAGCCTGGAGGTGACCTGAGCCTGTTTTTTTTTGGGGGGGGGTGACAAGGGAACAAACACGCTTAGGATCATGATCTCCTCAACTCGTGCCTGACACACATACCCAAATTCCACATTTCTGGCCCATCACTGACCAGCATCCTGTTCCCCTAGGCTGCCCTCTCAGTGGATATTGGATTTTTCCCTAAGCTTGTTAAAATGCTGGAGTAGACATATTTGCCAAGAACAGGAGGCCAGCAATATTTCTAAAGCAAATGAAGGGAAATTGAGAAACGAATGACATTATTGGAGCTGGCTGAACTACCAAAATAATCATCATTATTGCTACACTTCCTCTCTAATATAGTTATGGAAAGCTAATGATGTGCACTCAAGTTTATGAAAGTACCTTCAAGTGGCTCTTATAACTTCCCTTTATCGAAGATGCTGGTCAATACTTTAGAGTTCCTCTGAGCTTATGCATTCTGATCAAACTACAGAGTAAAAAAGATAAAATTCCTTGGCTAATTACATGCCTGAAGGCGCATTAACAATGCAAGTGTCAGTGCTGTGCTAGAAACTCATTTTACATTTCTAGCCCAGCACCGGTAGCAAAGCTTTGAATGTGACAAAGTGGGAAAGAGTAATATTTGTTTCAGTAGCTTTTCTGCAGAGATAGTGGAGAAAGCCAGGCACCTAACAAAGCATTATTTCACATGGTAAGAAGGAAGCCACAAAAAAAGGAGACAGAAGAAGTGTTAAACTGGTCATCATGGCTGGATAAAAGGAGAGCAAAGCATAATCTTAAATAGGTGGTAGAAAATAAATAAATGAATAACCAAAGGGAGGGGGAAATCTGAGCTAGTTGGCAGGATTAAATGTTGATACCTTTTCTGATTTCAGCATTTCAATTAATTTGTAAATATTTTTATCCCTTTCATAAATCCACATTCCTAAAGCATATTTGCTCCCCCCCCCAAAAAAAAAAACCTTTTGGGAAATGCCTGCCTACTTTCTTTGGTTTTCATCTTGGATTTCAAGGGGGATGCTTCAGGAATTCACCAGGACCACATTCCAAAGTGGAATGTGTGTACTAGAAGTCATTCATCTTCACTGTTGCAAGGTGAAGGTTGCAAGGTGGCCCAAGGCTTACATTTTAAAAACGAAACAAATGATGCATTGAACGTGGGGTTGCAAAAGACTAGAGGAGTGATAACGGGACATGATGACCTGCTGTCCTCCTCCAGGGACATAGTATATAATAAAATGGCTGGCCCATGTGTCTGTGAAAGATCCTTGTATTCCATGATCACATATAAGGAAAGGACTAGCAATAATATTATTTATTTATTTATTTATTTATTTCCATTTATCAATCTCTTGCTATATCAATCTCTTGCTCTTGATTTAATTTTTGATGACCTTATGAAATATTTTATTTCATTCTAATGTCTTCCACTGTAATTATACTAATTCGATTGGTCCATGGTAAAAATCCAAGGAAACCTTGGTATTTCTGAGCTTCATGCTGTTATGTGTGCTCACTCATACTTCAAATATAATGGCATCCACCACTCACTAATCTAGGGAATTAATTTCAGACTCATTCAAGGTATCACAAAGTCCAGTATCTCTAAATAGTTTCCAAAGTCATCCAGGTGTCAAATTAAGCATAATATTCTACCAATCATCTTATGTGCTGACTGTATTTTGAATACAGTGTGTGTGTGTGTGTGTGTGTGTGTGTGTGTGTGTATATATGAACATAATTTGAATAGAACTGAACATACCATTCAAATGGATGAAGATACATACTAATGCATTGTATTAAAGGACTCCCAACTCCCATCAGCTCCAACCATCATGGTCAATAGTTGGGGATGATGGATCCTGCAGTCCAACAGTGTCTGGAGGGCCAGGGTGGATAAAGTGAGAATAAAGTAAGGCTGAGGGAGTACAGCCTCAAGATAGGTCCATAGCTCATCTGCAGGAAGTTCCAGGTTCAATCTATGGCATATCCAAGTAGGGTTGGGACAGACCCTTGCCCAAAATCTTGAAGAGACACTGAATATCTGTGTAGACAATACTGAGCTAGATGGACCAAGAATGCATCTTTCTATGTGCTGTACAATTCTAAGCAGGCTTTCTAGGCAGGTTATATAAAATATGTTTATTTTTCTATATATTATCCACTGATTTTTAATACCAACTATCCAAATAAAAACGCTTTTTAAAAAATCTATAGCATTTTTATATTGATGATAAATATCCAAACCATGCAGAATTCCTCAACATTCCAGAATGTTTTTTTTCCGTGCAAGGGATTATGAAGTTAACTCGGAGATATATTATACACCTGTGTGAACTGCTGTGTTGATACATTTTTGCCAATTTGCATACTGTTAATGTTTTCAGCTTCAGAACACAAAGTCTTCTTTATTATAAATGATGGCAATATTCTGCTGACTGCAAAACTAAAGGAGACTATGATTGAACACTGCAATTGGCACTTCTTGCTTCTTCTTTCTTTTAAACTTGCTTATATACATATATCTGAGTGTTTTTGCAATTAGCAGGGAAAGAATGGTAATATGAGCTATTAACATTCCTGAACCTTGCTAAGACCTTGTCTGCGACAAAATATTTTTCTCTTTCTTCATTTTTTTCCTAAAGAAGATAAATAAATAAATAAATAAGGAGTTTCAATAAAACAATCATGGAGCAAAAAGCCCAACTGAATCATCTTTGTCATCCAGTACACTGCATAATGTTCCACTTCAGATATAAAGATATTTTCAAATTCATTATTGCAATATATTTCTTCATGATAATATTGTAAGTCAATAGCAAGGTCAGCCTAAGAACAAGAGCATTGCTGGATCATACCAAAATTCTGTCTAGTCCATCATTTTATTTCCAAACTATCTGTGTCTCTCCTGATGTTTTCCCCTTCCATGTGGTGGTCAGAGGCTTGCTCTGAATGGTATGTGGAGCTACAACCCTTGATCCACCTAACTTAATACATCAGCCTTCTGCAATGTGGTACTCTCCAGATTTTTTGGAATACAACTCCTATTTCCCCCTGACCACTGGTCATGCTGATTGGGGATGATGGGGGAATGGGGTCCAACAACATCTGGAGGGCACCAGGTTGGGGAAAGCTGGTCTTTAGTGACCAACAGCTGTTCTTCAGGGTTTCAAGAGAGACTTTCACAGCCTTAGCTAGAGATGTCAGAATCTGTAGGGACTTTTGCTCTAAAACTAAGTTATGGCCCTTTCATGCAATGGAAACTCAGATGAGTCGTTGAATTATTATTATTTTTAAAGTAAAAAATAGAGCATATACTGGCCTAGTTCTCACCTCAACCTGTGTTTGGGATGTACCAGTTTAGACAGCCACAAGGATCTCACTTGATTAAATGCTAATCCACAGCCCTCGTACCTGAAAAACACCCTTCAAATATAGCTGTCAGGAAAAAGGATATTAAATTAGGCATATTAGTTTTATATATTGTAGGAACAGTGTGGGTTTTGGGAGCAGGAGTGCCAACCTAGCCCCATGACCGTGGGTGCCCAGTGCCTTGGGTGCCATGCACTGTGCATGGCCCTGGTACTGAAATTTGTAGGCAACAAAGGAACTGCCAACATGCATCTGGATTTTCCCAGACATTTTCACTAATTTCCACACAGACACTGCTGCCAGCTGTAGTATCCAGTCTGGGAAATTCCAGATGTATGGCAACCCTATGCCCAGCGCCTTCATGGGGAATTTTGTGGGTGCTTGGGCACCCAGGGCCCCAGGGAGTTGGCACCTATGTTTGGAAGGAAGGGGAATAACATTAAATCATGTGTGAATCTCACTTGCAGCTTTCCCCATTCTGCAGCCCTTGAGAAACTTTTAACTACAATTGTAATCATACCCAGCCAGCATGGCCACATGGTCAGGGATGATGCCAGTAAAATAAAACATTTTAAGGATACCAAGTGGGGAAGGCTCTTTAACCCAAAGATGCCATGAAGGAAGGAAAGGTTATGAAATGTCTTAACAAACTCAGCCACTGGAGGGAAGAGTAAACACCTAAAATCTGCTGTGTAATTAAAATTGCAATGTGAAATGTATAGCTTATTATAGGGGATATTGTGTGTCTGGATTATTGTGGATTATTCTAAAATTTCACAGTAATTAAACTCCCCCCCCCCCAAAGGATAGAATATTTATTTTCTTCATCATATTTTTTACTTATATTTCCTCCAATAGGTCCATTTGTGAAACCTATAGTGTTTTTCTCTTCTGTTTAATTATCCCCTGCAAAGGATTGTCTGATCTGATTATTTTTCTCCTTTTGCTATAGAATCATCATCTGCTTGCATTTACAGTGTGCATAAAATGAATTGGATGTACTAGAAAGAAAATAAATTTACAAGGTGCTATAAAAACTCACCACTCTTCATGACAGGATTATATTGCACCTCTCTCAGCTTTTAACTGCATGAGAGCTTTTCATATGGATTGCAGATCAAATAATCAGATTTATACACGCAAAGAGTTAAATTGTCAACTATCTCTCTAAAGACTGCTTCCCATACTGGTTATTCTGACAGTGATAGAATAGTAATCTGGGAAAGGCTGCTGCAATGGTTGGATGGTGACTGGGGATACTTGGGTTTACTTCAGTCATGAAATCAACGGGTAACCTTTGGGCTAGTCGGTGTCTAAGTTTAGCCTATCTAACAAAGGGATTGTGAGCTATGGCACATCTGTCCTCTAACCCACCTGCAACCAGCTTGCACCACTGGCAGATACTATGCCAGCAGATGATGCCATCATTCCTGTTGTAAATAAAACACCAAAATTGGACTGTCCCCATGTTCCTGCTCCACTCAGGGAGGCAACCACTGGGTTCTAGGCATGTTTGCAAGGAGACATGTACCCCATGCACCCTACAACTTCAAAATGTGTGCACAAACTCTTTCTCTTTCTCCCTCTCTTGCATTTGTTTTGGATACAGGAGATCCAATGTGCTGAATAGTTGCCCCTTTCATTCTGATAGGGAAAACATATCAGCATTAATTAACTTTGTGAAAATCTGTGGAATGGTCTCCAAAATTTGACATTTCTGCCCTCCAGATAACAAAAGAGTGTCAGACAATGGTCATCAAGTTACAACATGCACCGTAATGCTCAAGTGCTCGTAAGTGGCAAGAAGTGGCAAGTGGGTGAAACACCTTTGAATTTTACCAACCTCTGCCTTACTCACAATAGCCAATTAGTCATCAGTTATCTGATGGGCATGCGTGACGTTTGAACATCTTACATGTAGGTTTTAGATGTTGGCAGCAACTGTTTGTGCTCCAGCTTTAGTCATCTGAAATTCATGCCAGATGGCAATTCAGCCACTGAACACTGAAAGAGGTAGAGAAATATATTTATCTGATGCAAATGTTTGCTCATTATGTATTTATGGCCTGTGTTTGAACTGCTTCTAGTTTCTGCCACACAAGAATGATCAAGGTCCAAAACTCCATTTCTGAGTGCCATCAGTATTCTTATTCTATGAACTGTTTCTTCTGCTTTAGAAAATACTTTGAAAAAATAATGTCATTAGGAAAGGTTGCTAGTGTTAAGGCTAACATTAGTGCTAGATTATTTCTGTAATGTATACTTGGAGTTTTCTTCTTTCCTCCTCATTCCCAAGCCTTTTCCTTTTGTGTGATGTCTTTAGACTGCAAGCCTGATGGTTTTCAACATGAGTCATGAAGATATAGGTAAAGGTAAAGGTAAAGGTCCCCCTGCCCGTACGGGCCAGTCTTGACAGACTCTGGGGTTGTGCGCCCATCTCACTTAAGAGGCTAGGGGCCAGCGCTGTCCGGAGACACTTCCGGGTCACGTGGCCAGCGTGACATCGCTGCTCTGGCGAGCCAGAGCCGCACACGGAAACGCCGTTTACCTTCCCGCTGGTAAGCGGTCCCTATTTATCTACTTGCACCCGGAGGTGCTTTCGAACTGCTAGGTTGGCAGGCGCTGGGACCGAGCAGCGGGAGCGCACCCCACCGCAGGGATTCGAACTGCTGACCTTTCGATCGGCAAGTCCTAGGCGCTGAGGCTTTAACCCACAGCGCCACCTGCGTCCCCCCATGAAGATATATCCCTTTGTAATTCTGAAAATTACAGAAAATTACAGTCTGAAGGGACGCAGGTGGCGCTGTGGGTTAAAGCCTCAGCGCCTAGGGCTTGCCGATCGAAAGGTCGGCGGTTCGAATCCCTGCGGCGGGGTGCGCTCCCGCTGCTCGGTCCCAGCGCCTGCCAACCTAGCAGTTCGAAAGCACCTCCGGGTGCAAGTAGATAAATAGGGACCGCTTACCAGCGGGAAGGTAAACGGCGTTTCCGTGTGCGGCTCTGGCTCGCCAGAGCAGCGATGTCACGCTGGCCACGTGACCCGGAAGTGTCTCCGGACAGCGCTGGCCCCTGGCCTCTTGAGTGAGATGGGCGCACAACCCCAGAGTCTGTCAAGACTGGCCCGTACGGGCAGGGGGACCTTTACCTTTACCTTTAATTCTGAAAATCTGACTGCCAAGGCCAAGAGTCTCTTTATAGTAATGATGTACTGAAAAACAGGTAATTTCTATATACTGTATATTTCATGTCTCTCTATTCAGGGCCAGATTAACAAGAATTAAATTAAAAACTAATACAATGGAGGTTTGAAGCATTCCACTAAACTTTACTGCATCCTAATTTGCAAAAGTGTTTTAAATACTTTGATATGTGTTATAATAGATTTAACAGTGTAAAATGTCCAAACCAACAAGTAGCCTGGGGAAAAAATATATAGCATATTTTAATATAAAATGTGGGGAAGAAACTTAAATTATTCACAAAAAATCAAGGCATTTAACAGTTGTCAAACAAGTGAGTGTGAAGACCTTGGTAATACCTTTCAATATGCGTACAAATGTGGATCTAAAAGGTCCCCAACCTTTTTGATCCTGTGGGCATATCTGAAAAATGGATAAACTATGTTGAGCATCACACACAAACACCACAACCAAGCACACACCACAACCTATGTTTTTGGCTACAACATCACCCTGCTTTCAAGCCTAATTTCAGCATGAAGGGAGGGGAAATTGTGGGTACCAAGGTCCTTGCTAAGTATGGACATGCTCACAGGCACCAGTAAGCAATGGTAGTAATGGTGGCCTAATACTGTAATGCTCATCTAACTGGAACTTGGAACACAGGAAGTTATTGCAGTACTAGCCGTCAAGCAAAGACTGCCACTAGCAGACCTGGTATACAATCTGAGTAGGGGAGAGCTTACGGAGGTCAGTTCCAAAAGCAATTCAGAGAAATGATATGGTATATGACACCTGTATATGATTAAAGGGCAGAGAGAGGGGGTAATATGGACATGATATTTACATCATCTTTAAAGAATCCAGGGCTCTCAGATAACAGGCCATTATGCTTAAAATAATTTGTATTTGCCCAAGTGAATTCTGTGCAGTTTTATTTTTTTATTAATAGTAAGATCTTTGACTAGAAGTAGAATTATAGAATTAGAAGGGGCCCCAAGAGCAATCTAGTCCAATCCCTTGCAATGCAAGAAGCAAAACATCTCACCAAAGTTTATTAACCCCAGTGCCAGAAAAAGACATTGTGCCACCTGATGTAGATGCCACCAGCCCTCTGTCCAGTTTACTCCTCTCCCAGCCCATAGCTTTCTAGCCCCCATTGCTTTGCTGCTGCAAATGCTGGCCATGCATCGGACTGTGGCTGATCCTGTCATCTTTCTTACTCTGAGGAAGGGTGGACAACATGGCCCAAGCAATTTCCCGTGCTGTCAAAAAATTGCTACCATAGCTAGAAAGTACAGAGGAGTGAAAAGCAATTGGGGCAGGAAGATGAGCAAACAAGCCATGGCAACAGCACAGAAGAAGGATTGTTCCTGGAAACCATATACAAACTTGGTGGCTTGGTGGGTAGAAATGTCTGGGTAGTCTATTAGAACAAGCAAGAAGCAGGCACAGGGAGCACAAATTTGCCTGCTGCCTGAGACAATGACTTCATTTTGCCAGACGATAGAGCTGGCCCATTAAAGAATTTATGAAAAATTATTTTTAAGGAAATACTTGGAAAAAAATAACATTTTAACCTAAGAAAAGGAGCATAAGAGTTACTTTTAACTTTGTCCATGTGGTGAAATTTCATCAGATGAACACTGCAGCCGTCTGATAATCCATAGAGGCTCAGACACCACCGACAGAAGTTGGCACATTTTTATTGGAGAACACTTCAACGTAATCCCAGTCATCACATTTCTTTTCTAGACACATCTCATTTGTTCACCACGTAGTAAATGTTTAGATTCTCAAACCAAAGAGAACAACCACAACGCTGTAAATACTGCAACCTGTTTTTGTGCACTTGAAAAATAACTTTTCGACATTTTGTTACATTTCCAGATTGCTGGAGCTTACATTATGTTATATTGCAGCATGTGGCACACCAAAGTCTCATGGCATAGCTAAACAAGATGTTAGAGAATGTGGTGCAAAATGCTTTCAGTTTTAGGGAAGGGAGCATATGTTCAAATGGCTGTGCAATTTGTATCCATTGACTGTGTAGTAAAACAATTTAGGCTGGAGGAAATACTAGGATTAACCTGCAAGATAGTGTATGGAATTGGCCATATCCCTAGGATTTCAAAGGTCCCAAAGGATTTCATGAATTTTGGGAGGACAACAAGGTAGCCATTTAAGAAAGTAATTAACTTAATGACTTAAACCTGCAAAATATGAGAAATGCTAGGATTGTGTTGAATGCCCATGGCTTTTTGGTACAAATTGTTGCACTGGTTCAGAAGACCTGAGTGTTCCATGAATGCTTTGCTCATCTTGTTTTTTGACCTGCTCAATGGGCCTTGTGCCTGAAGCAAGCCCTTGGGGATCCTGTCATCTTCCATTCTGTGGACATGACCAAGTCAGCGTTGATGTCATTGAGACAAGAGTGCAAACATGCTGGGAACATGGGCTTGGAAGAGCACATCTTTGTTTGAGAATTCAGAGCATACTGTATGAGAAGCAGACCTTTTGCTTACATCTCTAAATAAAGTAGCATCCACACAATAGACGTCCTGTGTGTAGGGAAATGTGCTGATCTGCTAAGAGGGAGCCAACCCAAAATGGGCAGGGTTGCACCATCCTGAAGGAATCAAGTTCATAGCTTGAGCATCTTCCTAGACTTGTTGCTGTCTGTGAAAGCATAGGTGGCAACTTCCATTTATATGACACCTTCTATCTGGCTGTTTGGATATCTGAATCTTTGTTGTGTATAGCTAGATTTGTATACTAATTCATCATGTTTGGATAAGTGAGCTTTTGTATAAAAAGCATTTGGATAGTGCATAGTAATCCTATCTAATATAGCTGAACTGGCTGAACTGTGTGTCTGGGCCCAACACAAATGCTAGTTTTGACCTGCTAGAGATGTGGCTGATTCCTTCGATTTATATCTTTATTTTTAAACAACAACCACCACCATCACAACAACAACAACTTAACTGTTTTCCTTACATTTTAATGGAAAGGATTTATTGTATAAAATGTTCCTGGGGTGTAGGTTGATGTGTTATTGAACTTTATTACTTGGTTGTTTTATTGTGAGTTTTAATGAATTGCTGTAGTTTCAGGGGGGGAGTTGCATATTGTGGTTATTGTCTTAAGACTCTATGTGGAGCCCAGAGTCAGGAAAGGTAGCTTAGAAATACCAAAAATAAAGAAACAAATTCAACAAATACTTTATTACAAGACAAAAACCCAAAGCCTAGATGTATCCATGGGGAAGCATTCCAACTGATTACTAAGATGTGAGTCAGTTTCAGAACAAATCCAACTGCAAATTTACTTTATTCTTAGAAAATATATATTTAACTGAATTACCTTCCATTCCTAGCTATACACCATAAGCTCAGTTTGTTAATGTTTATCATCCCTAAAGTCCTCCCTCCCAAAAAAATTGAAAGTTTTTTATAGCTGCATGATGCCCCCCAAACACTCATCTGCTGCTGTGCATAGTCTCTCTAGCCACCGAAATGCCCCAAATCAATGTGCTTAATTCTATTTATTTCTTCACTGGGGAAACAGTTTCTACGGTTGGACATCACTGGAAAGTGTATTACACAAATGTATGTCTCTCCTCAATTTCATCCTATTAGCTTCCATCTATTCTCTGATTTATGGCTACTTCGGTATATAAATGAAATTGTTGTGAAAATACTTGTACATGTTAAACTGCATCCTGTCATCCATCACTGCTGCAAGAGAAGAGCTATAAATACCTCTTTTGTTAGATGCCACCCAGAAATGCTGCTTATCTGTGTAAAAATAAACTCAGCAAGCAGCTGTAATTTCTTTCACTGCACTGCATCGAACACAAATGCTCACTTGACCCTTCACAACAGGTAACTTTAAAATGGCATAAAATTCAATGTAGTGAGAAGCCAAACAAGTACAATGGTGAAAGCAAATGACCTGCTAAACATAGAGGCATCCAATGCTTTGGGGCAGACGGGAGATCATTGGCCAGATATGTGCAGAGATGCTCACTTCTTGTTGCTTGCTATACCTGAGTTGTTGTCAAAGAAATTTCCAGCATTGTCAGTTTTCATCCAGTAGTGAGAGGGCATGTGTTGTCCTCAGGTGTATCTGTCCACCGATGTGCTAGAGGACTAAATATTTTATGATACCGTATAGACAGGATTATACTTCATGTACTAGGACTATGAGGCTTGTTATTTTCCTAAAGTTACTCAACTTAACATTTCCCCTTCCACCAATTCCCATTTCAAGTAAACACCTGAAGGCCTATGTAAGTGCACTGGTTTGTAACACAAGAAAAGTTTATAATCACACATTTACAAATAAATTTGTTGCAGGGAGGGGAGACGTCAACAAATTCTCCTAGCTAGCTTCAAGCACATGTTGAGTATGTGATCCTATGACATGTCAAAAAAATTCAATATCTAAGCAATGTCTTTCTTTGCTGTCTTGGTATGTCTAATAAAGGGCAGATCAGAAGTTCTGTGATGTTCATCTTGTAGCTCAGTTGGCAGAGCATGAGACTCTTAATCTTAGGGTTGTGGGTTTGAGCCCCATGTTGGGCAAAATATTCCTGCATTGCAGCGGGTTGGACTAGATGACTCTCATGGTCCCTTCCAACTCTACAGTTCCATGATTCACTGGTTATTTTTAAAGCTTGAAGAATCCAGGGTGAAATGTAACAAAATTTTATGTGTATGGAGTCAACTCTAGAAGCTTTGCCCTATGAACAACTTTTATTCTTCTATTCATTATTTACAACAGAGAACAGCATTTACCATGGCAAATCTGCAAGTCTCCAAAAATAATAAAAATCATCTCATGGCACAGACATTTCTGACACTTTCTTCTAGACAGGCTGCAGTATTCAGAGTTCTTGTTCTGTGCATTGTTTATTTTTGAGCCACTTGATAAGACAGAAGAGGCAGACAGGCTCTTTGATCACTGCAGCCTTCCAGCTGGGCAGGAAGCATTTAATCAGCTCCTTCTACCATAGCAGCATGTAGCCAGTTGGGGAGTGGCAAGCCAGGTTTTCCTCCATACAGCCCTAATTTAAAGTATCAGAGTAGTCTTTCAAGCACTTTCAATCCCTACAGAATATACCAACACTTCACTTGACTTTTAACTGTGAGCTTCTACTTTTTCTGGAAAAGATCCCCAAAGTCCTGGTTATGCATAAGCAGAAATATGCACTGCTGTTACCTGGCTATCCCCTAAATCCAGAGTCCTGTGCTAGCCTGTGATCTTCCAAATGCTGTTGGACTAAATCTTCCATCATCCCCGACCATTGGCCATGCTGTCTGCAGTTGATGGCATTCAGAACCCAAAACACCTGGAGGATAAATGGTTAGCTATCTCTGCTAAGTAAATACTCCAGGTTAGAACAAGTACGAAGCACTTTGCACTTATTATGTTTATGTTTTTTGTTTACTACCAGTCATGCACCAGCTGGTATCAGGGTGGGTTACAAAACTAAAAAGGGTAAAACAGATTACAAATATAGGTTGGGCCCTGAAAACACACATCCCAGGTGTCAAAAACACCTTAGACTTTGTAAAACTACTCATTTGTCTTCCAAAAGATCTTCACAACAATGACTAATGAAATAGCCTGTGACTCAAAATGAGCAGCACAATTTATATTTGAGGTTCCATTCCCCTATTTGCCTTTGTATATATACTGCCTCTCAATCACTCTCATTTCAAGGTACATTTAAGTCAGTTTTTGCACTTAACGCTTAACGCTGGCAGCATATCATAGATCTGCTAACTTGAAAGAGTTAGCAAGTTCAGGCATAGTTTGGAAGAGGTTCAGTTCAGTAGTATGAAGGGGCACCTGTCGACCACCCCAAAACCCAAAATTCTTTATATATATATATATATAAATATTTATTAAGATTTTTATAAGGAAAAAGCATAAATAACAAACAACATTGCTTATATCATACACAAAATTTCATAACTTGTTTGGACTTCCTCACGTCCCCTGCTCCCACTTACATTGTTAAAAAGTTTTTTCAAGCAAATTATCATCTTGTTTACAATCTTATATCCACTCATTTAAATATAATCTAATAGTTCTCCCAAAGGGTTTGTCTTTTCCTTAATCTCACTTATCATCTGATTCCAATCTAGTTTAGTGGTGGCCAATTATTTATGATCAAGCATCCTTCTTAACATTCAGTCAAATTGCAATATTTTTGTAAATAAGTTTTAAATTTCTTCCAATCTTCTTCCATCCTTTCTTCTCCCAGGTCTCGGATTCTGCCGGTCATCTCTGCCAATTGCATGTAGTCTATCAGCTGCATCTGCCACTCTTCCAGTGTGGGTAGATCTTGAGTCTTCCAATTCTTGGCAATGAGTATCCTTGCTGCTGTTGTTGCATACATAAAAAATGTTCGGTCCTTCTTTAACACCCTCTGGCCGACAATACCCAGGAGGAAGGCCTCTGGTTTCTTAGTGAAGGTATACTTAAATACCTTTTTCAACTCATTATATATCATTTCCCAGAAGGCCTTCACTTTAGGGCAAGTCCACCAGAGGTGAAAGAATGTTCCTTCATTTTCTTTACATTTCCAACATTTATTATCAGACGAATGGTGTATTTTGGCAAGTTTAACTGGGGTCATGTACCATCTGTATATCATTTTCATTACATTTTCCTTCAAAGCATTACATGCAGTGAAGTTCAGCCCAGTGGTCCACAACCTTTCCCAGTCCTCAAACATAATGTTGTGCCCAATATCCTGTGCCCACTTTATCATAGCAGATTTAACCATTTCGTCTTGTGTGTTCCATTTTATGAGCAAGTTATACATTCTTGATAGTACCTTAGTCTTTGGTTCTAACAGTTCTGTCTCCAACTTCGATTTCTCCACCTGGAACCCTAGTTTTTTGTCATTTTTAAAAACTTATTTAATCTGGGCGTCATGTAACCAGTCTCGCACTTTACCCTCCATTTTCTCCAAACTCTGCAATTTCCAATTGTCACCGTCTTTTTCTAATATTTCCCAATATTTTGGCCATTTGGCCTCCATATTGGGTCTTTTTCGGGCCTTGGCTTCCAGAGGGGACAGCCACCTCGAAGTTTTGTTTTCCAATAAGTCTTTGTATTTTGTCCAGACATTAAATACTGCTTTCCTGACAATATGGTCCAAAACCCAAAATTCTATTGCTCAAAATAAATTTTATGAGGAGGTAACGAAAGGGTGGATGGCATTATTGCAACTATGGCCTGAAAGCTACATTCCCTTTTAGACAACCTTACAGAGACCACATGCCACAAGCACAGGTGAGCAGAGCAATAAATGTGAATGTTAACTTTTGCACAGTAGGTTAGCTTCTATATATGGCCCACATTCTTTCACTTGCCTCTCTGTCCTCTGTGTAGGCAATTAAGAAGCAGTTTCAGAGTTCAAGGACACATTCCAGGCCAGGCAAAATGAGGAGGGTGCAAAATAGGGCTGGTGAGAGATGTGATTCAGGAGGGTGCATGGTCTGGGTAAAGCCCAGAGGGTCAGCTGGAGAAGTTCTCTTCTACTGTTTGAAGCAAAGGAGACTGTGTATCTCTAGGTATCATAAAGAACACTAGAAAACTAATAATCCCTTGATTCAGATACTTCACTGTAACCATACAAGGAAGAGAAGCCCTAATTAGGGGGAATACCTGAGACCAAGTGCAGAAGATAGAATAGAATAGAACAGAACAGAACAGAACAAACACTTTCGTTTATTTTATCCTGGGACAAATGAAAGGTGCCTGGCCATTCAACGTTTTTCCCCAGTGGAAAAATACAAAGGTAAGAAAATAGTAAATCACATATTTCAGAATCTAATATTTTAGATTCTATCTACTTCACAAAAGAATGAAATTTTCCTGAGTCTGTATAGTGATTCTCTAAGCAAAAATCTCAAAAAATGAGAAAGTAAAGTGTAGTTCAAAGAAATTATCACATATAATTGGTGGTTCAATGCTACATATGAGTTACACTTTGTAATACTTCCTTTGTTCTTGGATTTCTGTTATCCTTACATCTCTAAATTTCACATAAAGAGCAATGTGAATATGTCACTTACTTAAAAGCACCATTTTATTATAAGTGCATCTTCTATTGTGAACCATACTTTTATTCCAACACTTTTATTCCTTAATTTGTATAGAAAACTACCATTGTGAGAAATGTCCTGTTTTAGCTCACCCATCCCACACATTTTTGGTTTTGAAGGTTCACTTAAGATGTTCTACAACACAGTCACTAGATGGGGTGGCAAGAGAAAATGTGAGGCTGAATCAGGCAGAAACTGCCTAGGGAGGATTGGCACTGCTGTGGAGGTTGCAAGCAGTTAGTTTTTCGGTGTCAAGACACCATCCTAGGCTCTGACTAGGAGGGGCCATCAGATTAGCAATATTAGATGCAGAGGAGCTGGAAACTGTCACCAATAACTCAAAGAAGTCCTATAGGTAGACGCTGTTGGAATGAAGTGGTTGTCCCTTGTCATTGCTGGGACATAGCTTTACAGGGATTTGAGATCTCATAGGACACAAGGCACCAATAACTGGAGAAAAACTCAAAACCACCTGGTTCCCTAGTGTGGTATTGTGTAGTGTTACAGAGTACAAAACACAATGCTTTTTAAAAAAATGTTTTTGAAGAGAAGTGCATTTCAAAATCTGATCAATATTTTTTGAGCTCCCTTGATGTTTTCCCCTCCCCGTTTCTCTCTCAACAGGAATGTGGACATGGGTCAGGTTCAAAACCAACATTCTGGATATGACCTAAGTTCAAAGGCGATATTTTAACAGCTGAATTGCAATAGCTAACAGAGACACGTTCTCATATGATGATTCAAAGGTACAAAACCTGACCCTCAATTCATGCTCTACAAATCCTCCATGCCCAACTTTAATCAACAAGCCTTTCTCGGTTCTTTCTCAGTTGTACATGCTGTTATTTTTATTTGAAAGAAACACATGCACATTTTACAGTTTCAGTCTCTCCATTATTTATCGTGTCTGTATTTATCTGCATGTTGCGTGCTATAGACTTCACCCCTAAATACATCATTTTAAAAGACAATTCTGTCATAATGACTATTTCATTATGTGTAATTCATCAATGTTTATAGTTATATTAAGCTATGAGAAAAGGTTTACTGGCTTTTTATCTTCATTATTGGCAGTAATAAGCTCTCACTTTACTGGAGAATGGAACAAAATATGGGATGAACAATGAGTGTATCTGCTAAAATATAATTCTTATTTGTTGTTTCTCTAATATTACTTTCCCAAACTACAAACAACATCAGTCACTGAAGACGAACTGCTGTGCAGTGATGGAAAATGTATGCTTGCCTTACAGTCATGTTTTTTTTTCTCTTGCAAGATATCATTCATAATGGAAATTGTAAATCTTAACTACTGGTTTCAGAAAGTATGTCAAGAAACAAGTTCATGTTTTATGCTACGAGGAAAAGATTTGTGTAGTAAAAGAATTAAAGTAAGTGAAATATATATTATGCAGAGAACAAACGATATAGCAAAAGTAATGACCAGCGCACAGCTCAGGAACCATCGTGTGGCCCTTGAACTCTTCAAAATGTGGTTCTTAAGCAATACAATGAAATGAATAGATGCAATATATCTTGTGGACATTGAGTTAGAGGCGCAGTAGAATCATATTCCACTGATCCCCAGGGCATACATTGTTAGAGAGGATCATTCATGTCATTCCCCCCCACCCTACATCAAGATAATTTCTGTGTAGGAAGAGCTGTGTGCAACATCATGTCTGTCATGCAGGGAACAAAATGTACCATTTGCAGAAAATAGATGGTTTGGAAAGTTGGCTTCCACCATATTTTTTGCATATACTGTAATAATTAGAGCAGTGCAAAAAACTTTTTAAAAAATAATAATGATGATGATGATAATTTATCAACAATTCTTTGGGTAGGTGGGGACAAAATAAAATCTTCCAAAAATCATTTCTGGCTGGGAAAAAGATATTTACTTCATTTGGGGGTGGTTGAGAGTTCTCCCCCTTTCTTCCCTTGGCATTTAAACATTCGAATAACCTCCATGCTACTCAGCCAATGCAAGGCTCTCTGCACTTCTTGGAACGCCTTCTAGGGATGGTGAGAAATTCAGTTCATTTCACATTCAAAACCAAATGTATAAAATTCACACTTTCCAAAACAATACAAGAACTGAAACAGACATCCATGAACATTTGCACTAATCTGGCTTTGCAGTGTAGTTCTCCAATCAATGTTTCCCAAAATACAGATATTAAGTAAAAATGTGTGTTAAAATGAATATATTAGTGGCGATAAAGATATAAAAATGCATTATAGTAGGAGAAATTTATTGCAAGCATGCTGCTTCCCCTGCCTTCCAAGGATAACATCATGGCAAGGGGGAGATCAGCCTGTCACTGTCCATCAGTCAGAAAAGGAGGGTTGCAGTGAGCCTTCTGCCCTGTCAGGGAGATCACTTGGTTTCAACTGCCAGTGGTCCTGTGACTGTGAAGCTGAAGGACCAAACACTTTAGCCTCTGCCGTTAGCCAGGGGACCAAGAGCTACAGGATGGTTGCTCCTAAGAAGAACATTGTGGCAAAGAAGAGACTAATCTGGCCCATCCACTGACTAAATAAATTAGTAATTTATGTTTTAAGGGAAAATACATTAAAATATATCTATTTAATATTATCTAAATGCAATATTTATGTGGATTCTTTTTTAAAAAAAGAATAACAACAGATTGATGCATAAACCAGAAGGGATAGGCATGTTTGAAAACAACTTGGAATGGAAACAGACAATCTCTAAAGAGTGCCATCTCCCATCAGTGCCCACATCAATGTTACCACTCTGCTGGATCAGGCCAAAGGCCCATCTAGTTCAGCATCCTATTCTCTCAGTGGCCCACCATATGCCTATCGAGCCCTCAAGCAGGATGTGATAGCAACAGCACTCTCCCCACCAGTGTTTCATAGCAACTAGTATTCAGAGGTCTACTTCAGGCTTCCTCAAACTCGGCTTTCCAGATGTTTTGAGACTACAATTCCCATCATCCCTGCCCACTGGTCCTGCCAGCTAGGGATCATGGGAGTTGTAGGCAAAAAACATCTGGAGGGCTGAGTTTGAGGAAGCCTGGTCTACTGCCTCTGACAAGGCATTCCCTCAATTTTGCCACAGGGGTGACAAATGCCCTGTTCCACAATGATACTCACATGAGGAAGGGGCCACACTTGCAAGACTTACCCCCACTTCTGGAACCTATGCTGGCCTCTCCATAAGGCTGTCCATGAGTTAACAGGGATAGCCTGCTGAGTGCATGGAGGTTGTCCCTATGTATTAGAACCATGAGTGTCCAGATTTACAGCTGATGAGGACACATTATGTATATTTCAGGATGCTGTCCTGCTCCAGACAGGTCCTCATCCCATAAGCAGTATCGGACAGAGGCACAGGACAAGGGCAAGTGAGTGTAACTTCATTCTCCACTCTCCTGTTGTTGAATGCTCAAATAGGATTAGTGTCAAAGCTGATACCAGTCCGTGAGCTCCCTGTGATCTTCTGGCCCTTTCACCCATCATAATGACAGGCATTTTGCTAATATACTAAAGTTGATTTTCCTTTTATTTGCACTTTTCTCTAATCTCTCTTCTAAAGGGTAAAACGGCGGATATTGCTCTGCGTAGCTTCTAGCCTTGTTTGCATTCCTGTAGCCTCTTTGCTAGGAAATTAGCATCATCTGGAAAATCTGAGATAACTCAATGGCCGAGATGATTATATTCTAGTTTCCATCACCATTTAATATTACCCTCTCATGCTGAAGAAATAGCTTTCAAAGAACAATGAGTGATTTACACAGTATTGCAAATCAAAGCTTTCTCTGAAAATAGATTTGCTAAGCTACTGTTAATGTCAAGACTTTCTTATTTCCATTTATATTAAACAAGCAAAAAAAATTAAAAATTAAATTCTATACTACATTGTAAGAGGTGGCACTAAATCTTTGTGTACACACATTTACATAGATGTGACTGATTAATATAATACATCAGGTGCTTACAAATCATGGGTGAATTACAACATCTATTCCTGCTGTGTGTTTGAATTGTAACTTATCCAATAAAAACTGTCATGGTCCCAGCTCCTTAAAAGCAAGGCTAGCAGCCATGAGAAAATGAGCCCCAGTGGTTTATTTGCCTATAGAAAGTCTCAAGACCAGCTTCTAGCTTTTCATATGCTCAAAAAACAGCAATGCCTTTGGGCCCCGACTCTATTACCTCTTGAATCTCTGCATGGATCAAGCAAGTTCAGTCATGTGAATATTCAAGAGTGGGTGAATCATCTAGTTGCTGGAGCTCCCAACAATCATTTTAAAATTTTTGTTTTAACCACCCTCAACAATTTGATATCACCAGCAATTAAATCACTGCTGACCCCAAATCTTGATTATTGATGAACAAGTTGAAAAGTACAGACCTCCATACTGATCCTTGGGGACTCCAACTTCTATATCCCTTATTTGGGTAAACTGTCCATTTATTTCTACTCTTTGCTTCTTCTTCCTTAACCAAGCACTGATTTGTTAGGATCAGCAACTGGTTCAGGAACAGGAAGCAGAGAATAAAAATAAAATGGGCAGTTCTCCCAATGAAGGGATGTAGAAAGTGTCCCTCAATCCTCATCAATGTGAACAATATTGAACTAGATGGACCAATGGTCCTATGTTATTATGATTTACAGTGCAATCCTATACTTGTCTTTTCAAAAGTAGATCCCACTGAGTTCAGTGGAGCTTAGCCCCAGATGAGTGGGTATAGGCTTGCAGCTAGGAGCAGCTTCTCTGATGGGGTAGAGTCACAGCAGTAGCTTCATGGTAACAGCACCACTGTCACCAACTGCAATGGAGAGGCTCAAGATGGGGGTGAGGTCAAAGCTGGTAGCACATAGGTGGGTGTGGAAGGGCCCTGCAGATACATCTGCACAGCTGCAACCACAACCTTGTCCCTCTCTGTCCTAAGATGTAGCAGAAATGCTATCCCCAGGAGGCTTTTACTGCAGTGCTCCACTACTAGGTGAGTTGTTTCTGATTGCAGCCCTGTTTACTTATCTCTGCTTGTGGACAGAAAGAGTGGGGGGAGGATTCATCTGACAAAAGGATTGTGGCATAGCCATGAACGTACTTTTCAGGAGAGAGAAACACCATCAATACCCGCTTCATTCAAACATACAAAACTATTATTCTCTCCTTCCACCCCTCTATGTAATACAGAAGTGTGTCAATGTAAGAAGCCAAGTCTACAACAACTGCATGAAACTATATTGGAAACTGTATTGGAAACGCTGCATGAAAACACATATTGCAGATGCTACAGAAATGGAGTCTAGGATAACTATGCCTAGAAAAGACAGGTGAAGGTAGATTTGTTCCAGGGTGACCCATTTCTTTGCTTTCATAATGCTTTAAGCATCCATCTTGTCAGCTTAGAAGATGAAACATATTCTTCACTGTGTCTTGCTCTTTCCCCAGATAAATTAGCTTGTCATGGGGACCCTTAGCCAATGTATGATATGCCTAAACACAGCTAGAAGTGTTTTGCATTTGCTTGTGCTTGCTCAATCCAGCAACAAGAAATATCCCATATAATGTAACAGCAGTTCTCTGCTTGCTGCTTGTGCACTCAAGCATTGTAGCAAAGCTGGGAAATCATGAGCAGAATGCCAGCCAAATACCCCATGGGAATTTCTTTATTATGAAATAATAGGCACCATAAAACCTATATATTAAAAAACCTCAACCAAACTTATATCTGAAAGCATTAGTGGCAAGAAATACCATTTCCACTAACCCAGGTTTAAAGACCATGAAACCAAATAATTTGCAAAAACAGGAGACTCAAAAGTTCTACTGGAAACTACACTAGTTTGATTCAGAGGCAGATTATTCTGTAGAATTCTATCATATATTTTCTACATCTCAGACTACAATTCAAACTTCATACAAACTGTGGTGGCTCTTAGATTGTGGAACATAGTGTCCATGGCTTCTACTGGTAGGGGGTATTGTGTTTTGGCCAAATAATGAGGGAATCAGTGTGTTTCAGCTGTCTTCCCATGAGGGTTCAGGACCCCTGCCATTTTTGTCCTTTTCTGTGATGTATAGCTCTATAGTTCTCTGTTTCTTTAAGTCCATGGGCTTTGCAAGAAATAAGGCCATCTGAAATATTGTCTGAAAAGTTTTTAAATCAGAGTAGCAGAGGATATTTTTAAAAGTTAAAAGCTTCATTTACATGTTTAAAAAATTCTATGTTGTTATGCTTAAACAAAGCAAAGCAAAAGGAGCACTTTAGAACTCTGTAGGCAACATTTTAGACATGAAAAGCCTATTGGGAGACAAAGAGGCCAGAAAGAAAAGGCCAGGATGAAGATGCAAAGTTCTTAAAATGTTTCTGCAAGAATACACCACTTGGCCACCTCTTAATTATTTTAAGGTAAGAAAGAGCTAGAGGCAAACCTCTGCTCCCCACCTTCCTTGGGGGTTATGGAGGAAAGAAAGTGAATCCTTTTTTTCTCCCACATAAAGACTCTGAACCTTTGTTGTAACCAACTCTGGAAGGACTCCTATGCCCATAAATTTAATCCAATTTGGCCAAAAGTACAAATTGTGATGGTCATTTTTAGATACCCATTCATAATGAATGGGGAATACAGAATTTCAAGCAGGAAGAGACACTAAGGCAGCATGCCAACTGTCTTGAATTAAACCCAAGGTTGTGTTTTTATGAGAATATCCCAGCAAATATATCAGATCCCAATACTTAGTTGCACTTTGTTTCCTACACCATATTTCACAATTGCCACTATTGGACATGCATATTAAATTTGAGCAGCTACAGCTGGCAACATGGAGCTAGCTGCTTGCGTCTGGCTTTTA
This sequence comes from Podarcis gaigeae, assembly GCF_964106915.1. Lineage (NCBI taxonomy): Eukaryota > Metazoa > Chordata > Lepidosauria > Squamata > Lacertidae > Podarcis > Podarcis gaigeae. The sequence continues at coordinate 46,237,312 of NC_139685.1, read as the reverse complement.
TTGCCATAGGCAAATGATCTATGCAGTATGATCCTGTGCATGTTTACTCAGAAGTAAGTCCTACCATGTTTAATGGGGTTTACACCCAGGTGTGGTAAAGATTACAGCCTAAGGCTAGAATCCTAGCCACACTAATTTGGGAAAAGCACTGAGCTGAGTGGAATTTTCTTTTGATATACATGCCTAGATATGTACTGCATAATGCATAGTGCCAAGCTCCTACATTTGAAAATAGCAAGCATGCTTTTTATGACTCAGATTCTTCAGACTCAGATTCAGGTGTGAATTTCCACTAAAAGGCTATAGATCCTAGGCAACCTTTTATTACCTTTAAGTGACTGAAACCAATTGGAAGGTAAACATGATTAGCAATCTCAACCGTCAACAAAGTAATTGCCAGAAAAGTGAACTTTTTAACTGAATCCCATATTTAATTGAAATGGGAGGGAGGGGGTACCAAATCCATTATAATGAAATCCATGGAACTGTAGCACAGTTATCTGGAGAAATATATTTTTAAACCTTTTAAAGCACACAATAACCACAGAGCTCAAATCTTGACATTACTGTCAAATAAGTAAATACCTATCTGACTAATTATGCCATAAATTCCTATCCCAGCATCAAAGGTCACCGAAACAGAGCATTTGGATGTTAGTTGCTGATTGCAGTGCAATGTTTTAGAATGTTTTCTGTGAAGAATATATCAGAACCATGGCCCAATTAGAGGTGAGAGACCAAGCCATATTGAATTTATTTCAACAGAAAATAATTAAAAGATGTAACATTGTAAAGGGTATGCCATGGCATCAATTTCTATGGACACAGATGTATGCAAACTCTCATTAGTGTGCATGGTAAGGGTTTCTTAGTAAGTCAAATGCATACACGCACTTATAACAGTAAAAGGCAACCTCTTACCTATTTTTGCTCATTTTCATACTTTTGTCAGCAGCACGGCAGATAAACTGGGGGCAGAAAGGAACCTCTAATTGCTGACTCACATGAAAGCCAGCTATCAGAAATGGCCATTTAATCTGTAATGAATGAAAAACAGGAGCAAATTTAGTTCAGTTTTTCTTTTAAGAAAACAGTCAACATAATAAATAGACCTCATTGTCCTCACACCATTCACCATTCATTTTGGGGTGGGGATACTTTAACTGGGAGTCCTCTCAAAGGCTGGAAGTCCCTCCGGTGACTGTCATTTATATAGTGTATTCCAGAGCATTTGGGGGAAAGGGACAGACTACTAACTGCATTGTCTCCTGAGGATTACACAGAAACTCACTTTAAGGTTGAGTTAACGGTAGAACAAAATGCTATTCCTGATGAGGCCTGTAGAGAGTAGTAATGCATAATGTCCTTAGGTCTCATATGCCACACTCCTCCACATCCTTCCAGTGGCATAGCGTGGGGGGTGCAGGGGGGCCCGGCTGCAACGGGCGCAACATCTGGGGGTTAGGGTTAGGGGGCGCAAATCCATGGGTTAGGGGGCGCAAATTACTTTCCTTGGTCCGGGTGCTGACAACCCACGCTACGCCTCTGCATCCTTCACCAGCCCTTCTTTGCACCCTCCTGTAATGTTTTTGCCTAGCTGGAATGTATCCTTGCAACCACGCCTCTTGCTTTCCTGCATGGAGGATAGAGAAGTGTGTATAGAAAGTATGCTACTGTACACAGGTAAATAACATTACACCACTGGCATGCAGGTCCCAGAAAGTTGCCCAGAATGTACTGTGGCTAATAGTTCAACAAACTGAAAGGGGACACATCCAAAGCACTGCCTTATGAGAGGTGGTTCCACATTGAGTCTTTGAGCAGCCATTTTGCGATTATTCTGCATTTCTATGGTACAGGGACAGCACATTTGAATGCATGCACACAATATACATTGAGTGGAAATGAGTTGCTATCCAAGGCTTTGGGGACCTGGGACATGACTATGCTCAAAGGCAAGGGTAGGCAACCTAAGGCCCATGGGCCACAAGCGGCCCACGGGGGACGTTTAACCAGTCCATGAGGTGCCCCCAAACCGAGCCGCCCACTCAGCGAGTCCCCGCCTGCTGTGCTAAACGGGTGTGGCACGGCACAGGAACTCGCTTCCACGGTGCTGGCAATTGTGTCTGCACAGACACAGATGCTAGAAATCACGGCCGCTCATGCTCACGCCGCAAGTGATCCAGCCCATGGAGGGATCTCTGCTGGAGTGAACCGGCCCAGGAGAGGTAAATCTTGCCAACTCCTGCTCTAAGGCAGTAATCTGGAAACAGCCAGTATCTTCCTTACCTGGGAGCTTTTTCACCAAATCACAACCAAATTTGTACATTTCATAAAACCTTAGTGCAGAGACACCAAGTGCCACTTGTATTATGGCAGAAGATGCCTAAGCACTTAGCCAAAGTAGAAATCTGAATATGACTAAACAGTCAATTTCAGGGAAGGGGATAGATTATTATTATTTTTGCTGTAACTTCTGTGAGTGTTTTCAAATTGTGAGGCTATTTCTTAAAATTCAGGGAAAGTGACAGAAATTATTATTCTTGCCAGCATGTGACATTCTGATAATATTTCACTAGTGCTGAATGGTTTTTGTTGCCTCCTGTCTCATACTTGCAGCTATTTTGTCATGGAACAATTAGCTTTGAGTTGAACGCAGTGGTTGCCAACGTATGAAATTTAGTTTTCCTGCTGGGTAGAAAACTGGGAGAAATTTCCTGCTGCTCTGCCAAGCCTGAGGTGATCATCAGTAATCCTGCAGGCTCCCTCTGCTCTTCTGGTGATAAATACTTCAACCGATTTGGCTAGCTCTTGAGTCCCCCCACCCCCATTTTATGTGCTGATTTAAAGCGGGGGATCTTTGATTTCTCTGTTCACACAATTATTATTGTTGTATATTCTACAGCTTTTGATGAGGTTGATGAGTCTTTTTTTAGCAGTGTCTGTGGTTGCAAATGCTTTGCAGCATTGTTCAACACCGTAGGACCATTACCTGTATATGCATTTTTAAAAACTGGCCACCCATGGGTAGCATTTAGGAATAACATATATCCTACAGTGTACCCTAAAAGGCAAATAGGTGCACTCCTTTTAAGCTAAGTAAAGGAAAGCTTTCACAACAAAAAATGTCAAAATGCATTTCCCCCCAAAATCGGAATACACATATTCATATTTACATCTCTAGATGAAACACAAACACACACAGCTACAGAGAGCATATTGGGACAAAGTTGGAAAAAAGAAATCACAGCCAATGAGTAGGCTTCTGTGAAACTTATTAAAGTTGAACGAGTCCTGAGTAGATTCTCTCAGTGTGACTCAGAGGGTTCCATAAAATTTATGGGCAAAAACAATATTCTGTGAAGCTAAGGAACAAAGAGGGAATGTCTTCTTTAGAAATTTACAGGGGCCAAGAAGTGAAAATGGTCACTTGATGGACAATAAACTTTACACAACTGCCACCATTCAGAACTGGTAAAGTACAAGAATCATGTAGAAAAATCTATCTAGAAATGGTGGAAATGTTGATGGTAGGGGTGATTCATCAGGTGACAAAGGGATACATTAAACATGTATTGGATGGAGTTGAACTCCCCTTCAAAGATCAGGGTCCCAGCTTGAACACATTTTTAGAAGTAAATACATTTACATCAATGTGAAGTAGCCTGAGGGGTTTAATTTTATTATTATTCTTTTTAACTTCATCAAAGGTAAATAGCCTCTCTAAAGCAATTAGTCACTTGAGCTGCTCTGGAATGTGGCAGCCATCTGCTGTAGGCATCACAGGGAATTTTTTTAACATGTGAAGTGTGTGGAAATCCTTTCTTAGCCCCAGTGAACACACACACACACCAGAGTGACATCAGTCTCCTCAAAATGCCCTAGTTTCCATTTGGGAAAACCAAAATACAATTTTAGATGTTGTGAGTATTCTCCTCTAGACTGTGATTTAGGATTTGCCATCCTGTTTTAAGCAAAACATGTGTCTATGCAACCCTTACAGCTTAATCAGAAATTTACTTTAAGGAGCGTCAAGACTTTAAAGCTCTTGAGTGCAGACCTGGGCAGGGAGAAGCAGCAGCAAAAGACTTCCAGGGTTTTAGAAACCATTTTGACAAAGAGCTGCATGGGTGGAATTCAGAGTGGGCTCGATACAACTAATTATGATCTTGGGTGCTATCCACATTAACCACACAGATTACACATACTGTTATGAGTTTGGGGTGTTAAATTCTACACCAGGACCCCTTTGTTCCCTAGATCCAGCAAGCATTTAAAGCTAATCAAGCCAAGCTAGCTTCCTAATGAGGTGATGGGTGATTAAGGGGCTAGGTGCAAGATGGCAAATGGTGGGGTCCCCTCCCTCAACAGAGAAAGCCAGAGTTTAGAGACTTGGGCAATGATGTGAGCTGCAGGAAAAGCAGCAGGCTGGAGAAAGAGCCTGAGTCATGCTTGATTTCTGTTTGAATTCAAGGTTGTGTATATAAAACATATATGATAAAGACACCACAGTCTCCACTGTGCCTCATTCCTAACCTGGGTAAGTGTCTGGAACCCCTGGAATTTCACACCCCTATGAGATTGGGGTGGTGTCATCTCCCTTTTAAATGTGGATTACAAAATATTTGCAGATGTTTTGGCAAGCAGACTTAAAAGAGTTTTAAATGAAGTAATCAATAAAGACCAGGCAGGCTTTCTCCCAGGTAGACACATGTTTGCTAATACAAGGAACATTATTGACATCTTGGAACTTTTGCAAACAGACATAAATACAAAAGCAGTGTTAATTTTTATAGATGCGGAGAAGGCCTTTGATAATATCTCTTGGAAATTTATGAAGGGAAATCTAAAAGAAATGGGAGTGGGATGGGGTTTTGAGAATGGGATTGATGCAATATATTCAGAACAAAAGGCTAAACTGATAGTTAACAATGTGGTTACAGAAGAGTTTAAAATTGAAAAAGGAACACGACAAGGCTGCCCGATTTCCCCTCTGCTATTTATATCGGTTCTGGAGGTGCTCTTGAATATGATCAGAGGGGACCGGTTGGTGGAAGGGATCCAGGTCGGAGCGAAACAATATAAACTTAAAGCCTTTGCAGATGACCTAGTTTTGACTTTGCAGGAGCCAGAATCTAGTACAAAAAGAGTATTGCAACTGATACAAGACTTTGGTCGGGTAGCGGGATTTAAATTAAATAAACAGAAAACCAAGGTGTTGGGGAAAAATTTGACAGATACAGAGTCAGAACGGTTTCAGAGAGAAACAGAACTAACTGTGGTTAAAAAAGTAAAGTACCTAGGGGTAAACATTACAGCAAAAAAATCTGAGTCTGTTTAAGGACAACTATGAAAAATGTTGGTCTGAAATTAAGAGAGACTTGGACAGTTGGACAAAATTGAAGCTTTCTTTTTTAGGCCGAATTGCTGCTATTAAGATGAATGTATTGCCAAAAATGTTGTTTTTGTTCCAAACATTACAGATTGTGGACAAGACGGAGTGCTTCCGGAAGTGGCAGAGAGACATCTCTAAATTTGTCTGGCAGGGCAAAAAGCCCAGAATTAAGTTTAAGATATTAACTGATGCGAAAGAAAGAGGGGGCTTTGCCCTGCCAGACTTAAAGCTGTACTATGAAGCCGCAGCTTTCTGCTGGCTAAAAGACTGGCTACTTCTGATGTACTGGACTTGGAAGGTTTTAATAATGCTTTTGGTTGGCATGCATACTTATGGTATGATAAGGTTAAGAGCAATAAGGCCTTTAAGAACCATATTGTCAGGAAAGCAGTATTTAATGTCTGGACAAAATACAAAGACTTATTGGAAAATAAAACTCCGAGGTGGCTTTCACCTCTGGAAGCTAAGGCCCGAAAAAGACCCAATATGGAGGCCAAATGGCCAAAATATTGGGAAATATTAGAAAAAGATGGAGACAATTGGAAATTGCAGAGTTTGGAGAAAATGAAGGATAAAGTGCGAGACTGGTTACATTACGCTCAGATTAAAGAAGTCTTTAAAAATGATAAAAAGTTAAGGTTCCAGGTGGAGAAATCGAAGTTGGAAACAGAATTGTTAGAACCAAAGACTAAGGTATTATCAAGAATGTATAACCTGCTGTTAAAATGGAATACACAAGACGAAATGGTTAAATCGGCTATGATAAAGTGGGCTCAAGACATTGGGCATAACATTATGTTTGAGGACTGGGAAAGGTTGTGGATCACTGGGCTGAACTTCACTGCATGTAATGCTCTGAAGGAAAATGTAATGAAAATGATATATAGATGGTACATGACCCCAGTTAAACTTGCCAAAATATACCATTTGTCTGATAATAAATGTTGGAAATGTAAGGAAAATGAAGGAACATTCTTTCACCTCTGGTGGACCTGCCCTAAAGTGAAGGCCTTCTGGGAAATGATATATAATGAGTTGAAAAAGGTATTCAAGTATACCTTTACTAAGAAACCAGAGGCCTTTCTTCTGGGCATTGTCGGCCAGAAGGTGTTAAAGAAGGACCGAACATTCTTTATGTATGCCACAACGGCAGCAAGGATACTCATCGCTAAGAGTTGGAAAACTCAAGATCTACCCACACTGGAAGAGTGGCAGATGCAGCTGATGGACTATATGCAACTGGCCGAGATGACTGGCAGAATCCGGGACCTGGGAGAAGAGAGGGTTGAAGAAGACTGGAAGAAATTTAAGATTTATTTACAAAAATATTGTAATTTGGTTGAATGTTAAGAAGGATGCTAGATCACAAATAATTGCCCACCACTGAATTAGATCCGAATTCGATGATAAGTGAGATTAAGGAAAATATAAATCTTTTGGAGAACTGCTAGATCCTATTTAAATGAGCGGATATAAGATTGTAAACAAGATGGTAATTTGCTTGGAAAAACCGTTTTTAACGATGTAAGTGAGAGCGGGAGACGTGAGGGAGTCCAAAGAAGTGATGAAATTATGTTATGATATAAATAATGTTGTTTATTATTTATGCATTGGTATTCAAAAACCTTAATAAATATTTATTAAAAAAAAGAGATTGGGGTGGTGTGCAACAGTACAGTAGGTCTGCAACTCACACTTATTTTTCTTAAGGATTCACATCTTTAGGCAGATCACAAATGATAGAGATAGATAGATAGATAGATAGATAGATAGATAGATAGATAGATAGATGATAGATAGATAGATGATAGATAGATAGATAGATAGATAGATAGATAGATAGATGATAGATAGAAGATAGATAGATGATAGATAGATAGATGATAGATAGATAGATAGATAGATAGATAGATGATAGATAGATAGATAGATAGATAGATAGATAGATAGATAGATAGATAGATAGAGATAGATGATAGATAGATAGATAGATGATAGATAGATAGATAGATAGATAGATAGATAGATAGATGATAGATAGATAGATAGATAGATAGATAGATAGATAGATATAGATAGATAGATAGATAGATAGATAGATGATAGATAGATGATAGATAGATAGATAGATAGATAGATAGATAGATAGATATAGATAGATATAGATAGATAGATAAATAAATAAATAGATAGATAGATATAGATAGATAGATAGATAGATAGATAGATAGATAGATATAGATAGATAGATAGATAGATAGATAGATAGATAGATAGATGATAGATAGATGATAGATAGATAGATAGATATAGATAGATATAGATAGATAGATAAATAAATAAATAAATAAATAGATATAGATAGATAGATAGATAGATAGATAGATAGATAGATAGATAGATAGATAGATGATAGATAGATAGATATAAATAGATAGATAAATAAATAGATAGATAGATAGATGATAGATGATAGATAGATAGATAGATAGATAGAGAGAGAGAGAGAGAGAGAGAGATATAGATAGATGGATAGGAGACAGTAGACCCTTGCTTACCAGGCTCTTGAAGTTCTCATGAGATATCATTGGGTATCCAAAGGATATTTCTTTACAGAAACAGCTTTTAAACCCCTGTGCCTTACTTACAGGGCTCTGGGACTATTGCACAAGGTCACTGGTAGGCTCCAGTGGTATCTTGTGGAGCCATCCAAGATCTCACAAGACCTTGGGTGGCAGGGCTGGTTGCATAATTTTGCCTTTGTGTGTGGACCCCTGGGATGTAACCCCAGAGTGAATTGCAGGCCTACTCTACACATTTCTAAGTTATAAGTTTAAAAAACAGTTCTGTTCATCTCTCTCTCTCTCTCTCTCTCTCTCTCACACACACACACACACGACTACCCCAAAAAATCTTGAAAACATATCCCAAAGTCCTCCATTTTGTTTCATACAAATATCCATCTTCTGTGTAATAGAAGTGACTCAGAGGCAGAGAGGTAGGCATATAACAACACATAAAAGAGCAAATTAGGATATAAAGCCTATCTTGGTTGTCTCCTATACCAGTGTCTTATCTATGCTTCATTATATAATATGGTCATTTAACCAAATGCTAGAAATCAGTATGTGAGGAAATATGTCTAAGTGTTATACAATAAGAAGATAATTTGTATGTAGTAAACGGAAAGTGAGTTTCTCAGGCTGCTGTACTTGTATTTAGCAAGTGAACAGATTGGACCAATAAATGTCTGACCTTTTAATAATTTTCCCAATTATCTTTACACAATATTTTCTAGATTAGGGTACTGTGCAAAGGGAGGGCTTGAGGGTTTTTTAATAGATGGAGATTATGTCATGCTGTTTTAAAGAAATACAGATGAGAAATATGGAAGAAAAATGTAGATTGCAATCTAATTACTGCAATGTGAAATCATATGTCTGAATTCATGGCTGGTGTTTGGTGCATAAGAAGAGGAGAAAATATGAAGATAAATATGCCAGAAATTAATACAAGAAAATGATCAACCATAAAATGGGAAGAAAAGAAATGTAGAGGTTTAACGATAGAGCACTGGACTGTGATCACTCTCTTTTATTCCCAAACACTTTATAATTTTTCTGACATCTATTACTTTTCTTACACATTTACATTTATAAATACTTTTGGTTGATGATAATAATTTTTACAGCACAATATTGATTCATTTGCCCAGCAGCCCAGAGGTTTAAAAGCAAGTTCAGAAAGCCAGAGTTCAGATAACAATTTATGCTAACAATGGAAATAAACTGTAGGCATTATTCCCTCTTATATAGTGGAGGTGCAGTTACCCTCACCACCTCCCCTTCTGCAAAGATAACGTCAGAGTTGCACCCTAAGGGATGGGGTTGTGGGGGGGGAGGGGGAGCTGTGACTGATTGATTTTATGTAGCCTCATTTTTCATCTCCTCCTTGAATTATTGTAGCATCTGGAAATGTTGTGGTTTGGTTGCCCATTGGGGTTGTGAGTCTAGGCAGGTAAGGAAAGTGAGGAGAAATATATCTATATACTCAATCATGCATCTGACCTGGGGATAATCTGGGACTGCTCTTTAAAAACTATCATGCAAAATTTGGGTGAGTGCTAGACAGTAGGGCCTGGGTGCATGTGTTGGGTTCAAACCCAAGGTTCACCTAGTGTCATGGACTGGCTGGATGCAGAGGAATGGAATCAGCTGGGGAACCACCAAAGAAGATGTCTCAGAGCCCAGGGAGTTGTGGCAGGACAACAATGAGTGGTCTGAGGGAGCAGAGGGGAAAGACGGCGAAGAGGAGTTTTTAGAAGCTGAATAGGCAGAAGCAGGTGAGTGAGAGGATTGTGAGGCTAAGAGACAGAGATGAGTCAGGCTGGTAAAGAGTCATGGGAATCTTCCCCTCCTGCTGTGATAAGCTTCCCTTCCCCCTGTCTTCCAGAACCATGAGAGGGCTGAAATGGGCAGAACAGAGACAGGCTGCATGCATGTGCAGTCTCCGATTGCTAGGGGAAAGCCCTGGGGAGGAGGGGACTTAGGTAGCTGTGGGGAGACAAGACTTTTAATCTAAGCGATTGATTCTTGGGGTAATACCTACAAGTACCAGGGGTGAGCTGCTGTGCTCATTAGGCCTGATACTCAGCCAAGTTTGTGAAGGTTGTGTTTTGCTAATAATGAGTTAACTCCAACTTTCAACAGTGTGATTTACTGTCAGCTTGCTCTGTGACACCTAGCAAAGAGGGAATCATTTCCTCCCCATTCTTACCTTGGAATCCACAGCCTTTGGCTACATCACATCCTCAGGTTTCTGGAATGATGCTTCTTTCCCAGCGTTTTCAAAGATGAATTATGGGAGAACAGAAGCACGTCTGTATGAAGGGTGGCAACATGACTAATGACATCCACTGTTATGTCACACCATGCCCACTGGTGTGAATGAAATTTAGTGTGACACAACAGTATATCGATCAAAAAGCCACTGTTCCATAATGCAACAAAGAATGTAGCTTCAAAGGTATGTTAGAAACTGGGAGAGCATTATAACATGGAAAACTAACACAATAATCCCCACATCTGAATGTACCCCAAATCATCAACTGCTCACAGTTCATGAATTCATCTAATTGGGTTGCAGTTCCTCCAAGTTTTTATATTTCCCCACTCCATGTTTTGCCTCATGAATCATATTTGTGAGTGTGGGAGCAAAAAATTGTTTGCCAAAATATAGATAAACAGAGTTCAGGAACTTCACTTCCTTCTACGTTTCTCTTACATTCCAGAGCTTTCCGGTTCAAGACATGGAACAATGGATTATTGTTACTGTTTATCGGCAAATAAATAACTTAAGTAATATTAACACATGGACTTCCATGTTTTAATATTACCTCATTATTCTCAGCAATGTAATTAGATTTGGAGATGCATTTTCATGCTTAAAATATATTTTAAGTGCTCTGCTGGATGTGGCAAAATCATTTGTTAGAGGGTGTGCTTTTTCTGAAGGACAAAATGCTTTTTCGTGAATAAGATTCCATCAATAAAAATATCCTGCTTGAGTCTCTAATTTAAACTGGAAGGACAGGAATGCATGTAAACCTTTTTGGACAAGGTAGCTAGCATTGGATAACAAGATGAGAGGTTTCCTGCAAACTTGCCAGGAACTAAGCTGCATGAGTGATGTCAGGTCAAAATGAAGTCCTTTATGCTCACTCCAAAATCAATTGGCAACCAATGCAGACTATGGAACACAGGTGTAATGTATAAAGTGCCAGTTAATAAGCAAACCACTCCCAACTGTCTTCATCCATCAAGGCCCATCTGGCAGTTTCACTCTAAAGAAGCAAGCCAGCAAATAAACAAGCAACCATGGACTCTTTGATCATTTCTGGTCCCATGGCCTTCAAAATATAGAGACACCTTAACCTAAAGGTTTTCAACCTCTTTCAGTCAATGGCTCCTTTGACCAGCTGCATTCTTTTTGTGGCTCACCTATGGGGAAATGTGCTCTGAGCCTCAGAAGTCCAGTTATGTCACCCCTTACCTGCAGAGCCAGCAGCCCCTCACCCCTTTTCAAACACCCTCCCTTGTGGAGTGTTCCCTCAGCCTCCTTTCCTCTCTCTTCTCCTTGGGAGTCCTCTGAGCAGCAGCTGCCACCACCGCTGGTCTCTAAGATTCCCCCCACAGCAAAGAGAGATGCCTCCTTGAGCTGCCCCCCAGGGGCCTAGAAAGAGGATGCCCCCAGCCTTAGAAGCCTACTGGAGACTGGCCAAAGGGAGGCAGCAGTGGCAGCAGCAGGCGCTGCTGGGCCTGCATGGCAGAAAGGCTCCCTTTGGCACCGGGCACTCAGCTCCCAGGTGGGCATTGCACACAGCAAGCACAAGAAAGGCCAGCACTGCACCTGCCTGCCTGCCTGCCTGCCCGGCCTCGCACTTGTCCACCTGTTCTCAACAGCAGGGGCTGGTGGACTGGCTGGGTGGGTTCCCTCACCCATTGCTTGCTTATTCTGAGGCTGCCTCTCATATTGATCTATGCCAGTCTCTTCCTCATGCAACCCACATTTGGAGGAAGGTCTGAAAGGGGAGCCTGTCAAATATACACAATCAGTTCCCATTATCTGGAACAGCTCTGCAGGTGGATCAGCCAGGTGAGGGTAAGTGTTATACAGTGGGGTACATAAAGGGAGGTGATTTGCTTTCCCAGTGGCTACTGCTTAGGGCTGTACAACCATCTGTCCAAAGCCTAGATGCCGAACCAAATTGGCCCGAGTCAGGTTCATATCAGTCATCATTAAACATGTGTTGGGGAAGGGGGAGAATAAGGAGAAGGGGACACAGACTAATGTTTAAATCTCTGGTTATCATTATAATTATTATATATTGATTTATACTTCACATTTCCCAGATGGGGCAGCTCCCAATTTGCTCCAGGGCTCAGATCCAGTTCAGGTTGAATGTGAAGCATCCTGGGTCAGATTGGAGCTTATCCAAAGTACTGGGTTGGGTCCCAGATTGGCTCTGGGAGACTTGTGCACAGTCTTACCATTGCTATCTATACCCTGCTCTTTGAGACATCTATATAACACATGTGTGCACATGTACACACCCAAATGCCTATTTATTTGTAATCAAAGTGATGGAGTTCCAGTAAACAACAGTAATGTCCCCAATTCAATCCCTGGCATTTCTAAGTGGCACTAGGAACATCTGAAACCCTGAAAACCACTCTTAGCCATTATGAGCAATATAGACCTAGATTGAACGATGTAAGGCAGTTTCTCATGTTATTCAAGCCTCAAGGAGTGACACAATGTAGTTGACATAAGGGACAGTTATGGGAAGGGGAAAGGAGGGGGAAATAGGTGGGGCAATGTGCTTGAGAGGCATGACTTGTATGTTATTCACATGAATGCTCACAAAAACATTTAAAGCCAGTGGAGCTACAACGTGCTTTAATTCTTTCCCTTATCCAATTCACACACAGAGATACTGGATACGCAAAATATAAATGCATAGCTGCATTTTTTTTTTATGGAATTCATCTGCAGCTTGTACCATGTTTTTAATAGTCTGGCAAAGCAGCACTAGGAACATCTATATTAGGACCCTCAATAGTATGAATGATGCTGACAATACCAAAATGTGGCCTCAGCAAATATGTGTATCTGTCAAATGAATCTAATGGCTAACCTACTTACATGCCAACAGTTTTTCTTCCTTCTCTCTCTCTCTCTCTCTCTCTCTCTCTCTCTCTCTCTCTCTCTCTTTCTTTTCTGTGTGAGCTAAATGGGGGGCAAAAGAGCTCCACTGTATTCTGTTTTGTTGAAGTACAGTTTCTTTGGACAGGTTTGCTCCAAGAACAGGAATTAGCTGGATTGGAATGTAGATGTAGAATTATTCAGCTGCAGTTACTGGAAATTCAAATTAATACTCAATGGATCTTGAGATCCACTATCTTGGATGTATAGCATCTTTTTATAAAGCTCTTATTCTCTCTCTCTGAATTAACAAATATATTGAGAAAAGCTCACAAATTCTGGAAGGCATATTGAATGTAAGTCACAACAACATTGCAATTCCTGTTACTTTACCTTCTGGGCATACAGTCTGGTTGGAAGCTACGTTTCAATATCTGGACAGATATCTTGGGAAATGGTTGGCTCTTTTTCTGTCTCCAATGAGCTAATGTGACCACTCTGAGAACCGCTTATACTCTAAGCAAGGTTTATAAATCCTAGACTGGAAGGTGGGCAGGAACACGACTTGCTTTCAGAAAGGGCTATTAATTGGAGCTTGTGGGGAGGTGCTTTAGCCAAGAATCTTAAGTTAATTAAAGCTGACATCAGAAGAGACATTATTGTTAGCCTGGCTGGATGTCTATAGTCTGAAGAACATTTGTGTACAGTTTAATTTGCCTTGCTACTGCCCTCTAACTGCCACAGGGCAAAATTAAAATAAAAGATTAGCATATCATGTGACCCCATGTGACACCCAGACTGAACACAGGTGGCAGGTAGTGAATTCTGCATTTCTCTAAGACTTCAGTGTGGATTCTGCATTTCTCTAAGACAGACTTGCCCTGAGGTAGAGGGAGGAACTACATGTTTTCCCCATGATATTTTCTGCACTTCTGGTTTTACAGAACTCTCCCTAGTTGAGACTATATGCTTGAAATGTCATACATTTTCCTAACTTTTTTGTCTGTTCTGTTCTAAGGGGATAAAATGAACAATGTTCTGATTCATCTGCCAATGAAAATGTTGAAAGTCTGAGTGGGGCTGACAGTTCCCAAATCTTATTACTTCATTCCTAACTTTATTTTACATTGTGTCAGTGAGTGATACAGCGCAAATCTACAGTGACAAGCTAACCATAAAAAAAAGAATGTAAGTGATACATTGAGTCAATCCAGGCCAGCATTTTTATCTGTGTGAAAGGGGGAAGGCAAGGTAGACTAAAAGATAAAAGGAATGTTGAAGTTTGGGCAATTAGCTTTATATTCCTTGAACTTTTTTCTAATCCTCAGCATGTAAAAACAGGACAAAGGTGTCTGATTGCAAATTGCAAATATAAGAATTGTTGAGTAAAAACATCACAATAAGACAGGAAATATACCTAAACAGAAGATGTAATATATTCAGAAGAAAGTATTATTTCATTCCAGGGTTTGGCATACATAGAGAAATTGCATGTTTTGACGCACACAAAGGCATTAGGAACAAGGGAAGCAGACTTACACCAGACCAGACCATTAGTCCGTCTAGTTCACTGGCTGGCATGGACTCTCCAGGATTTCAGACAGGAATCTCATCCATTCCAGTCTTGCCTGTAGATACCAGGGATTCAATCTAGGACCTTCTGCATGCAATTATTGCCCTGGCCTATGTTATTGAGTGTCAGATAAAGAATGGAATCCAATATCAACTGTATATGTAAATGTGAAATTTTACATGTGAAAGTTCTGTATGGATATGTCAATGCTGCATAATATCCCAAAATTTCATCTGAAGGAACACTCAGAGATCTTTAAATGAAGGATTCAGGGCCATTTTTCTATCTCATTTCCCCCAAACACAAATCCCAGTTCCTGCCAAGGACCTGAATGTAGCCGTGGTTTAAGATCTCAGCTGCCTTTGTACAGATTTGCATTCATCTCACAAAGATTTAATATTGCTCTAGAATATAAACCCTTTTTTATTTATTTGATAATACAAAAACACCCTCCCCCCCCCTCCTGCTCAAGCCCTTTGAACAATTTAGACAGCTGGGATTTGCATTTCTAATGCTAGGCTTGAAGAGGTGAGCTGAAAGTATTGAAATTTTGAGCTTTTTTTCTAATTGCCCTTCAAATGTGTAAAGCTGTCTTCGTCTGTTGGGAAAGTCACAGAAAAGTCTATTAACTTTCACAAAATCAGGAGTTCATCCCCTTAATTTTGATCTGGAGGCATCAGACATTTCTGAGAAAGACCTCAGACTAATGTTACTTGCAGGCTGCTAAAGCCATGTCTATATTTGACCACCAACTGTCCTTTTCAGAATAGGAGGAAGAAAGGAAAGGAAAGGAAAATATACTACAGCAATTCACATTCACAAAGAATAGCGGGAAAATATTGGCAGCTCTGGCAGCATGTCTAAAAGAGTGAGCAAATAATTCAATAGCTCTCAAACAATGTGAAGAAAATTCTTTTGTGTAGGTGACATAGCCAAGAACTAGGATTGCATTGCAAACTTTAGAAATATTTATTTTTCAGTTAAGGAACGTTGGATGAAATAAAAGACACTTATAGTTAACAGGGCTGGTCCCAAATAGTTCTGCACTACCTCAAAAGGAACGTTGGATGAAATAAAAGACACTTATAGTTAACAGGGCTGGTCCCAAATAGTTCTGCACTACCTCAAAAGCCAGAACTCTGTGCAATTCAATCAAATCTCTAGATATACAGAAGGCATGCAAGTTGCTAAAGGATGCAGAATAGAACACAGGTTCCTCAGAATGAGAAACCACTTTTTAATTTGATAATGGGCCACTTTTACATGGGGGGGGGGGGTTCTGTAGCTGAGTGATAGAGAGTACACGCTGTGCATGTAAAAGGTTGCAGGATTTATATTTGAAATCTCAAGGTAGGGATGGAAAGAATCCCTGATGAAAACCTTGGAGAAGCTTCTGAGTTAAGATAGGCCCATAGTATCATGCACTATGGTGGATAAAGAGTGACATTAAATGAATTTTTACTGTTTTGCTCCTTTGCTGCTGCTACATTTGCTTGTGCTTGATCATTCTTACTGAGGGGGGTTTATTGTTATAATGTAACTAAATCTATTTTCTTTCTTTTTAAAAAATGCCTTTTTAAAAGAGTAAATTCAACAGTGGAGTAGCGAATTCCATCTGAATTTGGTTCTCTCTCTTGCTATTTGGTATTGATCTTTGAGTTGGGTGGGGTTTATCCTTTTGTATATTGCAGGATTAGCACTTTTATGTGAAGGTGGCAGATGTAGGCAGGCAGAAAGTAGAAGCAAACATGAATGCACTTTCATCAGTCTGTCACCAATCTTCATAATGTCTTGATTTGTATTATGAACTTGGTGTGCTCATAAAATATCTTAGTATTGTGATGTAAACTATCAGTCTTCTGATAGATGTTTCCCATCTTGGATTATGATCAGAGCCAGATAATAACTTCCTATCCTCACAACTCACTCCGCAGTTCCAGCAGTAACAGGGGAAAGAACATAAGAACCTGTCCAGAGACAACTGATCAGTCTAGCTCCGGGTTGCCTACACTCACTGACAGGCATCAACTCTCTAAGGTTTCAAATAGGGGATATTCCCAGACCTAACTGAAAGGTCAGTGATTGAACATGGGGCATTCTGCCAATGATGCCATAGCAGTGTTCAAAGCAAACGAGGAAGTGTTATCCCACCCTGTGAACACAGATAATTCATAACCACTGTAATACCTGCTCCCTAGTGTCAATAAGTTCTTATATACTGGAAAGACACAGAAGTGAATAGATGGCAACAGTGCATTTCCTTTTCACTGCCTTCATTGTTTTGTCCAAGAAGCAAAACTGAGCCTTAAGGTACAATTTGGAAACTGAAGAGGGGTAAAAGATGAGTGCAAAAGATGTGAAAGGTGGTATCAGAATAGCACTCAGGGGTTGAGGCCATATGCCATCTGGTTTAAATGTTAGCTTGCTCTGTGCTATGGTATAAGGACTAATGCAATAAATGTTATTGTTGTAGCATTCCTACTATGACCAAGTACCATCACACCCTCCCCAATTCACATTAGAGCTTAAGAGGGGTTTTTTGGGGGTGAGGGGGTATAAAAACACAAGTGGGTTGTAAAATTGTTGCATATAGAATATAATAGATATGCTTTGTTGACTGATGGTGAGCCCTGTTGCTTGATCTTGGTCTGCCAATTCTAGGTGTTTGTAAGGTAGTCATACTGTGAGAAAAACTTGAATGAATCAAATACTTGAAATTTCAAGCCTGATTTGACATTATGAGAACATCTGATATAAGCAGCATTTTAGGACCCATCCTATTCTCCTGATTGTACTTTTAAAAATGTTTTTAATATTGTATTTTGAATTACAGTATTAACCAAGGTCATTATGGTGAAGTGCTGGTAAAAAATTGAAATAATAATAATGTGTGCTTTTCTCCCCCTATACATGAACTATTTTTATTCTTTGTTGTAGCATGAAGATTTTTGGTAGATAGCAGCTTATGGCACAATTCTATTCAGTAGTGGGTTCAGTTTATTTCAGTGGTGCTCAGTCCAGTTAAGAGGGTATCCTGAAACACATAAGAATTCTATCGAAATATTATGTTTCAAATATAATTATAACAAGTCTCCCAGATTAACTGTATTATGTTAAAATGAAAATTACTTTTGTTCTCATTATAAGCATTTTAAACCAATTCTACATAGTCAAAAGATTTTGTCTGTTGTTAATAATTATTCCTCTACAGAAAAGTTTAACAGCTTCCAGATACCTAAATAGCAAAAGAAGGGCTAATTTTCACCCTTGCTGCTTGCACATTTGATAAAAATGATACATGAAAATAAGAACTAACCTCAATATTTTACAGCAAAACAAAACTCACTGTTTAGTGTTACATTTCTATTTTTAAGATATAGCACTTGCTGGAGGGTGGTGATCAAAACACAGTGTATAATTAGAAATTTAAAAAAAATACTGTATCCGAAACTGCATTTGAAACATAGCTAACTTTACAAAAGCTTTTTCATTGTAAGCTTTTACTCTCTAGAAACTACTTCAAAGCAGACACACCCTGTCAATAAAGTGAACTATGAGCATGAACTTTCCTCTTTTGAGGATAGAATGCCTGCATATGGATGGGTTTGCATGACCAACGGTCAAGGATGATAGAGGGTGTACTCCAGTAATATCAGAAGGGTCACAGGTTTCCCATTCCTGCCATTCTGCCTACTGCTGCATTCATGAAAGCAGGGTACCAGGGTTATTAACTTTACCCAGCCTTTCCTTTTGAACTGTTGAGTTACTTCATATGTAGACTTCAATGCTGTGGTGCCGAGAGGAAAGAAACAAGGCACTATTGGCCCCATATTGGGATTTTCTCCATACAGAAAGATTGTGCTCTATATTCCAATTATTTCAAGCACATGGGTTGTAGTCAACATAGTGCTAAAGTGAATGTTTGAGTGACAGAGCATTCTCTTCATCTCTTCCCCCACCCCCACCAAGTATGCTCTGGGTTTTCTCTCAACCATCTGGAGCAGATTTGGGGATGGCATGGGGCATGTGAGGAGAGAGGGGAAGGAGATGAGGGAACTCCCCTTACTTTTGGGAGTATTGGTCATTCGTTGTCAGAAAACTGTCTCTGTGAGTTTTTGCATGTAGGATGGAACTCTGGCTGTGGAGTGGGATTGTTCACACAGCAGCAAGATAAGGCAGTAAAATCATGTACATGCACATTGCACTATGTGAGCAACTGAGAGAACTTTCATTTTGACTGCGGAGAGGATGCAAGCAAATCTACCGCAACGGGAATCCACAGCCGTTAAGGACTATCTCTGTAAATAGCGACCAATACGCTTAATGACGGGCAATAAAGTAATCTGCCTAGAACACTCTTGTGTTGCTGGTCAATCAGACTAAGGGTGATTGCACTCACTTTTGCCTCATACTGTGTTCACTCTGTTGGCAGTGTACCAGGCAAATCTGTTTTATGACAACCTTCATGCCATAAACAGCCACACTTACAGCATCACAAAAAAGTTAGTTGAATACCTCCCAGTAGTTCCATATAAGTATCCTTGGATTTTCACCTCCTGGTGTTACAGGGCTTTCAATCCAAGTTTCATGCGGGTGTAATGCCCACAGGGATAGCTGAGCAAGGAAAGAGGTTCCCATTAACATCTGGTAACAGTGTTCCATATATGACACCATTGCATGTGTAAAATAGGTCCTGATATTCATGGAGAAGTTGTTTGCATCAAGGTCTGTGCACATCAGAGCATGCATAATGGAGGCATTTTCCTTTTGCTGCCGGACTGGGGAGAAACTATCATTCTAGTTTGTAAATTACACACTTCTCTCTGCAGTGTGGTTACACTCTTCTCATTCATTTGGGCTTAAAATTGTTTGAAGGTTAGTTGACTATTCATTCATTTTGCTTTGGGGAAGCATGGAGAAGTTTCTGCGGCCTGAAGTTTGCAAAGAAAGGCTTCAGCACTTTGCACATTTACTTAGGGGGAAGTCATATTAAACTAAATTGGATTTATTACCAAGTAAAGATGAACAGGCTGCAAATTTATTTCCCACAAACTAAAAGAGATTTGCCAATTGGTATATCATTTGTAGTCATGTGAAGCTTTGTTCAAACCCCACCCACCCCCAGCATTTTTGTATAAAGAATAAAAAGGATAAAAAGTTAACAACTCATTGAATATAATAAAAGGGAGGAATCTTCAGCTTTCTAGTGGGAGTTATGCACAGATGATATATGGTTTTCACTTGGGCAATTAGGCATTGAGCACCTGTTTTATTTCGCCCACTGCGTTGTGATTTACTTTAGAAGGAATAAACACAGATTGTCTCTTTCAGTACACAGACTGCTTCTCTTTGATTTTTTTTTAAATGGCCTCCTCTTCTCTGAAGACTTTAATATTCTCACAAAAACAGAATGAGAGAAAAGCACAAAAAGAACAAAAGTGCCACTACAATATATGAACAAAATAAATTACAATGCCCACCTTCATTTTTTTCTATCAAATTTGTAAGATAGATTCATTTTTATATGAATTGCACCATTTTTTAACTGTTGAACTATCACGGTACATAGCCGGAGAAGAAGAGACTGCAACTTATCGCTTGCTTTGCCTCAAGTGGCAAAATGTCCGGGGCCAGCCCTGTTGAAGACTGCAGTGAGAATAGACGGTGCATGCACTGTTTCTGCCATTAGATATTCTCCAAGTGAATTCAAAAAGATCTCAGCACAAGACAAAGCTAACCCACAGAAGAATATGCAATCATTCCATCCAGCCCTGCCTTCAAAACAACTGTCCCTATCATTTCCACACAAGCTATCACAATGTACAAATCGTGTTCACCTCATACCTGCAGCCAGGTTGCTAAAGGAATTGGGTCACCACAAATGTCAAACATAATAGGATGCCATGCTAATGTCAGAAAGCAACTCTTTACAGATATGACGACCAATAAATCTGCTAAGCAAAAAACATAGAGGTCAGCTCTAAATGCCAGTAAAGAACTATTTTTAGTTAGAGAACGTTTAAAGTTCTGATCTCAACAGCTGCTTTTGTTTATCAGGCAATGCTGTTCCCCCAGATTCTTCTGCATATTTCAGTGTGTTCTTACTGTACTTGCTCAACGTGAGTAATTTTTATCCTTTCTGCACTTAAAGTAAAGTTCATAGGGGTTTATTTTAATCTTTGTTCTTCATTGAATTTTTATCCAGTTGGAAATTTCATTGTTTTAAACGCCTCTGTTACTGCAGATATGAATTCCTTGTGGGGGGAAGGAATACTGTCCGCTGATTGTCATATAAGATGTTCTTGCTGCGATGTCCTTCACACTGAATTAGATTAATGGACGTTAATTGATTCAAGCTCTTTAACATGCATGTTGCCATTTGTCAGCCATTCTGTTGCCATAAGGGCTGCATAGATTCTTAATGGTGTTTGTGACATCCTTTCTTTCAGGTTTAATTTTTATTCCCAAACTATGTTCCTTTATCTCAGAAGTGTTATTATGTAATTATCAGACTTTAGTGTTGTGTGTGCTACATTTGGATGCTTCATTGTCATTTATCCCTTATGATCAAGGGTGATTGTCAATTAATTTGCATAAGACTTAGCCAAACAATCTTTAGTTTGTACTGTTTGGCATATTATGCAGAAGCTTCTGGGAGAAGCTGCTGTGTATTATCCCTTTTCCTGTGTCATTGGACCATTTTCAGTATAGATAATGAGTGCTGCCAATTTTAATGCTTTGTGGGTCTCAGTAGCTGTTTGAAATATCTATTATTATTTTATTATTATTTTAATACACCTGAAGCATGTTATAATCCATTTATTCTTCAACAATTATGGGGTCAATTGTGCTGCTGTGCCCCCCTCATCCTATTCAATTTTCCAAGGCTGCAATCCTAATCCCACTCACCTGGGAGTAAGCCTCATTGAACTCAGCCAGACTTAGTTCTGAGAAGACATGGTTAGTGTAACACTCTGGTACCTGAAGTCTGATTGGCTCATGTCAGGGAACTGCCATCAGCTCAGAGGTGAGAGGCGGAAGGGCAGCTGGGTTCAGTGGCGTAGTGTGGGTTGTCAGCACCCGGGGCAAGGCAAGTAATTTGCGCCCCTAACCCGTGGAGAGTGAGTGAGCCAGGTAGGGGCAGAGAGCTGCGAGTGCGAGTGTGCGCGCCCCAGATGTTGCGCCCGGTGTGGCCGGCCCCCCCTGCACCCCCACGCTACGCCACTGGCTGGGTTACAGGAAGCCTCCAAAGATCGTGAGAAGCAGCACTTCCTCCGCGGAGGAGGGAAGCCCCGCCTCTAGTGGGGAAGGGATGCAGGGCTCGGAGGATGCAAGAGAGAGCCAAGACACCATGCATGAGCAAAGCGGGGGAGAGGCAGGTCCCCCTTTAGCCACACCCTCTCTGCACAGTAGGTTTACGCGCAGAGAGGGGAGGCGTCAGATGGGGGTCATGAGACTACTCTGCTGGGGAAAGTTTAAGGACCGTCCACTCTCAGATTCTGCTAGTGACTGAGCAAGACATGGAATTGAGACATTCTGCACTGTAAATGTTTTTGCACCAATAATAAAGCCTTTGAAAAGACCAGTGGGGATCTTGCCTGTTCGCTCTCGAGCCGGTAGGCATAACAGCCCCTATTGAAATTAATGGGAAAGTGAAACATGCCATTCATGTTTGTGAAACAGCAAAGAGAGAAAGTTGCTTCTAACAGTTCCAATAAATATAAAAGAGAATTTGGGGTATGAATGGGTTTTTTTTTAAAAAAAAATTATATAATATTTTCAAAAATGCAATTACATTATTCTCTAACAACAGCAAGTACATAAGCTTCTAAAGCCAGACAGTCTAAGCAGCAGGGGCGTTTCAAAAACATATGTCTTCATTTATGCACAAGGTTTTATTCTTTATGAGGTTTAGTCTAAATTCACTGCATGCAGAGCAATTACTAAATGATATACACTCCAGATGGATCATCAGCAAAGTTAGATGAAAATGTATACACACAATAGTACATGTCTTCCTAGGCAGAATGCTTCTAGGTATTAATTAGCCCACTTCCCACACTTTCCAACCATTTATACCCTATTAGCGGGCAATGCTTTTCATAATTAAGTTCTAAATAAAAACAACAGCAATCTAATGTCAGAAAGAAGCATATCACTCATAGCATGTAAAATACTGCAATATTTGGAATCTTCTTATTATGAGCTAAGAAATTATTTAATATTGCTATACCAAAAGTGAAGTTGTCATTGGGTAGAACTCTCACAGAATCACAGAATTGTAGAGCTGGAAGGGACCTTGAGTGTTTTATTGTCCTACCCCCAGCAATGTAGGAATCTCAACTAGATCATACATGAAAGATGTATGATCCAACCATCCAACCTCTGCTTAGAAACCTCCAAGGAAAGAGTCCATCACTTATCATAGGAGTTTGTTCCACTGTATAACTGTTCTTATTGTCAGACAGTTATTATTCCTGATGTTTATGGTAGTTAGAATCTCCTTTCTTGTAACGTGAAGCCATTGGTTTGGGTCCTGCCCTCAAGAGGAGAAAACAAACTCCATCTTCCATGTGACAGCCCTGAAGATGGCTATCATAGCTCCTCTCAGTCTCCTCTTTAAACATACCCAATTCCCTGAAGAATACCCCAGAACGCTTGGTTTCCATACTCTTCATTATTTCAACTCCCATCCATCTTGGACTCCCTTCTCTTTTTGTACTGTATTTCTGATCATAGGACTTCACCCAGAACTTCCTTAAGCTTTTTGAAATCGGCCTTCTTAAAGTCTAGAGTGCATATCTGACTGCACTCAGCTTTCCCTTGTCTATGTATAATGAAACCAAAGAGGAAGTTATCACTTCCGTCCAAGGTCCACAGTACTTCCATTTCATTAATCAGTTCCTCCCTGTTAGTGAAGCCTAGGTCCAAGAGAGATGACCCCTAGTTGTGTGGTGTAGTGGTTAAGAGCAGTGGACTCATAATCTGGTGAACCGGGTTTGCTTCCCCGCTCCTCCACATGCAGCTGCTGGGTGACCTTGAGCTAGTCACATTTCTCTGAAGTCTCTCAGCCTCACTCACCTCACAGAGTGTTTGTTGTGGGGGAGGAAGGGAAAGGAGATTGTTAGCCACTTTGAGACTCCTTGAGGGAACTGAAAGGTAGGATATCGAGTCCAAACTCTTCTTCTTCTTCCACCTTCTGGGAAACAAAATTGTCATTGAGGCAATTGAGGAATTTGTTGGACCTTACATTCTTGGCAATGTATGATGTCTCCCATGACTACTATATCTCTCCTTTTTGAATATTTGGTAATCTGCTCTAGTGTTCAGTCGTCAGTGGATTATGTCTCTCCTGAAAAGCCATGCTTATCTATGAGTCTATAGAAGACGCCTGATAGTGAAAGTTGTGAACACTCCTTTGTCATCTTTCAAGCAAGTTTTGACCTATCCCAATAGGTTTGGTCTCTTAAACTACTGGCATTAGCAGCATTATGGTAAGGAAAGACTTGGGAGCTTCTGAGTAGAATCCAAATTTGGGACAGGAATTGCTTGGGTTGTCAGACACACATATATTGCAGTCACCAAGATAAATTAGCTTATTCTGTGAAATGTCTCTGTTGATAAAATAGTAACAAGCTTTTTATCATAGGGCTAAGGCTTCTGAATAATACATTTTCTTTCAAGCTCCAGAAAACAGAAACTTCTTAAATAGACTCTGAAGAACATGCTTGGAAAAATACTGATTGAAAAGTAGGGGGAAATTATAATGTTTCTTTCACCAGTTTGTCCCAAAGGATTCAAGCTGATCTCCTCTACAAAACTGTAAATCAGAAAAGAATAACAAAATGGCCAACAATGGTAGTAGGGTTTCACTACTGAGAAATCCAAATGAGAGCTTCAGTGCCTTTGCAACAGTTTTAGCTTGGTGAATCATTATCTATTATGAACTTCCTTAGCAACTTTTTTAAAAAAGCAAAACAGGACAAGAAGCTGTAAAAATATCAATGAGAACCCTAAATAAAACAGTGACAGGTTGACAAATAATCCACTTACTTACATGCAGTGAAATACTGAAGGAGCTCAATGAGATTAAGTTACCCCCTTCAAAAAATAAATACAGAATTCTGAACCTAATGCAAATTTATGTTGATCTCCAACCTTGAGCCCACTGGTGCTCTGGAAGCAAGGCTGTTTAAGAACCATATTTTGCGTTAGGCAAAGATGTGGTTTTTTTTAGAATTGTGAACAAAAGGGGGGAAGAGGGGAAGGTGCTAGTGATGCTCTGCAAATATTTATTCATAATAATCCATGCAGTGCATTTTCTAGCCATTCTCATGCTCTTGCTAGAACAATTTATTGTACGATCTGTTGTGTAAATAGAATATATTTGTTCTTCTATGCTTCCACTTGCTAAATGATCAAAATTATCTAACTCGGTTTCAATATGGCTTTACAGCCAGTTCTTTATTATTTCTTCTTCTTCTTCTTCTTCTTCTTCTTCTTCTTCTTCTTCTTCTTCTTCTTCTTCTTCTTCTTCACCCCATTAAAAGCCCAGAGCAGAGGACACCAAAGGAAAAAGGAAGGAAGAAAGAAAAATAAAAAGGACTTCTGATTTTCTGTAAGTCAGTTATATACAAGAAATTGTTCAAAACATTCACTCTAGGATGACATGCAATTGTTCTGCTTTCTGGTGAACAATATTTTCCCAAACTTCATAGCCAAATGTCTCAAATTCATTCATTTTCCTTTTCACACAAAAAGTCCAAAAGGGATTATCTAATTACTGTTATCAATAAATGGCAGCAATATTTTTCTCTAATCAAACATATCAACTTTATCTCAAAATTCCTCCATATTAAACAATAATAGGTCTTTCTATCTTTGTCCATATAAGAATGTCTCCACTGTGCTCATATATTGAGATCCTCATGCAAATTTCACTTTTCTCGTGCAAGTTCTAGCATAAGTTTTAAAGTGGCCCTTCTGTAAGCAGAAGATGACTTCTTTGTATTCTACCCATTATTCCTAATGGCGTTGTGAGGAGGGATCCTTTGCCATTTCATTTCATAGGCAGTAAAATTAAGTGAAAGAAAATTAAGCATTCAACTATAGCCAAGTTCATTCCAGAAAAATGTGCATAATAATTGTGTACATAAATCTACAATTTTGCCTTTAATCTGAAACACATTTGTAGTTCAGTGGAAAAACGGAAACAAATATCATTATATTTGCATGTTATATGATTCAGCGTCAAGGTTGCTTAATTGTCTATTAGGCCAGACATAGGATTCCCACATTGCAGGACTAATGCCATTGGAAGTGTGGATGATCCACTGGGGCTCAGTGGAGTTGGATGAGAAGACCTCAGAAATGTGTAGGCAGAAGAAGGAATAATACAAAACATATTTTAAAAATAAAGGCAGCTACTGAGTATTATCTGAGCATTATACTAAGAATCTGGCAGCAAGTTTCTTTTTACCAGAGGACATTTACAGGACAAATACTCATCCTTTCCCCTCCTACAGAGTTTGCACTAAATATTATCTCTGTGGTGCTTCCACATTGCATATTAATAAACTAAACATCCTCAGATGGAAAGCACCAAATCTATTCTAAATATAGATTGATTTCTCATCTCCCTTGCTAACAAGGCTTTGCTTCCTGTGTTAAACTGTTGATTCATTTTGAGAGGCTGCTTGGATCATTATTCTCTTAATTTCCCTCAATAAACTCCAGATGGCTACCTGCCCATTAAGGTATTTTTCTTTGTCACTACATTATGCTGTAGCATGTATTGGTGCATAATGAATATTTAACATTTTGGTTCTAGCTCAGTTTGTGTGATTTTGCAAGTCGAAGGAGTATAATTTGTCATCAGCTCAAGAGGAGTGGAAACCATTCAGTAGTTATTGTGACAGATAATATTCCTAAGAAGCGTCGACCCACAAAAAAGGTTTGTGGTTTTGGTATGTGTTCCATTTTCTTGTTCTTGCTGTGCCATATTCCAGAAGAAATAGAAGAAGAGCAGGAGCAGAATAAAAAGTGTAACTTTATTTTTCCCCTCCCTTTCTCCTACGTCTCCAACTCTGACCCACACTGCCAGATCCAAGTCTATGGGGGATGCAATCTATGGGGGAGCATCATCCCTGTGCATATCACTGGATAAGAACAGTGTGCTTAAATTAGAATGGTGTCCGAATGCGTATTTAAGTATGGTTGCTGTTATCCGCACTGCATTGCTTTCAATTGGATGTGTACTGGATGGGCAACTCAGTGTAGGAGGTAATATTTGAATGTGCATCAAGAGTGTCTGTGGCAATGAAAGCAATGAAGTGAGGACTAACTTCATTTGGGTGCACATCTAATTTAACCTATGTTGTGTGGGGGAGAGGGAGGAATTAGGGCTTCAAACATACTCCCAAAGGATGTTGTATATACCAAGACCAATTCCCCTAAACCAGTGATGGCCAAACTTGGCCCTCCAGCTGTTTTCGGACTACAGTTCCCATCATCCCTGACCACTGGTCCTGTTAGCTAGGGATGATGGGAGTTGTAATCCCAAAACAGCTGGAGGGCCAAGTTTGGCCATCACTGCCCTAAACAATCATTAACTAATATGTTCTCTCCTCACTTTAGGCTTGTAGCTGTGCACTGCTCTGTGCTGTCAATATATGTTGGCAGGATGATTGCTCAACCACTCGTCCTCCTCACTGATTTTGGGTGGGTGGGTTTGGATGAAGAGACTGACTGGTCCAAGATCACCCAATGAGTTTCAGGCTGAGAAATGTGTAAAGAGTAAATAAGTTCATTCCGTTGAACAAGTAACGGGTGGGCACTTTAAGTCTGCTCTTAATTGAAAAAGTATTCCCCTATGTGCACAAATAGTGATTACAGGCTCTATCTAAACAGTTATATGACAAAGCACTTTATTAAAACACAACTCCTAACTTTTCTTATTAATTCTTAGTCCAGGCGCAAGTCTCTAAGCAGGTGTTATCATGAGCCCAAAGAAGGAAGAATCTTCTGATTTATGTTTACCTCCTTTCAAATATTGAAAGGAATTCGTGAAGTTTATTTGATGTAAGTGAAATACGCTTAGCAAGGGAACAATAAACACAAGTTAAGACAAATGTCAAGTTGATAGTTTGTCTCCTGTGTGCCATCATATGAAAAACTCGCCAGTGTATACATAAAATAATGCACAGCTTAATCATAGGATGAAATGTATCATCACAATGGACTCAACTTCAGAGGTCCCTGCCAGCACAAAAAGAGCAATGTTTAAAACAGTGCTAGTGACAAACACAATTTAGAAACTAGGGAAGGGGGGAAATTAAGTTCAATTTTCATTTTAATGGGATTCTACCAAATTTGCCTCCTGCCAACCTAGCAGCTCGAAAGCACCTCAAAGTGCAAGTAGATAAATAGGTACCGTTCTGGCGGGAAGGTAAATGGTGTTTCTGTGCACTGCTCTGGTTCGCCAGAAGCGGCTTAGTCATGCTGGCCACATGGCCTGGAGGCTGTACGCTGGCTTCCTCGGCCAATAAAGTGAGATGAGCACTGCAACCCCAGAGTCAGCCACGACTGGACCTAATGGTCAGGGGTCCCTTTACCTTTACTCACCTAATTTGCACTTCCGGAAAAGAAATGTGAACTGAAATGCATCAATCGTTTGAAATGCACACTTTTCCACATAAAGTTTACAAAGATGCCTATCTTATAAGAAAGTGTACTTAAAAATGTGCAGATTACTGGAAATGGCATACATACAAAAATGAAGCATTTTGGTAAAAACCCTTCACATAGGTGTATATTAGGCAGCTAGCTGTTGCATCCTGTACACTTATAGGAAAAGGTAACAGCCAGGTTGGTCATCAATTTTAAGGATCAGATGATGTGATGGAATAACTACCTCTGTTGAGTGCAAAAGCCTAAAAAGCTTCAGCTCAAACTCATTTTCCGCATCAAAGGAGTAACACTGGAATCTAGAACAGATAATCATTTAAACTGAAATCCCTCATGGAGATTTGAAGTTTCATAAAACTGACAGCTAATTTAAGGGAAAAGACACAATGCACAGCTCTCTTATTCCTAAATTAATATGTTAACAGATAATTGGCAGAGATTATGAACTGAAAAACTGAATGTGTATTTCTCAGGAGAAGCCCCCAACAGATCAAGTAAGGGCTGCGCATTTTGAGTGCGGCACACAAACAGTACCCTTTCATTTGAAATGCACGCCTTGCTAAAGTCAAGAAAGGTGTGAGTATTCACAACGCATACTGATACCTACCTGCTCAAAGGAACTTGCTTTAGGGCATAGCGAAAGTAATGAAAAGACCTTTTGTATTTGCTTCCCCCACCTTCTTCCAAAAATCAAATTTCTCCACCAAAAACCATCTGCCATGTAATCAGATTTTGTGGTCATCACTGAGTTTCAGTAAAATCAAAGTACAGATGGTGGTTTATTGCAAAATAGCATAGGAGGCTTAGAATAGATGATACATTTGGTCATTTTTTGCACATAAACTCTCTGATTAAGTATGAAAAATGTGAACATTTGTTTATCTTGGAAAAACTATTACTTCTGAAGCATGACCAATTAGGTATTTCTAAACTGTTATCTATATAATTAAGAAAAACAGCCATCTGTAAAAGTCAGAAGTTTGTGTCTCTTTCTCTCTCCCTTCCTCCTGGTCCACTCATAAATGTAATTTTTCCTAATATGATTTGCTCACAAGACAGTAAACAGGCAGAAAAGAATTGCTGTTGATTGAAAGTAGTCTGTTTTGTTTTATTTTTTTTACTCTTTACCTTCCGCTCATAATATTCTTGCAGTACACATTGGCTAATAATGTGGGGAGTGGAGGGGGAAAATCAGGGGTGACAACTTGAATAAAATATTGGGAGGACCCAAGTAAGCCCCGCCCTGCATAATTGATCACATGATGTGGTGCATGCACAGCATTTGAATGGCAATGCCCATCAACTGGGGAGTTGTATTTTATGGGGGGAGTGAAAACCCCTCCACCCCCAGGAGTTGGCTCCTGTGGGGAAAATAAATCTTAACATATTTATCAGTTTGTAGACTTCTAAACACCACTGATCTATGAGAGCAAAATAAAAAGACACCACAGATATTCTGAATATTCTTAAACTTCACAGTTAACGCCTCTAATGGATCTGGCCTCTGTTAAAAGAGGCTATCAGAAAGAAGTGGTGTCTTCTGACACATTTTGAGATTGTCCCCAAAGTATTCTTACATCCAACTTTTACACTGTGACTAAAACAAAAAGCAGAAAACCAACCACATCCCCAAATACTTCAAACCCACACTTCTTCATTTGTTTTGAGGGTGGTAAACATTAATTCTATGCACTGTTCATTCAGATTGCCGTATGAATATGAATTCAAATATGAATGCACAGGTTCTCCAAGCATGGGTTTTCACATTCATTCAGTGGATGGGGAAATAACTTTTCCTTACTGAAATGGACTAGGACCTCATTCAGACATCATACTCATAACAGATCATTTGATTTGTGCAAATCCTCTGTAGACAAGATTTCTGCTGGAACTGCTGATAAAGTGATGGGGGGAGGCTGCAGCAGAGACAGGGGTTAATAAAAAAAATGCTGTTCTTCATCACCCACCATGCCAAAAATTGTTCTTTCTTTGGTCTGTCCCTCTGAATTTGAACCAAAAATTCAAAGATACAAACTTTTGGCTCAACCTTAATGTTTACTGTGTTGTTCAGTCTGCTCAAATCTATAAGTGATGGACTGAATTGCTTCATCCTACACAGTGTTAAACAGATTTATATGGAATTACTGTTCCAAATCTCTGTTCTAACGGGTTCATTTTCTCCATCACAATGTAGCAGTCTCCTTCCTCCACCCCCAGAAATTGTTCAGGGAGCACAGAAGTTGTTCAGGGAGACACTAGTTTAATTTCAATTTCCAATGCCAAGTCTCTTGCATCTGGCACAGCTTTCTGCATACCAAATTAAGAGCAATATTATTCCTCCTTTCCAATTCTCTAAAACAGTAAGAGGATCTGGTATGATGACAGTAAACTACGTTGCCACCATTAATAAATTTGAAGGGCTTTAACAATGGACCACAGGTATCTAAAGTTCTGCGGTCATCTTGCCAAGACTTCAGAACCATGCTATGCTGAATTCTATAACCCAACACATAATTTCTGGCAATGTCTGAGAGAGTGCCATATGTTTCCCAAATCTAAATGGGTGAAGAGCATCAGTTCCAATAATCTCATGTCAGATCAAACATTTGCAAATTGCTGATGTGTTTCTTCAAACATCCCATTAATGTGCTGAACATGCCAGATCAAGCACAACGGGAAAATGACTAATCTCCATACATGGTTTATAAACCCCAAATAAGTAATATTGACAAAGAACATATTTCAAAATACTTAAAATTCTGATGGCCACAACTTTTCCTTTTTTAGAAATGATTATTATAGTAAAAAAATCAAACTGAGAATATTTGAAGGAAGAGAGAGCTTATGGATCTATGGATAACACCATTAAACCCTGTGGACTTAGTATGTATGGAAGAGAACTTAATTCGTATAAGACTTCTTTAGTTTTTAATGCACCCAAGTACTTTTGCATATGCCACACTTCACACAACCCATCCATCCTCAGTGTCATTCAAATGATAATTATAATCTTGGGTCACAGGATGGTTGGGTTGTATGGAGGGAGGCAGAAACCAAAACAATGAAAATCCTCCCTCCCCCCCCCCCCCTCGGTTTGACTCACAACCATGAGAGAGGCATGTTTTATCCTGATCATGGCAGCAAAACAGGGCTAGGATATCACTCCTCTCTGTCACTCTTTGTGACCAAAGCAGCAATCCCGTGTGCCACATACCTCATGCTTATGCTCACCCTCTCTCACACACACCTGCTGTAGCTGGTGTAAATTGATGTAATAAGGTAAAAAAAGGTAAAGATTTTGATATAATGTGCAGCTTAACCCTCATATGATCATGAAGGATTTTCAGACTTCAGTTCTCACAGACTATTTTTCTTAGGCCAGCAGCATGAATTATGAAGTCGGTTAAAACCGAAAAAAACTTTCTCCATTACTTATTTTCTTAGTGCTTATTTCACTTTGTTCTATTGACCCAAATTGAATGGCAACTGTCAGCAGTCCCATGTGATTGGTATCCCCTGGTATAATCAAGCAGGGATTAGCATTTTTCTCTCTCTGCTGTTCCAAATGTGTTTAATGAATTTATGTGAAATCAGATTTGTAAGTTAGTTTACTAACTTTACCAAAATAAGACCAGTGAAATTTAACATTGTTTATTCTTAGCACATACTTTCTCACAACCTGATCAAATTTGGTGAGCTTTTCAGTACACTTTAGAAATTCTCCATGGTCCTGCTCATAAAGTTTATCAATAGAGCTTTTAAGAGCCAAGTCCTGCTGACCAGGATATTGACCTGCAACTTCAAGCCATTTAAAAACGTCTTGCTGCCATCGTTTCCTGATGTGTCACATATATTGTTGCCTGACATTCAAGCCATATTGATAACTCTGCCCATTCCAAATGGTGCTTAAAATGGTCAGGCTGGGTAAGGTGCTGTGAAATGTTACTTTGCTCCCTCTGCTCCAACATGACTCTCTGTTGTGCTAAAAAGTAAAAACAAAATATTCTGGCTTCCCTGCCCCTCTTGTTTTTCTCAAATAAGGCATGCAAGTTCTGTTAATTGTTTCCAGCACTGTGCAGCTGACATTTGAATTGGACCAGTGTGAAATGACTGTTGTGTGCATCTTTGGGGCACTGAAAATATTTCAGTGGCAGTAAACGGACATTTCTGGAAATGTCTTTGTCCTTAGAAGTCTGTCAGGGTTTCATATGTGAGGAGTGAAGAAGTGCTTTCTTTTATTGGTGCTGAATCCTCCAACATTCAGGTTCCTTGAACTTTTGTTCTTTAATGAGTTTTCTGTCCTTCTAGGTTTCTCTTAACAACTTTTCCTATCATAAGTTTTTCTGTATTTCAGCCCACATTCTCCCACCAATGTGCTTGTGTTCTTAGTAGTTAGATCTCCCACACCCATCTCCTGCTATACCATGGAATAAGCACCAGGAGTACTGCTACTGATGGATATTAGTAGTGTTGTGGAAACATAATTGCCCAGCACCCATGGTGCCTGTCTTGCTATTGCAGAAACACTGAAGCCATTTAAGAAAGGGTCAAGTCTTATTTCCTTTCTCCCTCCCACTCTTGCTGTAGCTAGAGCCAGAGTCACATTAGCAGCACCACAATTCTGTACATCTATTTGCGTGCTCAGACCCAGAGACCTCCCCCCTAAATAAAGACACATTTGACTCCAATTTTAGTTTTGGTTTTTGGCAGAATTTAGGCCACAACTTTATTGATTACAGAAAAGTGAGTGGTTGCATAGGCTCTGGTTCGACTAGATCCCTACACCCTTGCAGGTAGCACTGACCCAGAGCTCTATCATAGGTCAGCCAAGGGTGAACACCGGAGGCAGGTGAAAAGCCTGGGAACAGATTCTGTTCACTCCGCAGATGCTCCCCTGGACTCAGACAAAGGGACAACCCCCTCTCAGGGGTTGACCAAACTGAGTTGAGTCCCTGGATTCCTTTAACGGAATACCCTTCACATAGGGATGGCGAGACAGTTCTCCCATCCCTATCACATGAACCAGTACTTATCCACAACCTTACAAGTACAGACACTTCAGGTTACAGACTCCGCTAACCCAGAAATAGTACCTCGGGTTAAGAACTTTGCTTCAGGATGAGAATAGAAATTGTGCTCTGGTGGCGCGGCAGCAGCGGGAGGCCCCATTAGTTAAAGTGGTACTTCAGGTTAAGAATGGACCTCCAGAATGAATTAAGTTCTTAACCTGAGGTACCACAGTATGCAATTATAAAAATAGATAAAACTATTACAATAATAAACTAAGTGAAACTATTCCAAATGGAACAGAACAGTATAGTATTAAAATATTCTGTAGCTTACCTTTCTTTACAGAAAGTGTTCTTGGTGAGGGGGTGGGTGGGAGGGGGCATATATGCTCATTTCCCACAGATAACTACATGCCTGAAAAAGGCTTAGACCTCTTATGTCAATTTTACTGGTTCATCAGTCTTTTCCTATCACGGTAATTTAATGTCTGAAACTGAAAAAGCTGCTAATTTCTTTCTGCAACGTATAATTACCAAGGCAATTCAAAGCACCTCTGTAAGGTGAGGAGAGAAGAGAAATGCTAAAATTCTCATTGTAGTCAAGATCTAGAATGGAAATCTGTCTGGAGGCTTTTATTGGGTCTGTGAGAATCTAACAATGACCAAGATCATTCTAGTGCAACTTCCTATTTTCCAAACTCTTTCCAGCTATACATAAGGAGAAGCCAATTCTTCTAACACTTAGCATCCATTTATGTAGGTATATATCAGCAACGTGGGACTAGATCTTACAAGGAGTTAAACTGCTTTGTAAATCACTTCCATATTCAGACAACATTCCAATTAAACACATAGTGATTTTTTTGTCCTGTGAGAATGTGACACTGCTGTATTTCTATATAATTTCTGGCTACAATAAACATAAGCAGTATGTAGGACAGGGATGGAGAACTTCAGGCATGGCCGCCAAATGTGGCCCTCTAAGCCTCTCCAAGTGGCCCTTGGGACTTTCCCAAAGCCACCCCCCTAGCAGACCTGTTTTACATCCTCCTTGTGCTTATTTTACCTGACTGCAATGTGTCTTCCTTGCTTGCCTGGATGGATGATAGAGAGGGGTTTGCAAGTGCATCTAGAAACTGGCCTACTGAGCAAATGTTAAATATTGCTCTGCCCACATTTTTGCCCAGAAGGTGGCCCAGAAGGGAATGGGGCCCTCACACTCAAAAATGTACCCAATCCCTGATGTAACAGAACACTTTTGGGATAGTGCAATCCTATGGACACTTATTTATTCATTTAAACATATGTATCCCAACCTTCCAGCACAAAATTAGCAGAAGAATAAATAAAGGTTTATGTATTCATTTTTAAAATATGTATATCCCAAGCTTTTCATGAAAAAGGTGGCACTTACAGCAGCTGACATTCATAACTGAAACTGCATTTCTAAAATATGGCAATCGACAAAGGAGAAACAATTAGCAGTTGAAACCAAACATAAAAAACATTATGCATCACATGAGAGTTGAAACCCTACCAGAATAAAATGGCAATCTTACTTTGTTTTACCCCTTCTTCCAAGTACTCCTTGCTTAGGACAGCCTCTTCCTGTCACCTCACATCACTTTGTCAACCTTTGCCTGCCCAACCCAAAAATTCCTATAGATGGGCCGTCAACACCTTTTTTCATGTTAGCGGCTTGGGTTATCCCCAGCTAGCTATGTGAAGTTGCCTGGGTTTGTGATCCTAAGCTGAATGCAAAAGTACCTGGCTTTGTTTTCAGTAACCAAACTGTGCTTGCTTCAGGAATTTATGAGTTTGCTCAAATTCTAGCTTTTTACAGAATCTAGAGATTATGGAGAGTCTGCCCCCTCCCCAAACTCATAGTAATATGTTTTCATACAGCAGAAACTGATAGAAGTCTCCAAAGCATCCTCCTAACTTTCCCAGCATTCATTAAATGCAATATTCACATCATGCAAATCAAAAGGATCCGTTGCATATTTTTGTGACCCCTTTCCTACACAGTCCCCATTTTAGGAAGGCTTTCTTTTAATTCCACAAATCACACTTCTTAGTTAAAGCACAATCCTGTGTATGCTTACTGAGAAGTAAATTATGCAGTGCTCGGTGCAACTTATTCCCAGGCACGTGTGCATAGGATTGCAGCCTTAATCTCCTTAATTGGGCACCATGTCTCCACACTGGAAGCATATTGGCAAAGCTTACTGTAGCACTTGACTATACGCTAAAACTTTGCTATGGTTTGTTGGAAATATACTGTTGAATCCCTGCATACCATTATAAAATATAGGGGTGAGAGTTTGTGCATTGAAAGCAGTTCATTAAACCATCAAGAGTAATGGCTTGGTGATTTGTTGGTGGCTATTAGTAATGCTGACTGTGAAACAGCTGCTTGATTTAATTGGCAAACACTTGTTCTTTTCATTTACAGGCAGAATTAACGCTTCTCCTCTTGCCAAGAAGCTAAAGATTGTGCTAGTCCTGAAATAGGCACTACTTAACCTGGGTCATAATTAATGCAGAAAAAGCCCACCTCACCCAGTTAACCCTGCCTGGAATGCACACCTTAAAGGACAAATGCAATTAAAGCTCAACTGACGTTTGTAGTGAACAGAGATAGACTCTGAAGAAATCTTTAAAGCCTAATTTTCTTCTCTGTTGTCTTATGCAGGCAGCCCAGCAAAATCAATTTGGGAAAGGGAGCAGTGATGGGGGCACTATTCACAATGCAGCATGCCAAACACAAAAAGAAAAGTGACAGTGATGGTCACCAATTTTGTCCCATGATACTACGGAATGACCTTTCACCTTTCCCCTCTTGTTTTGTTTTGCTTGGCTATATAATATGCAGTACTAATTTCCCAAGAGTCCCACATATTACCTTTTAGTCAATGCTTCCAGAAAGAGTCCCTAATGGTGGCTTTCCTTTATTGATTCTAGTTATGAAGAGCTGGGGAAATGAACTCAGTTCCCCAAATATTGTTGATTATTTTCATTCGTTATGCATCAAAGCTTTACCTTCTTCTACTCAGTTAGCAAAGAAGGAGGTACAAAATTCAGAGACTACATTTCTGTAAATATATTTTAAACACATTGTTGTAGTTATTCAAACACCTCCATACACATAGGCAATGCACAACAGCAGTATCAAACAATTCAAAACATTATTTTATTTCAATAAAATACACAGTACAATCTAATATATAGTATAATAGTTGGAAACACAGTAACGTTGACACAATATCTAAAGAAAATAAGAGATTTTGCCTTCTTCCTTAAGAGGTCTGGCTGGTCAACTCAGCAGAGGACCGCTAAAAGTAAATGTTGTGCCTCGTGAAGCTCAGTTTTCCAGTGTTAGAAGAGATGAAACATAATAGCAAGCTATCAAAAATGGGCTTTCAAGAGCCAATATTACAGTGCTATACCTTTACCTCACAATCCATTTCCATTGCATCCTTCTATGACGATAATTACCTCCAATATGCAGACGGAAATTGAGACTGAAATATTGTTTTCACTGTTCTTTTTTATATATTGTGTGTAATGCTTTACAGTGCTTGCCATATGGCACAATATCGTGAAGAACTTCAACCCCACTAAGAGGTGTAAGAGATGGGGTGCAACAGAAGCTTTACTGGTACAAAACCTCCCTTTGTGCCATTGGATCATTGTAGTGATAAAGTGCAAATTAAAGTGCACAAGTATACGTGACTTGACATCATACCATGCACAGCATGCTTGAATATTATAGGCGTAAGAATAATATTTTTTAATAATAATTTTTAAATTTATGTCCCGCCCATTGGCTGGGTTTCCCCAGCCATTCTGAGTGGCTTGCAGCACATATGAAAATACAACAAAATGTCAAACATTAAAAAAACAGAACACCCTATGCAGGCAACAAACCAACCAACAAATCAATAGAAACCAGTAATAATAATAACATTAATAGACAGTTTACTGTACAGTGAATCTGCACTGTTCACTGTAAACAATTTAACACAGAAAATTTTGTAAATTAAACTTAGAAATGGGCAACACAAATGGTGTAGTAGGGAAGGACCCTGAAGCCAAAACTCTTTGCCTCCGATAGTAAAAACATAGGCATGTTCACACAAACAATCACATTTCCCTGCTGTCTGGATTCTATTCCCTGGCTCTGCATTAGAAAATTCATGTGTTACTGATCCCCTGAGCAAGTCACACAGTGACTTATCACATCACTAATAGACATTAGAGGGGGACACAGATTAAACCAGTAAGCTATCAGCTTCATCCTAAAAAGAAAACCACCTGAGTATATGCACAAGAGGGGAGAGGCTATAGTGCAAAAGAAAAAGAAGAGGAGGAGAAAGGATTATGAGTAAGATCAGTTAGGCAATGTCAGATGGCTATCAACTGCTTGGTTTATTTATTCAATTTATATCCTACTCTTACTCCCAAAGGACTCCAGGGCAGCAGACACAGAATGATAAAACATTAAAAACAAACAAAACATTCTAAAAACAATTAAAATTATTCTCAGCCAATGATCTCACATTTCCTAGGAAGAGTGTCTTTCAGCCATCAAATATCTGGGCAATCATATACTGCATAACACACTTCAGATCACTGTGGCACCACTAGACAGGTTTCCTCCATAGATCTTAACACACAAGCAAGTCTGGAAGAAGATGCTCCTTCAAATATCCAGAACGCAAGCCACAAAGGACATTAGCATAATGAATTTGTCTATGTAGCCAAAGATGGCAATGGGCACTCCTAGCTAGGAAGGCCTTCTATACCTTCAAAGAGAAATGTGGATCCAGGAGCATCCGAAGACTATGACCTGTTCCTTCAGGGTGAGTGCGACTCTGCTCAGAACAGGCAACCTTTCTAATTCCTCGTCCTGTGAAATATCTTCCCATGTGGCATTTGTTTTTCTAGGATTAAGTTAATTGCCCTTCTTCTAGGCCACCACAGTGCCAGTCCCGAAACATACATGGATGGCTTTGGAAAAGGATTAGACAAATTCATGGAAGAAAGGGCTATCAACAGCTACTAGCTATGATGGTTGTGCTATATCTCTACACAGTTGGAGGTAACAAGGCTCCCAAATACTAGCTGCTGAAAACCAAAGGATAAGAGAGTGCTCTTGTGCTCATATTCTGCTCCCTTGTATCCCACAGGCATCTGGTTATGTTTTCACACCTCAGAAAGAAATAGAGCTGAGTGTCATCTGCATATTGATGGCACCTTGCTTCCAGTCACCTAATGGTCAATCCCAATGACTTCATTAGAGATGTTAAATTGCATTGAGGACAGGATGGAACCTTGCAGAAGCCTAAAGCATAAATGGTAAGGCTGAAGTACAGTTCTCCAAGTGTTTGTATGCTGGAGCAGAGCCACTATAATACAGTGCCTCCTATGTTGAACGTATGATGAAAGTGCTTGGGTGTGCATCTTCAACACATGCACATGGAGGGCTTATTTTGTTAAATCTAAGGGTAGCCTGTGCATACTGCATTGCGCTAGTGAACCATTGAGTAATGTGTGGCAATAAGAACAGATTTATTATCCATATGCCTCCCAACGTAGGAGGATATTTTATTTTCTGAGAAGGACTATAGAACATTGTTTTATTCAATTCTGCTATAAATGAAAGGAATTTTCTCTCTGTGTGTGAGAAAACAAACACAACAAGAAAACAAACTACCCAGCCACACACATATATTACTTTTTTGAAAAAACAAAACAAAAACAAAACAGCAGGCCTTAGAAGAAAGAGAAAAGCTAAAAGTCAAAGGGCAAATTCCAATTACTGTGACTTGTTTTTGAGAAACTGATTTCTAACCTTTCTAAAGGTTCAGATGAAACACTTACAAGCGGAATTAATCTTGGCACAGTGGATGGGAAAACTTCAGATACATAGTGCACCCTATACAAGTTTCCTTCAACTATCCACAGCGCTTCAACTTGCAGCCATTTCTGTTCCCATAAAGTTTGCCCAACATATTTCACTTTTCATGCCCAGTAATAGCTGTAAATAGCTGTTCAAAGTATTTATGCATTGTATTCTGTGACTTCTTCTGGTAGCTGAAGAAATTAGAAGAAAATTATTTTTCTGTTTTCGGGATAGGTAAGATTTAGTAAACAAACAATAAATAAAAATACCACAGACATGACACTATTCATACCATTAGCAATTGCATGATATATCTATACATATAATAAAATGCAAGAAGCTCATAATGCTTCAAGTTGCATGACAGCTGACAAACTGGCCTTTCAGAGCTGCTGGACCATCACAATCCAATGGGTACTGAGCATGAGGAAACTTTAGACACTGAGTGCAGATGAGCATCACTTGGGAAGGAAAAGGAAACTGGGGAGAGAGATATAAAGGGCTTAAGCAGGCCAAACCTAACATTTTGCTGGAGTAGGATTTAGGAGCCTATGAGGGTGTTGTTGTTTTTTTAAAAAAGTTCTTTCCTCATTCTATCCAGAACACCTCCTCCTCATTGTCAACAGTGATATGGCTAAAAAGCATTCCAGTTTGGGTCCAGCCTCCAGTTTTTTTTTGACAAGAATGTTGCCCCTCACTAGGAAGAATGTCAAGTTCATTGCTACCTTGGCCACAATTTCTATCCAAGTCAAACTTTGTTTAAAAATAGAACTGAAAACTACCATTAAGGTTAACAGTTTGATAATCGTATGCTATTGATCACCATCTATATTTTGTAGCCTAATTCCATTTGTGTGTAAGTAAATGTGTTTCCAGAGAAACAGTCACACAAAGGCCAGACGGGTGAGCTTCACTGAAAAATAGACAGACAAATCCATTAACGGCTTTTTCTCTCGCTTGGCCTTTGAACTCTAAAATAGAGGGTTTAATTGCCTATTTTATGGCTTTAAACACTTTAAATGAATAATAAATTGTAATAACAGCATCGGCACAGTAACTAGCCGGACATTCCTCCTTGAGAGAAGAATGTGAACATCAAGAAGAGTGGCAGAAAGTACTAAGCATGCCTTTATTGATTGGTCGACTGAGCTTGGGAGGCTATTAGGGACATGCAGTGAATCATTCCATCTGTGCAACTAACTTATCTCTTTAGAGCAATACATAAGCTGATGAGGGCTAATACAGGAGAAAGCATCCAACTCATGTCCTTAGTGATAACGGCGTAGATTTATTGATCACAAAATGGCAACACCTTCAAAAAGTACTATATATAGCAGACAGCTGTTACAGAGCCTAATGTTGTAATTGCACTCCCATTTGGTGTGGGAGTGAGCTTTACAGCATTGTGAAAGGAATGGCAGGTGTCATTTCCTGAAGCAAAAAAAAAAGGAATTCATAACAATCATGAATGCCTATCTCAACCCCATAAAGGGGGGGGGGGGACCAGAAAAATTCTTCATAAGTGTAAGTCTGATTATCTCTATATAAAGCAGATTTCCAAGTCACTGTTGATGCAGTTTTGTGCAACCTCTTGTCTTCTATATATAGTTTAGAGAACATTAGCTCTTTAGTTGAATGGCCATATTGGAAGTAGTTTCAAAAGGATGCCACTTTTATTTTATTTCCTTTTATAAAGAGTTGCACTTGAGAACAGTAGTCATTATTATTATATTGCATTTATGAATCACTTCCTATGCAGCATTTCAAAATGACTTACAATATAATAAAAGAATATTTAAAACAATTACTGTATACAGTGGTACCTCAGGTTAAGTACTTAATTCGTTCCGGAGGTCTGTACTTAACCTGAAACTGTTCTTAACCTGAAGCACCACTTCAGCTAATGGGGCCTCCTGCTGCTGCCATGCCGCCGGAGCACAATTTCTGTTCTCATCCTGAAGCAAAGTTCTTAACCCGAGGTACTATTTCTGGGTTAGCGGAGTCTGTAACCTGAAGCATATGTAACCTGAAGCGTATGTAACCCAAGGTACCACTGTATATAAAAAATGATTGTGTATACAAAACTATATCTACCTACCTACCTATATGCAAAAAACTCTCTTCTTTGTCCATCTGCCACACAACAGCCCTGCCAGTGGGTCTTACCCTCTGATATTAGCTGCCGTCGCCCTCCCACTTCTTCTTGCACCCCAGATGAGAGAGGACCTGGAATGCACCAAAGGAATTTCTTTTAAAAAGGCTCTGAATTAGTGCACCCAGCACTCCTCAGTTCAACCTACAAACAAAATGCTGGGGAGAACAGGCCTAGCTTCCAGCTGCCTTATTCTAGTCCAATATCAAAGTCTTCAACAGACACCCCCCCCCTTAAACCTCCTAAAACCCA
The DNA here is from genome assembly GCF_964106915.1 of Podarcis gaigeae. Lineage (NCBI taxonomy): Eukaryota > Metazoa > Chordata > Lepidosauria > Squamata > Lacertidae > Podarcis > Podarcis gaigeae. The sequence goes on along the minus strand of NC_139685.1, from coordinate 46,195,633 downwards.
GGAACCCTGAGACAAACACACCCTGCATTTCCCAGGCAGTTTCCTTAAAAGTTACTTAGAGTGTAAAGGCAGCCCACACTCCCTGGGTCTCTCCCAGATCTCAGAAGACTGTTCTGGTCTCTTATAACTCTGATCCTTAACTTTCAGTAGCATTAATTCCAGGAGTCTATGTACACAGGGATTTTGGACCCTTGGAGTTGGCAATCACACACACTTCAGTGGCCAAATTATATAAATTTCTTTCAAAAGGAAAGAAGAAAAGCAAAGAGCAGGTCAAAACAGAATGCAAAACAAACCACAGCTCTAAAACAGGACTAATCCTAGCCTAGATACTACAACATAATAATAATTCTAGTTTACTTCCAAGTTCAGCTTCCTAGAAAATCCTGCCTGGATTCCTGATGGGAGGGAATGCAACTGTGAGGGCTGCTCAGCTTTTAAAATCTCTCCCCCTGCTCCTGGGAGGAGTGACCCACTGGCTCTTTCTAAACAATGAGATCTGGAGTCAGTTGCTGAGGTGGTCCCTCACATCTCTCACATAGGCATCTTAAGACCCTTTTCATACTTGAAGAGAACTGGCAAGAAATCTGTGACAGGCTGTTGTAGAGAAGTTGTGGGGCAGACCAGGGCCTTTCTTCACAACCAGCCCCTTGAATCTTAATGCTTCTGCAGAGGAAAATGCCTGAAGAGGACTTATATTTTGCTCCAACTAAGTCATGTCAACAGCCAATGTTTAATTTAATCTTAATGGTACCTTCCATTTACATTCGTTATTATTATGACAGGTGCAAATCCTGTGGTCCTCTAGATATCAGACTCTAGTTCTCAACAGCCTCAGCCAGCAAGATTAGTGGTTGGGGATGATGAGGGAGCCACAGGTTCACCACCCCTATTTTGAAGAGGGGGGGGAGCCCCAGGCAGAAGCTACATACTGCTGAATCACCTGCTGAAAGTAATGGGATATGTGCCTTTTTAATTGCCTCCAAAACATGGACCTTTTGTTCAATTTGTCTAAAAATTGGCAGGTGTGATGCCCTGGAGGGCAGTAGAGTACCTGAATATTTCATGCCATTTGGATGGGAAACAGCTCTTGTAACAGAATACTGGCAAGCTCTCCCATTGAAATTGTCGCTGGGAAAAAATGAAAACAAATTGGACCCGATTCCAAATTAGGCCTGCATATGAATGAAAAGCAAATGAATGGATAACAAAGCTAATGAAATTATAATCACACAAAAAATAGAATAAGTAAACTGACAATTCGTACATACCTCTACTTCAAACTGCATTTATGTGAGCACATAAATGACTACTTTGCCATACAAATATTTTTACAAAATTCCTCAAGCAAAGTAAAAGTAGTAAGGCGTTCAATGCTAGTACACAGGTTTTGCATGAGGAAGGTCCCAGGATTATTCCCTAGGAGAGGAGGAGCCAACACTGACACATCTTCTGTGTCAAACAAAGAAACGCAAAATGGTGGGGCATGTGCAACATGGATTTTTTAAAGAGGCTATTTACTGAGAACTTTGATGGGTGCCACAGGAGCCATATATTGGTGGTAGCACTGGTTGCCATAGGCACCAAGCTGGTGACCCCTTTAAAGCTATGGTCTTCTGAAAAAAACATACACCCCTCTCTGCTGCCTGTCTGTAGGGTGAATGTAGAGCAGAGCAGTGGTTGCCCCTGAAATCATCAGCTGTGGAAAGTTCCACTTAAACATTCCGTTGTTGAATAAGTTCTTTCATTAGAGAGGCTTATTTCCTTGCATTGTTTTTGCCTCCTTGAAGCAAACACTAACTCTTTTTCTGGAGAACTTGGCAATATTGAAATCTGTGGGAGTTTGTATTTTAACTCAATGCAGGAGCAGGGAGAAGCACATTCTGAATAATCTTAAAATTTAGCTAATTTCACAGATTTCCATGGTGTAAATTTTAGTCAACTTTCAAGTAAGCAAATATTCAAACAGCCTTGCTTGTTTTGCATTTCCACACCATCTTCACTGCAATTTCCTTTCACACAGCTATCTGGTAAATTGTATTTAAAGATACATTTTCAAAGACTGATTTCAATCACAAATCTGTTCTTTCTTTCCTATGCCTTTGCCCAAGCCAACTTTAAAGTTCCTGTTTTGTTGTCAATAGCATAAAATTCATAATACAAGATGTGTTTATTTTAAATTTGTGAACAGTTCTTAAATAGTATAGATTTCATGTTATGGCTGAGAGCCTTAGACCCTAAGATTAGTTAAGATGGAGAAGACTGCAGAAGGAAACCCAGTGAGATGGGCAGGATATAAATAATAAAATTACAGTGGCACCTCTGGTTATGTACTTAATTCGTTCCAGCGGTCCGTTCTTAACCTGAAACTGTTCTTAACCTGAAGCACCACTTTAGCTAATGGGGCCTCCTGCTGCTGCTAAGCCGCCGGAGCCCGATTTCTGTGCTCATCTTGAAGCAAAGTTCTGAACCCGAGGTACCACTGCATTATTTTTCTAAGGAATGCTTCCCTACACAATTAACTGCAGACCCTTGCTCCCAGCAAAACATCTCCAGGGTCTCAGCTCTCCTCTTGACCAACATGGGCGGTGGTATGGTCACTGGCGGAGGAAGAGGAGTGGGGGGGGAGCGCACCGCCTCCGGCAGCGTGATCCCAGCAGGGTGCCATCGTGGCTGCCCCCCCCACCTGCATTGGGCGCCACATCCCTGCCGGTGGTGTGCCCTGCCCCCAGGACATGCGCTACGCCCCTGTGGGTTTTGCCAGCCCCGCCCCTGCCTGCTTTCCGCCCCCGGTGCCGAAGCATGAAGCTCTGCCCCTGGGTATGGTGCAGTGCCAGACCTTGAGGGCTCAAATTTCAGTAGTGCCCTGTGTGATGCCAAAATTAGGTGCCCGTCCACCTCTCAAGCTCCATTCCAAATAGCAGTTGTGGCATCCCCTAATTCTCATTATGTGAGACTAACATTACATGAAATTGAATTAAGTTCCATTAAACTTAATATGACTCACAATTAATATAGCGCAACCAACATTAGTAAGGTGTAGTAGAACTGTGGTAGAAGAAGGTAAAGAATAATAAAGAGTGATATACTAGAACAATAATCTCTCAGACTTTCTCACCTAAATTTCAATTAATTATTTTCCACATAAAATTTCCTCCCTTTTATTAATGAATCTTCCATCTCCCTTACAAATACTGTGCTTTCTAGAAAGCCTATTTTTACATTCGTCTTCCTCATAGACTTTAGAAATAGATTAATCTATTTGATTCTTGTTAAACTTCAATAATTGCTCTTTCTCCAATCAATACACATCTAATTAATAGGAAAATTATTCTTCTGCTAAATTAAGGCCACTTTTTCCAAGGTTTTGTTGACTGTTTTAGATTGTTTTGCCATTTTTACTATGCCTAAATGTGAACAGATTTAATTTCTGGAGCTCAAAAGAAGGGCTCAGAGGCCACATCCACATTTAAAGCACTGTAATACCATTTTAACAGTCATGGCTTCCCTCAAAGCATCCTGGGAACTGTAGCTTGTTAAGGCTGCTTCTGAGAGTTCTTAGGAGATTCTATTCCCCCCAGTGAGTTCTAATTTTCAGAGTTCCCTTGAAAGGGGGATTGCTTGTTCCACTACTCTGAAAATGGTAGCTCTGTGAGGGGAATATTAGGAAACCGGGTCCTTTGGCTTCACCAGGAAGTAATGTGAACCTCAAAGATCCCAGTGTCATAAGGATTCCTTATAAAGTTGCTTTCTGCAGAACAAGTGTGGGAACCTTTGGCCATGCTTGCTGAGGCTGATAGGATTTGTATCCTTTCCTTCAGATTGGGGAAAAAATATTTCTAGAAAGTGCAGGTAGTGGGTGCCTTCTGTATCTCAACAGGGATGCTGTGCTGCTCCACAAAACAAGGGCAGCCACACTGAGAGCCCTGCTCTGAGTTACCGTAGTGCAGACTTCCTATACTCTACTCTTGAAGTAGACACTGTCCTGCAGAATGCGGTTATCTATTCAATAGGTAAGGGATAAGGCAGTCTCTTGAGGAACCTGTTCCTGAGCTTTATAGAAACTTATAATTTAGCACCAAAACTTTGAACTTGGCCTGGTAGCAGATTGGCAGCCAATGCAAATCCCACAAACAAGAAGTTGTATCCTGGCAGTAGTTTGTCCCCACAGGGATGGCCGTCCATCAATGAATACTGTAATAGAATTATTTAAATAAAAACAAATTAATTATAACATGTTATGAGGGAGGAATTTTGGTCCTAAGAACTTATCGCAGAAGCACATCCAGATGTACAGTGGTACCTCGGGTTACATATACTTCAGGTTACATACGCTTAAGGTTACAGACTCCACTAACCCAGAAATAGTACCTCGGGTTAAGAACTTTGCTTCAGGATGAGAACAGAAATTGTGCTCCGGTGGCGCGGCAGCAGCGGGAGGCCCCGTTAGCTAAAGAGGTGCTTCAGGTTAAGAACAGTTTCAGGTTAAGAACGGACCTCCGGAACGAATTAAGTTCTTAACCCAAGGTACCACTGTACTTGCATGATTTCTGTGCTCAGTGCTTGTTCATTGATAATAAGTGTTAAGACACGTAGCCTTAAATTTAAAGGAGTTCAGGAGCCAGTGAAGTATAGTCCATACCAGGACCTCAGAGACCAGCATTCAAATTCTTATTGAGTCATGAAGCTCACTGGGTGACCTTGGGTGAGTCACTCTCTTCTAGTCTTACCTACGTCATTGAGTTGTTGCAAAGATAACCTGGAGAGTTGCAGAAACTATGTATTCTACTTTGAGCAACCTGGATGAAAGGTGGGATAGAAATGCAATAATAAAACATGAAGCTAAACAGTAAACATGAAATAAAAAATGCAAAGCAACGTATCTGCCCTATTCAAATATGCTCTTTATGATCCATTGGTAAAAAGAATGTGAAATTTGCCAAAAAGATCTTTACATTGCATTGTGGGTTTCATAGGTTTAAGCATGCATAAACGGTTTGCCATTCTCCTGCAGCTTGGGAAGTTAAAGATGCTTTGATGACCAGCTCTCAACAAGGTACTTTTCACAGTGGCAGATGCGGTGGCGGGGGGGGGGGGGGGAGCTCAGAGAAGAGAAAGAGCAAAGGCATTCTAGTGTCGAAGGGGGAAAATGTATCTGCCCTATTCTAATATGCTCTTTATGATAATAGCAAAAAATAACCTTAGCGCATAGCATATCTTGGTGATTAATGATAGGGTCATTAATTAAATCTCATCCATCAGATATTCATTAGTCTCTAGGTAAGGCAGTTCAATCACTGTGATTACTAAGATTTAATACTATAAATAAATACAGTACATTTCTTATCAGCTATTTTAGCAACCTTGATAATATAATGACTTGTAGAGCTCTTTTTCTTCGCTGATTAATTTAAGTAGTTTTTAAATTAATATGATTTTATTTCCTAACATTATGCTTACCAAAGGGAAAAAAGGTTTTTGTCTTCAGTGCTTGTTACAAAAAAAAAAAAAAAATAACCCCAATGCATCTGAGTTTGACTTCTATAGAAAAGGGCAATATTACATTTTTAATTATTGTGGAAGCACAAGTGTATTTTTGCTCTTATACACCAGATAAGGATATTGTGGTATTGTAATGCTGAGGAGTTCAGACCATATTTTTCAATGTGTGCTGGCGTTCACTCAGGGGAGGAGGAAGGGGGTGCGGTGGGTGCAGACCGTCCCAGGTGTCACCACTGAGGGCGGTGACAAAATGCCGGGTGGCACTCACTGAGGGGCCTGCAGCACGCCCGAGCCACATGTCTCTCCCAAGCGCATGCAGTCTCTGCGCTATGCAAACAGCAGGCTCGCCCCGCTGCCCCGCCCCCCAGCTGTAGGGTGGCTGAGTGGGAGGAGGCAGGCAGACTCTGGAGGCTCCACAGTGCGCCACACCCCTATGGGTGGCTTGCCCTGCCCCTGGGCATGCCGCCTCAGCGGCTTCCTCCACCAGGTTCTGGGGTCGTTCTAGTTCAGGTCTCCCAGAAATACTCTTAGAGGCTGGGCCCTAAGACAGCTGAGAAGATAGATTTCTGGTGGGCTTTTTAGCATGCCTAATGTTTGGTTTAGTTTGTTATACAGTGGTACCTCCAGCTATGAACTTAATTCATTCTGGAGGTCCGTTCTTAAGCTGAAACTGTTCTTATACTGAGACACTTTTTCACTAATGGGGTTTCCTGCTGCGCACGCACCTATGAACACACTGCACTATTCCTTTACCAATTTACGAGAAACCTGTGTGTTTCTGGGCACAGTTCACAGTGTTATAAGCAGTGCATTCACCCACATGACTTTGCTTGTGCATGGAAATTGGTGTCAGAGGCCCTACTTGATGGTCTACCAAGAAGATGTTAGACCAATTATTCTAGTGTGATTCACACCTCAGGAGGTGGTGGACTCTTCAATAGAGGTTTTTAAGCAGAGATTGGAGGACCATCTGTCATGGATGCTTTAGCTGAGATTCATACATTGAAGGAGGTTGGAAGGGGTCCTTGAGAACTCTGTAGTTCTGTGATTCTATAATAGCAAATCTGGGTTTCCTTTGCAGAATATATGAAAAATAGCCATAGGAAATACATAGGAAGTAGGTATATGATTTGTTTCTTTCTCACCCCAGGCTATATTGAGAAGGAAGATTTGATGGATGGAGGGAGGGAGGGAGGGAGGGAGGGAGGGAAAATTCTCATGGGAGGGAGGGCAAATTCTCAGCTGCAGGACTGGAACAACAGTGGGTCAGTTTAGATGCTTTTGTGTTCCATCAACATAAATATAAACCCATGATTATGACTATTCCTATATTATATAGATTAAGTATCAAACAAAATAGTTTGAAACAAGCAAAATAGTGTTTGACTCTCATTCTTTCTGATTTTTTTTTTTTAATACAACAACAAGAGCCTCATTCTAATTATGCATTCTCTGCTCCTGCCTCATCTCATGGCAATGAGCTTTTCAATCTAATTGTATGTATTTTGTGGATAATTTTCCCATTTGTGTTTTGATTTGACCATCTTGCAAATTCATTTCCTTTTGTCCTTGTGTTATCAGATGAGGCAGGCTTGGAGCTGGTGTCCTTCCTATCCGTTCCACATATTGTTGCATAAATAACTATGCCGCTTCTAATTTGTCTGATTGTTAAGGTCAACATTTGCAAACTTTCCAGTCCCTGTGAAGATGTGAATTTTGCCATGCCTTTAATCATGCTGAAATCACTTTCAATTCTCCAGCCCCTCTTGAGAAGGTGACTAATATTATACATTACATACCAGATAAGACAGAACCTCTGATAAACATTATGATGCCATTATATATTATTCTCCATCCTAATGCTATTTTGTTATAAAGCTGCCCAATAATAATGGGGATTTTTATTGAAATGACTACATTTCTATGGAGAAACTCTTATATTTCATATAATAAAAACAAATACATATGTGAAGTATAGAAAGTTTACCTCCTCCTCCCCCCCCATGCTGTTTTAATGAAAATTAAGAATTTGCTTTCTAAAAACCTTGAATAGTTAATTTATCGCCCTTCTAGCTCAAATAGTAAGCATGGCCATTTCGTGGCTTTTCTGTGCTTTTTCTAATCACTGTTCTAATGATTTAACATTCCCTCTTCACCTTGCTGGTGGGTACAACTAAGGAGGAGGGTCAGGCAACAAGTTTTTTTTCCCTGGACCTCAGGGCCTGTCAGTCTCAAAACCTTAAATGAAAGGATCTGTCAATCTTGGTTCTCTCAGTCTCTGGTTTTCCAAATCTCAAACAGTTTTCCACATTTCTGCAGCAATTTCTTTTTAATCCTTATGAGAATTCTTCAGCATTTTACTCCATAGCTTGCCAAGTTGCTGACTGAAAAATGGGTGTATTATTTTGTCAGTATTATGTACTATTGCTGCTGTTGTTTATTTCATTTATTTATATACCACTTGACGCAGGTGGCAGTGGGGGATAAAGCCTCAGCGCCTAGGACTTGCCGATCAAAAGGTCGGCGGTTCGAATCCCTGCGGCGGGGTGCGCTCCCGCTGCTCGGTCCCAGTGCCTGCCAACCTAGCAGTTCGAAAGCACCTCCGGGTGCAAGTAGATAAATAGGGACCGCTTACCAGCGGGAAGGTAAACGGCGCTTCCGTGTGCGGCTCTGGCTCGCCAGAGCAGCGATGTCACGCTGGCCACGTGACCCGGAAGTGTCTCCGGACAGCGCTGGCCCCTGGCCTCTTAAGTGAGATGGGCGCACAACCCCAGAGTCTGTCAAGACTGGCCCGTACGGGCAGGGGTACCTTTACCTTTACCTTTACCTATATGCCAAAATGGCTTCTAAGTGTTTGGCTGCTTGTGAATTTCTGGGGTGAATTTAAGGTCCTTGTTCTTACTTAAAAAAAGGTAAATGAGTTGCACCTTTGCAATGTAAGGGCTTCCTTCTTCCACATGCACCTTCCTGTGTGCACTGGAGGCCTTGCTCCATGTGTTCCTACTAGCTGATTTGAGTGGCTGTGTACTAGGTGCTTGGCCTTTTCCAAAGGGGCACCACCAACATTATGGAATTATCTGTCCATAGAGAGGCTCATTTACCCCCAACAGTATATGTAAATCCTGAATCTTTAAGCAAGCCTTCGGGTTAGTTTATTTTTATTGCTTCTTCTTTTTTATTATTCTTTTTTTATTTAGTTGATGATAACTTTTAAAGATTCTCTGAGTTTTTCTGTGTGTCTGTGTGTGAGTGAGAGAGATAGTGTGAGTGAGTTTTCTCTCTCTCTCACACACACACACACACAAACAAATGCTTTGGCTCTGCAATATTGTGATGTTTTAGTGTTTTTGATGTTAGCCACTTTGAATTAATGTACATGAAAAAGTAGTATAAATGAAATAAGAGTGCCTGCATTGCTCCTTCTACTAATAGCATTGTAGTCTTTGAATAATAGCGGAAGTAACGATAATAGATACTTAAATACAATATGCAACGTTAATGAACTACATGCTAGGCTTTTTGTGTGAGATTATGTTGATGATGAAAATGAAGATGATGATGATGTTGATTTTTTTAAAAAAAGAAACTTAACATCACATTACAGACCATTGTTGTTTGTTTTGTTTGTCACACTTGAAGCTGTAGGACAGGGATGAAGAACCTGTCCTGGCCATAGGGCAAGAGCTTTATCCCCTGAACTTCTGGCGAGCCCAAGTTGACTGTAAGCAGGCCATCCCACTTGTCAATCATCTTTCATCACAGTAATAGAGCTGATGCTTCACTTTGAATGCTTCTCAGCCCTGTCTCAGCTTCTTCATCTGGCTGCTTCTTCAGCTTCAGATTCTTGACCATACCTTTCTCCCATTCCAGTGCTGCTGTTTTGCTAACTTCAGACAGAACCCTTTAATCAATCAAAAGTTACACAAAATGAGATATTGCCATTCCAACATCTCATCCCCCCCCCTTTCAACTAAGAAGCAGTGAGTTCAAATGAAGTGTCTGCTAAAGGACCTACCACAGCCTGACCTTTTCTAAATTCCACTGTCCCCTATAAAAAATAATGGGCTCTAATGTCAACTGACATAATGGAAAACCTTGCAAGGCACATAATCACCTCAACTGTATCAGCCTAACTGTTTCTTGGATGATTGCCAACCGAAAACCACCTGTGCAGTCTATCTTCACGGCCTCTTTTAGAAATCACAGTGTTAACTCTTTACCCTCATTTCGTTCACAAACCAGTTTTCATAACAAAACAACATTATTACATATCAATTTCTGTTATACTTTTGTAAATTTAACTTTCTTTTGCTACTGTTTCTCCAAGGTTCTCTTCTTGAGGATTGTGACAGTGATTTCCTTTGAGCATTCCTGTTCCACTGCCCTCAGCCATGAAGCTGTAAGTATAGGGTTGAGGAACCTTGTTGAGCCTGAAGCCAACATTTCTTCCAAGTACCACAAACCATTTGCAGCAGAGGCAGATTTAGGGCAGGGTGACCAGTTCCCCCTCACAAAACACCAAGTCGAGGGGGTATCTTCCTGCCTCCTTCCCAAAGCCTAGTGCTTGCCTAGCTTTGTGAAGGAGATGGGAGGGCTCCAGAACCCTGCCTGAGCCCTCAGGCTTCCTTCTGAAAGCCTGTTGCCTCACATATCCAGCTTTAGGAAAGTGGTGCCCAATGAAACCTTTCATGGAAGTAAATGAGAATGATGAGGGAACCTCTCCCTCTCCCATCCCACAGCAAGCCCCTTTGTTCTCTCTTAATGGCCCATCACCTCAAGAGAAAGCTAGCCTGGGTTAGCTTTTAACACTTGCTAGATCCAGAAATTAGAGTAGTCTGGCACCCATTTTCACACTCAAGTCTGGATTGAATTCAAACACTTTCTGAATCCTGAGATTATAGGAGTCTGGCACCCACAAATTTATAATAAAATTGTCTTTCTAAGCAATAAGCTGACTTCCCAAAATTTCTAAAATGTTTTGCAGAGATTTTAGATCCTTAGTTCTTTCCTAATTCTTTATAAGGCAGCATCCAAACCTGTATTTTGACCTAGTTCTTTATGTCTATTGGAGTCATTCCTCAGTAATTTAAATAAAATTGCAAACAGAGTTGAAAATAGTGGATTTTTGTACTCCCATTCTAAGAACAGCAGAGCAAATACGGCAGATAACTTGCATTGCATTAGATATTCTAACGCACAGTGCCCTGTAAGAGGCTTGCAGATGTCACAACAATCTCATCATATTGTCAATGAAAGTCTGTTGAGACCATATTCTACAATGTCATGATCAAATGAAACAATGTCAGAACAAGCCTCAGAGACCTGCTCTTACTGCAGGAAATTACTGTGACAAAATTACTTTAGTAAAATTCTATGAGAGTGGTCGTAAACAAACAGAACATCTTCATGCACCATTCAATGGTACACGGTCAGTGCATACATAAAACATTTAAACTCTGACTACAAAACTAGAAGAAATCAGGGAAACAGCAGAATTCTTTAATCTCCCGTTGTTGTAAAATGCAACAGCACACAGTTTTCCTGGGTGGATTTATGTAGCAGAATGTAGCAAAACCAAATGTGCATTGGCAGGGGGACATCAACAAATATCAGTCATGGGTTACCCATGTCTATTTTGTCTCTGCTACTTTACTTCATTTCTTTCCCTTTAGCCCTGTCCACTGCCATCACGTTCCACTTCTGTCTCAACTTCCCAGAATTAAAAAAATAATATTTGGTTGGGCTGCTGCTGTTTGTTATAATAGTCGTGAATCGTTAACACTATTGTATTACACTTTTGTGTCAGAACAGCATGGTATCAAAGGCTTTAAATAAATAAATATCTGCTGGTTTCCCCCCAGTTGTGGCATTCCTATTTCCCACTCTAAGGTCATGTTGAAGCACAGTAATCCAACCTTATGGATCTTGCTGCCTCAGGAGACATACAGGGCAATGACATGGTTTTTATTTAACTGCCAGGTTAGAAACATTTTTATTCAGAAAGGCTTTTTACTGCTGGATGTTTTTTTGTTCCCAATGGAATATGCATGTCTGCTGCTCTTGGCTTTTATCTGGTTGTGTTTTTATGTTTCTGTTCATTGTTGGAAGCTGATTTACTACAGTGTCAATATACACTACTCTGTGTGTGTGTGTGTGTGTGTGTGTGTACAGTGGTACCTCAATGTGTGTGTATACAGTGGTTACATACGCTTCAGGTTACAGACTCCACTAACCCAGAAATAGTGCTTCAGGTTAAGAACTTTGCTTCAGGATGAGAACAGAAATCGTGCTCCGGCGGCACGGCAGCAGCATGAGGCCCCCATTAGCTAAAGTGGTGCTTCAGGTTAAGAACAGTTTCAGGTTAAATACGGACCTCCAGAATGAATTAAGTACTTAACCTGAGGTACCACTGTACACACACATGCATACCCTCCAATTCATTGAAGCAAAAAACCAGGATGCACTTCCACACGAGTCATGCACATTTTGGGGCACCACACACTTTTTCGGGATGAGATCACAGCAAGAAAACATGCAAGATCATGGCACCCCAAATGGCCACCGTGCTCTCACATGAAAAAACAGGATGCCCTGGTGGTGGGGTATGTGTATGAAAACACACACACAAACACTCATGCATCTGCATGCACACACGCATGCGTACACACACACACACACACACACACACACGCTTAGGAATATAGGAAGTTGCTTTACCAGGTCATTGGTCCATTGAGCTCTGTATTATACTGACAATACAGACAGGGAAAATTGTTATTCCTAGCTGGAGATGTTGGGGAATGAACCTGGAATCTTTTGCATGCAAAGCAGATTTCCTACTGCTGAGCTACAACCCTTCCCCAAACTTCAGGAGAATTTTCTGCACAAATTATGTGATTTAACAGGGTACTAGTTGAACAATTACCAGGTTTCCCTGCCACTACATGTGAAATAAAAAGAGAAAGGCAACTCCATTCAAAACGGTGATTTGCAGGTGTATACCTTAATCACATGATTTAAGGTTAAACACTAATGTGAAAGAACAGATAACATGAACAGTTAACCCAGCTAGAACCTTGAACAACTCCTTCTAGCTTTGGTATACCTCAATGAAAATTTCCATTGTTAAACTCTTCATTATTAAAAATGGTAAACACTTTTATATTGTAACCTATATTGGAATCAATTATGAATTGGCTAGAAAGCAAATAAATGAATGCTAAGATCTAGATTTCAAGTCCCAGGGCTACAACCACAGGTAGGGGGGTTCTGGACTCTTCAGGGATGCCCTATCTGCTTCATTTTCTGCATTCAGGAGGGGGGTCAGTAAGTTTGTGCTCTGGTTCTCTTATCTGTTGTGATGGTGTGTATAGATAGAGTATTCTGCCCAGTATTTCACACAAAAGTAATTAAATATTGGACTACCTGTGTATATGTTTGGCCTACACGGATTCCTCACCTTCTCTAAGGGCCTTCAAAGCTGATGTCTGCACACAGGTCTCCATTTTTTCTTGCTAGAGGTTACATTTGTGGACCTCCACAGTTGCTGTGGACTTACAGGTACACTGGGAACTCATTTAGCCCACTGTATTTAAGTCTTAACTTTGGAAATTCTTTTCCTTTTTCAAACTTTTGTCTTGGGCGATATTAGCAACGTTTGAAGGTCATTTTTTGCCATATATTTTCCACAGGCTGTTCTCTAGCACTCAAGTTTCTGAGTTCATTACTTTTCACCCGTAGGCTCATGTCCATCAGAAAGGCTGCCATCGAAGACACAGAGAGCTCTAACAAGATATTCTAAACCAGTCAGCTAAGAAGTGTGTGCCAAGTAGTCCTGCTGAAGATTACTGAAGGGCAAAACAATAGGGCCGCAAAAACAATTAGATGGAATTACATAAGGAAAAATTATGAATCTTACAGTCTATCCAAATTGTGAAACAAACAATAAAATCAAAGACTTCCCTTTAGAATCTAGTGTCATATCTGCTCAAATGCATTATAGCTGTGGTTTACATTTGCTGTCACAGTTTTTAAAAGGCAAATACGATCCCGGTTTATAGTTGATTGGTGCATTGCCATCCAGTAGCTGGGAGCACTTTTATGCATCCTTCCTAGAGCTGTGTGTACTCTATGATAATTACAATTCTAAAGAAAGGCAATCCAAATTATGAACTGGAAAAGTTACCATCTATATCAATTAAGCATACTATGGAAATTTGCTTGACTTCTCATATTGTGCACAATCCATTCTGGAGTGCTCACAATTTCCATGCCCCCCTCCCCTCTTTCTGATGCTAGTATTTAGCTTCTACCTATTTCACAAGGAAATATGAAGTGCTCTGAATTTCTGCCTGCAATCACTGGCAATCTTAGACCAAACTACATGTGGCCTTAAAGTATAGCAGTAAGAATGCCAATGGAAACTATCTTCGGGGACAATAGCAGCTTTAAATCAGACCATAGCATGTGAAGAATGAGTTAAAATCAGGGCTTGGAAACCATTTTGATGCCAGCGGCTGCATTCCTTCCAGACCAACCTTTCAGGAGTCACCTACTACTGGTGGTCAGGGACAGAGGCAAATGTGGGCAGAGAAACAAATGGAAGTTTTATCTTTATACAGTTGGTTAGCCTCTGCATACTCTCAGCATAGCCCTCTCTATCCTCCAGGCATGCAAAATGCATTATAAATTTCAGGGACACATTCCAGCAAGGCAAAAACACTCAAAGAGGGTCTGTGGCCTGGGAGAGTTGCAGACAGAGAAGCGTAAGGGGTCCCTGGACTTGAGGTTCTACATCCAGAGTTAAAGACATTCTCCCCATGTACTTCAATCCTGATCCTGCTTGCCCCATTCCACACAAATACTAGAAAGGATACAAAGCTTCCCTGTTAAATGTTTCCATGCGTGTCACATCACATGTTATTTTGAACCTCATTCAAGGAACCCACAGGTTTTTAAGATCATACTATCAATTATGGGACCGCAGGTGGCGCTGTGGGTTAAACCACAGTGCCTAGGACTTGCTGATCGAAAGGTCGGCGGTTCGAATCCCCGTGTGACGGGGTGAGCTCCCGTCGTTCGGTCCCAGCTCCTGCCCACCTAGCAGTTTGAAAGCACTCCTAAGTGCAAGTAGATAAATAGGGACCACTTTCTAGCGGGAAGGTAAATGGCGTTTCCGTGTGTGGCGCTGGTGCTGGCTCGCCAGATGCAGCTTCGTCACGCTGGCTACATGACCCGGAAGTGTCTTCGGACAGCGCTGGCTCCCAGCCTCTTGAGCGAGATGAGCGTGCAACCCTAGAGTCGGTCATGACTGGCCCGTACAGGCAGGGGTACCTTTACCTTTACTATCAATTATGGGTAAGGGGTTCAGATAACATCCTCACACATGAAAAGTAAGCATGGTGGGGCTCACAGTGCTGTGTGCATCTATCCATGCCAGTACAGTCCACAGATGTGGCTGGCATATAAACAACTTCTATACATGTGCTGATGAGCGCACATAGACTATCTTCCATGCCAGCCAAGCAGCTGAATGGCAGGAGCATAGCTACTGCATGCCTTAGTGATGGAGGTGGTACTAGATCACACAACCCCACTCACATATTCAACTCATAGGGATAGGGTAGTTTCACAGCCATTATAGCTAAGAATGTGTTTCTAATAAAGTGGACACTGAGATTCTAAGTGAGCTGGATTACCAGCCCAATACCACACCCTGCAAAGCCATACTTTTTTTTAACCTTGCAACATAATTATGGCATACAGTCTTCTCTTCAAACTACTCCAAACAGCTAAAAATTATATTTCTGTTCATTGGGCTTACCATCCATAGCTCCACCATTTTAGCCTTTTCAGCTATTCATCAAAGTGAATTCGCATAGAGAAAAAGCAATATTGCAGTGACAGGCTCTACCCCAAGCTATTTTATTAGGAATCTGTGGCGAGTCTTTGTAGGGCTCCTGACTGCACACACAAAGATCTCCCTGGATACACCTGTTCGCATACATGCACATGTGTATACAGCAATCCAGATGTTCCTATGAGCTTACCTATGTTGTGAGTGATGCCTGTCACTGTAATGCCACTCCTTATGGGCATTAATTTCCCTACATTGTCCTACCTCTTATGGGTGATTTCCCTCATCTAATATTGCTACAGTGATTTTGAAATTCATGTTTATTTCCTTGTGTGGTATTTATGGCAGCTCTTGAAGCAGAAGCGAAGAAACAACAAAAGATTAAAAGGAAACAGAGCAACAATGAAGGCTTTCTCCCTTACAATGAAGCATGTGGTAACTGTCAACAACTACTAGTCTCAAACATTTCCGGCAGGTCACAGTCAATGTAGTCAGAGAATGACAAGCAAATTGAACAACATTGTTTAATCTTCAAGCATTTTTTAAAACACCAACACCTTGATCCCATCCGAGTTTAAAAGGACTGGCAATCATAAGAACAATAGTTTCACTTGGAAATTTGGTAAATTGGGAACCCGTGGGAAATTAAAAATAAATAAGGAACAGTACCATATGATTCATATTTCACATGCTTGTACAATCTAACCACTGAAGAGCAATAGCTAAAGCATGTGCTACAGGACCATTTTTTTAGGGATTTTGGTTCCAATCCATATACCACATACCTTTTGAGGTGTGCAATTGAAATATATAATACTATGTCAATGCTGCTCCACAGTTTATGATTTCATTCCAGCTGCATCCATCAGTCAGACTGTAACTAAATACAGCTGAAATATCATAATTTGGTTGGCATAATCTAGTGGGGAGAAGATTAGCAGTTCTGCTCTCTGTCATAATCTTCTCTGCATTGTGAACAATCTTTAAAGAAGACTTGCACTGCTGCCTTTACTTTTAGGTTGATGATTGGATAACATGTGCTATGTAATCAGATGTATGCTTAATCAAAAGTCATTAGGTTCAGTAGGACATTCACTAAGATAAGCATGCATATGATTACAGCCTTGATGAGGGACACCATTAAGTTCCTTGTGTGGCAGGAGCAAGACAGAAGAGTTCATTTTCTTCTGGATGAAAATGCACTGGAAACACATGTAATTGTAATATTTATTTTATTACTTACTTCTAACTCTTTGCAAGAGGCCATGTGCATTTGTTCTATTGTATTTAACACACTTGACACTCAAAGCATGTTTAAAGTACATTTCCCCCTCAAATAATTTGGGTGGGCACTGGAGTTTGATAAGGATTGCTGGGAACCATGATTCTGTGAGTGGAGAAACAACAGTGCTCAAAATTCACTGAGGGGGGAAATGTGCTTTGAATGTGCTTTAAAGGTTGCAGACATAAAGCCGAACATATTGGTATCAAATAAGACTCTTAGCAGCAGGCAGCAGATTGACTATTCCTGTATCAGATTCCCAAAGAGAGCCCACTATACCCAAATGCACTTCAGCTTCAGCCAAAACGCTGTTCTTCATCTCTCTCAGTCCCCAAATCCCAAACTGCCAAACTATCTCCAAATTATTCCTCTCTCATTTTCTCTGCCAGGAGAGGGTCGAATTTCCAAACTTGGATGGATTTAGAGTATTAGAAAATTTAATGATACCCCTTTTTTTAATGATACCCGTTTAATAAAATGTGGTCATTCAGTGTCTCTAACACAAAGGTTCTGAAAAACAGCAACATGATGGGAATGTAGAAACTCTTAGATGCCAGTTACTAAATTATCTAGCAAAACTTCTCCTTGCCTTAAGCCACAATTTCATATCTTCTCTCTTCAATATTCAAAATGGTGGCAAGAGGTGGCACCACAATATACAATCCCTTTCTCTGAGGGAAGCAAAGCTATAAAGGTTTCATTATTAAGTTTACTAGATACACCTCCATGTCCTGAAGAAAACCTGAAAATCAGTCACACTGGTGGCAAAACCAGAGATGATAGTAGGAGATCCATGATTATCCAATATTATCCTGTATTTTTAAATGAATAGACACTGTGGGAGAGGCTCTATATAGGTCGCATTTGCCTCACACAGTTTTCTAGTAGAAATCACCCACCCATGCATATGATCATGGACACATTGCTAGGTGGCAGGTAAATATTAAGGCACCTACTCCAAGTTTCCCAGTGCCCAAGTATGGATCTCATTTGAGTCCTTCACAACTGCTTTCCTCATTTCCCCCTTTCTTTATTCCTTGCAGATCTGAGCATATTTTTTCTCTCATCACCTGGCCTTCAGCAATGCCAGTTAGTAGGTTTGCAGTTCTGTTGGTATGGTTCTTTCTACTTGTTGGGCTCAGTATGTCTTAAAAGAGCTGCACTCTTTGTATTTTGCCTAAAATAGCATATTAGCTTGAAGCAAAAATAGGGCTTATACAATTCTACCCTCAAAAAAATTAAAAAAATGAATTTATGCAACTTTATAACTCCTGAACAGATTTGTTCCTTGAAATACTATCAGGCTATGATCAATGACTTCTCCTAAACTCCTGTTCAGTCACAGTTGTATAACCCATGGTTATATTGTGTGCATTACGGCTCAGCTGGAGTGGGTGAGTATTTCACATGCTAGGAAAGAAGTGGGTGTGGCAGTTTCTCTCACCAATGGCTAAAATGTAAAAAAAGGAGGAAAAAAGGAATACTGACACTGACAGATTTGGAAGTGCGATAAAGTTATAATAATTGTAGACTGTCCTTCAACAAAAGTTCTCAAGGGGTTTCAACAATTGGCAAAAAAACCCAAAACATTTATAGAAAGAGACAGCATTAACTACGTCAAATAAGAAACAAAGAATACTCTCACTCACTAATTAGCAGATACACTTTACCCTCCCTTTACCCTCCTCACACTACCCCAAAGTTAGGCCAGCTGTGGGTGGGTCCTGCATCAAGGGACCATCAAGGGATGCTCTGGCATCGCTTTGCTCCCTTCAGGGGGGAGCAGCAGCAGTGCAAAGTAGGAAGGTGGTAGCAAAAGTTTTACTTGATCTGCAGTTGGCCTGGCTACGGCTCCTCTCCTGCTGATGGAGGTTGGGGTGCAGGATGGAGGCATGGCACAAATTGACTTGGGAAGCAACTCCTTGATCAATTTATAAAGGGCCTGCAATTGTCACCACAAAGAGTGACTATCTAGTCTTTGACACTAGCATTGCCCAGCTTTTTGCAGAGAACGGCAATTTAGGCATCAATGTGATGATTTCAATATGTTGAAATCACAATCTGACATTTTCAGGCCAGGGTCTGCAGGCAGCCCTTAAGCCACCGCCAGCTTTTGAGTCTCTTCCATCCCATTCCAGGTGGCGTTGCTCAGAAGTGATAGCTGCCAAGCAGCAGGGTCAGAGAAGAAGCAGTGGCAGGAGAAGCAGCAGCATCAATGGCTTCTCTCAGACAATGGGTGCTATCAGAGCCTCAGGATCAGTGTCTCCCATTGGGCAGCAGAAAACCCTTGTGGGCTGTGGAATATCAGACCACTGACCTCCTGCTACTTTCAGAGAGCCCTCAACTTGATGCCTCCAACTGTGTCTCTGGTTTGCTTGTGGAGTCAGATGTTGTGACATTAATCCTTTAAACATGGGGAACGATATGCCACTGATGGAAACCTCCCCCCCCCACCTTGTTAAATTAATGCACACTACATTAATGAAAACCAAAATTAATGCATAATAAAATTAGTCTACTCACTGGTTGCAAATCTGACTAGTTGACAATAAATTGAAAAACAGCCAAGGGCCTAGAAGCATTCTGTCTTTGTTTTCAGAATGAGAATATTTTTAGAAGATGCCATCATGTTGAAATTATACTTATTGCTTCAGCAATTAACACTACTTTTAAACATTTACTCAGAAATATCCATAATGCTCAAATGATGCCAAATATATACAAAGCTTTCCAATACAGAGTTTTAAGGACAGGTACTTTAAAATCTCATCAATTTCAGGGAAAATGAAGCATGTGTTGGTTTGTACCTAAAGAACATGAAGCATTTTTTTATTATTATGTATACAATTTGTATTTTCAGGGTTGCTCAAATGTAGGAAACATCAATATGTGGTGTATACCTAGATGAGTAATGCCTGATGGAAAGAATCCTTGTGTCTTTTTTTTCCCTTGGGATTTTCAGAATGTTAAATGAATGCAGTTCTGTGGGATAAAAGTGTTCAGTAGGTCTGAAGTAAGACGCTGTCAGGCGGCTTAATTTGCAGTTATAATTTGTCCTAATGAGAAGTCCATAAGAGAGAGAGCAAATCTTTTCATGCATTTATATATTTCTATGTTTACTTGCTTACTTTCAAGCATCTACAAAGAAGCCCTGCAAACATGGCAGTAATATTTTCCTTGTATTTGCAGGCACTAAGGTATATTTCAGATGGAGGCGAGGAGCTGCTCTAAATGTTCCCTTTTTAAAAAAGGGGGGGTGTCCCACTGAACAGGGTGTGGTAGTAAATGGTTGTATTGAAATTATTTCAAGGATGTCAGAACATAAGAAGAGTTATTGCAGTAACCTCCTAGATGTGTCTCCCTGCTTATTTAACTTATATGCAGAACTCGTCATGTGAAAGGCTGAGCTGGATGAATCCCAGGCTGGAATTAAGATTGCTGGAAGAAATATCAACAACCTCAGATATGCAGATGACACAACCTTGATGGCAGAAAGTGCGGAGGAATTAAAGAACCTTTTAATGAGGGTGAAAGAGGAGAGCGCAAAATATGGCCTGAAGCTCAACATAAAAAAAACGAAGATCATGGCCACTGGGCCCATCACCTCCTGGCAAATAGAAGGGGAAGAAATGGAGGCAGTGAGAGATTTTACTTTCTTGGGCTCCATGATCACTGCAGATGGTGACAGCAGTCACAAAATTAAAAGACGCCTGCTCCTTGGGAGAAAGGCGATGGCAAACCTAGACAGTATCTTAAAAAGCAGAGACATCACCTTGCCAACAAAGGTCCGTATAGTTAAAGCCATGGTTTTCCCAGTAGTGATGTATGGAAGTGAGAGCTGGACCATAAAGAAGGCTGATCACCAAAGAATTGATGCTTTTGAATTATGGTGCTGGAGGAGACTCTTGAGAGTCCCATGGACTGCAAGAAGATCAAACCTATCCATTCTTCAGGAAATCAGCCCTGAGTGCTCATTGGAAGGACAGATCCTGAAGCTGAGACTCCAATACTTTGGCCACCTCATGAGAAGAGAAGACTCCCTGGAAAAGACCCTGATGTTGGGAAAGATGGAGGGCACAAGGAGAAGGGGACGACAGAGGATGAGATGGTTGGACAGTGTTCTCGAAGCTACAAACATGAGCCTGACCAAACTGCGGGAGGCAGTGGAAGACAGGAGTGCCTGGCGTGCTCTGCTCCATGGGGTCACGAAGAGTCGGACACGACTAAACGACTAAACAACAAACAACCTAGATGTGTACAGCAAGCCTATAAGCAGGGCATGAGAACAATAGTGCTGTTGCAATTCCCAACAACTGGAATTCAGAGAAATACTGCCCCTGTCCCTTAAGAACATTTTATTGGAGGGAAGGTAACATCACTGCCAAAGATGGTGGAATGATCAGCTAGTTTTGACCCTACATCTTCCCTATCAGCTATTATAAGCCTCTAAAAGCTAAAGGATATCAAGCAAGCATGCTAGAAACCACACTGCAATTCCTACCAGGAGTTAGAGAAAGACCCACTTGGAGTTTATACTCTCTCCTTTCTTCAAAGGAGGGATATATTAAACAAAATCAAGGCAAAAATTATTTGACTCTAATGAGAAATGGATTTAAATTATTTTGTACTATGTTACATACAAAGGAGAACTTGAATCTAGACTCAGTTCAACAATATATAGAAATAAATATACCTAAGAAAATCACAGATGAACAAAAACAATATTTAGTGACACCAGTAGCACTGGAGGATTTAACTAAAGTAATTAAGAAACTCAAACCACACAAAGCACTAGGCCTAGATTGTCTACCACAATATCTTTTATAAAAATTCATCAGAAACCTTATTGTCCCACATGCAAATAGTGTTTAATAGTGTATTGATTGGCAGGACAGGGCCTAAATCATGTAAATGATTTGGTGTGATAGCGGAACCAGGTACAGACCCAGAGAATCCAGAATCAAATAGGCTTATCTCTTTAACAGGACAAGATGAGGGGGGAAATGTGTTGCATATGGGCAGAAATATTAGCAAATATGTTACCAAGCATGATCTACATTGATGAAGCAAGATTTTTTTATATATAAATAGACATATTACAGACCCTGTAGGCAAAATGCTGAATGTAGTGCACTACGGAAACGACTCAGGGGCACCGATGCCCTTCAACATCTTTGGCCTTAATTGTAAATTCAAACAGAAAGACCAAAACTTTAGACAAAAAGAAAAAGCATGGTTTGATAAAAGTAGCCTTGCTTCACTGTTCCTGAAAAGCAGCAGGATCGTGCCACATCCCATCCCATTCCCAAGTTTATATCTGAGTCTTTTATTCAGTACCACTCATATTTCTATTTTCACAACACAATTTTTATTGGTGGGGGAGAATCATAATAGGTTGTAATGTTTAATCTTAAATTATGTCTACCTTACAAATAAAGTTAATACCTTTAGTGTTTCACATGAGCAGAAACGGTGTCAGATCAATTTTGTCCCTTATGATTTCAGTCTTTTGACAGCAAAATTATTACAAACTGCCTAGAGGCATACCTTTCCCTTTAATAACATGCTGAAAATTCAAACCTTCAAGTGTAGTTATTGTTTGGTGATATTGCAGGAGAGAAGTGGCATATACTTATTAAATTGTCAGAACATTAAAAGTGCATAAATCATAACAAATATTGTAGCACATTATACATGAGCCAAAGTTTACCATTTGCAGGAGAGCTTGAGGGAGATTGGGGTGGGGGGGAGAGAATACTGTAGATGGAAGTGTCAATGAGGCAAGTAGCACCTTAAAGACCAACTAAGTCAGTTCTTGGTATGAGCTTTCGTGTGCATGCACACTTCTTCAGATACACTCACTTCTTCTGTGTATCTGAAGAAGTGTGCATGCACACGAAAGCTCATGCCAAGAACTGACTTAGTTGGTCTTTAAGGTGCTACTGGAAGGAATTTTGTTTTGTTTTGACTATGGCAGACCAACACGGCTACCTATCTGTAAATGAGGCAAGTGACAACTGTCAGTACATACAAGCATCCAGGAAATAAAAAGAGCAGCAACACAAAAGAAATGAAGGAGATATATTGTGATCAAGTAAAATATGTAATTTCAAAACACAACTGAAAAAGCAAATGAATAAGAGGGAGTTGTACTTTTGTCTGTAGTGTAGTAAGATGTTTTTTTTCTACTCATGAACAAAAAGCTAAGAAAATGCTATCTAGTCTAGTCATGTTCCACCTAGTGCATATGCATGTGTGTGTTTGTGTGAAAATTAGAGTCTCATAATACTAGAATGTATTATGCATATTTCTTGTCTGTCACTTTCACAGTTGTTAATTTCTCAGCATGTTACATCTCATTTCACTACATTGTAGATTGTGCATGTTTTAAAGAAATGCATATCAACATGCATGCAACATGTGTAATGTATGTAAAGCGCCACAAAAATACATTCCTCTACTCCCGAGCCTGTGGCTAATTGAACAATCTATGGTCTTTTAGATTGTGTGTGGCGGTATTGTTTTGTTTGTTACTTTGTATTTCTATGTTTTATATTGTAAACTACCCTGTGGTTCTTGGATGAAGGGCAGTATAGAAATATAAAGAATAAATAAATAAATCTGAGGGCTGCCTTCTTCAAAGTTTTAGATGATAGATAGATAGATAGATAGATAGATAGATAGATAGATAGATAGATAGATGATAGATAGATAGATAGATAGATGATAGATAGATAGATAGATGATAGATAGATAGATATAGATAGATAGAGGAGTGTTTTTGGTACAAAGTGAGGTTGTAATATAGATTATTTTGCATGCCACTCTGGGAGTCTTCAGAATGGAGAGCGGTATGCACCTATAAATACACAAAGAAATAAAGGAAAGTAATTATCATCCATTAGGGCAGTAGGCATTATGTTGGGGGCATAGCTATGAGGAATAAATCAGGCTTATATCAATTATATTGTATCCTTTTGTTACTCTCTTGGAGCTCTACAAAATTATTATTTTTAAATCTAGGTTTTCAGACAGATAAGTAACAAGATAAGTAATAAGACAGAAGATGACAAACAAGCAGTAAAAAGTAGATGCTGGTGAATAAAATTTTGCAAAAATAAAACAGCGGGTGGCAATCTGTGTAAGTTAAGCAGAGCTCTTTGGAGAAAGGGCAGATAAAAGCAAGTAAGTTTGGTTGACCTTTCATACTCTCCTCATGTTTCCACATTACTCATAAGTCAAATTTAAATTAGTGGGCAAAGTCATAGCCTGTTTCCTCTGTGATGACCCCCCCCCCTTCCCCAGCCCTTCACTAAAATGACACTTGCTACACTTTCTTCCTCAGTGCAGGATCTAATGGCGCCTGACAAAGAACACAGTCTTGTTTGACAGAAATAGGCAGATTCCACATGATGGAAGGGAACAGAATGTAGATTCCCTTATCCCTTCCCAGCAGTCTCGAGCTTATCTTTCCATCCGCCCTGTTACAGGCTTGCCATACAACAGGAAAACTCCTGACATGTCCTGGTTTTGGGATGTAAAAATGGCGCTGAGAAGAATTTTGCCAAATCAGCAAAATGTCAGGGACGTATGGCAATGTGATGTAAAAAGCAGTGGAAACAGCTCCAAAAGCTTAAAATCCCTATTTTGAGGGGAGTTATCCCTAAAAAAAACCTCAACAGTTTTGTTGGGTTTCTGAAATCACAATTTGTCAGGAATTTCACTTTTTGAAATATGCAAACCTACATTACTTCAAGCTACTCCACCTTGCCTCATTATTTTGGGGCACATTCCAAGATTTATAAGCCACTGGAAGAAATCTGGAAGCTTGCAGTTTTTCACCAGCCTCACCTTTCCCCAGCCAAAGCTCACTGACTCTAATTGCCAATCAAGCTACTCTAAGTAACCAGCTGGTCTAGTAGCTTTGACCCCCCCACCCCTTCCAACAGTATTCTCCTGTGATAATATTTCCCAAAAATTCATCCAGTTGCAATAGGCTGCTAAATTCAAATGATTTTATTTTACTACAGTGACTGATAACCTGAAAAGGACAGAAGGAAAATAAGAAGGCAGGGAATAGAAACTGGTTTTATACTCTTTTTTTACTTGCATAGCAATTTGACAAATAGCTTGAAATGGTTCAACAGTGACTTGGCAGAAGGAAAGACCAGTTCAAATCAATTTGCCCATAACCCTAGGTTTGGGAATGGCAACAAAAAAATGACCCCATGAATGTATAACACTCCTCCATACTAAGTGTAATTGGAATATGAAGTGAGTATCAGTGGGAGCGAAGACAGCAAAATGTCACTTGGGTGAAGCAAAATACGTGCATTAGCCTGCCTGAAATATGAGTAGAAATTACTCTTCTTCAAGTGTTGAAATATTGGACTGTAGATTATTTCTAATAGCTAAACCTGTGGGTGAAAAAATTGTAATTGTTCCATTCCTTCCCCTTTTTATACATGACTTAGCATGGAATTGTCCTTTTCTTAAAAAAATATAGTTTTTCTGCATGGATACATGCTGACATAATAGGAGGGTTGAAGCAAGTAAAGATTTCTGAAATTCAGGCATGGGAAAATATCACTATTATCTCACCCAAGTGCTGGTCACATGCTTATTATCTGAAATCTAGAGGACAAAGGGGCCTCAGTCAATAGAATACCCACTGTCCACTTGTTTGTTAGAGTATTTTACAGCAGTTTAGGAAAATAACTCCTATTGTCTATTATATCTGACATGAAACACAGAGATACAGTCAATTGTCAAGTCATCTATTAGGAGAGGGAAGGAATATAGCAGCTGTCAGACAGTGTGCTTCCTTGTTATGGGTATGGGACACAAGTTAGTTTGGATGGTGCCTAATAATTCAAGGGTGGGACTCCACACACACTTAAGTACTCCTCCCCATGCTCTTCAATGCAGAGGAGATTTTTTTTTCTACTGAAGGCAGAGCAGATGTGATGCTTCGCATGCAACTGTCATGAAAAACAACATAGGTATTTCTGTCAAAAATTACAGTGGCGGTTAGGAATCTCTAGTCCTTGGGCCTAATTAGGACACCAGGGGTCCTAATTGTGACCTCAATACCATTTTCCTCAAACCAGACCTGCCCGCCCAACACCAAACATCTTATGTGGAGATTCCCCACCCCCTAGTGCACTATACTTCTTCTTAAGCATCTCCTCTCAGTGCCTGTTGATGGGTTTGGAGAGAGAGCCTCTTTGAAGTCTGTTTGCTATCATTGTATTTGAATCCCATTTGCCCAGGAAGGCGAAGAATTCAACACCAAGCTATTGTTTTGGACAGCATCTCTAAATCAAACATTCCCTTGTAGGAAGAAAAGCTCCACCTGCTTTTTCAGCAAAACTCCCAGAGCTGCAAACAAACACTGAATTGGCATAGAGGCATTGTATAGGACATTAACACAGCCACATAAGCATTCCTCAGGAAAATGGTGGAGCTACAAATAACATGAAGCTGCCACTGAAAACATCAGTACCATGTCTTTTTCTCCTTTCTTCCCTGTACTATTCGGGGATGCTCAGCACATAATCACAGTAGGATTTTCCCAACCCAAGTCTATTCCATAGGATGGAATTTATAGGCAGCACTTACAGAGCAACCCTTACTTACTTACGGAGCAACCCTAGACCTCATCAAGTATGTGGGGAGATGAGTCACAAGTTACTGTTTTCAGTAGGAGCACTCTATAGTTTTTAACATCTGTATTTCTCTTTGGGAATGGTGAAAAGCTGTGCCAGGCCAGGTGTACAGTTAATTAGCATCTCAAATGCAACAGTAAGACACACAGGATGTAGTTTATGGATGTAATTAGAAGTAGTTTTTAGTACTCGGAAGTGTAATCTGGAGAAGTTTTGCATGCAGGTATATTTAGATACAGTAATTGTGTAATTAGTACAAATTAAATGATTAATTTGTAAGATTTTTCTCCTCTGAGGAGTAGAAAATATTTTAGAATTTTAGAAGACTGAAGTTTGAATGTCAGAATAAGTCTCCTCTTATTTGTTAGTGCAGATAACTCAGCATCAAAATTTAAACACAATGCTTCCCCCCGTTAAAGCCCTAGGTCTTCCTTATCCTGTTTTTAGCACTTCTGGGTCAATCATTTCATAAAAGTAATGATGTGATATTATTTAACTTAATGAAAAGCTGTGTTTTAGAGTTTATTTTTTAAAAAGATTAAATCAATGCCCTGACATTAGAAACAATTTACAATTGCATAGATATAACCGAATGATGCCTAAAACCCACAGACACCATATTCTCTGCAAAAACTCATAATTTTTATACTGTCCAAGCTTCAAACATAGTTTACAGAGTGACAGGACTAATAAAAAGGGAAGTATAATAAAAAGGGAAGTATGATTCTTTGATTAATCAACATTAAAACTTCTAATCAACTAAAAGAAAATTTCAATTAATAGAGCAAAGGGGTGAGCAATAATTCTTTTTTCAAGAAACCATCAGTGCTTCCTGAATTTCTCCCCAATTTGTTACCACCTCTAAACATCATCAAACTAGCTCAAACACAGCACCTGCAATACGATTGTGATTAGGCACTAGTATACAATTATTCCAAATGTTTGATAGGTTTATAATATGAGCCTTAAGCTGTTTTCCATATCTGATCTCCATTGCATATTTCTTTGGGGAAAATTATTAGACTTATTTCCATAGTGCATATGACTGCACTAGCCATCCATGGTTCAATAGAGTACATTTCTAAAGTAGTGGTAGTTAGATGAATCACACCTAGATGATCAGCAAAGTCTCAAGGGTGAACTAGATTTAACTGAACAGCTGCAAGACCCGGAAAAGTGTTTGCTAGCATTTCTCAGTAGCTCTGTCTTCCACTGAGAATAAATGAGAAGTGCTATCCCCAACAGTTCGTCATTTCCCCTGCAACTTCATCAAAGAACTAATCCATCCTGAATCGATATTTCTTCCAAGCTTCCCAGTCTCTCAGCATATGATTCTTAGTAGATTTCATTTTGCAGCCTAAGGATTTGTCTGAGAACACCCAGTTGTTCACAAGTGATTGAGAATAGATGGGATGAAGCTTCCTCTGATGAGAGCTAGCTTGGGAAAACCTTGGAAATCTTATGAGAAAGCTTCATTCTTCCCAGCAATGAGATGCATCATCAGTAATGGCACATCAATGGAGTTAGATTTTTTACACAGGTTTGCAAAAGCTATTAACTAAAGCAGGGTTTGCTGACATAATGCCCACCATGTGCTGTTGGACTCCAACTCCCAACAGCCTCTGCCTGCATGGACAGTGGTCAAGGATGATAGGAGAAGGAGTTCAATCACATCATGTTGTCAACCTTTGACCCAAATCATAATGATTTTTTAAATTTATTTCTTTGAAATCCAGTATAGGAAAGATAGTTTTTATGCTGTGAGCTTCCCTGAGACCTACAGTTGAAGGGTGGTAAGCACATTTAATAATAAATAAATAAATGAAATTGATGATAGGTCAAACTTTGGGTTTCACTACTGATGAACATTTTGGTCACATGTAGTTAGAACAACAATATTTCTTAATTAGCAATAATATATAAAGTTCTCTTCCTCTAATATGCATTAATCATTTCATGTAAGGAAGTCCGGGCCTGTACATATAAGCAGAATGAGGCAATGTGTCATGAACTGGCAGAACACTTGAGAAAGGGGAAGAGGATCCTGTTGAGGGGTGTAGTCATGACTGGTACAAACTGGGATAAGCTGAAGCAGGAGAAGGGGAGGCTGGGGACTTAGGAGGTACTTACAGGACACCAGAGGATGTTACAGGGGCAGCCAGCAGTTCAAGGGAGCCAGGGAAGGTGGACAAATCACCAGAACCAGAGGTGTCCCCATATCCGCAGACATGGCAGGCTCTGAGGAATCGGGAACAGCATGAAGTGCATTCCAAGAGACTGAAGCAGGCAAGGAAACACAGCCTAGCTAACTAGTGGACCAGGTGGAAATCATGTGGCTTGTTAGGTCTGGAAGGAGGTTTGTGGTAACTCAGCTGGATTAATCTCAGGGCAGATGAGGATCAGAGGCTTCGTCAAATGGAGAGGCACAGCTGCTCAGCTGGAGCAAACTCAGCTGCAGCAATCAAGACTGGGAAAGATACAAGGGAAGCAAGGCAGAGACTCAGGGTCTGATCAACTTTTTCTGTTGACAGACTGCATAATGTCTGCTTCATGAATGCTATTGCACTGCTACTTAGGGACTTACCCCAGGTTTTCTGATTCTGGGTCTTCTGTGGTGGTGAGAACTTGGCTTTTCGGCTTGACTTCAAACTTGGCTCATTGTATTGGACTTGGTCTGGTATTCAACCTTTTGGATTGTCTGACTCTCTAGTGTTACTCTTAGGACTGTGTGTACCAGTGGAACTTATGCCTGGGTATGCCAGGGGTCAGGAGACAATAGAATCCTGAGATAGTAAACATGTGTCATTTTTTAACATCCTTTCAGGTTAATAAAATGGAATAAAAATCCTGAAAATAAAACAAAACTAAAAATGCACTTCAGACAGAAAGGCTCAGTGCATGTCCTATTATGCAAGTTCCCCTTCCAGGCACAATGAGCTTGAGGTCTCTGGGGCTGGGGTGCTGGAAGCAGCAATAATGACATGACAACATCTTAGGTTGAAATTGGCCCCAACTTCATTGATTACTGATGTTGGTAGGCTTTGGAATAGGCACTGGATATGTTTCATAAATCAACCAGTCCAAATGCTGACTGATTATCTCTTCAGGGCCAATTGTGGATCAAAGATCACTGTATGGACAATCCCACCAAGATACCGCTTGGAGAATTCTATGGCCTGTTAGCCCCCATCTGGGCATTCAGATGGAAAACTTTCCCCTGGACCCCTTTACTGGGGTAGCCTGATACATTGATTGAGGAAGGGGATAGGTTTCTTCCCACTCCTTCTGTTTAGACAAAGGATCCAGCACAATGCCCTTTTCCGCCAGTAAGTTGTGACAGTTGGCAAAGTTATAAGGTAGACAGATCACAGAACTGGCCCAATTTGTCTGCAGGTGAATTCCTCCCTGGCCCTGAATATGGTGACTGACTAAATCCACAGCAAGCTTAGGCACATGTGCTGCCCACTTACCTTCAGGCAGGGCCAAAACCTACTGGGTGGGATGTCTGTTGCTGACTGTGCTATTTGAAGAAAGTGCAGGTGGTTAAGATGAAGTGTAGGTGGACCTGAGTGAAGCCTAGGTCCACCTCATAAGTCCTGCTCTCCAGATTTGCTGTGATTGGCCTATTTCACTTCAAATCTTGAGGGGCTGGGAGCTGGGGGCACTGTCCTACAGTGGTTCCGCTCCTTCCTCCTGGGCCGTGTTCAGAAAGTGGTGGTGGGGGATGAGTGTTCAGACCCCTGGGCTCTCACTTGTGGGGTGCCTCAGGGTTCTGTCCTCTCCCCCATGCTATTCAACATTTACATGCAGCCGCTGGGAGAGATCATCAGGAGGTTTGGGCTGGGTGTTCATCAGTATGCGGATGATACCCAGCTCTACCTCTCTTTTAAATCAGAACCAGTGAGGGCAGTGAAGGTCCTGTGTGAGTGTCTGGAGGCGGTTGGAGGATGGATGGCAGCTAACAGATTGAGGTTGAATCCTGACAAGACAGAAGTACTGTTTCTGGGGGACAGGAGGCGGGCAGGTGTGGAGGATTCCCTGGTCCTGAATGGAGTAACTGTGCCCCTGAAGGACCAGGTGCGCAGCCTGGGAGTCATTTTGGACTCACAGCTGTCCATGGAGGCACAGGTCAAATCTGTGTCCAGGGCAGCTGTTTACCAGCTCCATCTGGTACGTAGGCTGAGACCCTATCTGCCTGCGGACTGTCTCGCCAGAGTGGTGCATGCTCTGGTTATCTCCCGCTTGGACTACTGCAATGCACTCTACGTGGGGATACCTTTGAAGGTGACTCGGAAACTACAACTAATCCAGAATGTGGCAGCTAGACTGGTGACTGGGAGCGGCCGCCAAGACCATATAACACCAGTCTTGAAAGACCTACATTGGCTCCCAGTATGTTTCCGAGCACAATTCAAAGTGTTGGTGCTGACCTTTAAAGCCCTAAACGACCTCGGTCCAGTATACCTGAAGGAGCGTCTCCACCCCCATCATTCTGCCCGGACGCTGAGGTTCAGTGCCGAGTTCCTTCTGGCGGTTCCCTCATTGCGAGAAGCAAAGCTACAGGGAACCAGGCAGAGGGCCTTCTCGGTAGTGGCGCCCACCCTGTGGAACGCCCTTCCAGCAGATGTCAAAGCGATAAACAACAACCTGACATTCAGAAGACATCTTAAGGCAGCCCTGTTCAAGGAAGTTTTTAACGTGTGATATTTTACTGTATTTTTGGTTTTTATGGAAGCCGCCCAGAGTGGCTGGGGAGGCCCAGCCAGATGGGCGGGATATAAATAATAAATTATTATTATTATTATTATTATTATTATTATTATTATTATTCAAGTAAAAGTCCCAGTAATTGCAGCAGCTAGCTGATGCTAATATTGCTACCCACCAGCCACATGGGAAATGGTTTTTTTTGGGGGGGGCAGCTCACCCGTGGCCATGCTAGGCAGCAACAGCTACCACTGCCAAAATGGTAAGTGGCCTGTTCTACATGGATATTTTATGCAAGACATTATCAAAAGATGAGACCCTATTACCCTCACAGATCATTGTACTGTCTCAGGACCTGAGCAGCTCACTCTCACTTCAGGCTGTTGCATACACATACACACACACAACACTAGTTAACCTCAACTATCAAAGACCATCAAACAGAAAGCTTATGCAACTCTTTTGAAAGATCAGCATTTCCCAAAATATATGTCAGAAACTTGACACTGTTTCTAAGCTCTAGAGCAATAATCTATTGTGTAAAAGATAAAGGACCCCTGTATGGTTAAGTCCAGTCATAGGTGACTATGAGGTGTAGTGCTCATTTCAATTTTCAGGCCAAGGGAACTGGCATTTGTCCACAGACAGCTTTCCGGATCATGTGGCCAGCATGACTGAACCACTAGTGGCACATGGAGGACCATGATGAGCACCAGAACGCATGGAAACACTGTTTACCTTCCCGCCACAGCAGTACCTATTTATCTATTTGCACTGGTATGCTTTTGAACTGCTAGGTTGGCAGATGCTGGGACAGAGCAATGGAGCTCTTCCAATTGGCAAGCCCAAGATGCTCAGTAACACTAGTTACTTGACTCTAAAATGGAGCTGGACTTGAATTAGAGCTTTAGTTTTATCTGCCCTGTCCATGTTCTTTTTTCCTCCTTGCTTTCTGCACCTGAAAGCTAAGCCATGTTCTAACCATAGAACTCTAACTACATACCCTTCAACATTTCTCTGATGAAAACAGGGACACCCCATTCCATAATGATAATTTTACTATTTATACCCCACATATCTTACTGGTTTGCCCTAGCCACTCAGGGCAGCTTCCAACATATATAAAAACATTATAATTAAAGTAATATACACAATCATCTAAGTGCATCTCCCATAAATTACCTAATTACCAAATTACCTAATTGTACTGGTGCTCAAAGGTAGATCACGGGGAAAAATGCATTACAGCTTAATGTCTGAAATCCAGAGGCAGGATGAGGTAATGGTCTTTTTCGAAGGCAAGGAGTGCTGCAGCCAGTAGGTGTAGGCAGTACTAGCTGCTAGATGGATCGTGGCTTTGATGGTATAAGATGGCTCCCTATGTTCTAAAATCCCACACATTGTCAGAATTCATTTTCGGTTTATGTGCATACTTGCTTTGCCACAGACTTCATTGATCACTAGGGCATGTGAAAGTTAAATACAGCAACATCTGTGTTAGGAAAACCACAAATATTTACAGGAATTGGGAGATATCTGGGAATAGGGAAGGCCTAGAAGGCGAGTAATGTTCCATCCAAATTGCTAGCAAAAGCAATAAAAAAGGAACTAAGGGACTAGTTTAGTAATGAAACAAACAGTGTATTATTAAGGGAAAGGGATGAGAAGATTTGATGCTGTGCATAATGCAATATGTCCTCCCCCCAACCTTTTAATGTTTTTCTTTAATATCTGCAGCATGTGAGATGAGGGTATGTGCTCTGGTGTTGGGCAAATAGCAGTATTTTTCAGTGATTATGATGTATTTACAGTATTATCACATTTAGCAGACACCAATGATAACCAGAGCACTCTGGGTGACAAACAGATTAAAACAATTAAATATATGCCAGAAAAGTACATGGGTATCAGTAGAACAAAGCGCAGATGGGAGATATGTGGGGAAATTATCTATACATTTATAATGGAATCCTCATTGTGCTCCTGTAATGCTATGCTAGGAGTTATAAGGGTATTACAGACTTCTTTCACTATACCCAAAACTTCTACAAGGCAAAGTAGCATTATTTTAAAGAAGTGAATTCAAGCACACTGCGATAGCTTGAGGGAGGTGGGGTAAGGATAGATACGTAACTCTCTGAAACTCTTATGAAGCAATTTATCCTAAATTTACTCACAGAAGCTTCACCGTGGTAGAATTATGCAAGTTTACCTCAACTTTCACTTAAGAAAGTTCCTTAATCCTGGCAAATAAACAATTTACTTCAACATTTCTAGAGATCTTTTGCCTAAAGAGAACACTTTGAGTTCTAAGTATGTTTGTCTTTAGGTCAGATTTCCTTTCAGTTGTTTTTATTTGAGTCAGGGTGGGGGGGCAGCTTTTCTATCCCTAATTTTAAGAAAGAGATGGCAAAACATTCAGTCCAGGAGGAAAATGCTTGGCTAATAACACTTTACAGCTATATTATATGGGCAGAACAATTCAATCCAAATCTCCCTTACACCAAGCTGAGGGTGTTTGATTATGTGGAGGTGTCCTTCCATCCAGGTTTCCTAGGTAAGAACATTTCCTGCCAACTGGGTGACATGAGTGTGTAGGTCGTACTGTAGATGAATATCTGCTCACAGTAATCGGTGGAAAGCAGTGGCGTAGCATGGGTTGTCAGCACCCGGGGCAAGTCAAGTAATTTGTGTGCCCTAACCTGTGGATTTGCACCCCCTAACCCGTGGATTTGCGCCCCCTAACCCTAACCCCCAGATGTTGCGCCCGGTGCGGCCGGCCCCCCTGCACCCCCCATGCTACGCCACTGGTGGAAAGCCCCCCCAAATGGGGTGTTCTGGAGGCAGGAAGGGGCTGAGCCAGCTCAGTATCCACTGGACATTCAACTGGTTTCACAATCACGTGACAGCATTAGGCCCAATCCAGGCCTGATCACCCTGCCCCCCCACCTTCCACTGTAGCCAGCTTGAGCAGCAGGGTTGTGCTAGTGTGGAGAGGACAGTAAGAGGGAGGGCAGGGACAAATAGGATCTGTCATTGCCAACCTCTTGCCCTCTAGAGATGTTGTTGGGCTACAACTCCCAAGAGCCCCAGTCAGTAAACAATGCTCTTTGGCAGTAATGGGAATTATAATCCAACATTTGGAGAGTACCAGGATAGCAATGGATGGCTTAATCCATTCCCTGATTTTTTAATTCACTAAAAATCTTCTCTTCCTAGTGGCTTTTCTCTCATGACATGTTTTCAAGGGCAAATGAATATTTGAAGCCTGCTGAAGAAAGGGCACATGGCAGGTGGATTGGAATAACAGTGCACAGGTGAAGGTTTAGCACCCCACCCACCGCTTCTCCAGTCCTCATGCTCCTCTCATAAAATGGTTCTTCCATTATAAAACGACCATAACGCTACAATTCCACATTTGCTTGCATGTAATGTAATTTGACTTTCAGTGTTCGCAGTTGCTCTTGGGGAATGAGCAACTTCCAAACCTCCAAAACAGTCTGACAAGCCTTTGATCAAAAGCCACAGATTGATATTTCATATTTGTTGAAATGCGTTGGGTACAATTCACAAAAAACTGCCCCTGTGAACTAAAGCTGCATGGTTGCAATGCTTGATGAATTGTCTCCTTTGTGAATACATGCAACCAAGAGGCAAAGTGTGACATAAAACAGTTTTACCAGCACCGTTACAATAAATTTGCCCTTCTGCAACAATAGGAACTTTGGTATGTGCAGCAGGGCAATCTGATTAAGCTGACCTCTTTAATGATACTATAAGTGCTTAGCAATGAATTTCCATGTTTGTTATGCAGTTATTTCTGTATTTATAGATTAGCCCCAATCAAAAGGAATCTGAATAAAAGAAAACAACTTTACACCAGTTTATAAATTACTGTGGTAGAGAACCCTCATTTTGGTACACATGGCCTTTTAATGGTTCATTTATTTTGCATATTTACTTGAAGCTCAAAAGAATATTCCAGAATGCATTAGCTTTCATTTTCTTACTTGAAGATATGTGGAGGAAAGCTTGGTTCTGTGGAAATACTATGGCCCTTATTATGTTGCCCTATGATTGACCTAAAGAAACTGCTACAGTACACACAGTACACACTTTATCATCAAGCATCACTTGTTGGAAGCAGTTCTTTGTTTAATACTCATAGGAAACTCTGCTATCAGCTTTTCAAATCTAGCCCTTATTTGTCCTTCTGTATACATCAGAATCCTATAATGGAGCTGTCATTTAGCGTTTATTTATCATTGTGTTCACTTTGACTGTTTCAATTAGCTTGAAAATGGTTTTGTTTTGCAGTGACTTATTTTTATTGCAGCGTTATCATCATGAAAAAACAACCACGCTGATACATTATAAAACAACATAGATCTAAATTGACACAGTTTTGCGGGGTGCGGGGAGAAAGCTACAATAAAAAGCTTTTTAAATATATGAGAACCCAAATGTTTCTAACAAAATGTGGGTTAATCTCTGGCACATCATATGAAGCACAAAATCCGGCAAAAAAAAAAAGGTCTGTGACCCTGTCTGGACCTAACAACTGCAGTTCAACTCTTTCTCTCTTTTTTAACCTTGAGACTTGAGTGTGATATATTCTAGATGGGGATGTTTTAATGGGATGGGCTACAAGGACATAACTAAATCCTCACTTAAATGAGCAACAACCCCACTGCCTTCTTATTGGCTTAAACCTATAAACTTTTCTACAGTTACATGAAGCCATTGGAAGTGTTCAATAGGAGCTTGGGGGAAAAGTATCATCATATTCAGATGGCATACATTTCTATTTATCCGTAAGAGCTGAGTCCAAGGGGCTGGGTATGAAATGGAATGTCTGTGTGCTGTATGGACAGGATGAGGGCCAATAAACTAACTCTGAGGAGATGGAGATAGTGTGGGTGGGTGGATCTCATATTCAGGAGTTGGGCAAGTTGCCTGTTCTGGATGGGGTTGCACTCCTTCTTAAAGCTCATAGTTTGCAAAATGCTCTTGGATTCATCTTTGTTGCTGGAGTCTCAATGGTTGGAATGCCTTTTACCATTTCCAACTGGTACACTAACCAAAGTGTTTCTTTACAAGGATATTGGGCTGCAGAGATTCATGCATTGTTCATCTGAAGATTTGATGGTTGCAATGTGCTCTACCTTTGGGCCTGGACTGGGAGTTCCAGATGATGCAAAATCGTTCAACCCAGACACTGAGATCCAGTGCCGAGGGCCTTCTGGCGGTTCCCTCATTGCGAGAAGTGAGGCTACAGGGAACCAGACAGAGGGCCTTCTCGGTAGTGGCACTTGCCCTGTGGAACGCCCTCCCTCCAGATGTGAAGGAAATAAGCAGCTATCTTCTCTTTAAAAGACATCTGAAGGCAGCCCTGTTT
Source organism: Podarcis gaigeae (assembly GCF_964106915.1). Lineage (NCBI taxonomy): Eukaryota > Metazoa > Chordata > Lepidosauria > Squamata > Lacertidae > Podarcis > Podarcis gaigeae. The sequence continues at coordinate 46,159,220 of NC_139685.1, read as the reverse complement.
AGACAAGTTTTTAATATTTAATGCTGTATTGTTTTTAACACTTGACTGGAAGCCACCCAGAGTGGCTGGGGAAACTCAGCCAGATGGGTGGGGTATAAATAATAAATTATTATTATTATTAAATGCTACAGCTAGACTGCTGATGAGTACAGACTACCGAGAGCACATAATTCCAGTGCTTAAAATCTTGCATACCCTGTCCACATGATGTTACTATTCTAGATTTAAGATTGTTTGCATTAATTTACAAGTCTCTTAAAAATGTGTCCTAGATACACAGTGAGTCTAGTACGATTTTGTAGGCCACCTACACCAAGGTAAAAAGCTAAAGGGCCCCTGGACAGTTAAGTGTAGTTGAATTTGACTTTGGGGTGTGGGCTCATCTCTGCTTTCAAGCAGAGGCAGCAAATGTTTGTCTGCAGACAGCTTTCCGGGTCATGTGGCCAGCATGACTCAATCACTTTTGATGCAACAGAACACCGTGATGGAAGCTAGGGTGCCTGGAAATGCCAATTGCCTTCCCGTTTCAGCGGTACCTATATATCTTTTTTGCACTGGTATGCTTTCAAACTGGGATGCTGGGATGGAACAACAGGAGCTCATCCAGTTGTGCAGATTCAAACTGCTGACCTTGTGATCAGCAAGACCAAGAGGCTTGGTGGTTTAGATCACAGTGCCACTCGTGTCTCACCACCATCTACATGACTGAATCAGTGCCCACAGACAAAGGTTTTAGCAGGAAGGGGAGGGAATCCCTTTTATTCACCTCCCTGCAAACCAGCTTATAAACTCCTAGGCAAAAAAGGCATTTTGACAAGCTTCTTGAAAACAAAAACAAAAAAAAAAACCTATAGGCATTTTTCTCATGTCTGCTATATTCAAAACAACTACCCACAAAACATTGGGGGTGGCGGGATAAGGGATTCCTTTTTCAGCCAGCCTCTAAACTTTAAAGAGTGTTCTTTTGCAAAAACTGCTGCAGCTATTATTCTGAAGTTTAGCAGGATTAATCCAATAAGATGGGGCTACCAGCCTGCAAATTTCATTCAATTCTGCTAAAATTAAAAAAAGTTATATATAGTTCACTGGGGAGAATCCATTTTTTAAAGAGGAAGGGGGGAGGGATATTTGCTTGTAATTTAGCAGGATGTATGCAGGTGGCGCTGTGGGTTAAAGCCTCAGCGCCTAGGACTTGCCGATCGAAAGGTCGGCGGTTCGAATCCCTGCGGCGGGGTGCGCTCCCGCTGCTTGGTCCCAGCGCCTGCCAACCTAGCAGTTCGATAGTACCCCTGGGTGCAAGTAGATAAATAGGGACCGCTTACCAGCGGGAAGGTAAACGGCGTTTCCGTGTGCGGCTCTGGCTCGCCAGAGCAGCAATGTCACACTGGCCACGTGACCTGGAAGTGTCTCCGGACAGCGCTGGCCCCTGGCCTCTTGAGTGAGATGGGCGCACAACCCCAGAGTCTGTCAAGACTGGCCCGTACGGGCAGGGGTACCTTTACCTTTACCTTTATGCACCATGCAGGAGCTATTATGAATGCAAATTCTATCCACTAAATGCATTTTGATTTCTCCATAATAGAGAATGGAGTGAGGGAGAAAGAAAGAAAGCGAGAGAGAATGTAGTTTTGTTTTTCACACTTGGACTTTCAGACTTGGATTCTGAGCTGAATCAGGCAGTCTCGAAGGTGCTTCAGATCAAAGTAGGCTGTCTTCTAAATCAGCAAATAGGGATCCAAACCAACTCTTATGATCAGTGCAAAGCCTTTATACATATGCATCAGAGATATGGCCTATCAGCCAATTTCTTATGACACCTTCAAAAACAGTGTTTGCTCATTATAAGCTAATGAACTTGTTTATAGCTTGTCTTCTACAATAACTCTGAGGTATTTTTGTCTTTATCTATCAGTTGCTGGAGGTCAATAGCATTGTTGGAGTTCTTTTTCCTAATTACTTTTGCAAGTACTGAAGACCATCTATTTATTCCAAGAAGGGTCTCAGCTGGGTTCCAGTCTTTCCACAAACAATCTGTTTTCACAGAATCATTAGCTTGGAATAGACACTGTTCGTGTGGTACAGCAAAAAGGTGACTATTAACGTGTTAAGGTTTTTTTCCTGCAAAAAAACAACAGCAGCATGTATGCTAGTGTTTAAATAGCTTGATTTGGCCATGATAATAGCAGTCAAGCAAATTGTGTCCTATTAGCAATAAGTGATTTCACAAATAAGGAAAGCTGGATCAGAAAATCTCTGTGTACATGTGCTGAAGATCAAACACAAAGTCAATTGTGTAAGGCATTTTTACTCAGACTGACATTTTTTGGTAGTGAGGAATAGTGGGTAGAGTAGAATAATCAACGTATATTTGATTATCCATAGGGCCTATAATCCAATTAAATAAATAACCACGGTCAGCCAAGAAATATCATTTAGTTTCTACCTGCATACACAATACCTGAATAACAAAGGCATAGGCACTCTTATTAGCCCCTCCTCAAAATCAGGAAATCAAAGTCTACCAAAACAATGGCCCAATAATCTTCAAGAAGACATGTAAGGCCTTTTCCATTTATGCAAGTACTTGGTTGCTAGGAGTAAGCCAGGCATTCCTTTAGTGGTTAGGCGTTTGTTAAGTATTCTGATTACTTGTCTCTAATGTTGTAACTCATCCTGGACCTGCGGGTAAAAATCCAAATTTACAAGATATTAATTAGCATTGGCAATTATATATAAGTATTAGGCTGTATGCATAGTTCAATGTGACACCTGTCAGTTTCACTCTGTCCTGGAACAGTAACTACCCATCAGGTCCTGTTCTTTAAAACTCTTAGAGCAGTTTCTTTCTGGTACAAATTTCAGGAGACAGCTTGAAATGTACACAATGTTAATCACAAAGTCTCTACAGAAAAGTGGGCATATATTTGGTGTGCTTTTAAGATGAGAATGGAGGCAGCAAAACCAATGCAGGCTTAAAATTATCAGATTGTTCTTGGCAAGCTTGAGTACTCTGGATTGACTTGATTGTTTTTGAGTAGGCAATTTCTTAAAGGTGGAATGCAGTTCATAAAAGCGGAATAAAATAGAAAAGGATAGCCCACTCAAAAGGGAATAGCACCTTTTTTTTTTCAAACCCCACACTATTATCACACATCTATACTTCTGGACAGACAGACATACACACACAGACACACACACACACATAGAGAGAGAGAGATTGATATGCAGTTCCTGTTCCCTATTGAGATTCAAAACCCTTTTCTTTTTGTCCCCAGATGTGTTTGTTTTGGTGGAATTATGGTGACTGAATTTCATAGTGACTCTCATTCATGCATACAGCTGCCAAGCAGCCTCACAAAAAGACACAGGTTTGTATGCATGCTGCAATATTACAAGATGGAAGAAAACTCTGAGAATATTCTCCAAGAAATCTAAGAGGAGTGTTTGCTGATCCGTCAATATTCCTAGTGCTTCAAGCCAAGCTAAGAGTGTTTGAGACGCGCGTGTGTGTGTGCACATCTCCACACACGCACAAGGGCTCAAATCAGTCATCATCACAAATCGTGGTTTGTGTTAACCAATATAAGTTAAGAGCCAAACTTTGGGGATTTAGCTCATAAATGTAAAGGCATCAGCCACTTGTCTTCTTTCGCTTTCTGTTTGCCCTGTACTCCTCTTTCTCTATAGACTCCTCTAGGTCTTTGAAGGCAGATAAACACACACAATTATGCTTAGTCAATTCAGATGTCACACAGTTAAACTTCATTAACATTGGTCTGGGTTTGGCAGGGGCCATCCCACCTCTTGCCTTCCATTCTCCTCAGTTCACTATGTTATGCTTGTAATGTCCTGCTGCACCCCATAGGCTTGGTACCCAGTGCGGTGCAACCAGTTGTGCTGCCCTAAATTCACTGAGATGCAGTTTCCAATACTGTTATCCCCTGCTCTGCAGCAGAAGTGACTAAAAATATAGTGCACAAATTGATAGCATCTCTGTTTAAATAAATACCGAATGAAAAACTATTGGTATGTATTCATATTTACTTTCCAGAACTTTAGACACAATTATCATTCAGACCCCTTTTGATAAAAGACATGCAGTTATTCTTGACGCTTTGATTTTTTTTCCCAGGGAGCTGTTCCTAGAAGTCATGCTTATGATAAAAGATCATAATGCAGGAAGAACAGAAACTCATAATTATTCAAAGTCAGGCAAAATTAATTGGCAGTGCCTTACTCATAAAAACTTGGAATTTAAGCTCCACCCCCAGCTCCATTTTTATTATGATTGATGGACCTGTTTTAGCAGCCTCCTGAATAACAACAAAAATACTGTCTACTCCAGTAAGAAAAGCAGTCATAAATACCTGGCCTGCATGAGACCAATTTTAGAGCATCTCAGATATTTATAATTCTTGTCCACTTGGATCATTTCATCATGTTCAGTGATAGATCTGGGATTCTAGGGCAGGTCAGCAGGACACAACTATGGGGAATTCCTCAGGTAAACTTGTTCATCTTACTCCAAGGTGGTACAATGTTATTTATACCTCCAGAGCAGAATTTCCTGCTGCAGAAGTGAATCACAACTGAAGGGGTTTGTTTGCTTGTTTGTTTGTTTGTTTTGTACTGGACTCTAACCTATACCAAAAATGTTCATTGTTAGGCAGGAGCCAAGCAAGTTTTGGCACCAGCTAAAATTTTACTTTGCTTAAGCAAGTCATGTAAACCTGAGTTGTATTTTAATTGATAATTTTATTTTATATAGTACAATTTAAAAACTGCATAGTACATTTTAAAAACTGCTGATTTTATTTTGAAAAGGTTTAGACTAACTTGTTTTTAACATCTAATTTTATAAGTAACTTTTGTGTGTGTTTAATGTATCGTTCTTAGAGGTTTCAATGTATCGTGCTTAGTGGTTTCAATATAAATCCTGTTAAATGAAAAATAAATGCAAAAAGTTATTCTGTCATGGCCGCTACTAGTCTTGTGAAAGGAAGACATTCTAGATCAATAGACATACTTATAGAACACCAGTACATCACAGTGAAATCCCAAGGAACTACTTCCCTGTGTTCATCCTTTCAGAGGACAAGTAAATACTCCAGGCCACCCAAGCCCAGATTTCTACAGGCCCTTGGGCACAGGTGGAGTCCATGGCCCCTCCCTTTCTGCCTCAAACCCTCTCAGCTCCACCCCTTTAAACTAAAACAGTTTTTAACCAATATGACATCCCTACTGTCAAAGCAAACCACGCACTTTATTATTTCACTACTGGCCTTTCTAAATTTTGTGTTTTGTGTCTAAGTTGGAGGCAATTTACTCTGCTATCCTATACAAACATACTCAAGAGAACTCCCTGGGGATAACTTCTGAGCAGATATCTTTATAGGGTCACACTGTCAGAGACAGAACTTAAAGAGACCCGGAACACAGAGGAAAACAGAAAATACACATATGAAAAGAAAAGCACAAAAATGAATTTTACCTTTTGTTCTGCAATTAGAAAAAAATAGTCTTATGGTTACCTGTGGAACATCCAAGGCTATCAAATTAGGTTACGCAGGCTTCCTTTACCCCCTCCGTTGTTTCAGCATGTCCAGAAAATAATTATACATCGTGAATATACTACCTAAATGTCATTCATTTCTTCTTGAACAGGCATATGTGAATTTTCATTCCTCCTACGTATCTTTGCTAATCTTAGTATTCTGATCCCCCAGGACATTTAAGTCATCTCTTTTCTCTCCCCCCCTCCGCCTTTATCAGGCTCTTCTGTTCCACTGGGAGAGAAACTATTCCAAGTTGCCAATCGTTTTGATCTCTAGGAGGATTAATCAGTAGTCTAAAAGAAATTAGATGACTATTGATGAGCACATCTCATAAAAGTGAGTGTCTATATAGAAAATGTAATTCTTTCGCCCTCTCCTGAGAAAACTTGCCATTGTTCAAGTACTGTCCTACACCTCCAATTGCTTTAAAACAGGACTCGGCTTCAAAGTTCAATGTTATAAATGGCAAGCAATGAAACCTCTGTGTGTGTTTAAATTAGCAGTTATATTACCTTGTGTGGTATATGAAATAGGGGGACAAAATGACAGATAGTTGCCTTGAATGTCACAAAAAGGTGGAATATAAACTTACTAAATAAATCACGCTCATAAACATACCAGGCCTTACTGACTGATTCACGGCTGTATCTATAGTGTTGGGTCACATCTGCAGCAAATATATGGTACATTCACAGGCCAACAAACCAAGTTTACTTGAAAAATATAAAAATGGCTCACAATGTTACATGGAAACTAGGAACATAAAGAGGGAGACAGAGCTTTAATGATACAGGTAGTATTCTACACAATAATTACACAAGTTCCTTCCCACTTGGCACTGATGTCAGACCAGGTGATGAATGTGCCCAGGCCTCTCTATCTGGCCTTTGGGTCTCTCCCCAGGATATCAGAAAACAAACCAATAAAGGAACTGAGCTCTTAAAGAAAAATATAGGAAGGTCTATTGCTTCTGGGGCCCAACACATTCAATAGCATCTTCCTGTAGCTCTAGTGCAATTACCCTTGGTACACTGCTTTGGACTGGATTTCAATGCCCTGTTGTGCAAATCAGTTCATCATTTTGCATTGGTCACCAGATGCCACTTGCTGGGTTGGCTGGAGCCACCACACTAGCTTCCTGGCATGTGGATCACAATGGCTTACCCAGACGGGGATGTGCAAGGCAGCAGGGAGGTTGGTGCAGTGCAAACACACCAGCAGAGCCAATCCAACACACTGCCAGTGTGTTTGCACCATAGAGTCATCCCTGCCACTTCTTCCTATCCCTCCCAATAAGCAACCATGACTAACCTGCCAGGAAGCTAGCATAGTGGCCCTGTCCCACCTAGAGAACCACATATCATGGTCACAACACCAAATGCTACTTGGTGATGAAAAAATTAAATTGTCAAAACAAGTTAGAAACTGTTCTGTTAATGTTTCAGATACATACCATTTTTAACTTAACTCATAGCTTTGGAGTAATAACTGTGCAACAAAATGTTGCAGCGAAGCATTCCTGGTCAGGATTCCAGCCAGCCATACCTTTTCACAGGATACCCCATTCACCTTCTGATTTTTCATCTCCACCCCACCTCGTGCAGCCACCATTCAGCTTTCCATGCAAAATGTTCGTGCTCAGTTCCCATTGTACTATTTTTGGCACTGCCCCTTTGAGGGTCCTTTTCTAAAGTTTTTTGTTCCACTAAAAAGCTTGACACTCTTCAAGTCTGTTAACACCTCCCTTTTGTGCATTGATGGTGCTGTTTGGCTCCATAAGGATACATACTTAGAGAATGAATTTGCTATTAGTATACAGAATTGTTTTATATATTAGCATATAGTATTATCTTGTATATATTGCTTTAATTTTATGATAGTTTTCAATGACTGTGGTGCTGTAGAAAATTGAAAAAAATGGGGCAGATCACAAGGGAATCAGTAATTTAATTTTGCAGACTTAGTGATATACATAAATGAGAAATAAAATATGGATGAAATGATTCAGTACACAGTTGTGTGACATGCATCTGAATGTGCCAAAATGTTCAAGATCAATGAAGTTCTTTTCAACACATTTGTATGTGTGAGACCGCATATGTTTTCTGCCAAGCAAATTCCATATTTCAGTATTGTGACATGTACACTAAGTACTATTTTGAATGAAGAGAAACTACATTTTAATGTAAATTCTATATACAAACAAAACTGGTACATGACACAGCAGCCAACATCTTTTCTAATCATTTACTTGCTTGCATAGCAAGGATCTGGAATGTTCTGCAAGGAAACTTATTTGCACTAAATAATATTTTTATACCTTTCCACAGCTTTCTGGGATTAAAATCTTTATTGATTTGGTGAAGAAATTGCTTCCATGCTTCTGCTAAGATTACACTGATGTTGCACCTCAACAGTGATTATTGCTAGGAGGGGCTTTTTGCAAAATCTTTCAATCCCTATACCCCTGTTCCAGTATGATGAATTTTCAGTGTCACACAAGTTTATTTAGTCATTCATTCAACTTACTTATATGCTGTTCTTCAAAATGCCCTCTTTTCACGGACACTTACAACACATACATTTTTAAAAGCATACAAAATAACAAAAAATACAGTAATAATAACAGTATCCTATGCCTAGATGTTTTACTACAACCAAGCAATATATAAATCTTGTTAAATAATAAATACATAAATAAATAAATAACTTTCATCTGTTGTCTGGAATGAGGGGGCTCACTGTTTCTCTCAGGACAGAATTCCACAATCATGGGGCCACCACAGAAAAGTTCTCATCCCTTGTGGCCAAAAGTGACCTTAGCACAACCCCCCAGTCTTTCTCCCTTTAAGCTAATCCTGACCCAAACACGCTGCAAAGAAAACTTCCAGCAAAACCATAGGATGGTTTGGGCTCCCCTTTCACCCAGAAGCCACTAACCTCTTTCTGCTATTCTTCACCACCTCCTATATTTTGCAAAGGTGGCAGCAACATTCTTCTTTGTGACTGTTGGTAGACAGATGCCAACCCTCTCTGTGATGGTGTTATGATGTAGAATTGGGCAACCAAGCCTTTGGGTAAAGAAAACAAACTCCACTGGGTGGCTGCTGAGAGGCATACTACTGCCACGACCTGTGGTATGTTTCACTAGACTTCCAGTTTTGCACCCACCCTGAAATAGTCTCTGAATTCAAGAAATGGGATCATCTTAATAGATGGTCCTGGTTGCAGGCAGACCCTCAACCTGGTTCCCCCCACCCTTATGCCAGGGTGGCACCACAATCACCTAGGGCTATTGCCCAATCATTATGAAGGGTGATTGTGGGGAAAAGTATAAAAGCAGCAGCGCGATGTGTACCAGGCTCCTGCTTCGCGCTGCCAAACACCCGCCCACCCTCCTGCCCACCCTCCCTTTAATTTAAGGTCCTTTGGCCTTGCTTTGGACTTCGATTGGTTGCCCGTCTTGAGTTGGGGACTGGGTAGGAATTTTTTCCATTTGGCAAATTGGTACGGGCCACTTGGTTTTTGCCTACCTCTTAGCAATCATCACAATCTTGTAAGGTTTGGCGGTTAGGCATTGGCTTATTGTTGAATGGGGATGGGGAGGTCAGCCATCACCTGCCCCTCCAGTTTCAAGGGTATTCCGTTAAAGGAATCCGGGGCCTGGATCCTGTCCGAAGTCTGCTTGAGGGGCTACCAGGGTAGATGCAGGCGGGTTCCCCCGAAGCAGTTTCCCTTTGGGTGGCTTACCCTTACAGACTTTCTGCAAAGCGGGCAGGAGTCAGATATAGTCTTGCCAATGCCTAAGCCAATACCGCTCTTATTCCTGTAGTCAATAATGTGGCCAAATTTCCCTCAAAAAAACCTTAAACAAAATATCTGTGTCTGTGTGAATTTCATTATTCTAATGGGGGGTCGGCTTGGGGGTCTTGCCATGCAGCACATGACTTGGGGAGGGAAAACTCAGAGCCTGCTCTCCACTGAGGCATCTGGTACCAACTACATTGTGGTGAAAAACAGGTGTGCAAGAGAGACAGGCATTAGACTAACCTTCCACAGGGCCATCTACCACCAAATGCATTATGGAAAAGCTTCTGATGACTTGACACGTTTTGATATGGTTTTCTTCTGCGTTCATTAAGGTATTTTTATGTTACCTGTAGACTGGCTTAGAAGGATTTGCATCCTGAAAAATGGGAGGAAAACTATATCTATGCTCAAATGTCACTCACCTGATGCTATGTGACATCAGGTTTGGAACAGGTAAAGTCACAGCTGTCAGGGAACAATTGGGAACTGCAAAGTCTTCCTTTGCAGCAGGGATTGCATTTGGTGCTGTTTAAATTTGGCACTGGGACGCGGGTGGCGCTGTGGGTAAAAGCCTCAGCGCCTAGGGCTTGCTGATCGAAAGGTCGGCGGTTCGAATCCCCGCGGCGGGGTGCGCTCCCGTTGCTCGGTCCCAGCGCCTGCCAACCTAGCAGTTCGAAAACACCCTTGAGTGCAAGTAGGTAAATAGGGACCGCTTTCTAGCGGGAAGGTAAACGGCGTTTCCGTGTGCAGCTCTGGCTCGCCAGAGCAGCGATGTCACGCTGGCCACGTGACCCGGAAGTGTCTTCGGACAGCGCTGGCCCCTGGCCTCTTGAGTGAGATGGGCGCACAACCCCAGAGTCTGGCAAGACTGGCCCGTACGGGCAGGGGTACCTTTACCTTTACCTTAAATTTGGCACTGAATGCAAGCCATGCTGGGATTGGTTCCACTTGGGAGCTCCTGATCAGAGCTTGCGAGCAGAACCAATCCCCGTTGAAAGCAGCTGAATGAAACCCGCTGCCAAGGAGCAATTGGGTGCACAATCTGAGCCTGATTGTCCCTTGGCACCGGTCTTGCATTTGTTGCAGTCTATATTTGGTGCCAAACGTATGCCCCAAAGAGCTTCCTTCGACTTGGGAATTCTTCATAATGAGATCCCAAGTGAAGCTGATCCCTGTCAAAAGCAGTGGGGCTTGCATAAGATTCTAATATATCATAATTGCAACTTTAGGTCAAATATAAAAAGTGGAGAAGTTGTGGAAGATTTAATTCATGGACACAGCTAAACATTGTTAGAGGATCAAAGCTAGGCCATTTGCTGTTGTTTTGGTAGCCCACCCAACCACCACCCCTGTTTCTAAACTAGTTTCAGGACTTACTATTAATTTTTGGTCAGACACATAAGGCAGGACCTCACATGAGAATTTGTCATTAGGATTGATCAGGCACTGCCAAATGCATTCAGTGAGGAGGGAACAGAATCATACCTGCTTGCCATGCCCTAATGCCAGTGTGCCTGGTTCCACATCCCCAACAGCTGGACTTTTTCGCATTACCATTCCCGCCAACATTTCTCCGATGAGAATAGGGATGTCTTATTCCATCATAATCATCATCACTTTACTATTTATATCCCACCCATCTGACTGGGCTGCCAACATTTCTCCAATGAAATTAGGGACTTCCTAAGAAAAAGTGAGACATTCCGGGATCAAACAAAAAACCAGGACGGCTTTTGTAAATCTGGGGCTGGAAAATAGGGACACTTGGAGGGTCTGCACTACAGTACTGTAAAAGAGAGCCTCTGTGCATATAAATGTATGCTCCATGTGAGTGGGAATTCTGATTGGCCAGTGAGCACTTCAGTATTCGGTTGTGGAGTTAGTGGGCTTGATCACACTCTGTATTCACGTGTTCACTGAATGCATGGGAGATAGATGTCTTGCGAACAGAATGGATGTTTCTCCCAACTGTATGATTACAGTTAGTAGCTTGCTATTATCATTGACTCTCCTATTTCTTTTGATTTGCATGCTTCCCTTCTTATCAATGTTTTCCACTGTCTGAAACCTAATCTGCTGACGCTCTGGAGTAGTACTTACTATTTCCACTTTAAATTTTTTGGTTGCTATGCTCAGATTCAAGCCCTTCTCTTGCAGCTCTCCTCCTTGACTCTGTCGGAGACTAATTTAAACATTACGGCCCCCACATAGAAATGGTTGAGATGTCTCTAGTGGCAATAGCCCATGTGATGAGCATAACGTTTAAAAGCTTTGCTGTGCAATGCCTGCACACCAGCTTTGAATATCTCTGGTAGCGGCAGCACTGCTTTACAGATGCTGCAAGCTATTAGGGTAAGGAACTTTTAAATGTCATTTCTACAGTATGTAGCATCCCAGGAGGAATTGCCTATTTTTTGTACCCAGAATAGGAGCCAGTAAACCAGAATGTTTAAAAGGAGCCACAGATAGTGTAGGACTCTGGGCTTAAGGCTGACCGTTTCAGAACAATGAATATATTTAATTAACTGAATTTAAAGAAGTACTGGCATAAATTCAAAGCAGGACAACACTGGATTCAAAGGGGACCTTATATAATGTTTTGCCGGGGACTTGATATGTGACATCGGGCACATGCCTTAACCTCAGTGATAGAGGTATGAACTGAAGCAAACAGGTGCTTTGTGAGGCTGGAATTAATATTTGAAAAGCACTTTGATTTATTCCCACATGAAAAGAGCTACAGAAGTGCAAAGCAGCATTTAAATATGCATGGCATATTGAATTTAGGAAAAACAGGGTCTGGGCACAAAAAAGAAGAGCTTTGCTTCTATCCCAATCAAAGCTCTCATTTTCTCTGGATAATGCCACAATGTAAAGTCAGAGCACCCTCACTTAATATGCCCACCACCATGCTGCCCCAAATGCTTCAGAACACTATTAGAATTAGAGCAATACAGAGCACTAATGGAAACTATTTGCTATTTTTACTTTCAGCCCTTGACAATAAAAGGGTTGATTAAGTATATTAGCACAGGCAGTATGAGCTGCTAAGCATAGTTGTCTTTTATTTATTATTACTGTTAATGTTGTTGTTGTTGTTTAGTTGTTTAGTCGTGTCCGACTCTTCGTGACCCCATGGACCAGAGCACACCAGGCACTCCTGTCTTCCACTGCCTCCCGCAGTTTGGTCAAACTCATGCTGGTAGCTTCGAGAACACTATCCAACCATCTTGTCCTCTGTCATCCCCTTCTCCTTTTGCCCTCCATCTTTCCCAACATCAGGGTCTTTTCCAGGAAGTCTTCTCTTCTCATGAGGTGGCCAAAGTATTGGAGCCTCAGCTTCATGATCTGTCCTTCCAGTGAGCATTCAGGGCTGATTTCCTTAAGAATGGATAGGTTTGATCTTTTTGGAGTCCATGGGACTCTCAAGAGTCTCCTCCAGACCATAATTCAAAAGCATCAATTCTTCAGCGATCAGCCTTCTTTATGGCCCAGCTTTCACTTCCATACATCACTACTGGGAAAACCATAGCTTTTACTATACGGACCTTTGTTGGCAAGGTGATGTCTCTACTTTTTAAGATGCTGTCTAAGTTTGTCATTGCTTTTCTCCCAAGAATACAAACATACATATGCCATATATCACAGTATATATATCTCCTACAAATAATGTGCAAAGCACTGCAAAATTTATAATTTAAAAATCTCCTTCCAAAAAAAAAAACAAATACAAAAAAACCACCAAACAGACTACAACCCAAATTTTTAAAATATGGAAAGCAGAAGACTTACAGAGCAAGAGTAGGAAGTCAGTAGAAATTATGCCAATTTAGGTTAAGCCAAGATACGTTACCCCTATTCTAATAACTGTTCAGGTGGGGGGCTATTGTTGGCTGAGTTGGTCTGAGCCTGGCAAAGGGAAGCAAGCCTTTAAAATAGTTCTTTTTTACTTATTTCTTTATTTAATAACATTTATACACTGCTTGTTTGTAAAAACAACAACACTTGAAGCAGTTTACAAAAGATAAAACCTTAAAATCAAGGAAAAAAGACAACTCTACTTTAAAACACACAAAAGTTAAAATACAAAAAAGAAGATTAAAATTCCCTCAATTTTCTAAGCATCTGAGTAGCCTTGTCTAAACAGGAATGCTTTTAACAGGAGTCAAAAGGAGTACAGTGAAGCAGTGGCGTAGCGTGGGTTGTCAGCACCCGGGGCAAGGCAAGTAATTTGCGCCCCCTAACCCATGGAGCCAGGTAGGGGCAGAAAGCTGTGAGTGTGAGAGCGCCCCCCCAGATGTTGCGCCCGGTGCGGCTGGGCCCCCCTGCACCCCCATGCTACACCACTGCAGTGAATTCACCTGCTTGATCTCAATAGGCAGGAAGTTTGACTTCCATTACCTTTTTCACTGATGTAAGTTCCTCGAGGTTCCCAGTTCACATAACTGAGCTGAAAGAGGTTTGGAGTAAGTTAAAGTCTCTCCTTTCCACATCCCACCCCTTTGGGTTTTTGTTTTTGTTTGCTTTTACTTCTAGCTTAAGTTCCATCAGAGAGACACAGGTGGCTCTGTGGTCTAAACCACTGAGCCTCTTGGGTTTGCCGATCAGGAGATTGGCAGTTCGAATCCCCGCAACGGGGTGAGCTCCTGTTGCTCAGTCCCAGCTCCTGTCAACCTAGCAGTTTGAAAGCACACCAAAAAGTGCAAGTAGATAAATAGGTACCACTCTGGTGGGAAGGTAAACGGCATTTCCGTGCACACCAGAAGCGGCTTAGTCCTGCTGGCCACATGACCCAGAAAAACTGTCTGCGGACAAACGGCGTCTCCCTCAGCCACTAAAGCGAGATGAGTGCTGCAACCCCAGCGTCGTCTATGACTGGACTTAACTGTCAGGGGTCCTTTACCTTTAAGTTCCACCAGCAGATTCACCAGATTCTCAGCCCAGTTGGATTGAGAGAGGTACATAGGGCTGCCTCTGAAGAGGGTGGTTGTGGAATGACCACCAGTATTCCTGGAAGAGACTGATCATCTGAAAATGCTACAGGCTGAGTTTCAGAAATTAATCAGGCTTGGTAGGCGTGACAAATGGCCTTTATCACAAAAGAGATGGGGGAGTGTGGCCCTGTTACTTCTGCTCAATCTCTTGGCAGCTTTTGATACCATTTCTAATACAGAATGAGATGGAGCTATCAGACCCTCTCTAGAGAGGCAATTCCACAATTTGGGAACCACTGAAGAAAAGAGGGAGGAATCCTATCCATAGTAATATCAGGTTTAGATGATCTAAACTAGTGGCAGCTTCAGGTGGGTTTAATTTACCAGGAACCCAAAGCACCAACAAACTACAATTCCCAAAGATCTTTGCATGGAAAACTTCTTGTTGATAAGGCTGTGGAGTAGCCTTCCATGTCACTATTGCAGAAAAGTAAGTTTTGAGAAAAGGGTTACTGGAGGTTATTAGCAGGAGGACATTAAGAATGAGCTGGGCAGTTGTTTGCTTCTTTGTTTGTTTTAAAGGCCCCCGCTTTTTCCAAGAATCCACTGAAAAGCACTGGAACCTCAAAAACAAGAAGCCTGCTGCTCCAAGATGTGATAAAGAAAGTTCACAAACTCAAGTCTTAAATCAGTAGAGTCCTCTTTATTATCCTGTGGGGTGAATATGACATACAACATAAAATAATCCTAACCCTCAGTTGTTTGGAGTCCCAACAGTACTCCCATAATGGATCTCTTTTGCTTGCCCATAAAGTCCCTGCTCCTGACTTTTTTCTTCAGCTGATTATTTCTTCAAAATGAAATCTGCATTTTAAGATTCTTATTTTATGTTGGTGCTGTCAAAAAGACAAGTAGAAGAAAGCAAAGTGGAGGAGGTTGATATGGAGGGCATAAGAAAAAAAACAATTTTGGCTGCTAGGCAAACTTTTCCTGAACTTTTCTTCTTCAGATGTCTGAGACATTTTGCCTACTTTTTGTTCCTAGTACATCTTGCCGTGAGTTGGGAGTCCTGCTAATCATGCAGTTGGAATTCAGCCTGCAGAAACTTCTCACAGCTAGTAGAATTCATCCTTTGACCTTCCTCTGTCTTCCACTGATGCAAAGGACAAGGCTGCTTTTCATTGGCGAAGGCAGCAGAAGTATTTAAGTGCAAATTATTTTATCCCAGCACATCTCACCAACTTTTACCAAAAAAATGCAGGGTTATCTTGAGAACAGCCATCTAGCTATGCTTGTTTAATACTCCTGCGCCATTTTCACATCACTTCATAGATTGTATAAAACTCAGCCAGCAGTGCTCTATAATAATATGAAAAGAAAATCAGGGTTGCTGCATTGGGAGTAGAAGAGAGAAATGGAGACTGATTGCAAATCGAATATATTCTTCCCCCATTCAATCTATTTCGGTTAGAATTAAGCACCTCTGAAAAATAATTATGACCATGTAGGGAAAATAGCTGGCAGTGTGGTGGTGGTGGAATTAAAGTCACAGCAGTATGTGATAACAATCTATTCCAGAGCTTTATCCATTTCTGTTCTTCTTACAATAGGGGTATTTTAAAGAAGATTTGAAATGTCACCAATACCCATGAACTATTTCTTTCCCAATCATTCACTCTACG
The DNA here is from genome assembly GCF_964106915.1 of Podarcis gaigeae. Lineage (NCBI taxonomy): Eukaryota > Metazoa > Chordata > Lepidosauria > Squamata > Lacertidae > Podarcis > Podarcis gaigeae. The sequence goes on along the minus strand of NC_139685.1, from coordinate 46,143,239 downwards.
GCTCCTGTGGCTAAATGACTTCATCTCTGAGAGCGAGATAAACTTTAAGTTGATTGCAACCATAAATGTGTCAAAAATCAATAGGTATTCAAGATCATTAAATATCGTGTACAGAGATCTTTACTAGAATTTGAGATGCTCTGCAAATATTGACAAAGTGTCATCCTAGGTGTTTTAAATATCCCAATCACAGAATGTTCACTTGATAAAAAGAAACAGACTGAAAGTGAAGGACCAGCTGTGTAAATACCATATTTGCATTTCTGGGCCAAGGCCATGAGATACCAGCATTTTACATCTGCCCCAACTATTCCAGAATTTTAATTAATACCACGCATATCTGACTGTCATTCCAACAAAACTAAAAGATATTTGAAAAGATCAAACACTGGTCAGTGTTAAAATAATTAGTTTTGATTAAACTCGGAAAAAGCAATAAAGGAGGAAATTAGCACTATTTTAATTGATTTCAAAGTCTGAATACCAAGCGACTTTCAGGGTTTATATTTGTGTTCACTTTTTTATCATTACAGCACCCTATGATAGATGCAGAGTTATTAATATCACATTTTATTTACTGCACAATCCTGTACATATCTACTGAGCTGTCAGTCTAAGTACTCAGTAGAGCTCTCCATGGAAGGAGAGACTGTTCTTGGGCTCAAATCCTGTTTGCTGGTTTGCCATGGGTAATTGTTCAGCCACTGTGAGAACAGGAAGCTGGACCAGAGGGGCCACTGGCCTGATCCAGCAGGCTCTTCCTGTATCCTTGGCAAGAAAAGTTACAGTGTTGGCTAACAGTATTGAAAAGGTCTGATTTAGGTCATGTTGAAAGGTTGTACCTTGAAGAAGAGATCTGAATTTTCTGAAAGCCCAGCACCCCCCACTCTTGGTCTGTATGGCTGACCAAGTACTATGGCTGCAGTCCTAAACACACATACTAGTAAGTAAACCCTATTAAAAACAGAGGGATTTACTTCTGACAAGACATGCAGGATTGTGATATAAGGTTAAGGATATGGTAGCAGCAGTTTACCCAGCTTGGGCCCTATGCACAAGCATGTACTGAACAGTCTATTCAGACACAAACATCTCTTCATTTCTGGACAGGCTGCTAAATCTGTACATCATCTGGGACTAAAATGGGGAATGCTGGTTTTTTTCCTGACTTTTTCTGGACTCTCTCTACCAACATCATTCAATAGTGCTGACTGTGGTTGTATGGAGCTCAATGCATGTATTTACACGTGTACATCCATGAGACAGACTCCTCTAAAGGTCTTTTCTCTGAATGTGCAGCCTGACAAATCGGATCCTCCTAATTGAGCCCCCCCCCCACTATCCTGGGGGGGAGGAGAGAGATTGAGCCCGGCCCACACGATGGTCCCACAATCACACCATGGCTTCTATTGGCCAATCAGAGATCAGTTGTGTGATTGTGGGGGCATATAAAAGGCAGCGGTGCATTTCTGGGGATTCACCTGGCTTCGTGATGCCAAAGACCCACCCATCTACCCAACCTGTATTTTTGGTGTCTGTTTGGGCCTTGCTCTGGACTTTGGTTGGTCACCTGTTTTAGAACAGGCTGGGTAGGATTTTTTTCCATTTGGCAAATTGGCACTGGCCATTTGGTTTTCGCCTACCTCTTAGCAATTGTCACAACTTTTGTAAGGTTTGGCGGTTAGGCATTGGCTTATTGTGATGTGGGGGAGTTGAGGGGTGGCCATCACCTGCCCCTCCAGGTACAAGGGTATTCCAGTAAAGGAATCCACAGGTCTGGATCTCGTCCGAAGTCCGCTTGAGGGGCTAGGGCCATGCCAGGACCCAGCGGGAACCCTGGGGTGAACTTCAGTTGGTTGCCATCAACAGACCTTCCTTGTTTGATTGTTTACCCTTCCAGACTTCCTGCAAGGTGGGCAGTAAGGAGTCAGATATAGTTATTGCCAATGCCTAAGCCAATACCACTCACATTGCTGTAATCAATAAAGTTGTGGCCTAAATTTTTGCCCATTAACCTTAAACTAAAATTCTGTGTCAGTTTGTATTTATTTATCCTTGAGGGTGCTCCGGGGTCTTGATGTGCACCTGTTCTACCTACAACAGAACTTTAATTAATTTCAGGCACTCCAAAGCATTCATTTGTGGTGTAACTGTGCCATGGCAAGAGAAGGCAGAACATAGCAGCATAAAAATATGTATAGTGCAGTAGTCAAAACTGCATGCACAATTATGTGTTATGAGAAATTTGCACTAAGAAGCTGACAAACATTCATAAGGAAAAATTGCAGACTGATGTGGAGATGTGCGCTGCTGAATTGCAGATTGGCGAAAAAATGAGAGCAGATTTTCCCATCCCTACTCTGAGTAAACAGGTATTGATTAAAGTTATGAATTTGGCAGTGCTATTCTGCAGAAAATGAAGTGAGCATTTCAGCCTTGCATCTGGGTCTAAACTCCCTGATTTAGTAATACCTGCCAATGATTTCAACAGGAATTACTTGGTCCGCTTCCAAATAAGTGGACCAAAATAATTGCGAGCATGATTTTGGAAATGTTAAAATCAGTTTTCAGGGGAACTGTAACAGCTATTTCTATGTCAATACATAATTCTGAGATTCCTAACCCTTGCAAAACTATATGCAATGCCCCAAAGAAGCAAACTAATGGCCACTTATTCTCCTGTTTGTGGGTTAAAGCCAGATTGTTACAGTGATTTTACTGAAAGCCGTTTCTTTTCATTTCACATAAGAAAGGATGTTCAAGTCCCATAGCTTAACTGCATAATTCAATTTAAATTTGCATAGAGTATAAGGCTTTGAAAATACAATAGCTTTGGATTTGAATTCTCATGATCCAAGATATCCTCTCTGAAGACATTTCCATGAGCAGTAGAAACATACAGTAAATATATATAATCCCTGTGCAAGTTAAACTGCAGAAAGACCCCAGTTTATTTTATACTGTACATTTTATCTGCAAATCCCCGATGTTTAGAATGTATTATTTTTATAACATTTTTTGGGGGTGCAATGTTGTAAAAACTAACTAAATAAATAAATCAAACATGCAAATGACCTAGTGCTATGAGCTGCAGCTCTGCCAAATCATAGTGCAACTTCCACACTGGTGAAATGTTGTAGTTTGTAGCTTTTAAGCACAGGGTCTTGTACTGGCACAGCAGCAGGTATTGACAGTCACCATTGTTGTTGTTTTTTCAAATTTTTTTATTGATTTTCCAAGACAGTCGCTATTGTTAGATACACCACAGTGGTGTACACACCAGAAAATTAATATGAATAGTGTGCAGCAGAACTGGGACTTGGACAGTGCAGGAAATATATCACTTACATTTAGAAATGTATAGATCAGCCTGTTTCTAAATCATGCCAATTTCATGCGCAGGACTGTTTTGTCTTGTTTCTGAATTCTTTGTTGTTGTCGTTGTTTAAGGTAAAGGACCCCTGACAGTTAAGTCCAGTCGCAGATGACTCTGGGGTGGCGTCGCTCATCTCGCTTTTCGGGCCAACAGAGCCTCTATTTGTCAACAGACTGTTTTAATAGGTCATGTGGCCAGCATGTCTAAGCTGCTTCTGGTGAAACCAGAGCAGCGCATGGAAACGCCGTTTACCTTCCCATCGGCGTGGTATCTATTTGCACTTGGCAAACAGATCTATCTACTTGCACTTGGCATGCTTTCAAACTGCTAGGTAGTTTAGGAGCTGGAACCGAGCAACGGGAGCTCACCCCATTGCAGGGATTCAAACTGCTGACCTTCCAATCGGCAAGCCCTAGGTTCAGTGGTTTAGACCACAGCGCCACCCATGTCCCCACTACATAGACATAGATACATAGTATCTCAGTATGCATTTGTGAGCCAAGAATGGTATAGCAAATTGGAGGAAGAGCAGAATAAGAGAGAGAATCTTGCACACACTTTATGTGGAATAGACCTCTATCCTCAGTAAGGCTCAGGCAGTGATGGAGTGACTAGTAATGTGGCCCTTGAGTCAAAATCCAACTATATTATTATGAGGAGGGGCTACTGCCCCTGTTTGCTCTGTTTACCAACTCTGCCTAACCATTACACCTTACACCTTGCCAACCTCCATATCCATAGACCAGAGCAGTCCCTGTGTGCAAATTCACACCCCTGTGTACCAAGGAGGTCGCTGCAATACAAACCGACCAGGTGGAGGCCCTGAAATCTCAGCTCCTTCATTGCGCTTTTCTGCTTTGCTTTTTCTCCTGTTGGATCATGCCATTTAAATAAAAGAGGGAACTGTCCAGACATTGACAAATGTTGTTGCCATTTCTCATTTTGAATTATCCTTTACTGCAAGCACACTCAAGAAGAATGGCATTCTAAAGATAAATCAGGACATCCCAAGTTAACATTTTACAAACTAAATATTAGGAGAGATAATAAATCTCATACTTCAGACTTGGAGCCAACAACACAGACGAGGGTTTTTGGTTTGGTTTGGTTGCCTTTTCCAATACTGTGGCATATCAGAATGAGTCATGCTCATGTTGACCCTTCTGCAGTACTACCAGCTGTCTGAATTGTGTAGAACGATCTGTGGTGATTGGGTGGGAAGTTGCCTTGTTTATTAAGCAATTAAGAATACCCATGCCCCACTCTACTGTTTAAAAAACAATAACACCCAAGATGACTATTTTTTTATAGACTAAAAACAATTGGCAAATAACTTACACAGATCAGTTTGCAAGAGGCAGAAAGGAGAGATAAACTAAATAAAATAAAATGTGCAAAAAAAATAATCTTCACTATTCTATATATTTTCCAGTCTATCCCAGCAAATTCTGTTATTACCAAGAAAAGATTTATCAACACCAATAATCAAATTAGGTCACAGTGTCTCTTGAGATGAACCAGTGAATAAAGCTTGATTTCATCATTTTTTCCTTGGGCCTTGTTGAACGTTGGTCAGTTAATTATCAGGGGCTCTTGGCCTAGTAAAATATCTGAAAGGTTTGTTGCACCATCCATATTGTCCATCCTGATATATGTATGAATATCAAGGGGTCAGTTTTCTGTGTATCTGCAGTCACCCCTTATGGGTCAGACAAACTTTCAAAATTAATTAACCATGGACACAACCAGTTTCTCCTCTTTTAAACAGAAGAAGCAGTGTTCTGAATACCTGACCCTGTGGTAATATAATCAGTCACTTCCCTATTTTGTCCAGAGTTTTTACATATACATCAAATAACTTTAGAGCAGAAAAAAGCATCAATCATTTATACATTTACTAAAGTAAGGGAAGAGAAACACTGTTTGTTATCAAAGGTACTGGGTCCAAGGGTGGAGTACACCAGGAGTTTCTGAAGATCAGCAGCCTCCTGGCTTTCTGAGTATCTTTGGGACCTGGGTGAAGGACTTGAGGTTCCACACTATCTTTAACAAGAACAACAACAACAAACAACTCCCAGATTGTTTAATAAATCTTAGAAACATTATTAATGGATGAATACCATGGCTGCCTTTAGGAAAAAATCAGGAGGGGAACAGAAAAAAGCAGGGTGGAGTGTACTTAATGCTTCATTTGGAGTAAAGGTAAAGGGACCCCTGACCATTAGGTCCAGTCGTGGCCGACTCTGGAGTTGCGGCACTCATCTCGCTTTATTGGCCGAGGGAGCCGGTGTACAGCTTCCGGGTCATGTGGCCAGCATGACTAAGCCGCTTCTGGCGAACCAGAGCAGCGCACAAAAACACCGTTTACCTTCCCACCAGAGCAGTACCTATTTATCTACTTGCACTTTGACGTGCTTTCGAACTACTAGGTTGGCAGGAGCAGGGACCGAGCAACGGAAGCTCACCCAGTCACGGGGATTCGAACCGCCGACCTTCTGATCGGCAAGTCCTAGGCTTTGTGGTTTAACCCACAGCGCCACATGCGTCCCTCAGTTGGAGTAGGTGCCAAAAAAAAAAAAGCAGAAGGAAGTCACACTTGTTCCTTATTTTGGCTCCCCCAAAATAATCCTGAGATCTTATTCCTCACAGAACTAGATTTCCCAGCACTCATAACAAATTACAGTTTGTAATGGATGCTGGTGCCTGAAGCCCAACCTGACAGAGTGTTATGTACTAACCTTGGATTCTAGAACAATAGTCAGGTAGGATCCTAGAATGCAACAACTGATTGGCTTGCAGGAGATGACCAATCAGGCTCCAGGAAGAAATTAAGCCTATTAGGCTGGTAGGATCATAGAATGCAACAACTGATTGGCCTGCAGGAAAAGGCCAATCAGGCTCTAGGAGGGAAGCAGAATCAGAAGGGACTCATTCTGTAAATAATGTATATAAAAGCCTGAGGTTTGGGGGGCAATTCAATCACTGTTTTACAAGCTGCAATAAAGAGCATGAAATCACTACAGGACTCTGAGTATATTTCACAGAGATAACCATGTATCTCCTCAACCGTACTGGAATTGTCAGTGGCATTTGCACTGGCAGTTTTTCATTTGCTCCTCATGTCCCTATGAGACATTTGAAAAAAAGAAAGAAAAAACTGATCCCTTCATCTTTCTGTCAAAGGTTGTAAAGATTAGTTAATGTTTCTCTTTAAAAATGAAGCTATTTTCATATGCCAATTCATGTATTGTGTGATGGTTTATTCAAATTCATAAAAGAACTTCTAGACTGTTCTGCCATCAGCTTATGGATATGAAACAGTCATTCTCAGACTTCTGGTTGGCTGGGAGACCGTAAGGTATCCTAACCTGGATTTCCACCAGCAGAACATTTTTAAAATATGTATCTCTGTCTCTATCTGCTCCAATGTCATGCTTTCTTCATCTGGAAAGGACACATTTTCACTAAAATTGAAGATATGTGAATACTGGGAGAGATAGAGGACCTGAAGTTTCATTCATTTATTCACCTGATGACACACCCATTTTATTCTGCTGAATGCACACATTTCTACTGTAGCCTGAAACTAGGTCAATATTCTTGAACTATAGTCCCCTGGCAGAAATGTAAAAAAAGGATGTTTTATGCCAACAGAGGAAATATGGGCTGCTTTTCTACAGGGAACTGGGTTTTAATATAAAAGTCATTGTTACAGAAACAAAAGGACAAAAACATGGGTCAAAGACAAATTATTTCACATAGTTAAAGGCTGTAGTTTTAACTTTCCTTTCACTTGTTATATCATCTGTTAATGAAGTGTTGCCACTATTGAGTTACAGATCACCATTCTTCTTTGGAAAGTAACCGTGGAATCTGTTCACAGTAACAAACTTATCGTGGGTGTTTCTCTCCTGCGTTATGCAGTTCAGCAGAAGGCTCATTTGTATCTATAAAACAAAATTAAGTGGCTGTGTAATTATCCTGCTTCTGCTTCTATAATAGGACAATTACTAAAAGAACAATCCGATACAGATCTAGTGGCAAGTAACTCTCTGGCAAATTGGAACCTACGTTTACAACCTAAGTTTCATCCACCATTTTTACCATGATGTAGTTTTCTGTAACTCTCTATGGAAACAGCAAACAGATAATGTGGCCTCTAGGATTATACCTGCAGAATGTTTTAAGACTTTAACATTCCAAGATATGTGCTGGGGCTCTAATCCTCTATGCATGCTTACCTGAAAGCAAGCCCCATGGACTATGGTTTACTTCTGAGTAAATATGCCTAGGATTCTACTTGGGATGGCCTACTACACCTATTAATGTTCAGATAAAAAAAACTGGGGGGGGGGGGGTCCAGAGAAAAATTTCTCTTACTTACTAGTCAGCTGTGAATGTTCACCCAAATTCTGAAGGCTCTGTAATTATTTTTAACCATTTCCTCCATGTATTATTAAATTGACAAAGAATATGCAGTAATATATAGTCTAGTAAAGCCCAAGGAAGATTGCAAGGAGCTCTGAGTGATTAGAGATTTAATATGGGAACTTTCCTCCTTCTTACTATGAATTAAACCCGTTCAACTAAGAGGAGAGCTCTGCAGCTAATGTACGATGTGCCTGAGCCATTGTCTCCATTAACAACAAGTGCCTCCATGGATTGAGAGTTGGAGATGAAGCTTTGCAGGTTCTGCTTCTACCTCCAGGGTTGGCTTCAGAGAGTAGCAATAGGAGGTTGCTGCTCAGCTCCATGGGAATCTCACTAGTTTGATCTTGTCTTCCAGGCTATTTAAATACCATATTGAGCCATAGGGAGCCATCACCAGAGGATTTGGAATGAGGTGTCATAAATAGGCAGAGGACATCTGTTATGTACTGAGTTGAATAGGATCCAAACTGCAGCAGTCTGATTGGTCCTAGAACAATAGGATCCAAATTGCAGCAGTCTGATTGGTCCTAGAACAATAGGATTCAGAATGCAGCAGTCTGATTGGTCCTAGAACAATGCAGCAATATGATTGGTTGGCAGGAACCACCCAATCATGCTCCAGATATAAGTGAATCCACAACCTGATTGGCTTACAGTAGAATTCCAGAATTAACCAATCATGTGCAGCCCATTGTGTAAATAATGTATATAAAGCAGATACTTTGAGGGGACATTCATTCATTCCTCCTCACCACTATGAGCTGAGTAAAGAGCATGAAATCACTTTGCGACTCTGAGTATATTTCAACATCCAACTATACCTTTCTTTGCCGTCTCTGGACCCAGTCAGGACCAGTGAGCCAAATCAGGACAGCTGACTGGTGGTAGTGCCAGCCTTTCACTGTTTTCCTGCCTAAGTAGGTGGTGCAATGGGAAACTGAAGCAAGAAGAATTTTAAGTGGAACATTCTAGAGTGCTATGGTCCCAGCCATTGTCTAAGGATGCTGACTGCTAGCTTTGTTTTTGCATGTATTTCATCCAACCATTTCATCCATGATGTAGGTGTATCTGGTTTTTGGCCATCTCACATGTTTCAGATTGTCAGGAGTTACTGCTGCTGCTTTCATTTTAAGAAGCACCTACATTTTGGGCATATCTAATATTTAAATGTATTAGACTGCGTCATTATTTCTAAACATGCTCTTAAGTCTTCTTCTCTTCAGTTTAAGGAAACATTTGCCATTAAAGAATGGAATAATGAAAATGAATTATAGAGGGACATTTTTTAAAGTAACAGCTTTTGCATACTTAAAACCTGTTAAAATTTGGGTTTGAAAGACATTATCATCCAGAGAGCTTCATTTCTTTTTATAATAAGGGAAATCATTGAAAATGTGTAGAAAAGAAATGTGTCAGTTATGTTACTCTAGGCACTGTAACTCTCCTTATAGTTACTTCTTTTGATACTTTTTTAAAAATTTAAAGTCTCCAAGTCCTATGCAGTTCATAATATGAAAAATGGAAGTAATTATAACTTCGTGTCTGATAAGTGACTAGAAAGTAGAGTTGGCTGCAGCGAGAAAATGAACTACTTGATCTGTAAAATCTTATATGTCAAATATATCAAACAAGAAGCTTTTCCAGGCGGCTGAAACACACACACACACACACACACACACACACACACACACACACAAACCCCTACCTCGATCCTGGGTGTTTATTCATATTGTTTTTATTGTATTATTTGAATTTCATTGAGATTTATGTGAAAGGCAATTAATATATAAATGGGGGCGATTAAACTAGCACTAGGCTGAAGGATATGGATAGTATTAGAGTGACCACACCAAGACAGATCAATGTGACCACTTAACATGTGCACATCACAGAAAGCATCCATCACTCTCTCCCCTCAGTCTTTTCTGGCCCTGTAGGATATATAGTTCTGTAGGGTTTATAGTTCTCTGCTCTCCATGTCAACCAAACAATATTGTAGTTACTACTGTACCTAATATAAGTATGTAAAAAGGGAGAACATGAATGTTTCCACGTACAGTGGTGCCTTGGTTTAAGAACAGCTTAATTTATGAACAACTTGGATTAAGAACACTGCAAACCCAGAAGTAGGTGCTTTGGTTTGTCAACTTTGCCTTTGAATAAGAACATGTTTCGCTTCCTGTTGAGTGTGTTCCATTTGCTATGGGAAAGCACACCTTGGTTTAAGAACGCTCTGGTTTAAGAATGGACTTCCGGAATGGATTAAGTTTGTAATCCAAGGTACCACTGCATTCTGATGAGAAAGGAACTGTTCTCTTTGAATCTTCGGGGATCTTTAAAGAAGCTCAGTTCAAGCACTAAGGTGGGTGTGCTTTCTGCACAATGTGGATACAGCAATTCATTCTCAGGAAGGGGAATGGATTCTGATAATTCAATTAAAAAGGCAGAGGTGCCAAACAAATGTGGTAATGTGTGTAGAAAATTCTGTCAGCCAAGAAGTCTGACTGTAGTAATCAACACATTTGTATTAGGAGCTGGCTAAAAGTATTCACTGTGTTTTTTGAGACTCTTAATCTCAGGGTTGTGGAACTTCAGGAAGAACTGTCCTCTTGCAATCACTGGAAATGTTTGGCGATTTTTACATTTCCCCTGTCATGTCATTCGTCCCAATTGGCCTCATTTCCCTTCAGTACTGTACTCAGTAGTTGCGCCCCAAGGCCCCCAAGCCCTTTCCCAGTAAATAACTTCAAACAGACACATAATTTTAGTTTAGGTTTTTAGGCAAAATTTAGGCCACAACTTTAATGATTACAAAACAAATTGAGCGGTATTGGCCTAGGAATTGGTCAGGGACTATAACGGCCTTCTGCCTCTCTGGCTGGTAGACTGAAAGGATAAATACCAAAAGAGGGAGCAACATCGGTGAAGATAGATCGAAGCTCATCCTGGGGTTCCTGTGGTCCTGGCATGGCCCTAGCCCCTCAAGCGGACTTCGGACGAGATCCAGAACTCCCAGATTCCTTTACTGGAATACCCTATTTCTGGAGGGGCAGAAGATGGCCACACCTCCCCTCCCACATATTTCTATAAACCAGTGCCTAACCGCCAATCCTTACAAAGTTGTGACTATCGCTAAGGGTTAGCCGAAAACCAAGTGGCTAAAGTCAATCTGCCAAATGGAAAAATTCCTACCCAGCCCCTGCTCCAAAGCAGGCGACCCAATCCAAAGCAAGGCCAAAGCAGCAGAACCTAAAATAGGGAGGGAGGGCGGGTGTTCGGCAGCCCCTGTCCCGCTGCCACATTTATAGGTCCCCGGGATCAGGCCACTTGCCCCAATTGGCCCAAATAGCCAAGTGCGATCCCGGGGGCCAACAGACAAGGCTTGGGCCATGCCTAGCAACAACACACCCCGTGGGGGTGGCTTAAGGGTCCCAAGTGCCACCAGGACCCTCGATTTAGGAGGATCCCATGAATGACTGAATATCCTCCTTTCCATTTTGTGATTGTTCTGTGAGTTCCTGTCTTCCAATGGAACCTGGAGAATTTCTAAAATTAATATGGGAATTGGCATATGTTAAATGAGACAGCCCATCTCACTTTGCAGTACTTTTTTGACTACTGCAGTATCCAGCTTTTGACCAATTAATTCAGTGCAGGTGCTACCAGGTGCTGGTGTTAGGAGTTGACCTTTTGGGGGGAAAGAGTAGGCTCTTCTCTCCACAACTGACTTTGAAGACAATGCTTTCTTTCAATAAAGTGCAGCAAATTGGGAATCTTAAGGGTTTGACTTCTAGGCCTTAATAAATGGTGCTAAATTATGTGGACAGTGGATCACAAATATATAATTAGTTCCAGAAACAATGCCAGATAATTTATAATCCCAAAATCTAGGAGTGATTAGAATGGCAAGAATTTCATCAGCCTCCCTAATCATCCAAACTATATTCCATTCAGCATTTTTTTAAACATGAAGTTCTTGACACTTCAGCTCCTCCATCGAGCCTCAGGCAGGCTCATGTGAATTGAAATACTTGAAATACTGTGTGATACTGCTAAGGTGGCTGTCTTCTTTCTGTCCACTTCGCATGTCCCTTTGAATTATTCCAGCAGCAAGGGGATGAAGCAGGATTTGTAAGGTTTGGTTTCCTCCACTTAAATCTTAGCAGGGTCAGTCACAATCCTACTCAGTATAACAGAACCTTCCTGAAAATTGACAAAGAAATGTGCTATTTGCACATGTGCCTATTGTTAATCTTACTTTGCAGAGTGGAACAAAGATAAACACAGGCAGTTAAGTCCTTTTTTCAGGCAGTAAGGCTACATCACTGTGAAGAGTATTTTAGAAAACTGTTTTAATACACAGATAAAATGACACTCTTTCCGAAAGAATTCTAAGTACAGGAATGTCCTCCCCACCCCCAAGCTTTTTATATATGCACTTTCAAAGTCATCCTGGCTCTGAGACCTGAATCTACCTTAATCTTCAACGCACTTTGAGCTCTGCAGAAAAGTCAAGTTTACATTGACTTTGACAGGAGCTTTCATCTTGTCAGACTTTGCTGCTTTTGCTCACATTGAGATCCTTCAAACTACAAATGAATTCAAATAAAGTTACTGTATTAGAAATAACAGTGTGTGGGTGTGGGTTGGTGTCATATATACACACATGTTAAAAACATTAAAATTCATTCGTATATATCTTGCCTATATATTTTTACAGATGAGAACCTTGACTACAGAGTTTTAAAATATTATTTAATTGGGAGCATGACAGATTTTGGTAAGGATGTATAGTTATAATTGTTACTGCTCAGGAAGAGCAATACAGGATGTATTGTTACTGCTCAGGAGAAATCTATAAATATTTTTGTGTGAAAATCTTGTCTAGATTATTTGTAACAAATAAGGTTAAAGTGAGGGTGCCAAAAACCATGGTTTGTTTGCATAAACTGCCTGTCATAGAAAACCCTGCCGTGCTCATTTTCCATTTAACCTAGCACATTAGACTCTTCACAGAAAGACAAACTCATCAAAAACTAGTCAAAAGTCCCAAACAATTATCAGCAGTATGAGAATGTTCTAGTAGCAATAAACAGCAGCTAGACAGATTTCGGGTTGTCGTTGTCATCCCCATGAACCTACCAAGTTCTTTAAATAGTAAACATTTGCTGCAAGGATAAAATGTCTCATTTGAAATCTAGCATCTGTATTGCGCTAAGTATGATACATTTGCAGTCTGAGCATTTCTCACCATTTCTCTCCCAGAACTAAAGAGTAGAAAAGAGAGAGCTTCAGCACAGCATCTAAATATTTGTCACTGAGAAATTAGAAGCAGCTTATATCAAGCTCACCTTTCAAATGCAGATCTATCATTTGTGATCAATAAAAATGGCATTTACTTTGAAAACAGATGCAGGGCTCCTGTGACTGTCATGAGGAAAGCAACAATACACTGGGCCTTACAGAGTCCTCTTGCTGCTCTAGTGAACATGAACAGCAAGTGTTAAAGTCTTCTTTTATGTATCAAATATGCATAGCTCCACCACAGTTTCTTTACTGTCTTGCTGCTCTAAAATATGAAAGAAAGCAACTCACGATAGAATTATTGTTATTTTCAGAACAGGGGGATTAGAAGGGCTGCTGTATCCATTAAAGCAGTCTTAAAAACAGGAAGACACAGAGAGGAAGAAAGCATTCGGAAGATAATGGAAGCCAAGATTCCCCACCCCCACCCTGTTCCAGCTCTTAGCTTCAATATGGACACAATGACATGATTACTTGTATTATATAATTCAACTCATTCAACCTCTGATGCAGCTAGATAGAATGCTAGTGTGAAGGGAATGGGAAATATTACCGGGCGGTATATTTGCCCATGTTCTGTCTCATTGGGATGTTTGGCAGTCTAAACACTGCTATCCAAAGCTTGAATAATAGCTGTCATCTCCTTGCTGTATTTCACCTTCCTAGCCACTCTCTGTGTTGAGTACAACTAAGCACAGAGCAACTTGGGTTTAAACTTTTAAGCAGAATTTGCTGTGGAAAAGGCCCTCAGTGTTTTCATTCATTTTCTCAAGAATCACCTGAAGAAACCTTGCGGACTACTGCTCAAAATAAGGCATTTAGAAAAAGAAGAAGAAATGTGGACAGAAGTGTCTCACCAGGTGGGCTACTGTGCTAGTGTCCCAACAAGGTGGGTCACTGTTGCTTACTGGGAGAGAGAGGCGCAACCTCGCAGGAAGGGCATGGGACAAACTAAACCATGAAAGTGTCAGATTCACTCTGGTGGTGTCACCATGTCTGATGTTCAAGCTGTGAGGATCATTCCTGATGTAGTTAAAAAGGGACTGTCCATGCACAAGAAGGAGCTGTCAGCCAGCTTGGGGAAACATTGGGTTTGCAGCAGTACAAAAGCTATTTAGAAAAGAAAACCCCTAAAAAGGAAGACTCAAAACAGCCCAGTGGGTTGTGAATGTGCTTAGTGACCATGGAATGGTGAGTGACTATTGGTAGAGGAGATTGGGAGCTGGATTGGGAGGAATGGACTTGGGTGGCTGGAATCCTGACCCAAGAATACTCCACATTGTACCATTTTGCTACCAACATCTTTATTCTTTTCTTTTTTGGCAAATAAACCAAATATGACCACCACCACCACTCCAAAACATCACATCTTGACAGGTTTGCAGTGATAACTCCTCCAAAAGAAACCCGTTCTGCTCAGCACAGTCCCTGGAACCTTTCAAACTCAGGAAGTGGGGAGCATATAACAGTATCTTGACCCAACCTGTGCATTGCCAGCCCTAAGAAATTTCTTCTTTCATGCAGGCAATGCTTACTTCTGAAAGTGCAACTCCTGAAAATATCTTGAAAGTGTGAACCTTTATGTTTGATACAGCATGTATGGAGAAGCAAAATTCATAGGTACCACTTCAAGTTTACTTGCAGGAGTCTTTCACCTAAGAACTATAGGAGTCAGAATTTGGGAAGAAGAAGAATTAATAGCAAAGCAAGAAAGACCAAGGCGAAGTCATAAAACATTGACAGACTTTTCCTAAATCACAAAAGACAGGAAAATTTGAAAGACTGATAACCCTCAGAGAGCTACAAATCATATTTTCTACCTACCTACCTCAGACTATCCATCTATATTGTTAGCAGAAGAAGGATCATTTATGACATTCTGTTGCCCTTAGCAACATCATCCTTGGGTATTTTCTTTCATTATAAGTAAAGAGCAATATCAAGTTTTGCTTCACTGGTATAAAGTATAATTTAAAAGTCATTGAAAATGTAGTGAGATACTGTTTCACTTAATGGGGGTGTCAATAATTTAAACACCTAATTTATTTTGTTTTTTAAAATGGCAAGCATTTTTTTTGTCTACACATTATTGCAACCTTTAGAAAATGTAGACACAATATGCAACCAAGGCCTACAGCTTTCTCTGTACACTCGCTGATGTTTCAGGTGTACTTTGAAGGTATTTAGTTAAGAACAGAGGATAATTATTATTATTATTTTAAAAAAACTATATTTGGGGGCAAGGGAGCAACACTGTTTCTAGGGTATTCTAGGGTATTTGATGATAATTTAACAACTGTTGAAATAAGCATTTTGTCTCTTCACTCAAATGAAGGCAATATATGGAATGAAACAGAGCCACAATGTTATCAATACAATGATCTGCAGTGAGAAATAATAACCATTTCTCAGTGTGGATCCTGTCCTTCAAGATGGAGGCCAGAAGACTTTGACTGCAAGTCTTTGCACACTTCTCTAGGTATATGGACTTCTGAATTCAATGGGGCTTTTTAAAAAACACACAAAAAAACACACCAAGACTTCTTGTGCTCCTCTCTGCTCCCCCTTTCTTCCCACCAGGGCAGCCCTGCCCTTCTCCTGCCCCTCAGTCAGCACACTACATGGGGCTGAGACTTCGGGGGTGGCAATCTCTCCTTCTCACCCACTCTCCAGCAGCCACTGTGAGCTGCACAAGAAAGGAGGCCGGAAGCAGTGGCCAGGGAAAGGCAACAAGATGCTCCCTCGCCACCACTGTTGCTTGGGACCAACACCAGCTCATCTTCCTTCTCGAGCTCAGAGGCACAGGCAGGGGAAATAGGGCCATTCAGGGATCAAATCAGAAACCAGGATAGCTTTTGTAACTTTGGGACCATCCCTGGAAAATCGGGACACTTGAAAGGTTTGCTTCATATTTGGCAGGCAAGAGCATTCCACAGTGCAATACAAATGGCTGAAAATGTTCAGTTTGCGGTCACAGCCCTAGGATGCAGTTCCATAAGCAGAATATCCCCAGATCACCTGAATGATAATACAGGTTTGTACAGGGGCAGGGGGGTCTTTCAGACAACCTGCTTCTGGATTGTTCAGGACTTTATTTATTGACTCTGATCATGGACCAGTACCTGACTAGCAGTTGTGCAGTTCCCTCAGCACTGGTGTTATATGGGTGCCTTCAGGTGCTCCACTCAATAACTTGGTTGCATTCTGTACCTGCTGCTGCAGCTTCCAGATCATTCCCCACATAATCACAGCAGCAGAACCACTTCTAACATTCTGAATGCTGGGCAGGGGGGAGAGGTAATGCTGAGGGTCATTTGGATGAACTTGATTAGAACTTTGTACTGATTACAAACCAAACTAGTTTGTTGTAAAAGGACAAACATAAACGGTGAATCGTTTCCTTTTGGATATTGAAATTGAACTAGAACTTGTTCCTTTTAAAAATGAACTTTACAAGCTCTTGGCCTAGACTGAAAAAGAAATTAGGTGAAGTTGAGGCTTTCTCCTCCGACACCAATTGTGGCCACATACACTGCAGAAAGGTTATGGAAAACACCTCTCATTCCTAAATACTATGATTTCCATAATTTCAAACAGTCATCATATACTGTGAAAGAAAGAACAAGGAACACTGATTGCATACAATATCAATTGGAATCTATTTGTTTGACTATTTGGGTCTTCCCCAATATGCTTTCCTACCCGGCTCTAAAGTGTTTTTAAATCTTGGCTATTGTAAAATGCCAATTGTTCATTTAACATTTCAGTACCCTTTAGTACTGAGATAGTGAGTAAACATTTGCACAAGACTCACATTTGGATGCTCACAAGACCACTAATACAAACAATATTCAAAAAAACTTACACTTTCCAGAAACCAAAAGCAAAGAAGACAAATATGGTACTGATGAATGTACAAAAGTGAGGTGGAAGTGGTTGTTTTTAAGCACAAATTCTCCACGTCCTGAGGAATCTGTTTTGGGGGCAGAAGATGTGTCCAAACCACATCCGCTGCACTTAAAATATTTAACACCTGCCTTCACCCTAAATTTTCAAAAGTAGGGAAAACAACAGAAGGGAGACAGGTAAGGAGAAAGCAAGGTTAACAAGGGATGAATGTGACACATTTTTGAACTTCCTTTTGTAGTTTGGAATGAGAAGTGCAGACTTAGGCCAAAATCTTGTAGGTGAGTTTTTCAAGGAAAAGAAAGAGGTATTCTGAAAGATAATTTCAGACATAAGGGAGACTTCCATACCGCAACACTAAAATATTGTATTCTTACAAGTACAGAACAAGTGTTATGTGGCATTTGTGACAGTGATAGTTCCACAGGTCAAAGTTGTAGAGTGGGCATGTATGGAATAAAGTAATCCCACAAGTAAACTGTTCCCAAGCTGTTAAGGACTTCATATACTAATAGTAACATCTGAGCTGACAAGGTCTAAATCCTGTCGGCAACTATTCTGCAGCACTCTACACTAACTACAGTTTCTGACATATTCCAGGATAAAAGGGTCTAGAGATGGGGTGCAGCAAGGTCATTGTGGGTTTTAAAGAAAATACAATAACATAAACCAGTGACACAAAACTGAAGGAGTTTTGGTTACAATGATAACAAGGCTACAGCAGTCACGGTGAATTTTGTGTTAACTGTGAGGACTGAGGTGGGATTTCTGCAATACTGAATAGGGTAAAGTAAAACAACAACCCTGAATTGCATTAATTAAGATACTCTGAGAGGATGCATACAGTTTCTGAAAGTAGTTATCTTACTGCCTTCATGGCCCTCTTCAGTCATCTTTTCCTTAAACAAAACAGAATAATTATTCCCTGTTCAGTTGTAGCATTTTAGTATCTGCCTACACACACACAAACACAAAAGTTCTTTGAAACAAAGCTGAGATGGCGTGCTACAAGCTCTGAGTTCAATTCTAGCTGGACACTAGCCAGAAAATGTCTCTTCTCAGAAAAAATAAAGAGTCTCCCCTCTTGTCTTGTATAAAGTTTGCCTTTGTTCTTCGCTTTCTGGCTGTGCAAACCAGCATCTCCATTAAAAAATCCGACTTTTAAAACAGAATGGGAGAGAGGATGATATGTTCTCTTTCCATGCCTTAGTTCATTATTCTTCAGATATCCCACCCACTTCCAAACTTTGTTGTTTTACTTCACAAAAGTAGTTTTGCAAATGTGTTGTTTTTAGAAAACTTTAAGTTCGGGGATTTTTTTAAAGCAACAACGTGTCATTTTCAGCCCTAACAACAAGATTCCACATCCTACAAACAATGAAATTAAAAACAAACACTTTAAGGGGCAAGACAGTTAAATTATTGAATCATAAGGCATAAATAGAACTGTTCAGCGGATGGCAAAGTATGTTATGTACACAAGGAAACCCCAATATATTCTAGGAATGCCTCCAAAATTCTACATGTCTGAATTTGTCCTTGGATTTGAAGTTCTAAATGACCAGATTTGTTCCTGAAGTGGAACAAATACACAAGGAGTTTACACACACACACACACACACACACACACACACACACACACCAGTATGGTACAGAATATGGTGACTGCTTAGCTTCTTGCAGATTTCAAGTCTTTTAGTTCATTTGTGCCTCCCCACCTGACCCCCAAACTTGATGTAATAAGAATGAAGGGGAGGAGGAAATTTTGTGATTGTACAGATGGTTGTATTTGTGTGGTGTTTTACCAATGTTTAGTTGCACTCCGGGACATCGCTGAAAAATTGCACACTCATAGGCTTCACTCTAAAGGTAGAGCCAACTAGGGATGGTGGACAATTTCGTTCAGACCATGTTTAAAGCAAACTGATCCAATTCTCAGTTCCTAGACTTACACACGTATTGGAAAGCAGCTAACAGTGGGATTGGGCGTTTCTCTGAATTTTGTAGTGCACTTTTGTTTTAAAAGCTGCATGAAAAAACT
Source organism: Podarcis gaigeae (assembly GCF_964106915.1). Taxonomy (NCBI): domain Eukaryota; kingdom Metazoa; phylum Chordata; class Lepidosauria; order Squamata; family Lacertidae; genus Podarcis; species Podarcis gaigeae. Next base: position 46,124,181 of record NC_139685.1, on the reverse strand, counting down.
GCACATTTCATGGGGGAAATGAGTAAAAAATACTATTTTTAAGTTGCATATAAAAGTTTATAAAATGTACATTGTAGTTAGGAAAGGTATATAAAATGTGTACAAAATATGGATATTAGAGGAAAGTGCATACAAAAATGTGTCCAGTTTAGATGTGCTGTGTGCATGTGTGAACAGAAAACAGGACAGACTGGACTCAAGGCAGAACACATGCAAATAAGCTTCCTAGCTATGTGTGAACCCTAAAAGAAATTTTTAGATGGCAGATTTTGATATTGCCATTTCAAAAGCACTCCCCCCCTTTCTTTCCTTACATAATTAGGGCCCACTGCCCACAAAGCTTTTGCTCAATTGATGTTAACAAGGTCACTATGGTAACAGCAGTTAGGCCTCTTGCTGTAGCATACATTATACTACTTTATTCCCTCGTATCTGTCACTTCCTTGGTAATAAATTGGTATGGGTCCCTTTCATTTTCTCTGCTTACAAAAAGAAAACATAGCATGCAGATCAGCAATGGTTCTATTCCACATTTCCTCAAGCAGCTAAATTGGTGTAGGTGCTCAGACTGTTCATGATAACAGCCTCTAAATGTCATTGGGTGGGGTGCAGGCTCATACCATTGGATGTGGCTTTTAATGGCTGCAACTCCTATCCTCCGCCTGCGGAAGTTCAGTTCAGGATTCATGATCATTCTTTAAAGTTTGCAAAGTCTAAGTATCAAATCACCACTCAACACCTCATTTCTCATATTACACAGAAAAGATAAAAGTAGTTCATCTCCTGCAAGTTATTCCAGTAAGTTTCAGAAATCATGTTAAAAGATCTTCATAACTTTGAGTTATACTACTACTTCTTATTCACCTTTTTTCTCCCATATGCAGAGAGATTCAGAAATCTTTTCGTCCTCCTTAGATTGAGCATGTCAGCCCCAGCCTGTTCCATTACACAGAATACATCTAGATAGTTGGTTACTTGAAAGACTTTGATACGTCTCTTCTATTCCCTGCTTGCTGACATATGTCTGCTAGCAAGAAGAAGAAGAAAATTCAAGGATGAGCTCCAATCTTTTCAGTAATTGGTATTCGTGCCTGCTGGTTCAGATGGATTATTGCTAGTGCGATAGGCTGCTAAAATGAATGTCAAATTAACATAAAATATAATCATCACAACATGTTGGAGTTTGTACAATAGCTAACAGAATCTGAAAGAAATTTGAAATAGATCCAGATAGTAATATGTCAACCCACTGTAACATACTTTGGGGTCTTTATTAAATATCAAACTCACTTTCTCCCAATAATTATAATTTAAAAAGGAGAAATAAGTAAGTATCAAGAGAAGCACCCGGACCAACAAATCTTTGAAGGCACAGACGTTGTGATAAGCATGTGGTGCTCTCCATATCCAAGAATTTCCCTGTTTTCTCTAGCAGAGGGAAGAGTTCTTTGCTCACAAAAGCATAGTGATCTGAAACTGCCTCTCTGTAACCTCAAGTATTTACAGATTTGTTACTAGGCATACTTACATTAAACTTGTAGCAGTGTTCTGTAACAAGTAGCAACCCTGGAGGCACATCTAAATACTTTGATCTTTCATCCCCATTCAGCTGAATTATTGATTTCCAGAATGTCTGCATTGTTTAACCAGGTATTTATTTATAGATAAAATTTTGGAACTAGGATGCTGATAACTATTCTCCTATAGCAGGGGTCGGCAAACTTTTCCAGCAGGGGGCTGGTCCACTGTCCCTCAGACCTTGTGGGGGGGGCAGATTATATATATTGGGGGGGGGGGGAAATGAACGAATTCCTATGCCCCACAAATAACCCAGAGATGAATTTTAAATAAAAGGACACATTCTACTCATGTAAAAACACACTGATTCATGGACCGTAGGCAGGTCAGATTTAGAAGGCAATTAGGCCGGATCCGGCCCCCAGGCCTTAGTTTGCCTATCCATGTCCTATAGCTAAAGCACACTGTCAATGTTGCACACTTTGTGGCACTGCTCCTCAGTGTTCCAAACAATGGCAGTTCTCACAATTATTTTGCCATATTGGCAGGTAATGGGTTAAATGGAGGGGTGCAAGAATTTTTGCTACCTGTTGGCTATGATCTTTAAATATGGATAAGGTCCCACCATTCAGCGCTGAATCTTTGTGGATGGTAACAGCCACTCCATTCCAACTACTGGGACTGTAGGCCAAAAACTCATGACCTTTTATAACAGTCCTAAGTGTATCTGAAGATAGAACTCTAATGTAATTTCCATGAGGTAGATAAATGTTGCTTAAATTGGTCAGAACAGCACCTAAGTGGCAGCATTCTCAATCCTTCCCTCACCAGCCTTTTTCAATAAATAGCAGCCAGATCTGTCTGTCTGTCTGTATCACAAACAGACAGAGGGACATTCCAAACCTGGCCTACAGGCACAAGTTGGTGGTCCTCACATATTTCTTCATTTTTATTTTTATTTTTATTTTTGAAGGGGTGGGGAATGGATTTTTTATTTATTTATTTATTTATTTATTTATTTATTTATTTATTTATTTATTATTATTATTATTATTATTGAAATGTGGAAATGGCAGGCAGTTCATTCACTCATGGGGGTGGTTCTGAATGGGGGCAGGGTTGCTCAAGTATACCTTGTATAGATGTATGATTCATAGAGATAGCACCATTTCATTCTAAGAGAACAAGGGAGAAGTTCATGGTGAGCTCCGACATCTCTTTTTCTAGAAAAATAGCACTGGCTGGATGGATACATTGGCAGGCAAATTGGATGGGACAATAATGGAAATGGGAACAGAAATTGCTAATGTTCACATATTTGTTGCATGTCTTCAATGGAAATCCATCCAGCAACTGGTATTTGCTGCTGCTTTCAGTTGGCTAACAATATGCAATTGATCCTGTTTTTCACCCTTTGCATGGCATTTCCTTTGTACTGAAATGAAAGGAGTGGAATAATGTTGTGAAATTGTAAGTAATGTATTAAGTTATGTAAAGTACATAATTTATTTCACCACAGCAGACAGCGAGGCAAACATCATAGATTTTTTTGGCAGAAGAGAAATTGCAGTGGAACAGATACACTGTTGCACACAACAACTACATGGTGGAATGGAAAATGATACCTTCTTACTTCCCTCAGCCCAGCCCTTTCGAGGTCAGCTGTAGTTCCGACTCTCAGGAGAGTGGCTCTGTGGCTGTGCCCCATTTTACCAACTGCTACTAATTCTATGTGCTGTAGAAACGTGTTACACTTAAAAACAAGTGTTTATGCTATACATATATAAAACTTTATAATAATAATGATAATAATAATAACAATCTTTATTGCGGTCCAACAACCCATAACATGGATTCAGAAGAAAATACAGATTCATACAGACAACCCCCCAGGGAAGGGAGACCAAAGTGTTATTTGTTTAGTCATGGGTATAAAACTCTATAAGATGTTGAGAGGTGCCATATTTATGAACCCTTAGCAATTCATCCTTGAATGATTCCAGTTATAGAAATTGTTTGGCTATTGTTCTACTGTTTTAACTGATTTAAATATTTATTTTTACATTGCTGTAACTAGCCCTAGGATCTTATGGTAAAGCGTGCACAAAACATATCATCATCATGATGCTATTAACCTTTAAAAGGATCAGAAGTTGGGTGCTTTGATTGAACTTTCTGCATCTCTGTACCTATTTGGAGGGTTGAGACTCGATTTCTGCTCTCACTTTAATTAACACAACAAACGCTGCCTTTGAAGAAGTGCTATTTGGTGGAAAGAAATAATCTGCTGTTGGGAATACTGTTGAATTTTAAAATAAAATTGGTGTGGTTCCAACTGTAAATTAAACATTTGATAAATCTTGCCAGAATGCCAGAAGGAAGAATTCACAAATTAATTACTAGAGAATAATTTTCTGCATTCATAAATGAATAATTTAAAAAAAATATTTTGAAACCAGAGAGACAGAAAAGGAATATATAAGAAGAAGAATCCATCAGTAGTGTTCTCATACTTGTTTTCCCCCCTTATAGGAATTTGCCTGTAAACTCTCTGGGAAAAAGGATGACCATCCGATTTGTTTGTGATATAATAGGATAATCAATATTTGACTAAATACAAGAAGGAAATGAGGAGTTAGTAAATATTTTACCTATAAAAAAATAACATTATAGGAACTTGACTCGTCCAATACTGCAATATGTTTTGAAATCACTTTCTGTTTGCTGCTTACCATAGGTTAGGTATATTAATTTTGTTGGGTCTACTCTGAATAAAACATTGTTAAATACCATCCTGTGTAATTAATGGACATCACCAAGGCTGCAAATTGAACTCTGGTTAACTAGGAGTAAGCCCTATTGAATTCAATGTTTTACTTCTGAGTGGACATAGATAGGACATAGGTGTAACGTATGTCTATTTATTTCAGTGAGTCTACTCTGGTTGAACTTAGCTGGATACAGCTCCATGTCAGTAAACTTGCATATTCATGTTATATTTATTTATGCTAAAAACCTGTTTCAACAGAGATAGGGCTGATAGGTCCAGGACTTTCTGTAAGGTGAATGTGTGTCATGTTCAAGTTTAAGCAGTTTCTCTTTCCTTCTCTCTCTCTCTCTCTCTCTCTCTCTCTCTCTCTCTCACACACACACACACACACACACACCTCTTTTGATAGTAGCCCTTTCGATGGTAGCAGGAACAAATACTGGATTAAACAAAAAAGATAGTGATAGAAACAAAAAGACTGGTAAAGATGATAGCATCCACTGGAAGAACATATTTAATAATGCTTAAATTTATGTGCATGCCATGCTAAAATTTTGGATAAAGCAAAAGTGCTAAGCATTACTGTTTATAAAAGAAAAGCATCAATCAAAATGGTTGTCAGAAAATTATCATACAGAAAAGCCAAGAAAAGCATATTAAATCTAATTGCCTCCATTTGCATGTTGCAGTCTGCATTGGCTTAGACTATGAAATCACTGAAGATGTTATTGAGCCAACTCCATCCAGAAGTCCTATTATAAAAAACTGAAAACATAATGCCCCCCCCACACACACAAAAGGAAGTGTAATCTATGCTGCAGCATAATAATTACTTAAGTTGCAATCCTGTGCCTTTTCCTGGAAGTGAGCTCCACCAAAAACCAAGGGGCTTACATGTCTACTCAGAAGTAATTGAGCTTATCTATTTCTAATTAGATGTATTGGCTTCTCTACTGGACTATCTCTGTAACAATGTGGGCATATCAAGGAAATTCTAAGTCTCTTCAAGCAGAAAACACTCGCTCTAAAAACAAGAGCGCCAGGAACTAACTAAATGTGTGTTTGCTCAGATAGTATGAAGACAGGTCTTTTAAGGAATACTTCAGCACTAGCTTTATAGAAATGTCACATTCTGATCGTATCAAAATATGATGGCCCTGTAAAAGGAATACTCTGAAACTGCAGCTGGGCATGTAATGGCAATAAAGAGTCTTGGGTAGGTTATGAATCAATGAAGTAAAAAGTGCAGAACTATCTAAATTCAGACTTATGTGCATGTCTGCACAATGTTCCTGAAGGTACTCCAAAAGTTTGATATGCAGTGAAACTAGCTTTCTGGAAAGGAGGTTATGATGGTGGACATACTGTCAAACAACATTTACTACTAAGATATCTTCACAGATGAACCAACCATCACATTCCTTATTTCAGTTGATTTCCCATCACTTGTGGGACATTATTCAGGTTCAGATATAGCTTTAGTGTAGTCGGGGGAATACTTAGTGCAGATACCAAACAGGCAATGCCAGAAAACATCTTATGTAAACTAGAGAAGTTGGATGTACTTCAATCCCATTGAAATTAATGAAGCTTAACATTTCAGTGCAGTATAACTGTACCCCCCCCCCCGGCTTAATCCTACTCCCAGGTACATTCATGCTATGCTAACATTTTGTGTTGTGTGCAAATGGGGCGAGTGAGACATGTATACATTAACAGCAAACTCAGAAAGTTCCAGAATGTGGGAGTCTCTCTGTGTGTGTATGAAAATCATTCACAGTCCAATTCTGAGTGTTGGATACAGTGAAATTTGTGTGTTCATATAGTCCTTGATTTGTAGTAAATGTTTTACAATTATATATCTCAGTATTCTACATGAAAAACGGTGCCTATTCAAACTTTGTTAAGGCTGAAAAGACAATAATTAACAACATAGGATATATTCAAATACAACTTTCATTTAATATAACTCCCTTCCCTACTCCTCAAGGGGGGGGGGACAGCTATGTTTTGTTACTTCGGTTGCATTGCTTTGCTGGCAAGCTTACTAAATAAGTTTTATGACCAAAGCTTGTGTTGACTACACGTGAAGCCTAGTGCAGCCAAACAAAGGGGATGAATAATATGCAGCATTCATAATACAAGAAAGTTGTTTCTTGCTGAATTTTCAGAACTCCTATAATTTATTTATTATTTATTTATAAAATTTGTATACTGCCCTTCTTCTGAAAATCACATGGTGGTTCATAATATACTAAGTGGCAGAAAGGGAATTATGAAATGTTGTAAATTTTGCATAAGCACGTTTTTATTTACTTCTATCAGAAAAATTCTCCTAATGTCTTAAACCAGGGGTGGGGTATTGTTTCCAAAAAGAAAGCCAGATCCTTAAGTCTGTGGGCTGGAGGTCCCTGCTGTTTTAGATGTTTGTATTTTCATCTAAACTATAAATTTGATAGGTGTCTTGAGAAGCAGTTGTTTAACTCTGGGGTGACATTTGGGGACCATGTTCTGCCCTCCTTAAGAGTTAAAGATGTATCTCAAAGAAAGTGAAAGAAGTGACAATTTTTTTTAATCAACGTAGCATATTCATAAGCACATTCAGTACAGAGGAAGGGAAAAATACATCCAGAGTTAGATATTACTACTCTCTGGCTTGACCTCCAGAGTGACACATCACAGAATCCATCACAAGTACCTTTCACCAAAAAAAGGATTAGCCTTTTCTACCAGGTTTGCAAGAACTGCTGCCTACACAAGTGAGTTTAGTACATAGCCCATGAGACTACACACTGTTTTGCAATAATTCAGCATATGTTTAACAGCATGAGAGTGTCCAGAATATAAAAATAAAACTTTTACGACTCATGCCTGAAATTCTAAAACATCTCTTGTAGTTTTCCAGGAAATCAGACACATACAATATTAAAGGGGGGGGAATGGAGATTGTGAGAAGCTGTAGGCTGCTAAAAATGCAAAGTAGAAAAGCCTGGATGAAAACAACAATGAAAGCTGTTAATATGCAGATTAAATTCAGAATGAGAAATCAGTGTCTTCCCCTTCATAGACTAAAGCCTTTTTGCTTTGTGGGTTTTTTCCCCAGAGTTAAAATAATAATAAAAAAATATTGCTACTATGCAGAAAATGGGAGGGAGACACACCTACTTGTGTGACCTCACTGGCTTGGGGTACGTCTCCATCTATAGACCTCTTATCCGTGCTCAAGGAATAAGTACGGTACTTCTGGAACACTTCAGGAACACCAATGCCTGGGGGAAATTAGTTGAAATGTTTTGCTAGGCAAACCTTTCCCCAATGCAGGCCTGGTTTCATGCAGTGAGATTGATGCCAGTTTGATAGAGAGTAGTCCAAACTAGGCTGCACCAAAAGAAGCCTACATTAGGGGCTCAAGGGAGCAAATGAGACATGATAAAGCTTTCCCAGAAATAAGAGCTTTATCTGAGAGAAAAATAACAAAATGCAATTAAACAGCTGGCTATGAAAGGCTACCAAAAAGAGCAGGCGGCAGGTGGGAGTAAAAGTGCAGCTGGACTACGCCATAGACTAACCAGACTAGTCCAAGTTATGATAACCTCCTGACTTAACTGTTGCAATACACTTTATGGAGCTGCACATATGAACAAAGCAGAATTTGTAGCTTGTGTAAAATAGGGTTTAAAGGATGCTACATAATACAGTGGTACCTCAGGTTGCAAACACCTTGGGTTACAAACACTTCGGGTTACAGACTCCACTAACACAGAAGTAGTACCTTGGGTTAAGAACTTTACCTCAGGATGAGAACAGAAATCGCGCGGCGGCAGCGGGATGCCCCATTAGCTAAAGTGGTACCTCAGTTTAAGAATGGTTTCAGGTTAAGAATGGACCCCCAGAATGAATTAAGTTTGTAACCAGAGGTACCACTGTATATCTTACACTACAGCAACCATGTAACACCCATCCTAAGGGAGCTGCAGTGGCTGCCAATCCACTTCTGGTACAATTTCAAAGTATTTGTAAATCACTCCTCCTCCTACTACTACTTGTATTATTTATACCTCACCCATCTGGCTGGATTTCCCCAGCCACTCTAGAAAACTGAGGGAGCACATTTTCCGATATTATCCTGTCTGAACATTAAATTATTGTGGGGGATATCTCCTCTGCACCCACTCACAATATGTGAGTATCAAGAGAAGCCCTTTTCTGTTGTAGTTCCTGGGTGATGGAACAACCTCAGCATCAATGGTGGATACATTTTTTGGTGCCATTAAAACCCTGCTGTTTGCACCAGTATTTGGCTTGCTAATTATAGTTTGAAGTGGGATCTGCATAGCAGTGGATACTATTGTTAATTGTGATTTTATGCCATTATATTTATTGTATGAACTATTGTTTTTATTGAATATGCTTCCCAACCTCCGATAAGCTGATATAGGGTGGGATAGAAATATTTATTGAAAAATACAAACAAACAAAAACAAATAAATAAAATAAATAAATAAATGCCAGCAGTGGATAGGGGCTGAATTAAAAGATGGACAGGACACCTCTCTCTAAGTTTGCGAACTTCTCAGTCTCTGTTTTCCAGACCCGACCCCTTTCTCTCTATTGGTATTATTCTTTTTGTATGGCTCCATAAATATACCTTGCAAAGATGTTTTTCTGTACCTACCGGCCTTGAATTCCCCCTCCCCTTTGTACATATAAAAGAGAAAGGAAGCTTTCAGGCATTGGAAGAAAGTTTGATATTGCAAGACATATGTTACTTTTCCATTTCTTATTCCAAAATGTTTCTTAAGACTGTTCTATCTCTTTCAAATACATTAATTTTAGCCCTCTAAAGTATAGGTTTATGTGCTCCATACCAATCAATTTGCAAACTATTGCTCTACCCCCCCCAATCAGTTTTTTTTTACTCTGAACAAAGACTGCCCAATGTGCTTTTGGTTAATACTTACTGCCCAATGTGCTTTTTGGCAGCCCTTAAACTGATCATGCTGTCTTCAAATAAACCATTAAAAGAGGGTGGGTGACTCCCACGACTCTCAGCTGGTGGCTTTGGAGCCACCAGTAACAAATTATTTACAATTGCCTCCAGCTGTTGTCATTGAGGTGCAAATGACTCCTACTTCTACTCTTTACCTTCTTGAGAACTCCCCAGGACTGCTTTCATTCTATGGTACTCATTACTCAAGCTCCTTCATATTGCCTCAAAGACTTTCACCCTTGTTCTCTTTCTGAAATTGGTTTCAAGGTTTTTGCAATTTGGCTCTTGTTTGGGGAAAAACTCTAAATGAGTGTTTGATTGCTTCTCTCATATATATATATAGAGAGAGAGAGAGAGAGAGAGAGAGAGACTCATTGCTGAAACTGAATACAAAGAGATAGTAAAAGTTGGCCCGAAAGTGCTAACTATGGCACACAAACTAAAATTTAAATACAGGAAATTAGAGTTGCTAAGTTTTCAACTTGAAGTTATGGGTAGGCTTTTAAGAGCAGCTTGAAGGGCTGACATTTGCAGGTAAATAACCAGAGGACAGAGGCAGTAGTATGGCCATGGTCATCGTCAAGTGAAGGGGCTTAAAACAAGCACAGAATCCAGTTTTTCTGATGAAGACTGAACTGAAAATGGCAGAGATTTACGGTAATCCTTATAATAGCAGCATCCCACAGACAATTAAATTGTTTTATTGCAAAAGGCTCATCTATCTAAATAATAATAATAACAGGGTCAGCCTCTCTTCCCTAGCCTGTGACTCATTAGGGGATATTTATTCATTAACAAAAATATTTTATCATAAAGTATCAGAGTGGTGTACTTCAATTGAAAAACACAACTAAAAGCAAGCCAAATAAGCATTAAAGTGACTGGCTAATTAAACCAGCTTCAAAGGCCTGCCCTCAGTGATATCCTTTCAATGCTGGGGCTGTGTTCATTGGGCTGGTGTCAGCAGTGTGGCCCTCATAGCATGCCCTCCGACATGTCCAGGCCAAAAAACAGGCTGCACATCCTCCAGGCTATGCTCCCAAGTGAGTCACATGACCTGTGCGAGATTACGGCCCCCCAAAAGTGCTGTTTTCAGGGGAATGTTGCAGCACAAAATCGCGGTTCCCAAAGTGGTTGCCATGCTCTCACATGAAAAAACGGGATGTCCCAGTTTTCCTGGGGCAGTTGTAATAATAATAATAATAATAATGTTGTTATTGTTTATACCCCTCCCCCAATTTGTCCCTCGGAGGTGGACCTCAGTGTCCGGGCTGAATGATGGAGGTGGAGACGTGCCTTCAGGTATGTCATAGGTGCATGACTACTGCCAATCCAGAGCTCCCCCATTGTTGCCATGACCTCACCCTGCCTCATCCTCATCCTGGTGACCACAATGCTCCCATCCTACTGCTAGCAGAACACTACTCTTCTGTAGCCACTACCGTATTATAGATTTGAGAGTAGGGTGAGCCTTATTATTGAGCTTTGTCAGCCACTCTGGCATCCCTTTTAGGTTTAAAAGATAAAAGAAGCATAAAGAAGTGACCACAGTGGCATTGTCTATTCACCACCCTTCCACGTCCTCACGGTTGCTATGTATCACCAGTTGGTAATAGTTTAGAACACACAACAAAGGTATGCATTTGTCTTACAAAAATAGGTCAGTCGGAGTTTTTAATCTCTTTCAGCATTGTATGAGTCATCAAAATGATAGGTGTTTGAGATGCAAATTAATGGAGGGTTGCTGCTTTGAAATCAGTCTTTGCTTATGTTTTGTTTCCTAAACGTTAAAAATATAAATATGAAAATGTAGTTTCAAAGTTTTACAAAGCTTGATAAATGCAATCTGCCAGTCAATATCTTTTCTAACCATGTAATGAATAGGAGCTTTTTTATGTTGAGGGCTGTACTCTCAGAGTGTTTAGCACACATGGTAGCAGTGGTGGGAGTGGGCGGGGCTGGAGCAAATAGTGGATGAGACTAGAAACAGAAGTGGGCAAGGCTCGCCATTATTATTTTTTGTCTCTCTGCCACACACTCTATTTCTTACTCACCCTATTTCCCTTTCCAGATCCCTACATGTGGTTAAGCCAAGGGCAGCAAGAGCCATTAGTTTATAACCACTGCTGCAAAGGCTTGCTTTGGGGGGCCTGAAGCATTTCCATTACAGGTTGGAAAAGTTTAAACTGTTGCTAGTTCAGACAGGCAGTCTCTCTCCCCATCTTTCAGAGACAGTTAGTCCCTAAAAGAGTGGAGGAAAACCAGATCCAACAGACTGCTGAGTGAGGTAAACCCTACCAGCCCTAGGAGCCCAGAAACTCCCCCCCCCTTTATTTATTTCTATTACAGAAATATTTTTTGCACACACACAAATCCCCTAGAACATTACTCAGGAATAAACAAGAGTGTCCCCTACATTTCCCCTAAAACCCTATTCAAGGTACTATATAGGTTGAGCAGGGGCATTGCAGCTCAGGCCATCATGGGGGCAACTGGTCACCTAGCTACACCTTGCCCTCACTCCTCCACTTTCTGAATTTTGTTTTCAGCAAAACTCAATGCAGATTTAAAGGGTCAGATAAGATCAATGTAGGAATCTTGACCAAATCATTTCTGGAAGAACCACAGAATTTCCCAGTGGCTGTGATCACACTGAATCCAGTGCCCTAATCTACTTCCCAAAGAGGTGATCACTGACTTTTCTAACAGGCCTCCTTGCCCAGCATCTGAATCAGAGCTGAACCACACATGGAACAACCACCCATATCCTCTGTGCTCGAATGGGAACAGGACTTGGCTTTGTCAAACAATGTTAGACTGCCTGCATGATTCTGTGAGCAGTCTTAAGAGTCAATAGCATAAAGTTGTGTGTACTCAGAAATTCAAGAAAAGTTGAGCTTCGCTTGTTTCATCTATATTTAAAATGTATTATGGCTTGATTAATTTTCTATTTATTTTTTAATTATTTATTGCTGAGGCTCATAAAGCACACTAAATAAAATTAACGGCATCATTAGCAGCATTATTGCAGTCTATAGAATACATAAGAGACTTCCCTTGTACATTTGCCCTGCTGCAGCTCCCTCATAACAATATCAGCAGGTCTCCACAGTGCTGTAGAAATGGTTATTATCCGATCATGCAGAGGTTTATGACTCCAGGTGGGAGCAATCAGGAGAATGAGATGAGCATTTAGGAGTTAATTTACAAAGCCCTGCATAAGGTTATAATGAAATGTAAGAGTCATTGTGACTCTTGTGATTCAATCCCACAGAATCATTTTACCTCCACGGAAAAGCTTAAAAACCAACATTTTATTTAATAACAACCGTGCTGTATCATTTCCCTTTCATTCAGGAAGCTGTGTATGTGTGGCGAGTAGTTGAGAGAAGCCAGCTCCTGTTCTCATTCAGTGCGTGTGTGTTTTAATGTGTTTTCTGTTGTTCCAGCCTCACTTTAAACAAAAATCACTTGTTTGCAGGGGAGTGCAATTATTTGATATTAACACCACTAGGACCTCCTAAACGAGGGGAACGGCACTCGGTAGCAGTTCAGCATCAATACAAGATTATTTGATCCAAACAAATTTTGCAGAAAAAGATGTAATAAAATATACTGTTATGGATGTGCTCAGCCCACATTACAATGCAGTGTGATGTTCCAAGACCTCTGTGGTTAATTAAGTTTGGATTCCTTTGGAAAGAGATCACTGGAGGCCATTCGGCATTTTGTAGAAATTTAAAAGTTGAGCATAGGAAGCATAGCTTAAACATGCCATTCGGCCATCAGAATCCACTGTTCCCTTCTAGACAGAAAACTAGAGTGGTGTTAGCTTACACAGCTCAAACTTTGCTTTCTGTCTATCATCCTCTCCCAGTGTGTTAACAGACTTTCAGTATTGTTGGGCAGGACTCAATCACGTAATAGAAAATTCAGGTTGCACATTTTGTAGCTCTTCAACAATGAACTAGAACAAAACAAAAAACAGATTTTTCGCAATGAGGAAAATGAGGAAATTGTGGGATAAGCATTGCTTGACACACTATCATCATATAATCTCCCAGCAAACCAATTGGAACCAATGCTTAATAAATAGCTGTCATTGTCTAATTTGCTTGCAAACTTTGCGCAAACAAATCCAGATGAATGCTTAAGAAATGGGTTATCTGGAAGTGAGGATGAGAGGAAAATTTCCAATAAATTTCATATTTAAAGAGGAACCAACCAAATTCTCACTCTATGAAACAATACAAGTACTGTTACATGGCCATTCTTCTTCAACACAGCACTTCTTCAAATTTTGCTATGCAGTTTTCCAGCCAAGTAAAAAATGTATATACTCCAATGAAGTGTGTATAAAAATGCATAGGTTAATGAAAATAACATTAGCTAAAACTGCTTGGGAAAATGTGTAAATTAGTGAAAGCTATTTACATAAAATGTGTTTATTAGGAGAAATTTTCAGTTAAATGTTGATGAATTTTCATGAGAACTTAAAAAAATGCAAATTGCTATGCAAATATGGAGAACTGAATTTTTTTGGGAAATGAGAAATTTAGAGCACTGTGATTGACTGAGCTGTCCATCCTTATCTGGAAGTGACCCCAATATTCTTTGACCTTTAACATCCTTTACTTTTTACAAGCAAACACCAAGATCACATTATCCTTAGTTAAGGTCAGGGAAGCAGTATCCCCTTTTTAGGTATTTTTCAACTGTGCAAGGACTATAAAGCAAATCACCATTGACACTAACCCTCTCTTAATCCTCCTCCCTCTTCAATATTGCAACATCACAACCAAGAAATCAGATCCCTTCCTCCAATGGAAATAGTCTTCATATGATGAAAGTGGAGAATAAACCTTTGGATCCAATCAATAGTGTGTGTTATTATTAGAATTGTCTCCCTACCTAAACCCAGAGTAGTATCAGTAGCTTTTAAATGGGTATGAACTGCAGAGGTAAAGTCAGCTGATCCTGGAATAATTTGGTAGAGGGGGAGAAATTGACAGGGAGGGGGCTGCAGTCCATTTTGCTGTTGCCAGTTTGATGCAGAGCTGGCCTGACGTTTTTGGCTTGGCTTTTGCTTTTTTCTTTTTTCTTTCTGGAATATGAAGAGAAAGGGAGGGCAAAACCCAAAAAAATATTTTAAGGGGTTCGCATAGCTTCTAAGGAAGCTTCCCTCCCCACCAACCTGGTGCCCTCTAGATGTTGCTGGGCTGCAACTCCCATCAACCTTGACATTTGGGCATGCTGACTGAGACTGAGGGGCACTGTAATCCAAATGCAGCTCAATGTGAGAGCATCTGCCTTAAATCCAGAAGGTTCCAGGTTCAATCCTGGCTTCTCCAAGTAGAGCTGAGACTGCCTCTTGCCTGAAACCCTGAAAAACCACTGAGTGAGATGGACCAATGGTCTGCCTCTGCAGGAGGCAGCTTCCTTTGTTCCTATTCCTGAGGACACCAGGAGGCGGAGAAAGTTCTAAACTTTTCTTGGCCTGGGATAGGGGGCTTATTTGATGAGCAATGGTGGCAAAGACTCTCCTCCCTGGAAGAGAGGGGAGTGGTTGTGGGTGGAAGCCCGAGCTCCGCCCCTAGCAGGGGGCATTAGCCCCCTGCCTCCCCCTCTCACCTGGCTGGCGCCCACGCCCATCGGCAGGCACCCAACCAGGTGCCTCCGAGGGGGCTTCACAGCAGCCTTTATACTGTGGCGCCAGCCCCCCCTCGGCCTCATTCTCCTCTCCGTCGTCCCATCGCGAGTCACCCACCCTCCACTTCTTTGACTTAGAGTCTTCCAGGATTCAACCTTTATTTGTTTTATCTATTGGATTTCTTACCCTTGCTTTACCATAAGGTCCCAGGGTGGGTTACAACAATAAAATTTACAATTATAAACATACAATGATGTGAAAACTGTTAAAAAGTGATTCTAGTTTAGCAACAGGCTGGGATAAAGACTTCCACTAAAATGATACTCCTTTTTCAGGAGGAGGGAGCAGACATGTAGTGGTAATGTTCATGATCTGATAACTATGAATGCACTGAGAAGCAGTAATAATAATAATAATAATAATAATAATAATAATAATAATAATAATAATATAATTTTTTATTTATATCCCGCCCTCCCCAGCCAAAGCCGGGCTAAGGGTGGCTAACAACAATAAGATAATACAACATAAGATAATTAACCTTACCAAAATATTTGGTTACATTTTCAACTTGTTAGGCAATTCAGCAGCAGCATTCACCTCTTAAATGTATTAGCATTCTTAAACTCTAAATATTTCTTCCATTAGTCTGCTTAATATGTGCACTTTCACAGAATGGGTCATATATTAAGTAGTCATCATTTCATATTTTTTTTGAAAAATAATAATCACAATTTAAAATATTAACTTGACATAAATCAATTAATCACATTTTGTTTTGTTTTGTTGTGAGAAGACCATTCATTTCCTTTTTTTCTTTTTTTTGTCATTTCCATCTGGGTTATAGTCAGATGGAATAACAACCATAGCAACATGTGTTGGGGAAAATTTGGAAGAGAATGCCACTTAGAGATAAAACTGTTGTGCACTATATAAATGGTTGAAACAAACAAATAATAAATGTGTGTGATGCTCCTCTTGGAAAAAGAAGGGCTCAATAAATGTATCCAAAGTCCCAGTAGGTGAGTCCTTTATTCCTAAGGGTTGGGAGCTCAGCTCATTGTCAGACATGCTTTCAAATACAGTTTCATCATATCAGACACGGGGATTTTGTTCCAAGAGTTATACATTTAAGCAGAAATCATGTATACCCCAAATTATCTTTTCCTTTGCTAGCAGCGGGTTGAGGGGGCCTGTGAAGAGGCCAGCCCATGTCTCCCCTTTCTACTCTTACTCCATGTGTTCTTCCTCTTGCAGGCCAGTAGGGAATCCCTGGCAGGTAGTCACCATCATGCAACATCACATCCAACTTATCCATGCTTACACGCATTCTGATGTGCAGAGGCTGGCATCATCCACTACCAACCTCTTCCACTGGAAAGTTGAGAAATCAAGGGAACCAGAGATGGTCTAGTCAGTATCTGGCCAAAACTGATCTATCCTTCACTTTTATCCCTCAAAAGGGAATATTTGCAAGTGTCAGAAGAAAGATAAGCTGAAGATACAGTGGAATGAGTGTAAATAACGATGGAAGAAAACCAGTAATGACTCATATGTGGTGGGCCATGAAGATGTCATTCTGACACTAACACCAAACTTGGATGGGGTTGGGGCTGTGCCCCTGCCAATGCCCCAGCACAACCCCAACCTTGTCAGCACCCTGTCCACCTAACTACAAGGTCACCACGATTGCTCTCCCAATTATATCACCCAAGGCATCAAGGGTTTGGGAGTCCTCACTACTGCTGCTCCTCCTACAGCCTTGACCACCCTTGATTTATCCCAGCAGTCCCTCTTCCAAATGTATTCAGGTATCAGGAGAAGCCTCCAGATATTGAAGGCCTCCATTTTGTAATTTGTCATGTGAATATATTGAACAAAGAAGGAATTGAATATTCGCTATGAACACGTCCCAGTAACAACTGAAGAGTATCCAGAACTGTTACTGGAAGGCACAGGGACTACCAGTCCTGCTTCTTATCACAGTAAGTTTGGAGGAAAGCGGACCTGCTAGCAAAGAGGACTGGTGGAAGATGATAGTACTGGATTAATATTTATTTCTTACACTTGTATCCTGTATTTCGTCTGCCATGGCTGTGTATAAGTGGTTTCCAAGCAGTCACCCATCTGGGCACTGGCCAGTCCTGCTTAGCTTCGGCTCAGTGAGGGCCTCATATTCCTGGGACCATGAATCTCTATGAGAACCATCAGAAACATTTCATATAGTGCTTGATGGCCATGAGGCATGTATGGCAACTCAGTAACCATTCCAAAGTACTAGAAAATTCCCAGATCTGACACTGTGCTCATAAATAGCTCATGAATTACCGAGTGCAAAAATTGTATTACAAGCCTGATAATTACAAGCATTGGTATCATCACTTGTCTTAAACCTGCAGTAAAATTAATTAAACTTTCAATGTCTTATAAGTTAGATCATGAATCCCAACACATAGACACATATGCAGCATCCTAATACTGTCAGCCAGGACTTGTAGCTGATTTTAGGGGTTGTTCATGAGCTGTGTGAGGCAGCTGAATAATGAGGCACATCACTTCCCCTTCCCCAAGTCAAAGCATAGTATCTTTAAGCCTCCAAGTCATATGAAGGCCCCCAGTAAGCCTCGTGTTGCTCTTTGTCTAGCTATGCTTTCTTATTTAGTGACTCAATCTTTCTCTAATTTTAGAGGTTTTGCAAGAAGTAAGGCTATCAAAAGCATTGCCTGTGGAACACTGAATAACTCTCGATTGTACCACAGCATAGGCTTTTTTTTAAAGCTAAAGCATTTAAGTCTTCAAACAAAATCTATCTTGCTTCTGTTTTTTTAATAATAATAATAATAATAATATACAGCAGGAGTGTGAATGAAACAGTCTGGGCAGCTTCACATTGTAATGAACTACTGGAGACCTGCAAGGGCCTTTTGGGAGGCCTATAAATTCTACTGGAGGACACTGACAACCACCATAAGGCATTATGGAGGAAAATGTGTGCGTTTTACTTTCCCATAATCTCCACCCCACCTATTGGTCTGCAGACTGGCAGGTGTAATTCATTCGGGGGGGGGGGGGTTGAGGTGTTCATCTGGCTCTAAATTTTGTCTACTTTGGCCAAAAGGGAAGAAAATTGTAGCCATTTTTATATTTCTCATTGTAGTAAATGGGAAAATGTGGGGCAGCTCAGGACCTAGATTGCAGTGTAAAACCAAGAATGTACTTTGTGATTCAGAAACAAATTAGCATAATTAAAAGCACATGGATTTAGATTACAAGTCAGTATTTGGGCCTTTGCTCACTCCTAGCAAATGTTCAGTTTCACAGGCTGGTACCTTACTTGAGAATCTTTCACTGGAAATGTTGCAGACAGAATGTGGAGTGTCTTGCTATGGAGCAAGTGACTTCCTCTGCTCTACTGAACAGCAAATGTGAATCTACTAATGAACATTCCTTTATTAAATTAACTTTGAGAGACTTTAGATAGTTCAGTCAGTAGAGGAAGAGACTCAGTCTCAGGGCCATGCGTTCAAGGTCCATGTTGGGCAAAAGATTACTGTGTTGCAGAAATCGGACTAGATGACCCTTGTGGTCCCTTCCAACTCTGCAATTCTGTGATGCAACATTATTACTTTACATTTAATTTTGAGATATTTTGTTTATAACTATTCTATCCTATGCCAAGCAGCGCTAATTTTACTTTTACCTCAAACCAATTTCAGAGGGAAATTAGTTTAATGCTACAGTAAGTTCATATTAAACAATCTAATAGTAGCTGGCTCACAGACACAGTTGAGGGAGAGAAAGAAATAAGAGCTGCTTCTTCTTTTTAAGGGAAAACTTTCCTCAGTTTTAACACCAAGCATCACCGCGAACACATGTAAGAGTCTTAGTCATAAAATCAACAATGGTAAAGGAACTTTACTGTTCTTAGCTTGAGTCATACACCAATGCTAAATCAATCATTTGTCCAAAAGAAAAGAAAGCTATAGAGTTTAATAGAATTTGCATGCAGAGAAGGAATATGAATAGTCAAAGTTCAATGAATGAAAATATGACCTGTGTCTCTCAAACCCTCAGATATTCATCTCCATATAACCTGAAAGGATGTAGAAACATATCAAGAACTAATTTATTCATTGAGAATCACCCTGACCATTGTTCACAAAACTTTTCCTCTCTCTGTCAAATAAAGGCAAGATAAATGCTATTAATTAATGTCAATACTATAACATTCCGTAGGAGGACCACAAATAAGGCAACATTTTTTGTTTGCAATTTAATTACGGCTTGCAAATGTGTGGGAAGAATATGATAAAATTTCAGTACGCTTCTACAAAATATACATAAACTTTGTAAAAGCTGCTGAAGACAACTTAAAGCTTCTGCCTTTTCTATGCTAATTTATTGGTTAAGCCCACTGTTTGCCTTCACTCACAATTAATACCATTCTGTTGTCTGAATAGCCCCCCCCCCTTCCTCCTTTACTTTGGAAAATCAACTTTAATCGATCAACCATAATTTGCTGGTATGCAATTGAACCATACCCCAAAAATACTGACTGCCTGGAAGTACCCAAAAATTGCAAGGAAAGCATTCTAATGCAAGCTTCTAATAGAAGCTCACCGGAGTTACAGAATCATTATATAAAGAAAACCAGTTTGCAGACGCTTTTAGGGGAACATGCAAATGAGAAAGAAGTAATAGATTGTGGGGTGGGGTAGAATCATCCCAACTCTGAGTCTGAGTATGGCTGCTTTTGTCCCACCCTTGATCTGACATGCACTTACCAGATGGATAGCCCTCAGAGTCTCTACAGCAATGCTACACCTTTCTCCTCTATCTCTGTTATTTTATTTTATTTTATTTTATTTTATTTTACAAATTGAGATAGTTGCAGTCTCTTTCCTTGCCATACTGAAGTATTAAAGATAGCAACTGAAACAGTTTCTTGCCTTCCATTCCTCCGTTGTTCCTCTGATTGAGTCTCCTGAGTTCCCAGTAAACTAAAATAATTTCTAAACTTGAATTCTAAAATTAAAGCATGAATCATTTGTTGCAGCTTTCAGCTCCTTCCATTCACAACACCTTCCCTTTCTTTATGTTACCAATGTGTTTGTTTGCATGAATGAAACACCACACTTAACAGGTTCTGCAGGGGATAAATTAGGGTGGTGAAACCATCCTTGAAGGTCAGCAAGGAGTGAGCAATATTTATATTACATGGGGTGCTAACATTTTATGAGGTGGATTAATGATATTTTTTCTTTTACCCTTATACACAGGTAAGTCCATGGGAGCACTGATCTTTTCCCACATAAAACACTATGATGTTTCCAATGACATTCTGCTTTTTAAATAGACCCGGGTTGATGGGAAGTTTCTTCAATCATACATATTTACTGTAAAATTCTGTATAATTCCTACTTTAAAATGATATCTTCCTAATATTCTTTAGGTATATTCCTTTATTACACTATTAGTAACTAATCTGAAAAGCAGTCTTTGCAACGCTGAGAAATATGTATGTGTGTTGTACTGAATGTTACTTCTGATATTTCATTTATCAAAATGTAAGAAATGTGTTAATGTGCAGCATCATGTAAAGATTAATTAGCAAAGGGAAGGTCTTGTGACTTGAACACTTCTATATTTAGGGTAGAAGGAAGTTCATCTGATTAAGCAATTACATTCAATAAAGCAAAACTTCATGATCTGGTAACTTTTTGTTAGTTCTATAAAAGTGTTAGAAAGTAAAAAAAGGGGGGAGCTCCAAATTAATTTGCATACTTTCAAATACAGTTTAATAAAACCTGACACATGGTCAACTTTAATTACCCCATCAAAATGTTGACAGGCGCTTTATTGAGACAGCACAATCTTTGTGGGCCAATAAATACTTTTTTGCAAATAGTATTGTATGGAAATAGTATTGTATTGTGGGAGGCAGTGGAGGACAGAGGTGCCTGGCATTCCCCACGTCACAACACTCTGGTCCATGGAGTCACGAAGAGTCGGACACGACTAAACAACAACAACATTGTATGGAAATAGCCAACCTATTTGAAAAATTGTACTCCAAATTATAAACCATATCTAATTGTGCTTTTGAAAGCACAAAGCACAAATCTCTGTGATTTGGGGGCTGGGATCTAGATTTATACAAACCGGAAGTACCGAAGACTGGCATGGTATGATCCTATGATCCAGTCACAAAACACTGAACTTTGCCAGCATTCTTGCTGGAAATCTGCCAATTCACTATTTGACCATGGTACAACAATAAACCGTAAACAGACCCCGGTGTTGCAAAAATTGAAATGAGAAGGATGCAGTTCAATTTCTTAACAAGTCAATCTCTGATCAATGACTACAGTATCATATGAACACTGATCCAGAGCATATTTTCTACAGTGTTTATATTTACTTACATGTAAGATTGGCTTGTTAAGCAATTGAACTGCATCCTTCTCATTTCAATTCTTTTAAGTCTGGCTGATGAAGAATTGATCAAGATTGGCTGATGAAGCATTGAACAAAACAGATTGGTTATCCGGAAACTCTGTTCTGGTGATATTTGGTGACAATGTATATATTGAACTTTTGAACTATTCTACCGCAACTGATGAAGAAGATTTCAAGACTTTGGTTGCTATTTCTGATCATTTGTATTAGTCTATAAATAGTGTTTAGTGCCATTGTTATTGGCCATCGTGTTGTGTTGTTTTGTTCAGTTCATCAGATTCACTATTTGAGCCTTTTATGGCTAGTTAAGAATCCTTTATATCATAGGCACCATGTATCAGTAAATGCTTCATTTTTAAGGAACAGACATGTGCATCACATGTTCTTAGGCACAGCATTACAAATTGACATTGCCATATTAATGTGATATTGTTCCTTTATTTTTTATTTTTTTATTTTTAATAAATTTTTATTAACTGGCTAATCACATCAAATTAAATCACATCACATAAATTCCGAATTACAAAGCCAAATTTTAAATTTTGTTGGGGGAACCCATACTTCAAGATCCGAAGGGGGATTCTGATCACCTCCTTGCTACTGTGTAATGTCCAAATCAGTCCCAATCAGTCCAAACAGAGTTCATAATTCTATCCAGTCTTATCTTGCTGTTTCCACATCACATCTTGTTCATATATTTTCTCTCTTTTCTTTATCATCTCTTCTGATAGTCTCCTTAAGCCGATAAACACCAATATAATAATCCTGTGTGAATTTCCCGTTCTTCCAATCCAAGTCCAGATGGTTTCCATATATCATCTCCGTCATAGATAACATCACTCTTTCCATCATAATTTTGCTAAGCTGTCGCTCTTAAGTCCCACTGAGGAGTTTAATCCACAATATATAAACAGCTTTGTTTCTCTCTTTCTCCTCCCAGACTCAAGACCTCCAACAGAGCTTCCCAAAATGGCGACGGCATTTTTAACTGCGTCATTCCAGGCTCGTCTTGAAACATGCTTTGGTTCGAAAGTTTATCTCCACACAGCCTTAAATCCACAGCTTAAGTCCTTAAAACGACATTTCTGACTCATAAGGGGAGGGGATTCTTGTTTAATCACATAGAAAAAGAAAGGAAAGTTTTTTTCCCTCCCCCTCAGTCATTTGCCGTACCGTATCTTGACGCATCTTCTCATGTTTTATTCTTGTCTTGTTTTATCAGAGATCTCTTCTGTCAGAAGTCTTTATTCCCCCTCCTTCCTTGAAGTATGTGCAATTTGCCGCATCCAAATTGTTTCTTTTGAAGTTCTTGCAGCTAGTGGCGTGAATCAGGGACGGCGTCCAGGAGTGCCGAAATCCCACAGGAGGGCTTTGTGCCTAGTGCCCCCATCCCCAAAAATTTGGGGGTGGTATAGGGCACAGCAGGCAAGGGCCGTCCCCCCCACAATCCTGGGGGGGGGGTTAAGGAGGCTAATTACCCCCATCATAGCCTCCAAATTACCTCGTGTGGGTCGGAGAGATGTTATTGTCAGCCATCTTCCGATGCGCCCCCTAGTGGCCCCCGTTCCTTTATTTTTTAGATGCAATGTGTGCTTTTTCTTCATTACCTGAAACATTTATATTTACGGTATGAATGACATTATGGTGAAATATATCTCTACATACATTCACATGAAAATCTGGAAGGTGTCATATAAAATTTTATTGGCTGCTGCTCTGGCCATTCTTTCTTCATAACCTCTAATATCAATTGCAGCCTGGTCAGAGGGGGCAAAGGACCAGCTGCATCAAGAGAGGCAATAGCAAAAATGAGAGAGGTGCTGGATTGGGACCCAGACACAAACTCTGAGTCCAGCAACTAGGGATCTCCTCAGAGACAGATGTGTGAAATATATTGCTTCCTGAATATGCTTCAGTATAGCACCTAGATGTCCTTAACCCTGTTTTGGTACATCGTTTACCAACTGCATCTCACTGCTGTTCAAAACTTCACATGCAACTGAAGATAACTGCCAGAGATGAACCTTTCAAATATATATTTTGATAGTGAGCATTAAAAGACATAGCATAACTGGCCACTGAACAAGGGCTTTTCTAAATTAGCATGGCAATATCTATTCCAATTCCATTGTAGCTGTCTCCTGCAAGAGTGGGCTGTCCTTAGTCTTTGAAAAGGGAGCTATATGTCATTCCAGTGAAAAGATAGTCTTGCAGCTGCCTATGTTTTATCAAACCTAAATATATGAAATAATAAATCTGGGGTGGGTAGGCGGTTTACAAATGAACTCAGTTCTTGTAAGGTCATCTCCAGAAATACCTCTTTTACTGAGCAGGCATGGAAACATTTCCATACCTGCTCTGTCAGGGACATATTTCTGGAGGAGGGCTATGCACCAAAGAAACCAGTAATTTCATGCCAGCATAACACAAGAGAAAGCACATGCATTTGCAGTTAATAACACCCTGTATTAGCTTCGTAGCTGCATGATGGAAGAGCGGAGGAGTCATTCAAATTGAGTTGTTTAAAACTTGCATATAATTCAGTAAACAAACTGAAGACAAATTGGCAGTAGTATTATGCATTATTCATGTTATAATTTTCTCAGAGGCCTCAGTAGTGCACGGCATTATGTAAAAACTGAGTAAGAGGGCAACTCTTTATTTCTCCACAGAATGCAGGATAAGGTGGTGTATATATATTTAAAAGCACTGCCAGGGCTTAGCAGAATGAGGGCAATAGAATTAAATGCCTTCTCTTAAATTTGTGAAAAATTGTATGACAAATTATCATATAATTTCCAGAAGATTTTCCTGCAATACTTTAGAGATTACATTTTCTTCTGCCCATTAGGTTTTCAGCTGGGTTTTTTAAAAATTCTTCCATTTTCATTATTTAAGAAAATATGGTATAGAACTATTTTCAGCTACCTACATGAAAACAAAGCAGGTATTTAGCTAAATGAGAGGACAACTGGTCAAGAGAAGATTGCTGCTTTTTATGCTGTATACACAAGGATCAATAAATATAAATTACAAAGCAAGATTTCTCTCCATGAGTACAAACCAAAACAAAGGACAGAATGTAGCTATATTTAATGCTGACACAGTTTAGAAATATTTGAAAACTACAACAAGGGAAATCAGGAAAACCCAACACTAGTTCAACCACTGTTGATTATATTTGCAGGCATTTAAAGAATTTATTACAGAATGTGTACTTCACCAAAATGCTGACTCTCCATAGAAAATGTATTGCAAAAAAGTGCTGACAAAATCAACATTTCATATTATTGAAAAAAATATATTATGAGGCTGCTCTGTGACAAAATATGATTGATGAATACTTATATTGAACATTTTTCTTTCAGTCAAATCATTTATTATGAAATGCACACTTTCATTCCTCTGTTACTCTTTATTAAGGTTAAAAATTCAAGCAGTCAGTTCGTGATTCACATCACAATAAATTGATTCCCTTCCCCTTCTCCTCTATCTTGGGTGAGATAATATAAGCTTTTGTCATCTTTTTCTGTAACAAAAAACACCCACCCACACCTTTTTTGTTTGTTTTGTTTTGTAGCCTTGGGCCTATTGCAGTCTACAAGGCACAAAGCAAATTGGACTTTAGAAAACCATTGTAGTTTTATGCCTCTCCCCCTTCCTCCTCATACACGTCTGGCTTATCTCCCTACCCCCCACCAGTAAATAGTTGAGTCACTGCTTTGAGGAGCAGTCTCAAATATTGACTCATCACAGACTTTCTGTCTAGAGAAGAAGCTGCAGAACTTAGTTCCCATATTTTGCAATAATAAACCAAACTGTACCTCACTCACTCTATGTTATAAAATAACATCATTCTGCAAATTAGATATGACGGATATCAACAGAATTCTCTCACTTCCCTGAGGATTGTTAAAGTGTGTGAGAAAGGAATTACTACACACACACACACACACACACACACACTTACACCCTTCACTGATCCAGCAATAAACCATATGGAATAAGTGAAGTTAAATCTTTATTAGAAAAAAGGGATCTGCTCAGGGGTACCAGGCCTAATGAGCACAGCAACACTTCTTCAGTAGGCCACGCCCTATGAAACAGGACTGAAGGTCCATGCCTTCTCACAGCTGCCTAAATCTCCTTCTCTCCCGGGTCTTTCTCAAGCAATCTGAGACTATGCAGACACCCTGGCTTCTTCATTAACCCAACTCATATGTGTCTCTTGGCCTCCCTTGTCTCCTGCTTCTGCACTTCTCTCTGCCACAGATTCTCCCTTCTCACTAAATCCTGTTACCTCTTCAGCTCCTGACATTTCCTTCTCTCATCTTCTCCCTCTAACAACTCATTGTCATCCCTCTACCAATCCCTGGGCTCTGATCTTTCTCCACTTGGAGGTTCCCCAGGTGGTGCCTCTCACCAGTCCTCTGTTTCCGGCCAGTCCATGACAATATATATAAATCCACCTGCTGCAATAACCTGTATAGCTGGGATGTGATATTTGTGCCTCTTCAGATTCCATTCCCACCAACCCCATTCAGTATATGATGACAGTTGCTGTCCAACAACTTTTGGAGTGCCACAGGTCCCCATCTCTGTTCATTTCGTCCTGTGATGTAAAACGCTTCAGCTACCAGAATCCACAGTTCCCTAATTGCATACAATTTAATTCATAGTCTGCATCAAAGTAGGACAGATGCAGTCCTATTAGCAATTCTATTTGAGTATTAAGCAGCAAATATTGGAAGAATACTTTTTGTTGTAGTAAGTTTCAGCTTCACTGAAGTTCTAGAAATAATTTTATTCACATTTATTCTATGTTCTCCAAAAGTTGTGGTGTGATTCCCCCCCCCCCCGTGTTGCAATAATAGTTTTTTGTTGCATTAATTTAGTTTGTACTTCAGATGCTTTTAAAAACTTATTTACTGTATGCACCTGAAGACCTATATATTACGGGTGGCAAATTTCATAAATAGAAAAATAAAATATCTGTGCTGTGTTGTGAAGTGCTTTGCTCCACTGGTGCATGTGCACAAATTTGACCTCACTTGCTCTCTTTTCTTTCAGTAAGCAGTAGCAACATGACTGACCAGATGACTGGTGCTGCCCAGTTAACCATTTGTTGCTGCTTAGAACTGTCCCCTCTTTTTTGCTGATTGCAGCAAGCAGCAAAACCAAAATATTGATACCAAACCTAGTGGTTCTTCAAGCCACTGAAGAACTGCATCTACTTTGTTAGCTCAAAGGTCCTATGGTTCTACTGTAAAGGAAAGATTACCTTCCAAGAGAAACAAAATTGTCTATAGGGTGATCTGAAAATTCTGAATGGTGTATCTCCATATCTGATTTTTCATTCATTTTGCTGATTTAATTCCAGTTTGAAATCCATTCTGTGTTATTCCTCTGCTGGAGAGCCAGTTAGGAAAGAGATCCTATCTTGAATATTTGTCTCTACAGATTCTGATGCAGAATACTATTTATTTATGCAAAATTGCCCTTCAAATATATTTCCCCATTAATATACCATACATGTTTGGAACAACATCCATAAAAAATAGAGCTAAAGAAAAAAAAGTGTCTTTGATTTACAAAGTGCATACATTCAGATGGTAGATCTTGCTAGACTGGTTAATTATAAGGAATGCAATAAAATTATTAGTTGAAATATAAAGTAGGTTACAAGAATGCTATTGCAAGATTTATGCATATATAATCAGTAACAGTAGAATTAATTCTCATTAGACCAAAAGGATGAGGAGAGGAAATATAAATGAACATTTTGTTTCAATAGTATTTACTTCAGCTATGCTTTGCTTAGCAACAAACAGAATATATACAAATGCACACACACACATATTTATTCAAGGGAGAGTCGAATAATGACAACCTTGAATAGAAACCTAATCCATTAGAAATAATGATAATGTTATCACCATTATGAATAGGACATGATTATATTACGTGAATAAACATGATATGAATACTCACTTTTTTCTATGTCAGAATATTTTTCTGTTCAAGGCAAAATCAGTTTCCTTTCAAACTGTGTAGGTTTCTTTCCCATCCACCCCCAATAAAAGTGATAATCAAAACCAAGAAGAACATTCTTGATACACACACAGCATTTTCTTCTGTTCCACACACAAAAACTATTGAGTGGTATTCTGCAATGAATGATATTCTTACAATATGGTACCATTAAAACATTTAGGATGAATTTGTGCAGTGTTGAAGGATGCCAGCCATTTTTCATAATGTTGTTGCTTTGTTGATGTTTGTACTGACTATTAATACTGCTCAGTTTATTGTATTGTTCTTATTGCATTTTTAATGGATTTTATTGTAAACTGCCTTGAGAGGCGTTTGTAAAGTCTGCACATGCCCGCCTGTAATTTGATCTTTTCAAAAGTGTTATTGGGATTCCATGCATTTTATGACTGCTAACAGAACGGGGAGTGGGTGCTACATCATCAGGCTCCATCCCCTGCCCTACATGCATTTTGATGTACAGTTGTGGTATGTGTTTGCAAGCAGGCACCTATTTATTTATTTGATTGATTGCTTGATTGATTGTATTTCTACACTTGATCTTAGCCAAAAGGCCGAGAAGCGATGGTGGACCGGAGAGTGTTTAAGAAGGACAGAACTTTTTTTATGTATGCTACTACAGCAGCAAGGATTCTGATTGCAAAATATTGGAAGACACAAGATTTACCCACACTGGAGGAATGGCACACGCAGTTGATGGACTATATGGAACTGGCTGAAATGACTGGCAGAATCCGAGACTTGGGAGAAGAAACATTTGAGGAGGATTGGAGAAAATTTAAAGACTATTTGGAAAAACATTATAAGTTGTATGAATGTTAAAAAATGCACCTTTTAGGAAATTCTAGCTTCAGTAATGTTAAATTAAAGAAATGGAAATTAAGGTACAAGGAGTCAGAGATAGAATAATGAAACAACTTTATTGTGTTAAAATGAAAATGTACATGATTTGGGTTATAATACATTTGAAATTGGGTAACATGATAAAAAGGAAGATACAATAAGTATTGAAATAAGTTAACAAATTGCAGACGTTATGCATCACAGAGAATGCAGGGTTGGGAGGACGTGGGGAAGTCCAACAGATTTGGAAAAAGGAGTAAGAAAAATTTGTAACCTTTCTTTTTTACTTTTATAATACGTTCTTTATTCTTTTTTCTGTATTTTATAAAACTAATAAAAAATATTATAAAAAGAAAAGCAAAGATTGATTGTATTTCTATGCTGCCACAAATGTCAGGGTGATGCACTCAAAAGAGTATTAAAACAATGAAGTGCCTGACTAATCAAAATTAAGGACCTACAAAGGCCTGCTATCATAAAAAAGTCTTCAAGAGATGTCTGAAAGTCAAAAGTGAGGGTGTCTGCTGAATCTCTGCTATAAAAGTCTCCCACTGCATGGAATCAGGGACATTAACTGCCTGACTTTTAGTTGAGTCCAGATGGGCCTTTGTAACACGAGGAGCCAGGGGGCGGAAAATTGCAGCGATTATTTGGTTTATCTCAGTGATTGTGCTGGGATACAAGGCCTCAGGGTGATCCTTAAGATATTCTGGACCCAAGTTGCTCAGGGATTTGCATATCAACATGAGAACATTGAACCTGGCCCAGTAGCATATGGTCAGCTGTGGAGATGTTTTAGCAGATGTGTCATGTGCTGTTGGCCATCCACCCCCCATCTGCAGTCTAGCCATTGCATCCTGCACCAGCTGGAGTTTCCATATCAGGCCCAAGGATGGCCTCACATAGAGGGCATTACAGTATGTCAATCTTGAGGTTACCAGAGAATGGACTACATGGGCAAGTGATTGCAATTTAAATCAGTGTGCTTAGGAACCCTTTAATGTTCATTTCAGATGTCTAGGCATATTCTACATATGTCTTAGACTGTATGGGGCACAAGGGCAGAACATAATGTCACAATTTTGCCTTACATATGTTCCTTACATGTGTTCTGGAACCCCAGCTACATTTCTAAAGGTGCTAAAATCTTTCATCTATCCATATAGGGGATTAAGAGAATTCCATGACCAATATAGAATTTGCAGTATCCATTTATTGTGTCCTAAAGGCATTTCATCAGTTTCTAACAGCATTCATATTTTATGAGCATCATGATCAAGATAAATCAGGATTTGTTATATGTATGTCTAAGAGCAAACTCAGACATGACATGGAAGATCAATGATTAGCAGCTACCACGTTTTTTAAAACATTAATAGGAGTCGCATGGGATGAGTTAGATTAGGGGCATGGTGCAAATAGAGGCAGGATTTAACACATGTCATCACCTGATCTGAATTCCATACCACCACCAACAAAACCCCCTGATATTTGCTATGTAGAAGCAAGCTTACAGTACATGAGAAAAATCAAGCAACTGTGATCTTTCTCTATTTTCCCCATCAACTGGTATTGAGAGCTCTGGTGTCTCTGATTGTGAAGGTAGAGTACAATCACCGGGACCAGAGCTATTGATAGTGGTATCCTTCCTAAATTTGTCTAAACCCTCTTTGAAGCCATCTCCATTGTTGGCCATCACCATTGTTGGTCATCACCGCAGATTCTGTATTTGGAACTCTTATACACTTTATGAAGAAGTTGTAATAACTGCCCATTCATTTCTTATCTCAGCTCCCTGTTCTTTAACCAGGTACCAATCCATAAGAGCATCTGTCCTCTTATCCCATCATGGCCAAGTTTTGATGGGAGACTTTAAAGCTTTTAAAAAGTATGCAATGTTTATGTGGTATTGACATGCTTGTTGATATAGTATTGAAAGGTTAACGAGACAGAATTTACCTTTGCAGTAGCCATGTTGATTTTTCTTCAACGAGATTTGTTCTTCTATCTGCTTGATAACTTTCTGCTTAATAATGTTTTCTGCCAAGTCATCTGGAACAGACATTAGTTCCTGGTAAGTTCCTGCAATTGATTTCATATTCATTTCTACAATGTCCAAGAAATAACATGCAATATAACAGATTCAAGAAATCATCATTTTGAGGAGCATGTCAAAGAAAGGGGTGGGGAGAAAGTCTTGAACATGAATAGCCATGTCAAAAACAGGAAAGAAATACACGGTGATTTCTACAAGTGCTAAATCTGTATCTGAGAGTCTGAGAAAGGGAGATAGCAATGGCGCTACAAGTTCTAGCTCAGTGAACAGGAATGTGGTCTGAAAGAATTTAAAGCCATGCTGACTGGGGCTGATGGGAGTTCAACAGCATCTGGAGCTTCACAGGTTGCCCATTCCTGGTTTAAATGAATGTTAGAAATTAGAGTCTTTTGCATGGAAGATGAGTTGTGATTCAGATTGGGAGTCTGATTAATCACTGAGGAAGCATGAGCAGGTTAAAGTGAGGTTATTGTAACCTAATGGCCAAATAACAAGTCAGACATGAAGGCTGGGTTGAACTAAAAGTTAACGCAAATCCCTACAACATTGAAGGTCATATGGAGTTTTGGAGTATGTTGTCAGTGATATGCTGATGACACAACTCTACTGCAGTTGTGGCAGTGGGTATACTTGACCATTGTCTTGCCTTGGTAATGGACTGGATGACAGCCAGTAAACTGAAGCTCAATCCAGCCGCTGTTAGTGGGTATCTTGAACATATAACACCAATCCTTGCCCAACTGAGCTCAGCCTCAGTCACCTGCAGCTTTGCTGTGCCTGAACGCGCAGCTTGTTGCATTTCTGCTGCTTTTTCCATCCACATTCATTTCAGTTCCTTTTTCTACTTTGGTACTAGTTCATTTGAGTTAACTAGGAATTACTTCCTGGTAGGTATGTGTAGGATTTCAGTACAACCTTGTGCATTCTTACTCAGAAATAAGTCCTATTTCATTCAATACAATGTGCCCCTAGGAAGGTGTACACAGGATTACAGCCCTATGTATCTTTAAAAATGGTCTATTACATCAGTTTCTTTTTTCATACATCAATTCTCCCCCTTCATCAGAATTTGAGTCTCAGGGCTGTATTAAACAAAGTGCAACTCAGAATAGACTCATTTAAATTAATATGAATGACTTGCTTTTATTCTATTAATTTCAAGTGGTCTATTCCGAACTGAACTTAGTTAAGACTGACAGTCAGGGTTGTCTCTCCAACTATCTATTAGAGCCATGATTCATAGTCCTTTTTCAAATACATACTCAAAATGATTTTAAATACATACTCTGGTGTGTTTTTTCCCTGCACATACTTTATGGGCAATTGAAAAACTTGTGCACACTCTCCCTTGTCAAAGAAGCTGAAGTATGTAAATAAAGGGGCAGCCAAAGTGAAGCACTTTTGAGCTCCATTGATTTTAATAGAAGAGCTTTAAAAACACATGATTAGCTCAGCTTTTGAAATCAATGGCTCTAAAAAGTGCTTAACTTTTTGGATAGTGCCCCGAAGCATTATAAAATATGCCTCATATGTATCTAGTAAAGTCATTACTGTCCAAACAGTTGTTATCTAAGCTGATATAATTCATGTTTAATTTCTCCCCCTCCTCTGCCTATTCTCTTGAAAACATGAGAAGAGCCTGCATCCTGCTCTCAGTGGTTAAGCAGATGCCATTGGGAAGCCCCAAAGTGGAATCTGAATGAAGCATCACCCTCTCCCCTTGTGTTCCTCAACAATTGGTATTGAGAGGCAAACAATCACAGCTATCATGACCGAAAGCTATTGTGGTAGCCTCATTCTCCATGAATTTGTCTAGTCCTCTTTCAAAGTCCTCCAAGCTGGAGGTCACCACTACTTTTTGTGAGAGCAAATTCCATAATTTAAGAATGCACTATGTGAAGAAGTACGCAATTTATTTCATCCAGCATTTTATCTTCATTGGCTATCCAAACATTCTGTTGTTATGAAAAAGGGAGAGACGTTTTTCTCTATCCACACTTCCTGCAACCTGCATTAAAATACCTACCCATGAGCTATAGTTCGTCTTCTGCACTGCTTGCCTTTTCATATTGGTTTGAGATCCATTCGTCACACACAAGCTCTTTGCATAGTTTACATTTCTATCCTCCACAGAAACTAAACCAGCAACCTATATCCTTGCCAAACCTGGGCTCAGCTTTTATACTGATTCTCAGACAATCAGCACATCAGACGATGTGTCGCCAGTACAGTTAGGATGTTATTTCCCAGACCATCAATGGGGTTGCTGCTATGATTGGGTGCTAGCATTTGAATCTGATGAAGCTGGATCACTTTTCAGGGACTGCTGGCAGTGGGAATGAAAGCCTGGCAGTCAGAAAATTGGCATCTTCATCTTGCTGGGCTTCAGTGCAGAAAGAGGAAATCATAAAAATTCACAATACATACAAAACAGCAAAGACCTCAGGCACCATGTAATGACCATATGAGGAAAAGAAATGTGACCCCGACTGCTCTAGACATCTGGTGGGACCATTCCAGCTGTCACACAGAATTGCTTAAGCTATTGTATGGCCTTGTGGAGGGGCTCCAGAGTTTACACTGGGTTTCTGACATGTTTTGTGAAAATTTCAACTCAAGGAACCACTGGTGTCCATCAGTTTCCAGATCAATGCCAAATAAGTCCCATCACGTTTGCCCTACTGCATGCTAGCTTTCAAAATGAAGAGTTTTATACACCTGGCTGCAGCAGATGATTTTTTTTTGGGGGGGGGGGTTAGTCTTCTCAGCTCAGAACATAAACCACACACCTCCTATATGTAAATGATATTAAATATTAAATATTTTTGCCAATAAAAGTGGCTTTTCTTAATATTCAGAAGACAGCAGTACGGGCTTATTCAATGCTCCATCTGTTCAATTTTCTTCAATGGCAACATCAAAGTGCTTTTGCATTATCGAGTGCTTGCTAAGGAATGTGAGCACAATAGTCCTCCCTTGGAGACAAAATCCGAAGAGTTCAAAAGTGAAAGAAACGTGGTCTCTCTGTTGGCTGTTTAATCCAATATTTAATTGTATGTGTATTTATTTCTATTGATTTTTTAAAAAGAAAAAAAAAGCCCGATGGAATGAAAATAAACTCACAGCCTTCTTAACACAGGAACAATTACAGCAGGAGTCACTATTCTTTGCTGAATGAACAATGCTATTCATAAATGGAGAAAATTTCAAAGACTTGTTTCCTGCTGCTAATTTTGCTAGTGCACTGAATTAGTACGGCACTACTGGGAACAGCAGGAGATCTTTATGATACATTAGCAGGCAGGAAGAGATCTGATGAACAGTGTTAATCATTAAAAACTTCAGCTATTGTAGGTATGGAGAGAGAGAGAGAGAGAGAGAGAGAGAGAGAGAGAGAGAGATGTAAAATTCTCTCCTTGCCACCACCCCCCTTAATATTTCGGCTCACTCAAGGTAGCTTTAAAAACACAACTGGCTTTGAAACCTGCCCTTATTCACTGATTAGATTTTCTATCTGGAATGTAGTAGAGGCTGAGACTCTTAATCTCAGGGTTGTGGGTTTGAGCCCCATGTTGGGCAAAAGATTCATGTATTGTACGGTGTTGGACTTGGGTCTATGATTCATTGATTCATATGAAGACCCACCTTTCAATATCTGGCAAAAGGGAATGGATACATTCACATTAGATTCAGTGAAAAGGAGATTCATTGTGTGATAGGATCTAGTGGTACACCTCTCCAAAAACATTTGAAACCTTGCTGCATAATATACATTTCTCTATCTTAAACATTCTGATGTCAGCAGTTTGTATATTTTGGTTGCTCCATTCCATTTTCTACATACTAATATTTTCAACATTGCAAAACGTGATGCACAGTAGCAAAGAAGTGAGATTCATTTTCCAACGTGGGCCATGTGGTGCAAAATTAGGGAAACAGGTACCCTGCAGGGTGGGTGAGTGAGAATTAGTATTGTTTAAACATCCAGGGAACAAAGAATATGTCTGCATACTAAAAGAAAAAAAAGAAAAAGAAAGAAAGAAAAAAGGTGTGTGATGGGGGGGCAGGAAGAGAGAGAGAGACCCCTTACACCCTGTGATTTTAGGTCATAAGAATGGGGTTTAGCCAGGAGAGAGTTAATGAAACTAGTAGGATCATTGAATATTCTTTTGATGGCTCTGACAGAGTGGTCAGTTATCTGGGTTTTATTAAGGAGATGTAACTCAATGGAAGGAGGAAGCCATCTGGGAATCAGAATTCAGCTTCAATAAATGTATATATAACTTCTACTTTTCCTGTGGTTGATGATGTCATCAAGTCTTTTGGAAGCAAGCTCCAATTTTAGTTTTTGGTAGACACAAAGTCAGAGGGAGAAGGAGACTTTAAATGTGGAAAGCTAACATCACTGTGCAGGCAGGTGGTTTCTGCCCCCGCTCCCCCAAAATCTGATGAGGAATAGTGAATTTGGGACATCTGTTGCAGTTTAGCTATAACTTCCCATATGCTCAACCTATTTATGTGTATAAATATAATAAATGTAATTAAGCCTCCAGTGATCCCTTTCTAAAGCAAACTGAAATCTAGGTGGGAGCTGTACCCCTGGAGCTTCTCAGCATTCAGTAGTAATGTACATGTACATAATAATGCTTAATGACATATTAATACACCCAAAAATCTATTATAGAACAATAATATAAATGTAAGTGCAGAAATAGGTCAAATGCAGAGAAATATCTTGATTTCAATAGGATTTATTGGATGTTATATCTGACAATAGAACTGAAATATAAATGTGGTTAGGATTATAGTCTTGGACACACACTTCAGTGCTGTGATTTCAATGGGACTCGGTTACTGTTTTCTGGATTGTGTCCATAATTTGTAGTCTACTAGTCCATTCGTCTCTTTCTGCTACATGCATATAATTAAGCAATATCCATTCTGCCCCTTTCAGGGTGGTTTTTTTTATAAAAAAATCAGCCTGATTAGAAGAATGAATAAATAAATCTGCAGATTTCAGTCTACAGCAGGGAAATGTTTAATCTTTCTTGACAGTTTGAACATGCTCTCCTCAAGAAACTGTTAAGAAGCTTAGCTCAGAACTGTAATTCATAAGTCCACTAAAACTTTTTTTAATGACCCAATTTCCCACCTTGACATAACCACTACTTTCTTCCCTAATTCATATTTGGAATAATGGTTAGTAATTCTGTCCACTTTTGATCAGTCAAAAGTGGTTACAATGGTTATTGTAACCATTGGGCTGTGGGGGTTGGAGGTGGGAAGCTAGGATAAGTTGATATAACTAGCTTTGTTATTGCAATGATGATATTACTCTCCTAGAAATAATTCAGAGGTACCTCTAGTGGAGCTGGATGTAGGTTGCATCCTGTTGTGTTAGGCAAATCCTTTGACAAGTAACAATGTAAGAATGTATCTCTTTGTCCTGTATTTATAGTAATAATAACAATAATATTATTATTTAGACCCTGCCCATCTGGCTGGGTTTCCCCAGCCACTCTGGGTGGCTTACATATCTAATAACATAATAAAAACATAATTCCTTAAAAACTACCCTAACAGGGCTGCCTTCAGATGTCTTCAGATAGTTGTTTATTTCCTTGACATCTGAAGGGAGGACGCCACTACCGAAAAGCCCCTCTGCATGGTTCCCTGTAACTTTGCTTCTCACAGTGAGGAAACCACCAGAAGACCCTCGGAGGAGGACCTCAGTGTCCAGGCTGAGTGATGGGGTGGAGATGCTCCTTCAGGTGTATTGGACCAAGGCCATTTAGGGCTTTAAAGGTTAGCACCAACACTTTGAATTGTGCTCGGAAACGTACTGCGAGCCAGTGAAGATACTTTAGGACCGGTGTTATATGGCCCTAATAGCCACTCCCAGTCACCAGTCTAGCTGCCACATTCTGGATTAGTTGTAGTTTTTGAGTCACCTTCAAAGGTAGCCCCACATACAGCACATTGCAATAGTCCAAGCAGGATATAACCAAAGCATGCACCACTCTGGCAAGACAGGCAGAAGGCAGGTAGGGTACCAGATGGAGCTGGTAAAGAGCTGCCCTGGACACAGAGTTGACCTGCGCCTCCATGGACAGCTGTGAGACAAAAATGACTCCCAGGCTGCACACCTGGTCTTTCAGGGGCACAGTTACCCCATTCAGGACCAGGGAGTCCTCCACACCCACCTGCCCCAGGTCACCCCAGAACAGTACTTCTGCCTTGTCAGGATTCAACCTCAATTTGTTAGCCACCATCCATCCACCAACTGTCTCCAGACACTCACACAGGACCTTCACTGCCCTCACTGGTTCTGATTTGAAGGAGAGGTAGAGCTGGGTATCATGTGCATACTGGTGGACACCCAGCCCAAACCTCCTGATGATGTCTCCCATTGGCTTCATGCAGATGTCTAAAAGCATAGGGGAGAGGATGGATCCCTAAGGCACCCCACAAGTAAGAGCCCAGGAGTTTGAACACTCCTCCCCCAACACCACTTTCTGGACACAGCCCAGGAGGAAGGAGTGGAACTAATGCATAACAGTGCTCCCAGCTACTCACAGTCCAAACCTAAGCAACATTTTAAAAGCATTAAGAACAGAACATTGAGAGAGAGAGAGAGAGAGAGAGAGAGAGAGAGAGAGAGAGAGAGATGTAGCCTCCTCTCCCCAAATATTCACATGAGTGCCAGGGGAAATTACAGAACAGCAAATAAAGCTTCTTCAAAGGGGGGGGGATGTTCCTAAGTCTGACCCAAATGAAAACTGATTACACACAAGACAGTGTGTCATTAAGGGATACATACCTAATAAAGCTTGAAGAGATTGATTGGGTGATATAGTAATGTCATACAGCACTGACTTTTCTGCATGGTCCAACAATATGAAGTCTGCCTAGTTGGAGAGTGGGATGCCAGTGGGACATTACAGTGGGAATTCCAAAGCACCAGGGATATACTTCTAGTTGCAGTTTCAAATACATCTTCAGTAGCATAACACTGGCCAGAATTTAAACTCTGTGTTACTATTTCAAGAAAGGCCATAGCTCAGTGGTAGAGCATCTGCTTGGCATGTAGAAGGTCTCAGGTTTAATATTTAGCATATTCTGGTAGGATGGCAGGGAGAGACTGTCACACCCTCCTCCTTCCAATCCCACCACTTAGGTGATTTATTCTAATCACCAATTCCATATGCTGGGTAATGTTTCTCTCAACTCTTCTGGGTTCCTTGTTGCCTTATGGGGTTCCTAGTTCTGGGCTTCCAATACCTCAATCAATCTTCTGACTACTGTGATTCTGCTGCCACTCTATAGACACTAACACTGACTTTGTCACAGCCTTGGTAGCTTGGCCAAATATGAGACATAGTTCAAATGAGCAAATCTATATTATTATAGCAACAGCTGAATATTAACATTATTACATGTTTATTTACACCCCACCTTTTTTCCTGATGGGACTTGAGGCAGCTTAATATAAAAATGAGAACTGCTAAAAACATAGGGAGGAATTATATACAATTAAAGATGAAACTATATACATATATAACATTCATTAAAACCATAGAAATAATTACAATAAAAACAGCATGGTGCCAGACCTTTCATTAAAAGCAGTCAGTGACAAAAAGCCTGTTGAAACAAAAAAGTATTCACCTGTCAGTGGAAGAACAACAAGGAGTCTGGCTTCACTAGGAAGAGTGCTCCAAAGTCCAGGAACAGGCACCAAGAAGGCCCTCTTCTGTGTCCGTATCAAACACACCTGTATAACTTATGTATTTGTTCTCAATAAGTGTTTGGATTCTTTGTATTTCATAATATGAGCTTAGAGCTCCATTCTTTAGAGAACCCCCCACTTGCCTTTACACCTTATCTTAAACTTCCAAATATATCCCTACGTACAGTTTTACCTCAATATGCAAATCTCTCAAACTGAGGGACAATGACAAACAACACAGAGACCCCTCTCTGAAATTCTGGAGAGCCACTGCCAGTCAGTGTCAACAATAATAGCTAAATGGACCAATGGTCTGAATTAGCATAAGGCAGCTTCTCGTGATCCTATCATGGCACATCCATCACCTTCAAACAGTTTCAACATCCAGTTTATCTATATTTCGTGTCCATGCAGATACCTCCCCCAAGGCATGTGACTTGTCCCCATATTGTTAAAACCCTGATGAGAGCATGTAATAGCAAGAAACAAAGAGGGGTAGGTGGGGGAATGACTGCAAATAGAAACAAAATGGCTTGCAAAGTACAGCAGCCGGTAGCCTAAGACCATTTCAAAAAAGCTCCACGAGACAACCAAACTGTAAGAATTGAACTATGGCTAGCATTACCTTAGTGAAAATATGTTTGAAACTGCAGTAACAATTGGTTTGCCTACACTCACCTTTCAATCTGAAACAGAGTAAGTGATGTCTGTATCCCTTAGGCTCTTTCCAGAGGACTAAGGACTGACAAGCAAACCTGACTGCTGACATCTTCCTATATTCTTTTAATTACTTCTGACAGGAAAATCATGATGCCAGCATATCATTGTGTAACTCACTTTTTCCGAGTGCTTTAAAACCCTATAATCTATTCTATGCCTTGCCACAATCAGTTCTCAAACTTTCAATTGACAGTACTGCACAAAAGCATTAGTTTGTTGAAATTATATTTAAATGTGGTTTGTGGTGGTTTGTTTTGTTTTTGCTTTTTGTTTAAAATACCTCACATCATTTAAATGCCAGTCTCGCCTTTAAAATTTATTCTACTTTTGCATTATATAAAGAATACTCTCTGTGTATGTTGAGGAGTTCCAGATTCACTTTTAACCTCCTTCAGGAATTTGATTTCAAGTATTTAGCTGTTCAGAAAGTAAAGG
This sequence comes from Podarcis gaigeae, assembly GCF_964106915.1. Taxonomy (NCBI): domain Eukaryota; kingdom Metazoa; phylum Chordata; class Lepidosauria; order Squamata; family Lacertidae; genus Podarcis; species Podarcis gaigeae. The sequence goes on along the minus strand of NC_139685.1, from coordinate 46,084,960 downwards.
GGGGAAATAGGTGTCTTCATCCAAATACGGCAGAGAAAGAAACCTAGCCAGTTCTGTTAAATAATTGTGGAGAGGACAGATCACACATGCAAAAGAGATATCACACAAGCAACAGCAAAGTGGTAGACTAGGAAACCAGGGGCGGTTTTAGGGCAGATAGGGATGACCCGGCAAGGAGAAGAAAAACTGTTTTGGGGTGTTTTTTCTACTGTTGGTCATTTTCATGCAATGCTACATCCAGAAGGCAACATGTTAGCTATTCTCCATCTACACTATCCAAATCAGCTACAATCTTCTGCTAGAGGCTTCCTACGTGGTTCTCAAAACTTGTCATAATAAATAAGCACAAAGGATAGCATCTTCATTCCCTACCCTCACTCCACCCCTGAAGCTTCATGAGTTATATATGGGAAATGGCCATATCACTTTATTACTGAGTAATTGCCTGGAGGTATACAAGGAGTGATCACTTAGTGCATATGCAACTTCTGAAAACTCAAGGGCTACAAGGCACTTCATTATATTTTTTACAGAAAACACACAGAGCCTAGAAATAATCTTGCTCCTGGCTGTAGATTGTGTGTTTCTTGTATTTTCAAATTGCTCTCCAAAACAAAACAAAAAATGCAACATATTTTTTCCCCAGAGTTTTCAACTTCAAAGATATATTCTCATTATTTCTTTTCCATATTCAAAGCAATTTGTACCTTACTTCCAGCATTATCTTGACTACTTCTTAGACTGTAATGCTTTTCTTTTTTCACTAGAGCCTTTCAGCAAGTACATTACAACACACTTGACAGGAAAACATATAAAATCATGATGGCCTAATCTCGTTATGAGATTAAATCACATTCAATTTGACTGAATCTCTTATTATTTCAGAGGTTACAGTCTGATAGCCCTAAACCGTATATAAAACAATCCAAAGTAATGTAAACCTACCAGCATTATTTAGGACAGCTTGCAAAAAAATATTTTACATTATGATGTCAAAAAGTAAATTCAGTTGAAGGAAAACAAACTAATCTTTTGGCATATTGGCTAAACATGCCATATTTGTATGTGTGCGTACTATGATTTTACATATTCTTATATTCATGACCACATGTACAAAATAATATGCTTTTTTAATAAAAAAAAACAAGCATATTTATATACTTATACCTAATTTAATCCCAGTTCTGCAGGAACTCTCATTTCTGCAGAGGGTGGGATCCAAATTTCTAACTTGGAGTTGTAAAAATATTACTCTGCTTCCCAACCTTCATTCTTCTAAAATGATTTTCAACATTGAAATTTCTCTAGAGTCCCCATAAATCTTCTTGATGACTAACCTAAATACAGTGGTTAAATGGGAATTAGGGTTGTCAGAAGAATCCGACATAAATGGATTCTCAAGCAGCTAGCCTTCCATCCGCATATTCAATGCTTTACACAGAAGGGATAGCATATGACTTCTCTGAAAGAATTCTGGCGACTGTAGTTTCCATCTCACAGAACTATAATATCCAACACCTTTAACCAAACTACAGTTCCCAGGATACTTTGGGGGGAGTCATGTGCTTTAAATGTAAGCCGTGTATGCAGCCTGAGTTTACAGTTAGAAGGGAAATATTGTCTTGCATTCTCTGGATCAACTGTTTGCCAACAGGGCCATTTGAAACATTTCAAATGAGAGAAAGACCACTGCCAGTTATCTATAGAGTACCATCAGTGTACACATGTCTTTACCATTTCATGAGCAAAGACCCTGCCCTCAAAGAACTTCTAAATAAAAATTGCAAATAGGAAATTTGTGGGGAAGGGTGGAAGGGGCAGCAAGAGTAAAAAGGATGAATGTGGACACTTATGCTCAGTTATAATTGAGAATAAGGATTAAGGGATTAAGCCAAAATCTTAATGGAAAAAAGTAATAACGTTCAGTACTTTTCTAGATTACGTGCAGAAAAATTGGGTATTTGTTTTGTGCGGTTTGAATTAACTTCAGGGGGCACCACCATCCTCTTGCAACAGTTTAGCTAGCACATATGGGTATGTCACTAGCATTACGGTATGTTTCTAATGGCTTGTCATTAGGATAACCAATACTAATACAACCATTCAAGAGCTCTGTCATATATTTTTCTACTATTTTTTAAAAAATTATTGTTAGAAAACAGCTATTTTAAAATCAACATTCTTAACAGATTAACAATCTACATCTCCTGACTGCAGTACCAGCACGGGTGGCGCTGTGGTCTAAACCACTGAGCCTCTTGGGCTTGCTATTCAGACGGTCAGCAGTTTGAATCTCCACGACAGAGTGAGCTCTCGTTGCTCTGTCCCAGCTCCTATCAACCTAGCAGTTCGAAAGCACACCAGTGCTAGTAGTTAAATAGGTACCGCTGTGGCGGAAAGGTAAACAGCGTTTCTGTGCACTCTGGTTTCCGTCACGGTATTCTGTTGTGCCAGTAGTGGTTTAGTCATGCTGGCCACATGACCCAGAAAGCTGTCTGTGGACAAACGCTGGCTTCCTCAGCCTGAAAGTGAGATGAGCGCCGCAACCCCAGAGTCGCCTTTGACTGGACTTAACTATCCAGGGGTCCTTTACCTTTACCTACCATGGACTGATGTTTGTGAAAAGGAGGCAAACGAGAGAGAGAAAGAGAGAGAGAGAGAGAGAGAGAGAGAGAGAGGCCAAGCTGTGCCAATCTCCTGCCAACCCGATAAAAAAGAGTGAGAAGAGCTTGTTTCTGATCAAGTTGCAACAGTGCATCTGGCAGTTTTGCTGCTACAACTGTTTAAACTTCTTTTCATTTGTGTGGGTTTGCTGTTTCTTTTTATTGAGCGAGGGGAGATGTGTTTGGGATGAGAGGAGCTGAGGAAAGCAGAGGGGCAATTGTAGTAGTTCAAAGTAGGGGGGGATATGGTGTGAGAGGTGGAGCAGGCTGGGTAAGGGGCCCACAACACTGACAATAGTGACTGTGCCATGTGCCAGCCCCTCCTTCAACCTGGGGAATTGTTGTTGTCCTATCAGGCAGCCCTTGAGTCTTCACTGCCGTTGTTGAATATCAGGTCAACTTGGAATAATATCTCCCTCATCCATGATGTGATGATGGGTGAGGAGGCCAGTCTGAGACCTAGGTGAGTGAGCAGGGTGGAGTTGGTGTCAACCAGCTGTACCCATCTGTATTTGATGCAGCATCAGGGCAGATTTGAGGGTTAGGAAGGGGATGTTATTGTGGTCTATAGAAAATCTCTGGCTGCCAATTATTTTCCAGGCCCTGTTGAAAGTGCTGGTTTTTTACATATAAAGCCTTAAATGGTTCGAGTCCACAATATCTCAATGACTGTCTCTTCCCATATGAATCAGCCCAGACCCTGCAGTCATCATCCGAGGCCCTTCTTCATGTGCATCCTCTATGAGAGGTCTGGAGGGTGGCAACATGAGAATGGGCTTTTCTGTGGTGGCTGCCCAGTTGTGGAATGCTCTCCCCAGTGAAGCTCCCCTGGAGCCTTTGTTACATATCTTTAGGTGCCAGTCAAAAACATTCCTCTTCTCCCATGCCTTTGGCTAATTAAACAATCTATTATCTTTTCAACTTTGGGGAGGGTATTTTTTGCTAGTTTCTTACTATGTTATGAATTTTTGTGTCTTTAAATAATAAACTGCCCTGTGGTCCTGGGATGAAGGGTGGTATTGAAATTGAATAAAAAATAAGAAAAAAATAAATGGGAAAGAACCAACACTATGATTAAATACTTCATTAGAGGGTTATTCTAAATTTAGATTTTTAGACCCTCTCATTTTGAAGGATCATAAGAGGTTTATGATAAATTAAAACATGCACACAAACAGAAAATTAAAGTGCAATAAATAAATAAAAACAATTTTGTTCAAAACATTCTAACATTAAATGTAAGGAAATGCTTGCAAACAGTGGTCTAGTCCAGCTATTCTAGCCCCTAGAGCAGTTTGCTATCACAAGTGAGAGTTACTTGACTCCCAGAGTCTCTGGTTTGACTTCCATGGCTAACCAACTGAAAGAACCATCTGCTTCCCTTCAGTTTTCCCTGTTGAGGCTTTATTACTCAGCCTAACACATTCTAAGATGATGCTAATTATCCTGTGCTTGGATGACTGACAACACAGGAGCCATCGTGCTTACAAACCCTCCCTGCGAGAATATCTGAAACATTCACTTTGATATATGGTGATTTCTCTTACTGTATAAAGAAATAATCTAGCTGCAGAATATGAAAGCAAAATGTCATTTCAACTTGTTTTAAGATATTCTGCATTTTCGCAGTTGTATTTCTACTACATATTCTGATCAGTGTGTAAGCAGCATGATGGGGGGGGGGGGAGAGAGAGAGAGAGAGAGAGAGAGAGAGAGAGAGAGAGAGAGAGAGAGCAAAGGCCAACAATCACAGGTGGATTTCCCCTCTCTCAGAATTGGAATGACACTGGGTTCTAAAGTAAACTGAAATCTAGCATTTGTCAAGCAATGTCAGAACTTTTGAGCGCAGTACTAGGCCAGGTTTTTGTCACCCTTTGCACCCATAAGGTAAAGGTAAAGGGACCTCTGACCATTAGGTCCTGTCGTGGACAACTCTGGGGTTGTGGCACTCATTTCGCTTTACTGCCTGAGGGAGTTGGTGTACAGCTTCTGGGTCATGTGGCCAGCATAACTAAGCCAGTTCTGGTGAACCAGAGCAGCGCACGGAAACGCCGTTTACCTTACTGCCAGAGCATTACCTATTTATCTACTTGCACTTTGTGCTTTCAAACTGCTAGGTTGGCAGGAGCAGCAACGGGAGCTCATCCTGTCACAGGGATTCAAACCGCCAACCTTCTGATGGGCAAACCCTAGGCTCTGTGGTTTAACCCACAGCGCCACCTATGCCCCATCCACAGGACCACCCATGTCCCATTTTGCACCCATACAGAAGATTAATTTTGGAATTTGATTACATAGGCAGCTTTCACCAAGCAGATGCTTTGGACTACATATAACATCAACCCCAGCCTAACAAGTATTCTGGCTGAAGCTGATGGGGATTGCAGCCCAAAGTATCTGGAGGCCACCAAACTGGTGTAACAAGGAAGAACATATTCAACAGTATCTCTTCCAGAATGACCCATCCACATATTACAACATTCGTTATGAATCTGCCTTATTCTGAGTTAGACCAATAGGCTATTCAGTTCATTATTGTTTACACACTGTGGCTCTCTAGGGTTACAGGACAGGGGTCTTTCTCAGTCCTGCTTGATGTCCAACTTTCAGAGGTAGTATACTTTGAATACCAGTTTCTGGAAACTGAAGGACGGGGAGTACTGCTGTGCTCAGATTGTGCTTGTGGGCTTCTCACAGGCATCTGGTTAGCGACTGTGGGAACAGGATGATGGACTAGATGGACTCTTGACCAGATCCAATAGGCAGGCAATCCACATTGAACAGAAGGTGGAAAGGGAGAAATGAGTGGTGGGGGCCAATCAAAGAGGTGGGGGGGCTGCAATTGCCACACCAGTGCTGTCACAGGTTGGGCAACACAATATTTGTCTTGCCCCAGGTGCTGGCAACTTATGTTATGTCACTGCAAGCAGGGCTGGGTTCTCATGATGTCAAAGATTGAACTTGGGAACTTCAGCATGCAGAACACTTCTTCCATTAAGCTAGAGCCTATGCATAGTTTTATCTGTGTTTAACAGTATGTCTAAGATAATAATGTCTATGATAATACACTGTGCAAGTATCAATGAAGAAATTTTAAAAATTCAAGAAAATATGGGTGTGAGACAAATACATTTAAAGGTGAAGCTCCCTAATATATTTCCTAAAGCAACACATAAACTGAAAATAAGTATATTTCACCAAATTTTGTGATGCTATTTTTTTACCCAAATGTGTACAGAAATGTGTGTTTTAAGGGAAAGTATCCATAATGTGTATATTATCGACAGCATACCAACATGCATTTAATATAACTGCATGTAAAAATGTGCATATCAGGAGAAATTTGCACTAAAATGATGATGGATTTTCATGTCCTTTTTAAAAAAGTACATATCACAAACTGTGACAGAGATATGGAGAACTAAACCTAAGATTGGAAAAATAAGAAACAGGGAGAAACTAAAATTGAAGATTTTTCATTCTTACAAGAAAAACATGCTTCCCTTACCCTTTTGATTCTTTCAGGTTTCACAAATGCTTTATAAGTCCCCAACCAATGCAGGATAGTTAAAGAGTTTGCTTTTTTATTTTTTTAAAAAATGTTATGATGTGGTGCAAATTCCTCATTTGGTTTCTTCTTTTTCATGTCTTGTCTTGTGATGTTAGAAGTAACATTCTCTTGAAGTATCAAGCTGATTATTTTTTTAAAAAATAATAATGTCAAAGCACTTTGGGGGAATTCAAAATACCAGTCCTTTTTGAAAAGCAAACCATCTACTCTAGCAGAAGTATATAACTTTTGATTTATTTGTAAACCACTACTTATTTGTTTATTTTCTAGGTTTCTTACATGTCCAAGAGCTATCACTCTCTGGGCATTGTTCAAAGAAAAATAAAATTAAAGCAAAATACAAGAAACCAACAACGGCAAATATAAAAGCTGCATTGTACAATTACAAAAAAGGGCCATATCAAACAGCAAAAACAATCTTAAAATAACAGAGTAAAAACTACAGGAAAATAAGTATTCTAAAAGAGAAAGCAGTAGGTTTTAAAGCCTGGGAGAACAAAAAGGGTTTGTCTAGCACCAAAAAGACATCAAAGTAAGTGTCAGGTGAGAACTGAACTTGGAGGAATTTTTGTGTTCACTTGCTTACAGAATATTCTAGTGCAACTTGAAAGGCCCACTCATTGTTGTGGTCTTTTGATAGTTTAGATTCATCTGTCCTTTGGGGCATGTGTATTCTTTGTTCCCTTTTAAATTATTATTTTTTACAAATTTTGGGGGGGTCTATTTCCTAAATGATTTGTTTATACATTTGTCATGTCTATCATCTTCAGTTGTCATGTTGTGCTTGCTAGTCCACGTTACTTATCCCACCCCCCAGCCCCCTCCACCAGTCCATGCCTGATGACCCCGAACTTCTCCTCTGGGACTACAGACTATTTTCCACCATTTATATGAGCGATTCTTCACATGCATAGGATTTCCTGAACTGCACCCCTCCATTCCCCACCACCACTGATGGGGACGAGTTGATGGACAGCTCACACTTCAAACAGCTTTGAAAAGTCTTGAATGACAAACCCTTGATTTCTTCACACAGCTTTGCTAGACAAGTTCCATTAAACTGTACTGCCATCTCTCCCCACAACACCAGAAAACACATACATGGCTAGCTAGCAGCAGACAGTATTTGAATGCTGGTGGCTACCATAAATAAAGAATGTAAAAAGTCACTTCGAAGTGGGTGGGAAATGATCTGGCATTGAATTTGGTTGTGATTTTAAAAATAGCTGTGAAATTTGCACAGCTGCATTCACTGAAATGGAGTCTGACTCATTCTCACCACAAACGTTGCAGGAATAGGTTCTAACAAATTGTGAAAATGACACAGAGTGCAGGACCTACTTGACAGCCACTAAAAGCATTCAAAATCAAGAAAATGTGCCCTTGCAGGATATAAAACTCTATGGGGAAGACATCCCAGAGATGTTGAGCTACTTCTAAAAAGGCTCTTCTCTTGTAGCCACCTGCCATATCTCGGCTTCTGGAGCACTCAGAGAAGGGTCTCCACTGTGGAGCTCAGAGCACAGGCAAATACATATGATATGAAATATTCTTTCAGATATTGTATATCGTTAAAGATCTGAACTAGCACCAGAAAGAGACTAGGAGCTAGTGAATATTGCAAAGTACTGGCATTTACTCTTGCTACTGTGTTCTGTACTAACTTCAGTTTATGGACCTTTTTCAAAGGCAGTCACACATACAACATCACAGTAAGAGGTTGCAAGGAGATGAATAATTGTAACCAGCCTATTTCCCTGCAAGAAGGATCTGAGTTGATGTACCAGCATAAGATGGTAACAGACATTCTGAGCCATAGAGGACATTTTTAATGCAAAAGGGTTATGAGCTAGGAAGATTTATGAAGAAGTTACATACTTTTGCCAATAAACTGCTAAGAAAAAGCTGGTTTACAAGTTAAGAAGATCATGATGCTGGCATAAAAATTAAAGCTAATAGTTTTATAGGCCAAGTGACTAGCAGGCCATCCTTATCCGGCACTGAATAGGATTATGTCTGCAAACATAGAATTAAACTGTCAAGTTTGCTTCCCTGATGAATGGAAGTATACTTGAGATGAACACAAGTTGAGGGGGGGAAATGCTGCTCTGTTGCAGCATGATATATTCCTGACATACACAAAGGTGAACATTTGAAGGCACTAATGGTTTTACATTTTAATAAAGAAGCATGACTATTATACAAACATAGCCCCTGAACTGAGGTTCAGTTAAAGAAAACAGCTTAAGGAGTTGCTCTGCTAGTTTCATTATACAAGAAGAGCCCTGCCTAGTATTTTCAGCAGTGGTCAAGCATCTTTGTCATCCTGGGGAAAGGTGACAAGTAGGGTACTGCAGGGTTCTCTCCTGGTCCTGTTGTTGTTCAATATCTTTATAAATGACTTAGGTGAAGGAATTGAGAGGCTGCTCTTCAAATTTGCAGATAACACAAAACAGGGAAGGGTAGTTAATGTCGCAGAAAACAGAAGTGGGATTCAATATGACCTTAACAAAGGGAAAAACTAGGCCCGAACTAACACAGTAAATTTCAATAAAAACAAGTGTAAGGTTCTACTCTTAGGAACAAATAACCAGCTGCACAGATATAAGATGGGGGACATATGGCTTACCAATAGTACATGTGAGAAGGATCTAGGGTCTTATACCACAGGCTTAACACAAGTCAACAGTGTAGTACAGCAGCAAAGCTAATGTTCTTCTGGGCTGCATCAACAGAAGTATAGTGTCCAGATCAAGGGAAGTGATGGTTCCACTCTATTCTGCCTTGGTCAGACCACACCTGGAATATTGTGTCCAATTCTGCTTCCCACCCTGCTTTGACACACTGTTGTCAGAGATATCTCTCCCAATCATTTTGTGTGGGCAGCAGCAATGAAGGATTCAGCTCTAAAAAGGTAAAGGTAAACGGACCCTTGACTATTAGGTCCAGTCGCAAACGACTCTGGATTGCGGCACTCATTTTGCTTTACTGGCCAAGGGAGCCAGCGTACAGCTTCCGGGTCATTTGGCTAGCATAACTAAGCCACTTCTGGCAAACCAGAGCAGCACACGGAAACGCCGTTTACCTTCCCGCCGGAGCGGTACCTATTTATCTACTTGCACTTTGGCACGCTTTTGAACTGCTAGGTTAGCAGGAACCGAGCAACGGGAGCTCACCCCATTGCGGGGATTTGAACCGCCGACCTTCTGATCGGCAAGCCCTAGGCTCTGTGATTTAGACTACAGCATCACCCGCATCCCATTATTTGTATTTTGTTTGTTTGAATGCATTTGTTGGCATTTTCAATGCAATACACTGTTGCTTGACCCAGAAAGTGCTACTTGGAAGAGAAGACTCTAATCTTCATTTTGCACAGCAACTTAATCAATTCTCAGCACATGGAATTACCTGAGGTTGACATTTTAGAGAGGGAGCAGTTTCACTCAGCAGACAAGTCACAAACATCCAATAGGGCATTGAGCCAAACAAAGCAGAAAAAACATTCATACAGTTAGGAAACCCTTGGCCAAGGCAACCAAGACTATTCCTTGCATGTGTTTAGCTGTGCTATTGTTGGGTGCACTTATATATTCTTGACAGATCTGGGAAAGTGAATGAGCGTTCCACACAACCACTTGCTTGCACCCCTTTCAATGAAGCAGTGAAGAATGTACTTGACTTTGACAGTAATGACCATATGCCAGAAATGCTTAGGTAAGCTGATGGAGATATAGACATGGATGGATGGGAGAGCATAGCTAAACATGCAAAAGTGAGTCCCACTGAAATCTTTAAAAATAAATCAAGAAACTGTAAGCAATTAAACATCACCATCATATTCCTGTCTACTCAGAAATCAGTCCAATTAAATTCAATGGAACTTCATCTGGGGTGAGTGAACAGGTTCAGATTTTCTCCCACACCAATAGTGTTTTCTCTCTGCAGGGATTTTATGGGTTTAATTCTCAAATAAAGTGGCCCTAATTCAACCCAGCCTCTGTGCCTCCCTCTTTATTTAGCCATCAGGTTGCAAATAGTTGCTGGGTTGCTTTCAGACTTTGGGCCATGCTGCTGTCACATGACATTGCCATTATTTGGTTAGTGTTATAATACCATGTCTCTGCAAGCATGGAAATACTTCAACTGGAAATAAGGGAATGATAATATGACATGATGATCATCTCTGGGGAGATGAAAGAAGCAAATTATTATGTGAGTACATAATGGCAAGAACATATTATGCAAATATTATCGTTTTCAAAATATACTGGCTAAACATTGTACATACTGTATTGACAAACCACTTTTCGTATACATACATATTAGGGGCTATGGTTTATCTTTGCCAAGGTGGGGGGTTGTTTGTTATTACTAGTAACACTCAAGTATGCATGGTCTAGTGCTTACACTTAGAAAAAAATGAGCTTTCTCCAATGGAAGATCAATATACATTAATGTCAGTAAAGAGGTCTGAACAGTAAAATTAATCTCAACTATAACATGATTTATGTTTGTTTCAGATGATTCCATTGATTTTAAAAAATACACATTGCAACCAATTAATAAATCTGATTATAATCTACATACAATATGCTTTCAGAAGGGAAGAGATTCAGTATTCATACTAAAGCTACACTGTTGCCATTTATGCTGGCAGCTTCAAAAAATGTGCATGACTCATTTGAATGAATTTATCCTGCAAGATCCGGCAGGTTACTCATGGTATATAACATGCTCCGTCCTACATAAACCGGAAAAGACGTTGTCGGTAGGGTGGACCAATATGTCACTTTCAGGTTTCCCTTGGTTTCTCATTCTTCCAGTAATGATGATGATCATGTCACAGAGTGAGTAGCAGCTGTTAAAAATGCAATACTACAATGACCTCAAATACAATCAAAAGATTAGGGTGGGCCCCAAAGGTATATATTTCAGGTGTCAAAGGCCAGGGCAAACAGGTGCATCTTCAGCATGAGACAGAAACTATGTCATGAAGGTTCTGCTTGCATCTCTATGGGGAGGGAATTCCACAATTTAGGGGCCACCATAGGGGAAATGCCATCTCCCAGGCAGTCATCCCTTGAACTTCTGAGAGTGGTGGAAGAGTCAACTTTGAAGACTAATTGCATTTCATTTCACACCTTGCTTCAGGAAGTTTGTATTAGATAGGTTCATACGAAAATGCAAACTGCATCAATTTTCTTCCCAAGATCTAATGGCAAATCTCCATGTGCAAGTTTTCTGATCCATGTGGACCACTTGTGATGGGATCTTCTTGCTCGTCTTTGGGAAATGGAAAGAGACAACTTCCTTCCTTATAACATAATTTGAAAAAGTTCCTTTTGTTTGTTTGCTGTGTGCATTAAAGTAGTTCAAATAATCTATTATTTCAGTAACGCAGACAATTTTAAGGATTATATTGTATTTTTAGTACTCAGCTGCCAACAGTACAGATTCAACTGAGCATCTTCAATGACATTTGCTCTTGAAGTTATTGTGGGAGAACCAAGGCTATTGAATTCTTATAACTACTCGTCTTGACAGATAACCAGATTAACTTCCTAGAGTATTTGCTGAGAGTAAAAGGTACCCTGCAACTTAATGTGCTTGCTAAATAGTTTCATTACAAATACAGGAGTTAACATGACCTAATTGATATAGATTGGGTGAACTACCTGTTACAGTGAGAATTAGATTAAGGAAACCCATGAAACACTACTTTGGATACTGGATTGAATTTCTCTTTCTAAAGTAAGTACAAAACTCATGGGAGAATTAAACACATACAGAATACAGACTAGGGTTGTATATAATGCTGCTGGAGTGCCAACATGGCCCCGTGACCATGGGTGCCCAGGGCTGTGGGTGCCATGCAGCATGCATGGCCCTGACACCAAAATTTGTGGGTGCCCATTTCCTTCATGGGGAATTTTGTGGGTGCTCAGGCACCCAGGGTGTTGGCACCTATGCAGTGCTGTGTGGACAGGATTTTATTCCTTCCTCTCCTTGCACCTGCTCCAAAATCTTCTCCAGAGGGTCCTGCAACCCTCTAGAGCAGATTTTGAGGGTGCCGAAAGGGTTGAAGATGAGAGATGTGAAAGGATATCAGATGTGCAAGCTGATATCCCTCACGCAAGCAGAAAGGCAACACTGGATACAAACCCAAAATGGCAGAGCTGTAAAAGATACAAACTTGAAACAAAGATATAACGTAGATGAAGTGAAGCTACAACTTAAGCTTATTTATGAAGTACCTAATACATGCTTGGGTTGCGAACGTAATCTGTGCGGGATGCACGTTCGCAACCCGCAGTGTCCGCAACCTGCAACTGCTCATCTCTGCACGCACGGGTTGCAATTCGGCACTTCTGTGCGTGTGGAAAGCACAATTTAGTGCTTCTGTGCATGCACGACTGCCGAAACCCGTAAATAACCCGTTCCGGTACTTCTGGGTTTTGCTGATCCATAACCTAAAAAAACGCAACCTGAAGAGTCTGTAACCCGAGGTATGACAGTACTGCATTAGGCAACCACCAATGCATACAGCTATCCCTTTCCCATCCCATTGTTACTAGCTGATCTAGAACCGGAGATTTGAAAGGGTCATCTAGTCCAACGCCCTGCAGTGCAGGAATTAGAGCAGCTTCTACTTCTGTCCTGGCACACAAAGATACTTCACAACCACTGATTCTTCCTCTGCCATGAAACCTGCATTTTATGCTCAAACAGGGCTTTCCTCCTGCCAATCGTTTTACATTGGGGTGGGATTCTCCCTCCTGCCAGGCCACAACTCTGATCCAATGGGATGAGCTGGAATGCTCACTCCCTTAACCAATTAGAACTCACCAAATTTCAAGCCACTACTGCATCTGTATATATAAAGAACCTCAACCTCAGAGCTATTTTTGTTTTGACAGAATGTAACTGGCAGTTAAACTGACAGTAAAAACCACCTGCAGCCCTCCTGCCGATACCTCACATCTCCGCAGCTCTCAACAGAAAGTCAATATAGTTTACATAATTAGCCCTTTACACCCAACAGTGTGAATTCCCTTATATGTTCATTTTAAAACGAAGTTCAGATTTTATTTTTATTTTTTCAAGAAAATGATTTATCCACAGGCTGTCTCTGAAGCTTCTATATTGCATGCTTTATTGCATGCAAAACCAAGAGGGTCTGAGACTTGGAGCTAAGGGTGACGCTCAGGATATGTCCCCTTTCCCCTTATATGTCCCCTTTCCCCTCACTACTGTCAGGAATGATACCAGGACTCACTTAGAATACAGCCACGGGGCTGTGTGACTGACCTGTATGTGTGCAATTATAAATAATGAACTCTTCGGAGTAAGCTAGCTGTTGTCTGTGAAAGTAGTTGCCAGGCTGGTGTGGAAGGGACGTGGTTTGATGTGATGCTCCTGCCCAAGTTACTGACAGTCAACCATAGTAAACAGGTAAAAAAACCAAGCATTCATTCTATTATTAATAGCAGGGAGAAGTTGTCCTGTCCCTCCCGAGCAGTCTCATATTACTATATTTGCATTATCATTTTGATAACTTTAAAATGTTGGGGTTTTGCTAAATGCTTCACTTTGGTCAGAAACATAGTAGATCAGCAGGCAATAACATGCACCATCATACCTGAGCAGGAAGCTGTGCTGTTGTCTTGAAGAGACCCTGGCTCTGTTTGATTTAGTCGCTTGCTGAATAGCAATTCTACGGTGGTACCTCAGGTTACAAACACCTCGGGTTACAGACTCCGCTAACCCAGAAGTAGTACCTTGGGTTAAGAACTTTACCTCAGGATGAGAACAGAAATCGCACGCCAGCAGCGGGGCGGCAGCAGCAGGAGGCCCCATTAGCTAAAGTGGTGCTTCAGGTTACGAACTGTTTCAGGTTAAGAACGGACCTCCAGAACGAATTAAGTACGTAACCAGAGGTACCACTGTATATGCAACTATATGCAACTACTATATGTGACAACTTTCAATTATTTACAGATCAGTTTTCACTTAAACTACCTAAAACTGACTGGCATAAATATATCACATCATTCATGTTCTCTTCTGTCTCCCTCAAGAGGTTGTGGACTCTGCTTCCTTGGAGGTATTTAAGCAGAGGTTGGATGGCCCTCTGTCATGGATGCTTTAGCTGAGATTCCTGCACTGCAGAAAGTTGGACTAGATGATCCTTGGGTTCCCTTCCAACTCTACAGTTCTATGACTCTGTGATTCTAAGAGCCTATCCTGATCTAGAAACCTCTAAAAAGCTGCTTATTCAGCTTCTTCGGACATCAAGATCCAGATGGTACTGCTATTCTTAAGCATGCCCTAAAGAACTAATAGTACGGGCATATTATTTTCTGGAGAAAGCATTCTAAACACACACACACACACAAACAACAAAACAAAAACAAAGAAATGTAGCCAGAGAACCCAGAAATTTGAACCACATTAAAACAAAACAAAAATATAATAAGCAAGAAACTCTATGTTTGATAATACTGGAAAACTAACTTTCTTGGTACCTTGTTTCTCTTGCTACAATGATATGCATTGGCATAGCAAGTTTACTACCAACTGACACTAATAGCCACAATTCATATAGTTAGTATCTCCAAATTCTTTACTACCCTGGCAGTGACTTACAGTGTGAGCCTAATCATGTCTACTCAGAAGTAAGTACTGTTGAAATCAATGACACTTACTGCCAAGTAAGTGGAGTTATAATCACAGACTTAAAAGGTAAAGCTAACACTGGCTTCTAAGTATATGTCGAAGCCATACATGCTACAATTGTCAATACTCAAATTCATTCTTTCAAAGAATCTGTGGTCCTGCTCATCAGTCAAATTACTCACAGAGAAGTTTACAAACCACTAAAAGAAAAAGTCCCTGTCCTCAGACTTACAATGTCATCATGACTAAAATGATGATAGCTGGAATGTCATTCTACTGGTGAATCAATGGAAAATGAACTGCACTTTTTTAAAAAAGCTACAGTAATGTGACAGATTCTAATAGGTAAACATCCATTGCCATGTTACTCATGTGAAAGGAATTATATTCACACAATGAAATGATAATTCACAGAAAATGACCTGGAGAAAAAGCAATTGTCAGCATGAGTGGTAACTAGGATACATAATGCAAGCCAGTCCTGCACTTGCAACAAAAACACAAGACAAATTGGTTTATGGTTAACTAAATCATGGAAATGGAAAAATTTGGGTCGTAAGGCTTCAATCCTATATCCATTTACCAGAGAGTAAATCCCATTGAACTCAATGGGGATTTATTTTTTTTCCTGAGGAGAGATGTGTGAGACTGCACAGCTACTCTCCCCCTAACATAAAATCACACAATCCTTCCAGTCTATTTTCCTTGTCAGATTTCCTATGCAGAATATTAAGATGGCTATTAGAAAGAAGAACCTTTCACAAATGCATTGCACAGTCTATGTTTTGAGTGCAAAAGTTGGCATAAATGAAAACTGAAATAATACTCATGACCACAGCAGTAGCCCCTGGGCAAATTTGAATTAGATAAGCTGTTATAGGAAAATCCTTGGGCTCACTTGGATTGTTGAACAAAGACACCAGCCAAGAATATAAGAGCAAAAGAGCAGCCTGTAGGCCTGATCTTTATTCAAAAGACTGTTGCAACAGGACTTCTACCCACCACATGGAATAAGCAGGAAGAAGGCCAGAACAAAGGATGGCTCCTTCTTTTACAAGTTTTCCCTTTTACCCACAACACCTTTAGTGAAACATCATGCACACATCACAGATACATCATAGTTATGTCACAAACAGGGAGGGGTTTTCTAGCTAAGCAGCTTTAGGGTAAGGTTGAAGCATCCATTTTATTTTTTGCATAATTGTACTGCAGATACAGGGACGCGGGTGGCGCTGTGGGTAAAACCTCAGCGCCTAGGACTTGCCGATCATCAGGTCGGCGGTTTGAATCCCCGCGGCGGGGTGCGCTCCCATTGCTCGATCCCAGCGCCTGCCAACCTAGCAGTTTGAAAGCACCCCCGGGTGCAAGTAGATAAATAGGTACCGCTCCAGCGGGAAGGTAAACGGCGTTTCCGTGTGCTGCACTGGCTCACCAGATGCAGCTTGTCACGCTGGCCACGTGACCCGGAAGTGTCTGCGGACAGCGCTGGCCCCCGGCCTCTTAAGTGAGATGGGCGCACAACCCTAGAGTTGGTCACGATTGGCCCATACGGGCAGGGGTACCTTTACCATTACCTTACTGCAGATACAGGGACGTGGGTGGCACTGTGGGTTAAACCACAGAGCCTAGGACTTGCCAATCAGAAGGTCGGCGGTTCGAATCCCCACGACAGGGTGAGCTCCCGTTGCTCGGTCCCTGCTCCTGCCAACCTAGCAGTTCGAAAGCACGTCAAAGTGCAAGTAGATAAATAGGTACCGCTCCAGCGGGAAGGTAAACGGCATTCCTGTGCACTGCTCTGGTTCGCCAGAAGTGGCTTAGTTATGCTGGCCACATGACCCAGAAGCTGTACACTGGCTCCCTTGGCCAGTAAAGCGAGATGAGCGCCGCAACCCCAGAGCCAGTCAAGACTGGACCTAATGGTCAGGTGTCCCTTTACCCTTTACCTTTACTGCAGATACAGTGAGCCAGTGTAGTATAGTGGTTAGAGTACTGGACTAGAACTGAGGAGGCCCTGATTCAAATCTTTACTAAGACAGGGAGTTCACTGGGTGACCTTGGGCTAGTCACACTACCTCAGCCTCAGCTACTACACAGTCTTGTTGTGAGGATGAAATGGGGAAAGGGGAAAGCTGTGTATACCACTTTGTTCTCCTTGGAAGAAAGGTGGGGTATAAATGCAACAACAACAACAACAACAACAACAACAACAACAACAACTTGTGCATTCTGCTGAAAACAGACAGCTAAAGAGAGCTACTGGGGAATAAACAGAAACAAAGGACATTGTGTAGCAGATGGAGGGGGAGACAATATTCAGCGATGGTCACATGTCATATAATAGTTAATGCATTAGAAGAATAGATCAGTAAAAAAAAAAAATGATCTGTTATGCTTAAGAGAGAGAAATATCAGGAAAGAAAGAGGGAGTAAAAGGTAACAAAGTATAAAGGGACTTTGTTCTGCCTTGCCATGAAGTGGAGCAATTATGCAAAACTAAACTGAAGATAATCCCAGTGATTATTGGAGCACTTGAAACCATCATTTAAATATAAATAAGCAGTTCAAGTTTCTGAGCTCAGGAAAATACATTATGCTTGGCGAAAGAGAGTTAAAGCAAAGAACTAAGAAAATTCAAAAGTAGTTGATGGAATGCACATAAACTCTGTCAGTGTGGAGTCAGACATGCCTGAAGGTAAGAACGTAAAATATAGAGTCCCAATTTTGCTGTCTGGATGCAACTAAGGGCTGAACTACATGGTATGCAGAATATATTTGATCACTTTACATTTTAATTTGTTTTCATTAAAACAAAAGTACAACATAAAACAAATAAAACAGCAGCATAAAAGCATATAAAACAAGCAGGGATTCAAACACAAAAACCACAGTCTAATCTTATCGGTCTCTTTGCAAGGCACCTGAAACCATTGTACTGCCAAGCCACAGAAAACCATTGTGATTTCAGGGAGATTTAAGTGGTATACAGCAATGCTCCTTTCATGCCTAAAAATCCTGTGGGGCTCAGATTTTAAAGGGCTAATTGTGCTCATTTTACAGAGTATTAGTTTCCTACAGTGAGTTATATGTTGAGATGGCACTGGGTAGGAATTTTTATCTTTGAGATAAGGCTTCATCTGGCACCTGAAGTAGGCCATACAATCTAGTCCTTAGAGTTATGCATTTTAGCTGCCTACCAAATTTTATGGCAAAGTGGTGTGTCACCCAGACACCTGGCATTGCCCATTTAACACCTAAATGTAAAACTTTTAGAACTCACTTCCATGGCCAACCATTGAAGATCATCCAGCCAGCCGCATTCCAGGGTGGGCCACAATGTCCACCAAATACTTTAATTTCAACTGCCCAATTGTGCACCTAAGTGGGTGGAGCTTTGCTAGCAGACCGGGATGTGCACGCTTCCACTCTGGTCCACTGGCAACTTTTAAAAGCCAACTGGTCCTGGTGCTTTAACTACTCTACAGTGTTCTCTAGGATGCCGCGGCATGTAGAATTTTCACAGATGATCTATGTGATCTTACAGGTCTGTACAGAAACAAGTGTCTATATAAAGTTATGGATCGACTATTTGTGGGTGGGTTTTTTCTTCTTCTAAGACCTAAACAAAGGAGGTTCTTTCTTCTTCTAAGACTAAAGGTGAAGAAGATGGTAGCTGTAGCAGGTCTCCAAGACAAATAGGGATGGAACAGATGTCCACCCAATCCAGTCTCAGAACTGAACTTCAGGGTAAGCGCTGGAGTTAAATCTAGCCTCCAAAGGAGAGGTGAGTTTTACAGACCCCTGAACTTCCCTGTATATGGGAAAGGAAGTCTTGCTTCAAGCTCCTAGCTAGGCTCCACTCCTTGCAAAGCACCCCATCCTTTTCCCGAGATTCCCCTTTTAGCTCAAAATAGAGAAAAGAATCCAGGTACTTACATGGTTTTTAAGACTTTTGATAATGTGGGTTGTTGTTTTTTTGTAGAGCTTATCTTACTCTAGACTTAAAGTATGTCACTTAGGATGGTGGTTCAATAGAGAAGTTAAAAGAAAGAACAATGGTCTAACCAGTGATTCATAAAGAGCATATGGTAGAAGAGAACATTATATTTAATACACACACACTAGGATGTCAGAGAATTCTGACAAAATGAAAATGCGAATGTTCGCTTATTCATCCTGGGCCCGAAAGGAAAGTCAATTTTCAATGCATGGGACAATGACAATAAAGATATCGTATATTGTATAATCCAGTGAGCATCCTCACTATTTACTGGTGTTGTTGATTTCAGTCTGCAAATGGTAGGTTATTGATCATCTTTTTAAAAACTCTCCAAATAGTTTTATACTCCCCCCACCTCCCCCAAAAAATAAAAGTTTAAGATTTTACTCTAATTTTCATTATAATCATTTCACCTTCATTTAAAATTTATTTATTGTGATACTTAATAGGGAAAAATATTAGTAAGTTAATGGTGGAAAATACACCAATGCTAGCAATTCCTGTGATTACATTGTCAACTGTGTCATTATAACAAAAATTGCTATCATGGGAGTTGATCTGTTTATATTTCCTTCCTGCCTGCATCAGTATTCCACCAAGGAATGTAAAGATGGCTTGTCAAAAGATTTTACATTGACCCTGTTTAGAATGGGCTGTATGTTGTTTAGGTCCTTTTGTTCTTTAGGAATCCTTGACAAAATTGTAGAAAAGGTCAGTAGAACTTTTTTTTTTTCATGGGGGGAAAAATAAGCTGAAGACTGTAGCTATAAAGGATTTCATCCCAAGTGGTTTTGATAATTTAAAGTTTCAGCAACATTCAGGAACTAATGAAGCCTTAAGATAACTTTGCCATTCCACAGTTTAGTTTACTATCCAGAAACCTTAATTGAAAGCACTCCATACAATCCTAAGATGGTCATTATTATTAAAAAGCATTTTTATAGTGTAGTACAATTACACAGCACACTCAAAACACTCTCCTAATTTTAAAAGATGCTGAACAGCCACATTTCATATGCAGCCAGTCTGAGGATCGTTTCCGCTAAACGTATTACAGTCTAAACAAGGTAAGGCCATGCAAAAAGAGGACAGATCATTTGGTCAGCAAGTCACAACATCTCAGGAACT
The DNA here is from genome assembly GCF_964106915.1 of Podarcis gaigeae. Taxonomy (NCBI): domain Eukaryota; kingdom Metazoa; phylum Chordata; class Lepidosauria; order Squamata; family Lacertidae; genus Podarcis; species Podarcis gaigeae. The sequence goes on along the minus strand of NC_139685.1, from coordinate 46,064,925 downwards.
TTTACACACCACCAAAACTCAGCTACTAACACTAATAAAAAGAACTACACTTTTTCAGTTTATGCACTGCTGCATTTATATGTAGGGATGGGGGAGAAATTTGGTTTGGCTTGCATTTTAATGGCAAGCCTATCTTAATGTGTACTCCATGAACAGAAATGCAGCTTTGAATTTCTAACATCTCCAAATTTTAGTGGTTCTCTAAGAGAAAAAGAAAGAATTGCACAAAAATATGTATTTTAGAGGACAATGCACACTAAAACATATCAGTGAAAATACCATACAAATATGCATTATTTTGCCTGGAAAAAAAATGTGCATGTTGTGAGAAATGCACACTAAGATACTGACAAATTTTCTTGAGGACATTGTAAAACTATTTGATAAAGAAACATGGCAAACTTAAATTCGGATTGGAAACTGAGAGGAATCAAATTAACAGATTTGTCTATATGTATACTGTATATCACATGTTCAGCAATGGGGGAAAGATGTAGCTCTGCAGTAGAGCAGACTTCTGTTGCTCTGAGGTTCAATCACTGATGTCTCCAGGTAGGGCTGGAGAAAGACATGTGTCTGAAACTCTAATGAGCTCCTGTTAGCATAAAGGTAAAGGTACCCCTGACCATTAGGTCCAGTCACAGACGACTCTGGGGTTGCGGCACTCATCTCGCTTTACTGGCCAAGGAAGCCGGCGTTTGTCCACAGGCGGCTTTCCGGACGGATCATGTGGCCAGCATGACTAAGCTGCTTCTGGCGAACCAGAGCAGTGCACGGAAATGCCGTTTACCTTCCCGCCAGAGCAGTACCTATTGATCTACTTGCACTTTGACATGCTTTCAAACTGCTAGGTTGGCAGGAGCTGGGATCGAACAATGGGAGCTTACCCCATTGTGGGAATTCGAACCGCCGACCTTCTGATCAGCAAGTCCTAGGCTCTGTGGTTTAGACCAAAGCACCACCTGCATCCCTGTTAGCATAGAAAAGACTAAACTAAACTAGAAGGACCTACACTCTTAGACAGCATAAGGCACTTTCCTGTGTTATTTATAGTCCTCAAAGAGTCCCATAATAAAACAGTAAACATCTGTCTGGAATAATTTTAGAAGAATTTTAAGTCCTGCGGTCTCACTGCAGACCTTGTATATAATAAAAGATTTTCTTCCCTCTAGAAATAGGTCACACCAGATTGCTCATAATGTAACAACAGCCAAAGAAGTGATAAAAGGTGGATGATGACAGAGTCTCACAGCACAGTCCTTTCCACATTCATTCATAGGTAAGCCCTGCTGCTTTCATTTTTTTTATATAATATTTTTTATTAAGTTTGTAAAATACAGAAAAAAGAATAAAGAGCATGTTATAAGAATAAAATAGAAAGATTACAAATTTTCTTGTTCTTTTTTCCAAATCTACTGGACTTCCCCACATCCTCCCAACCCTGCATTCTCTGTGAACATAACATCAGCAATTTGTTAACTTATTTCATTACTTATTGTATCCTTCATTTTATCATGTTACCCAATTTCAAATGTGTTATAACCCAAATCATGTGCATTTTCATTTAAACACAATAAAGTTATTTCCTTATTCTATCTCAGACTTCTTGTGCCTTAATTTCCATTTCTTTAGTTTAACATTACTGAAGCTAGAGTTTCCTAAAAGGTGCATTTTTTAACATTCATACAGCTTATAGTGTTTTTCCAGATAGTCCTTAAATTTTTTTCAGTCCTCCTCAATTGTTTCTTCTCCCAGGTCTCGGATTCTGCCAGTCATTTCGGCCAGTTCCATGTAATCCATCAACTGCGTGTGCCATTCCTCCAGTGTGGGTAAATCTTGTGTCTTCCAATGTTTTGCAATCAGGATCCTTGCTGCTGTAGTAGCGTACATAAAAAAAGTTCTGTCCTTCTTAAGCAATCTCTGGTCCACCATGCCCAGGAGGAAGGCCTCTGGTTTCTTAGGTAAGGTAAATCTAAGTACCTTTTTTAGTTCATTATGAATCATTTCCCAAAAGGCCTTGGTAAGCCCTGCTGCTTTCAGTGGGATTTAATTCCAGGTAAGGATTGCAACCTTAACGAAGTTAGGCTAAGACTGGATAACAAAAAAGACCCATTGTTCAAATATCTTGCAACGTATTTGCAATAGAATTGGGAAACACCGAAGAAAAGCATGCATCATCAACTAAATCTGAAACAATTATCAAAGATTATTAAGACAATGAAGTGATTTCCAAAGGGCAACTATGTAATTGTCTTGCAGCAAAACAAAACAAAACAAAACAAAACAAAACAAAAACTACCAGCAGCAGTAGTAACAACAGAGTCTTGTGGCACCACAAGAACTATCTGAAGATATGGACTATAGCCCATGAAAACTTCTGCCATAATAAATTTGTCAACAAGACTCTTTTTTGTTATCTGTTGTACTGAAAAAACACATTGGGTTGGATCCAGACTAAGGGCAGGATTCACCTAACAAACCCCATCAGTGTAAGCCTCTTGCATAATGGGACTTTCCCCAATCTTCTACCCATGCATACCCCCCCGCCACTCTCACAAAAATTGGCTTCAGGGGTTGGGAGAACCCCAGAACTGCATGCAGGGGGATTTTCCCATCTGGCAAGATGACATGCTTGCAAAGATATAACGTTCCTCTTAGCATGGAGTTGTTTTCCATGCTTAAACTTGGATCCGATGAAATCCATGCAGCAAGTTAGTCGTGACTTAGTTTTCACTGGTATCAGTGGCACTGGGGCCACCTCCAGGGGGCCCAGGCACCCACAAAAAAAAGTCACAGTAACACTGATGAAACCCACTGGGGCTTATTTCTGTACAGACTTGCATAGGATCATGAATTGTAATCTAAGCTTAGCCATAATGAGAATTGATGCAGAGTGGACTTATTCTAGATCAGCTAATGCAGAACATATTTGCCTCTGGATCCATCCACCTCTTGCTCTTTGCCCACCATCAGCATGTGGCTGTTGATATATTATCCTGCAAGTGAAGGGAGGTAGTGTGGCCCACAAGAGATAAAAGAATTGTCCACCAGGAAGTAAGGGAAGTCAGAATTCAGATGCCAAAATGTTAAAGACTTGAAGGAGGCCAGAATGCTAGATGCAAACAGTGTTGAATGAAACCCTATGAATTCCTTTCTGCAACTCACTCACGTTCACTTTTTAATATAAACTTAAATGTAATCTTCTATAAGGCCATTTCTGCATCTGAACTTTTACCATCAGAGCCAATGAAGTCCATTTGTATGTGTTTTGCATTCACTGAACACTGAACGTTCCATCTCTGAATATCAATCTAAAATTACTATTTTTTAAATGCAGAGCTTTTAACTCTCTTTTTCCAAATATGACAATGGTGTTTCAGAGGTGTGCAGACTCACACATCGGAGGGCAATTTGTTGTGCTCTTATTAAGACAAGTGGGCAAGATGGCGCACAGTAGCTCCTGATAACACACTGGACAAGGCAGCGCTTGAAGTACTTAAGCAGCTTCATGGCTGAGCAGATCCTAGTCCAACAATTCTAACCACTACACCACCTTGGTGGCATTAGTAACCTGTTCATAGCGAGATATGGACTTCTCTTGGCTCTATTCAGGTATTCATTAACTGAATATCTGAGGAGGGACCACAAGGCTTCAGGTGTAACCCTGCCCACTCCACCACAGGCTTTCTGCATTAAGCAGGAAGGTCTGAATGTGCGCATTCACCTGAGCAAGTTTACAGCCCTAAAGGGAACCCTGCACATTTACAAGCCCCCCTTCTGATCTTCCTTCTCTATGTGGGAAGGATGGGGTCTGGCCAGAGACTGGCATAAGATTGCCAGTTCTGTTCAGAGGCAGCCATGGTGAAAACTGAAGCTGTAAGTCCTCATTCTTTATTCGTCAATTCATGACATTTCTATCATTGGCTCTGAGCTCCTTCACAAATACAAAGACTGTAATGAATGCCGGGGGGGGGGGGGGATTATTTATTTTTATTTATATCCTGCCTTTCTCCCAGGTTAGGACCCAAGGCATTCACATCATGAATCAAAACAGAAACACACCTAAAAACACACCAATCGATATAAATATTATTTTTTTAAAAAAATGAATTCAGTAAATTACCCTATTCAAAACAGCACTGAATCCAAGCTATTTAAATTACAGCTGAATTACAGCTATTTAAAAGCACAACAAAAGAAAAGAAGATGTAGTGCACTCAACTTCAGAAAACTCTGTCACCACGGCTACTTAGTGGCCAAGGGTCAAAGTATTTGCCTGCCAGTGAAATGAAAGCTGAGAGGGAGCCAGTCTTGTTTCACAGTCTGGTGCAGCGATCGAGAACAGCCTCTCGTGTTCACACCAAACATGCTTGTGAAGGGGGGGGGGATTACCAAGAGAAGGGGCTCCCCAGAAAAACCCGCATTCCAGGCATGTTCATATAGAGATATGCAGCCCTTCGGATAGCTTGGTGCCAAGCCAAAAAGGAAAACCATCAGCTTCACTATGTGCTGTTATTGGCAATATAAGACCATCAGAGTGAACATCTTTGTGTAGCTAAGGATCCTGGTTCTTCTTAAACAGGAAAGGTTGCATATATGCAGAGACCAGATGGGTTCACACATGCACACATCAAGCAATAGGTTTTAAGGAGAGATAGCCAACACTAAGAAAAACAGAGGCTGCCCAAATCTCATGGTTTATAAGTATTATTTCAGAGACTTCTGGCATCACCAGGTGGGAAACCTGGCAATCAGTTGGAACTCTGCTAGTACCGAAGATGGGCTGGCACACGAGCGACAACAAAATATGGCTCCCTTAGCTTCAGAATAAGCTGGAGAATAAGAAGCAAAATGTCAGCCACCTCAGTAACACTTGCAGCAGATCTTACCAGTGCAGCACTGGTGTCCTCAGCTAACCAGAGCAAAATACGGTAGATTTCATCCAAGCCACCTATAGGGAAACTGCAAATTCTTGTCTTTCGGACAACGACCATTTGCCTCAGTATTATCCCCACCGCAAGCTGAAGTAGGGCACAAATAATGTGTGTGTGTGTAGTGTTTTCATGTGTGAGAGGGATGATAAAATAATGCACAGAGAGTAGATTAGACATTTGTCAGTGATGCAAAGCACTTTTCATGGTTCTCTGATGAAACGAGATTTCCCAAACTCAGCCAAAGAACTATGCTGCCACCTAGTGGTCATACAAAGGCATACCCACCGCTTTCAGCTTCAAAGTAGGTATTCGTTTCTTCTATTCCTTGTGCGGCAAAAGATCCATTTGGTTTACACATACAAATCTTTTCTTGGAAAACACACACACACAAACGTATTCTAGTCTACAGTTTTACCTTTCAAAATAAATACCTTTTGTTTCATTAAATGGGATTATTATGCACTAGATCAATCATAATAAAAGGTGTGATGCACTAGAGGAAAAGGAAAATAATTCATACAAATATTTCATTTAATGAAGAGCTCAATAAGAATTCCAGACATGAATGCTTCTGATCTCATTGTTCATAATATATCAAAAAGCAGTGGAACTACAGCAGTGTGAGAGGGCTGAGAATCACTTGACAGGAAGCACAGTTCCTCCATAGATTAACATAGCTAGTAAATTGGATTTTTCTCTCTCCAAAGGGAGCTTTGCAGTCTATAAACATAGCCATGAGAATGAGAATTTGAAATCACTTGCACCCTGACTGTCTTGCAAATGTGCCAATAATTCCCCTGCTCTAATTGTTGCAATTGAATCTCGCTTTTCTTAAAGTCAAAATTGCTTATATACAATCTGCTATTCTACATCAGCCAGAAATGGGCATGCTATTAGTTCATAGCTCGTTCCTTTGCAACAGTGACTCATTTCACAGTGTCTTAAGTTTGCTTATACTTAGACAAAACTAATAGCATTATTACTTGGTTAAAGAAAGTATAATTAATAAATGGAGGTGTGTGTTTGTTTGTTTTTTTAAAAAGGGAAAACTCCAAGGCAAAAAGAAATTGCATGAAATAAAATTAGAATTTGAAAACTAGACTGAACCTTCTGTCTTTTCACAGATTCTGGGGTAGGCACAATGTGTATCAGCACCTACTGGTAGATCCCTGGATGACTTGAAGTAGATTGGGAAGGGCACCTGACTGTTACTTGTCTAACAACAGCAGAAGTTAAGCTGCTGACGAGGAACTTTTAGGCAAGTGAATTTTTTGCTTGGTGAATTTGTGAGCTTGGTGTTGGAACAAATCACAACTCCAGAGTCGAGCAGGTGCTCAGATGCATCCTGATCCTTGAGTCTTTCCATATGCTTACCTGTCTGAGCCACCATTTTTCACTTGGCTGTAGCTGGCAGACCTCAGGGTCTACTAAAGTCTCAGGTTTAGCCTTTGGCTGAGGGTCAAATACTTTAAACTGTGAAAGTGATGGCTGGCCAAATCTGCAGAGATCATGGGATTTTCAGATGTGAGTGGCAGTGGCCTTGCCCTTTAAAAAGCAAGGTAATCCAATAGCTACTTAAACACCCCTCCTATTTTTTCTATTGCTAAAACCAGAGCTGTGGAAGTATCCAGCCTTAACCTAAAACGCATGTCAATATAGCTCAGAAGGCAAAGAGCCTAACCTTATTCTTATTCTTACTGTTGTTTATTAGACTTGTTAGTCACTTGTTACCCAAATATTACCAACACATTAAAAATATAAATACATTATACCTTTAAAACAGAACAACCCCCATAATAGCCACAGCAAGCATGGCAGCACACTAACAACAAAAAACAACATATAAATCTATCAAATGCCTGAGAAAATATAAGTCTTAACTTGGCACTGAAGACATGTCAGTGAAGGTGCCAAGCTGACTTCGCTAGGGATAGCATTCCATAGAGGGGAAAACATAACTGAAAAGGTCCTCTGCACTATGAGCTGCTGCACAGATCCTGAGACACAAGGTCAACCCCCTTATACTGGCATCCTATGGATTGGGGGTAGCCAACATGGTGTCATATACGTGTTTCTCGACTACCATCCTCATCATTACTATGTTGAATGGAGCTGATTGGAATTATAGTCAACTGCATCTCAGCAGTAGTCCCAACTATTCAAGTTGTTCCCAGATTTGAGAATTTATGTCAGCTGGAAATATAATAGGATGCCTTGTCCCTCTAACTGAGAAATGGATACTACCTGATCTATCTGGAAAATAGCCAGTTTATACTAGCTAAACCTGACGCTGGGATAATAAAATCAGGTACAACATGATCTATTGAAGGAAACTGTAGAATCATTTTATGGCTACTCAAAAATTGATTAGCTGTTTTGTTTTTTTTTAAGAAAAGACCAAAGGGATTGTAAATATGTTGTGATTTTGCCTTCTCTTACTCATCTCACAAGACTATAATGTCAGTGGATTGCAGACACAGTATCTCTATCAGAAGGATCTGGGACAATGTGTATAATTCATGGTATAGCTGTTTTTCAATAACAATTTATCTTGAATTCCTGGAATTTTTTGTTGAGAGATGAATATAGCTACTTGCCAACGACTGAGTCACTCGATGGCACAGTGGGTGAATGCATTAAGTCTCCACCTCTAGAGACTTGGTTTTCAAAAATGGTAACTTAAGGAGTATTGATGGACACAGCAGCTCTGACAGACAGCACTTGGAAAATGCAGAGGGAGTGTCAGAGCAGGGGGAAAAGAAATCATTCACCAGTACCAAAGTGTGGCTGTAAAAGACAGTGGTGGATATGTCACAAATTGTCAGTTCCCACAATGCCATCACCCCTTTGCTTGCATCAGGTCACTAGCATGAAGCAGTAGCTAGATGTATGTATTAACAAAATCTAGTGGTGTCTATAACGGTGCGACACCGAACTGTTTGAAATGCAAATGATGGACTTAGAAAGATGCAGATATGTTCCTATAGGGCTGTGGTTCTCAAAGGGTACGATGCACCATACTCTTGTGGCAGGAGACAATGGCAAGTGTGGTGAGAAGATTCAAGGACAATCAAAGAAACATTTAAACATTTCAGTGTAGTGTAGTTTTATTTATTTATTTATTTATTTATTTATTTATTTATTTATTTATTTGCAGAATATGGATAGATTTTTTCCCCCAGAATGAGTGGAAGAACATCAAGTGATACTGAGGACAATCCTAGTTGTGATCCAGAATCACCACTTGAACAGAGAGCTGGAGAAGACTTGTTTAATTCAACACCAGCAGCAGGCCCAAGCAAACCACCCAAAAAGTGTTTCAACAATATGTGGATAGCTGCCTGAGCTTCAGTTTCACATGGACTGGACATGAAAACGTCCCCCAGCCTTTGTGTTTGATCTGTGGGGAGAAATGTTCCAATTCCAATATAGCCCAAAGAAGGTGAAAAGACATCTGTTGCCAATTCATGGAAATCTGGAACACAGGAATATTTTATTATTAATAATATACCACCCTATAACTGGGGGTCTCAGTATTTTGAAAGGCTTTTGGAATAGCAGAAATGCCAAAAATCATATTTCAAAAAGAAGTAAAAGTCTCAGATAAGATGCAAATTATATCTTACCAAGTAGCTGAATTGATTGCTCAAAAGACAAAACCATATGCAATAGCTGAAAATTTGATTAAGCATGCCTGAGGCTTGAATGTGAAAAATTTGTTTGGTGATGATACTGAGCGACAAGTTATAGAAATTCCTTTCTCTGATGATACAATTCTTAGAATAATATTTGTATGCCAGCTAATATTGAGAAGCGTGTTTCCAAAAGTATGAAGAATTCTCAATTTGCCATTGAAGTTGATGTTAATCTACCAACATTAGTAGAAAAGCACTGTTGCTTGCTTATAGCAGATTCATTCACAAAGATGAAATTATCACACAGTTTTTACCTTACAATGAACCAATGTGAGAGACTTGGTGGCACTAATCAAACTGAAAAATCCAGATGTAATATCAACTCACTGTTTTGTACACAGAGAGGCATTAATCACTAAGACCCTTGTAGCTTATTTGAAGTTGTTCCTAGATCAGACTTTGTACATTGTGACTTTCATAAAAGCAAAACCACTGAAAACATGGTTATTTGCTCAACTTTGCAAAGACATCAAATCAAAACATCAATGCCTAATCCTGCACACAGAGGTGCTCTGGCTGTTCCATGAGAAAATGTTAAATTTGGTGTTGGAACTGAAGAAGGATTTAAGTGAGTTTTTGGAACAAGAGGGAAACCTGTTGTACCACCAGCTGGGTGACTATGAATGGTGTGCAAAGCTGGCAAATTTGGCCAATCTCTTTACCTGGCTGAATGAGCTCAGTGCCAGTACACAAGGCCACAATGGCAATATCCTCACAGCTACAGACAAACTAACTGCATTTTTTAAAAAAGAGCTTCAGCTCTGGTGCAGAAGAGAGATGCAACATAGCCTCAAAATGTTCCCACTGGTACAAAGTTTTAAGACAAGCAATTAATTGTACGGCTTCATACTGGAACATCTTGCAACACTGGTAGAAAAGATTGATCCTTACTTCCCATCATTGTCTACAGAAAATTTTGACTGGGTGAGAGAACCCTTTGTGAATTGCATCTGTTCAGGGCTGACATTGAATGAAGAGGAGGAAATGGTGTGCATCTTGAAAATGAAACTGGACACTTTTTGGATAGACAACCAGAAACAGTATCCACACCTCTATTCAAGACCATTGGCTATTCTTCTACAGTTCTCCATGACATGCTGTTGTGAACAGGACTTTTCAACTCCGACAAATAAGGAAGATCAGAAAAGAGAAAGGCTTGTTTCTATTGATTAGGAGATAGAAATATGTTTGTCTCAAATTAGACCTAATATAAACGAGATTACCCGGCAAGGCAAGTTCACACCTCTCATTGAGTTTGTATATATACTTAAGGTATGTATACAAGAGCTCATTTATAATTATATTTTGGGAATGATTAATGTTCTCATGTAGCTGCATTGTTTTATACTTTCTGGGTGTCCCATGATCATAATATAAAGTAGTTGTGTTCTGTGTTATAATTCAAGCACTGCTAGGAGTTGTATCTTTTTGATTTCCAATGTATCAATGTAAAAAATTGTGTGGCGCAAGCAATTTTTTATTCTGAAAGTGTGACCCATAAAAATAATAATTTGAGAACCACTGCTTTGGGGGCTTCCATTATCTTAAATATTAATTCTATGTCCGCTACTTTTTATTATTAGCTTTTATTTTAAAATTTTCCTGTGTTAGAAAACATACAAATGAATAAGGAACAGTACATGTAGCACCTCCACTTTCAATTCATAGAGTCTTTTTCACAGTTTGTTTACATTTGGTGTGAGATGCTATTGTAGACATTGTGTGGTTGGGGATGTCCACTACTTTTTATAGTCAAAAAAAGAAAGGTGTTTATGGACCACCAGCAGCCTGCCTCTGTTTTCGGTGAATGCTGTACAGTGGTACCTCGGGTTAAGTACTTAATTCGTTCCAGAGGTCCGTTCTTAACCTGAAACTGTTCTTAACCTGAAGCACCACTTTAGCTAATGGGGCCTCCTGCTGCCGCCGCGCTGCTGGAGCCCGATTTCTGTTCTCATCCTGAAGCAAAGTTCTTAACCTAAAGCACTATTTCTGGGTTGGCGGAGTCTGTAGCCTGAAGCATATGTAACCTGAAGCATATGTAACCTGAGGTACCACTGTACAACACAGCATCTATTCAGCACCTACCCCAGGCACCTACTGCTTTGAGGATGGTTGCCACCACTGCACTCAAACATAGATGGTCCATATTTTATTTGCTTCCAACTGTGTTGAAAGTGAAGCAACAGAGCAGAACAGAAAGTAAAAGAAACAGACCCACTAACTTGAACTCCATACAAGGCATGAATTGCCAAATAGGTTTTCCTATCTTTCTTTTTCTTTTTCTTCTTTTGGTTTGGCTTGCCTATACTTTAGAATTAGCAGGTCTTTCATTTTACAGCCTAGGAAGAGTTCCATCTACCCTCACCTCAGCCTTGATGTCTTACATTCTGATATTTTTCAAAGCCAACATGCGGATGAGCCAAATTCAAATAATGTCTATGCTAGCAAACGCGTGCTCAGCATGCTGTGTAAAACAGCAGGCGAAACATGGTGCAGCAGGAACATTACTCTAGTATTACAGGCACTCATGCTGGCAAAGTTTTTTTTTTTTAAAACGAATCAGAGGCATGAGTCTCAACTGGCTACATGGTGCACTGCAACACCATCTTTGTAAAAAGTTACACTTTTTTAAAAAAAAATATAGTCTGAAAGTGTATATTGCTATAGAATGAGGAATCTGAAGAGGTGCACCTCATTGGGACTTAGTGGCTACAAGATGTACACAGTTCTACACCAACACAGTCAGAATCTCTGTTTTGATCCCAGAGGTTTTAGGAGTTAAGAGCTTGACATCATTGCCAAGCATCTTCAGTGGTGTTCTCCTGTGTGATTCAGTGCAAATCTAATTCTGAAATATGTGAACTCTGTGCAAATCATATTTTTTTGATTCAAGACAATGAATATGTTTAATTAAACCGGCACCAAAAACTTAAATATTTCAGCTCACAACACGCTCACGCTAACTTCGGGGAATTAAAATGTACATTCCTAATCTTTCATAATGATGAAATTCAAAATGTTATTGTGTTTCTAAAGGATTCCCATTGTTAGGCAGCATATTCATTATGCTACAATGGCTGCACATCTAATTCCACAGCAGGGAATGTGTTCAAAATACAATATTGCATGCAGCAATAATAATAGATTAAAACACACAAAAATCCAATAAGATGAAATACAGCCCTGCATTCTAAAACCAGCACAGAAAGAAGAAATCACCACATAATGACATTTGTAATTATGATTGTTTTTCATTTCAGTCTACACTGAATGCTAATTGTTCTGATAATTAAGACAATCTTGGCATGTTAATTCACCAAACTGCTAGCTGCATGAAGGAGTGCTCATAGCTATTTTTATTTTATTTTATTTTTGCAACTAGCCCTCTGGACTAGGGAGTTTGGACAGGGAAAAAAATAGATGTGTTCCCCAAAACAACAAAACAAAACCCTAGGTTAACTAGACACCTGAAAATCTACAGGGTTTTGGTCTGCTAGATATTGCTAGGAGATCAATAGGGTTTGTGCCAACACCTAATGGATCCAACTCCTGGAAGACATTGGCCTACCTTCATTCAATTTGATTTTGTTGCTGGTTTTTGTCTTTTGTTTCTTAAATTGTATTAAGATTTCCGTAAGGAAAGTAGAATACAGTTTACAAATATATGAAAAGCAATAGAGCGGACTGACCCATGGTATACTTAAAGCTTCTGCCAATCATTCTTGTAAAGGATGAGTTCTTCTTCAACTAGATTTGGGTGTTTAATTATACCCCTCTGCTGCTCATGTGTATATGCTTATGTGTGTGTTAAAGTAACACTTCAACCGATCTCAAAATGCTCTAATTAAGACTCTGATCTTCATATAACTCCTATTCACTGAACTTTTGTTTAGTCATGTTGTAATTATAGGGCTTTCTTCTCCATATAATGATGCTCATTCTTGCCGCTCCTGCTTTGTTTTGTGGATTGGGGTGCGGGAGTTTTGGAATAAATATGTCTGGCTCTCTAATTCAAGCTCATTTAAACAGCAATTCCACCAAAAAAACAAAAACAAATCAACATAACATCCCAAAGCAATGTGATGAAGATCCGAATTCAGTAAGTTGAAGTGTTTTAGAAGGAAAACCAAACTGCCCAAATTCTTAACAGGATTCTTAATGCTATTATGATAAATCATGGACCTTAGGCTGACACCTACTGATATGAAGTATCCATTTTGACCTAAACAATAATTTTTATATATACAGTTTTTGTACTTTCCCCCCCAGTCAATAGCCATATCATGAGTTTTGGCGAAACGCAAAAGCCAAAAAATAGCAGCATTTTAATCTGTGTATTACTTTGATAAATACAAAAAAAGGATAGTTCACTTAAAAATGGAAGCTGAACAAAATATTCAAGCAAATATATACAGAGAGAGAGAGCACATAGTTGACAATTGTTTCAGAGCAAAAAAAAAAACCCCAAAACCAGCAAAATTAAGTTCTAATGAAAAGGAAAACTGTTAAAAAGAAAACATTTTGTGAGCATAACTTATTGCTTCATTTACATGCATTTAAAAGCCAGTTGTGCTCACAGTTCATACATACAGTATTCTGACTTGTGCTTTTTAAAAATAAAAGCATTACTTTAGGTGCTAACGTCCCCTCAGGACAAACTAAAAATTGTGACAGGGAAATTATGCAAGATTTCTCCTCCCAATCATCATATTCTGTTATGCCCAGAAAACAACCACTGAACTTTAATGTATTCCGCTTTCAAGAAAGGTGAATATCAGGGCATTAAGAATCACAAATCCACCCATTTCATGCATATTAATCTTGTAGAAATTTCACCAGGCGGGAAAAATGCATTTCAGAATTACTTTAGTTCCATAAGGGGCCTTTCCACATTTGCAATTTATAGTGCTATTGCTGCTAGGGTGTCCCCACCCCCCACCCCAGTTTTTTTACATACTGTCATTATTCTGTTAGTAATAAAGAATAATGTACTCAATACAACATTTTCTGTCTAACACATCCACCCACCCACCCACCCACCCACACTAGACATTCATGAAAGAGCCCGTACAGTATAGATTTCCATTTGCATGGCATGTATACAAGCATCGTCCAGCAGAGGTTGGTGGGCATGGCTTGGGAAACATCTGTTTCGTGCCCCTTCCCTCTGTCAGTTGGCAAGCTCAATTCAGAGGACAGATTTGGCAGGTCGCGACATTGGTACTCTACCACATGGGTAGGCAAACTAAGGCCCTGGGGGCCGGATCCGACCCAATTGCCTTCTAAATCCGGCCCGCAGACGGTCTGTGAATCAGCATGTTTTTACGTTAGTAGAATGTGTCTTTTTATTTTAAAATGCATCTCTGGGTTATTTGTGGGACATAGGAATTTGTTCATCCTTCCCCCCTGAAAAAAATATAGTTTGCCCCCCTCCACAAGGTCTGAGGGACAGGCCCCCTGCTGAAAACGTTTGCTGACCCCTGCTCTACCACATCCGGTCAGCTAGATGGAAATGTACCGGTAATCTCACTTATTGGTTTAATGATTTTATAGGAAGGAAAACCCATCCCACTAAATATGCAACGCTTGGCTCTACTTCCCCAGCTTTCCAGTCTCAACAACCTTCCTTAGATTCCAACAGCATCATATCTGAGGATCAGACATCGTTCTCGTCATTCCAGCAGAGTGGTACCAAGCTATTCTGATTTTTCTCAGAATTTGCATATAAGTTTGTTATGGAGTTTGAGGTGGGCCAGAATATTGAAAACGGTCATTTACCTCTAACAATGGTACTAGTAAGCCCAGTATTTAAGCATTTCCCCCCAAAAAAACTCAATTTAACTCCAGTGCAAAACTTGGTGTGACTGCAGTCAATAGAATTAAGAGGACACCAGTACGCTTATCTAGTGCTGACTCACCTTCTTCATACAGATACGAAATATCATAGCTTTGTTTCTCAGGAAATGGCTGTTGAATAACGTTATAATCTTCTTTAAGGCAAACAAATGAGGCAAGCTGCTACCGAGTCCAGTATATACTTTTTCTTTCCCAGTCTGTGGTATATATTAGCTATATATTTTTAAAACCAGGGATACAAAATACATGAAAAGCAAGAGCAATATTTTATTTTATTTTTTGCACATTGCACCCACATAAGGCAGTCTTGGGAAATCTCAAATATTGCTTTCCAGTCTTCTCTATGAGGTCCTCAGGACTCTCCCCAAGCTAGTCTCCTCCTCCTGCTACTCTCTCCCCCAAGCTACTCTCTCCTTGAGTGCTTTTGCCTCGCTGTGATAATGCATCTTGCATGCCTGGATGGAAGATTGATATGGAATCCTCTGGTTTTAGCAGAGCTGCAACATCAACTACTGTAAAAAGGTTTGTGCAACTTATGCATTTCTATGCCCACTCTTTCATTTGCTCCCCACTGGTATGATGTGCTCCCCAGAGAAAGTTGCCTACAAGGGAATGTGGTCTTCAGGCTGAAAATGTTTCCCCATCCATGACAAAGAAGAGTCATTGGCTCATGTTTTTGACCTACCCCCTCAGATCAACAGCATATCGCTAAAAACCTCTGGCTTCTTCCATTATTAATTCCAGGTTTTTGAGAGGGAATCTAGGACCAGCTGAAAGCCAGGCCTTCAGAGCTGGTCCTTAGATTACAGAGTGCCACAGAAAAAGAAATTCATCAAACCATCACACTTCACAAATGCAGACACCTATGCTACTGAATAAAACCAGAGCAACATCTTTCTTCCATTCTCCGGCTGGCACAACAGCCTCTCTGGTCACTGCATGGATAAATTAGTTCATTCATGACCCAGAATCACAGGACATTTATGTTCCTGCAAGCTGCAAAAATATTGCACCAGTGCTAAAACCACTGGCATCTGCAACACAAAGCTTATTACTTGGATGAGTTTCCAAATCGCCTGGACCATATGCATATTCATATCTGTGCAAAGGAAAATCTGGCAAGAAGTGCATCCATATTCACTACTGCAATTGGCTACCATGATCTTTCTAAATAATGCTATTCCTTTCAATAACATAATATGGACTGTTCAAGAAACATATCAACAGAACTAATCCTTTATTTTTTAGAACAATGTTATGTATTGGTTGATACATGTACAGAAATAATCAAAGATCCTATTGGTGATCTGTTATTCTTCCATTTTAGATTTCTGGACTTTTTTCTGACCCCTGCACATGTACAGTTTGATAGTTTTCAACAGTTTATTTTTACCTGCATGCTTTATTATCTGCATAGTTTATTATCACTGCATGCTAGCAATAGTAAAAGCATGTGTGCATTGAAATCCCACAACACAAAAAGGAACCCTAATGTGGTTGATGCAGTTGTATTGTCTGTTTCCCCAGGCCTGGAAGTCTGGACCTTGATGCTTGGAAGTGAGCTGGTGTTTCCACAAGGAAGCAAATAAGACTGGGAACTTATATAGCAAGTGAAGCAGATGCTTCCATGCACTTCTGGAGTAGCCTCTTGTGAAGCTGGGAGCTTCAGCAGCCTCTCTGGAGTTCCTGCCTGGCTTTCCCATCTCCTCTGCTCCCATGGCCCTGAAGGAGATGAAGAGGGTGGGGGTCTGAGAATGGGCCAGAGACCCAGGCAGGTGACACTGGTGCCTCCAATCATAGGATAGGACTAACTAGGTACAACAGGTCTTCAAGGATATGGGCAGGTGTGGAGATCTTCTGCAGGGTCCTGTCTTCAGGTTGAAGGTCTGGAAATGGCTGAACTCTAACACATATCGATATGTGAATGCAAAATTGTGGCAAAGTGAATGTATCACAATACAGAAATGCGTCTTTAGAGTCTCCAAGGTAAGGATAGGCAAAAGCAGACCAATAGAGCACATCTATTAATCCAAAATATACAGTCACATCACAAACTATAGCTTTGTCCTGAATTGTTCGGAGAAGGATTTAGGTGGGGCACAAACAGTTTGGTCACACTGGGCACTGCTTAAATTTGAGACCCCAAGGTCTGCCACTGAACTGATGATATTGGTATGTTCATAGATATTGGAAGACACAAGCCATTTCAAACCTGATAACACTAAGAATTTAATTCCTAATGATTTCACCAGAATGTTGTTGCATGGGAATTAAATAACTTGACTTTTAACAGCTTGTTAATGTCAAGCAAGTTCAATTCATACTTGATGTAGATCGGAGAGGTGAAATAAACTCAACACACACACATATACTGTACTGTAGATATGCCCTTACTCCTTAGTCACCCTTTAACTGCTTGCATTTTACCCAATTGCTAAGCCTCTGTGTGACTTCAGGAGTCACATATAACCTTATGATTCATGTGCTGATGATATTACAGACAAGTAATGCTGAATGCTTAGACTTCTGGTTCCAGCCGGCTCCAAGACACCCTTGATGACTGCAGTGTAGCGGGGAGTGGGGTGTGTGTGTTGCTTTTCTTCCACTCAGCAGAACTGAGATGCATTGGAAATTAAGGAAAGTGACAACAACTAAAAGATATTTTCAAGACAGAGGGGACTCAATAGGAGCAGCTGTAGTAACTGGAGATAAGCCAAGCTGACACACAATTTCAATGCTATTAAAGCCCAGATACAAGATGCAGAATTAAACCATTAGTTAACAGGAGATGTGTCTTAATTGAAGATTGGCCCTCTGCCATAATAATTATGTCAAAAGCTAAATGAGACACTAGACATATGAGGAATAACCATAAAGTGAATGAGGAGCCACAAGAACAGTAATTAATTCAGGTAGCAGCAGGGGCAAGGTAAGACACGTCACACCCCCCAAAAAAAAACCTTGCAAGCAACATGCAGGTATTTGGAATCTGAGGCATGAAATGCAACATCTTGTTCTGGATGGTAGTTCTTTTCCGCAGATTGTGTATATAATTCAGCCACCATACACTTTGGCACCGTTCACCATGATTGGCAGATGCTACTCACCCAAGGGCCAGGATTGGAATAGCAGGGGCGTCTCAGGGCAGGACTGAAATGATTTGGCAGAGCTTTCTGGAAGCCTGTCCTTAATGCCACACATTAAATGAGCATCAGATCCACTCATTTAAATTAAGCACAGAACTGACACATTCAAATGGTTTGCTTTGTGGAAATCCTTACCTTAAAACTAAAACAAACATAAAACACATATCAAAGCAAAAAATAGGGGGTGGGAATCTTTGCACGAAGCTCCAGTCAGATAAAGACCAGCCTTTTCTCTGGTTCACCTCCCTGATTCTGGCTTTCTTCCCACTCCATAGGGGTATCTTTTCTACGCTGCAGGCTTTTTGCCAGTTTCCAGAATCGATTAAAGGAAACCATATTTTAAATGATGTCATGATGTCAAAAGGAGAAAGGACAGTCTTCTGACAAAGAGTCTAATTCTCAGCTGTTTCTGCTGTTCCTAATATACTTCAACCTTTGTTGTAAGGCTGCTATTTCAAGTAACATGAAAAATGGAGTCCCCAATATACTCCCAATGAAACTACCACATTTTAAGGAATTGTCTAGACAACTTCTCCCTCCCTGTCCCTCTCTTTCTCCCTAGGATGATCTTCTCTAGAACTAAGGGGGTTAAGGGTGGATATTGCATTCAATGTATGTATTTAACTGAAATGATCCAGTAGGCTATCACATTATTGCATTTTCTCTGGGTGGTGCAGCCTCTTTCAGTGGGTTCATCATTATAAATGCAAACATATTGTTGGGAACCATGGAGTTGTGGGGTGAAAAAAACCAACTAATCAGGCACTAATACTGTGCACTGGATCTGTGTATACCCCAAATAACATGATGAATTAGGGGTAATTCAGGGCAGACTCATATTCCAAAGTTGAAACACACTGTTGAGGTGGATCAGGAAGTACCCAACCACATGAGAAGCCCTTTTGTGACAGTTTTCAATAATGTTAAATGCACACCCTACCTTCTCTGTTTCTGAGAAATGAAACTAAGCTGACTGGAGAATCAGCAAGAGCTTGAGAGGCGCGAAGTTGGGGAGATATTTTGCTTTGATGGACAACTCTAACATTTAATTGCAGTGCATTATTTTCCCAGTACAGCCATAAATAGAATTGTTCTTCATGTGGGTTATCTTCCTTCTCCATTCTGGCTATGAGAGAAGGGCACAAGTGGCAATGTAAGGCAATTGGCGTAGCCTGATTCTTTCCCAATCATTCTTCCATACCAACAAATAAAATCTCTCTCTCTCTCTCTCCATTTTCTTCGGGCGGGGGGTAATGGAGATGACTTCTAGGTAATGGAGATGACTGGGATGGGGAAAACATTTCCATTTTTTATATATATATATAACAAAGGTTAAGCAATTCCCCTCAATCTGAATTGCCTTTATGATACCATCTCAATGTCAAATCTAGCTACGTTGTGTCATGATGCCAACATGTTCACTGTGTGATTCCATAACTGAAAGAAGATAGCACTGTGTGTGTGTGTGTGTTGTTGTTGTTGTTGTTGTTGTTGTTGTTTGGGGGGATTGGTCTGGATGATGCCCTGAGTCCCTTCCAATTTTTGGGATCCTGTATCTGTGGGGGTAAAATGCCACAACTGCCAAACCAGTCCCTCTGTCTAGGTTAGGCATAGGCAAACTCGGCCCTCCAGATGTTTTGGGACTACAACTCCCATCATCCCTGACCACTGGTCCTGTTAGCTTTTGGGAGTTGTAGTCCCAAAACATCTGGAGGACCGAGTTTGCCTATGCCTGGTCCAGGTATTGGTTTCGGCTGACTAGTTAAGCACTATGATTAGCATAACCAAAGAAGTAGCTCTGTGCTACAGAACAAATGGGTGGGCCTTTCTCCACCCTCACCTAGCTACTACAATACCCAATATAGTGTATGAGAGCTGAACTGGAAGCAGAGCGGAAGCTAGAAGCACAGAGACATGCTTGCTCCATTCTGGATCTCAAACTGTGACTAACGGAGAAGCAAGATCTTTTGGACTGGGAATGTTGTATCCCTCCAACCAATGTTATATGTGTAAATAAAGCAACATATCATAAAGATACCAAATTCCTTACACAGAAACTGAATCTGAGTAAGCACCTAGAATCCCTGGATTCTCACTATTACATAGCAATATGTTCAGAAATAGTTGCCGATCAGGCCGTGAGAGTCCTTGAACAGCAAGCATAAAGCATAAGCAATAACAAGTTTCAGGGATCACTTCCCCCTCCCCCTCAAAAGGCTTTAATTTCATGCCCGAAATGTTCATGGGTGAACAATTGGTGCAGCCCTAAATAAAGAAGTAAACACAATATCAGTTAATTTAACATTCCTGGCATCAGCGACATGGCGAGTTAGTAATGTAGGTCTTTTAAAGGGCAAGCCGGTATCACAAGGAACAATTTAAATAGATTTTATTATTGCCTGATACATTGAGCATTCATGGTGAAAAGCTAAAGAAGCAGCATTGGTGCCAAAAAGGTTGTGACCAAAATAGATAAGTAGAAGAATCCCCGGTGTCCTTTCCCCGTCATGGACAACATATTACCATTGTCAGGTGCACTGAAGCATTAGCAATTTACAGAAATTATTTCATGCTTATAGAGAGACTGCTTTTTGAAGACCTGCCTGCTAAACTCCTGATTAACATTAAAAAAATAAATAAATGCAGATCAGATATGCAAGCAGGTTCAGCTGTATGCTCTTTGAACATAGAAAGGAGTTATTTGATGTCTTCTGTTCTTAAAAGGGTCAATAAAATATTCTTTTGGAGGCTAAAAGTGGACAGCATTTACTTCACGCTCGCAACATATATCCATATTTGATGAGGAAAAGAAATATTCCACCAAGCCAATATAAATAATAATACAGACTTTTTTCATTCACTGTTTCACCTTCATACCACCTGATAGAGATTGTTTGTGATAAAAGATCATTTGCACACTTTCCAATGAAACCTTTCTACAAAACTGAACACAAGTGTACAAATATTAGGTATATTGGTGGCCTCTTTCTTATTTTTCTTCAAGTGGGGAAGGTTGAGTTAGAATTTCCTTTTCTCATTCGTGTGTGTGTGTGTGTGTGTGTGTGTGTGTGTGTGCTCGTTCATTTTACTCTGGTTTTTATTCATTTAATTCTGTTTCCATATTTGCAGCACATTGGGTCACTTCTTGTGAAAAAGCAACTGCAAATCATAATAATCATTAACAGTCAGATTGACAAAAAAGGTATTTCCTCTGTGGCAGTGATCCTCTCCTGCAAACTCATGCCCCTTTATAGCCCTTCCCCTTGGCTGTACACATCCGTTACCACTTGCTGCCGTGGGCTCCATCTACTGACTTTAAATAGAGACCACATGCAGAATAAATATGTAAGTGAGTTTTAATTTGGCCATTAGAACAGTAAGGGAATGTCTAGGCACTTAATTGCCACATAACAAATTACTGTGATAAGTAGATATACACTGGAACACATATTAAATGTCAACCATCTATAATTAACTGGCTATAGGCTAGCCTGTTGATATTCCCAAGAGCCTTAGCTATTTCACCAGAGTTGCTGCTTCACATACAGAAACAGAGAGTGTCACTGGTCTCTTTTTAGCCAAGACTGCTCAACTGGCCCACCCTCCGACAGTATGCCATATGAAAGTCCATTATGTATGTACTGCCTCTGATGAACTGGTTCAGTCGACATACAGATTTCACAAACATTAAGATTTTAATGTCTGTAATGCCTCTCAATGAATATACACATTTTTTTGTACATCAATTCCCTCTAATATGATGCATTTTTACATATTGTTTTTACAAATATACATGCTTCGGCCTAGAATAAACATTCTTGTGCACATTACACAGTTGGAAAACTGCACTGCAAAAATTGGGAGAAGCATGGATTTCAAAGGAGGATGTTTTGATTCGCATACTGTATCAGAAAGTGAGAATTAGGTAAGTTCCCCTTTAAATGCAAGCTGAACCAGAGTTCTCTCCCCCCCATCTCTGTTGATAATGCATACCCTGAGAGAAAACATATATTTAAATAATTGCATATTTCAATATAATGCTGTTCTGTTTTTAAATGGAAGATGAATGCAGAAACAGGATGGAACAGATCAAGAATGAACACAAGGGAAATTGTCATAGACCAGAAATAAACCGACCCTACTTTTAGCACACAACAGCCACATCTAACAAAAATAAAAAAGAGAATCAAGTCCCACCCTCACCCCTACCCCCAGCCTGGATTGACTTCAATACCAGCACAGTTGACCATTAGCCACTGAATGGTAGATTTGACAGCGATTCTTCAGAAAGACTCTTCACAAAACCATTCTGAGAAGTGGATTTCATGACAGCCTCCTACTCTCCCTAAACCTTGTGGGAAGAGAGGCAAACCTACACTAATTGGACTCCAGGGAACAGCCTGTCAGCTCTAAACAGTATCCTAGCAGGGTTGCAAAGGTCGGTTTCATCCCAACCTAAGCATGGTCCCATCTCTCACCTTACACAGTTCCATAGTTGCCTTCCAAACGGCAGTGAAGACCTTTCTTTTTGAAAAGGCAATTGAAATGGTAATATATATATATATATATATATATATATATATATATATATATGCGCTTTAAGTATTTATTTATTAGGTTTGTGTTAAATGGTGTTACTAATCATTATTTTTATGGGTTTTATAACTCATCTTTGACTTGTGTTTTCAGAGAATAGTGAGCAGGAAATATGCTAAATTTAGTCATACACATGCAAATAGGAGAATATTGATTTTTGGAGCCAGTCTTCACAATACCCAGAAACATCATGGGTTCTATTGAAAGACACTCCAAGGAATGGCTGCCTTTCATGTCAGTTCACCCCTTCCTCACATTTGCACGTCGAGGTCCCCAAACACCCCCCCCCCAAAAAAAAAGTAAAACAAAATTTACACTTAATTTTTGTTTAAGGTTTTTGGCATAATTTTGGCCACAACTTTATTCAAGTTACAGCAATGTGAGTGGTTGCTTGGGCATTGGTAGCACTAACTGACCCCACATGGGGACAGCTCTGACATTCGCACCCCCCGCGAAGTCAGAAAGGGTAAGTCACCTGGGGAGAGAGACAGGACTGGGAACCATGCCTCACCTCTCCCCAGAATGCTCCCAGGGGCTTGCGTGGCCCTAGCCCCTTGCCAGGGGGTTTCGGACAAAAGCATGGGGAGCCCCTGGGTTCTCTTAACAGAAAACCCTTGTAGCAGCAGCAGCAGCATTTTGGAGGGGCAGGCACAGCCAAATCCATACCCCTCCACCAACCAATTCCAAGACCAATGCCTAACTGCAAACCTTACAAGTTGTGACGATTTGCTACGCAGTAGGCAAAAACCAAGTGGCACACACTAATCAGCCAAATGGACAAAATTCCTAACAGGCCCCTGCCCCAAAGCAGATGACCCCATGACAGGCATAGCAAGGTCAAGCAAACAGCCTAAATTTAGGGAAGGCGGGTGATCCTAAGTTAGCAGTGAAAAGAGGAAGTTCCTCGCTGCGAGCATTGTATTTAACAAATAGGGCTGTCAATCAACAAATGGCAACATCTAGATTTCCCCAGTAACAGCCCGCCCCTATTTAAAGGATGGCCAAACCATTTGCCTAGTAACAGTGAGGTGTCTTGTCAGCCCCGCCCGCAACCTGTTCTCTCCTGCTCTTTCCCAGAAATCCGCAATACTGTTTACCTGAACATGTTACAAATCTTAGGGAGGTCCAAAAAGCAGGATTACTGTGAAATTAATTTTGCGTGCTAAATAAAACCCTAAGAAAATTTACCAGGTTTATCTACAGGTTCACACTTTGCAGCACAGATCACATTTATACCACACATGGCTTCTCCCAAAGAATTCTGAGAACTGATGTGTGTTAAGGTGACATGGATCTGCTTGGTGACAGGGATACCAACTCCAGGGGGCCCAACCCTCTTTGGGGGCCCCAATAATGGTGGGGGGCTGGGCTCCCCAATGTTAAGAACAATCATGGTCAAGCGTGGAGATGAGTGCAGTGTGGCTTCAGTGGCTGGCTCCTCCTGCTGCAGAGGGGAAGGCGGTGAGAAGCAGCCCCCAGCCAGTGGCGACACCAAGGGAGGAGGAGCCGCCACCAGACATTGAAGCCATGCTGCCACCATGGTTGGCTCCTGCCCCCTGAGTCCTCCGACATCCTAATGTGATGTCAGGACATTGCACATGTGATGTCACATGCACAATATTTGCCCCACCCATCTCCCTCAGAAGCTGGCACCTCTGCTTGGTGAAGGATAAACCACAATTTCCAGAATTCTTTGGGGAAGCCATGCCTGTTAAAGTAGTACAAATGTGCTTTAAATGTGCAGTATGGATGTGACCAAAGTTGCAAATTGCATTCCACATTCATGGCATGTAAAATACTCAGAGTAACTATTGCCTTTAAGTGCAAGCCGGTATGTTGTTCCCATCTATACCATGGAATTGCTGTAAAAAGTTGTTTCTAGACCCAACAAACAAGACTCAGCAAATCTTTTTGGTTGAAGCACCATCCCATTACCATTTCATTATTTTTCTCTTCCCCCCCCCCCCACGCCACCCATGCGGAAAAAAAGTCAATATATTCAGACGATGGCTGCCCATATGAATTGAGGGCTACTGCAAAATATAAGTCCTTGGAGACACAGCAAGTAATGAGTATTTAAGGAGATTTGAGCCAAGAGCAATGCAGGATAGCAATGTCAATCACAACAAGTGCCTTCCAATTAGTTTTGTTTTTAGTTTTGTGGTGACTAAGCGAGGAGGATCACTAACTTCTCCTTGAGCTAAGTGATGCAAGTTTGCATTGTATTCTATAAATGCAAACTGCTTTGCATTTGTTGGCTCGCTTTCTTCTTCTCCTGATCTATATTCCAACTAGCATCTACCCCCCTTTTTTGTATGGCTTCCTAAATTGGATCTTTGTTTTTATATCATACAATATAATCCCACTGTAGAATGGAAGCTGCCTTAGGCCAAATCAGAGCATTGGTCTATCTAGAAAAATATTCCATAGTGACGCACCAGATTTTTAGACAGACAACAGTCTCAGTCCTATCTGGAAATGCCACAGATTGAACTTTGGGATTTTTTTACATGCCAAGCAAGTGTTTACATGCCCAGCTTATCCCTCATAAAGCTTATATGGACATAATATTTGGAAGGGGTTGTTGGACTGCCCCCAATGGCCCCAGCTTCATTCCTGATCACATGTCAGATGGTCTAAAGGGGGGTACTTTGCGCATTTGGCTGAACACACTTGGAACATGCAACCAGTACCCCTAATCATGTAGAGTTCTTGATTACAGGGAAGACTGTAATGTGTTCACCAGAACGTGCAAAAGAATCCCCCCTCAGACCTTCCAGCGGGAACAGGAACATCAATGACAGGGCTAATATTTGCCTCTTGCCTCCAGCACATTTTGAACATATGAATAAGGCTTTATAGGGCAATATATTCCACTACAATCATCAAACACTGTTGCTTTAAGTTCTATTGTAACAGTGATGAGATCCAGTGATGGATTTGTGGTCCAAGGAGCTCCGTATGCAGCCCCTTTTCAAGGCTCCATCCATTTACCTAAATAAACATGACTACATCCAAACCAGTGTGATGTAGTGGCTAGAGAGTTGGGCTAGGACCAGGGAGTCCAGGATTCAAATCCCCACTCAGCCATGAAGCTAACTGGGTGACCATAGAATCATAGAATCATAGAATCATAGAATCATAGAGTTGGAAGAGACCACAAGGGCCATCGAGTCCAACCCCCTGCCAGGCAGGAAACACCATCAGAGCACTCCTGACATATGGTTGTCAAGCCTCTGCTTAAAGACCTCCAAAGAAGGAGACTCCACCACACTCCTTGGCAGCAAATTCCACTGTCGAACAGCTCTTACTGTCAGGAAGTTCTTCCTAATGTTTAGGTGGAATCTTCTTTCTTGTAGTTTGGATCCATTGCTCCGTGTCTGCTTCTCTGGAGCAGCAGAAAACAACCTTTCTCCCTCCTCTATGTGACATCCTTTTATATATTGGCTATCATATCACCCCTTAACCTCCTCTTCTCCAGGCTAAACATGCCCAGCTCCCTTAGCCGTTCCTCATAAGGCATCGTTTCCAGGCCTTTGAACATTTTGGTTGTCCTCCTCTGGACACGTTCCAGTTTGTCAGTGTCCTTCTTGAACTGTGGTGCCCAGAACTGGACACAGTACTCCAGGTGAGGTCTGACCAGAGCAGAATACAGTGGCACTATTACTTCCCTTGATCTAGATGCTATACTCCTATTGATGCAGCCCAGAATTGCATTGGCTTTTTTAGCTGCCGCATCACACTGTTGGCTCATGTCAAGTTTGTGGTCAACCAAGACTCCTAGATCCTTTTCACATGTACTGCTCTCAAACCAGGTGTCACCCATCTTGTATTTGTGCCTCTCATTTTTTCTGCCCAAGTGCAATACTTTACATTTCTCCCTGTTAAAGTTCATCTTGTTTGTTTTGGCCCAGTTCTCTAATCTGTCAAGGTCGTTTTGAAGTGTGATCCTGTCCTCTGGGGTGTTAGCCACCCCTCCCAGTTTGGTGTCATCTGCAAATTTGATCAGGATGCCCTTGAGTCCATCATCCAAGTCGTTGATAAAGATGTTGAATAAGACCGGGCCCAAGACAGAACCCTGTGGCACCCCACTAGTCACTCTTCTCCAGGATGAAGAGGAACCATTGATGAGCACCCTTTGGGTTCGGTCAGTCAGCCAGTTACAAATCCACTGAGTGGTAGCATAGTCATGACCACATTTTACCAGCTTCTTTACAAGAATATCATGGGGCACCTTGTCAAATGCCTTGCTGAAATCAAGGTAGGCTACATCCACTGCATTCCCTTCATCTACCAGGGTTGTAATTCTGTCAAAAAACGAGATCAGGTTAGTCTGACATGACTTATTTTTTAGAAATCCATGCTGACTATTGGTGATCACAGCATTCCTTTCTAGGTGCTCACAGACTGTTTGCTTAATGATCTGCTCCAGAATCTTTTCTGGTATTGATGTCAGACTGACTGGGCGGTAATTATTTGGGTCCTCTCTTTTCCCCTTTTTGAAAATAGGGACAACATTTGCTCTCCTCCAGTCTGCCGCTCACTGCCTCTCGGACTAACCTACCTCACAGGGTTGTTTGTAGGGAGAACCAAGTAAGCCATCTTGAGCTCCTTAGGAGGAAATGTGGGGTATAAATGCAATAAATGAACAAACAAATAGATGTGGGTGTGCACAGCCCCACAAACTATCCAAATAATAATAATAATGATGATGATGATGATGATGATGATGATGATGATGTTTTGGTTTCTTAGAATTCCTGGGCTAAATTGGAATTTTCAAATGCTCACATTGAATGCACACACACAAAATGGACACTTAATTTTTTAAAATTTATTTTGAGAGCAATCATGATCAGCAGATAAGCACTCTATTCTTATGAAATAGAACATCTTTATAAAGACCCATGGGACTTAATGGCTTGAGGATGGGCCATAGCTCATTGGCAGACATCTGCCTTTCATTCAAAAGTTCCCAGGTTCAGATCCTGGCATCTGCAGGTAGGACTAAAAGAAAACCCTCTCTAAAAATCTAGAGAGCTCTTACAAGCCAGTGCAGACAGCACTGAGCTATATGGACTGTTCAAGTGGTGTGATTCAGTAAGGCACCCAGGCAGCTTCCTGGGGTACTGAGAATGTCACTTCCGAGTGGGACATTCCCCTCAATTCATGTTCATTCTCAACACCACTCCAATATTTTGATCCTCTTTGCTGCACTGAATTCTGGCAGAATCTTCCACAGCTCTCCAGCAGAACCAGAGAGGCCAGGCTGCTGCCTGAATGATGGATGATACACTCACCCAGCTGTTTCATGAGCAAAAGGGGACATTCATGATTCAATATCTGCTCCAAGCTTTAGTTTCTCAAGTGACTGCTAGGAGGAGATTGAGGTACCTTTGAGAATTGTCTTGAGCCTTTATTCTCTTCTGTATGGTTGTGCACCTTCCTCCTTTTCATAGCATGCCCCCATGTAATTTCTTCATTCCAATCCACATTCTATTTCACTCTGCTGAATTTTGGAAGTATAAGTATAGATTCTCATTAAATATTTGTTAGTGTGATTGATCTGCATTGAAGGGGTTGGACTAGATGGTCCCAGGGTCCCTTCCAACTCTTCAATTCTATGATTCTATGAATTTTATTTTATTTTTAAGTTTCAAGAGAGGTATCAAATATTTTTTGATGTGTAAAGTGATTCTCAGTATCTTAAAGAGCTCTGCTGTTTGAATGCATGATCAATAAGTGATCATGGAGTCCCAGGGCATCTGTTCAGAGCCTTGCCATGATTCTTGACTCAGACCCAGCCTTTGAAGCACATAAACAATATTATGAAGAAGGGGATTAAATCTGTAACCCTATTGTTGCAATCTCACAAGAAGCCACCAGATGTCACAGTTACAAAAATGTTACTATAGTAATCAGCAATAGAGCTAGAAGGCTAGTTGTGTTTTCCATATGAGACTTACTGCTTTCGAACCTCTTCAGTGCTTTTTTTATGTGAAAAATATAATGCAGAATAGAAATTGAAAGAGTCACTTGCAATCTGAGTGCCCGGGACAGCCAGTGTAGGCTTTTCCTTGTTTTGACAAACCTGTTTAAAACTCCCATATTCCTTTTCTTGTACATATGACTATGTGCTAGACGTTTTCACAAAACTCATTCGCTCTTGGATGCTTGCAGCAAATTCAACAAATATTGTTTCAATAGGAGGGTCTGGGTGGTATTTTGAATCTTCACAGCAAGACCAAACTCTGCATGCTGTTAGCAAAAGCGACAGAGGCATGCCACTGGTGCATTCTGCTTGAGTCCTTTTACTCTCAATATTGTGCAGAGCAGTCTTAAGCACTCCACATTCT
The DNA here is from genome assembly GCF_964106915.1 of Podarcis gaigeae. NCBI lineage: Eukaryota > Metazoa > Chordata > Lepidosauria > Squamata > Lacertidae > Podarcis > Podarcis gaigeae. Next base: position 46,036,342 of record NC_139685.1, on the reverse strand, counting down.
TCTATGAGACTCATTACGGGACCTTCAGCCAGTCAATATCTCACAACCTATCCTACCTTACAGGGCTGTTGTGAGGACAAAAGTGTGAAAAAGAAAAGAAGGAAGACAAGAACTGTTTTGAGTTTCTTAAAGCAAAGGGGAAATAACATTGCAATGAATCAATGGTGCTTTTTATTTTTTATTTTTTGCTTTTTTAAAAAAAAGTTCCACTGAGTTTGATGGGGTTTTTCCCCCTCAGCGTTTAAGGGCTGTAACTTAAATCTGAAGAACAGCTGTAAAATGGTGTAAAATATAAACTTTAAAAACAAGCTGATTGAATAAACAACATCAGGCATCTTATCTCTTTGCATCTTATTCTGTGAGAACATCTCAGCTGTGAAACGTGTGTGTTTCACTCTTATTTTTATTTTCAAGAGTGAGGCCTTTCAAAGTGTTGAAAATTATTGTTCCAGTTCTTTGGACCAATCCTCCTTTGTTTCCCTTAATAAGTCTAACTCCATGATGTCTGAAACAAAAGTCTCATGTTCTTTTACCTGTGGGGTAAAGGTGAAGGGGAAATGGCTCCAAATGGGCTTTTAAGAAACTGAATGCAGCGGCGTAGTGTGGGTTGTCAGCACCCGGGGCAAGGCAAGTAATTTGTGCCCCCTAACCCCTAACCTGCCGTCGCTGCCAGCTTCTTCTTGCTGCTGGCTGGTCTGGTCTGGTGTGGTTCTCTCCCGCGCTCAGCGCTGCGCTGGGCGGCCGCTGCACTGTCCCTCCCCCAGATAGTCCCTCGCTCTGCTTCCGCACCGCACGCCTGGCACCCACCCCCTCCACAGTGGGCGGCGACCCGGCGGCTCGGATCGGATTCGCACAGCCAGCACTGCAGTGAGAGAGAGTGAGTGAGCCAGGTAGGGGCAGAGAGCTGCGCCCCCCAAATATTGTGCCCGGTGCGGCCGGCCCCCCCCCCTGCACCCCCCACGCTATGCCACTGACTGAATGTTTTGACTAGGCTTTATTTATCTATTAGATTTCTTTCCCGCCCTTTACTAGTGAGTCCCAGCTTTATTCTTTACAGGTGCCCCAAGCTGGACTTGTGTTATTATGGTTTAGGTAAGATTTCCCAGATGTATAATCAAGTACCTTACTGTGAACAATGAATTTAATTACATTCATGAAGAAATTAATTTTATTTTACTTTAGTTCTAAAGCAGCAGCTTTTTGCTGACTTACTTTTGTATGGGTTTTGTGGGCCTCCTGAACCTTCCCCAGCCTCATTTAATTCTCCATGCCTTCCCTCAAAGCATCCAACTGCTCTGCCCACTAGAAATTTAGAAATCCTCCTCACATTTCAAAGCAGTCAGTTGCTAGGTGAGAAATAATATCTTCCTGAATCGCAACGTCAGCACATGTCTCAAATGGCCCAGTTGATGGTTTGCTGCTACGCCAACTTTTGCAAAGAGCTTTGAAGGCTGCCTTTAAGCCAAAGCATTTCAAGTTGGTTTATGGAACAAATAAGACAAAATTAAACAGCAGCAACCAAGGTAAAGGCTGCAATAAACACATCATGTTAAAAACTGGTTTAAAGCCTTGTCCCAAAGTCAAGCTCCCCTATGGACAGCATTCCATATCTGGGGTACTCCCACTAAAAAGTCCCTGTTTCCCATACCTCATATCTAACAGTAATGGTATCCTGAGCAAATATGACATAATAGACATGTTCATAAGAGGAAAGGGGATCTTCAGATGCCCCAATCCTAAACTACATAAATCTTTCTGGATTTATCCTCTAAGCATATTTAATTGTTTCCGGAAAGGCACTGGAAGCCTGCCAAGATACTGTTTAATCTCATGGTCTTTTGATCTCCTGACCTGGAAACAGGAGTGAAAAAGAAATCAGGAGACTGCTAGTCTTTTATAAAATAGTTGCCAAGTAACTAGGGCTAAACTTATTCACAAGGGCACCCAAGAACTTAGGTTTCAATTAATTAGATATATGTTAAACAAAAGAGTTTACTTTGATAACTTAAGTACCACCCCTTTTTCTACACTACTTCAACAATGAGATTGCTGGCAGTGAGGGCAGTAGAATCATTTTTATTTGTTTGTTTCTATCAAAGTGCAATTTATAAATATTTAAATAAACATAAATAATCAGAAATTTCAGAAAGAAATATCTCTTCCTGATACCAAACCTGTATGGTTTTTTAAAAAAATTATTATTCTGACAATCTTTGAGCTTTGGGGGGTTATAAAGTGGCATATAAGCACTCTAAATAAATACATTTCTCATTTAGGTGGAAGTGGGGAAAATGACTGACAAAATATGGTTTAATGTTAAAATATGTTTGCAAAATTACACATGCAGATTTATTATGATTAGCTCCATATGATTAGTTAGCATTTGTACCCCATTGCAAACATTACAAGTTCTTTTCTACAACAGAAATTATTATATTCGAAAAGAACACTCGAAAGGTCTTTAATCTAAGCTTGATTTAGGAAGTGAATATATGCACAAAATATGCTTTCAAAAGCAACTTTAAAAATTGCTTTTACAAAACAGCACATCTCATCATTTAAACAAGTCACGATGAATAGTTCATACACTTCTAACTATAGAGAATGTCTGACCGTGATCAAATAGCAGAAGAAAAGCACTCTGAGTACAGCGTTATAATGCAAAATTCTGAAGGGTGAGGTAATGGAGTATTCAGTGATAATGTGACTTGTAAATTCTGAAGCCTTACACTTTTATATTAAATTGTTATTTTATCCAAGTGGAGGGAGAGAAAATATGAATCTACATTCTACAAATGTAATCTAAATTTATCTTGACTTTCAGATGGTATATGACCTTTATTTACGTTAAGCTACCATGGCACAGAAGCTGTTTGATATGCTGCTGATATAGCTGTGCCACAGGTATGCTATAGATAGATATCAAGCTACCAATCCCATATTCATCATTGTTATGCTTGAGCACTCTTGGAACATTTTTCTACAGTACGTTTTATCTTCTGAGTGCAGTCATTTCTCCTAGGGATGCTGAAGCAGAGGACCACAATCACACTTGCACCCTCCTACTCTATCTCAATACAGAGACAAATATTTAGAATAAGCAGGTTGCACAAGCCTTCCAGCCACATACATTCATGTGCATGTGTGTAAAATAAAAAATTTGAAGACACATGAACAGCTAGCAACTGGAAAGGTTACAATTCTACTTGCTTGCTTGTCATTGTAGAGAGTTGATGGCATAGGCCACCATTCAAAAGGTATCTGTGATGTCCCACCTATGTTCTGTAATTATGCAGTCCTAGAAGATATGAACCATGTGAAGTTCAGAACATCTGAATAAGTTCCAAGTATTGTTACCTGATTTATGAAGGTAACAAGAACGACTGCTATTAGTTGTCCTCCACTACAACACAGACAAAACCAGATAAGCTAGAATTCAAAACTTCCCCACTTCATCCCAAGGTCTAGAAGAATGAATGAAGCTCTGTGCCCTTTGACTTTGCTGTTACTCCACAGACACAGTCAATGAATCTCCTGTATGCTCTGGCACGGTACATGATGAAATTGTTACAAAATATAGTGTTCTATCAAGTGAAAGCAGCACCTCTGATAAATACTTTTTTACAATTTCAGTGCATTGCAGTACTCCAACCAGGAAGAGCCAGAAAAAAAGAATCCTGTCCAGCGGCACCTCGGGTTACAGATGCTTCAGGTTACAGATGCTTCAGGTTACAGACTCCACTAACCCAGAAATACTACCTCGGGTTAAGAACTTTGCTTCAGGATGAGAACAAAAATCATGCTCCGGCGGCGTGGCAGCAGCAGGAGGCCCCATTAGCTAAAGTGGTGCTTCAGGTTAAGAACAGTTTCAGGTTAAGAACGGACCTCCGGAACGAATTAAGTTATTAACCTGAGGTACCACTGTAGTTCCTTTTGGTCTCTGTAGTTCCAGTCCAAAGGAACAGTAGACTAGATCTCAGCTGGCAGAAACCACCCATGTGATTCTAGCCAGTAAAATTGTCAAAGCAACAAGATTGAAGCTGCCAGTGTATCTTGAGCTTCCCTTTCTAGTAGTGATTTTGGCAGGGAAGAAGAAGCAAACCTATTTATGATTTTTATCCAATAGGAATTACTACATACCGTCTCTACTGCAAAGTTTAGCAAGCATTTGGCATATGATAGTTCAATGCTGTAACAAACAAAATCAAACCTCAAACAATGACATCTCCATTTTGAACTGCACAAGGAAAGAAAGTAGTTCTGCTTTTCTGACCAGATCCACATTCCTAGGAAGAACATAGGAGCTCTGCTGGATCAGACCAAAGTCCCACTAGGTCCAGTAACCTGTTCTCAGTGGCCAACCAGGTGGGTATGGGAAGCCTTTTAGCAGGACCCCCTTGTTCCCAGTACCACCTACACTCATATGCCTACTTTACCGGGGGGTAACTGTGAAGGAGCTGCAAGAGGCCAAACCACCAATATGTCTCGTAACATGTTAGAACAGTTGCAATTACATTACAGCCCATCCACATTCATATTAGCTCCTTCACCACAATATACCGTATTTTTCCGTCTATAAGACGCCCCCATGTATAAGACACCCCAATTTTGGGGGACTACAATGTGAGAAAATGAGGGGGGGAGATCTATCCATGTACAAGATGCGCCCAAAGTATGGACATTATTTTTCAGGGGGGAAACCTAGTCTTATACATGGAAACATACGGTATCTCTGGCTAGGCAACAATACTGCACTACCACTCTCCACCACTGGGTGGTTTATGTTCCTCCTCCACCACCCACCACCCATGCTACAACTTTATATTTACAAAAAAGTAAAAAGGTATTCTATAAAAAGTCTGGCCAAAATGAGGAAAATAAAAAGGTCAATCAACTCTAAAATAAAAAAGCAACTTAACAATGAGTGAAGGCGTAGGGTGGAGTGAGAGAATATGAAGAACATATTATGAACAACTTTACTGAGGGATCTCAGACTATAAGCATATCTAGGGAAGCACCCTGTTTTCAGCCACGGCTGACCACGTGCTTCCAAGAAGGCCATAGCTTTGCTATGGAGGCTATATCATGACTCATTGCTTTTCTTCATCTTCTTTCTATTCAGAGGTACACGGACTGTGAACCTGGAAATTCATTTAGCTATCAAGTCCATTTGCCACCAATAAAACTTTCACCTGTTAATTGGTCTAATCCAATGTTTAAGCCACCTAGGCAGCAACATGGAGGAGGAGGGGATATGGAACTTTCCTTCCATGGAATTGCATAAGTTAACGTAACTTAAGGAAATCGGCTTCAGAAAGTTCATGGAAGAAAAGTTTCTTTTCCTCTCCCTGATGCTGCCTGTGTCCACCAAAAATAAATAAATAAATAAATAAATAAATAAATAAATAAATAAATCTGGAGGATCAGGAACCCTCCTGAACTATGTGAGGTGGGATGTAGAAGGCACCTATGGAGGGGGAACGCCATCCCAAATTGTGGGAAGTTCTTCATGTCCCACATAATTAATGCATGTGATTTGTTTCTACTAGCAGTGGTTGTGGTCACTGGCTTGAATGGCCTAAAGAGCTGATTCATAGATGATGTCATAGTCTCATTGCTGAGCAACAATGTGCAGAGCTCAGTGAGTGGGAGACCAGCCAACTAGAAGAGTCTCTGAGGTGTGCTGGCCTGGAGGCAGAGTCAGCATCCAAAGTCAGGTCCAGCCCTAGGGTTGGGCAAACAGCAATCTGTGTGGTCTGTTGTTCCGGGGAATCTGATGATCATGGAGTCAAGGGTCAAGGGTCAAGACAAGCAGGAAGCATCAGGGTAGGGCCAGGAGCTACCATAAGCTGACTGCTGCTGGAAGCTCTGCTTAACATAGGAACCAACTCCAGGGGGCTGTGGGTGCTTGGGCAATATAAATGTGGGGGGTCACAAAGTCAATGAGAAAAGCCAGGAGGCAGCAGTTGTGCTGCCTCTGAGAGAGATGCAGTTCAGCTTCACCATCTGCAGTCAGCCAGCGAGGCACCCTTTTCTAGGGTGGGGACTCAGATATGGAGGCAAAGTCTCTCTGCCTCCATGTCTAAGCCCCTTTCTGAGGAAAAGGGTACCTCACTGGCTGCAGAGAGAAGGAGGAAGAGGAGCGGCTGCCGCCAGCTGCCACAACACAGATGTGAAACGTCAAACACACATACGCCTGCATGTAGTGCTTGTGAGGTCACTAATAATAATAATATACCCCGCCCATCTGGCTAGGCTTCCCCAGCCACTCTGGGCGGCTTCCAACAAAATATGAAAATACAATAATGCATCAAACATTAAAAGCTTCCCTAAACAGGGCTGCCTTCAGATGTCTTCTAAAGGTCAGCTAATAGTTGTTCTCTTTGACATCTGGTGGGAGGGTGTTCCACAGGGCGGGTGCCACCACCGAGAAGGCCCTCTGCTTGGTTCCCTGTAACTTGGCTTCTCTCAGTGAGGGAACCACCAGAAGGCCCTTGGCACTGGACCTCAGTGTCCGGGTAGAACAATGGGGGTGGACTATGTACAGGTGTGTGTGTGTGGTGTGGTGTGACATCACACATATCACATGTCTGTATGGCGGCGGTGGGTACCCACAATCCTGAGGGCGAGTTGGTGCCCCTGATGCTTAAGAAGGCAAACACCACCTGGTTCTACTCAGTGCATTCTGCTCTGTGACCTTGAAGACTGATCAGCTGCAGGTGGAGTCACTCCTCCTTCTCCCCCTTCAGGCTGCTGTTCAGGAAGCAAAGCTGACTCCTGGCCCATGACAGAGGAATGTTCTGTCAGCCACTGGCAGAGAAAGGGGTGTGTGGTAGGTGCGGTCTGCCCTGCGTGTCATCCCTGAGGGGAAGTGACATTGCTGCCCCGCCCCCCCTGGGATGCTCGCCGTGGGTGGAGCCCCCCTGGGACGCTCGTCCCACCCTCGCAGGCGGCTAGCCCCACCCCCAGGTGCACAGCATGTGCATCACTCCAGGTGCTGGAGCAGCTAGCTCCGCCTCTGATGTCAGCTGCAATAGTTAAATGGCCCTTCGGATTCTGAGTCAGTGTACACTGGTACCTCGGGTTAAGAACTTAATTCATTCTGGAGGTCCGTTCTTAACCTGAAACTGTTCTTAACCTGAAGCACCACTTTAGCTAATGGGGCCTCCCGCTGCCGCCGCACGATTTCTGTTCTCGTCCTGAAGCAAAGTTCTTAACCCGAGATATTATTTCTGGGTTAACGGAGTCTGTACCCTGAAGCATCTGTAACCTGAAGCGCCTGTAACCCGAGGTACCACTGTACCTCTGAACACCAACGGCAGAGGCATTAAAAAAAAGAAGGGTGGTAACTTTAGTCTTTGTAGCATTCTTGTGGATTTCCTGGATCCATGTAACCACATTAGAAATGCTTGTCTAGAGGGGTCCATGGTCTGATCCAGCACAGGAGCATTTCCAATGTTCATTGGGTGAAACCAATGACAAATCCAAAACAGTTATTGTTCCTTTTTATTATGCTATCAATGTGCACTTGATGCTCTCTTTTGCATGAAGCGTGCTAAGGATTTAGTAAATAATTTTCTATGCATGGGAGATTGCAAAATATATTTAAACTGACAGAAGATAGACGGCATGATAACTAATAACAACTGAGGCATTTAAATAACCAATGATCTTATTTTTTAAAAAAACAGAAACCACTTTGAATGTCATTAGTAATCTCATTCTCCCCTCCCCTCTGTGCCAATTCAAGTAGCAACAAGAAAGATTAAATAAAATGAAGTATTATCTCCAGAGGAAATGGAGAATATAAGATTTTTGCAACTTGGTAGGTCAGGTCAACACAGCACAGAATGTATTTCCAACACTCATTTGGGGAATACTCCTTTCCCCAGTTGCAAATAATGTAATGATTTCAACCTCAAATTGAATGGCATCCAATATTAAACCTGCACATATTAAAGACCAAGAAGAGTAACACAGGATCTCCAAGTCAATATCACTAATCTGTTCCTTATAGCAATCTTGTAAGTCAGTGGTATTTTGGGACTGTTACAGTAATAAATCTAGTGTATAAAAGTAATCCAAAATTAGTTGCTTAAAAGATTTTCTCTGTCATTCAGAACTGCATTATTCTTCTTTGCTCTGCTTGCTTTAATACTTTTATGACTAGCTAATATGAAAATACAGGCTTAGATTTAATTAGACAAAACATACTCAATGAAGCTCTTTTCGAGTAGAACAGGAAAACAGGCTTAGCTGGAATCCAGGTATTAGTACAACAAGAATTACTCAGCAATCTCACACTTAAATTTAAATCCTGGATACAAGACATGACCGTAAATACAACATGACATATGTAAGTACCAAAAGGTAATCTTATTTTGAATTAACCATTCAGATTCTGGAGTACAGCAGTGGTATGATGATTCTTTAGAAAAACAGGAATGAAAGGAAAGCTGCCTTAAATTCAAGCCCAAGAGGTAAACCAAGAACAGTTTTGAAGACCTGGCACCATAGCAGGAAGTAAATTCGTAATCTGATCAATTTATATGTAGAAGTCAGCTAATGAAAATCAGACTATTTTTTTAAAAAAATCCAGAGCTTGAAACTATTGCTTAAAAACCTGACTGGCCCATTTCTACACAATAGTCACGGATGTGAAGAAGCATCCCTATTTTGTTAATCATTCTTCGGCTCCTACAGCATCTCTAGCATAATGAAAGTGATCGTGTTTCACAAACTCAAATCCCCCAAATCTGCTCATGTCCTTTGTAACTAGTAAATACACCCTACACTATTAGAAAAGTAAGCTACTACACTGTGCATGTTACGCGTGAAATTAATGATGGAAGTAGTGCATTACCTCTGCTAATAATAGGTGACAATACTTAAAGCATTTTCACAATCCAATACATTTCCTAGCTAAATTTGTTATTTTCTAAATTTAAGTGCAGCAAAGTCATATGCAAGGATGATGAAGATAAGCAGTATTAGTAGTATTTAGGCAGCACGGGTGTTACTTTTGTACTGCAATAGAATCTCCCACCCCCCACCCGTCATTCTTCTGCATGCTTCCCATGATGTCATTATTATTCCATCACTATGCTGGAATATTGTGGTCATCAAATGACTTTTTCTTCTGTTGGAAAAATTCTAACACATGTGAGAGATTTGGAAAGGTAATTGTGTGGAAGGTGGGGTGTGTTTGTGTGTGTGTTTTTGTGTAATTTTCTGCTTTTATATATGACCAAGGGCAAGGGAGTGGCACCCATTTCATGTAATTTCCCCAAATTATTTAGTCAGGAGGCCAGTATCTAAAATGGAAAATGGCTTAGTTCCTGCCAACTCCTGATTTCCCATGGGGTCAAAATTCTGGGATACTGGGTTATATTTATATATACTGCATACACATGTTCACGCACCCTGTGGAAGAGGAATGGAAAGAGTGAGATTATGACAACACATCCTGTCATTGCTGTGGATGGGAAAATGTGCAAGCAGCCTGCAAAAAACCCAGCAACATGTGACAGTCACTTCAATATTGCTCCATAAAACATTGACTCAAACGGTAGTGAAAGTGCAGTAAACGGCCTTTAGACAGTGGAAAGATCTAGCATTTTCTTCACAGCAGATCAATGTTCCTGAAATGCAACTGCACTGTCGACACCATAATTGCTCAAAAAACACATTAAAGCAAACCCAACCATTCAGGGCTGATTGTGGCAATGAAAGCAACTGATTTTCAGTAGCCTTTTCTACAGAGGACTGTAGATTATGCCTAGTCTTGGGGCTACCAGTTCGTATAATGCAGAACTGTAAGGTGTTTGCAGTACATCTGCCAAGTATCCTCACTTTTGAAGTTCAGGGCGTTTACCTGTGTTTGTACTGCAGATGCACCTGTCCTTTAAACATTATGGTTTCTTCCCTATGGGGAGATTTGGCAAACATGCAGCAATCTTACATTTTTCTGCATGATGTGAAAGCGAGTCTCATGTGGCCCTTGTTCTGCTAACTTTAGGCCAGAATGCCCTAACTTCTTTTTTGTAATATTTCTTCTTTTCCTTTCCTTTCAAGGGAAATATGTTCTCTCTGCACTTTAAGGACAGAAAAGTCAATAAGACAACATCAATGTAAAAAATCAAGTGAATTCTCTCTCAAAGGTATAAATGTCAATAGTTTTTCTCTCTCCAAGAGTTCATTAACGAAGCACTGCAAAACGCATAGCTGACTTCATCATTATCTGCTTATTCATACTAAAGACGTCTTAATGGTTTGTTTGTTTGTTTGTTTGTTTGTTTGTTTGTTTAAATTTCTATACCATCCTCAGGGCAGTTTACAATAAAAAAACATACAAAAATTACACAACATAATAACAAATGAAAACAAAACTCCCCCCTCCACACACAGTTTAAAGTTCCATAGATGGTTTAATCATGTTTTTTAGGGGCAGATCTACAATGAAACTAATAATGTTTAAGCTTCAGGGGCCCTAATCTTGGAGGGCCCCCAGAAACGACTTTAATCCACCTTGCTTAAAATGTTGGGGTCTGGTAGACCCAACTGAGTCACACGACTCAAATTGCTTAATTTGTGTGTGAGTGTGTATTTCAACAATCCCAAAATTTGAGAGTCAGTAGTACAGATGTTGTAAAGGTGTGGTGACCTGTAATGGAAGAACCCCACTGAAGTAGATAATAGTGGTTACCCCAACCTCATCCCTCTCTCTCAATTCTAACCAAGGCTGCTTTCACACATTGGCTCATTCTGTTTTCACAATGTTTCCCTAACTGTTGATTTCTACATTATCTGAGCTTTCATACGGCATAAAAGCCATTTTTGCAAATTTAACAGAAGTTTAGTGCTTGTATCCATGTTATTTGCATAAAAAAGGTCAAAAATCATATAACGTTAAATGAGAAGTGACTATGAGTGTATTATAGAAAATAACTATGAAGAAACTGTTAGCATTGTAATTGAATTGTTAGTGTTGCTATTGAAAGCCCACCCTCCAACAAATGGTCCCAAGCTGGTTACACATATCACAAAATAAAATGTAAAATTACCTACAGCCATACTTTAGCAAGTAGTAAATAGTGCCTCAAAGCAGAATACTGCAGTAAATCCAAATGCAATACAGCAGCTTTGTGTTGGCATCTGACAGCAACAATCCAGCCCAAAATTTTTATCGCAAATGAAGGTTACTTATGCAATTTCCAGGTAGGGTGTATTCAGATGTGAGAAACATTTCATCAATTTTCATGATTATAATTCTAGTGTTTCTGTTCTATTTTCCAATGTTTCTTTCACACTTCAGTACCTGTTGCATTATGGAGCTTTGGGGCCAATATGCCAATGCGTTGTGCTAAATTTCATTCACACCAGTGCGCATATTTTAACAAAACCAAACATCACTGAACACTGCCTCTACACTCTAACTCCCCCCCCCCATGGCTCATCCATGAAAATGGCAGGGAAGAACTGTACGATGTTAAAATGGTAAAGGGACCCCTGACTGTTAGGTTCAGTTGCGGATGACTCTGAGGTTGCAGCGTTTGTCCGCAGACAGCTTCCAGGTCATGTGGCCAGCATGACTAAGCCACTTCTGGTGAACCAGAGCAGCACACAGAAACGCTGTTTACCTTCCTGCCGGAGCGGTTCCTATTTATCTACTTGTACTTTGATGTGCTTTTGAACTGCTAGGCAGGCAGGAGCTGGGACCGAACAATGGGAGCTCACCCCATTGTGGGGATTCGAACCGCTGACCTTCTGATTGGCAAGCCTTCAGCTCTGTGGTTTAGACCACAGCGCCACCCGTGTCCCTCTGTATGCTGTTAGACCACCCTAAATTTCATCCCTTTACCCACAAACAGATTCTTTTCTGGAAGCAATTAGCATGGAAATGAATGCTAAACTTCCACTGTCTTCTGCTAGAGTTATGGAAGTGGCTTTAACATTGTGCAGCAACAGCTGAAGTATAATGCAGAAATTAATTGTTAGAGAAATGTCAGTGAAACAAAATAAAGTGTTGTGTGAATGCAGCCAAAGTCTCAGGTTGTAGTGATTTTCACTTTTGGACCCTATCTGTAATGGTGGGCAATTGTATTTGGTCATTCTCATAACATTGCTGCTCCCCTCTTGAAACAGGTTGCAGGATGCCAGAATGTACAAATGGCAGAACTCCCAGAAAATTGTTTTGCTAGCACCTTATTAACACTATTACTGCGCAGCAGTTCAGCAGAGGAAATGCTGCCAAACACCTGATCTGCTGAGGGATTTGGTATGGTGCTAGCCAAGCTCTCAAAATAGTCAGTAGCTCCTTTACATATAAATTAGGAAGTGAGCTGGTTTGTCTCAGATGGGAGAAATGTGATGGAATCAGGCAAACCAGGCTCTAAAATCCACCTGAAATAACCAGGAAGAGAAGAATTTTGGAGCAATCTGGTCATGGTGCATGCATAGATAGAAAGAAAGAAAGAAAGGAGGAACACCTCTGCCTTGTTGCTTCTCCCGGAAGGAGCTAAATCTCCATAAAAATAGATGGACTGAAGCAGATTTGCAGAAAAGCACAACTGTGTGGAACAGGACACTTTTTGTGTCTGCAGGGCACACCTTGAATTTCAAGACGGCCATGGGTGCCAGTCACAAGATAGCTGCTGTAGGGCATGTGTCATAACACAAAATGGCTGCTAGGAAACAGAACCGCAAAATGGTGTGGGAATACGCCCCAGGGTCCCTGCCCTAACTTAGGGGAAAAGCACCAACTTCACTGTCATACTTTCCCCCCACAGATAGGAGCTCCTTGCTCACCTTTTGTGCTAAGAATGGAAAAGAAGGTGAGTTAGATAACCAGTGAAATGTGGGCATGTCTGATGGAGCATGTACAATGTAGCAGAAACCAATCCAGTGCAAGTGGGAACTGAGCAAAAAGTGCCAAAACTATTTCATGTGTTACATATTTGTGATTGGGTATATAACAGTGTATATAACAGTTTTATAATATAAAAACTGTATATAACAGTTTTATAATATAAAACATTATATTATTATATAATAAGGGACGCAGGTGGCAAGGGACGCAGGTGGCGCTGTGGGTTAAAGCCTCAGTGCCTAGGACTTGCCGATCGAAAGGTCGGCGGTTCGAATCCCTGCGGCGGGGTGCGCTCCCGCTGCTCGGTCCCAGCGCCTGCCAACCTAGCAGTTCGAAAGCACCTCCGGGTGCAAGTAGATAAATAGGGACCGCTTACCAGCGGGAAGGTAAACGGCGTTTCCGTGTGCGGCTCTGGCTCGCCAGAGCAGCGATGTCACGCTGGCCACGTGACCCGGAAGTGTCTCCGGACAGCGCTGGCCCCTGGCCTCTTGAGTGAGATGGGCGCACAACCCCAGAGTCTGTCAAGACTGGCCCGTACGGGCAGGGGTACCTTTACCTTTACCTTTATATAACAGTACATTTTGCAGGCACCAAAGATGGTACTAAGACTCACAGGCAACATCTTGGCAATCCCTGGGGGTCCAGCGTACTGCCACACAATATATGAATATGACAGCAACTTGGCTTTTACACATGTCTGTTGCTTTGGGTTGATATTTGCTAGATTCCATGGAGGAGGAGTTCCAGGACCATGGATAACTCTGAGTGAGCAACTTGCTCCAACAATGGATAAGGGCAGACGTAGCCTTTTAAAGCTTCTGCTCCTAGACTACCTCTCCCAGGCTCTACCCCTCTTGTAGCTAACTTTAGATTGTTAAAGGGCTAACCCTCTAGCCTGAAGGAAGATACCCTTCTTTTCCAAGTGCGTTTCCTAGGTGACTGGACCAGTGAGGTCCTGCAAGAGGCATTTGGTTCTCTGTGAGGTGGTACCTGTAAGTATCTAGGCTCTGGCCCTACAGGTTCTTTTGGGGTATCATGTTTGTTAGCCTTAGGCTCTTAGTCTCCAGCAATAGGCCCAGCACCCTGTGCTTGGTCTAGCTCCTTTGCTCGGGCATCCTCAATCTCAGCCCTCCAGATGTTTTGGGACTACAACTCCCATCATCCCTAGCTAACAGGACCAGTGGTCAGGGATTATGGGAATTGTAGTCCCAAAACATCTGGAGGGCTGAGTTTGGCCGATACCTGCTTTAGCTGAAGTTTGTAGCTTCTGACTCTGAGGTCACATTCATTCACAGCAAACATTTAAAGCACTATGATATCACTGCAAACAGTCACAGCTTTCGCCAAAGGATTCTGGGAGCTGCAGTTAAGTTGCTGAGAGTTTTTTTTTTTAAAGAATACTCCTATTTCCTCACAGAACTACAGTTCCCAGAGTTTGCTGTGATATCTGCCTCCTTTGTAGCCAAGCCAGTCATTTTGCTAGGTCAGTGAAAGATGGATAACAATATTGTGTTACTAGGCAGTGGTAAGACCTTGTTTCCAATGACAGCTGGCTGACGTGAAAGTGCTGGTAACATATTTTGCTGTTCGCAAGTGCTAGCTCTGGGAAATCAGGGATATAATTAATAATACTGGCTGCATAGCCATCTCTGCAGGTCTGACACCTGGGTCAAATGTTTTATCAGTTCAACAGGAGTATAGGGGAACAAGAATTTAGAAGCAGCAGCCGAGAATAGCTGCCAAACACCTTGTCAACAATAAATGGCAATTATGACAGAGCAACTTTAGGATAACAATACAATTAGGATAGGGGGAAGAGACACAATATTGTTCTTAGGCCAATGAGTCCAGTTTCTCAAACATGTACTATATTTTTAGACTTTGGAGTGGCATGTTCCATATAAAGATATAATTTTCAGTTCTCTAATGAGATGCAGCAGGATATCTTCAGGCATAAGGGGGAAAAACCAATTCCTGAGAGACAGGATTCCTATGACCTGCAGGGAATGTTCCTTCCTTCCTTCAAACAAACATGCATGGAGACCACAAAAAGCACTTTGTAAAATTTGACGAAATGTCAAACATGCAAAAGCTGGGGGAAATGACTGTGTGTATATATATACACTGTATATGCGCTAGCAAATGTGACTGACACTTTGGAGACTTTTGCCACAGAGCCTTCATAGTACAATCAGTAGCATTTTGAGACTCTTGACACTTTCATATGCTTTAGTTTTACCTTAGAGGAACCAGAGCCAAAGACAGGAAGATAATTCACTCTCTGCTCACATCTGACAAATGATGTTGATCTCTAGAATACAAATGATGTTGCTAATTTGTGTCAAACCTGATGGGAGTGTTTTTTGTGATGAGTATCTTGAGGCAAAAGGATTCAGACATGAGGCTAGCATTCTCTCTGAAACATGATTGCAACTCATAATCAATTGTTTAGTAAAAACCAAGTCCTCCTGATTTTAAGCATGCTCATCAACTCATTAACATTTTTTTTAAAAAAATGGAGCATTACAAAATAGCACCATCTGCTATTTGAAAATGGTTTTATCTTATTTATGTTATGTTATTTATTTTATTGTTAAGTCACTGTGTCGTGTTTCATAGGAAACAATTCATAAATGAAACAAACAAATACAATTCACTGATCTCAAAGGTATTTCCTGAACAAAAGCTGACCCCAGTTAAAGAACACCTGATCTAGATGAAACCACCCTTTCAAGCATAGGAGCCAACTCCTAGGGGCCCGAGGTCCCTTAGTGCCCCCCAATAAAATATTTGAGGGGGCTAGGCCCCCCGAAGATGATGGGCATTGACAGTCAAATGGTGTGTGCACGCTATGTCATGTGATTGATTAGGCGGTGTGGGGCTTAGCTGCCGCTGCCCATATTTTATTCAAGTTGGCACCCCTGCTTTCAAGGTCTTAAAACTGCTGCTTTTGAGCTGTAATTTTGGTTGACAAAACAAGTAGCCTTAGTTATTGAAGATTTTCCTGTTTTGAGATTTAATTACAATGCATGCTAGATCGTGTTCTTTGCACATTTCCCACAGGAATCTGGTTCACCACTGTGAGAACAGGATGGTGGACCAGATGGGATGTTGACTGCTGCTCCAGAAAACATTTGCATAATATAATAAATGTTTGTAAGGATGCCGTCACCCCAAGAAAAACAGGCACTTTTTAAAGCATAAGTAGCAGAAGGACAGATTGTGAAGCTGAGGCTCCAATACTTTGGCCACCTCATGAGAAGAGAAGACTCCCTGGAAAGGACCCTGGTGTTGGGAAAGATGGAGGGCACAAGGAGAAGGGGACGACAGAGGACAAGATGGTTGGACAGTGTTCTTGAAGCTACCAGCATGAGTTTGACCAAGCTGTGGGAGCCAGTGGAAGACAGGAGTGCCTGGCATGCTCTGGTCCATGGGGTCACGAAGAGTCGGACACGACTAAACGACTAAACAGCAACAACAACAAGTTTCGAGATATTGTTGAGAAGTCACAGCAGGAGAAGTGAGCCTTGTTTGTTGCTTCCTTGTTCAAAATAATTTTAAAAGCTGCTTACTCCCTCTCCATATTTAGAAACCAAACAGCTTTGAAGGCAATATGGAACAGAGAATTAATGACTGGGAGGAAAGGGTTAGATTCTGCCTGCTGTTTCTCTGCTTCAATGTGACCCTCATTTTGCTTAGAGGGTGCAAAGACAGTCTGGAATTCCTTGCACAAATCTGCGTGTAGCAATGCATAGTTGTTGTTTTTTAATGAACTCAAATGGTTCTCTTTGCAGTTTTTACAGAGGAAAACTGATGTCTTAGGACCAAAAGGTTAAAATATTAAACTGTGATGTTAGTTCAGTGACCTGGAAGTCAAATCAGGGCATTGCAGCTCCAAAAGAATTTTTAATAACTTGAGATTTGTGGAAGCAAAGGTTTCTTGCTCCCTATAGTTTTATGTATGTGTTGAAGGTGGGCCTTAAAAATTATGAATAACATAGAATTCTCATAAATGTCTTTAAAATTTGTATTGTGCTGAGATCTAAAGCTGTTTCTGCCCAAATGGATCAGTTTCATCTGATTTCCCAAGGTTTGCCAACAAGATTGTTTGGAATTCTACCTTCTGTCCATTTTATGTTCCTATCATGGCTAGTTAAAGCCAGGTAGAAGAGGCCAAGTCTCTGATTAACATAAGCTATTTATGCCTTGTTTTCTGAGAGTATTGTATTCTCAGTATTAAAGCTGGTGATTATTTAGACATTTATTAGATTTAAAAGATTAAATGTAAATAATAGTAATCATTCAAACAATTCATTTTTTAATATTAATTTTCTATACTACCCTTCATCCGAGGAAGGTATGGCAATTTACAATATAAAAACACCAAAACACACAACACGAACGATAACACCCCTCCCCCATTGTTAAAAAGGCCATAGACTGTTTAATTAACCAAAGGCCTGAGAGAAGAGGAATGTTCAGGTTGGTTCATGTGGGGAGAGGCAGTCCTTGAAGTATTGTGGTTCTGAGCCATTTAAGGCTTTATAGGTCTAAATGTGACTTTGAATTGGGTATAGAAATCAGTTGGCAGCCAAGTGTAGTCAGGCCAGGATTGGTGTTATATGCTCAAACTGCCTTACCCCGGTGAGCAACCTGGCTGAATTCTGCACCAGCTGAAGTTTGCAAACCTTCTTCAAAGGCAGCTCCAAGGATAACACATTGCAGTAATCTAACCTAGAGGGTACCAGACCATAGATGCTAGAAGTTAGGCTATCCTTGTCCAGCTAGGGGTGCAGCTGGGCCACCAGCCGAGGCTGATGGAAGGCACCCCACACCACCAAAGCCACCAGAACCTCAAGTGACAGCCTCCATCCAGAAGAACCCCTAAGCTCCGTCCCCACTCCTTCAGAGGGAGTATAATCCCATTGAAAGCAGGCAACCATTTGGTATAGCAAACTGCCCATTAACAGTACCTCATTCTTACCTGGATTGAGCTTCAATTTACTGGCTTTCATCCAGTCCATTACTGAGAGAAAACATCAGTCCAGCACATCCATCGCTGCACCTGCAGATGCCATGACTGATGATATCAAAAGCCACTGAGAGGTTGGAGAGAATTAACAGGGACACATTTCTCCTGTCTCTCTTTTGACATAGGTCATAATACAGGGCAACCCAAGCAGTTTCTGTGCCAGAACGAGGCCTAAACTCCAACTGAAATGGATATTATATTATTATTATCATTTCAATTTATATACTGCTCTTTATCAAAAGATCCCAAAGCAGTGTACAACATTAAGAACATGTTTTATGGAGCACAATAATAAAAGCATAAACAAAAGCATAATAATAGACAACATAATTATAAAACAATAAAAATATTAATGAAGTGTTCTTTTATTAGGAACATGTTCTTAAGAAAAATGCCAATGTGCAGTGGTGGAGCAATTATACTTGATCCTAGATCACACAGATTTTCTAGGCCAGGGATAGGGAATCTGTAACTCTCCAGGTGTTATTTGATTACAGTTTCCATCGGCCCAGTCACCTGGAGGGCCACAGGTTGACCTAAGAACATCAGAAGAGCCTGCTGACCATCTAGTCCAGGATCCTGTTCTCACAATGGCCAAGCAGATGCCTGTGGAAAACAGGCATGCAGGATCCAAGCACAAGAGCACTCTGCCACCTGGTGGCTTTCACCATTTCTAATCTAGTCCCATTTAAACCAGGTGCCCACAATTCCCATCATCCTTGACTGTGGGCCATGATGACTGCGACTGATGGGAGTTATGGTCCAAAAGATTTGGAGAGGACCAGGTTAGTTACGCCTATTTTAGACAAAACTTTAACCAAGAGACAGACAGGTGAAATGTAATCATTGTGAGTCTTCAGGACCTCTCCAGATCTCTTGATATTGTAGATGGCTAAATCCTGCTGAGGGGACGCAGGTGGCGCTGTGGGTTAAAGCCTCAGCGCCTAGGAACTTGCCGATCGAAAGGTCGGTGGTTCGAATCCCTGCGGCGGGGTGCGCTCCCGCTGCTCGGTCCCAGCGCCTGCCAACCTAGCAGTTCGAAAGCACCTCCGGGTGCAAGTAGATAAATAGGGACCGCTTACCAGCGGGAAGGTAAACGGCGTTTCCGTGTGCGGCTCTGGCTCGCCAGATGCAGCTTTGTCACGCTGGCCACGTGACCCGGAAGTGTCTCCGGACAGCGCTGGCCCCTGGCCTCTTAAGTGAGATGGGTGCACAACCCCAGAGTCTGTCAAGACTGGCCCGTACGGGCAGGGGTACCTTTACCTTTACCTTAAATCCTGCTGAACAAGGTGTAGGGTTGGTTTTTGATGGTTTCACTGTTATTTATCGGTAACCTACTCTTCCTACCTTTATTTATTCATTTGCATAAATGTTGCCTTTGACATGGAAGGTGGTCATGTATAAAATCAAAGAACAGTTGCAACTGCCTAGGGATGTTGCTTATAAAAATAACATGATGGCAGCTTAAGTTTCCCTGTCTCTCACCTCTGTGCTTTCCTCCAATTCTTCATTGCATACTGTTTATTGTATATAATTTTGAAAATGAACCTAAACTCCCTATCTTCTCCCACATTAACTTTATCTGGTTTTCAGCTGTGAGCCTCACTATGGTAATGGTTTAATTTCTACTTTCCTATACACTAGTCTCACTATTTCCCAATGATAAAATAAATAACCAAGAAATTAGGCAGACATGGATCATAACGGATAGTTTTAACAGTCACCGTGAGCACTAAATCATAGAGGCCAGCTTTCTGCCAGTATGAAACAAATCACTAGGGGTTAATACTGATCATGAGAGATCCCTCTGAGGGTTTCCTTTCTGCCCTCAACATATAAGGTTGTTCTTATAGAAAAATGGACAGCTATTTTTATGTGGTACGATAGCCATAAAATGCACCAAAAAGTATTTCAAGGATATTAGAGGGTTGCAAATGCAGGGTTTTATAAAGAGCATTCCATTAAGTATAAAGATCAAATACTTTCTGTGGGGAAAATGATAGAATTTAATATTGAATATGTCAGTTATGAAGACCACATGGTTATTGTGAGGAATAACATTTAACCTTTCTCTTGTGGCTGATGGAGGCCAATGCAGTATTTTATTATCAACATTGTCAGGTGATTTATTACCACTGTTTCTACTCCAGTAAAACCACATTAGGCTACTCTTGATGTATCATTTGTTATCTTCAGACTCCCAACACACATTCTGCATGCATAATCTCTTTTTCTTACCCCATCTTTACAGAAAAGGGTAAATATTTAAGTCATGATTTCAGATTTATCAAAAAGTTGGAGAATAAAATACAGCAGCCAAATAGATTATGCGAGACAATGCCTGACGTTAGCATAAAGTTCCGGTTTTGCACAGAGTGATGTAATGCATCTAAAAAGATCGGCTCTGCATATTGGTGCATTTAGCACAGATTCAGGGCTGGTGGAGAATAAATCATTAACTGGCTGCAAAGGAAAACAGAGCCTTAAGGAATAAATCAGCTATTGGGTCATCTATCTATACAGTATTTCCTGGATTAATAGCTAATGACTATAAGATAAGACAAATGATCTGAAATAGCATTTCAGATAACACCAATAAATGAAACCTCAATTAGTCAAGATACTAGATTGTGGGATTTGAAAACACAAAATAACAGGAATATACCCCTCAACACTGCACACACAATCCATTCCTATGGTATTCTGGGACTTTTACCAAAGTGATTTCTAATAGCCTTATTATAGCTGACAGCAATTGTTTCTTAAGAATCTTTAGTACTCCTCATGTTGTATACTGGTCATTACATTCTCAGTGCTGCACTTTAAAATGGGCAGATTGGTTTATGTAGTGCTCTTTGAGATTGAGTTGATCTAGTTTGTTGCAGATTTGTAACCAAGTCTTCCAGTAGGAAGTGGATCCCCTTGATTTCAGTGGGATTTACAGTTGTACCTTGGAAGGCAAACAGAATCTGTTCCGGAAGTCCGTTCGACTTCCAAAATGTTCAGAAACCAAAGCGTGGCTCCTGATTGGCTGAAGGAAGCTCCTGCAGCCAGTTGGAAGCTATGGAAGCCCCATCCGACGTTTGGCTTCCAAAGAATGTTTGCAAACTGGAACACTCACTTCTGTGTTTGCGGCGTTTGGGAGCCAAAATGTTCAACTTGCAAGGCGTTCGGGATGCAAAGTACGATTGTATTTCCAAATGATATAGAGCCCACAAGACTAGTTACAACTGGAAGCTGGCAACCTAGCTTCACTACAGAACTGAGAATGTTCTGGCGCTAAGAAAAAAGAAGAGTTTAACTAGCAAACACAGCAATGTGCTACTTTCCCCACTTGCCTAGCAATGGAAATCACTTTTCCTGCAATGACGAACTTGGCCTGTTTGTGAGGAACCAGGAAACTAAACTGTGGGATTACCGGTATAGATAAGAGCCCTCAATTCTGAATATCTTCCTGCATTGTGAAAAGGGTTATCAAACCAGTTATAATTTGGAATCCAGGGTTCTTCCAGAATTGCATGTCTGGAATATGCACAAGAAAGTATATATTGTAAATGCGGAGGGAGCAGGTGGTTGTTGCTTCCATTAAAGTTATGTGCATCTGTGACAAAACAGCATTTTAAAAGCTTTTTTTGTCCAATAGGTTATTTGGAAGTGGTTAATGTGTGTGTTGTGTACAGGAGTAATGGTGCACTTTTCCAGAAAGTGGGGGGGGGGGCGTTATTTTATTGTTTGTAAAAAAACAGTAAACAAACCTTAAAACTCTTTTTGTGCAGTGGCAGAAGCATAAAAACAGAAAGCAAACACCCTTAAAAATAACAAAATTGACTGATGTGATATTGTGGAGGGGAGGGGAGAGACCTCTCTTTAATTCTTCAAAAGGGATTTCAGAAAAATTATTTAAAAAATAAGCTCCAGGGGTTATTCTTGAAAGAAGGATTGGTTAATGTTTTTATGTGGCACAGGGCATTAATGCACTCCTTTAAGAAAAAGAAAAAAGTTTATAACATAAAAAGTAAGACTTTTTATATATAGAAAAGTGATTCTCATGTTATATTTGTGTTAGACTGCTGTTTTGGTTTTAGATCTATACAGTGCTAGTGTGCTGCTTTGCCAAAACACAACCCAAGTAACAGAACCTCGGAATAACAGAGGCCATTTATTCACCCCTAGTAGGCAGCTCTGTGCTTGTTTACTGCAAAGTAAGCCCCATTTTGTTGATCGGAGCTTGCTCTTTACTAGAAGTGTTTAGGATTGAAGGGTAAGTTTCCCATTTCTGACCATCAGATAACACATATTACGGGGAATTTACTGATCTTGAAGTATTTTGCACTTGTTATGTTACTTTTGTTGTTGCTGTTATTGATTTTATGCTGTTTACCACATGATTCTTAATGTAAGCATAAAGGTAAAGGTAAAGGGACCCCTGACCATTAGGTCCAGTTGTGACTGACTCTGGGGTTGCGGCGCTCATCTCACTTTATTGGCCGAGGGAGCCGGCATACAGCTTCCGGGTCATGTGGCCAGCATGACTAAGCCACTTCTGGAGAACCAGAGCAGCGCACGGAAACGCCGTTTACCTTTCCACCGGAGCGGTACCTATTTATCTGCTTGC
This sequence comes from Podarcis gaigeae, assembly GCF_964106915.1. NCBI lineage: Eukaryota > Metazoa > Chordata > Lepidosauria > Squamata > Lacertidae > Podarcis > Podarcis gaigeae. Next base: position 46,013,827 of record NC_139685.1, on the reverse strand, counting down.
ACTTTGACGTGCTTTTGAACTGCTAGGTTGGCAGCAGCAGGGACCGAGGAACGGGAGCTCACCCCGTTGCGGGGATTCAAACCACCGACCTTCTGATCAGCAAGTCCTAGGCTTTGTGGTTTAACCCACTGTGCTACCCGCAAATAATTACTTTTTTTGAGGGGAGGGGGATACACCTTAAGACTGTATCCACTGCTAACACTTTGCTGGCACAACAGCATTTCTCTGAAATGGAACTTCTTCCGCTCCTGCCTTCAGCACACCTTCAAGATCTTAGGTTTGTGAGACCCTCCAGATCATATTACAGACTCTCCAAGTGTCCCTATTTTCCAGGGACATCCGTGATCTAGAGAAATCATCCCGGTTCTGATTTGATCCCAGAATGGCCCGCTTTTCCTTAGGATGTCCCTATTTTCATCAGAGAAATGTTGGAAGGTATGGAGTTATCTGACTCCCAATCTGTTTGAAGGCAAGCCTGCATAGGGAAGTTTTAAAAAAATGTTTAATGTTTTATTATGTTTTTATATATGTTGGAAGCTGCCCAGAGTGGCTGGGACAACCCAGTAATATATGTGGGGTATAGGTAGTAAAATTATCATTTTGGGATGGAATATACCTATTTTCATCAGGGAAATGGTGGACAGCATGATATTATGAAACCACATAGAAAGTCCTGTTCCACCAGCAGAACAACTTTGCAGAGCACTGGCTACAACCTGAAGAGTTTTCCTCTCCCATTTATGTCCCTCTTGAAATAAACATTCAGGACTCATAATTATCTACTCCCTGATTTGTGTCAATAATAAACTGAGGATAATCCCTAGAGCAGGCTAACTTGATGTCACTGTAATTTCATTTTTCACCCCTCTCTTATTTGAATGTGAAGCACATATTTTCTTGACCAGTTGGCTTTTAATTGATTTTGCTTACAGTAGCATGATAGCATCACTAATGAATCTATCAGGGCCGTCTGAAACTAATGAAAGTTTGTCTTGTGCTGTCACACATTGCTTGTCTACATAGATTGAACTTTTGTACGATGATAGGACAGATTGGCTCATTTGTGTGTATATTGAATATTAATGGCAGCAGTGCACCGTCTTCTGGGAAACTATTTCTGTGTCAGCATCATCAATAGATCTATTTTAACAGATGTCGGGCATGTTTAATTAAAACCAAATAGTGTATATTCACTCTATGAAGTTCACAAATAGTTAGAGAATATCACTGGTTTACAGTCTGTTAACTCTAGCAGCCAAGGGAGACCTAGCATGGGCTGCTTCATTGCTTACCTGCTGATACCTCTTTTTATAAGAAACATACCCTCCAACATATTGAATTCCCAAACCGGGATATGTAGCTTCCTGCCCAGGCTTCCACATGAGTCACCTAACCAGTGCAAGATCGCGGAGCCCAAAAGATTATGGGACACATTTTTCAGGACTGTGCTCACACAGCACCCAAAAAAGTGTGTTTGGGAACACAGCAGAAGATTATGGTCCCGGAAAAAATGTTTTCTTCGGGGCAAGATCTTAGTGCAAAGTCGTAAAACAGTTTTGGGGGAAAATCTACATTGAACTAAAGAAGATCCTAAAATATACGTTCACAAAGAAATCAGAAATTTTCCTATTAGGGATACTAGGCCATGAGATAAAAAAAGAAGACTGTAAATTAGTATACTATGCAGTCACAGCTGCAAGGGTAGTGCTAGCCCAGACGTGGAAACAGCAGGAAACACCAACGGTGGAGGAGTGGAGATCAAAGCTGCTAGACTACGCGGAATTGGATAAACTTACAGGAAAAGTTAGGTATATAAGAGACCAAAAGTTCATCAAGGATTGGGGAAAGTACGTAGACTATCTGGAATCTATCAGTGAGGGGAAAACAACGCTAAAGGGATTCAGAGATGCACTGTGATAGACTAGGAGTTATTGTGTAAAGAAAATAGGAGATAGAGAAAGGTACAATGACAATATATGCTAAGAAATGTGTAACCCAAATTATTACTTTGAATGATTTTCGGGCAAGCTAAAGGAAGCCTCGAAAGGGAAGATTAGGTAATTTTGCTGATGTGAAAATTATAATTTTGTGTATCTTCTTTTTTATTTTTATTTTCCTTTTTATTATTTTTTATTGTTATTTGTCTGTGTAATATTCTTTTTTGTTTATCTGTGTTTTAGTCTCTATTTCCTTTATGGAATGAAGCAATAAAAAGAATTTTTTTTAAAAAAAGAAATACCTTCAATCAGCCAACTATGGTGTGTATGATCAATAAAGCTTTAATCTCTCTCAATCAACACCCACTGCTCTAATTACCCAAATTTGACCATCAATAAAGACTGGCACATTCAAAAAAAAAAATCTTAGTGCAAAGTCATATGAGATTGCAGCACCCAAAATGGCCACCATACCCTTGCATGAGAAAATGGGATGTCCCCTTTTTTCCAGGACACTTGTGGGATATCAGGAAGCCATTTTGGCTACATAAGCAATGACACAGTGAAAGATTGTGTCTTTTGACATAAGTATACTTTTATGTAATCAAGGAACATAAAACCATAGAATCATAGAATCTTAGAGTTGGAAGGGATCTAAGGGTCATTTAGTACAACCCCCTGCAATGCAGGAATCTCAGCTAAAGCATCCGTGGCAGATGGCGATCCAACCTCTGTTTAAAAACCTCAAAGGAAGGAGATCCACTACCTCTCGTGAGAGTCTGTTCCACTGCCAAAAAATGCTTACATTAATCAAAGCCTTTGTCCATGCAGGCCACATGCTGTTTTAATCACAGCACTATGTCTGTTTATAGACAAGGTGTGCACACAAGCAAGGAATTTTAATCTTAAGCATCCTTATTTGGAAACAAGTGCTGCTTTGTTCAGTGAGACTTCTGTGGCAATGTGCCTTAAGTTTGGACTATCATCTACAATTTTCCAAAGGCAAATACAGTAATTGTAGCTACTGGGCAAAATTGTGTTTCTCCATGAGATCCAGAGTGTACCAACCATTCTGTTTGGTTGGTAAATATTACTAATATCAGAATTGAATACATGGCAGAACACATGTTGTTTGACATAAAATAGGAGAACAAGATAGTCCACATGCACTCAATGGATGATCCTAGAAAACTTGCTGGTTCCTGGCTCCTAAACTGTTAAAAATGTGATGAAATTGAAACAAAGAATGCCTGAACCAACTGCAAAACAAACAAACAAATAATAAGGTGCCAATATAGGGCTGGAGCCTTGGTCTCTGATGGTCTATGTCTGGGCTCAAATCTATTCTGCTAGACAGTCCTGTTTATGATGGCAAACCTCCCTTTGAGCTATACATTTGAGATCCCACATAGCTGGAAGATAAACATGGTTTCTAGATTATCGGGAGACAATGACATTTTCTTCTAAGTGTCTCGCCCATTTTCTTTTCAAATCCCAAACAGTTCCTACCAGTATGATTAGGCAAGTAGCTGTTAAACATCTGGTTACATGATGATCTAATCCACCTAGGTATTGCCTTCCTGTGCCATTCTCCTTTGGTAATAAAGAACACTGAGATGGGGCAGCCTAAAGTTAAGGAAAGGCTTTGCTTTAAACTTGCAAGACATAGCATAAAAGTAGGTGGGCAGACTTCCAGAGGTTAGTTAACTTCTTTGTTCTGAGACTCCCTCAGGTTATCAGGCTCATGACACTGGATCTCTGAAACTATAGCCCTCTATAGACTTAACTGAGAGTAAATCCCATTGAAGTCCAGGCAGCTTTACTTCTGAGGTGACATAGCATTGCACTGTGATGGAGGAAACTCTTGCACAATAATTCAAAGAGCTGGCTACTACGAGGGTCGGTGTGAGGGAACATATACCTTTAGGGAATGATGTATTTTTTTATTAATATGTTGTATATATGACAAGAACAGTGAAAGTTCTGACTGAAAATAGCAGTATTTATGTGATAACAATATACCACCTAATAATATCTCAGCAGGTAAATGAACTGAGCACCATATTCATCAGCAAAAGATATTCCCAACCAAGTGATTATCTGCTTTCCGAATGTTATGCTGAAGACACACTGCTGTGCATCACTGCAGTAGCTGTCATTACCAACATTTTGTGTAGACAGCAAACTTTGGATGCACTGTGAATATTTATTGTCACTGCACAGGGCCAAATCACAGGATGAGCATAGAATTAGTGTGAGGTGTTCAGATAGGAATAATTTCCTATAAAACTCTTGCCTCTAATTCCCTTTCTCCCTTAACTCTGGATGCGCTCAGTGTATTCAGGGGGAAAAATATAATCAGTTTTATGTGGCTGCAAACGTCCCATTTGGTAGTGTTCTTTCCCATTTACAGTCTGCTAAAGTAGAAATCGCACCATGCAGATGAATATTGTACAGCACAGGGAAACCTTTAGATGTGCCACATGTGGGTGGGCTATTAGGAAAATTGAAGTTTTTAATTCTGTTGTTCCCTACCACCATGGCTTCTAGTGGTAATAAAGAAGATAACTTACAGCATATTGAAGTTGGTGCCACTTGCTACAAAGTAATTATCCTATCAGCATCCTGGTACAACAACGAACCCTGACAAGACATCCTTAGATATACATTTGTGATAACGTTCCTGCGGCTGAAGCAGCCGTGGTGGTGAGCGGCTTCAGTGGCTATACAGGGAATTTAGGCAGCACCTTCAGGATCAACCTGGAACACATGCCTGGAATTGTGGTACCATATGAAGGGGTGGAGCAGGAAGGCCTTTCTACTCACCTGTTGGTTCACCTCCAGTTTGGTGATTAGTTAGACTCTGCACCCTGGTTTCCTTATGCAGATCTATTTTGGGTTAAATAAGTACATGCTGTCCAGTTCAGCCATTTTTTCTGACTTGTGTCTTTACTACTCTGTCTGGTTGCAATGCCTCTTGCGAACTCCAGATGTAGGGTGACTTTAAAGAGTAATCTGAGCATTTAATAATTGAGTGGCATTTGTTGGGGGGGGGGGATGTGACAATGAAGACAATCTGAAATCAGTGGTTCCCAAACTCTCTGCTCCTCCATGGACCTACTGTAGGTCTGTAGGTATTAGTGAACCAAAACATTTTTCGGCCTGTGGTAGCAATTGTAATGCACCAGGCTAGATATTGTATAATTGTGCTTTTATTGCTTTTCTTTATATTATAATTTGAATTCTATAGAATACAAGTTGTAATGGAATATATGAGAAATAAAGGAAGCCATAAAATACAATTACTGTAAGTTCAACATGAATGTTTAACATGATGGTTGCAGATGGAACAGAAATGGCAGGACTTTGCTGAGGGATTTGTGTGTGGAGCAGGGATTGGCTGCAAAAGGCAAGCCTCTGTGAAAGGGGTGGGAAAGGGCTGAAAAGGCCTGTACCCAAAGCCCTCCACAAGTGTGATCTCAGTTCCCTAGGGAAATCTCTTAAAATATGTCAGCACTGCCCTTCCTCCTCTGTCCTTTTCCTCCTAAACAGCTTTGCATCTTTTTCTCTCCAAACCTCATCGTGAAGCCGGTCCTATGTGAATTTACTCAGAAGTAAGTCCCATTAAAAAGTAGAGACATCACCTTGCCAACAAAGATCCGTATAGTAAAAGCTATGGTTTTCCCAGTAGTTATGTATGGAAGTGAAAGTTGGACCATAAAGAAGGCTGGTCGCTGAAGAATTGATGCTTTTGAATTCTGGTGCTGGAGGAGACTCTTGAGAGTCCTCTGGACTGCAAGAAGATCAAACCTATCCATTCTTAAGGAAATCAGCCCTGAGTGCTCACTGGAAGGACAGATCGTGAAGCTGAGACTCAAATACTTTGGCCACCTCATGAGAAGAGAAGACTCCCTGGAAAGACCCTGATAATGGAGGGCACAAGGAGAAGGGGATGACAGAGGATGAGATGGTTGGATAGTGTTCTCGAAGCTACCAGCATGAGTTTGACCAAACTGCGGGAGGCAGTGGAAGACAGAAGTGCTTGGCGTGCTCTGGTCCATGGGGTCACGAAGAGTCGGACACGACTAATCGACTAAACAACGACAACAAAAGTCCCGTCAATGGTAGATATCTCTACAGCACTGCAACTGCTACAACAGGCAGAAAATTCACTGTGGTCCACCAAATCCCTCAGAAATTTTAAAGTGGTCAATGGGGTAAAATAGTCGGGGAGCCACTATCAGAGCACCCATACACTAAACTGTGACCCAATAAAAGTACAACTGGTTGAATGATGTGCAAAACTATGTCTTGAAATCACAGACAGGGCTTATGGCTTCTTGTAGGAAAGGTGGGGTGCAATCCTTTTGGGAGAAGCCTTGGCATTAGTGATTGAAGTGCATGACACTTAACATTCCATAGACTCCCAAGATACCTATAAGACATTATTCTCCTCTCAGCTCATTCAAAGTGCCTTTGAAGAAATGCACCTGAGTGCATTTGTTTTTCCATTTGTCTCTTCTAGCTCTTTCCTCTTAAGTATCAGGTTAGCTTAACTTGAAACATAGCTGTATCTGGTATCAAATCTATGGTTTTATATATTCTGTAGGTTTGGCTTGCTGCACATCTTTGGCAGAACAAAGCACCCAATTTTTTTTCTAGCACACATGGAAATGAGCATTACAGATTATTATGCCCTGTAAACACAATGGGAGGGACATTCATTGTAGAAATGCTATGTCTAGTTGAAACCATTTTATTTCAACAAAGCCTGTTATATATCATAATTGCTACCTAGCCAGTTGGAAGCATGCACGGTGCTGGTATGAAACATTTTTGCTTCTGTACGGCTCCATATTACCAGCATGAGGTTTCCCCCCCCCCTCCCCCTTCCTCTTCCCATTCACTTTTATGTAGCCAAGTTCCTTGCAGTTTAGTCCCTGAGGCAATTTCTTATATTCCATAGCTAGATCATGAAAAACTCACACCCTTTCTTCAAAAATTGTGCTATTCCCTATGTGAGAAACAAGTGGGCCAAATGAACAATACCAGTTGATGCACTTCAAAAAGCCTACACATCTAGATCATACTGTTTGATCACTTCAAAGACCAATGCATTACCTTGACTTACTCTGGTGAACGCTACTGAGGGTTGTGGGGGGGATTTATGTACTGTGAACAATCTTAAAGATGTGGAGAAAAGCAGGCAAAGTAGAATAGAGTCTTGATCCTATTGTAAACTCTAATCTGTTCCCAGAACAATGGAATAATTTTATCTTGTTTCTATATGCTTTCTATCTTTATCTGAAATGAAAGAATAGCGGGGCAGGGAGAGAGGGAACGGTGGTGGTGGCGGAATCAAGATGGCAGCCCAAATATAAATTGTGGTAATTATGCATGCCGTTAACTACATAAAGTGGAACATCATAATTTTATTTTGAACATCTCCATAGCATTTTCTTTTTCACATACAGTTCTAAGTTACTTTGTTCTGTTTTGGAGTTATCTGTCTCAAAAAGAGACACTCAAGGTGGCTTATATCTGTTCAATGTAAGCAAAGGATGTCAAAACTGGCCTTCTGAGTGTTGGTGGATTAAAAACACTCCATCATTACTGACCATTGGCCATGCTTGCTGGAACTGATGGAAGTTAAAGGTTCAACAATATCTGGAGGGCCACAGGTTCCCCATACCTGAATTAAACAATTCATAATAGAATCATAGAATTGGATGAGACCATATGGATCATCTAGTCCAACTCTCTGCAATGCAAGAATCTGTTGCCCAATGTTGGACTCAAACCCATGACCTTGAGATAGCCATTGAGACAATAAAATGATTAAAGTATTTTAAAATAGATTACATATGCTTTATAAGACATACAACATCATAGAAAGCACCCCAGAATATGTTGCAGATAGCAGCAGTATCACAACTACAATCTTATGCACACTTTTACAGTAGTTGGGAATAAGCCCTATGGAACTGAATTGGACCTACATTTGATTAAACATCCTAGGATTGGACTGCATTACATTACTTTTAATATACTGAACGACTTTTCCTAAGTCCTTTAATACAAAATAATGAACTTTAAAACAGATTTCAAGCATGGACAATTCATATTTTTCTGAGACAGGAGAAATATGGGGACAGGATATTTTTGAGACCAAGAGCTTAGCAAGATATTACAGCACTCTTATATTAATATGGATAACACTATCCTGACTAGCTGATGCTTACAATTTTGAAAGGATGTTTTGCATCATGCTCTGGAACTAAAAACAGTCTCTACTTATGACGATTGGGGGTTTGATTTAATAAGGCAAAGCGAAAAGAGCCATAGTCTGCCATACCCTTTTATGGTAGTTTTAGAACAGGTAAGCCATCTGATATGCAACTCAAATGTAAGTGAACAAGTTGGAGCTCTTGGCCTATTTTGAATGACAATCACTTAAAATGCAGATTTCCTGGTTTAAAATATCAGAAGTATAATCAATTGATATGTTCAGTATTCAATAAAGTTGGATCCTTCAGGGGTGAAAAAATAGATTTTTAAAAATGGAAATGTGCATATTTCAGATAAATGATTGGTACAAAGTTCACAGTGTCATGGGCAATTTTTTATATATATATATATATATATATATATATATATATATATATATATATATATATAAAATCCCTGAGTCCCATTACATTTAATTAAATGTTCATATAGCTATAATTTTAAAAGAATTGGAATGGTGTATCTGGAAGCATGAAGGACCCATTTTGTGCAAATCTGAGACTGTGAGAAATAATGAGTACATTGTACAGTGTCTCAGTGCTCTTGGCGATGTGAAACTGAGTTTATCACATTGTTAAAATCAAAAATATTGTCTCAAACACTGTGATTCTCTCCTGAAGTATATTCTGGTAAATCAGCTTAAGGTCTCTTTAGGCTTTACATATACATATATGATTCTGATTTGATGCCCATGTTCTGGTTAGTTTCCTTGAATATTAGTAAGAATGAGATCATTGTTGAAGTTTTTCAGTTTAAATGGGATTTTAAAACTGAAGTTTTAAAGACCAGGGAGCCCTGTTCATGCAGATAAATTTATGGGTTTCACCATTAGTAAGGTGATGGCTTGTTTACTTAGAGAAGGCTGCACTGTCTACTTTTGTTTCATTTTACTTTTGCACCCACACCAAAAATAATGAGAAAATACACCGGTCATTGGGTGAACTAGATCTAAAATTTTCATTAAATTCTGCACAAACTCTTCAACAAAACCTAACCTAGTACAGCAGCACTACTCAGTTGTGACCAAACTATTTATTAGTTAATAATCTCTCCACCCCAGTATCAATACTGTTTTGACCCAGTGTCCAAAAACAGTGACCCAAAACAGTGGCAGGCAAAGAAATACTATTTGATCCTTAGGCACTTAATTTTTCTATTAGGTGGATGGGAGCAGCTAAGAGACCCAGATCCAGGAGTCATGTAGACTTACATTTCCCCTCAAGCCCCACCCCAAAATCACCTCCATCAGCCATGTCCCAAATTCTTATGGATTGGGGAGCAGAGTCAAATTATATATATATATTTGCCCATTGTTCTTTTCTCTTGTTGGCCCAACCAATACAGCATGAGCTGGTTGCCTTTAAGGGTGCAAACAGAAATTTTGCCTTGCATTCAAATTGCTTTGGTTTGCTGCACATTTTACTAACCCTGCTAAAGCAGAGACAATTGAATCTCATGGTATGTGAATAAGGTTGCAATTGGTAAATTCTGTTGCTCATATCAACCAGAAATTGTGTCAATGGTTTTAAAACTATAGGGACCCAGGCAGAGCAGGGTTCGAATCCCCACTCAGCCATGAAGCTCAGTGATTGACCTTGGGCCAGTCACTATCACTTTCTCTAACCTACCTCACAGAGCTGTTGTGAGGATGAAATGAGCGGGAGGAGAACAATGTACACCACCTTGAAAATACAGGTGGTATATAAATGTAATATACTCGCTGTGAGAAGCGAAGTAACAGGGAACCAGGCAGAGGGCCTATTTGGTGGTGGAACACCCCCCCTTCAGGTGTCAATGAAATAAACAACTATCTGACTTTAAAAAGCCATGTGAAGGCAACCCAGGTTAGGGAAGTTTTAAATGTTTGATGCCACATTGTGTTTATACTATTCTGCTGGGGAAACCCAGCCAGATGGGTAGGGTAATAATAATAATAATAATAATAATAATAATAGCCCATATAGTGCAAGGTGTACAGAAGAGTGGGCAGCTGATAAGGCAATACAGACTGGTGTACAAATATGTTGATTCGCTATTTGGTCACCTGGCAGGGATGTGTGGGGAAAGGAAGAGGAATAGGGGAGCATCCTGGGGTACCTTTACAGGTGTGTAGTGATTCCTGGCACTCACACCCAGGGCTTTGGGATCTCTGGGCAGAGGATAATCTACAGGGCCAGTCAGTGGGGAGGGGGCAGGAAGGTCACTAGGCCTGGACCTCCAGCTCATAGCTCCCCTTCTCAACCCAATTTAGAAACTTGTTATTTTTTGGCAACTTTTTTGGGGTGTGCATTCAATGCAAATCTGATTCTATTTCTCGCTCAGCTTAGAGCTGCAAATTTAAGCAAATACAAGCTGTGGTTTGGTAAAAGGCATACCTTTTTTGTTAAATGATACAGATTTTGTCATATGAGATAGTTTAAAATGTTCATAAAAGTTAGTAAGAAATGTATTGGTTCATGATGGCACAACATAAGATCATGATGAACATGTTCTCTCAGACAAGCCGCTCAAACTTTTTGAGGTGCTGTGTGTGTGTGTGTGTGTGTTATGGCTAGAAACTTCAAAAGCTGGAAGTGTTCTGGGTCTTGCTAACCTATATCACCCATTTGGAGTTGTGGGACACCAAGGGGGTGTGAAACAGGAAGGTCTCCCTCCTCAATGAATGAGGTGTGTCTTTGGGAAGCAAGAACATGCCCACTTCATCTTCAACAACCTAGATGGCTTCCCCATGATACTAATTTAGTAGATCCTCCCTACAAAAAATAGGTACCTGCACATGTACACTCCATGCAAATCCATCTCTTTATTAATAAAATGGCCCTAGTTTATCCCAACTACAGTTGACTCTTTCATTATTTTCTGCCTTCATTTGCAATTTGCGGTGTTCTCTATAACACAACCTTTAGGCAGGAGTGATGCAGTTAAAATGGCTGCATGCTTCATTGTATTTCAAGGTGAAAAACTTTCCCTCCCTAATCGGATGAATTGAAGCTGCTAACTAGGAAAGAAAGTGAAGCGACACTCTGGGCAAAGTTATTAATGTAAACATATTCAGTGAACAATCCTGCAAAGGTCTCTTTTGAATGTTGTACTTTGCTCCAAACGAGACAGTTCATTTGTGTTATCACTCATGGTGTTAAAGAGGCTCTGCCAACTGTGAAGCATTCGACCTTCGTTGAAAAGAAAATTCAGGCACGCTATAAAAACAATAACACTTCAATGAATTCAAAAATTAGCTGCATACATTAGGACTTGTGATCAAAACACCTCTGTCATTATAACACTTCTTCTGCTAAACTGCTGCTAGATTGTGCAAGGCATTTTTATCTGAGCCGGGGCATGTGTTGTATAATTATTTTGTTTCTGCAGTGTAAATATAAACTACATTTTTGCCTTCATTAGACACATTTGAAGGGAAAGCCTGAGAGGATTAGACATTATTTTAATCTCATAGATTGAGCAGTTGGAATGTTACCTTTATTGCTTGCTTTAGCACTCCCCGAGTGATTTCATTATTATACTTCACTGAACCTATCTGCATATTGTGGGTTGTAGTTTAAGTTTTCAGTCCCTAGAGGTCTCTACATATCACAGTTTGGATTACTGATATAATCTCAGCTGCAAACAGAAATTTGAAATTCAGTATTTCACTCCTAAACTGCACCGCTCTTCTTTAAAAACTCCTGCCCCTACTACTGATGAGAATGTTGATTAATCCAAAAATCATGCAAGTGGACTTCTACTGCTGCAACTGTACTTTAATCTCCTATCCCGGCAGTCCCTGCACACACATACCCCCTGCTCCAGGCAGTTTACAACCCTCCAGAGCCCCAGAAAGGGGATTGATCCTGCAATGGCATAAATTAAAAATAAACTTCTCTCTTTCTCCTCCCCTCTGATGTTTTGTCCAGATGCAAGGAATGCTGGGTAAACCAGCATGGAGTGCGGTGCTAGGGGAAAATTTACTATTCCTAGAACCAGACATGCAATGATAGCCTTGCCGAAATTATGTTTAATGCTACGCAAAATGCTGTACTTTTAATTGCATTGTGTTCAAGTTGCTGCAAATGCTTTGGGCCTGCAATCAGTATTTTTCTATAGGACTAAGGTTTTTCCACTCAAGGGTGGGATAGGCTACTTTGTCACTGATATTATATTTGGATCAGAAATTGAATCACAAGGCAGTGGTGAGAGATGTGTCTTTGCTGGTGTTTATATATGCAAATGAAGTTGCTTGCATCACACAAGCAAAGAAATGCACATAGCCATTGGCACAGATGCTGGCTTCTAGGGACCAAAGCATTTCTCCACCCCATGTTTTTTGTTAGGGAGGTCAGGCATCCACAATGTTCAGAGGGCATTTGGCTCTGTCCCCCGAGCTCCTTGCAACGTTGCACACAAGATATCAGTTGAGTCCCCGAAATCATCCTGAGAAGCTGGTGTCTCGGGCAGTGGGGATTTTGAGTGTTGGCTAGTATGCATGCATGAGAAGAAGGAGACGTAGTGTTTTGATTTTTATTTGGAAAGGTATTCTTTAGTAAGATATTGTTGAAGGCTTGCATTGGGACCGGTGTGAGAAGGTTTGTAAAACTGAGAACAATGTATCTTTGCTATTTTGCAACATTCAAAACTAAGTTCGGCAAGTAAAATTTTGAAACTTATTGTTTCAAAACTTACTGTAATTTTTTTAAGGTGGTTTATTTCAGGTCAAAGATCTTCCACTTTTTACAATACTCAACAAGCCAATCATTATAGGAGGAGGAGTGATGAAAGAGATCCACCCCACCAGAGCTCACACAAAATAGGAGGAGGTGGTATGGAGGAAAAGGATACGAGTGGAAGTTACGGAGGCTGCCAGTTGCGGCAGGATTAGCATCACCTCCATTTGGGTCATATCTCAAATGTAGATGTGCTGCAATGAAATGGCATGATCCAATGTAGGACAGGGAAAACTCAAGAATGTGCACTGGAAATAGACAGAAGGATATTGTAAGTAAAAGTTGGGAAACCATAGCGTGAGCAAGTTTGTTCCAATGGGCTGAACAGGAAGTGTTGGTTGGAGGGAATCAAGTTGAGACAATTTATTGATGAAAGTGAGAGATAAAGAGAAGGTTGATGGCAGCTTAGCTGATTAAGGAAGTCGAGTGACAAAAGTGTAACATGTCTAGTGACATATCCAGTCATGTTCGTCCCACAAAAATCAGTGGGACTTTGATAAGTCTTGTCTAACTCCTCCTGCTGATTTCTATGGGAATAAAACAGGGCTTACTAAGGCTGCAATGCTATACACATTTATCTGGGAGAAAGTCCAAATGAAGCCAGTGAGGCTTAGACCTGAATAGGCATGTATACAGTTGTGCTGATAGTCTGGATCCAACCACGGTAGTCCTAAATCCTATGCCCCAACAAATCATGTTTAATAAGCCGCACATTCCCTAAGATTCACTTTCTCTTGGGCAAATGCCACCTTAACAGCAAGGCCATTTTGAACTGTCAAGTATAATGCAGAAAATGACCAAGTAGCTGCTAAAACAAATACATTGTTATTAATTCAGAACTATCGACATTTGTGTCTTTATGGATTTCATTCACCTCTGCTCTTACAGTAGTCATACAAGCCTCCTACCACTTGAGGGAGCCATCTTCACTTATAACTGGAAAGTCACTAAAAGAAAGGTAACTGGGAAAGGGAGGGGGAGAGAAATAAACCAAATTATTTCACTGTTTAGAAGAGCTTTCCTGACATTTTCAAGCCCAGCTCTGCCTTTCTGTTTGTCAAGCAAACAGAATGGAATGTAAGGGGTTTCTAAATGCCTCCTAAAGAAGGGTTTGTAACTTTTTAAAGTGCAGGAGGTTGGTTTATGTTTTGTTGTATAGACTATTGTGTTTCATTACTGAAGAATTGCTAGCATTCTTTATCAATGACAGGCTTATGTATTTTTTAATGACCAAGCATTCTTATCAAACTGGATGGGATTTTGCATGACAGATTAATAATACATTTGGATGGATTCTACATTGGTACACTGAGTGCAGTTCCCCTTACTAGATTGCATGTGAATGACAACTGTGTGAAACAGATATAGTGTATTTACAAGGTGCATGTCACATAACATATTTTTAAAATTATAGCCTATTCACTGCACTGCTTCCAAAAACGGTGCAGTGTATGAATGCCCCTTTCATACCTAAGAGATGTTCTTGAGCCTTATACTAGGATCAATGTATGTAAGAATAGAAATGTATAAATGAGATACTGTATCAATTTTTAAAAAACGTTTAAGCCAAGCTTCTGTAAGCAAAGCTTTAAAGCTTATTCTTTTTGTGCTGAGAATTAATTTCTACACAAGAAGTCAGATGAGAGATGGAACTTTTGCTGTAACACGGAAGAGACAGGAAAAAATATTGAAGTTGGGTTGGCTAGGGATCTGGTCCAGATACTGGCTTGGAGCTGGTGCAGAACAGAAAGGATGAAACCACTCCCCGCAACCCACTTCCTTCCCTGGGCAGTGTGAGCAGCATGGCCTCAGTTGTGGCAGTACTTCCGCAGCTCTAGTCAGCCCCATAGATCCTGGATGAGAATTAGAATTGCTCTCCTTATTCCTTTTCTCACTACCCAACTCCCTCAATAAACTCTCTCTGCTTCCCGGGTTTCAATTTATGTCCCTTCCTCCAATCTCTCCCCATCCATTTCCTTGCCATATTTCTCTCAAGCTTCTCTTCCCAACCCTCATGTTTGCAACCCTCACTCCTACTACACTTCCCTCTCTTTCCATCACTTGTCAGTCACTTCCTTACAAACCTCTGGCCTTTCTTTTCACTGCCCCCACCCAAACCTCTCCCTGCCTGTGCATATTCTCTCTCTCTATTTCTTCCTTCAAACTCACCCTGCACATTCTCTCCCCGCCTATCATCACATCCTCCTCCAGTATGTCCAGCCATTGATAGAAACCAGGAATCTTTCTCTCTTTAAGGATGGAAATCCCCACTGAGAGATGTATACACTTAAGGTGTTGATACCCTGAATCCAGCTGCCTTCCCACAGTTCTTTAAACTGCCCGAGGCAGCCCATCTTGAAACTTAAAAGATAATCGGGTTTGGCAGCATGAATGCTTGAAATCTTGCATTCCCTAAGGCTAATTTCCCTTCAGTCCAGCAGCAAGCTGTAAGAGCCCAAGAATGTAAGAGCCCTGCTGGAAAAGAACAAAAGCCCATCTAGTCCATCATTCTGTTCCCACAGTGGCCAACCAACTATGGGAAGCCCACAAGCGGTGCCTGAGTGTGATAGTGCTGAGGACCTCTGTCTGTGTTCTGTTTTCTGCAATCTCTTGTCTCCAGCTCTTTGGGGCATTATTATTATTATTATTATTATTATTATTA
Source organism: Podarcis gaigeae (assembly GCF_964106915.1). Taxonomy (NCBI): domain Eukaryota; kingdom Metazoa; phylum Chordata; class Lepidosauria; order Squamata; family Lacertidae; genus Podarcis; species Podarcis gaigeae. The sequence goes on along the minus strand of NC_139685.1, from coordinate 45,998,222 downwards.
TTATTATTATATTTGTAGAGTGTGTGTTTCCAACAGTGTTGTGCAAGGATTCAGCAGCAAACCCTTCTTGCTGTTTCCCTGGACACAGTGCATGTGCTTCAGGACATTTTGGACATCCTGCCTGAAATTAGGGGGAGCGATCACGGAATCCAGAAGAGAACAGAGATTAAGGTAAAGGTAAAGGTACCCCTGCCCGTACGGGCCAGTCTTGACAGACTCTGGGGTTGTGCGCCCATCTCACTTAAGAGGCCAGGGGCCAGCGCTGTCCAGAGACACTTCCGGGTCACGTGGCCAGCGTGACAAAGCTGCATCTGGCGAGCCAGAGCCGCACATGGAAACGCCGTTTACCTTCCCGCTGGTAAGCGGTCCCTATTTATCTACTTGCACCCGGAGGTGCTTTCGAACTGCTAGGTTGGCAGGCGCTGGGACCGAGCAGCGGGAGCGCACCCCGCCGCAGGGATTCGAACCGCCGACCTTTTGATCGGCAAGTCCTAGGCGCTGAGGCTTTAACCCACAGCGCCACCTGCGTCCCTCGAACAGAGATTACTTAACATAAAAATAAAAGCAGTCCCTTTCTTGCATCATTGCAGAACTGGGCCTTGTTTACTCACACTCTTCTTTGACAAATCCATTCCTTCTTTCTGAACAGCCTGTAATTTTACCATCTTGCACTGTTGGAGTTAAACTAAGCATAGAGAACACCAGATGATGTATGCTAAGAGAAGAATAAAGAAATTTCTTCCAAATAAATTGTCACATTAAATGTTGGAAGAATGTTAATTTACCTGTCCAACATCACTATTGCTAAGAGTACAGGTAAAAAATAATAATGTCATACTGTATATCGTTTAACTTGAGTAGCCATTTTCCTTTGGAAAAAGGTTTCCCAGTTATAAAGGCCCGGTTTATTATAGGATTATTCTCCCATGCTGGGATGGCAGTGTGTCCCACTTACAGAAGACAGTCCCCTATTTGGAGGGCTTTGGCATGCAAATATATATTCTAATTATGTATTTTCTTGCATATTCATATGTTTTTTTCTTTACACAGTTTTGTGCCATGTTTTCCTCCTTTTTTTGTATCACTCTGTTGCTTTATGATTGAAATATTTTCAATTAAATATCAATTAAAAAGCATTTTCTTGCATTAACTTATAATTATATTAGGAATCCTGAGAAAGATACATAGAATGGAAGAGAGAGAGGACATCCATTAGTCTTTAAGTCCCATTAGTAACAGCTTCATCAGTACTGACATCCATATATTATTGAAGGGTAGGAGTAAAGTAGGTTCAATTCACCACACTGAGAAATATGTATAGGAAATCATTCCAATTTATCTAATGATTAACTATCTCATGTAAATAAAGACTGAATCTCTGGTACTGAGATATCTAATTAGTTGAAGGCCTGTGCCAATATCACAATGTGATCCATATACCATATAGCAAATAAAGTCTGCATTGGAAGATATACAAATACTATACATGTTGTGAATGTAGATGAAGGGGGGGACCCACTTATTTGCATAGTTAAGCAAAGTTGTGTTGTCAGGAGAAGTATTTGTTGTCATCTTCAAGCTAAATGTTAGCACACGTACAAGAATTCTCCGGATGGCTGTGGTATGTTGGATTTTTGTTCCCAACTGAAAAACAAACCCTTGGTTATTAGTGAATGCATGAGTGCCCTGATGATGATTGCTCTGGAAACTGCTCTTGTATTAATTTCGGTACTTTCCATAATGTACTGTTTTAATCCCCGTCAGATTTTTCGCCCTGGAGGGCGGAAACTTCATATGAAAAGAAAACCTATAGCATTTAACTAATGGAATATTTGCAGATTTAAGAAACGTCTGTGCAGCTGTCTGGAAGAGTCATTGGGTTCTAGTGGTGAGAAGCTAATCTCTTTTCCTCTAGCTATAGGTTTACTTCAAGGATTACATCAAAATATTAGCGTCACAAAACCACAAAAGGTGCTTTTATGTAGCTCCTTTTAATATAGGGTGATGGTGAAGGAGGCATCAGTGCAAACTATATCACATCATCACCCAATCTCACAGGAAAAGAAAGTTATGAATGGGTGCTTCCCCAGTATATCATCATGTCATTGTGGAAGGGTGTGTCATGGAAAAACCCTCAAGGGAACCCCCAGGGGAAGAAGGCTCAGAGCCATGCATCTCCTGCCAATTTTATTCAAACTCACAAGGGCAGTTAAGGCATCTACCTGGGAGGTGTGCCATGGGCTTTTGTATGTAACAAATTTCTGGAGAGCTAACAAATAACGATGCAAATCAACCTGGTTTATACAAGATGTTGTCCACAAGTAACACCACCTGGGCGAGTCTTATTAAATGTCAAATGTCACATTAACTCGGCTCTTCAGAGCCAAGTTGGATCAGACCTCCCATTTCATAGGGTTGTATCTAATGCTGCCATTCCACTCATGCAACAGACTTCAACTTGAGCAATGGATCTTTCCCTTCCTTTCCCTTGCGGACACCTGTCCACCACCCCACAAAGCCTCAAAATCTGATCCAGAGTGTTGAGAGAGCAGATTGGGGTGGGAGGAAGAAAAGATGGAGGTAGAAGTCCCATTACTTGAGTGGAATGTGTTATGTACTGAAGTTCTCACCCTGGGCCAGCAGGGGGATGCTGTAGATAGTTATGCAAATGAAGGATCGAAAGTGACGTTCAGTGATTGGATAGTTTTAGAAAGTTGTTACAGTAACAAGGTACTGGAGCTCTATATAAGCAGGCTGACTGAGCCCTTCAGTTCAGTTCAGTTCAGTTCTGGCCTCAGAATAAAGAAGAGCTGTTTGAAGAATCGCTGTGTCGTCTGATATGTTCGCCCACAACTTAACAGAATGTTCCTCATGCACTATGATACAGTCCAGTGTGATGTCTTAACTTTCCCTTGGAGTGTTAACTGTCTTAGTCGAGAGTGTTGTAAATTTGAAGTGTGTTTTGGCCCTTACAGTTGCTAGTCTAGATTTCTCCGTGTTTGCTGGGTTCGCTCTAAAATTATTTTGAAATACATTTCTGGGACTCAGCTGGAAAACAACAATCAATACCTATCCAACCACTTCTTTTGTGCAGACTAACAGGCCACAAATAATTCAGAACAGCCCATGAATGAAGACAGTCCATAAAACATATAGCCATTAATCGTCATCATCAGACAGATTTTGGAAATATTTGCCATGTCTTTCACTGCATATGAACAACAGAAATTACAAACTGCATCCAATTATACAACTGAGGAATGGGGTGCGCACCATGTGAAACATTTGGTACCAAAAGTACTTTCTATATGGCAGTAAACTGTGTGGTTTAAATTGGTATGTATTCCATAGACTCCTAATTACATAGGAAGGAATTCAAGAAATGTTTCACACAAATGTTCTGTTGGGACTCACTACTTTAAGCTGAGCTAGTTAATAAGAAGCATAACTTTTTTTTCCACAGCTTGTTTTAACCAAGGGAAAATATAAGGGTTATAATTGTAGAAATAATGAGAATCTATTATTAATCATTTGGACTGTATCCCTAAACATAATTAGGTACAACTTGAGATCCATAGACGTCAATCTTGTTCATGCACAACTCTGAACAGATTGCAGCTTTATATATCACTTTGAACACACAGCATGGTTTACAACCTTTGTGCTCATCCTCATAACAAATCTGACATCTCATGCTTTCATAATTAATGATTTTAGTGAAAAATTGCAGCAATTATCTCTTGACATCTGCTACAGATAAAGGCTTGGATTTAATGACCTCAGATCTATCATTGCTTGGTTCAAATAATCTGCTTTTCTATAAAAACCTACAACAAATATTTTTCCATTAATAAACATAGTTATTCCCCATGCTCTTATATAGTGTCATGTTGTAAAACACACCCACACACCCACACACCCATAGTTAGTGCAGAGCAAAAGGTATGGCAATTATAATTGGGCATAGGGTAGTTGGACATACTTGGTTTTTGCTTCACATCTTTTTCTTTGGGTTGAAAAACATTTTTATTTTGGGAATCATAGGGCACTGTGATATTTTCTTTATTACATTTTTACCCACTTCATTAAAAACGAAAAGCCCACAGCTTAATTCCTTGTGCCCAATCTAGACAGCTAATGCAGCCAGGCCACTTTCAGACAGCTTTCTGGATCATATTGCCAATTTAAGTTAGAGGTAATAAAACCACTCCTGTTACGAGTGCTGTAGCTCATTTGAACTGTAAAATAATTAAGTATAGCTACAACAACAACAACAACAAATCAAACCCCTATTGTTTCAGACTTCATTAACTTTTCAGGCCTACACTAGCTGTAAATAATGACTGTAGAGGTGGTGTTAGTGGGCTCTGTTCTTGATCTTGATATGTTACTTAGAATGTCTTGAATATCTCCCATATATACAGCAAAACACAGAGATGTTTATACACTATTTTAAAGCCTACCTGCCCACCTTTGCAGTTATTATCCAAACATATTTAATGCCTTAAAGGGGTTATTAACATTAATTATATTATAATCCAAAAAAAAAAATCCTTCCAGTAGCACCTTAAAGACCAACTAAGTTAGTTCTTGGTATGAGCTTTCGGGTGCATGCACACTTCTAGAGGAAGCTGCATTTTCTGTATTTACCTGTTATAGGTTAATAGGTGCCTATATTATACACACACATGCATACACATGCATTATGCATACCTGTTGTTAATATAAATACAATTATGCTAATTGAGTCCATACTCCTCCTGTTTCTGTTAGTCAGAATGATTAGGAAATGAACAGGTGAATGGAATCTCTTCCTCCTTACCACATACTTCTGCTGCTGATCTCCCTGTCACCATGGAGTTAAAGGAAGGGAAGATATCCTATGATTGGGGTGGTAGGGGTGGCCTTTGGGGACAGAAAATGGAAATTCTTTTTAGGGATGGGGGAGAAATTTGATTAAGCTTGCATTTGAAGACCAGCCTACCAAATTTGTTATTTATTGTCACAGATGAAGTGAAATGGCTATCTTTTGAAATTTGCAAATCTCCAAATATTCCAATGCAGTTGTCCAACCAAGAAATGTATTTAAAACTGGATATACTAAGATAAAGTGCACTCTTTTAGAGGAAACCAATTTGCAAAACTGTCTACATTAGGCAAAATGTCGTACAAAAATGTGTTTATTAGGAAAAATTTGCACTAAAATAACAACAAATTTTCATCATATTGCTGCAGAAAGATGGAGAACTGGATTTAAGAATGGGAATCACAGGTGGACAGAGCACTCTTGCACTCATGTCCTGCCTGAGGGATTTTCACAGGCATCTTGTTGCTTTACTAAATGGACAATTGGTCCAGCAGGCTCACTTTATATTTTTCTATTCCATAAGCAGGGCATGAGCGAAATAGCACTCAGTGCTATTAATTTGTTAGGATTTTTCTTGCCAAGCCAGGCTGCTTCACTGATTTGTTGAAGCCCAGTAACTCTTTAATGTAGAGGAAAGACCCACACCAGAAGTGGATTTAGGGAAGTGTGAGCCATTTGCCAGCACTGGACGCCAAAGCAGGAATGTGCTGCCTGGGCTGCCACATCAATGGTGTAGAATGGAAGGTGAGAGGTCAGAGGGGTCCCAACTTTTAGTGTTACACAGATCACTGTTGACATTTGAAAGCCCAAAGCCCACCACTGCCCACACATGCTGATTAGCCTGCCAGTATCCAGTCATGAGGACACGGGTGGCACTGTGGGTTAAACCACAGAGCCTAGGACTCTGTGGACCGATCAGAAGCTTGCGGTTCGAATCCGCATGACGGGGTGAGCTCCCGTTGCTCGGTCCCAGCTCCTGCCAACCTAGCAGTTCGAAAGCACGTCAAAGTGCAAGTAGATAAATAGGTACCACTCCGGCAGGAAGGTACCGCTCTGGCGGGAAGGCGTTTCCGTGCGCTGCTCTGGTTCACCAGAAGTGGCTTAGTCATGTTGGCCACATGACCTGGAAGCTGTACGCCGGCTCCCTCAGTCAATAAAACAAGATGAGCGCCACAACCCCAGAGTCAGTCATGACTGGACCTAATAGTCAGGGGTCCCTTTACCTATCCAGGCATGAAGCACTCTTTTTTTAACTGTCTGGGCAACTTGGATGCTAAAGGTATAAGAAAAGCCCTGCTGGATCAGGTCAAAGGTCCATCTAAAAACCCTCAGTGGGTCAATAGTAGCCATTGATATTAGCCATTGGTGGAGGCAGAGGAAAAATCCCTGTAATTAGCTACTTTCATCAACCAAAGCCTTTAAATGGCCAGGATTTGTAACAATGGAAAATTCTTAATTCATCATTTCCATTACAGACACAAGGCTGGGTATATTTCTAAATAGAACCCAAAGGATAAATTCAGAGGAAGTATATTTTGAAAACATATTTAATTAAATCTTAGTAGTAGCAGGAGAGCAAGGGGTTTGACAGCTGGATTTAAACTATTGAGTTCAATGGGGCTTATTGCCAGGTAAGTGTGAATACGACTGCAACCTCATGAAGGTAAAAAGGTAAGTTTAAAGAGCTCAAGTAATGACTAGCAAAGCCCTGCTGGAAGTCAATATGATAGGAACGATGAATAGGGCAAAATGCTAAACTACCTAATACTTGCAGAATCTGCTATGTGAGCATCAAAAAGCAGGAAAGTTCTACTTTGGGAGGAAGCAGTCCTATTATTTTTCATTGTTTCACACCTGAGTCAGGAGTACAGAGTAAGCAAGCTGCAGATATTAAACAAACATTAAATGAAATATTAAAATATGTTAACTATCAAAACAAACACTGCCAAGAAGAAAAACCTGAAAATGTAAAACTAGAAAGCTATTCAGTGCCTGTAATATGACACTAGTAAACATGAGCAGAACAAGTCAAGCCATGCACTTTAAAATTTTCATGGGAAAGCTCATAAGTAAGAGAGTATAAAAAGGCACTTTGCAGAAACTATATTGACATATATTGAATTTTAGGATGCAAATAGTAGGAAATAAGTCTTATAGGAGGGTGTGCTTAATATATTTCCTATCTAACATTTCTACACTATAGCTTGTCTCCTCCCTTAGATTCCCTTTTTGTATGGTTTCAAATGCCTGTTTGGGAAGTTTGCAGCTTACCATGTATAACTGGGTACTGACATGCCAATCAGCACATGATTGTCCTTCTCCTGCATTTAAGAGTTACTGGGCCTCAAAAAAATATATTGACTAAGCAGTGTCATATGGCAAGCACCATCCTAACTACCAAATGCTGGAGCATCCTGACATGTTACATAGTTGGAAACTGGACATGCCATTTGTCTGACCCAGAAGGGTTTCTTATGTTCTTAAGGTCATCCAGTAAGTTTCATGGTCATCAAGGAATATGAAACCTGATCATCCACATCTCACCTCAATCCTCCATGCACTGTACCATGTTACCCCCTATGATAACCCCTTTTAAATGTTATGACTAAGGTCACATAAGGAGATTTTAAGACAGTTCATCTTAAACGTTTTGAGAAATCTAAAGTACTCCTAGAATTGTATCTGAAGAAGAAGGTCAGTCTGTCAAAGACAGGTTTTGATTTTGAAGCTATTTATTGGATGGGTCTGTTGACACATGGAGAGATAATTAGCTCTATCAATTTGTAACTGAGTTGTGTAATTGCTCCATTTCAGATGAAGTAAAATGTAGAAAAGTTACACTTTTTAAAAAGACATCATGAGCATAATATTTCACATCGATTTTCCCCCTTGATGTTCTTGTCTCCTGGTGAGAAAATTTCATGCATTAGGCATTTAAAAAACCATTGTATCTGATCTGACGGAACAGCAGTAAATCTCCATGTACATGACTTCATCTTAACCAGCCACAAATCTGACAGCGTTATCATTCCCTTTATAATTCTTTTGTTACTGTAGTCTTTCTGCCTGCTGCAATTTCTTTTTGCAACATACCTCCCATGAATACTTCTTGTACTTTCAATACCTGATATGCAATATGGGTTTTATGCATCATCTTCAGAAAGTTGTCATTGCCCTGAACATTTCATTGCAAAACACAATAAGCACCTGCCCCAAAAAAACATCCTAGGATTTCAAATGAGTCAAACAATTGTCTTATAACTGTTCCAAGCCAGGGGAAGAATATATCCCTTGGAAATCCTGTACCACACTCTGCTGGAATGATTTGCCTGACTAGAATGTGTCCGGGAAATGGGATAATACCTCATATATACATTGATGAAGACACATGTGCATATGCAGAACCCTTTTGTTTAGCTGAAATGCAGCCCCTGTGGGAAAGGACATAGCTTAGTGGTACGAGAGCATCTTCTCTGCATGGAAAAGGACCCAGATTCTGTATCTGGCATCCCCGGATATAGGGCTGGGACAGATCCCACCCTTAAGAGACACTACCATAGACTATACTGAGCTAGATTGACCAATTGTTCAATTTAGTATAAAGCAACTTCTTAGGTAAGAGTCACATCCATTGTGCCATTCACTTTCCTCGCTAGTCCTGCCCACCACTGGAATGTGGGCCATTAAAGGTTATCTTCAAGAGAATGTGGTCTTTTGGCTGAAGAAGTGTTCCCACACCTGGTTTATGTTGTGAAACAAAGCGATTTCCTTGGTTGCATATGCTTCCCTCCCTCTGTATTAGTTATATACAGTTTACAAGGAGGGCGAAATCCCCTGTGAAATTTGTTGACGCTGAAAAAGTAACAGCTTAATGCATAATGCATCAATTGTAAGTTTCAATTAGTAAATGGTACAGTCATAACTCATAAAGCATCTTACAATATACCACGATTGGAAAATCAAGTTCATATTAAATATATAGCTCAATTTGCAAATTATGTATATCAGCATCAGCTTAGCACACAGCGCGTTACCCCCATAATCAGTTAACGACAAGATTTTATCAGTGAATGACAGTATATCCCATTTTACCAGGAGCGCACACACACAAAATTACTTGAGTTATGAAGGAGAGTGTTAAGAATTGGAACATGCGTGTCAGGCTTGAAATATGCAATTGGCTCAGTAAAATATTAAAAGAAATGACTAAAATATGCAAAAATAAGAAACTCATTTTACCTTGATTATTAAATGAGGCAAATACATTGGCATGCAACTCTATCTGGGAAAGTATGCTAAGTGGAAGAGATACACAGCTCGTTTGGCAAGTCATGTAACTAATTCAGCAATTAATTAGTGAAGGGGAAAATTTTATGACCAAAAAAGGTGGGGGGAAGCATGCTCCCGCTAATGCCTGTGCCTGGAATAATTTTTCTTTAAAACAACGTCTTGTGAATAATTGCATACAAAATTGCAAGCCGTAGGAAAAATATAGATGACCTAATGGTTTCGTGGGGGGTGGGGAGCACACAACTCTTTGAAAACTGGATTATGCATCATCACTTGAATGCATTAAGGCATAAATAATTATAATAAGGTTATTTCCCCCAAGAGGTTTGGTATGATAATCCCAGGTGGCATTGCATAGTGGACAACTTTTGAAGGAACATGAAGCCAACTTCCTAAAGCCAACTAATAGGCATATTTATCATCTTTAAGATCATACTGTTAATATGTTGCATGGTCTGCTTAATTCCTTAAATTTGCTGGTGAAGAATTGCCCTGTCGGGTTCAAGCAATAGTCCATTTAGCAACATCTAATCTTGGCATATGGTAGTGAAAGGTATGCAGCCTCTGAACAGTGATTGGACGATGGGTTATTATAAACTACTTGCCAATAGACTTAACTTTTCTGTGTAAAAAATAATCTATTTTGGTACCTTAAAATGAACCAATTTATTATGGCACAAGGTTTCCTGGAGTAGCATCTACTTCCTGGAGTCATGGAATGTTATACGCACATGGGTTTGGAAAAAAATAATGCTAGCAGTGATGCCAGAAGGACATGGAATGCAAGAATATGGCCTGTGATGACTGTGGTTACATTCACATCATACTCTATGACACCACTTTAAACAGTCATCGTCCCACTGCCCCTATTCCACTTAGGGGGACGGCTGCCACAGTGGTTTAACAATCAAACCCTCTTCACAGGGAACTCTCAGAATGTAGCTCAGGAAAGTGAATCTGTCCCTTTAACAAACTACAGTTCCCAGAATTCTTTGGAGGAAACCTGACTGTTTAGAGTGCCATCACAGTGTTCTAAATGTATGGTGTGAATGTGGCCAGTGTAAAGTAATTACAGTGACCATACACAAAGTAGTGTTGATGACAACACAAGCATCCTGGCAAGTAACAACTGTGGGAATGCTGGCTGGGGCTGATGGAAATTCTAGTCCAAAACAGCTGGAGTGGAACACTGCAGTCCATTATACTTGCAAGAAGAAACTTTCAGATATTCTTAAACCACAATAGGGGTGTGTGTTTGTGTTTTCTTCCCTGTTAAGATGTCATCTGAAGTTTAGCTGCTGTAGGGAAGAAAATATTTGATTTCCCCATGTACATTGCTGTCTATTTTACTTGATTTATGACCCACCCTTGTTACTGAGGGTAATTAACAATCACATAAACATCATCATGCATAATAAAAACAGTGACATTTGATTATAAATATAGATTTGATTGTAATATTATAAGCCCAGAGTTATAACTGCTCTCCCCCTGCCCCCCCCCCCTGTATCTGACTTCTTGCCCAAACAGGAAAGTCTTATATTGTATAGCTTCTGCATTAGATGTAGGCTTGGTAAAATATCAGAATGGAAAGAAATGTTAGAAGCACCTCTATTTATCCCTTCAATTTTAAGCATGCCTGATATGTTAATACAGCATCTTTGGGTTGAACTTAGGCATTGCAATAGAACCCAGGAAAGAACTCCTTTGTTCATGCCAAGTGCCTCCCTGTGTGAAGACTTGCTTCACTCATGGTTACTTTATGGACAATGCAATCCTATTTTATGGATGGGTGGGTTACGGGAGGTATACTGATAGAAAGTATACCCCTCTTGTTCCGGGGCTGATCAGGTAATACACATGCTTCCCACACAGATCTGATCAGTCACTGTGAGAACAGGATACTGAAATAAATGGGGCATTGGCCTGATCCAGCAGACACATCTTATGTTCTTATGGAAGAAGGGCTTTTGTACCTGGCAGATCCAAAGTTCCCCTGGCCACCTTGGAAATGCCTCCATTTGGCTTTTGCTGCCATTGCAGCAGCACCATCTGTGATATTCAGAGTGGCCTCCAAATATCTGAATTCAGGGGCAAACAACAGGGATAGCTGTTGCTTTCATTATGTGCTTGTGCATCTCAAAAGCATTTGGCAGGCCAGCACCAGGGAAAGGATGTTGTTGGATGAGACGGAAGCTTACTCTGATATTTCTCCGTATGTTCTGATGATACCCTAGGCAATGTGTCTTTTCTGATGTAGTTCCTCCTCTGACAGTGGGCCCAGGAGGTCCAGCCCTGATTGCTGTCAATGCCAGGGCCTGTATAATGTGCAACTCTACAGTCAGGTCTTACCACTTCCAATTCTTTTTTTTTCAAAATGGAGGCCAGACCCTGATCTAGAAAAAGTGCAACTGCTGGAGCCAATTCTCCAAAACATGAGTGAAATATGTGATTCCTCATAAGGTCAATTAAATTGTGGCTCCTTCCTATGTAACATAGTCTCTTTGTAGCATTAAAAAAACCCAGTCCTTTCTAATTTATCACCTCTTTTCTCCCTTAGGCGTATCTGTAAATTATCAGGTTATAAATTGATGGCAAAGCCTTATGGTTTTTAATTATTATTGTACAGTTCCTAGTAACTCTAGGTGCTTTGAAAATAAAATATGACGACAACTAGAAGTATGGTTTTGTATCAGAGAGTGCTTCAAACAGGGATGTAATTCAATGCCTGTCACTCACTAGATGTGTTATGTTGGTGGCAATATGAAAGTGAGGGATGGATTGCAAAACCAAGGCAAGTTAACTTCCACAAGGCTAGGCATTTCCATTTAAATTTTGTCAAACCTACACAAAATATCACCAAAATGGAAACATCTTAACATGTCAATTGTATACAGCTCGGCATGAAGCCTACGGAAAGTATGACTCCCTCAGCTCTTCAAGACCCTGGCCTCACACAGCTTAGTTTTAGGAATAAGTAATGTCTGAATTGCATTTGAGTTCCTGTTAATATTGTCTGGAAAGCAAAGCATAAAGTTTAGCGTGAGCAACTGGAGCTTCAAGAAGCTATAGGCATCTTTTGGCTGTCTCTCAACAATCCAAGGCAATAATATAACATCAGCCCAAAGGTCTAAGGGAAGCTTTATGCAAGTTTCCAAAGAAAAGGAAGGAAGGAAACAAGATACATTTAAGGGGTTGGTTCAATGATTATTTAGTTCTTTACTTCACCCACACATTGCTTTCCTTGACACTGAAAAAGCTCTACCAAAATATATTTTGTATAACTAAAATATTCGTTCAGAACTTAATGAGGGAAAATGCATTTTTCAACAGCTAACTTGTGGCATTAGGAATGCATTTGACTTAAGAATGTTGTGGACTTTATAATATATAACTTCAGCCTAAGGTAACCATCCTGCATCAGCTAATTAAACTCCAATAAGCCAACCTCCCCACTGTCCTGAACCCCTGGCCTACCTGACAGCAAGACATTATGTCAAGTCCAAAGTCCGGGGATTCAAGCCACACAAGCAAAATCCCAAGTCCAAAGATCAGGAAACGCAATCCAGGGCCAATCCAAGTAGCCAAGTCGGCAGTCCAGCAGTCAGAATACAGCCACGAGTCAAACCTGGAGCACAATCCCATGCAGGTCGAGGAGCATCCAAGCCGAGGCCCATTAACATTGGCAGTTAAGCAGACACAGCACCTCAGCTCTGCTTCCCCTTTGCCCTTTGCATGCTGATTGCAGCATCTGGGCTTGATGAGGCATGTGACCCTCAACTGTCATGAGTCTGCTCCAGCTGAGGAATCACATCCCTCCTCCTCAAGATAATGAGCCCCACCTGGCCAGCTGGGCTGTGGGTCCTTGCCTGCCTCAGCCTCCTAGAGTACAACTCCCACTGCTTCCTGTGCCTCAAAGACCACCGTATGCATAGAGACAGGGCCCCCTCTGGTTTTAGTGATGATTTGGCTTCATCTGGACAAAACATTTCTTCAGGGATTGTTCACTAGTGAAGGGTGTTCCAGTGCCACATTAGGTTTTGCACTTGTGTATCCTATGTCCTGTCAGTACAAGGGGCCCAAATGGTCCGACTCTGTTTGGTGCTATTATTAGAGAGTGCCATCATGCTAAGATTTCATAAAGTTGTCATATGTCTTCCTTCTCCCCTACTAGCTGATGGAGAACCTGGATGTGATATTATTTTTTTCAAAATAAAAGCCTATCTCATAATGTGAAGTATAATGTGCATTGCCTGGGAGTCTGATTCTCCTTCACATTACTGCTGCTTGTATTTTGGTGAGGAGAATAGGCCTCTCACTCATGAACCAGAGAAATATGAAAGGCAGCACTGTATGTGTAGTGGCAGAGAAAATTAAAGGGCCAGTCTGTGCATGTACTACAATTTCTTTTCTTTTCTTTCCAGAACAGCACCAACCTGGGATGCGTCAAAGGGTACTTCTGAAAGCTGAAAGCTAAAAGCTGAAAGAAAGAAAAGAAAGGGAACTTGGAGTGCAACATTGCTTGGAGGGCAGAAGGCTACAGTTCAGAAGAAAATCTAAATTACAGTTTTATCCACAATCCCTTATGCAGACATAATTTAGGATATGCTCAAAAGTGGGATGAAGTCACCCCAAAGATGATAGTGAATAAAAATGCAGTCAGGAAATTGTAAGGCCTTTGGGGAAACAGATGCTAAAAGTTGAAACAGTTACGAGGAGGAGACAGAGGAAAGAGAGAGAGAGAGCAGATCTTAAAGAGAGATACAAAAGATTAATTAGAAGGCTCAGAGGCACCGGTGACACATGCATCATAGTGAAAGCTCGGTTTTCAGTGTGGAGTGTGCTATCAATAGCAGTAAGTACAAATGTTGCTTTTAAAGAATCAGATGTTCCCTTATAATGAATTGAGCATTTTTATTGCACTGCACGGCTGATGCCATAGAGAGACATTGCAAAGAACAATGATAAGATGGTGAAGGAAGGCCCTTTGTCACAGCGAGCAACAGTAAACAACTTCAGCATTGTGCCGCAAAGTTGTTTTGCTTGGCTGAGAACAATAGATTTAACAGGTGTCATGTGGCTCAGACACTGGGTCTATCGCCATCTCCAGGGTGCCAAGGCATTCCTTAAAGTTTCTGTGGAAGGAATTTGTTGGTAGGATTTGGATTGTAAAGGCACGTGAGCATCTGCCGCCTGTTCAGCCTCATTACCATTTGCACAATTAAGTCCTGCCGGTTTCAGCCCACCAGCCAGGGCCCCTTTTGCTTCCCTCTCTCCATGATAAGAGAATCCAGCTCCAATTTACACAAAGCTGGTTTCATTGTCAAGTGAAACACCAGTATTTTAATAGTGTATTAGCAAAGTAGCCAAACAAACATGCATGGTGGGCAATATTAATCGAGTCATTTAAGTGCTTAACTGACACAGTGCTTTTGTCCTGCTTCTAGTATTTAAATTAGAATCGAAAACTAACCCAAAATCCAAAGCTGCCCTAAACAAAGTGTTGGCAGACATATTTTTTAAAAAATATAAAATCAGCTAAATTAATAGTCATTAATTCCACATGGTTGAGATTTTGCCATGTGTGAAGTCTTTAGGAGGTTGACCTCAAACTAGGCATTCATTGAGGGTGGCACAAAGATTTTCTTTTCTGCCACCTACCAAGGCTGTCCCTGAAATCAGAGATGTGGAAAATCCAAACCTGGCATATTCTGCTTTCCTCACAGTATAAAATATATTGTCTTTGTTCACACAGGCAGCTTTTGAATACTTGAGGTTATTTATTTGAGCATTTGTCTAGCTTTATCATGCTTTCCTTATTACTTATACTAATGGATGGAGACTTTCCACGCCAAAACAACTTGTACTTCCCAGTTTGATAAAACCCTTTCCATAATAAAAAAGGTGAGAAATGTCAAAGGTTTATCTTGGCTGAGCATAACAAAATAATGCATAGTGTCATCATACAGTTTACCAATAAAATAGGTAGCAATCATAGGGGCATCTGGTCTTGTTCCATAACAGCAGGGGCAGCATGATCATAATACACTAAAATATATACAGTGGTACCTCGGGTTAAGAACTTAATTCATTCTGGAGGTCTGTTCTTAACCTGAAACTGTTCTTAACCTGAGGTACCACTTTAGCTAATGAGGCCTCCCGCTGCTGCCGCGCCGCTGCTGCACGATTTCTGTTCTCATCCTGAAGCAAAGTTCTTAACCTGAGGTACTATTTCTGGGTTAGTGGAGTCTGTAACCTGAAGCATCTGTAACCTGAAGCGTCTGTAACCCAAAGTACCACTGTACATAGCAAGTGGTACGTATGTCCCTACATTAATGATCTACTCAGGGTTCTACTAAATCCATGAAAAGGTAGACTCCTACAATTATTACTGGACACCTCCATCAACAGAAACTTGTGGTGCTTGAAACATTCACCCCTCCCAAACAACAGGCAACCCTCCCCTGCAAAATCAAACATAGTAGAAAGGAATCAGACCTCTCCCTTCCAAAAGGAAAATCCCCACCAAACATCAAAAAGGTGTGTTGTTTTTAAACAACAACCTCATTTAATAAACAAAAATCAAAATTTGGGTTGAACAATAGAGCTTCACTGGCACCAAACAAGGTATCTGAGGGTGTTGTGATGTACAGGCACTACACTGGGGACTCCAATTCCAGAACGTGAGAGAGTCCCATCATTATGTTTCCACAAGCACTCAGCAAGCCATATCCTAATGAGGAAAAACATGCCCAACTGTCAGGAAGTATAGAAAGGCTCTGGCCATTTCTCACATCCGATATAATTCCCTCAATCCATGTGCACCACCCTATGGTTGCCTGGTGTGGCACCTGCCTGTGGGCAAATGCTGTCGAGTGTGAAGCCTGTATGCATGTGTCCACTGTACTGGCAGTGCACATGGGACTCTTATGGTAATAATCAGAAGCTGTGTTTGTAGCAGATCTGACTATTTGCCCTTCTTGCCCTTTGTAATTTGCTCTACCTGGCAACGGCTCTCTGGTTTTTCAGGCAGAGGCCTTTTGTATCAACAGCTTCCTCATCCTCATTCCTGGAGATGCCAGAGATTGAATCTGGAACCTTCGGCGTGCAATTCATGTACTCTGCCACTAACCAACTGTCCCTCCCATTCAGGAGAACTGATACAGGCATAAGGGGAGACCAGATGCTTCAATGTGTGTTGTGGAAGCTTAGTGCTTATGGAAGACAGTGTCTGCTCATTTAAAATGGGAAGTGCATCTGCTGGAGCTTTCAAAATAAATACACAGGTAGGAGCTGCATTTGAAATTAGAACGGTGATCTCCTTTGTTATATATCATACATTTACAAGGTCAAACACAGCTGTATTGGTCACGAGCCAAAAACACATGCAACATGTCATGTTTGAAGGCACTTTTAATTCCAAGCAGAACTTTACAGTGCTAGAGCATGTGCTAAAATCTGATGCATCTGCTCTTCAATGAGATCAGCAATGCTTGTGCTCTAATTTATAAGTCGACTCCGTTTTAATTTATGAAACCAAATATACATTCCTTCTTCCAGGATAAAACTTTATGCCTCTTTGACTGCAAGTATAACTTCTTCACGTGTTATAAAACTGACTGATGGAAAGTTTAAGCCTACTTTATGGCTCCATTTGCAGTATAATACGAACATTCTCTCAGATGTAAGTGTCTATGGTAATCTCTGGTTAAATCCATTCGGAATATGGTAGGCGAGGGCGGAGGGCTGTGTGGAGGTTTTCTTCTGGGGCCAAAGCAAATATATGTTGTTCATATGCCATTTAATATAGGTAAAGACTAAAATAAAGCTGTCTCTATGGCAACAAGAGTTTATTTATTATTATTACAACTACTAGCTGCTCCCTTTCACATCGATTGTTATCCTCAATCTGGGCCAATTTTGCAGCCAATAAAATCGTGGAGGAAATATTTCAGGAATGTGTGCAGTTTTACTATACTTCATTAAAGCCAAATGTACACAGCAGGGTGGTACTTTCAACAAAGGCCGAGTGCACACTCTCAATTAAAGGCCACAAACATTGCATTATGGAAAGAATTAGTCACTATTGTGAGTTTTAACCAAGAGAAACCTCCCCCGTCCTCTCCATTGTTAGCGAGAAATAAGAACAAAGAAAGAAAACAGCATTAAGTGGCTACCCCACCCCTTTGTTTCACTGTTATGCATTTTTTAAGTAGATTGATTTTTGCGGTCAAATCCCTACTTTCTAATCCATCCAGGCCCCATTTTCTTTCTGAAAGAGTCTCAACATTCATATCTGTGTTCTGTTTATTGGTTTCTTTGGAGTATAGTGACAGATTCTCTTTTTTAAAAAAGGCAGATTAAGGTGAACTTCAATAAATACTGCAGCACAATAATATATATCAGCAGTTGGAAAGCTCTGGCCTATAGGCCAAATTAGGTCTGATGGGGGCCCCAAAGCAGGCCTACCTGTCCCACACCAGACATCACAAGTGATCTCAGATGTGGGGCAAGTAATCAGTAGCAAAGGAGCTAACACAAGCCTTAAAGCGTGCTCCCAATTGTTCCTTTCAACAGACTTGGGCTGTGCCAGCCATTTTATGCTGGAAACCAAGGCATTTTTATGAAGATATGAGTACTGGCACCTCGTTTTTTTAACAACAACACACAGAGGCACAATATTTTTCAGTCAATCAAAACAAACTTGGCCCATTGGATTCTCACTGTACACTGACTAAAACATCAACTAAACAGTGTGAAAACTGATCTGAAATATATTGCGGGTCCTAAATTCTTAGCTTGATTTCTTGTGTTCAAGGTCTTCAAGTGAAACGTCATCCAACAGTTGCTTCAGTTGTATTTTAAAGGCATATCTTTTTGCCCAGGCTTTACCTGATCTAGATTCGTCAGATGATAGATTTTGTGTTTCTGTAAAACTGCTTACTGTTTTATATGTTCTCTCCCATTTTAAAATAAAACTGTTGGGTTGTTTTTTATGTTCGTTTGTTTTGTATACTGCTTAGAGGGTTCTTTAAAAAATATTAAGTGGTTTAGAAAAGTTTTTAAATAAACAAATAACACTGTTAAATTGACCTTCCATTTCCACTTGTATACTGTTTCATACAAGGCACCTACTCCAGCTAGTCTTGTTAAAGTTGATAGGGACTGCCTCACAGCAAATGAGCTTTGAAGACCATGCTGCAATGGGCATTGTTTGTAAAACAAACAAGAAAAAGCACTTTCTTTCAGGAGAGCTTCAACATTGTAGTCAACCATTTCCAGATCTTGGGGGCCTTTCTTGGTCCACCATGACATGTTGTCACTGAGCGTACCTTCTGGAGTTGACACTGTAGGGTCAAAGGTAATCTAAAGTTTACTCAGCGATAGCCTCTCTGCATAATCCATGGAGCAGGGTGCGGGTGTTTTGTTATGATGTCAACCTAAGTAGCTTCAGCATGCTTCCTATTATCTTCTGCAAAGCCTTGATCTTCCAACTTTGTATATGCTGCACAGTAGGGAGCACGCTCCTTCTGCAACACTTTTCAAGTGCAAACCAAGGTCATCCAGGAAAGGTTAAGCAGAAGGCATTGAGTACCCCATGGCTTGGAAAGTATCAGACACTTTGTGAAATTTTCTCGAAGAGCACAGAGATAGGCAGCAAAATGGACATAAGGAAGGTTAAGTATAATCCTCCAACACAATATCCAACCTTGTTTGGTCAGTTCTCTTATAATGACAAATGTCAACCATGCAGCCAATTCCCTGCTAATCCATAGCCAAAGTGTCCTGTGGACCTTGTCGTGTAAATCCATGCTTCCCTTGTTTGTAACCATACAAAATTCTTATCCTATGGAGAACCTATCACAAAAATATATATAAGGTGGAATGGAATAATTGGATGATGCAACTAGGTGCCTACATTTTACATAGCCAAGCATTTCTAAATCAGTTGGCATTACAAATGTGTCATGATTAGGGATGCTAGGGAATTCCGATGAAAACAGAATCGGGAACAAAGATTGCCAATGTTCACTTATGTGTCCCATGTCAGAAATCAATCCAGAGAATATGATTGGTATTTGCTGTTGTTGTTGCTTTCCATCTGTTAAGGTTATGTAATTGATTAAGTCACCCCACCCCACCCCAAATTTCCATTGTGTTTCCTTTGCATTCAAATGAATGAGGTGGAATAATTTTTGTAAACTCTGTGATTTCATCACAGCATACAGCAAGATGGATAACATAGTTTTTGGTGGAAGATGAACTGCAGTAGAATGGAAACATCAATGCATGTGATGAATACAGAGTCAGGAATGGAAAATGTCACCTTCTCATATCTCTAGTCATATGCAAGTGGAAACTTCTTCAACAGCATATTAATATCTGCATTAGAAATGTTGCTGCAGACACCACTTCATTTTGCTATGGCTGTGTGAATATAGACTTTAATAACTAAAGTCCAAGACTTTCCTAATTGTTCCCTAGGTTCCTAAACCTGGTCTCTTTACTATGTGTGGCTGTATTTTCAGAAGTACTAAGCACCTGCCATCTTTACTGGAAATAGTTAAGCTAAAACACATGTTTCCTCAGGAATCTACTCATAACTCCAGGAGTTTAAATATAGACATGTTGCTTTAGAATTCTGGCTGTGTGTTTGAAAGCCACATACTGTACTGCAGGCCAGCCTGCTTTTGTGTGGTGTTCCATGCCAAACTTGTGTATATTGGAAATGGGCTGGTTTCCAACAGCCCTATAAAAAGAAAGGTCCTTAATGTAGCATCTAGTCCTTTGAGGAAAGGAGTTGAAAGAAGTGTGAGGCAAATGCTGTGAATGGGTTCAAGTAAGCCAAATGTCTGAGTGATAAGAATCTGCCTCTGAAAGATTTTGCCATGCTCATAGTATCTCATAGTTTTTGCCAACTTTATAAAATAATGCTATAAATAATACAATCAATAGTTCGGGAGGGGGCCTTATTTTTTTAATGCAACTATATGTGAAGTACTTCAATTTGAAAGCAGATTTCCCATCCTGTGCTCAGATTTCATCAGAAAAGACAGCGATATGTAAGGCACAAAACAGTGCCTAGGACGAATTGTTCTCACCATGGAACTATTATACCATTGTATACAGAAGGATTGTCCAACCGCTGGATCGGGATTGACTGGTCAATCCCCGGGAGGTTTCTGTCGATCGTGTGGTCTTTTTCCTTTGCGGAGGCAAAAGAGCATCCGGCCCCGGCCCCTCTCCCCATCCTCCATTCGCACATGACCAGTAGAACGGAAGACAGAGCTTTTTCTGTGAGGCTGAGCGATTTTTTTGGTGAGCGACTTTCCCCTTTCCCCCTTATAGATAGCTGAACATTTCTGTCTCTTCCTCCCTAAAAAAACCTCAACTACTTAGACCTGAACCCCCCCCAAAAGGTGAAGAACTTAGACTTTCCTCCCTAAAAACAACAACTGTGACCTGAACCCCTAAAAAAAGGGGGTAGATCACTGCCAGTTTTTTATTCTGTGAGTAAATCGCAGTCTCTTGGGAGTTGGACCTCCCCGGTATACAGCGTTGCAGTGCGGGTGGGATATACATTTCCTTCCAGATACATTCACGTGGGTCTATTCCTCCCCACCCACCACAATTTTATATAGGCCTGGTCTCACAAAGGATTTTGGCAAACACATGGATAGGAATTTTGAATACATTAATAAACCTATTCATAGATTTCTTGTCCCTAAATGGTTTGGATTCCTGTGCATAAATTTTCCTTTTTGCCTTGTGGTTAAAAAAGTTTTTACATACATCCAGTGAATGTGTGAAGAGAAGCAAATGGGATTATACATTGCTGTCCCATTTTTGACCTCCATATATTCATCAGAAGATCTGAATAGGGCCTATATATGCACAAGTTGTATGCATACAGGCTATGTGTGCATGGCTGACGACTTTTCCCAGGCTTCTGGTCATGTTGAGAGACATGTTGTATCAACACAAACTCTTCTCAAGACCCCTTTTCAGGCATTATTGGAACTTATAGGTGAAGGCAGGATCATACATGGATTATGTCCACACATATAAGTCTGTAAGAACCCCAGCATCTACAGTTGCACATGCAGTCAGGCGTCTTGCTTTTCCAGGGTTTCCAATTGCATGGAGAGAGCTGTCCAGGTGCATAGCTTATCACACTCAGGGGTGCTTTCAGACCTTATAGTGAACACATGGAAGATGGACATCCACAATCCTGCAAACACATCCTCCATGCACTCAGGTGTCTTTACACCCGTACAAGTGCTTGTGTGTACCATGGTTGATTTGTATAGCTCAACTACTGTGCACACACCCTACACTTGTGGAACATCAAGCTCAACTGTTTGTATATATAGCAAGGGTGGGGAAATATTTTGTAGTGCAGGGGCCAAAGGCCTTTGGCCCCTCAGTGCAACCTGGAGGAAGGGAACAGAGGTAGAAGGCAGCACAATTAATGTTGATTTTATCATTGCATAGCAGGCTAGGTCTACATACACTCACACAGCTCTCTTTATTCTCCATCCAGGCAAGCGAAGTGGCATTGTCAAAGTTCATGTACATATTCCAGTCAGGTCAAAACATTCAAGGAAGGTGAAAGCAGGGCCAGAGAGGAGTGTGGTCTGGGAAAAGAAGGCCTTGGGAAGGTTGCAACTGCCACATACAAAGGACTTGGGCACCTCTGCTATACACACTAAGTGCTACTTGACCTAGTGGGGCTTATTTCCAAGTCAACATGCATGTAGGCTGGAGATTCAAGTTTCTGGAGTGATTCAAAGAACATCTACAAAGGGCTTCTCTCTCTGCCACCTGTACAACTGCTTGCTTGTAGGTAAGTCCCCAGGGTATTCGAGGGCTTCATCCAGGGTGCTTTGGCCTTCACAGCTGTAGCCAGCCCTGAGAACAGAAGCAGCACAGATCAACTGACAAATTTGAGTGGCCAATATTTTTCTTACCGGTACCATGGCAAAATATACTAATGCAGATGCTAAATTTCCTCACTTCTCTTTCTTACCATGCTAGAAAACAGTCCTTCGTCGATGGGGAACTTGTGGCCCTCCAGATTTCACATGATCTTTGGGGTGTACAGTAGGGTTACCACCTTTGGTTGGGCAAAATAAGGGACAGCAAACCTGGTTATTGTGATGAACCTTTGGGTCGGCAGCTGATGGTTGCTGTCATGGACAGTACATTGACTCGGCACTGCCATCTCTGTCATATCTCTCCTCTGGACTGAGCTCACAGGCTGACAGCTTGCACCAGTTAGAGGGAAGTGGTACAAAGCAGATGATTGCCAAAGCATACCCACTAACACTCTCCACACAGAAACCAGGCTGCTGCTTGTACACAGGCCACACAAATGGCAATACTGAGGAGTCATCCTGGATCTTTCACTAAAGTATGTTTTTCCCCCCCTATTATTGTTTATGTGTGGTGGTGGTAGAGGGAAAAAGCAATATTTTGAGCACATTAGAATACCAGCTGTGTAAGTCCAATGCTGTGTGGCAGTATAAACAAAAATCTATAAAAAATAAAACAGTAACTACACCACTATAAATGGTAAGTTCAGAAAGGCTCTTTAAATACATGTACATTTTTGTTAAGAAAATAGGAGATTCTTCTGTTGCTTTTTTGCCTTCTGCCATGTATTTCATTTCCTTGTGTTGTTCCTTGTGGTCCTATTTCCTTTTTACTTAACATTTTCTCATTAATTTTTAGTAACCAGCTGATGTCTAAAGAGCTTATCACCAAAGCATTTTTTTAAAAAAAGTCATACACAGCCTTCCAGAGCAGCTGAAACAAAAACCATCCTATGAATTACATAAAGCTGTGTTTATAGTTCCATCTGTCATTGTTAATATTTTTTGTGTGGAATGGTGATAAGAGGTTGACTTAGATAGTCAAGTAAGAAGAAGAAGAAAATGTTTCATTTTAATTTTCTTGTTTATGCTGTCATGAAAGTAGGTCAAATGGAAGTCCACCATGGTGTGTCATCGTTTCCCTTCTCAGTGTAAGCATACAACTGATGCATGTAAGCTATAAATTGTCTCAAGCTGTAGCACATTTTGGCCAGTAGATGTCTCCCTTGTACTCATCCAGTGACTGTCATAAAAACCAAAATGCATAAATTCTAAACGGCCAATAAATACTTTAACAGAGATGCATAAAGTTTGGGCTTTGCTTTTAAAGGAACATATATTTATATTAAAAACAGCACTGTGGTTACAGATATCCAAGGCCAAAAGCTGATTCCACAGCACAGAACATGCAGGTCCCATAACTAAATTTTCCAGTGCATCCTGACCTCCAACAGGAGTTCTCCTCTTCAGAGTTACAACCAGCATTTCTCCAAGAAGTGTTCACTCTCCTTTGTCTCTTCTGGGTATATTTCTTCTTTCTTTTCAGATTTACTTTCCAACACTCAACATTCCATGTCTGCTGAGCATACTCAGACCTTCTTCAGCGGGGGGTTTTGTGGGTTGCCGCTTTAGATTTTTTAAAGGGTTTTTGATATTTCTGTCTGCATGTCCCAGGGTTCCCTTGAGCCTCCTGTTAATTCCATTCTGGCTGCATTTCTTCTGGTGCTCACCACTTGAGTCTCCTAGTAGAAGGAGTGATGGAATGCTTTGGGGAAGATGAGTTGTTATTCTTAAAATTTGTCAGGGATTAGAAGATGGCATCTATGTCCTTAGCAACCTAGAGAGCTGCCTTATGCAGAGCTAGAGTAATGGTTCATCTAGCTCAGTTTTGCCTATATTGATTTCCAGTATTTCAAGAAGGAATCTTCCCCTACCTGAAGATGCCAGGGACTGAACCCAGGATCTTCTTCCTGAAAAGCAGAATGCTCTTATACTGAGTTACAACACTTCCCCATTTATGATTATGACATCTGATACCCAGTTGCACATCCCAAACAGGTCAGTTATTGAGTTTTGTGTCCCTAGCCTAGTTGCCTTGAGATGTCTAATCATAGAACTGTAGAGTTGGATGGAACCATGTGGGTCATCTAGTTCTGGATGGCTTCAGACTTGCATGGGGTTGGACCATGCCAGTTTTGTCCTCACATGATTAACATGAGGAAGAGCAGGGGTGCACATTCTGACCCTGGCCTCTTTGCCTCATAGCCATCACCCAGTCTCATCACTTTTCATCTGTTGGAGGTCTGCAGCAGGAAGTCTGTTGTACTAATGTACAAATGACTTAGAGCCCTGCACCATCAGATTTCTAAATCACAAAGGGAGCCTAGGTGCGCTGAGCAAGCTCCATGCTGCTAATTTCACCCTCTAACACCAGAAGGGCAATGGGGCTGGGCAAGAGACAAGCACAATCCCACTCTCACTTTCACACTTTCGGCTCTGGGCTCCTGAATAAGGGTTCAATTGATGAGAAAGTGCCGTGATTCACATGCACCTTCCATGGCATTGTCTAAAGAGGAAATGCATGTGTTTCCTTTGAGTTGACAGATGTCTGAGCTGGACCCACATCTGGTGCCTGTGCCTTTCGACACCCGGAAGATGAATGCATTCCAGCTTCAGAGAGTCATCGTACAAGTGCACACAAAAAGCTGAGGTTCAAATTCATGTGTTCAACTTTCAAACCGAGACCAAATTGGACATTAAGGAAAAAATGTGAGGTCCCAACAGTGTCTTTCCTTTATAATGCTAGTAGAGGGAGGGTGAATTTTCAGTTGAGAAATAATAGGTGGGAGAGGATTCTTAACACTTCCCCAGCTGCCAGACTTTCTCTGCAAATGTCCCTCCTTGGTGAATTTAAACGTAGTTTTGCTCAGCTGGGCTCAAAAACTAGAAGCGGGCAAAATGGTGTTTATGGGGCATTTGGAGGGCCAGATAATTAATGTGGCCAGATTACTACTGATTATTTTGGTCATGGTGTCACTGGGTGATAACAGGAATTTTCTACTTATCAGGCTATTTCACTATTTGTACCTTAAAATACTGTTCTGAAATTGAATGGAATAAGGGTCCAAAGAAAATATTGTTCCTGTGATATGTCTTTATGGACTGCCCTAGAACACTCTGCTGCTTGAAGGAAATGCAAATTGTCCCCTCTGCCGCCACCACCCAAGTTATTTTGGTATGTGGGCCAGAAAGTTGTGCAAATGTGAGTAAAAATACTATGACTACTACAATAATAAACTAAAAAGTAACCTTTTACTGACCTTTCATGACACCTTAAATCCACTTCCTGAAGTGGCTGCCTCACTCTGCTAACCATGAGAGGAACAGAAAATATTATGAAGGTATTCTGTTAATGCTTAGCTATCTATAAATATTCTAAATGAACGAATAAAGTGCAGCCCTTATGGATAAATCCAATGGACATTGTATTCCCCCTCTATTGTTTTGAAGTGCCTTCCTAGCCATATCTAAGCAGTCCTGCTGAATTCAATTGGGTTTTCCCCCAAGTAAGTGGGAATGGCATTGCAGCCATAGAGACTCTTCACCAATTATCATCATCACTTAAAAAAAATAATCTATGAAGGAGCGGGTGGGAAACAGGTGTTTTGTATGAGCATACTCTGCAAAGAATTAGGATAGGCTGTAGTTTCACTGTGCATACACTTGAGAGCAAATTCAGCGCTACTCCTACGATTTAGCAGAGTGGGGTGTCCACCTCAGGCAGCTGATTTGGGTTATCATGAAATAGCTGCAAAACCTTAGCTATTTAATTTATTATTCTTGAATTTTTACTTCCGGAGAAAGTTCCTTTCTGGATTTTCTGCCTTAAAGGCTTCAATAACTTGTCTAGCCTTGGGTGATATATACTTTGGCTTAGGGCAGGAAACATTTGCTCCCCTGCCTCAGGTGACAGAATGTCTTGGACTCACCCTGTTGTGGTAGAATGTGTGAAATGACAACCTAATAAGCTGCTGGTCCTTTGCAAAATTATGTTCCCTTTTGCATTGCTAGGCTTTCTTCAGACTTTTTGTTGCTTGGCCTTCAGAAGGAAGATTACAGAGTCTCTGGACTTTCATGGAGAGTGGCTTGGTTTTCCTCAGAACTCTTGTCAACAAAAAAATACTCTATAGCTATGAAATTTCACAACATTCCTCAACATTGATCATGCTGTTTTGGATTTCATCAGTTCCACTACAATGGAAATCAAGGGCATTGAGAGATACCCTCTTTATATATTAGAAACAAAAAACCCAGGTAACAATATATTTATCTCGCTCATTTTGAGTGTATTCAATGGGGATGGGCGCATTTTCTCTTTTTCATCTGATTTCAGCTACAATTGTGTGTGTGGATGTACTTGTAGCAACTTCTCTGTCAGTTCCTTTCCCATTCAAGCCTCACTGAGTTAGATACATATGTGATCTCAACAACAGGTTATTTATCATGATGTTTGGTGATGGATGTTGTCGTGATTGCTTCCTATTCTTTCCTGACTGTAAAACTGAATTAGAAGCTACACCGTGGAAAGGGACACAATGCACATTGAAATGGCAGCTGGTGGGCTGTTGCTGGAGCCAATTCTGAGCCTTTTGCTCACAACTTGTGTTTCTTGTCATCCTCTCCCCCACCCAGCACACATGCCAAAGAAAAAGCAAAAAAAAAGTACCAGGCATTATCACCAGCTGGTCCTGTTTCCCTTTAAACAGATATTCATTCTCTCTGCCATGCGTCTGAGTTGCTGAAATCTTCATCAATGCCGAAAGATTTCCATTTTCCCTTTCCATTACATTCAAATAGTTAGAAAACACTAGACACACACACAGACTCCTGGTTTTATGTTCAATACCTTAGCCTGCTTTGCTATATTTATATAATATACTTTAGCTTTATCACTCACACTTACATGCACACAAACACTTCAGTGAGCAAAACCCAAGTTTAAAACTTCTGCATCTTTTCTCCAAAGTGACTAGTCTGCTGGGGAAGAATAAATCAATACCTGTTTACAACTCAAAGAGGTTTAAAAATAAGAAATCCTTTTCCTATTATGTATGTTTCCTGACACCACAGATGCTGCTAATTGTTATGCACATTTCAGACAGAGAAAGGAAATCACAAGGGGAGCAGATCAAGACTGTGAAACATATAAAAAACATGGTGCACATTAAAAACAGCAGTCAAAATCCTTCCCTCCTTTGTATAGCCCCTTTTTGTTTGTGTTGAGTTTTTGTTTGTTTGTGTGCACACACACGTGCGCGTTACAGTGCTGAATAACTTCAAGGCTCAATAACTCAAAAACTATTTCCAAGAAGGAAGTGAATACAGCAGTTCACTGTTCTATACATTAGAGTTTTTTAAAAACGTATGGGGTGCTTAACCCCCCACCCCCCAAAAAACACCTTTAAGTATTGGGACTTGGTATTTTGGCCCTTAATTTTCTTCACTTAAATATACAATGGATAAATGCTTTCTGCTACATGTGTGTATTTGTCTATCTACATGATTGTCCTGAGGGATATTACAGATGATGACCAGTTTATTAATTTCCAACCCTTCTGCAAGAATCTAAAACCCCAAACTAAAACAGCCCTCCACTGAGATGCTATTTTGCATTTTGTCAAGGAGACAGCAACGGACCATGGTCTCTTCACCTTTCCCCGTTTTCCCATTGAAATGACCTTTTCATTTGAGCATCGCAAATTGAAATGTATATCTGAGCCCTGTGAGATTTTTGGACAGCTGTTTTATGCTACATTTGAGTAGCAAAGACTCCCTCTGTTCCACACATTCATTACTTATAATTGAAAGCACATTTCCTTGAACTCCTTCGATGTCCAGAGCTTCTTAAATGGAATGCTACTTGCTCACTTTTTAAATACAGTGTTAACTTTCCCTGCACACTTAATGATCTGCATTAATTATGTACCTTCAGGGGAAGGTGCATAAACTGATGCAAGGGGAGTGGTCTCCAGTTGCTGCAACTGCTCCATAGAGCACAAACATGGGAATAGCTGCCTAGATGCTACATTAGTGTGCATAGGTCTCCAGAGCTATAAAATTTACTGTTATCTTTCACAATAAAGAGTTAACTTTCTGCCATGTGCATTCCTTGACTGAGAAGCACCCTTGATGTCAGGACAGAACCCTGTGCCACTCGTCACTTTTTTCAGGATGATGAGGAACCATCAGTGAGCACTCTTTGGGTTTGGTCAGTCAACCAGCTACAAATCCACCTAACAGTTAGCTCATCTGCCCACATTTTACCAGCTTCTCTGCAAGAATATTAAGTGGGACTGACAAAAGCCTTACAGAAACCAAGATAAACTATATTCACAGCATTCCCCTGATCCACCAAGTTTGTAACTCTATCAAAATGAGAAGTGTGATTTGTCTGGCATGACTTGTTTTTGAGAAAGCCATGCTGGGATGTAGTAATCACACCATCCTTTTCTAAGTGCTTAAATACCAACTAGTTAATTATCTGTTCTAGGACCTTTCCTGTATTGATGTCAAGCTGACTAGCCAGTAGTTACCTGGGTCTTTTTCAACCAAGGGATCTCACCCAGTAATTCCTTGAGCTTTTGAAAATCAAACTTCCTTGCCTTGTGTATAATGGAATCCCAAGAGGACAGGATCACTTCCTTCCAAGGTTGCCAATACTTCCACTTTGTCAATCAGTTCCTTCTTGTTGGTGATGATCAGGTCCAAGATACTGTATATGATCTCCTTGTTGCTTCTTCCACCTTCTGGGGAATGAAAATGTCAATGAGTTTGAGTTTAAACAGATATTGGGGTAGATGAAGTCTCCCATGACTTCTATACCTCTCATTTTTGAATGTTTGGTAATTTCTCTAGGAAGGAATCATCCAAGTCTTCAGTCATGCTTGGCAGTCTATAGCAGACACCCACAGTAAGGTCACTGTTGTTTCCCTCTCCTATATTTTTACCAGCACCATGTCTTGCACAGGACTGCTTTTTATGCATGGGTGTGCAGCCATCTTCTTTGAATATGTAAATGACTGTTGAAATGGAATACGCAGGATGAAATGGTGAAGTCAGCCATGATTAAGTGGGCACAAGATATTGGTCATAACGTTATGTTTGCTGACTGGGAAAAGTTGTGGACCACCGGTATGAAATTTACGGCATGTAATGCCCTAAGAGAGAATATTATGAAAATGATTTATAGGTGGTACATGACCCCAGTCAAGCTTGCAAAAATTTACCACTTGCCTGATAACAAATGTTGGAAATGTAAAGAAAATGAAGGTACATTCTTTCACCTTTGGTGGACGTGCCCAAAGATTAAGGCATTCTGGGAAATGATATATAATGAATTGAAAAAGGTATTTAAATATACCTTTCTGAAGAAACCAGAGGCCTTTCTCTTGGGTATTGTCGGCCAATTGGTGCCAAAGAAGGATAGAACATTCTTTATGTACGCTACAACAGCAGCAAGAGTACTCATCGCAAAGTATTGGAAGACACAAGACCTACCCACCTTGGAAGAATGGCAGATGAAGGTGATAGACTATATGGGACTGGCAGAAATGACTGGCAGAATCCGAGACCAGGGAAGAGAG
Organism: Podarcis gaigeae; assembly: GCF_964106915.1. Taxonomy (NCBI): domain Eukaryota; kingdom Metazoa; phylum Chordata; class Lepidosauria; order Squamata; family Lacertidae; genus Podarcis; species Podarcis gaigeae. The sequence goes on along the minus strand of NC_139685.1, from coordinate 45,968,547 downwards.
ACAGCGGAAGAAGATTGGAAGAAATTTAAGGACTATCTTAAGAAACATTGCAAAATTAATAAATGTTAGAATGACGTTGGTTTAGAAATTATGTGGTTCCCAGCTGTAATGGTTAAGTAAAAAGAAAAGAAAGGCTAAAAATTAAATGAAAAATAAGGAGAGGATTTGCTGAATTAATAAATTAGAAATTGGAATACAGAAAGGGGAGGTATGAGGAAGTCGGGGAAGTAAGTTATAAGAAAATAAGGGATTGAAATTATACTTGTTTTTACTTTTGTCTGTTTGTATTATTGTTTTGTTTTGTTTTTATATAATTTTTGAAACTTTAATAAAAATCTTTTTTTAAAAAATGAATATGTAAATGACTATCTAGAGTCTAGTTGGGAGTCAGCTTCATGTCTTCAGTCATTATATTTTTTTATATAAATATTTATTAAGGTTTTTTTTATAAAAGAAATACATAGATAATAAACAACATTACTTATATCATAACAAAATTTCATAACTTGTTTGGACTTCCTCACGTCTCCTGCTCCCACTTACATCGTTAAAAGGTTTTTTCCAAGCAAATTATCATCTTGTTTACAATCTTATATCCACTCATTTAAGTATAGTCTAGCAATTCTCCGAAAGGTTTATGTTTTCCTTAATCTCACTTATCATCAAGTTCCAGTCTAGTTTAGTGGTGGCCAATTATTTATGATCAAGCATCCTTCTTAACATTCAACCAAATTACAATATTTTTGTAAATAAATCTTAAATTTCTTCCAATCTTCTTCAATCCTTTCTTCTCCCAGGTCTCGGATTCTGCCAGTCATCTCCGCCAATTGCATATAGTCCATCAGCTGCATCTGCCACTCTTCCAGTGTGGGTAGATCTTGTGTTTTCCAATTCTTAGCGATGAGTATCCTTCAGTCATTATATTTACACAATTTTGCAGACAGTATGAGGGACCTGCAGAAGACATCTCATATCTTGCAAACATAATGCAAAAACAAAGCCTCAATAGCTATTGATCTGAAGAACAGAATTCTGATCAGCTAGGATCTGCAGCCTGTGGAAAGGCTGAATGACTAGGGCTATGCTCAATTTTATTGAACTCTTCTAATTTCTTCCCTTCTTTCCTTTTAACTTTCTGTTTGCTTTCCTAATTATTGCCAGGTACAAAGCTGATGGTTTCAATTTTGGGTTCTTCATCACTGCCAGATCTTTCTTCTCTTTCCAATTGGCATCTGGAATCTGATTTATTAGTTAACTTGGGAAAAAAACACATAATTTTGCATTATTCATCCATCCAACTTCGGCTTGTTTGTTTTTAAAGGAAGTTTTAGGCAAAAGGCAACAAGACCTTTTTCTCTTGCATGTGATATACTTTGTCCTTAAAAAAATTCACGTGTCATCAACCACAACAACAAAATGGTCTGATTTTCCAATGGAAAGTATTCTTTGTGCTGGTCTCTTGGTAGGGATCACAAAGATTTGAAGAAAGGTGAAACATGTAATCAGATGGAAGACTTGGAAAAGATAGCAAAAGAACAAACATGTCATTTTGCAAGCTTCATGCTGTAAGCTGTCTGTACATGTTTAAAATTTAAAGCAAGGGAACAAAACATTCAGAACACAGAAATAGTAGCAAGCATACTATTCTGTAAAGACAAGACAGCTGGGGACAGCAGTTCCAAAGCTATAATCTTCCCCAAGTATATCTAAAACAGTGTACTCGTTTTTTGGCTTTGACATTAACAAAGTGTAACAGTGATTCACTAAAAGTCTAGGCTTTGTTCTGAACTTCATTCAGCGGATTTTGCTTCATAGTGACAACACAAGAAAGCAGTGTGCACATAATATCAATCAGATAGTGACTTGGCACTTCTCATAATAGCTCAAAGATAAAAAATACTAAATTATAAACATATCCACTTTTGAAGAACACAACCGATGAAGATTTTCAGCATGGCTCCTCGAATTCGACCATGTTCATGAAAAAATAACCATCTACCAGTTCTTAGATTTCATCAAATTCAGTCAAGGATATGGTCCTGCACTTAGTTCTGAGCTGCCTTCTAAGTCTTAAACCCAAGTTCTTTGAATTCATGCTCAGAATATTTCAGTAGGTAACCACCTTGAGCAAGGTTTGTTTTGCTCTCAGATGTTAAAACTTTCATGCTGCTACTGGATTTTGGTTAGCCTTCAGCCAGAATCTCATAGTCATGCCTATGACATTCTCATTGAAATAGTTCATAGTCAGGTCCAGGCAACTACCTCGTCTTGAAGTATAGAATTTGATTACTTCTAGAATACATACAGCTCATCAGTCAACGTATTTTTCCTTCATTCACAAACATGCCCATGGAGAAAGTCCTTCCAGAAAGAATCAACACCTCGTTTTACCTCTTTTCTCTTTCTTGCTGTATTATGTTCTTTGAACTCATCTGACCTTCTCCTTTGCTTTCTGTTTTGGGTTGCTAGCATGTTTGATGGTTCTGAGCTGGAAGCAGATTTAAAACTGTGCTACTCAGGGCTTCTCCCTCAGAGCCTCAGGACTCTTCTTCAAGCTCCATCCTTCTGCAAGATACACCCTTCACTGGCCCTGCTCCATGCCCTCCTTGAAAGCTTCTGCCTGGCTGGGATGGCTTGAAAATTATAATCCCTGGAGAAACAGGGGCAGGGAAATGTGTTGAAACTGCTGGATTTTGTAGCCTTTGCCTCTGGCCCCATCAACCAATGGCAAGCGGTCCCTAATGGAATGGGGGGGTCCTCTGCCCTAAAAAACAGCAGAAATAAAAGGGAATGGGGAGTGCTTATCATAGAAAGAATATTGACCTTTTTGTTGTTACCCCTTTCCCCCAGTCTCTGAATGTGAATTACTGTTGGTTTTGTAAAAAGAGGAGGGGATGAGGCTATTCCCACTGACTTCTCCAATAGAATACAGTAATCCCTGATCTTACATGAGGGTTTGATGTCAAGGGTAACATATGCAGTTGTCCCCCCTACCACTTATGCATGATTGGCTCACAAACGGACGTGTATACCTGTGGTGCCAGGAAATAAATCAATGATTCAATTCAAACCTGGAAATGGTGGGGGAAAGCTGGAAAGTCCTCATGACTCACAAGGAGACCCTCCCCAGGGCCTAAAGAGGACATCAGTGAGGCTGAGGAAGCCACAAAGAGACTGGAGGTGCATCAGGGCTTTGTTTAGGCTGCTCAGCCTCCCCACCTAACAGCTGATGCACATGGTAGTGCCACAGCAATAACCACTTTGCCACGCATACTCCAGGCTCCAGAGCTGTGGATAATTTTGGATGCAGGGTTTTTGGTCTGGATTGGAGAGAGAGCAGCAGAGAGGGCAATTAATGGGTGTTTAGGGGGTGCTACCCACGTACAAGATTTCCACTTATGTGCACAGAGACCCAGAACATAACCCCTGTGTAAATTAGGGGACACTTATACATGTAAAAATCATCTATGGTCAAACCCTTGGAAGCAGTTAGTGGGTGAAGGTGAGAAAAGCAGTATACCTGGCAATCCCAGAGCTGGAACAGCAAGCAAGGTGAAGAGCTTTAAGGCTCTTCTTGCATTGGAGCTACTTGGGTTAGTTGGCATGAAAGAGCTTTTGAGCAATCAGCCTTGTTTGGGCACAAGGCAAGCTCAACATGCCAGCTCTGGAAGGCTAAGGATACTCACGCAATATCTCATGGGAAGGTACATTGAAGTCATGGAAGGAGACATGGAAGTTTTATCTGTGGGTGGGTGGTTTTTCACCTGTGATTCACAAGCGATGGCCATGCTGGTGTGAACAGTCAACCAGGCAGGCCTTTGCATTCCATATTTTCAGGACAACCACAGTGGGGTCAGCGCCTTAACTCTGAGTCTAGCTACTAAGTTTTTGCTTCCCCACACTGTCCCTGCATATATTTCATTGCCCGGACTCATTAAAATGTGAATGTCATTTCAAATCTAGAATACTAGTCACTTGCAATCTGTTTTGCCACACACAAATAAAAAGCCTTGCCCTTGAAATCCTGTGAGACTGAAAGCTTTTATTTTTTCCTGATAACAAGAGTAATTGGTGCCACCCATGGAACTCTCTGGGGAGACTTGTAGGGATAAGGGAAAAGATAAAACATTCTACTTAATAATAAAAAACATACTTGGAATGTAATGAAAAACACGATTATCACGGATACTGTACAGATAATTTACAACATAAGCAAAAATGTGTACATCATCTCTCTTTGTTGTTGTTTGGAACAAAATTTAAATAAACTGCATTTTCAAAGGAGTAATTGGTTACAGAGTGACAAGGAAGCACTTTTTCCCTTTTCTTCTCTTCATTTAATTGTGGGGAACTGCTAGGAAAGCGTAGGTGTCAATGTCTGCCTAACAACACTAGGGCATGATTCTAAAAACCTGCTTTTGCAGTGTCTGTGACTGCAAGGGTTAAAGTCCTTAATTTTGCCAGTTTTATTGACAGCCCCTTTGAACGTGAAAAGGCAGCATTATTTGTTGGAAAGGAGGAGATGGGATCAGAAACAGTACGAGGTTCCACTTTCAAATGAACTGTGCTGGGATGAAGCTCCAGACTGCTAACGTCCTCTCTGTGGTTAAGCATCATTAAAAAGAAGTCATGTCTGTGTGAAAGGCAGCAGCAGCAGTGGGAGGGAAGCTGGCTGAATACTCAGCAGCAGATTCCATTCCCATAGATATGGAAATAGAAAGAAAACATGACACAGGATGTTGTGGGCTACTCAGATGATTTGAGGCTGCTCAATTCACAGGACTGTGGGCTCTGGTCTTCTAATAATATGCACTTAGAATGTATTTATCAGGAAGTCCATTTTGCCAAAAACATGAGCTGCCAATCTGCTTCTGCTTGCCACTGTCATAATATTATGATATTATGACAGTTTGGAATGTATTCTGTATGTAGTAAAACAGATGCACACTAAGAAGCTTCTTACATTTGTGGGGGGCACACACACTATCAGTTTGTTGTTCTTCAGGAACAAAAACAATGGGTCTGGCCATTTCTACACCATTAGCAGGCAAGTTGCTGTCCCAGGATCCCAGAAAGTATGGCTATTGACCAGGGATAGTAAGAGTTGTAGGTCAGCAGCATCTGAAGGACCAAATGTTCCCCACACTTGATGTAATGTACACTTCATTCCATGTCCCTGCCCTATGCTTTCTTTTCCTTACTTTCCTATCTTGATCTGAAGGGGGTTATTTTGCTTGCAGTCAATACTATAGCTTGAGCACAACCCAGCAGCAAAGCATAATGTGCTGCTCTTGTTGTTGTTGTTTAGTCATTTAGTTGTGTCCGACTCTTCGTGACCCCATGGACCAGAGCATGCCAGGCACTCCTGTCTTCCACTGCCTCCCAGTTTGGTCAAACTCATGCTGGTAGCTTCGAGAACACTATCCAACCATCTTGTCCTCTGTTGTCCCCTTCTCCTTGTGCCCTCCATCTTTCCCAACATCAGGGTCTTTTCCAGGGAGTCTTCTCTTCTCATGAGGTGGCCAAAGTATTGGAGCCTCAGCTTCACAATCTGTCCTTCCAGTGAGCACTCAAAGCTGATTTCCTTCAGAATGGATAGGCTTGATCTTCTTGCAGTCTATGGGACTCTCAAGAGTCTCCTCCAGCACCATAATTCAAAAGCATCAATTATTCGGCGATCAGCTTTCTTTATGTCCAGCTCTCACTTCCATACATCTGTTGTATACCATACATCTGCTGTTCTTAAGCATACCTAATTCTGGATGCATTTGGATGTGGGGAATATTGTGTTCACGTCCCTAATTATAAAGTTAGCTCCTCTGTTCCATTTTCTGATATTTCTTTCACACTGCAGTACCTTTTGTGTTGCAGAACTGCAGCTTCTTGACTCATATTTCATGCTAAATTTCATTCACACCAGTAGGTGTGGTATGCCACAACAATGAAGGACATCGGACCACATTGATACTCCTCCTCCCTTTTCACACATGCATGTTTCTGCTCCCCCATGGTTGCCCCATAAAAATAGCAGGAAGGAACCTTATACCACCCCAAATATTGTCACTTTACTCCCACAATCTTCTGGGTTAAGGGGGCTGCAAATGATTTTTTTTCCTGGAAGCAAATAACAAGGACATCCGTGCTAAACATGCACTATATTCTATTAGCATTCTAGAAGTGGCTTTTACATTGCATGAAAGTTCAAATATAATGCAGAAATTTACAGTTGGGGAAATGAAACAAACTGCCATGTGAATGCAGCTTATGTGCAGGAATGTGGCATTAAGGGGTTTTGAAAGAATTCAAGAAAGCAAACAGATAGCATCTCTGCTAAATTCATCATTGGAGATGCTGGGGGTGAGATGCAGGATCACGTTAGAGGCATACAAAGTTGAAATTTTGCAGCCACATTTGAGTTAGGTGAATTTTGCTTTATAGTTTTTCCTGCCAAATTCATTCATCTGCACTTTGGATCTATTCTGTTGGAAGTATAAATAATGTAGACCATTTTGTGACATCTTTGGCACTTTGTTGCTCCGAAAACACAGCCAACAAGCATCAACTTTCTGCATGGCAGACATAATTGTTTTTGTTGCTCTTCTTCTCATCATCATATGCACAGGGCAGCTTCACATCTGTACAGGCATATTGCCTTATTTATTCCACCTAAGTAACTGGAATAAATATCACTTGAATACATTGCCCAAAATAAATGATCTAATTGCAGGCACTAAGTTGTTTTTCCTGTTCCCTTGCAGAAATGCCCTTTTAAAGTCATCATTGGTCAAACTTTAGGTTACTACCCAGCTAGTCTCTTTAGGTATATGTCAGTGCTTCAGGGACCTCAATATGATATCCTGGTGCTCTACTGACTGCAATTCCTTGTGCTAAATCAGAGACCACTCCTAAGATTATCCTAAATTTTGAGAGCAATTTCTCAGCTGTCAGATGGAACTGCTCTTGGAAGAGGGTCCACAGAGTTAGAAGGGCCAGGGCCAGCTCAAGACATTTGGACACCTGAGGCAAACCACAAAATGGCACTCCCTACCCACCAGAAAGAAGGGATAAGTGAAGACCTACATCGGGAACAAGAGGGGAATAAAGATCTAAACTGGAAACAAGAGGGGAGTGCAGTGGCAACAACAGCAGATGAAGCAATCCTTGGAACTGCTGCCTCTGTGGATCCTGTCACCTAAGGTGGCCTCCTCACATTGCTCATTGGTGGGACAGGCCATTTCACATGCATATTTCCACACACAACCTTTGCATCATACCTTTGATTTTGAAAAAAAGAGTTCTCAAGAACACAAACAAGATGCATTTTAAGCTAATGAAAAAAGGAAACCAGTGGCAGTTGGGGGTCACTGGACCTGGGGGTGGGCTTGGTCACTCAGAAACTCTCATAGGCAAGACCAAGAAGGTCAAGCTAGGATGTATGAGAAAATGACATCAAGCCAAAGTTTCTATCCCTGACAGTGGCCAACTTGATGCATTTGGACAGCTTACAAACAGAGCATAATGTTGACCATTGTTCCCTATGGTTCATCCAAGGCTTTTAAAGGTAAACACAAATATGCTTTTTCTTATTGGAGACCTTTCTAGCTGTCATGGCTAGTAGCCATAATGATATATATCTTTAATGAATTTATTTATATTTATTACTTCTATATACTCTCTTTCCCCCAAACAGTTCAAGAAAATGTGCATGCTAATCATCCCCTACCTTCATTTTACCCTTAAAACAATGCTGTGAGGTATGTCAGGATAAGAAGGTAGTGACTATTCCAATGTCACCCAATGAGCTTGCCCTACATGGCTGAGCTGGGATTTGAACCTAGGTTTGCCCAGTCTAAGCCTGTCACTCTGACCAGGGCACTTCATTACACTTTGATAAGCCCCCTGTGCTACTGGTTGACCATTATGACAGCAAGTATTTTGTCTTTCATAACCCACTTCTAATCACCCTCACTGAAAAATTCCAAATTCAGGAATTTGCCCCTGAGGAAGAATTCCAAATTCAGGAATTTGCCTCTGAGAAATTACTAAATTGCACTCTTACTGGTACTCTGGTTACAATAAACCCTTTCCACATGGCCTTTAGTCACCCGTGCATGTGATGTCTATTACAAACTACACTACTAATGCATTGGAGGAAGACAGAGGAAGTACGCCATGCACACACTTACATAATTTTTGGTGAAAGCAAGCCACAATGACTTTTAAATTAATCCCAACACTAGGCAAACAGTAGTATGGGACATATATGTTGGCTGGAATTCTGGCAGCAGAAGCATTCTTTTTGCCCAACCGAATGACCTTTCCTCTCTCTCCATACACATACATGCACACTGTTCTGGGAGATCTCCCAACCCTTCTGAGAAAAATTGGGAGGTGACAGAGGGGAGAAGCATACTACGCTAGCAGGAGTCCTTGAGCCAATGGAACAGGGTAGCTGAATCTGGCCCGCTACCAATGAATGTTGTTAAGGTACATAACACATCTTTACAGCTTCAGTTGGTGACATTCCACTGTGGCAACCCATTTGCACAATAGTATTTTTTTTCTAGTCTTGTTCATAGTTTAGGGCAACAGCTGAACCCTAATCTTGAGCTTGCAAGCAATATTGTGCAACCTCTAGCACTACTACTACTACTGCTATTACTATTCTCAGTAGCAGTTAAATCTGTGCACTACCACTTGCTCAAATACTTGTGCAACTCTGACTCCTTGCACTAATGTTTCACTGGATCTTGCTTAGTGGGTCCAGACCTGTAAACTGCCCAGATAGATATTACCTGAATGTATGAAGTTGATTGATATTTACTTATCTGGCCCACTGGTCTATCTAGTCTAGGATTGTCTATTCTGGTTGGTAGTTGCTCTCTGCAATTGCTCTACAAGATTTTTCTCAGCTCCACTACCTTTTAACTAGAGAAGTTGGTAACTAAGCCTCCATGTACAACATGAATTCTGCCTCTGAGACCAGAACTAGACAATCACATGAAAATTGTGATTACATTTCATATATCTGTTGTTATTCAAAATGAAAATAACAACCAGATCATGACTCTCTCGCCCCACCACACAAGCACATACATACGCCATAGTCCTCCCCTGCCAAGCTGCTATTTGCCTTGGGAAGCTTCCCAAAGGTGTTTCTAGGAGCTTTCCTCCCATGAGGGAACAGTGGCTTCCTTGAGATCACAGCATGGAAGAAAGGTTTAAATGCTGCCTCCCAATACAAGTGGTGGCTGCCCCCACAGATTCAGGTGTCCCCCTTCCTATGGCTGCTATTTTTGTTCAAAAACAGCAGATGCAAAATAAAATATGCACTTCACGTATCATTTAGCTTGGCCCTGCGCTATGACTGACAACCATATGCAAAGCTGTTGAAGGAACAGTGGGGAGGATCTATGGTAAAATGCATTCAAATTTTCAAAATAACTGACTGACTATTTGAAAAGAGGGAGCCTAAAATCACAAGCCAAAAAAAAAAAGAAATCATTTTTTCCCCCAACCTGTAATCATCTGCTTACAATGTCTCGGGATTCACACTGCATCAGCTATCAACCATACCATGATCAGATTTGGGGCACATCTGTGTTCAAGTATTATTATTATATTATATCATTCAAGCTGAAATGGATGCATGTCAAGAGGAAATACTGGGCCTCATGAACCAAATTCTAGTTGGGTGTACAGAATTGTGTTTTTAAACTATCATGTTAACAAAAGTTTGCTGTACTTGATGGGTTGGATCCAGCCTCTGTTTGCAGAAAGGACTGAGATCCAGTGGAGACAACTGTTGGTGGAAGAAAATGTTATCCACCAGTTCCCCATTTCATCCATTTCACACTGTGCTAGCAGAACTCTCAAGCCTCTGGGTCATTTTTTCAAGGGTCAATTGGGCCAGGGTGGGGTTAAGCAGTTGACAATAATTCCTTTCCTCTCCTTTCTCTGGTAGTAGGGTATACACATGGAAACTCTATTTCCAACTCATTGTGCTTAATTGCCACCAAGCACAGCAACATCTTTGGATAGATTTTGCAACAGAAGAAAGCATTATAGAAGAAATGACAATTTTTTAAAAATAAAAAATAGCAATTTCAATCACGACTTTGTACCCAATATCCCTATGCAGATGAGACAGCAAAATCAAACCAGTATCCCAGCTCTTCAGGTAAAGATGAGGTACCACGCTGTTTCATTTTGACAGAAAACAGCACTTTTCTATTTTTAGTGGCAAGTGTCTTTAAATGAATCATTAACATTGGAAAGCTGATGTGAACCGAGCTGAAAAGCATACTAAAATGTGCCTCAGGCATGTTTTTAAATTAAACAGATTATTTTCTCATCCTCATTTTCTCTAGTGTCTGGCAGTTATGGATGAAGTGATAAAGGAATTGTCGCTAAATTCTTTAAAAAGAAAGAGGAAAAAAACCTGGCCACTAAAGCAATAATATGAAACTCTGCTCTGTAGCTATGCATTGCCATCTCAAATCCCGCCCCCCAATTCCATGCTTTGTCTAGGGCGCTATTTCACAGCAAAGGGTGATGATGAAAAGATAATAGACCCTCTGAGGAGTGGGGGAACCCTAAGAATGCCCTTTCTACAGTACTAGTCCTTTTTAATTTCATGGCTGTTGTATTATTGCATCGAGTTCTCACCACCGGCCATTGATTGCACTCACAGGAGTGTACCATTAATACTAGTCACTCCTGTATGCAAACAATAAGCACACACATTCTGCCTACAACTGAGCAGCTCCTGTGGGTCATTTGAGTGTTGTTCTTTTCTTATTACATGAAGTTTGCATTCATAGCAATGTGGCAAATCTGTTTCAGGTCAAAGTTTGGGCTTCACCACAGCAAACACCTCAGCCATTGTTGTTTGTTGTTGTTTATTTTGACTCTTCATAACCCCATGGGCCAGAGCATGCCAGGCACTCCTGTCTTCCACTGTCTCCTGCAGTTTGGCTAAACTCAGCCATGGAGTGACTCAAATGATGTAATAAAATGACCAAGCTTTCAAGGTGGCCAGAGCTTTTCACCTGGGGAAGGACTGAAGCTCAGTGGTGGAGTTTTGTATGCCGAAGGTCCAAAGACTTGGAAAAGACCCTTTGCTTGATGCCCAGAGAGCCACTGTCAATCAGTGTGGATGACACTGAACTAGATGGTCTGACTCAGTCTATGGCTGCTACCTGTGTTCCTATCAGACTGCATATTAAGCAGAGTGGAGGCAGAGGCTGCCTTGTTGAAGCCTTTATGGTTTCAAGATCAAGCTAGCATTTTCAACTCTTTCCATCCTCTGCTTTGCTTAACGACTAGCCTGATGTAGCAGCATCAGCCAACAGGAAGGATAAAAGTGTCCAAAAGAGATGGGGCAGAAGGCACGAAAGGATAAGGAGAAAGGAAGAGCTGTGAAGATCATACCCAGTGCACATATACTTTGGACATATACTCAGAAGTTCAATGTGCTTACCCTGAACCCTATTTGGATGTATTCCCTTATGTGATTACAGACACATAATAGGAGAAGCAGGTTAGTCCTTCCTGGCTCTGCATTCTCCTCATTGCTCAGTCCATTTCTCATACTAGAAGGTTTTCTTTTTCTGGGTCTGTGAGTAATTACCCCTACAGTCAAGCACTGGAACTGATCCCATTAGTCTGTGCTCATTATTCCCTTCCTGGGTATAAATTCCATAGAGGTAGCATTCTGCCAAGGCAGAGCAGAAACGGAATGCCACCCCTGTGGTGGGACTCCGTAGGCCAAGACGAAGGAAGACATTCACTACGGCACATCTCTGTTTGTGAGGTGGGTCTAAAGGCCCCAGACCAATAATAAATGCATCAATATGAGATATGAATCAAGCCATCAGTGCTTTAAAAATAAAGCATGACCAAGTTGTTTTGAAACAACATCGGCAAATACAGCTTTAACAGGCACATTTCAGGGTGTGTTTGCCTCAGCTGACTTTTCTGCGATCAGTCAGTCTTTATTAAGGCCATACTTTTCTTGCTGTATATCCCAATAACAGAAAGTGAAGTGTAGACTTGGACCAAAGGACAGCCTTTCCAAAGGAGGACTTAAAGGAGGACTCTGTAAAGAAGGACATGTGACCACCACAGTTTAAAACAATTTACATAAATGCTGAATTTATAAAACATGATAACCTCACAGCTACACTTCTACTCTGTTGTAAGAAATGTTTCATTTACAAGGCTCATAGCAGCACAATTCTTTGGGATTAGAAATAACCTGAAACAACTTGACTCACAGCATTAAAGAAATGTCTTTATCTTTTCTCATTCTCATCTGCAACTAATAACCATTGCTGAATTCCCCCTCCTGTATTCAGTGCTTAGTTTCATGTTGGTGCTTATGGACCCTTACTTATGAATAGGGATGTCAGAGAATTCCAATGGAAATGGAAGTAAAAGTTGGCAATGTTTACTTATTCATCCCCTATCAGGAATGGAAATCAACCCAGTAGATATGGTGGCTGCTTTCAGTCCACAAATGATATATAATTGATTCTCTTTCCCTCCATTTGCAGTGTGTTTCCTTCATATTAAAATGAATGGGATGGAGTAACATATTGACAATGCTGTTTATGTAACTGACATAATTAATGTTGAAAATTATGTAAGCAATGTCACTTTGTCACAATAGATAGAAAAAATGGGGTGGAAGATGAACTGCAGCATAACAGAATCAGTGATGCATGCAACAAATACATGGGGGAATGAAAAATGATGCCTTCTTACATTCCTATGTATGAGTAAGCCCTATTGAAAACAGTGGGACTTCTTTAAGTAAAAATGTGTAATGGTGCAATGGCTGTTCCTGAGGCTTTTCTGTTGCTTTCTGATATATATTTAAAGGTGGTGATAGAAGAAGCTCAGGAAGCAGGATCAGAAAGAAACAGCAGAGGTGTTAAGAATTCTCTAATGCCTCTCAGAAGTTTAGCCTAGTATTGGACCTGCTATCCTCTTCCATTCTGTCAATCTTTGCCAATCCATTTAAACTGTCAGACTTCAAAAGATTAAAAGCAGGGAGTCTTAAAGTAGGGTTCAGTTGTCAGCACACAGGGTACTGTCATGAAAGTTAAAAGAAGAAAGATAAATTCATGGTCCAAAATGCCAAGAGTGACTGGGCCATTTATGGTTAATCTTTCCATTTGACAGTTGCATTAGACAGGAAAGATGAATCATACCTTTTCCCTTCATTCTAATGGACAGTCTTCAGCTGAGTGCATTAACTGACCAGACTGTGTCTCCTGCCCACTGTAAGAAGTAAATGAAAATGTTTAGGAGCTGCTGCTGCTGCTGCTGCTGCTGCTTCTTCTTCTTCTTCTTCTTCTTCTTCTTCTTCTTCTTCTTCTTCTTCTTCTTCTTCTTCTTCTGCACATAGCTTTGAAATTCATTTGTCATGTTGTATAACAAATATTTTGTACCCCATTCTAAACTTTTAAACTCAAGTCTGATCAATTTGATCATTTCCAAGTATAGGTAGTGCTTTCTTATGCCTTAAATAAAACAATGAAGAGGGAGTAAATACAACACAATAAAAGCCACAAAATTGCAAAAGCAGCATAAAAGAGTCACCAGGTTTAAAACTAAATATAAGAAGCTCAGGAGAAATGAAAGGTCTGTGATGCTAGAAAGGCAAGACAGTAACTACCAGGCAAACCTTTCTCTGGGCAGAGCATTCTACAAATGGGGTGAAACCTCTAGGGAGGTTCTTTTTCTAGGAGCAGCTATCTCAACACAGGTAAAGGGTCACCAGCACAAGTGTTTGTCAGTGCCAACACACAACTGGTGCTCTTCCTTCAAATTCACCTCATATTATTGACCAACACTGAGTTATGCACTACCACTTAGCTTCCACTGAACATGAGTGATACACCCCAGGAAGACCTTGCCTACAACCTCTCCAGACAATAGACTGTACAACTTTTTTGGCAATAAGACCCAATAGGTTTTCACATGTCCTCCTCTAATTTTTTTACTTTTGGTGCAAGTTTTTTCCAACAAAAAATATATTTCTGCCCATGAACTGCTTGAACTTGCTTTGAGAGCTTTGTCAGTGCTTCTGGGGAAAAATAATATTAAGTCTCATTTTCACCAGCTGGAAGGTTCTTACAGCTTCATTAGCAATTTTAAATGTATGTACTTCACATAATGCTTTTTGAAGATTGGCTGGTTTACTTTGGGCTACCTTTAGTAAGAACATAAGAAGAGCTTTGCTAGATTAGACGAAAGATCCACCTAGCCCAGCCTTCCACAGATGCCAGGTGTCCTTCCGCTTTTAGAAACCTTCAACCTAAGGAAAATCCATTGTTAAGAAGTAATTATGTCCCTTCTATCAGCTTAGGCTGGTGACCCAACTATGACAAGGAAAACTTGTCTGTTTGGTAACCTCAAGGTTGAACTATAGCAATGCATGTTACACAGGGCTGCCCTTGAAAATGGTTTGCAAGCTTCAAATACTACAGAATGCAGCTGCCCAACTGCTTGCAAGTTTGAGGTGAAACATCATATAAGACCAATTATTTTACAACTACACTGGCTGCCTATATGCTTCTGAGTGCAACTCAAAATACTAGCTTTAACCTATAACACTCTTTACACCTCACAACCCAAATATCTTCTGGAAAACCTCTCCTGAAATGAATATACCCAAACACTTAGATATTCTTCTGAACATCTTCCTTGCTGTGGAATGCTTTCCCCAGCAAGATCCTCCTGGCATCTTTGCTAATGTCTTTTCAGCCCCAGCTAGGCTTTTCTTTTCCACAGGCTTTTGATAGATGAAGTATACATTTTGTCACAAGTATCCTGTCACAGCTTCCTGTAACTATTATGGGGGTTGTTTTGTTCTGTTTTTATGGCATAATGTGTTGATATTTATCTTTTAAATGTCAGTCACCTGGAGAACTTCAGGTAACAAGTGACTAAGAATTCCAAATAACAACAACAGCAGCGATAATATGCACAGTGTAACCAGAAACTACTCAAGAGCCTCTAGTGTTCCCAACTGCAAAAGGTATACAACAGGAGTGAAGAAACTTGAAGAGATAAATATTGATACGTTCCCTCAAGGATAACCTTCAAGGGCCCTATGTGAGTAGAGGGTGTGGACAGAGATGAAAGTGGGTGGAGCAATGCATGTGACTCTTACATTTGTACAGTAGGCTTCATTTCAACCATGCAAAAGTCATTACACACACCCCTTTTCATCCTCCATCCTGGCAAACGAGGCTGAAGAACATATTCCAATCAAGCAAAAGCACTTTAAGAAAGTGAGGAACACAACCAATGAGAGGTGTGAACCCGGAGTGTGAGCCGGTTTGCAAACTTGGCCCTGGGAGAGTATTGAGGTTCAGACTGAGAGACCTGAAGGGCTGCATTTGACTCCTGGCTCTAAGGGTCCCCACATATGATATACTGAAATTCCATTTCTGAAAGCAGAATATTCTGTGGTATGTACTCAAATTGTTTGAAAATATAGCTGCTATTTTTCTCACTCTAAGAATACAGCTGGAGACTTTTATGTGTGAGAACCCAAAATGTGAATGCGTAGGTGTCTTGCTGGAAGTAAAACTTGATATGAACCCACACTGAAAACTATGCAAATGTGTATTTATTTCCATTTTAACTTAATATATGGATGAGGAGATTTACATTGCGTGTCAATTGCAGCCAAAGGAGCCAAAAGTCATTCCAATCCAACATAAAGCACAACCAGATTTTAACATGCATCCACATGAGAATCGATTTATAGCTCAAAGCATTTCAAAATAACTCTGTAAAGTAAGCTGCTATTATTATCCCAATATTACAGATGGCAGCAACAAAAGTGACAAAATAATGGCTTGACTAAAGCCATCTAGTGAGTGTACTGTTGTGGGTACACTCATTGTATACCCACAATGTTGTGTTGTGGGTACACTTGCCAGCTCATCTGTAAAATCATAAATCAAGCAGCATGTGCAGCAACTAGATGAGTGTTTAACACAACTTGTCTCAAATTAAGCGCCCAGTAAGCATCTTTCTGAAACATATCTACTGTCTAGCCTCCTCCTGTGTTACTTGCATCCGGAAGCATGTGAAATGGACTTAAAGGGGCGTACCTTTGGCCCTCCCACCCTGACAACATGTAGCTCCTCCTCTCATGCCTTCCATCTACATTTTAGGATGGATTCCTGAGGAGAGGAAGCCCTTGTGTGTAGACCTCTGTACATTTAGGCTTCCCATGAAGTTGAAAGCCTTTATTGCTCAATATTCCAGACCAAGTGAAGGTTGTATGCAGGAATGGCGGGCTGTAGAGGCAGCAGACACAATCCTGCTTTCCCTCCCTGTGTTCAGTGTGCACACAATAATCATAGGAAATTTTCACACAAGAAAGCTGAAATTCTTTGCACATGTACCTGGGAGTAAGCTGAACAGGCAAAGAAATGTCTGGCATTTTACTTGCCAGACATTAAGAGAGCTCATGGCAGTTTCTACTATAATATTAGGCAATTATGTTTCTATTCAAGAAGGGGCACTTTCCTTACTACCTCAGCGAATGATTCATTCATTTGTTTGTTTTAAAAGGGCTGCCTCTAATATCGTGCACACAAATGATGTTGTTCCTTCACTTTCAAAATGTTTATTTCTGTTTTGCCTTCCCCCCACTTCTTTCTGGCACGCAAAAATAAAACAAAACTGTTAGTCATACCCTCAAACATGCTTCTCTGTGGTTTTATTCCAAGCAATTTAGTGAAGTGGCTTCACTGCTGCCTGACTTAAGCCAACGTTTACCTCAAGTTAAAAAGGAGGAAACCAAATATCATATGAAGAGAATGTAGCAAAATATCAAATGTAGCAAACATGGATGGTTACCGGCAGATCTGGGGAGCATCTTTTTAAAGACTTTACCTTTTGAAAAAGAACCCCCTATCACCTCCTGGTAACATTAAAGCAGCCTTTATTTATGTTTTTAAAAGAAAACTTTCATCACTTGGTTCCATATATGGAGCATTCCATTTCATATAAATTTGCCTCTGTTGCGAGGCTAAACAATGGAGCTTCTATTTTCTGCCATGTTATTTTGTTTAATGTCTACCAGAGCTGTCATCTGAGCAGCCTCTTGGCCTGCACTCGAACAGGTTTATATTCCAGAAAGCCTCTTGCCTGGCCCCCCCACCCTCCTTCCCAATGGTGAAAATAAATCAATTTCATCTGCTAGTAGTTTGGGTTTCTTTTTTCTTCTCCTCCTTTTTCCTTACCCCCCCTTTCTCTCCCTCCTTTATGTGGGCCTCTTTCCACAATGCCATATGGCAGCTGAGAGAAAGCTAGGGCAATGATCTGCATTTTCATCTCTTAACAAAGGATGCAGTAGTGTCAAAGAACCTCATGAATGCATGAGACACAGTCATGTATAGAGAAGTGCCTCTAGCCCTGTCAAGGAGTACTAAAAAGAAACCTGATAGACCTGACATCGCTTCAGAGTACAGAAAGGCAGCCGTTCTCTCGCTGGCTCATCTCGCTCCCATCCGTCTTCCCCCAGCTCCCTCCTTCCCGCCTTCCCCTTTGGTTCCATGCCAAAATCCCATTAGCTCTATTAATGACATGTGGTCCGAAGTAAAAAGCGTGTGGCAGAACAAGAAAGGCACAAGATCAACCATCTAATCTATTCGTTTCTGATATATGTATCACGAGATAGAAATATTTTAGGAAGATCTGTGTCACACAGCCCAGCCTTGGGAGCTCAGGCAGCTACACAAACTCTCCGAGGGGTGGAGAAAGCAACCCAAAATGCTGCAAATGTCTTTTCGCCTGTCTCCATTCTCTCCACTTTCTTAATCCATAAAGCAAGATGGAGAACAATAATTATGAAAACCGGCAAGACTTCTCATACTTCAGTTTGAACTGCAGCTTTGGGCTTTGCTCCCCACCCCCTTCATTCTTGACAGATTTTAGATATATTAAATAGTACCAAGGAAACCACAATTTAGTAAAGCACTATTCAGACAGTTGGATTCTTTTTCCTCCTCCAAACTTCCCTCATATTTAAAGAAATATGACCCATTTTGCCAGACCAAATCTTACAGTTTTATACTAGTCATATTCAAATATTTGGTTCTGTCAGTGAGAAGCTACCTAGTGTCTGCAAAGGCTGGCGACTGCTTCAGAGAAAAGTTGCTTTGTTTCTGAACATTCTTCTTCCATTTTCGCAAGCTTACAAAATCTCCTGCTTGCCAAAGTAGTATTCTTGAGGGTGGGGAGACATAGTAGCCACATAAACAATTACTTCATTGTGGAACTGACCCAAAATGCTTCATCAATAGGCACACTGGTGCTTTAATCATCTAAAAGTTTCAGAAACACAATCCTGCAAATATTACATTTTTTTTTTTTAAAAAAAAAAGTGTTTCAAATTAGCACTGTAACCAGAAAGTTAAGCAGCAAACATATCTGCAGTTTATGATGTTGTTGTTGTTTAAAGGGAGCAGATTTATAGCAATCTAGAATCTTTTTTTAAAAAAAAAGAAAAAGAAACATCAGAAGCTGACTTTTATAAGAAAGGAATGGCCTCTGTCTACTCCTGCTTTATAATATGTTACAGAGCTCCTTTTTTTCAACATCTGGACATTTGCTTATGTCTAACTCCAAATAATTTGGGGGGCGGGGAGCTGCTGTTGATTTCAAAGGGTCTCAAGGGCAAAAGCATGGAGCTGAATCATTCTGATGGAGCCTGTGCTCCAAAAGGCTGGATGTGTTTCTTGGTCATGGCAACCACTCTTAAAAACGTTCAACTGTCAGTTTGAGCTGAGCTGCACCAGAACAATCCAGCTATTCAGCAATTCCCTTTCTCTTTGTGAACATCTGTTTACATGGCCTATGTCCACTCTACAGGGTGTGGACATTTTATCAACTACGCAGCCGTGGAGGGCAGCTTTAGGGCCCAACATCTTTTGTCCTTCGTGATCTTTAGCATTCATGTGACACACAAGTTTGGGGATTATTTAACCATGGCATTAGGTCTTATGCAGTCTGGCTTTTGAACTGTTTTTGAAGGTCACGCTGTAGTCAGAATAAGCGTGAACTGCCAAGAGAGTCTATAACAAAACAAGATGTGCCAGAGCGCTTGTCTTTTACTACCTAGTGTTCCTCTCAGACAGACTTAGTACTTACTGTGATTGTGACATTTCCAATTGGTTTTAAATTTTAAAGACTGTAGTACCTTTGAGGGTCAGACAAAAAAATCAGTTTGAAAGAATCCCTCCTTGAGGCACTTTTTTGCAAACATGGCTGTGCCAAATTTTATGTGAAAACACCCCCCTTCCCTTCCTTTTTAGTTCTTTGTGGGTTTTTTGACCTTTATGAACAACAGTTTTCAATTACTAAATAGTATTCTCTTATCAGCCAGATAGTGATCTCAGTTCAATCAGGATGAGAGCAATAAATTTACTAGTACTGCTCTGAATGTTCTCCAATAAACATTTTGCTGCAAAAGAGGGGAGAGTTTTAGTGTTGATGTTCCTCAGAAATCCCTAATGTTCATCTTCTTCATACTCAATTAATGGTATTTGCAGCCCTTCTTAGCTGCTGCTCCAACATTATTAGCTAACTTTTTTATTATTATTATTATTCCTGTGACTGTGAATCCAGTTTGCCTGGGGTCAATTTGTGAACACAACAAGTTGGCTACATGATGACATCAAATGATCTAAAGCAAAGTAAAGATAGCGCTCCTTTCCTCAGTATGAATTGGCTTCAGGGTGACACCACATGGCCAATCAGATTTGGCTATGTGATTATGACAAAGGCAATTCAGAGTGAGGACAGAAAGAGAGGGACAGGGAGCGTGGCAGAGTGTGGCATGTGGCATGGGATTGCACCACACTCCCTATGTCTCACGCCTCTCAGTAAGCAGCAGTGACCTGTTGCAGTGGGAAGCCAAGGAAGCAACAAAGCCCCACCCACATTGCTTCACCAGCCACAGCTTCTTCAAACATTGCATTTCTCCCCACTCATTCTGAAACATGTATAGGGAGGCACACACACTAATTCATAATGTTGGAATGAATGGTCACAGGCCAGCCCCAAGGTATTCTTCTGCCTGAGGTGGACGAAAAGAAGCTCCCCAGCATTCCATGTGCAGAAGCCAACAGGACTGGCTGTTGAAGCTTATCTTAATACTGGCAGCAGGATAGTGTCCCCCACCACACCTGAGAGCAACAGGCTTGTTATGAGAATGCAGGGTGGGTCATGTGGATGCAGTACACTGCTCTGTCCTCCAACAGAAGGGTAGAGCTAGAGAGCTCATGAGGAGAAGCCATGAGATTGCTGCTCCCTAGCATCTACTGATGGACATAGTACTGCCTTGCCTAATGGTAGGGCTGGCCCTGAATGGTTAAGCACAAGTATTAAAGTACTTGCATCATCTCTTACAAGGTTCATGGAATCTTTTCCGTGATTCTGGCATCTCATCTCATTAAGTGGCACATAGACAAAGCTGTTTTCTGGATGGTATTGTGTAAGATTTTTCACAATGCAGTGGGTAATACACAGTAGCAGAACAGCCATTAGAACTTGGGGCATGCAGGATTCAACTTCTGTTCCCTCTGCATCCTTTACTAATCTTTGTTGGTTTGCATTTTCTCAATAACTGTGCTGTTGTAGTCACAATCATGGCCGTGATTGTGATCACATGAGCAGTTGCAGATGTCAGAAGCTGGGTTCATGCTCACCAAAGATAGCTCCTGCAGTCTAATCTTGTTGACACTAGCTATTAACGTTCTCATGGCTTTTCATTAGCAGCTTATATTTGCATTTTAAAATAGTTAATTACTTAGGGGAGCTTCCCATGGTGTGAGTACTGTGGAGATGGTCTGGGATTTAAAAAATAGTAATACATTCCTGTAGACATCACATTGCACTGTAAAAGATTTTTTTTTGGGGGGGGGGTGAGATGCTGGAGAAGCTTCAGCTAGAATATGTGAAAGTAAAATGAGACAATGAGAATTCACCCTTTGCAGAAGGACTGTGCTCACCATAAAAGTATGACAGGATTTGGGGCCCAGCATAATTTTGGGGGGGTTTAAGTAAAAAAAGAGAATGACAAGCAAATAAGAATAAGAATAAGAATAATAATTTATTTATACCCTGCCCATCTGGCTGGGTTTCCCCAGCCACTCTGGGAGGCTTCCAACAAAATATTAAAAATACATTAAAACATCAGTCATTAAAAACTTCCCTAAGTAGACTAAGTTGCTACAGATAGATCCACAGTGCTAGGTAAAAAGAACAGTGATGTCAGACAGATATCAGTAAATGGGCTTTTTAAATATTCACTGTTGCTAAGCTATCTTAAACCACGTTTTCTTGAAAACTATAATAGTTAAAGCAACAATTCTTGTTCTTCTGCTTATTTAGTATGTCACTGAATAACGGGACGCAATAACGCAATAACGGGACTCATACTGAGAATTAGGGGGAACTCTGTTCCAAATCAACCTCATCAATAGTTTTGGTCTGGGGTCTGAAGAAGGGAAAGTGATATAATTCAAATCCCTGTAACTGACTGTGACCAGACCTGACCAACTGTGGAATGCATTGCCATCCTTTCATTGTGATTAGTAGCCTCTACAGCCTCTGCCAAAACTAATTTATTTATCAGTTTTAGCCTGCCCTTCCTTCAAGGAGCTTAAGGAAGCATACATGGTTTCCCTGCTCACATTGTGATTGGGTTTAAGGCCAAAAGATAATTACTCTGTGTGCCATGGACTGATGATTTCAATCAATGTCCCCTTGCCCCTGGCCCTCGCTCTAACCACTGCACAACACTTACTCCCAGTGCACCTCCCATTATATTGGGCTACTTCCCATACTTGGTTGTGTCATGAATTCACAGCATGTAGTGGTGGCAGTCTAGAATGATTCCTGGCATAGAATTACTCTTTCCAGGCCTTTAGTAGCATGTGAAGGAGCCAGTGGGAACATAGGGAGCTGGCCCTGTCCCCTCAACAATGACACACATGCTGGCCGTGCTCCCAGCCAACACGTAATCGGCATCAGTCTGAAGGGTTGTACTATGTGAAAAGAGATTCCAGCACATCAGGTGAAGTCCTATGAGCATAGAAGCAGCCCCTTTCAGACTGCTGCTGATCATTCACCAGCTGAAGAATATGACCCATATTCTCAGCAGTGTTTATGAGGGTTAGGACTAGCCCCATATATTCCCAATGGTCCCTTCTGGGATTCGTGGGTGCCAAATGCCCAAGGCTAATATGTTTTCTTTTTATTCATCACTGCCTATTCCTCTTGGACAAGCCTGCCTAAGTGACTCAGAAGCAGTTGACTCTGGTTTTTTCCTATAATTACTACTGTGAACTCAGCAGTGGTTAGAGCTGTGACTATCCCCTTCTTTTCTTCTCCCCACATTTATTTCTATTTTGGTGCTGCTGATGAGCAAGTTTGCTGCTTTTTATGCAGGCCTGTATTGTTTTCTTGCTTTCTTTTACTGTGTCTGGTTTTGGAGGGGTATAACTTTTGCAGTTATAGTGTCTTGAGATTTGAACGTTCATATTTTGTTGCCATTGCTATTCACAGTCAACTAAAGCCTTTCTTCTTTGTGCAAGAATTGTATGTGTGACTTTGAGAAGCAGCATTCACAATGTACTTTTCAAGACAATTTCCCAAAGCGACGTGCTTTCATTGATTTATGCAGCAGTCCAGTTCTGATGCAGGTATAGCTATTGTTATGTGGTCACTGGGAAAAATCAAGCTTCTGGACTGAATCCCATGCCTGCCCTGAATCCTTAGTATGCGCTGATGTCTGGTGAATTTCATTTACTCAGTACCTGACTTGAATGTCTGCATGATGCTCTCAGGGTCCTTTCCAATTCTACTTTTCTATGAGTCTATGTGTGGACGTGTATCAGTGTAGTCTCTGATGGAGCATGGTTACAACTGCATCTCAGATTTGTTCCAGAATTGTATTGGCAAATAACACTGTGACATCCTTTTCTCTAGCATGGTTCCATGTTTTCATGTGCAAAGCCAAATGTATTTTTGGTCTCTGTGTTTTGTTTCTGCTTGTCCAGCCCATAGCTTTATTCTTGTTCATTTCATGTATCATCTTGCTGTCATGATACAGCTCAATTAAGCAAGCTCTAAAACTTTTAAGGACAGGGTTAAATCTGGACAAATGTAAGTGTGACTTCTCAGCAACAGCAACAAAACTCATACTGAGTCATAGACAAGCAAACCTTAACCGCACATTCTGAAGGTCAGCCTACTCTTGCATACACACAATCATTTATAATCTTTAGCCCCCTTTCTCCAATATATTTATCCAAGGTAGGCTACTTCATGTTGTCAAAGTGTGAATATTGAAATGGAATCAAAATTGTCACAATGCTTTCTAAAAACATTCCTATCCTACAGATAAGCATCAATGTTTGACAGTGGCACAAAAAAACTCAAGCCAAAAAAGCCCAGTCTTTTATTTTTCCTCCTATGTGCTACTAAACCAGTTGGTGAATCAGACTTTGGAGGCTGTAACCAGCCACTGTCTTTCTGCCTTTTACTGAAGCAGCCTCTTATGAATCTAAGCAGACAGAAAATGCATTGTCAAAGAAGCAAGTAAGTTGAAGTTTTAAACTAATAAATGAGAAGGTGTTAGCTTCATGCCGTTGAACTGCTAGGGTCTCCTTCTTCTTTGTATTCTCTGCTTTTCCTCAGTCTCCGGGTTTGTTTCAGGGAGCAGAGTGCTCTGCTCTGTCAAAAGTGGCAGACTGGCATAAAATAGCAAACTTCCTTCTCATTGTTTGGATTAGCAGAGTGAAAGTGAGACCTCAGTGTGAAGTGACTTGAAAGAGGTTCATTGCCTGCCCGCGTTAATAACTGCTGGAGAGGAACTATCTGAGAGAGACTGAGATGAGGGCAAATCACAGGGGTTTTAAGTTTTGGATTATAGAAACTTTCTTGCAATATATCGCTCCCACCCCTTTCCGTTCTTAGTCATAATTTCATACCACACGGTCAAAATTGAAAGTATGGCACCTCAGGTCTGTATGGCTATAGCAATTTTCCCCTTGCTGGTAACAGATTCATTTCTGTTAAAATTCTATTACTCGGAGCTATTTCTCTCAAGGATTGTACAATTCTTCTGAAAACAGATCAGCAGCTTTCAGTATAATCTCACTTCGTGAGGTCCACTTCGAGTAAATCCTGCAACTAGATGTGACTAGAATAGAAAACTCCATTCCATTTCCTCCTTGCCACCCAGTCAGGTTGTAATGAAAGACATTTGAAAGTTTTCTGACTCCAGGCCTAGTGTTAATCACCAGCTTTCTGTGAAAGAATGCAGTTAATGTTATAAACTTTTTTTTCCTGACCATGTCAGCCTGTGATATTAAGCAGAAACAGCAGGGGAAGGGTTATTTCTCAGATTGTTGGCTAAGAAATAAAATGGAAGAGGGAAGGAGTACAGCACGACTACAAGGATCTTAACACACAGTTTAATTAAAAATGCTTTTTTCATTAGCTTTCATGTTTGTGGAAAACAGACATTGTGCTCTGGAAAGTTCAAAGCAGGATGGAAAATGTACATTTTGTGGGCAATTTTGGAAATGTACATGTATGCCACATAAAGCTAATGTTATGAATCGGGGAGGGAGGCTGTATGCGAGATCCTTCTAAACCCTGAATCCAATAAGTGTTAACATATAAGCTTGGTGATAGCCTGGGTGATGGGCCATTAAGGGATACAAAGGAAAGAGGCTCTGTGTGAGACAGCAAATGAGTGAGGCTCCTTCATCAACTCAGAGATAGTTAGAAGGACAAAGCCAGAGTCTGGAGTTGCGTTGTAGTGATAGGGGTCATAAGCAAATTAGCAAGCTGGGGAACTCAAAAGACAGAGCAATGTTTGGTGTCTGCTTGAATCCAAGGCTGTGGCTATGAGAGAAATAAGGCCATTTTGGGTTGTTCATGATGTGTACCCCTCCATCGTAGGCTCTAATTGTATATATGTACTATTTTTCTAGAAAAAGATATGCGGAGTTCACCATGAGCTTCTCCCTTGTTCTCTTAGAATGGCAATTTAGGGTTGCCATATGTCCTCTTTCCCCAGGACACGTCCTCTTTTTCATGGGAATATAAAGTTACAGATAGGTAGCCGTGTTGGTCTGCCATAGTCAAAACAAAAAAAATCCCTTCCAGTAGCACCTTAAAGATCAACTAAGTCAGTTCTTGGTATGAGCTTTCGTGTGCATGCACACTTCTTCAGATACCAAAGGGTATATAAAGTATATAAAGGGATGGGTATATAAAGGGATGGGTATATAAAGTGAGAGTTGTCATAACGATCCATAGTTAAAAGTAGAAGTTGGCAAATGTGTCCTCTTTTTTTGTTCTTCAAAATATGGCAACCCTAGCAATGGTGCCCATCTGAGAGGTGCTGGAGCTGAGCTCCTGTGAGCACCGACTGAAGGAAAAAAAGCCCTGGATATGTATATATAATAAAGAAACCACTGTCTCTGCTGTGCCTCGTTCCCCGAAGGAAAGACAAACACTGGGTAAGTGTCCGGAACCCCTGGAATCTCACACTGCTCAGAGACAGGGATGGTGTACAACAGCAGGGTTGAAGGACTATGCCAATTACAAATGCTGCTCTGGGGTAGAGGGCTGAGGGTTATTAAAGTGAAAATTCTGTGACCTGTTTCACCAAAGAAAAAAATGAACCACCATGTTGAAGTAATGTAATCATCACTGTTTACCAGGACTGGTTCCAATGATATGCCAGTGGCTGAGCTATGCAAAAAGCCTCCTCATGAACAATGTAACTTCAGAAATCACAAGATTGCAGCTATGGTGTTGCATGGCGCATAAGACAAGACTTGGCAGAAGAACAGACCGCTTATATGAGCTGCTTGCTTAAGCAAGCGAGCTGATAGTTGTTCCAGATAAAGCATGTGAATTACTTTAAATTTGTGGAAATGCTAGGATGAATGCACCCAGATCGGCAACAGGATTGCACTTAATAATAATAATAATAATAATAATAATAATAATAATAATCTGGCTGGGGAAACTCAGTGGCCCCACCACTCCTCCTACGCTGATTCAGTATGACTGCTACAAGAGCCTATTTGTGTAGAATCTGAAAATGCAAATAAACTGTAAGCACGATCAGTTATCCTGCACTTTTTAATTTTGGAGGTACACAGGCTTTTTCAGAGCTTACACTAAGCAAGTGTCAGGTGCTGTTGCAGTTGCTTGTGAGTAAGCAAGCAGGACTCTGACCTGTGTTTTACAGGCTTTATTTTGGTCAGACTATTTACAGTGAAGAGCCCCGAGGCTCATGTCTGGCTCAATCACTAGCAGAAGTCGGGAGTGGTCTTTTTTTGTACCTCCCCCAACATAAAAGTTTCGTTACCCCCAACCGTTTCTGCCCCTCCCTGCGCCCCAGACTACTGTGCAGGAAGGCAATGGCAAGGGCGTGCTTCCCCCCTCTCCGGCTTGCTCAGGAGCAGCGTTAAGGCTCTCACTAGCATCCTCTGGTCCTTGCACCTCTTCTCCACTGGAGGTGGGGCTTTCCTCCTCTCCGGAAGAGGAGCTGCTTCACAAGATTTTCGGAGGCTCCCTGTAACACAACTACCCTTCTATTTCTCGCCTCTGAGCCAATGGCAATTTCCTGACAGCAAGGAACAGTGAAGAGGTAACAGGGCTGATTCTCTTCCTCCCTGCGCATCCTGTCTCCTCTGTTTACATACATACTGGAAACTAAAATACCACAATTGTACTGCTGCTACTACGACTACTACAAATAGCAGCATTATTATTATTAGACTGCCACTGTTTCACTGAGGCAGAGACGTGGCAGCTGAAGAGTGTATGGGACATCACATTGATAAATGTGAAAGCCAGGCAACCTGGAAAGTCTGCTCAATCTGTTCACACTTGGCTGAGTTGCTGCAAGTACAAAATAAATAGCATTCTTCTAGAGCTGAGCTTGTGTGCTTGGACTAACAAATTTTGTTGGGCAGAAGAAAGGGGCATACATTCAATAAATGCTTTCCAAACTCTTAATTCAGCTTTCTTACTGCGACGCCAAGGCTGGTGCTGACACAACGATCACTAATGACCCCACCACAGTCACTGTGTGACCATTTGAAATCTGGCTAATGACTATCGTAACATCCAGGGTTCTGCTTGTGTACTGATAGGGTTTAATTTATTATGTGTCTCCTTGCACAAGATTGGAAATTGTACCTGAAAATTATGGAGGAAGGCAAATTCTTTGCTGTCACGAAATATCAGGGAAAAGTTGACCAATTGGACCTGGGGATACAGTTCTCCGTTAGTTCCTGCATTGTGTTGGAGCTGATAAGCAGACCTGGAAATTAATTTGTAAAAATCACTGCCACAGGATGGGGTAATGGCCACGACCTTAGATGACTTTAAAGGGGGGTTAGAGAAATTCATGGAGAACAGGTCTATCCACTGCTATCAGCCATGAGAGCTAAACAGAACCTCAGAAGTAGCCTGCCACTGAAGACTAGTTGCTAGGTAACAGACAATGAGGGACAGCTATTGCTTTCATGGTCTCCTAGAAGCATTTAGCTAGCCAGTGGGAGAAAAAAGGATGCTAGACTAGGTGAACCTTCAGCTGATTCAGCAGGTCTCTTCTAGCATTCTTACCTCTGGTTTAAGACACATTACCATTATTTATTCAGGTGATTTTGTGTAAGATTAGGGTTGGAATTTATCAGTTTTAGTACTATCTGTTTCACATTTCCCCAGCCTTAAATTCAATTCCCCCATTATTTCACATCAGTTTGTACTTTTAAAAAGTCATCATGAAAATTAAATGGCATTTCAATGGAAATTTCTCCTTAATAAACACATTTTTGTATGCTGTTTTGATTAATATACACATTTTTGCAAGCAATTTTCCCTAATGGATGCACTGCCACTGAATGCCAGTTCCCATACAACACCCCCAATTTCATCCAAGTTTACTCCATCCATGAAAAGATCCCAGTAAGTTTTAACAAGAATGACAAAAATGTTTCCAACAACACGTTTGTGAGATCTGAATGACCCATATTGAGACCCTCATCTTGAAGCACCACTAATGACAGATAGGTAGCCGTGTTGGTCTGCCATAGTCAAAACAAAAAAAATTCCTTCCAGTAGCACCTTAAAGACCAACTAAGTCAGTTCTTGGTATGAACTTTCGTGTGCATGCACACTTCTTCAGATGAACAAGTGTGCATGCACACGAAAGCTCATACCAAGAACTGACTTAGTTGGTCTTTAAGGTGCTACTGGAAGGATTTTTTTTTGTTTTCACCACTAATGAAGGAGAGTTTTCCTAAATGTACAACCACTTTCTTCCATGCAGGCAAGGAAGATGAACTGTGACAAATGAATATGTCACCTACAGGGAGTAATTGGAAAAAATTCTCTGTGCAGGAGGGAAGCAGGTAACTTGCATGTCAAGTACACTTGCTGAAATCCCCTATTCTGAACAACTATTAATGCTGCAGGAACCCTGTCCTCATTTTTCAGCTGGCCACCCTAGAAGCAGAATAATATGTATTCATAAATGTACATTCCCCCCAGCATATACTACTTCATAATCTATCACTGTATACCTCCTATGTCTACAAAAACAGCCAATTGATTTTAAAGTTATCTCAAACTCTTTTTTTAATCCAATACTGCTATCCCAGCAAAAGCACTGCTTCACTGAATGACCCAGGTCAATTCAATTAGTCTCCTGACAATGGATTCATTCTCCAGTTCCTGTAAAACTGGAAGGGAAAAAAAGGAACAAATCACTGTAAATAAGATGCTGTATCACAGATAAGCTGTCCTGAGTGTATATAAAATTTAAGATACCTTTTATGTCCACAGTACTGTTGTTTACTTTGGGGAAGTAATAAAATTCGGGGCTTGTTTAATCATAAAGAAACCACACCAGGAAAGCTCCAGAGCACAACTTTGCTGATAAAGAGATTGGAAATTAAAATAGAAGAGGTCAGGATCTGCACCACAGGTTGGCAACCTGAGGCCCTAAAGCTGCATGCATCCATCAGCCTAATTTTATGCAGCCCTCCTTGGCTTAATTTCAAAAGTTATCTGCTTCAAGCAATCAGTTCAGGGAGATCTAAATTGAGCAATTTGTCCCTCCCTTCTCAGACTACTGGGCTGGAGGAAGAGAGGGTAAGAGAAGGGCGTGGAAAAGAGATTTTAAAAAAGAGGTGTTGGAAAGAGTAAGGCAGGCAGGGGGCCACTAGGGGGCGCATCAGAAGATGGCTGACAATAACATCTCTCCGACCCACACGAGGTAATTTGGAGGCTATGATGGGGGTAATTAGCCTCCTTAACCCCCCCCCCAGGATTGTGGGGGGAACGGCTCTTGCCTGCTGTGCCCTATACCACCCCCGAATTTGTGGGGATGGGGGCACTAGGCACAAAGTCCTCCTGTGGGATTTCGGCACTCCTGGACGCCGTCTCTGATTCGCACCACTAGCTGCAAGAACTTCAAAAGAAACAATTTGGATGAGATAAATTGCACATACTTCAAGGAAGGAGGGGGAGTAAAGACTGCTGACAGAAGAGATCTCTGATAAAACAAGACAAGAATAAAACATCAGAACATACGTCAAGATACGGTACGGCAAATGACTGAGGGGGGAGGGGAAAAAACTCTCCTTTCTTTTTATGTGATTAAACAAGAATCCCCTCCCCTAATGAGTCAGAAATGTCGTTTTAAGGACTTAAGCTGTGGATTTAAGGCTGTGTGGAGATAAACTTTCACCAAAGCAATGTTTCAAGACGAATCTGGAAGGTTAAGAGTTTTGGAATGACGCAGTTAAAAATGCCATCACCATTTTGGGAAGCTCTGTCGGAGCTCTTGAGTCTGGGAGGAGAAAGAGAGAAACAAAGCTGTTTATATATCGTGGACTAAACTCCTCAGTGGGACTTAAGAGCGACAACTTAGCAAAATTATGATGGAAAGAGTGATGTTATCTATGAAGGAGATGATATATGGAAACCATCTGGACTTGGAATGGAAGAACGGGAAATTCACACAGGATTATTATATTGGTGTTTATCGGCTTAAGGAGACTATCAGAAGAGATCATAAAGAAAAAAGAGAAATCATATGAACAAGATAGGATGTGGAAACAGCAAGTTAAGACTGGATAGAATTATGAATTCTGTTTGGAATGATTGGGACTGATTTGGACATTAACACAGTAGCAAGAAGATGATTAGAATCCCCCTTTGGATCTTGAAGTATGAGTCCCCCCAACAAAATTCAAAATTTGGCTTTGTAATTCGGAATTTATGTGATGTGATTTAATTTGATGTGATTGGCCAGTTAATAAAAATTATTTTTAAAAAAAAAGAGTAAGGCAGGCAGGGTGGCAGGAGCAGCTTGCTTCCATCTCTCTGTCATGTGACAAAGGTATTTGAGAGCGGAAGCAGTAAAGGAGTCTAGAAATGTTGTGAAATGCTGAAAAGCTGCAGAATTATTTAGCATGCTGAATCACTGTGACTCATCTTGAGGATGACTCATTCTCTGTATTAGTATTGTATCTGCTTGCAGGCAGGCTCGTGTGTGTGTGTGTGTGTGTGTGTGTGTGAACGTAGAGCCTTTGGTCTGTGAGGCCTGTGCTCAATGGTGACTCTGTGTGACTCAATAACTCTGTGTATGCTCTGAAGCTAGTTTAATCTTCTGTTCACTATGCTGTTATTTGCAAACAAGTTTATTTTAACTCAGTAAAAGTTTTATGCATTTACTAAAGAAGACTCTGTTATTAATTTATGTTACGCATCACTCTTTAGATAAGAGATGTTGATAACCGTCTTGACATTGAATGGGCAAACGAGGGAGGGACTCACAAG
Source organism: Podarcis gaigeae (assembly GCF_964106915.1). NCBI lineage: Eukaryota > Metazoa > Chordata > Lepidosauria > Squamata > Lacertidae > Podarcis > Podarcis gaigeae. The sequence goes on along the minus strand of NC_139685.1, from coordinate 45,937,626 downwards.
GAGCACCACCATCACCCCAAAACCTGGAGCCAACACTGAGGACAGTCAATCATAACACAGCCACTGTTTATGCAGGAGCAGTTCCTATTGTGAGGCTTCCATTTTCTTCTCAACCTTCCCTCCATCACATTTCAGGATTTATTCTCCCCACCACCACCCTGTTTTAGATAGCCTTGCTCATGTTGAGAAATGTTTCTGTTGCAGTCTTCCCTCTGCTGCTTGCACAGTCTTTCCTCTCTGGGTTTGGTGTGTGCTTGATGCCTCCCTCTTTCCATCTCTAAATTTTGATTGCTGACTCTGTAATTCACAAAGGTCTGCTCCAACATCTGCTCAGTATAAATCACAACAGCCTGCCCAAACACCAGTATGAATATTATATGAAGCATGAGGCAGTAAAGCATGAAAACTACAAATCACTCAGAATCTGTCAATAATTTTAGTCTCAGGGATCCAGCCAGGGAGAGGCATTCAGAGCCAGTCTGTGGAGCTGTAGCCAGATTTGCAAATAAACATTGTGTTAAGCATCAATTATTATTATTATTAGTTACCTTTCCTGAGCAAATTTGCCTTTTTTTGGTCACCTCAGTGCATTGAAAGGTCACTATCCTGCTGGTACAGATGGTAAAATATCAAGTATTGCATGGTATTTTGGGTTCCAAAAAGAGTTGGAAACGAATGAGAATGTTAAAAACCTTTACTTGCTAGACCTCTGTGGTGTAGTCCACATTGCAGAATTTGCTAGTGCTTCTATTACATTTCATCAGGGAATACATTGTACTGGATTACAAAAGTTTCTTGAAACCCGTTATAAGGCATTTTTGTGTGTGCTTTTAGTGCTTTTGAAGCTTAAAATGTATTATTCAGCCTGGACTCCTGCCTCTTTTCCTGACAATGTTCTAGCCCAGGTATGGGAACATGTAGCACTCCAGATGTTGTTCAGACTACAACTACTAGCATTCCTGACCTCTGGACATGCTGGACAATTTTGATCCAAATGGAAACAGGAGCAAAAAGTGCTGATTTTCACTTATCTGTTCCATGTCTGGAATGGAAATCAATCCAAGATGGGATCTAATTGTTGTTACTTTTAGTCTGCAAATGTTACGTAATTGATTGCAATCTGCCTCCTCCCAGCTTTGCATTTTGTTTCCTTTACACTGAAATGAATGGGGTGGAATAACATAATAACAATGAATTACATAAAATACATAAGTTACATAATTGCATCGTGGTGGACAGCTAGATGAGTAACACAGGGTGATAGTCAACTAAGTTTTACTCAGAGTAGACCTAGTGAAATTAGTGGATATCAATAAGTTAGGTTAATTAATGTCAGTAGGTCTACTCTCGAGTGATACTTGTTTGAATACCACCAATTTTTTTTAATATATATAGAAAAACTGCCATGAATTGGAAGCAGTGCTGCATGTGGTGAATATAAAGAAGAATGAAAAGTGATGCGTTCTTACATCCCTAATGGAAGTTGGGACATTTGGTGGGTCAGAGGTTCTCTGTTCTCATTCTGGTTCCTTATTAATTTGCGAGATTTATACCATGCCCTTCAATAAAATTATCAGAGCAGCTTTCTATCTTTCCTTCAAATGCATCATGGAGAGAGGGACCAGCTCATACCCACTGGCCCTTGCACACCAGTATCTGTGTGTTCAGCAAGACATTAGAAGAGCACTATATGCATAGGCATTTCATGCAATCAGGAGCTCTATTTGTTAATTCTGGAGTAGGATATATATTCTTGCTAAATAATCACAATATCCCCTAGGTAAGATCACACAATTTAATTTGTATAAGTTCAGAAATTTAGCAAACTAAGCCTCCAGTATGGTTTATAATAATTTTTAGATGATCACTATATATGTATATAGATGAATATATATATATACATATACATACATATATATATATTCCATATGTATATATGTATGTATACATTATATATATATATATATATATATATATATATATATATATATATATATGGAACAAACATTCAGAAATAATATGTAAGTGCAGAGCCTAATTTTTCTCTCTCTCATTCTTTGGACTGAAATTACCTGTGTTTGTTTTCCTCTAGACATTACAGGAAGTGAATGGGTTTTTCATTAACTCCATCTGGCTTGCAGATGTCATTTATGGTTACAGCCAAAAAGATGTCTCTCTAAAATCTGCTATCAGGATTCTCAGTCATTTTTACAACTGGTCCAGAAAATTCCTGCATACATTGGTGATGTTCTTTTTCCTCTTCATTTCTCATGGAAAGTTGCTTTGATGACTTCCTTTCTGCTGCAGGTTCACTGATGATATAAGAAAGAAGTGGGGTGGGGAAGACCATTAAAGCCACTGCTGAACTTTGCATGAATGCATACTGAGGGCATAATAAAAATATTGTGTCAGAACAGGCTAAAACAAACGTAAAACTCAATAATTGTGAGATCTCTTGTGATGGATCTAATTTCTGCAAAACGGATTCAACAGCCTTGCTTGATGCAAAAATCTTCTTTGGGCTGAACATCAGTTATTCAGCAGCCCTAGATTTGCACTTGGTGTAAAATTAATCATAGCACTGAAAAAAGTTACTGTACTCATAACCAGGCAGTCCTACTGGTTAATGTTCTCAGATTAGAAAACAGAAAGTTTTCTAAGATGTAGGCTTCACCCTCTCACCTTTCAGACTTGTTGTTTTCCACCAAGGTCTAGCTGCTGAAATTTGAACAAGAACATTTGGCCTTGCAGTGGAGAAGAATTAATAGTGCACCTACAATTACCTGGTATTTTCATGTGGCATTGGTTCTACCTCTTTCTTTCTGGAAACCTAACTATGATTGTTGGTAACTGTCAGGGAACTGCCATCGGCTCAGGGGGGAGAGGGGAAAAGCCGGATGGATTACAGAGAGCCCCCAAAGATCGTGGGAAGCAGCACCTCCTCAGCAGAGGAGAGTAACCACGCCTCCAGTGGAGAGGAGCTTCAGAGTTCAGAGGAGGTGAGGCAGTGCCAGGACACCTTGCCTGAGCAAAGTGGGGAGGAGAGAGGTCCTCCGTTACCCATGCCCTCCCTACGCAGTAGGCTTCCGTGCCAAGAGGGGAAGCGCAGATTGGGCATCAAGAAACTACTCTGCTGGGGAAGATTTAAGGACCGCCCACTCTCAGATTCTGCCAGTGAATGAGCCAGCCACGGAATAGTGGCGCTCTGCATGGTGAAGGGTTTTTGGCACCAATAACTAGGCTTTACAGCTGACCAAGGAGGCATTTGCCTGATTGCTCTCGAGTAGCCCCCTGATATCCTTACAGTAACTGATAAGAGAGTGCTCCATCTGATGAGGAAACATCTAAGGATGCCCTCTTTGCTCTCAGCCAAGAGAGGACAGTACTATCTTCCTATAAGATAGTTTCTAAGTGTATGTAACCTTTTTAAGCCTGCCTACCTTCTGGGATCATATTGTGAACAGAACGTGAGTAAACTCTTTTATACTTTTATAAAGACTGTGTCGTGTCTTGTATTTTAAGAGGGAACAAAGGGGAATTTACCAGAGTAATTATTATAGAGGTTCTAGCGAACCTGTGCAAGCGAACTTAAAGGGGAATGTCTATAAACTCTGCTGATATTTTGGGAACCTGTTAGCACAAGTTGGATAAGGATATAGTTAGTCAATATATCCTCTCCTGCACCCCAGAACATTCCCACAACAATGACAGGCAAGGAGTGGAACTGGAAGACAGATCTGTGTTGAAGTTAGACACAACATCTCAATATACTGCAGTTTGAGGGCAGGAAACATAAGCTGCCTTATATTGAGTTACACTATCAGTTCCCCTGACTACACCAGTAGCAGCTGAGGTGGTGCCCTCCAAATGTTATTGGACTACAACTCTCATCACCCCCAGCTTTTAGCCATGTTGGTTGGGGCTCATGGAAGCTGGAGTACAACATCTGTAGGGTATCACAACATCTTCCCCTGACAGTGACTCTCCAAGGTTTCAAACAAAGTTCTTCTTCTGCCAGGCCTACCTGGAGATCCTAGATCTTTTGCCTGCAGATCTGCAGTTCTGCTATGAGCTCTGGGTCTGTCCATTTTGGAGGAGAAACAAACAAAGAGGAAGGACTGTTCACATGACCACTGAGAGAGTGGCAACAACATTCTGTATGTGTCAGCTTCTAGTGTTTGTTTTGTATGCTGAGGAGGGAACCAATTGGGAGAAAATTTAGAAGTATATTGAATCTTCAGGATGAACAAGTTATAGATTTCCAGAAATCAATTAACCATTACTTTCCAGGTATTAATGCAGCATTATCAACACACCACCACCAATTGTATAAAAGCAAATCAGCTTTCCATGCCCCTCTCCCCAAGCTGGGCTGCAGCATTCACTTTTCTAATTCATCTTTATATAGTCATCTAGAATTCACAGCCTTGCACTGTAAGTTAGCAAGTCTTGGTTGCTTGGTAACACAATCCTCTCAGTGATTTGTTACAGACAAAGCTCTGATGGGGAAAGCACTGAATATTTTGAGTCCATCCTTGCACAGCAGTTTAATATCCAAATGCTCTGTTTGCACATTGATAGGTTGCTACCTCTAAAATCACACATGTAAATCTGAATGTCGCCATCCAAATTACTTTTATGGAAGGTACAAATACATTGGAAATGTGAATTTTTGAAAATTCAGCCCTTTCTATAAACAGGTAATTAATGATCCTTAGAATTTATGTATTTTAAACTGTAAAGAATCATCCTTTTGGATCTAATGCCTGGGAAAAAAAGTGTCTGTGTATAGCTTGCACACTGTGCCGTAAATGTTTTGTTGCCAGCAAATAGAGCCAGCCATCCAAGCACAACTTTACAGATTGGATGGCTTCTGAATAATCAAGATTATCTTTTATGCTCTGCCAATATGTGTTTGCACATGTAAATAAACTACAGTGGCAGTCAATGAGCACCACAGGAGTGTATGAACGCAGTCCTAAAGATAAGATTAAACAGACACAAATGGCCAAACACAACACAACAAGCACTCCTGTCAAATTATTAAATAACTAATTCATTAAGCCACACAGCCAAGCTGAGAAGCTGGCTATTTGTGTGTGTAGTCTCAGTGTGGTTTGGATAATTGGGACCAGCTGTAATACAGTTTTGGTTTTGGAAGGAATCCAGCATTACTTGAAGGCGACATGGCTATACGGATATTGACTGCAAAGTGGACCGTGCGTGTGTAGGGCTGAGTTCAAGCTGCCTTTCCACATGCAGTTTTTTTGAGATGACTCAAGCACTGACCAGCTTGTCGAACAATCACAAACCAGCTGCAGCAGGCTGGAACCAGATTAGATTGGTGCAAGCAAATCATTTTAACTCCTTCAAACAATTCTTCTTTTGTGAACAGGCTTCATCCCACCAAAATCTCTATGCTTAGTTTCTAAAGGATTCTTTCAAATCTAAAAGGGGTTCATTACAAACATAAAAGAAAGACGAGATGATATGCACAACATTTCCAATTGTTTGTTTTTAATCAGATGTTTTTGTATGCCTCCCATTGCATTTTCATAATTCAAACCCTTTTCTTTTCCTGGTGAGAGAGATTCTGTGGTGGAGAAATGCTACTTGTTTTAGCTAAGCCAGGACAGAAGGTGCATGTTTGTGTGGAGGGTTCGGCTTCCATGGCTTTTTTCTTTCTCTTGCACTGACCCCAAACAAACAAGGAAACAAACAAACAATTAGCAGTATAGCACAATTTGCAGAACTTTTATTTGTTTGATGCCTGTCCTCAAAATACTGGGGATAGAAAGAACACAGAAACACAGGAAGCTGCCTTAAACAAAGATCACTAATATATTGGTCTGCACTGCACAGCAGTGTCTTCTCCAGGTTTCAAACTATGGACACTGCCAGCCCTACCTGGAGGGGCTGGGGGTTGAAACTGGGACCTTCTGCATGCAAGGCAAGTGTTCCACCATAGAGCAATTACCCTTCTCCTGGAGAATAGTTAAAGTGTCCAAAAACACTATAGCTTTTCAGCTTTCACTGGATACATATTAGCAACTACCGGCTCTCCAATGCATTGATGGAGGCATGGGGAGGCAATGAAGTAGGTGTATCCCATAGCTGCTGTTGCCTCATCTTTCAGAATAATTTGATGAATAGGAGAAGTAGAGGCCACACATTGATGATGTCACATACCGACTCTCCTGGTGATCCCATTTGAAAGTCTCATGTAGATACTTAAAAATATCAGGGGCCTTGAGGAACATAACAGTGTATAGTCCTTCAGAACACCATTGCAGGGTTGCTATGGACAAAGTTAAAAAGTTTCCATCACCACTTTCTGGAAACGACTATGAAAATAAGAACAGAAGGCATCTGGTTCCTCTTCCAGAAATCTTGTCCAAAAGTATACAATGGTTAATAATATCAAATGCTGTGAAGAGGTTCAGAATTAGTGCCCCAGGAGAAGGACCCAGTCATGACGTTCTTCTCTTAGTGTTCATCAGGAGAACCAAGGCCAAACCTAGGCCTGAAATCAAACTGAAATTGATCTGGTAGACCCATAATTGTAGAAATACCATTATAAATTTCTGATATGGGAGAGGCATTTTCCTAGAGAAATGAGTCTGTATCTGCTCAGGTGGATTCATCAAAGGGCATGTAATCACCAACTTATGCGAATTAAATAGCCACCTTTTAGGAACTACTGTTTAATCAAAAGGTTGTGTTTCCCTCATTACATGCTACATTAACCATATTTGAAAGAAACGACACACAAAAATCCATTGGAGAAAATGGTATCTAGACTATATATCCTGCTCTTGCTGCTAGGCTTGGACAAAAGCTTCCAGGGTTTAGAACTATAGCTGTTACCATGGCATGGTACAAATGCCCCTATTCCCTTTCGTAAGAAATTGTAAGATACTAACAGTTTGCCCAATGTGAGAAGTGAAATGGCAATACACACTGCACAGCACTGTCATATTAGGAGGACATTTCTTATGTCATGCTGAGCTCAAACAGTGAAATGAGCATCCTCATCACTTGATTCAGCATATGCCTCACGATTTTCTATTTCCTTCAACCAATGCCAATATCCTTGCCAGCTGTCCTAACCCCTAAATCACAATGGAGTGAACCTGTTTCAGCCATTTTGTGTTGTTTTTGAGTTGAGAATATTGTTTTAGAGACTGTTCAGACAACATAGGGGGGTCCAAAATTCAGCCCACAAAACTGGGCCTTAAGAAGAAACTGAAACCTAAGGATAATAGGAACAGAACTATATGGGTTTTCTGAATGGCTGGTAGGCTGGATGGGGGAGTAGAAATGATGTATATAAATGAGGCAGATTTGTAGAGTTAAAGCATTGTTGTGGGAAGAAGTTGTAATTTGAAGAAAAGATGCAAAATTTGATCTTTTCTGAGTCACCAAAAATGGAAATGTAGTTATGTTTAACAACACAATACTCCACATCTAAATGTAACAAACTGCATTAAAAGTATAGTATAACATATGTTTAGAAGTGCATACACTGAGATGAAATGCATATGTTAAATGCATATATGTGATAAAATATGGATTTAAATATGATTTTTTTGTTCTTTTATAAAATGTAGATTGATGTCAAAATGGGAATGGACTTAAGAATGAGCTCATGGAAAATGGATACAGACTAGTTGTCTGTATAATGTATTTCTCTCACTTTGGACAGGGTAACTTGAACTTCCTGCTCTATTCAGGTATGATTGTATGCTTGGCAATAGCTAATCATTGAGATCTGGCAAGCTTTATGTAACTCTATCGATTTAACATTCCTATATATGCAACAAAAACTTCCAGCAGTTTTCAACTTTCATCATAGCAGCTTTATGGATGCCTGAAAGAAAGACAAGCCTATCAATTTTCATTTATCACAGTGGTATATTACCTGCCATTTCTTCCTGAATATTGTTGTAATAATGGCACTCAGTTTTGAATAGCAGATTTAGCGTGTCTTCTCTTTGGGGATTATGGTAATCAAACAGTATAAAATGATTGGCTTCCATTGTCCTGTAAAAGTTGCAGAAAGTATATGACTCCTTCATTTGCTGAACATGTGCTGTGGAAATATCTCTAGTGATTATAAACAAGGAAATAAACTAAACACTGAACTACATAATCAATTTTTTCCAGGATGCAAAGATAAGTGTGATTCTTTTAGTTATTTTAAAAATAAGATTATTTGCAGTTAAATTAGACAAAGCAGCTAGAAGAAAGATGTAAATAATTCATATCCACATAGCCTCCATTCAGCAAATATGCTTCCTTTGTAACCTAGTATCAATGTTGGAAGACAAAAGTGATATGGGTTGTTTGTGTAGGGGCATTTGGTTTTGTTTTCCCCTCCCCAACTGTGGCAATTGCTTTGCCCAACCTTTCTTTGTATCATCTTAAGACATTTTCAGTCAAGTGAGTTCATTATCTACACGCCAAATATTAATGTCCACTGATTCCAAACCAAAGTCTTTTGACCGGTCTGTGTGAATCTCCTGGGGGGAAAGTGTGAATTAACATCCTTAGGCATAAAAACGGTTTCTAGCATAAAAATGTCAAACTTAAATGCTTTGCCTTTTTTTTGTTATATTTACAGACTGCCTCTACAACTCTGAAAATAAATTCATTTTCAGGGCTCTGCAGTAGAATCTCCCTGTTTTGGAAAATAGTGAAGTGTAGGCTAGGATGGGTGGCTGCCACAGAGGAAGTTTCTGAATGCACCTGGGGACTGAGCTTCTTCTGGAATTCCTTTCCAAACAGAGACTGAGAAAATTGGTAAATGGATCTAATCCACTACAGCTTCTGCATTTGTTGATTCTAGTGGACTTTTTTAAATAGGATAAGATAAACAAAATCAATATGAATGTTGCCTTTGAACTTGCTGTTTGAAATATGTGGTTCCCCAATTTAATTATCTAGCCATGGAAGATATTCATAAGTTGGCATAAAATCCAAGGGTAGCTGGCCCAGCAAATAAGGTTTCTGTTATGGGTGAGGAAGCACAATTGAGACGAATGTCTCCACAGTTACAACCCATCTCACATCTGACTGCCAGGACACCTGAAATGAAGGCCTCTGACGGAAATCTTAACACACAGGCAGTTTGGTGTAGGGTAGAGGCAAACATTCTTTCAGGCACCATGGCCCCAAGCCATATAGGGCTCTATGTAAGTACCAGCATTTTGAAGTGTGCTTTAAAGCAGACCATGCTCTCCAAGCCAGGCAAAGATTTGGAATTGCTCATGTGAAAGGCAGCTGCTTCTCTTCTTTTCCTTTTCTTTCCCTGCCTCCTGCACCTGCAAAGGCAATTTTCATTTTTAACACAGCTGTTTTGTGTAATACCAGTTCTGTGCAGTAGAGCTGTTTTAAAAATAAATATAGCTGCATCCTTTCATTCTGGCTGATGGGAACAAAATGGTGTAGCAATACAGGGTATCCAGTGAAACATCACCACACATGTGTTCATTGTGGGTGATTTTTTGTTTGTTTGTTTTCGTTTTGCTAAATACACACCAAATTTGCTTTAGTGCATCCACAATTGGATAACATCCATCCTTCTTGGAGGAGTGTGCCAGTGCAGGTTCCCCAGTGCCCTCAAAGATACATCCAATGTTTCCTTGGGACATGGGTGGTGCTGTGGGTTAAACCACAGAACCTAGGACATGCTGATCAGAAGGTCGGCGGTTCGAATCCCCGCAACGGGGTGAGCTCCCATTGCTCGGTCCCTGCTCCTGCCAACCTAGCAGTTCGAAAGCAAGTCAAAGTGCAAGTAGATAAATAGGTACCACTCCAGCGGGAAGGTAAATGGCATTTCTGTGCGCTGCTCTGGTTCGCCAGAAGTGGCTTAGTCATGTATGCCGGCTCCCTTGGCCAGTAAAGCAAGATGAGTGCCGCAACCCCAGAGTCGGCCACAACTGGACCTAATGGTCAGGGGTCCCTTTACCTTTACCTTTACCTTAATGTTTCCTTGCCATCTTAACAAGACTGCAAGAGTCAGACATATATGGAATAGAAGACGAAGCATCACAGTGTGTATAACTGACAAGATGCCAATTACCCCCCCCCCCAAAGCCCACATTTCTTTATGCAAGATAATTTAAGGCCTTCAAAAGAATAGAAACGTGTCAAGGTGCCTCTGCGGTACACCCAGCAAAGCCACTTAGAACAATCCTTTCACTAACATGGGCAATTAAGATCCATTTCCTTTCGGTTCCATTTATCTGAGAAGATAAGTAGGAAATTAGCACAATTAAATGCCAGAAATCCATAATAGTCCTTCCAAAATGAATTTCCTCTCACCACATCCCTTCATGCAAATGTAAATAAAATACAAAAACCATTAAGTGTGGAAAGCAGCATTAAAATAATTTCAGGTCACATAATACATTGCAAGAACAAGCATGTGCTAAAATGGCTAATCCTTGTGATCTCATAGTATCTGGTGGGTGCGGGTGGAATTCATCAGTGTAGCTCAGCATTTCAGTTAAAGGTGAATTTTACACCTAAGAAGAGTCCTGATGGATCAGGCAAAAGGCCCATCTAGCCCAGCATTCTGTTCTCACAGAGCACAGCACACCCAGGAGATCCTAAAAATGCAAGTGCTTTGAGTGTGGTTAGCAGGACCCCATATTGAAAACACTCATGTATAAAAGCTCTGAAAGATGAGCTGTTTGTCTCCTTGGTCTGCCCTTGCTTCAAAGGTGGAGACCAGATGCAGGAAGATTCCCCCTCCCCGCATTTGTTTATGGCCTGTTGACACAGTCATCTCCACATGATCCCATACCCAGGGACGTTCAGGAGAAATCACATGGGGGGGGGATTGACTGCATCTTTCAGGTTAAGAATGGTATGTATTACCTCCTTGATCTTATGACTTCAAAGATTGGCAGATGGTTTTCTTCTGTAAACCAGGACTGGAATAGTGAGATCTGCAGTGGAAAAGCAATAGGTAGGAGGATGGTGGTGCTTGAGTCATTCCCCTTCGCCTATGTCACCCCACAATCCCCATCAGCTGCTTTTCATTCAACTCATTTTCTAGATTTGTGATTGGGAACATGGGGTGGGAAAAGCTGGTGGAGAGTGGAGATGTTAAAGAGGAATGGAGCACAGCAGCCTAGGAAGCTAGCTTCTACTGAGTGGAATCCATTGGATCCATTGGTGGATCAAGCTCAGTATTATCTGCATTAACAAACAATTGCTTTCCAGGATTGCAGACAAAGATCTCTTCTAGTCCCACCTGGAGTTGTGAGGGGTTGAACATGGGACCTTCTCCATACCAAGCATGTGCTCTACCACTCATCTATGGAAGAGGAAGGGGCAAATGACTTTCCACTTGCCATTCCCCCTGCTCTGCAGATCACTTCTGACCCTAATGTGTTCTGAAAGCACAGCAGCTGAGTGTTGCTGATGTGAACATTGATCTAAAATTGAATGGTTTGGATGGCATTTCACTTAGGGCAAGTCTCAGTCAAAATCTAAAACATCTTTGGGTACATGAATTGGGACTTAAGTACATGTCTAATACCTTTGTCCCTTGAAATAGAGAGGAGATAAGAGTACTTAGCTTTGGCTGGATCATGTCACCCTTGTGCCTGCCTCCCTGGATATAATAGATCAGTGAGATAACTTAATCATTTACTAGGTGGGCTAATATTCTGACTATATATATATATATATATATATGCAGGTTTTGGTGTCCTCGGGTGTCTTCCCGTGTAAAAGTTGGGGTGTCTAGGCGACGTTTCGACGAGGTCTCACTCGTCATCTTCAGGCTGGTGCTTTCGGCTTCTTGTTACTGGAACAGAGCGGGATCTCAATGTTTGAGTTCCTATAAATACTGTAGAGGGGGTGTGGTGTCTAGCCTCCAATGTTCTGGGCAGAGAGGAAGTTCCCAGGCTAGTGTGCCTTTTCTTCTTTTGTTCCTTAATTACTTGAGAGATACCTTGAGTGATTTCTTGAGTGATATCCTGAGTACCACTTAGGTGGGTCATTAGGTGTGGATTAGTTGCTAAAGTCTTTGTGTCTTGACCTCTTGAACTTTGTGAAGAGTTTTCCTGAGAAGATGGCTGTATTGCACTTAGTTGTGCTTTGGCTTGGCTTCGTGTATAGGGGCGAGCTGTGGTTTTGTGGCTTGTGTCAGCCAGATCTGTGTAGGGATTGCAGGGGGGTGCAGCATCCGGAGGTGCCACCATGGATTGGCTACTGGATGGTGTCAGTAATTCATCTGTGGAGAGGGTCTGGGTTTGGGTCTGGTGTGGTTGATTGGTGTTGGCGTTCTGTGTGCCTCTGGATCTGGTGTCAGTTTTTGTGGAGAGGGCTAATTTCCAGATGTCTGGCAAGCGGGATGTGTCGTCACGCTTGTTCATGTTGTGAGGGTGTTTCTCTATCTCGATGGCTTCCATGATTATTCTCTTGTGGTGATGTTCCGTGTTAAAGAGCAATTTGGAATCTGCAAAATTAATTTCGTGTCCTGTTTCTTTCATGTGTTGGAAAAGAGAGGAAGTTTAGCCCTCTCCACAAAATTAGCCCTCTCCACAAAAACTGACACCAGATCCAGAGGCACACAGAACGCCAACACCAATCAACCACACCAGACCCAAACCCAGACCCTCTCCACAGATGAATTACTGACACCATCCAGTAGCCACACAAAAAAGCCATGGGTTCTGAGCTGCAGTTGGTAAGAATGAAAACCTCTGCTAATGTAGCACTCTCTTAATCACAGGGTTGAAAGGATCACATATGCTATTCCCTGCAACTTTTGAGCTTTTACTCCATCCCTAGAAAGGTGTTTGCAGAGGGTAATTTACAGGGACTTGATCCACACAGACAGATATACCCCTAGCAGAATTGTTCAGTGAAATCTATGCCTTGGCCAGCAAACCAGCTGCTTGAAATCCCACCCAGTCTGTTGATTTCCAGCTCATTTTAGTTGCACTCCCAAAGATCCTATGTGCTTCATCCAGATTCACATAGCAATATGGCAACTGCAATCTTAAGGTGCCACATAAATAGTCAGGGCACTTACAGCCTTGTTTTGTACCCCCAAGAAGAATTGTTTATGAAGCAACGATGATACAGTGAATCTGTGAGCAAAGGGTATATATGTTGAAATATATATTCTAGTTTTAGAATCTTAAACATAAGCAAGTATTGTAAAATAAAGATCAGCTATAATCTAGCAGAAATTATATGGATCCTAGGTCTACAACTTCACCAACAGGATTCCATCTTAACTAAGCCATCTGTTATATTTTGGGTGAATTTTATGGCAACCACACTTTAGTGTATCACATCTCACAAAACATGATGACTTTTATCAGATCATCCTTATGTATGGCAGATGATAGCATGATGGCTGAGCACTGGCTCTATAGGCAACAGACAGGAAGGAACCATTTTGACAGAGGGAAAACACACACCACATAGCATTTGGTTTTATTGCATAGCCAAGGAGTATGGAATGTTACTTGAGACCAGTGTATCTAGATGATACACTGTAAACAGGATAATGCTTTGTTAATGCTAGAAGAACAGATACATGTACAGCCTTCTATATTAAAGTAGCACACATAGCAAATATCCTTACCTAAGCATTGAGGAAATGGTATGGAAACATTCATTTCTCCAAGATTAAAAATAATGATAGTAATTCAGCACTCTTGCCCTACAAATGTATTTGGAAGAGGAAGTCTGACATCTTGTCATGGTCATTTAAATCAACAATGCCTAAGTGCTCGTCAGAGTTCATAACATGCCAGAAGGATGTAATATCATCATAATGGTGCTCTTCCCTAATGACTATTTCACCAAAGAAAATTAAAGTACCACTGAGCAGCTAGTGTAATGAGTATTTAGTATTTATTTCCAACTCCAGTGAGTAAGCTAAAACATCACTTTAGCTTTGCACTGTCATGATGAATCCAGAGTATGGTGACTTCCCAGGTATCCTAATCCTAAATTAGATTTCCTGTCTCAAAGCTTGTCTTGGAGCACAGAAACATAGGAAGTTGTCTTCTGCTCAGTCAGACCATTGACCAATCACACTAAGTAAGTCTATGCTGACCAGCATCAGCTATCCAGGGTTGCAGGCGAGAGACTCTTACAGCCCTTACTGGAGCTGTGAGGGATTGAACCTGAGGCTGTGTGCCTGCAAAACAGATGCTCTACCACTGAGCCACAGCCCAGTAGGTTCCATCTTATGAAAAGGGGATGTCTATGAAAATGCAGATCAAGTGAACCATGAAAGCAATCATACTGCAAACTGTTGGTAATCATTTTGGGTGAGGGGGGTGGATACTATTAAAGTTGTGTCAAAAGCAAATTAGTTACAGTTGTTGAAAATTATTTGGAAATGTCAAGAATGCAGGTCTTTTGTTGACTCTGAAAAGGCATTTTCCATCTGGCTCCAAGCATTAAAATATCCTGAAGTGACCTGCATATGTGAAGGCTCACTTGAATAAATGATAATACAGTACTGCTATGGGATAACATAAGCCCATTCACGGTGGGCTCCATCCAATAGAAAATTCCATCTGAAGTTGGGACAGAATCCCAAGTCATTGAAATGTAATTATGCCTGCTAGAAAGTTCCTGCAGAGAATGTAGATGCAGAGCAAATGGCACTGTTAATGAAATTGGGTCTGCTTTCTCCATCATAATTTGTTTTGCACTAAGAATAAAAGCTAAAATTGCTAAAATTAAATCCCAGCAAAAGATTAACCAATGCAATGCAATAAGCTGTTTATGTGAACTAAAGTTAATGAAACTGATACTTACCAATAGCAGTAAACAGGAGAAAGAGGGAAAAGCAGCAGCATCAAGGCATATTTTCGCCTCATTGTTGTATTAAATTGTTTAAAGCCAAGACATATAATCTCCTAAACAGCATATATAGTAAACACTATAAAAAGCAGCATTTAATAAAAGCCAAGAAATATAGTTATGCCTTTAATAACTGATTTTAAGATGCCTCCAAGAAAATTAAATACTTGTTGTTCATTATCATATAATAGCGGTGTTGCACATAGCTGGAACCCTGCACAATTTTTAAGAAAACTGAACCAACAATTTCAGCCCAGTATCTACAGTCCAGCATCCAGTAACTTTTCGGGTCTGTTGATATCTAACTCAGGTTAGATATTATGTGTCATCCTGGAAATTTTGTGTCTTCTGGAGAATAGTCAAACATTGCATCTAATGACAATGGATGTAAAGGTCAGTCATGGAGAGAGGGAATTCTCAAACTTTTGATATAAACACATCTGGTATATTGATAATTCATTGACTACAGCTTTTCACGGTTTTCTAAAAATGTTTTATATCTTTGTGCATTGATAGCTTATCTGAGGACAGTATATAAATACTTCTATAAGTAAATGAATAAAATATTAAGGAATATCCAGTGCTTTCTTCCCTAAAAAAAATGTTTAAGGGGTACTCTCATTTTCCTGTTGTTGTTGTTTAGTCATTTAGTCATGTCCGACTCTTCGTGACCCCATGGACCAGAGCACGTCAGGCACTTCTGTCTTCCACTGCCTCCCGCAGTTTGGTCAAACTCATGCTGGTAGCTTCGAGAACACTATCCAACCATCTTGTCCTCTGTTGTCCCCTTCTCCTTGTGTCCTCCATCTTTCCCAACATCAGGGTCTTTTCCAGGGAGTCTTCTCTTCTCATTAGGTGGCCAAATATTGGAGTCTCAGCTTCAGGATCTGTCCTTCCAGAGAGCACTCAGGGCTGATTTCCTTCAGAATGCATAGGTTTGATCTTCTTGCAGTCCATGGGACTCTCATGAGTCTCCTCCAGCAACAGAATTCAAAAGCATCAATTCTTCGGCGATCAGCCTTCTTTATGGTCCAGCTCTCACTTCCATACATCACTACTGGGAAAACCATAGCTTTTACTATACGGACCTTTGTTGGCAAGATGATGTCTCTACTTTTTAAGATGCTGTCTAGGTTAGTCATTGCTTTTCTCCCAAGAAGCAGGTGTCTTTTAATTTCGTTGCTGCTGTAACCATCTGCAGTGATCATGGAGCCCAAGAAAGTAAAATCTCTCACTGCCCCCATTTCTTCCCCTTCTATCTGCCAGGAGGTGATGGGACCAGTGGCCACAATCTTTTTTTTTCTTTCTTTTTTTTTTTTGATATTGAGCTTCAGACCATATTTTGCGCTCTCCTCTTTCACCCTCATTAAAAGGTTCTTTAATTCCTCCTCACTTTCTGCGATTAAGGTTGTGTCATCTGCATATCAGAGTTTGTTGATATTTCTTCCGGCAATCTTAATTCCTGCTAGGGATTCATCCAGCCCAGCCTTTCGCATGATGAATTCTGCATATAAGATGGAGATAGAACAGCAGAAATAATCATGAATGTGCAAAATACAGTAATGGGGGGGGCAGAGCATCTGCTTTGCATATAAGCATCCCAGGTTCAATTTTTGGCATCACCAGGTAAGGCTAGGAGAGTCCCCTGCCTCAAACCCCTGGAGAGCCACAGCCAGTCAGTGTAGGTAACATTGAACTAGAAGGACCAATGGCCTGACTAGGTATATGGCAGCTTTCTATGTTCCACTTGCTCAGTGAAGTTTACTGTTTGAATACTTTCATAGAAGATGCATTGCAGGAAATCAAGGGACTGCTACTTTTAAGAAAGAAGTGCGCAACAGGATATTTTCTTACATTGGATCATTAACATTTGCCTCAGGAAAAGCTCATAATGAGTATCTTCCTGGAGAATTAGTTGAATGGCTGACACCACAGCAGGCAATGAATTCTCCTGCAGATATCCTTCATGGAATGGTCCGGGAAACCACTGTAGATTGCTATTCAAAATCAATAGGATCAGAAATGTAATATTGGTTCCAGGTGTTGGCTAACAGGTGTTGAAGCCTTATCCCATAATGGATTTTTGTACACAAATCCTTTTTATTTCAGCATTTGACTACTTGAATAGCTCAGAAAACAACATGAAGTGTGATTTTCAAAAGAGAAACAAAGACAGTAGCTAATGCAGGGATATTGCAGAGACATAAAAGGGTGCACTTTCCATGAATATAATCTTGACGTGCTCGTTGGTTGTATCCAGTTGGTGTTCCTCCACTGACAGAAGGCTCTTTAATCAAGCAGAGGCTGGTTAGCAGAAAGGCAAGAGAAGCAATCTTCTGTAATTCTATTACCCCTCTTGGAGTTGCCCCTAAAAATATATAAATACTCCAAAGAAATGGGGGGCTTTGGAACACTATGGGAGGTGGCAAGGGGTTTGTAGAAGGGCATAAAAAATATAATTCCACTTCATTCCTTCCTCCTGATTCAACTGCAGAAATGCTCTGCTGGGTCAAATAACCTTCTGGCAGTAGATGGACTCCAATTGGATTAAAGCTCAGTACAGTGGTACCTCAGGTTACATACGCTTCAGGTTACATACGCTTCAGGTTACAGACTCCGCTAACCCAGAAATAGTGCTTCAGGTTAAGAACTTTGCTTCAGGATGAGAACAGAAATCGTTCTCTGGCAGTGCGGCAGCAGCAGGAGGCCCCACTAGCTAAAGTGGTGCTTCAGGTTAAGAACAGTTTCAGGTTAAGAATGGACCTCCGGAAGGAATTAAGTACTTAGCCCAAGGTACTACTGTATAATGAAACTACACTAAAATCACAAAAAAAAATTAAGCACATTTTCTACTTTTGGATTTTATGGAGCTAAACAGACACCATTCAGTGTAACATATTGAGTGATAGTCATCTGTTACTCAGAGTAGACCCATTGAGATTAATGAACATGATTGCATCAAGTCCATTCATTTCAGTAGGTCTTCTCCGATTAAAACACAATGGAATGCTTCCCCTTCTCCCCAACAGATAAATAAATACTGACTAATTGCCGAATAATAGGGGTAAAATAAAGTTTTCCAAAGGTGCGATTCATTGTGGTCTCTAAGGGAAGCTACAACCACTCCTTTCTTTTAAGGATCTGCTTACAGTAGATCTTATGACAGCAGCCATTTTCATGCTCCCTTCCTAAAACAAGCCATCACTACCCATGGTATGTAAAGATCCAGGATAACTGTGTGGCCAGCTGTACAGCTCCAAGTCATGCTATCCACAACTTCAGTAGAGTGATGCACCAGGTTCAGACCCACAAAAGAATGCTGAGGCCTCATCATTCTAAGGATGATGGGAGCTGTAGTCTGACAATACCTGGAGGGTCACAGGCTCCCCAACCCTGGTTTAGTGGATCACAAACAGTGCTGATAACTTTGGGTAAGTCAAGTGATACAACAAATCCATATTATCTATGGATAAGAAGTTTCTTAGACCTTCAGCTTTGTAATCAACAGTGGGTAATGGAACACTACAGTAGGCTGTTGTTTTTTAACTCCCAGAGTGATGTAGTGGCGGTTTACTATAGTGTGATCCCATTAATACCAAGGACTACACAAGTGTAACTGGTCATTGTATAGGTGTCAAGACAACATAATTTATTTTTGATAATACCCCATTTTCCATTGCCTAGTCACTTGGCTGTTGAAAAGATCAATAATGGTATATAATTTTTTATGAGTGGGTTTTCTTATTATCTAGTTAAATTCAAAGAGAAGTTAACTCAGGCTTGAAACATTATAGTGGTGCAGAGTAAGCAATACCAGGAGGGGAGAAAATCCTAGTGAGTGTGGAGAACAAGCTCTCATGAATACACATCTACAAAAAGAGCACAATTTAACACTGATTGCTATGATGGCTCAAGGGTACGCAGCAATGTTGAATTATTATTACACATTGTGGAATTTTTATTTGGCTTGCCAAAGTCTGTAGAGCACAGCTGATCTCCCTAATGTGAAACTGTCTGGCAGGCATATTTTTATTCTTACAAAACTTTTACTACTTAAAATGTCATTTCTTTTCCTTTGTTCCAAACATTCTGCCATTGTGCCTTATTTGATGACGTAGACCAACCTGGTACCATTCAAATGTATAGACCAGGGCTCAGCAACCTTTTTCAGCTGTGGGCCGGCCCACCATCCCTCAGACCATGTGGTGGGTCGGACTATATTTGGGGGGGGAAATATGAACAAATTCCTATGCCCCACAAATAACCCAGAGATACATTCTAAATAAAAGTACACATTCTACTCATGTAAAAACACCAGGCAGGCCCCACAAATAACCCAGAGGTGCATTTTAAATAAAAGCACACATTCTACTCATGTAAAAACATGCTGATTCCCGGACCATCCACGGGCCGGATTGAGAAGGTGATCTGGCTCCCAGGCCTTAGGTTGCCTACCCCTGGTATAACTGTAACTTTGATCAGCCCCAAGGGGACACCATTTGGAGGACACCAGCTTGGGTAAGACTGGAGTAGACCATGTGGATAGCTGCAGGATGGAAACAAAGGGCATCAAGTTACTGACTAGTTCCCAAAAGTGAAGTGAGATGCCTTCCGTACATGTTCCATAACTCCTATTGCATTGACATACTGCATCCTGTACAACAAGGGTGGGGAACCTCAGACCCAGGGACAAAAAGTGGCCCTTCCCTCTATCTGGCCCTCAAGATTCTCCCCATGCCACACACCCCTCTCCAGACAGAGGAGAAGGGCTTTCCTGGCTTTTCCACCAGGGGGTGGGGTTGGCAGTGTGGTAGGCGCTGGCTTGCAAGGGAGGAAGCCTCACACGGAGGTCTTTCATGTCTATCTGCTGTCTCCGGATATAATTGGATTTCATGTCCCATTATCCTTAGGAAGTATGCATGGTGATCAGGGAATATGGGATTTGTAGCCCCAAACCATATGCAGGGCCATAGGTTCCCCATCTCTCTTCTGGAGAAACCCACTAGCTTTTCTTCCGTTGAAATCCGACTTTCTGATTCTGGGCACAAAATGGCTTGTTGATCATCACAAAAGGATAAAAGTATATAGAATAAGAGTAGTCCGCAAGGACCATATAACTGAAGGCCTATAGTCCCCTTGTCTCAGAGTGTGAAAACTTGGCAGACAAAAAAGAGCTGCTCATCAGTTGGATGATGTTGCACCAGTTTAGCAGGGAACTTGCACATCCTCTTATGCAGCCCTGTGCACAATGTTGCCAAATGTTGAAAAGATGAATAGCAGCCTTTATGGAGAATTCAAGTGAGAGGGGCTTATGAAGTACAATGTTCATTTCAGAGACAGCCTAGTTCTGACAACCAGATGCTAGAGGGGAATTATAGGGAAAGGATGTCTTCATCATGCCTCCTTTGTGGACCTAGTTGGGACATCTGGTTGGCCCCTGTCAATGGATAATCCTTAGAAAATGTAATATCTCTTGAACAGAAGTGTTACCTTGAAGGAAGACATCTGGACTCTCTGCAACAAAGGGAGTAACAGTTGCATATTTATTGCATTAAAAGAAACAGAAATTTGTTGGGGAAAGCTCCTCTGGGTTGAAAATGTGAAGGAGTGTTGATTATTTTTTCACCTGTGAATATATGTCACTTATTCAGTTTGTAGCCAGGAACTGAGAGATGCAGCAAAGCAGAACACATTTCAGGGAAAGAAAGAGGTGAAAGAGAATATCTGTTGTTGACATCTGTCTGTCTCAAGAGACAATGAAATAGTGCACCTTTGGCAGTAAAGTTGGAGAGTAACAGCGCCTGCTGTGGCTGTGGAGATTGATATGGGAGAGTGATATGAAGGTCACCGGTTTTCCCGCTAAAGCTGTACCATGACATTTCTTCTCTTTGTGCTCCTCCCAACAGTCATTCCTTCTCTAATCACTGCTGTGGATGGATACATGAACAGAGTGATTGTCTCCAGACATTGCAGTCATCTACAAGGGATTTTCATACAATGGGCTTAATGTTACCAATTTTCACGTCACATTTGCAGACATCTTTGTAATGCACAATTGGTCTGCCAACAGGCTTAGTGCCTCTCTGCAGAGCACGTCTTTGGGGATCCTGCCATCTTCCATTCTGTGTACATGATCAAGCCAACATAGAGCAACAGGGAGATGAATATGCCAAAGACAGCTGGAGCAAGAACACAGTCCTGTTTCACACTTATCTTTATAGGGAAGACATCTGAGGATGAACTGTCATACTAGACAGCAATGCATGGACTCGAGGAAGGACATGGAGCATAGGTGGGCATCCTGTCTTGTTAAGCAATGTGAAAAGTCATTTTTGGCTCACAAGGTCAGACATCTTCATCAGGACTTAGTTGAACATATCCAGGAGCCCAATTCAGGCATTCAGCCTACTCATTTGATTCTGAATAACCTTGCTCTGAATCTGACAGGAGGGAAGTATGGTGGCTCCTCATTGCAGTGCTCATGGAAGAGAGTGTGCAATGGAACAGTGATGCAATGCAGTGGGTGGGACTAGACAATACATCCCTGCCTTTGGAGCCAGTGTGGTGTCTCGTAATCTGGGGGACCAGGTTCGCGTCTCCGCTCCTCCACATGCAGCTGCTGGGTGACCTTGGGCCAGTCACACTTCTTTGAAGTCTCTCAGCCCCACTCACCTCACAGAGTGTTTGTTGTGGGGGAGGAAGGGAAAGGAGAATGTTAGCCGCTTTGAGACTCCTTAAAGGGAGTGAAAGGCGGGATATCAAGTCCAAACTCTTCTTCTTCTTCTTGCCTTCCTCATGGGTTTTAGTGTCACATGAGTAAACTGAATGCCAAATAGAACTAGGGTCATCCAAAGAACCTGATTGGTGGGAGACAAAATGAATTACCTCATGGGTAGGGAAACTAAGGCGCGGGGGCCGGATCTGGTCCAATCTCCTTCTAAATCTGGCCCATGGATGGTTCGGGAATCAGTGTGTTTTTACATGAGTAGAATGTGTCCTTTTATTTAAAATGCATCTCTAGAATTCGTTCAATTTTTTTCCTTCAAAATATAGTCTGGCCCCCCACAAGGTCTGAGGGACAGTGGACAACCCTGCTGAAAAAGGTTGCTGACCCCTGAATTACCTTTTCACACAATACAAAGTCAACTTACAAAATTTGCTGCAGGTAGAATTGATGAGCTCTTGGAACAATCTCTCCCTTTTGATAAGTCTCCCCTTTCCTGCCACTGCCCCCATTTCCAACCTGATCTTGCCCCCCCCCCAAAAAAGAGCCTTTACCTAGTAGGCAGATTTTTACCCTTATGTGTATGTGAGATTGGGACCTGGCATTTGCAGAATTCCTAATCACCTGCATTGAAAGGGAAGGGATTAGGTTGCTAGAACCTGTGTCAGAATGAGCTGAGTTCAGCAGGCACAATCACCACTAGGCATTCACTAGATATGGCCATGTCATGAGAATGTGGCTTGTGTGCATGTGATACAGGCCTGCTTTGCATTATACATGCTGTCTTGAGACTCCTATAGACTTCTACAGCGGAACAAGCAAAACCACAAACCGTCTTGCCAAATAATTTCTCTTATATCTGTTGCCTTTGCTTTCAATATTTATAAAAAAGTATTAAAGTGGTGGTGAAAGGTATTTGCAACTTGGTTCTCTATGTTCGCATTGTAACTTTAATATTTCTAATCAGTAGTCGGAATAAGGCAAGTTATTATAAGGGAAAACTTTCGATCGGGGGGGGGGGGAGGACATAATAATTTTTAAGATTTCCTACAGTTGTCTACTAAGCTTTCGTTCTATGTTGCAATGGTCCATAAGGTAATGTCTCTCACCCTTTCATTAGTTGGCTTTGCTTGAGAAACAAAATTGATGCAATTTTACCATGTCTTCTCATATGTCAACTTTTGCCTCTGCTGTTCTTTACTGCAGTTTTTGTTAATTGATCTGCACACCTTTCATTTTCCGAAACTCAACTCAGTTATATTCAAATGTCTGTAGCCACAACATCCTCTTTTTATAGAGGAGGCACTATGGGAGGGTCAATCTGGAGCACAGCAGTGATGGTGGGCATTTAGTCCTCTCCCCATCTGCCACTTCTCCACTTTCAGGCCATCCACCTTTCACCTTTAGGGTCCCAAGAAAGGCTTTAGATCAGATGTGCATTTGGGCTCCACAAGGGAAAAAGCAGCTTGGGAGTGGCAATTTAGGAGCTGAAATGCTGGACAAGGGAAGCGTTAAGCACTCTCTCTGCTGCTTCTCCCTTCAATTTAACCTGCTTCTAGACAGGTTTTCCAGCAAAAACAGGCATTTAGTTGCACACAATTAATAATTTGGCCACAATAACCAGATTTCAGGCTACTGCACAAAAGGCTGTTTGAGAAATGCCTTCTATTTAAGATTAGATTGCAATAAATGTTATTACTAATTCCCCCAACAAGGTTGTTTTTGAATTTAGACAACAGTATTGGAATCAGGAGCCACAATTTCATACTGAAGAGTCTGGATGAAGTAGGAACCTGTTCACTGGTCCAATGGAGCACGTATCATAGATTTAAAGTTTCTTCTGAATAGTTTCTATCAGAGAGATCTAAGCATGCATAATATATTTTGAGCATCTGATCTCTGGCTATACTTAATACTGAAGTAGACTTGAATAGAATATTCACAGCCTGCAAGATATGTTGGCGGAAAAAGAGATAACAGCACTCAATCCATGGAACCCTGCCCACTAATCCAAGAGGTTCTGCATCATAACTTTTTAATCTGCTGGTGGAAATGTAATAACTGACTTCCACAGTTAGGAAGTGTTGCAGTAACTTTTAAACTTTTGCTAACTATTCACAAAGTTTTAACATACTGTCAGGACTGCCGCTAGGTCCCAGCTCACAGAGGACCAACGCCCAGTGGATATTATATACAAAAGTCTTTATTGAAGTTTAGTTTCCATTTCCAAGCTCTGGGCGCGCAGACCCACGTCTTAACGCTAGACCGGCTAAGTCCCCTCTGACTCACTGCTCCACCCACACCAGTTTAAGATTCTAGCCCGGCTCCACCTCTTGCGCTGCTCTTTCCTGCGTTGGGTCCTTCTGCCCTCTGGGGTTCCCTCCTTCCTGGACTCCTCTGACGCGGAGCCTCCTGAGTCTTGCCCCTCCCTCCGGCGGGCTTTAGGACCTGGCTCCCTTCCCGGGCTCCCTGCTGTGCCGCGCTCCTGTACATTTGAACTTGGCGCGCGCGCCCAGCCGGTGACTTTCCTTCTGACCGTTTCCCCGCTTCCTGATGTGGGTGTTGCCAAACCTGACTCCTCTCCTCCCTCTGGTGGTGAGGACACTGGTCCCGACTCCTGGGACTCCCCCTCCCCACTGCGCTCTGGTGGAGACGCTGGTCCTGATCTCCAGCTGCTGCTCAGGGACTCCCCGCTGGCCCCTCCCTCTTGAGGTTTCTCCCTTGGAATCTCCCTTGCTCTGGCCACCGGCGCTCCCTTCTGTGAGTCCTCCGATTCGCTAGAGAGGCTTGTGGAATAACTCTGGCCACTGTCACTGCCTGCGCCCCCCTCGTACTCCTCCTCCTCACTCTCCATTTGCTCGCCCTCCTGTGTCTCTCCTTCTGAACCCCTGACATCCATCCCCCCCTCGAAGCCCCCCTTCCCCCCTCCCCCTCTTCCGGTGCGGGTTCCGGGTGCTCCATTGTTGTAGGGGTGAGTCCAGGATACAGCTCGTCCCCTGAGGCTTGCAACCATCGAGATAAGTCCGGGAAGTCCCCCATGGGCTCGTCGACGACGACCTCCTCCGCTTCCATCTCCTGCGCGGTGTGCTCGAAATCTGAGCTCGACCCCAAATCACCCAAGAGCCCTCCTCCCCCTGTTGCTTGATGGGGGTCCACCTCCCAGGGTCCCTTCGGCATGTCTCTGCGCCAGCCCACTTCGGGTTGGTCCTCCCACCAATAAGATCCCCCCGTGCCAAAACCTGAAAGCGATCCCTCCGGGGAGCTGCCTCCCGGAGCCGAGTCCTCAGCTGACGAGAAACCCCGGAAAGTGCTGGCCGAGAGTGTGGGTGTGAACAAACAATCCTCGAAAAAGCCCGCCGGCATAGGCTTGTGCGGGAAAAGTGTGTGGAATTCTTCCTTGAGCAACTGCTCTTCCACTGCGTAATCCGGCACCCACCTGTTGGCGCTGGCCGGGGTGTCCTCTGTGGCGAGAAGATATTCAATCCCGTCCTCCCCCCACCTTGAGTCTAAAATCTCAGTGGCTTCATTAAGTGGCTCCCCTTTCGGCGACCCCCCTTTTTTGGGCGCTTCTCTGAGTGGGTCTGGCGCCTTCCCCGGTGCTTGAAACCTGTGGGGCTCTCTGTAGGGCGTGAGCACTGATCTATGAAAGACCGGGTGCATTCTGGAACCCTCCAGGAGTGTCAACCGGAAGGCCACTGGGTTGATCTGCGCCTCTACTTGGTAAGGCCCTAGCTGCTTGTGCCCTAGTTTCTTCTTGGCTAACGATCTGGCTGGAACTGCTTGTGCTGCCAACCAGACCCAGTCTCCCACCTGGATGTCCTCCCCAACCCTCCTGTGTCGATCTGCCTGCACTTTGTAAGCCTGTTTTGCCAACTCTAACTGCCTCCTGAGCTGCTCGTGGATCTCCTGCAACTCCGCTGCCACGTCCTCTGCTCCCTGTGGCTCCCCCTCCCGCACTGTGTCCAAACCCGGGAAGGTTCTGGGATGCCTCCCGTAGTTGGCGAAAAATGGTGTCACCCCCGTGGACCCGTGCTTCGTGTTGTTGTAGGCAAACTCGGCCAACGGTAGATAGTCCACCCAGGTCGATGGCTGCTGGTTCGCGTAGCATCTCAGGTACTGCTGCATGATGGCGTTGACTCTTTCCGCCTGCCCGTTAGTTTGCGGGTGTCTCGCCAATGCCAGGCTGACCTTGACGTTCAGGAATCCCATCAGCTTTTGCCAGAAGTTGGAGATGAACTGGCGCCCCCGGTCGGACAAAATAGACCGTGGTAGGCCGTGCACTTTGAACACGTGGTCTATAAACATCTTAGCGGTCTGCTCGGCCGTGGCCACCTTCGCGCACGGAATGAAGTGGGCCATCTTGGTGAACAGGTCCACTACCACGAGCACTGCCGTCTTGCCCCTCGAGCTGGGTAGATCTGTGACAAAGTCCAGGGCCACCCTCTCCCACGGTACGAACGGTGTCTGTAGCGGTTCCAACAGGCCCGCCGGCGGCTGGTGCACAGGCTTAGCCCTTTGGCAGGTGTCGCACCTATTGACATAGTCCGCGACATCCCCCCGCATCTTAGGCCACCAAAAGTCTCTGGCTACTAAGTCCACCGTCTTCTCCTTGCCGAAGTGCCCCGCGCTGGGCGCGTCGTGCAGCTGTTGCAGGACCTTCGCGCGGAGGCTGTCTCCTGGTACGTAGAGGACTCCCTTGCGTAGGAGCAGGCCGTCGTGCACTTGGAATTCGTCGCCCCTCGCCTTGCCGCTGCACACCTCCTCCATCTTGGCTCGGGCGAACGAGTCCGTTTGCAGCGCGCGGCGCACCGCGTCCAGGTCCACCGTGGCTGACGCGCATGCCCACGCCTGTGGTGTGAAAATGTGCTTGGCCGCCGCCGGTGCCTCTGCCTCCAGATACTGCGGTTTTCTGGACAGCGCGTCCGCCAAGACGTTGCTGTTTCCTGGGATGTACTCAATTCTGAAGTCGAAATCTGCAAAGAACTCCGCCCAGCGGATGTGTCGCTGGTTCAGGAATCTCGCCGTGCGCCAGTACTCCAAGTTCTTATGGTCTGTGCGGACCTGCACCGTGTGCTTGGCTCCAACGAGGAAGTGCCGCCACGCCTTGAAGGCTGCATGTATGGCCAGCAACTCCCTGTCCCAGATGGTGTAGTTCTGCTCCGCTTTGCTGAGTTTTCTGGAGTAGAAAGCGCACGGCCTCCAGTCCCCCTGGTGGTCTTGCTGGAACAGAACGGCTCCCACGGCCCTGTCTGAGGCGTCCGTCTCCACTCTCATGGGCCTGCTGGGATTTACGTGCAGTAGGTTCTCCTCGGAAGCGAAGAGCTGCTTGAGCTTCTGAAAGGACTGCTCCGCCTGCTCCGTCCAGATGAACCTCTTCTTCTTGGAACTGAGGGTGTCGGTGATGGCCGCTGTCTGCATGGCGAAACCCTTGATGAACTTGCGATAAAAGTTGGCAAAACCGACAAACCTCTGTA
The DNA here is from genome assembly GCF_964106915.1 of Podarcis gaigeae. Lineage (NCBI taxonomy): Eukaryota > Metazoa > Chordata > Lepidosauria > Squamata > Lacertidae > Podarcis > Podarcis gaigeae. The sequence continues at coordinate 45,910,578 of NC_139685.1, read as the reverse complement.
CTTCCTTCCTATTGCGTGGGCTCTTCCAGTCCAGTACTGCACGTACCTTGGCACCGTCCATAGCCAGTCCCTTGTCGGACAGTTTGTAGCCCAAGAAATCCACCTCCGTCTTGTCGAACTGGCACTTCTCCAGCTTGGCGTACAGCCTGTGCTCCCGCAGCCTCTGCAGAACTTCCCTAACATCTCTCTCGTGAGCCTCCGGCGATTCCGAGAAGATCAGGATGTCGTCCAGGAAGCAGACGCACTTCTTGTAGAGGAGACCCGCCAAGACATGATGCATGAAGGCTTGAAAGCAGTGGGAACCATTTTTTAATCCAAAAGGCATAACTCTGTATTCATAAGTGCCCAGCGGCATAAACATGGTCGTTTTCCACTCGTCGCCTTCCCGTACGCGAATGAGATTGTACGCTCCGCGCAGATCCAACTTGGTAAAGATGCGACCCTTCCTCACCGTCGCCAGCAGGTCATCGATCTTGGGCATAGGGAAGGCTGAGGGCTTGGTCTTGAGGTTCAAGACGCGGAAATCAACGACCAGCCTCTTCTGGGGCGTATCCCTCTTCTTTACAAAGAACACGGGACTGCCTCCTGCCGCCTTGGACTCCCGGATGAATCCCCGCTTCAGGTTGTGATCTATGAACTCCCTGAGCTCTTGCAATTCATCCTCAGACATGGAGTACAGTTTCCCCGTCGGGAGCGTCGCCCCGGGCAGGAGGTCGATCTTGCAGTCGTAGGGTCTGTGGGGAGGCAGCTTATCCGCCTCTTTCTCGCAGAAGACCTCCAAAAACTCCTTGTATTTGTTAGGCACCGCTTGCAACATGCCCAAGTTCAGCTGTGGTCCATCCTCGTGCCCCTCATCTTCCAAGTCCGCCAGGATGCAGTGTTCTGCGCAGTAAGAGGAGCCGAAGGTCAGTTGCCGCTGGTACCAAGCTAATGCCGGGCTGTGCCTATCCAGCCAACTCATTCCCAACACTATGGGCGTGTCTGACAGGCGGGTGACGTTGAAGCTGATGACCTCACGGTGGTTTCCAATGCGCATCACCATTGGCGGCGTCTGCTGTAGCACTTGCCCTCCCAGTAGCTCCCTGCCGTCCACTGTGACGACTTTCAGAGGTACCGCCGCTGGCAGAAGGGCTATGCCATGTTGCTGGATGAACTGCATGTCTATAAAGTCTGCATTGCTCCCCGAGTCTATGGTGATGGGAATTTCCACAAGTAGCCCATTGGGGAGCTGAAGGGATGCGGTGAGCTGCACTACTGGTTTGGGTGGGAGGGGGTCGGTGGGCTGTAAGATCCCTGGGGATTGCTTCACTGACTTGTCTGGCTGGTCCCCAGAGACGCCATCTCCAGCCAGACAGTGGAGTTTTCCTGCTGCGACTCCCTCTGCTGAATTGCGTCTGTTACTGTCGCTGCGGCTGCAGTATGCTTGTGAAACCGCTGGGGACACTCTTTTGCCATATGCTGAGCACTGTCGCAGATGTAGCACTTCCTGGTTCCTCTAGGAGGCTACATCTTGACTGCTCCCGGAGTTAGGGCTCCGACTGTGGAGTGAGCCTTAGCACCACCTATCTCCATCGGCTCCTCTCCCCCTCCCAGCGGAGGCATGGATCGAGCGCGCGCCGCCTCCTTGGGGAAGGGAGGCAGTCCTCTCGCTGGCGTGCGTCCCAAATGCCCTTCCTCCTTGCCCCAAGGGCGTCCTTCCAACCGAACCCCAATGGAGAGTGCCCGTTCCACCACGTCCTTGGTGGTTTGGGGTCTTCCCCCCCTTGCGATCTCGTCTTTCACAGCTCCGCTCAACCCCTCCCAGAACAGGTCTCTGACGGCAGGCGATTCTTTCTCCCAGGCTAGCACATTCACCAATGCGAAAAAACGTGAATGATATTGCCTCACAGTGGCTCTACCTTGTCTTAGTCCGTGAATCTCCTTCCTAGCGATATCCACATCAATCTCAGATAAAAAATACGCATCCATCACTTTAACGAAGGCAGCCGCATTTTGGAGGGCTGGATCCTTGTCTCTCCATAGATTGCGCAGCCACGATTTCGCCTCCCCCCGTAAATGCGAAATAATAAATCCCACTCTCTCTTCCTCATTTTTAAAGTCTTTGTCAAGCAGCTGCAGTGCATAAATTACATCTGCTCTGAAGTTAGGATACTCCTGCAGGTCCCCACTGAAGTGAGATACCAGGCTCCCTCCTCTGTTCCCCAGCCCAATCCCTTCTGGTCTGGTGGCCGGTAGCCTCTGTGTACTTAGCACTTCTAACCTGGTTCGCAGATCCTGGCAGGCAGCAGCTGCTTCCTGTTCTTTCTTTCTGGAAGCCGCAATTTCTGCAGTCAACTGCGTCACTGCGTTTTGCAAACTCGCTATCTTCTCTTCGGTAGTCATTTCCCTGTTTTTCGTGAGCTCGCGAAGCACCAATCTTCACCCCTCGCTGCTTTCCCGCACTCCACGAGGTTGCAAAATTGGTGAAAATGGAGAGGGGACTTACTGTCAGGACTGCCGCTAGGTCCCAGCTCACAGAGGACCAACACCCAGTGGATATTATATACAAAAGTCTTTATTGAAGTTTAGTTTCCATTTCCAAGCTCTGGGCGCGCAGACCCACGTCTTAACGCTAGACCGGCTAAGTCCCCTCTGACTCACTGCTCCACCCACACCAGTTTAAGATTCTAGCCTGGCTCCACCTCTTGCGCTGCTCTTTCCTGCGTTGGGTCCTTCTGCCCTCTGGGGTTCCCTCCTTCCTGGACTCCTCTGATGCGGAGCCTCCTGAGTCTTGCCCCTCCCTCCGGCGGGCTTTAGGACCTGGCTCCCTTCCCGGGCTCCCTGCTGTGCCGCACTCCTGTACATTTGAACTTGGCACGCGCGCCCAGCCGGTGACTTTCCTTCTGACCGTTTCCCCGCTTCCTGATGTGGGTGTTGCCAAACCTGACTCCTCTCCTCCCTCTGGTGGTGAGGACACTGGTCCCGACTCCTGGGACTCCCCCTCCCCACTGCGCTCTGGTGGAGACGCTGGTCCTGATCTCCAGCTGCTGCTCAGGGACTCCCCGCTGGCCCCTCCCTCTTGAGGTTTCTCCCTTGGAATCTCCCTTGCTCTGGCCACCGGCGCTCCCTTCTGTGAGTCCTCCAATTCGCTAGAGAGGCTTGTGGAATAACTCTGGCCACTGTCACTGCCTGCGCCCCCCTCGTACTCCTCCTCCTCACTCTCCATTTGCTCCCCCTCCTGTGTCTCTCCTTCTGAACCCCTGACACATACTTTCCCCATTTTTCCTGAGGCTGGACTAGAGAGCCTTCCATTTTGTAGCATTTGTTTGCTAACCAAATTTCTAGGGGTGGGCTTTCTTCCCTATCAAATTAATACTCTTGAGCTACATCACACCATGTTTTAAAGCACTCTGTTTAACAGTCACAGCTTCCTCCAAATAATCCTTGGGACTGTAGTTTGTTAATGGTGCTGAGAGTTGTTAAGAGACCCTAGTCCCCTCACAGAGCTACATTTCCCAGAATTCCCCAGGAAGGAGGATTGTTACACCACTCAAAAAACTGTAGCTCTGTGAAGGGAATAGTTGTTTCCAAAAAAAACCTCTCAACACCCTTTACATACTACAGTTCCCAGGATTCTTTGGAGGAAGCCATGATAGTTAGTGGTATAAGATTGCATTAAATATATGGTGTGGATGTGGCCTTGATGCCACAACACATATGTCAGGAGAAGCTGGCACAGCAATTATGGGCAAAGTGTTCTCCTTCAGCCTCCTTACAGATCTTAATTGTTTTGATATTGTTGGGGTACACAGAACAACCGCCTAAAAAGAAGAATTGAGGGTAGGAATGCTTACACATAATTAATGGCAGCCTGCTTCCTATGAATAAATGTTTTCTCTTCCCAGCAGCTCATGGTGGGGGGAGAGAATCTAATGAGAAGTTTGAGAAGTTTACAAAATGGATTCCATGTTTTTAAGGGTCTGTATCAGTAGGACTGAATAATATGAACATGGCCTTGAATAATTCATTTACAGAGGTTTGTTGTTTCATCAGATTGTAGACCGAGCAAAGAAGCTTGTCTCTGTTCTTCAGCTGGCTAACATTACGTTTTGCAGCTTCTCTCTCCAAAAGTATGTTTCTAATTAAGACCTATAATAACGTTTTCCTATGCAGGAAGAGATGGGGAGGGGAAAAATATTTTTAGAATTCCTTTTTAGGCTTATTCAAAACAAGTCCCTCTCTGTTCAAAATCCATAATAGGCTACATGGCTTTGAGAAAGACAATTAAAAGTGTGCCATCATTAAAATGATACGAGCTTTCGTTTTATTTGTGGGAACAGACAGAAGCCAACAACTTGAAGAGGTTAAGTCGTGCTTGTGCAATTTATATCCTTGTAATGAAAGATTGGGAGGCAGGGGGGAGAGAATTTAGCAGAACAGGAATGTATTTGTAAAAGGACAGTTTTTCATGCTGCTTGTAATAAAAATTTATACTTGTGTTTGAGTTTAGTGATCCCCTACGTCTAAGAGCCTTTCAGAATGTTAGAGAGGAATAAACACTTAATTGCTTTTATATTGGCCTATCTGCTGAGGCACTTCCTATTAATACTCTTAAAAACTTTATTCACCATTTCAATTCCACATAGAATAATAGGCATTTCCCTGTTATAGCACTGAGCTAAGAAACATATTCCCTTGTTCAGGAATGGACTACAACTGCTATTGTTCCTGATCCTGGATCATAATAACTGGAGCTAAAGGGCATTGTCTTCCACCAACATCCAGAGGACCACAGGTTCTCCTACTGTAGTTAGTAAATACGGTTAGTAAAATACAATTTAAATACATGACATCAGGCATGGCTCTGTTCACCTCAGTATTGGAGGAATCAGCATGAGCCAGGTGTAAACCACACTAAGACCCTGGTTATAGAGTTACCTGCACATAAAATAATTGCATTAAAAATAATCGGTGAGAGGAAATAAAGGTGGCTCCAACACCTTTACCCCTTTATCTCTTTATTTATTAAATTATTTATAGGCCACCCTCATGCAGAAATACCAGGGCTGTGTACAAGATCCCAAACACAGAAAGCATAAAAAATGAAAGCAATACAGAATAATAAAAATGACTGGCTCATCTGAAAAGTGTAAACAGCTACTATGAGCATTAAAAAAGAATCCATCTGAAGTTGGACCAGTGACAGTAAATGGCCAACTTCCACTTGAAGCTAGTCAGACTTCTCAAACTAACAGCACTCCTCCAGGGGATCTAAGTGATCTAAATGATTGAGCTGGGATATAAGGCCTGAGGATGATCCTTCAGATATCCTGGATCCAAGTTGTTCAGAGCTTTGTATATTGAAACTTGGCTTGGTAGCATATAAGCAGCAAATGTCACATGCTGTCAGTCGCCTGCCCACTGCATTCTGCAGTATCTGGATAGAGTGCACTGCAGTAATCCGTTCTCAAGGTCACCAGTGCATGGATATCCTACAGTGACTAGGATATCCTGATTTAGCATACTGGTAAAACCATGTTCCAAAACTCCTAATGAGCCAGCAAAGTCTTCAATGAAGTCCTCTCCCCTCCATAGGCAACTGTGCTTGCAACCTTTATATTGTTATGAGTTTGTGGGTGCCAGACTCCTCTAATCCCTGGATCTAGCAAGTGTTAGAATTTTTCAAGGCTTGTGGTGTTAAGCCAGGTGCTAGACTCCTCTAAACCCCTGAACCCAACAAGTGTTAAGATATAAGACAGGCTACCTGTGTTGAGGTGATGGCCTAGGTGATGGACTATTAAGAGAAAAAAACAAAAAGATTGAGGGGCTTGGTGTAAAAAAGCAAATGGGTGGGGGCCCCTTTCTCAACAGACAACGCCAGAGTTTGAACTAGAGTTTTGAGGCAGTGATGTTACTGAGAAGCAAAACAACAAGCTGGAAAGCCAGAGAGGCAACACAATGGTTGATTTCTGTTTGAATCCAAGGGAGAAACACCACCCTTTTGGGGTGTTAATGCTGTGAACTCGTCCATCATAGGCTCTTAGCTTTTATACATGTGTAAATAAACCAAATATCAGAAAGACCCCACTACAATTCCCATAGTCTCTTACAGTTGACCAGAGGGACTGAGGCTAATGGTATTTCAGGAACATTGGGAAGGCATGTCATTGGCTACATTAAGGAGATATCAGACTGAAAATCCAAAATTAATTCCTGTGTTTGCCCAATGACGTTCACATAAAAAGACACATGCAAACTTGCCAACTCCAACACTGTAATTTCTTGACAAATTATTTTTGTTGTAGAAAGCACTAATAACACATTTCCTGCAAAGTAAAAATTCCATTTAGCCACAATCAGCAGGGTTTAATTAGAGAGCATGAATTATTGAATATATGCTGTTGTTTTCCATAAGCTTTAAACCCAAAGCCACGTCAAATTAAATTGTATGAAAGCAAAGTAGCATGTAAAACTAAATAATTTTTTTTAAGGTTTAGTTGCTCCTTTTGACTGCAACTGCATTTCAGCAGCAACTTTCAAGTTCATCCATATCATATTTTTGAATGAAGTCATTTGTACGTAAAGAATTTCATCCATTCTGTCAAGGTCTTAATTAACCAATTACAGGAGCCACAAGCCCCACCCGTGGGATGCTGCAAATAAATGGTCAGTTGGCTGCAAAGAACACTGTGTTAGCATACTGTCATGGTCTTTACTATAAGATGACCCAGGAGATCACTGGGGTGGGGCAGCAACCAGATGATTAGTTCTTCAAAGCCATACCTTAACTAGGGAAGGAGCTGCTGGAAGACGGCAGCCATGGGGTATAATCTCAGTCAGTAGAGCATAAACTCTTAATCTCAGGGTCCTGAGTCTGAGCCCTATGTTTGGCAAAAGATTCCTGCAATGCAGGGAATTGGATTTAGATGATCCTTGTGGTCCCTTCCAACTTTATAATTCCACTTACCTTGGAGTAAGCCTCACCGTACTCCATAAGAGTTACTTCTGAGTAGACATGTTTAGGCTTGCATTGTTAGAGCAGAGGCCTATATATATTATGAGAAATTGCTCCCAGAAATCCAGAAGTCTCTTTCACCACTTGCTTCACCTCTGATGGTGGTGGTACTTGGAAGACCCCTTGGAAGATATTAAAATACGTGAGTAGGAATAGGATCGTGTGAGAGAAGGCAGTCTTTAAGATAGCCAGTCTGGGTACAGAAATGGACTAGGAGCAGTGCACCTGATTTAAGATTGGAAAAGACTTGAACCCAGTCCCAGGCTATAGTCTAGAGCAGGGGGTAGCCAACATGGAAATGTAGCATTGGACTGGAAGAGTTTTTCCATCCCTGCTGTAGAGCTAGAAAAGATGTAGAAAAGGACAACAAAAATGCTGGATCTGGAGTAGGCTGCCTGTGAGAGAAAAGGATACATTTGGGGCTTTTTAGTCAAGTATAGAAAAGAGGGGATGTATAAGAGATGTATAAAATTATGCACTGTGTAGACAAAATGAATAGTTTTTTCACCTTTTTGTGTAATACCCAAACTGTGGTTATTCAATAAAGCTGAATGGTGGAAGATCCTGCACAAATTTATATATATATTTAATTTATTTACTGAATTCCTATACCATCCTATGTCTCATATGGGGCATAAATTATATGAAACCGTATGAAAGTCCATAAAGAGGTAGCAGCAACTTGGAAGGGGATTAGACAAATCCATGGGGGGATAAGACTTCCATGTACCTAATCTTCCATGTGAGGAGAGTACAATTGCACTCATGTCCTCTTTGGCTGGCTTCCCATAGGCATTTGCTTGGTCGCTATGAGAACAGAATGCTGGAGTAGATGAACCTTTGATTTGACCTGGCAGGGTTCTTCTTATGGTGCTATGATGTACCAATTTACTTCTGAGAGAATATAGGCTCAGAGCACCATTTTAAAACTCTTAACTGCATAGTACAAGCATGGCCAAACTTGGCCCTCCAGATGTTTTGGGACTACAACTCCTATCATCCCTAGCTAACAGGACCAGTGGTCAGGGATGATGATAGTTGTAGTCCCAAAACATCTGGAGGGCCAAGTTTGGCCATGCCTGGCATAGTACAAGTAACACACATCATTTGAAGATGCTTGGCACAGATGCCTTTTTATACATGCCATATTTTCCAAGTTTAAGCAAGACGACCCTTAAAGCTTCTAATATTTTCTGAGATGAACTAGGTCTCTTTCTCTGGAGTTTGTAAAGAAAGTTTCACACAACTGAAGATTCAGATAGAATGGTGTTTCCATCTAGACCATTGAAGGATAGGCTCAATCATACCTGAATGCAATGGATAGAGATTTGAAATAGACAGGAGTTCCATAAAGCAAGAGGGAAACTAGGAGAAACAGCTACCTGATATATTTGTCCCACGGTGGGCACTTAAGATAGCAAAGAACCCCTCAGAGATCTTTAGCATGAAATTTAGTATTTCATTAAACAAGTACTTTGTCTCATTTAGCTCAACCCTCTCTACAGTTACAGTTTTTTATTGTTCTTTTAAGGCATTTTAAATCTGTTTATGCACTGTGTCTACTTGCTTAGCAATCTTTACTATATACCTTTCTTTCCTCCCTCCCTTCCTCCTCCCCTCCATTTTTTTGCAGTCTTCACAAAATGGGAAGCACGCAGCTGTCTATATGAATATTAAGCACATTCTCTCTTTAAAAATATCCTGAACAACTTACCAAGAGTAGAAACCAAGAGTACCAAGAGTAAAAACCTTAAAAAGCCATGTTACTAAGATTACTATAATAGTATTTAATTAGCACTTCTTTCTTGTGTCAAAAATAAAGACAGCTTCATATATATATATATATATATATATATATATGCAGGTTTTGGTGTCCTCGGGTGTCTTCCCGTGTAAAAGTTGGGGTGTCTAGGCGACGTTTCGACGAGGTCTCACTCGTCATCTTCAGGCTGGTGCTTTCGGCTTCTTGTTACTGGAACAGAGCGGGATCTCAATGTTTGAGTTCCTATAAATACTGTAGAGGGGGTGTGGTGTCTAGCCTCCAATGTTCTGGGCAGAGAGGAAGTTCCCAGGCTAGTGTGCCTTTTCTTCTTTTGTTCCTTAATTACTTGAGAGATACCTTGAGTGATTTCTTGAGTGATATCCTGAGTACCACTTAGGTGGGTCATTAGGTGTGGATTAGTTGCTAAAGTCTTTGTGTCTTGACCTCTTGAACTTTGTGAAGAGTTTTCCTGAGAAGATGGCTGTATTGCACTTAGTTGTGCTTTGGCTTGGCTTCGTGTATAGGGGCGAGCTGTGGTTTTGTGGCTTGTGTCAGCCAGATCTGTGTAGGGATTGCAGGGGGGTGCAGCATCCGGAGGTGCCACCATGGATTGGCTACTGGATGGTGTCAGTAATTCATCTGTGGAGAGGGTCTGGGTTTGGGTCTGGTGTGGTTGAATGGTGTTGGCGTTCTGTGTGCCTCTGGATCTGGTGTCAGTTTTTGTGGGGAGGGCTAATTTCCAGATGTCTGGCAAGCGGGATGTGTCGTCACGCTTGTTCATGTTGTGAGGGTGTTTCTCTATCTCGATGGCTTCCATGATTATTCTCTTGTGGTGATGTTCCGTGTTAAAGAGCAATTTGGAATCTGCAAAATTAATTTCGTGTCCTGTTTCTTTCATGTGTTGGAAAAGAGAGGAAGTTTTTTCTTCTTTTTTGACGGCATTCTTGTGTTCTGCGATACGTGCATTTATTCGTCTGTTTGTTTGTCCAATGTACGTGGCTGGGCAGACTTTGCAGGGTATTTCATAGATCCCTTGGTTTTCCAACTGGATTTTATCCTTGGGGTTTCTGAGGATATTGGCTATTTTTTGGTTGGTGCAAAAGGCTGTTTTGATATTGTGTTTATCCTCCATAAACACAATATCAAAACAGCCTTTTGCACCAACCAAAAAATAGCCAATATCCTCAGAAACCCCAAGGATAAAATCCAGTTGGAAAACCAAGGGATCTATGAAATACCCTGCAAAGTCTGCCCAGCCACGTACATTGGACAAACAAACAGACGAATAAATGCACGTATCGCAGAACACAAGAATGCCGTCAAAAAAGAAGAAAAAACTTCCTCTCTTTTCCAACACATGAAAGAAACAGGACACGAAATTAATTTTGCAGATTCCAAATTGCTCTTTAACACGGAACATCACCACAAGAGAATAATCATGGAAGCCATCGAGATAGAGAAACACCCTCACAACATGAACAAGCGTGACGACACATCCCGCTTGCCAGACATCTGGAAATTAGCCCTCCCCACAAAAACTGACACCAGATCCAGAGGCACACAGAACGCCAACACCATTCAACCACACCAGACCCAAACCCAGACCCTCTCCACAGATGAATTACTGACACCATCCAGTAGCCAATCCATGGTGGCACCTCCGGATGCTGCACCCCCCTGCAATCCCTACACAGATCTGGCTGACACAAGCCACAAAACCACAGCTCGCCCCTATACACGAAGCCAAGCCAAAGCACAACTAAGTGCAATACAGCCATCTTCTCAGGAAAACTCTTCACAAAGTTCAAGAGGTCAAGACACAAAGACTTTAGCAACTAATCCACACCTAATGACCCACCTAAGTGGTACTCAGGATATCACTCAAGAAATCACTCAAGGTATCTCTCAAGTAATTAAGGAACAAAAGAAGAAAAGGCACACTAGCCTGGGAACTTCCTCTCTGCCCAGAACATTGGAGGCTAGACACCACACCCCCTCTACAGTATTTATAGGAACTCAAACATTGAGATCCCGCTCTGTTCCAGTAACAAGAAGCCGAAAGCACCAGCCTGAAGATGACGAGTGAGACCTCGTCGAAACGTCGCCTAGACACCCCAACTTTTACACGGGAAGACACCCGAGGACACCAAAACCTGCATTCCTGTACCCGTGAAAATCTACGAAAGCACATATATATATATATATATATATATATATATATATATATATATAACATCCAGGAAATGGATGAAGAACAGCATAGGCACATCAAGCGATAAGGAGAAGAAATAAAAATGTAATTTTCAGGAAGCATCTGGCCAGCCACCGTTGGGAAGAGATGCTGGATTAATGGACCCATGCTCTGATCCAACAGAGTTCATGTTCTCATAACATGCAATAGGAATCAACCTAATTGCTGTCTCCCATGTCTCCTTGCCATGTTTCCCTTTCACACTTTATGGTATTCACAATGCACATGGTAATGTATGTATGGCAGACATGCCTACTCTGTAAATTGGTGCTTAGTACCTTTAATTTTAAAAGGGCACACACACCTTCCCTTTTAAATTGCAGCACCAAGGGTGCTTCCTACTGAAGGTAATTGCTCAATTATTTTAAGCACACTTTGAAACCTTTGCAGCTCTGTCCTTATCTTCCAGGTACTAGGCTAATCTGTAGCCTTTGGGTGAATGTAGTTGTTGAGTGCAGTGCAATTCCTTGAAAGCATAGGGTGGCATTCAACTCAAAGTAGACCTATTGAAATCAATGAAGCCAATTTAGTCTTGTTTTTTTAAACATCATCATCATCATCATCAGTGGGTCTATTCATTGAATACTACCCACAGTGTGTGAGAGAGGCGGGGAGGCAGAGAGAAAAAACAATTTTCACTGGATTGGAATGTGGGGTCCTCTCTGTATCATAAAACACAGATGTCAAATGTCAGGTTTTTCAGCTATGGGAAAGAGTAAATTTGTAGTGAACGATCGTGAATGATAATATTCCTTTCCATCTGGTAAAGTTTCTCCCAAGGGACTTCTGCTCCAAGCTGAATGCTGAGAAATGCAGCCCTGGGTACGCTGTGGGCCTCTCAAATTAGTCCAATAATTTACTGTCACTTAATAACTTGAACTGTGGTGCTTGAACCAATATTGATTAAAACTCTCCCGGCTTCCAGCTGGGTTGGGAGTTCTTGGGGTTAACAGAACTTACAGGCAGGTACAATGACACCCACAGCTGAAGTACAGGGACACAGAAAAGAAGACCTTCAAACTCTGATGAATTACACACCAACTCGAGGCCCCGGGAACAGCAGACCAGCTCTCACTTTGAGAAATAAATCAAAGCATTAATCGGGCCTGTCAGTAAAGCAGGTGTTTTGACTGCCTTTATGGTTCATTTTTATGCAAAAGGGTTGTGGGATACAGAAATCACGGGGGATTGCAAATAAATGGCACTGACAGGACTGATCCCACTAGGCGAGGGGGCCAAAATCAGCCTGTCTTTTCATATTATGAAATATACCTAACGGCAGTCTCTTTAAGCCCTGGTTACACAATGCACTGTCTGTGAGCCTAGGATTTTTCCTCTTTCTCTTTTTTTCTTTCTTTCCTGATATGCCAGAGGCTCTTTTCTATTCTTTCATGATAAACTGCTCCAGCAGCCATAGCAGGTTTAGAATGTTAAAGAGCCATTGCTCACACGATTTGACAAAAGGATTCTGTCTTAAAGGGTTTAAAGGACATTGAACACACTATCTACAATCCCATTTCGGGATAACCTATTTCTCGTGGTTTTCACTGTTCAATCGGAGCAGCAACAAATACATCATAAAAATGTGTCAATGCTAATTTTCCAGGTTTGGAGGGGAGAAGAATCACTGAAAGAAGAACAAGCAGTTTAGGCTGGACTTTTAATGACTATAAGTGGCACATTTAGGAAATTTACAAACATCCAGATTACTGCTTTATGTGACTCATAGGTAGACATCATTCCTCAAGTGTTTACTGAGAGTTTCATACAAAGCTTGTATTTAACACTGGAATGCCAGCCCTGGCCAGATCTGTTAAATAAATATAAACATGACTGATGGTGATGATAATAATGTTGCTGATGATGGAAACTCATGAGTACCGACAGATCTCTGTTCACATAAAAGAGTATGAATAATGGCCAAATTACTATGCTGTTAAGACAAACCTTTAGTATAATGTATCCCCAGGTGGTAGAGTCCAATAGACAAAATATACAAGCCTTCTCACTGGATTTAATATGACATAATTATTTTTACAGTGCTTTCTGTGACATATTTTTTTAAAAAAAAGAAATCACTTTGGGGCTTTGTTAGTAAATTCCATTTATCATTTGCAAACTATAAAACAAGCAAGTATTTATCTTTAAATGGCTATATTTCAGTTTATGAAGCCTATAATTTCAGACATAGTTGCATTTGGTTTAGAAGGTCTCTGTTCACAAATGACAGCCTTCTCCAACTTTATTAAAGGATTGATTGGGTTCCCCTCTTTTCATTTAATTAAAATATAAAAAAAATATTGCACAGCTGGCATTTTCTTAGTACAGACAGCCTTGAGACCACTTTATTTAAATCTTTAATGAACCACTTGTGCTATAAAAGAGAGGAACAATGCACTGGAGGGCAATTGTGATGTTCCCTTTTGCTGAATCTCAAAAGAAAACTTTGCATCAAAGTTACTGGGTAAAAATGAAAAAAAAAGGCAAGAAAGAAAGCTGAAAGCCTTTAGCTCAGCTTAACAGCACATGGGATGTGACATCAACTTCTCTTCATGAAGGAGATTTTCCTCCCTAAATGTAAAGTTCAGCCTCATTTATGCTGGTGGGTGGGTGAGTAAGGAAGGCAGACACTCCTGCGATTATGCATGTCTGCAGGGTTGAGCCCATAGGCCAAAATTAAGCAAGAGGACTTAATGCATGCTTAGCTGAAAGAGTTCTTTAGTCTCTACTGGTATTTAAATTATGAAGTGACCCCAGTAATGTGCTAACAATAAAGAGCCAATATGCATACTTCAGTCATTAATCACGGCAAATATATTTTGACCTCTAGCAACAATACAATGTTGCCGAAAATTTATCATCTATTCAGACTCACAAACAACAAGTTAGAGGCTCTTTGGTTCTCAAATTTAACAGACCCAACCATTTAATGTCTTTCTCCAAAACTCTCCACATCAGAGTAATCTCACAACATATTTGACACCAAAGAGAGGGGAGGGTGTTAACAAAGCAATTATTAATGGGAGTCTTCTTTTGCATATTTAAATTAATACAGTACTTTAGTGACTAGAGAGTCACTATGGCTGGACTGCTAGCACTGTCATGAGGCCTGCAGAGGTGTCATGGAGGGGATGGTCGGGTCCCAAGGACAAATGGAAAGTTCTCAGATAATTGGAGTTTGGGAATCCAGGGGAACATCCCAGCAAGATAGGGAAGGTGGAATTGGGGCCCCCAGAAGTGTCTGATCAGAGGCCTGAAGGATGGTGATCTGGATCCCAGGAGCTGCTTGTCACAGGAGCACCCTGTCCCTTCAATATTGGGTACCCCAGCATTCATACCTCCTGCCATAGCACCAGTTCTGGTGTCTTCCCCTGCCAGTGTGGAGCCTTCCCTTTCTGGAACTGGTGGATCTGGGAAACTACAGACTAGTCATAATTAACTTTTTGTTCTTTATGTGTTTTTGTTTATTTAAAACATTTCTATATCAACCTTCATAACCATATTTTATAATAATATAAGAAGAGCCTGCTGAATTATGCCAGTGGCCCATCTAGTCCAGCACCCTGTTTTCACAATGGCCACTCTATGGGAAGCCTGAAAGCAGGACTACCTGAAGTAGACTCTCTCTACTTATAATTCCCAGCAACTAGTATTCAGAAGTACACTATCTCCAACAGTGGAGGCAGAGCATAGCCATCATACCTTCCCTGATGATTCCCTCTTTGGATTGCTCTTTCCTGCCCCACCAGTCTGAGTCAGGCTCAAAATCTCCCTCCCTCCTCCCCAGTGTCACTCACTGCTTCCCAGGCAACTGGCAGCCACCACTACTCCTCATCTACCCAGTCCCTGGAGAACTTCCACAATAGCAATGTTCTGCCTCCACTTTAAGGGACACGGGTGGCGCTGTGGAATAAACCACAGAGCCTAGGACTTGCTGATCAGAAGGTCGGCGGTTAGAATCCCCACGATGGGGTGAGCTCCCATCGCTCGGTCCCTGCTCCTGCCAACCTAGCCGTTCAAAAGCACGCCAGTGCAAGTAGATAAATAGGTACCTTTTGGCAGGAAGGTAAATGGCGTTTTCATGTGCTGCTCTGGTTCACCAGAAGCGGCTTAGTCATGCTGGCCACATGACCTGGAAGCTGTATGCCGGCTCCCTCGGCCAATAAAGCGAGATGAGCGCCGCAGCCCCAGAGTCGGTCACGACTGGACCTAATAGTCCCTTTACCTTTACCTCCACTTTGCCATTTGATACCTTTTATTGGGAATCACAACTGGGGAGAGATGCTGTTACACTCAGGTCCTACTTGTGAGCTTCCCATAGACCAGAGTTTTTCAATCTTTTCGAGTCCACAGCTCACTTAACCAACTACCTTCTTTCTGTTGCACCCCTGTGGGGCTCAGGAGCCCAGTTATGTCATCCCTTGCCTGCAGAGCTGGCAGCCTCTCACTCTTCTTCAAACACCCTCCCTTGTGGGGTGTTCCCTCAGCCTCCCCTCCTCTCCCTCTCCTTGGGAGTCCTCTGGGCAGCAGCTGCTGCTTTCCCTGGTCTCTGAGCTGCCTGCCTCCCCTGCCCCAAAGAGAGGTGCCTCCCAGAGGCACCATTCGTGTGTGGAGTTTATAGCCAGGACTGCTGAAATAAGCAGCTGTGCAAACCTTCAGGAGGCAGAGGCCAGTGTTGCCTGCAGAACCCCTGCACATCATTCAAGGCAGCCCGGGGTATCACGGCACATTGGTTGAAAACCATTGCCATAGGCATTTGTTCAGCCATTTAAGGAATCAGGGTGCTGGATTAGATGGTCCTTTGGCCTGATTCATTAGGGAGGTCTTCTTCCATTATTTTATTTATGCAAGACCTAGGGACAAGAGGTGCTATGTGAGATTGATAGAATACGATAAGAAGTTAGGAGGCTGAGAGTTAGAGGAAAGAGAAAAACAGTGAAGCAGGAAGGGGTCAAATTTCACATACTGACTCAGTGGTATGTGACCAGTCAAATATTTGGCTGCATATGTATATTCCCATGCATAATTCCACCACAAAACCAAGAGATACACATAATAAGCATTGCCCTGGAGCAAGAGAACCATGACAACATCCCAGAGTCCTTTGACACACCATTTCCTAATAACACAAGAACACATAGCCTAATTTTATATGGAAGTAAAATGGTCAAATCTCGTTAGAGTAGTCTTTTTTTTCATATGACTAACAATTGGTAGAACACACAGCTTAAATGTTAGGCTCAGGGAAGAATGAAACATTGACATATATATTTATCAAGAGAATCTTGTCCAAACATTTTCTAAAGGAAAGAATTACCAATTGCCAGCTTCAAGGGCACAGGCCAGCACTATCTGACAGGCTTAGAAAGCCCTTTCTCTCTCTCTCTCTCTCTCTCTCTCTCTCTCTGTGTGTGTGTGTGTGTGTGTGTCTATGTCCTAGCATCTGAATAATCTGTTATTAACCACTGTCAAAAAGACTCAGTGCAACAACTGAACTTACCCCTATTCTGATCTGGCATGACAGTATTGTGCATGATATTTTTATATGATTCTCTCATTCAACTGTGAGCCTTGGTTAGGGTCTTCCAAATCTGCAGTTATTTGGGGGAGTTTAAAACCCTGCCCTTGCAGAGAAGTGATAACATAGAAGACAGCTCAGGCTGATTTCACTATAGCAGCATCCTAAGACCAAAAATGAAACATTTCTCTTCCCTTAAGTTGCAATCATAGAGCTGCTCAGACATAACTGTCTCCTCCTCCGCAGTCATTAAATTTCTTTAGAATTTCTCCCATCCTTCCTTACCACTTGCACCCTTCCCTTAGTTTTGAGCCACTTAACAGTTCTGCACAAAACCTTTATGTGGAATATGTCAATATTAAACTATTGTATAGCTCTTATCCTCAGTCAACTCATGACAGCAGAACAATACTTCCAGCCATAACCTTGATCTGGAACAGAAATTTTACACTCCATTCAACAAATGTACTTGCTGTTACATGAGCTCCAATCAGCGGGGTTTTTTGAAGAGAAATAGGCACTGGTTTACTCTAAAACCGCCTCTGTACACATTATTATTTGTTGTTGTTGTTGTTTATTAGTTTTAACTTGATGTTGTGTTTGAAATTTTATTTTTATTCTCCTCCTCCTCCTCCTTCCTACACATTCTTATACAGTCATACCTTGGAAGTCAAACGGAATCCATTCTGGAACTTCCAAAACGTTTGGAAATCTAAGCATGGCTTCTGATTGGCTGCAAGAAGCTCCTGCAGACAGTCGGAAGCCACGGAAACCTTATCAGACGTTCGGCTTCCAAAGAATGTTCACAAACCGGAACACTCACTTCCGGGTTTGCGGCGTCTGGGAGCCAAAACGTTCAACTTGCAAGGCGTTTGGGATCCAAGGTACAACTGTATACATATTTTAAAGCCACAATACATATTTCTGTAGTGCATTAGTCAAGTGTGCTTGGGAACCTAGTTTAAGCATGCTTGCCCATGGGTAAGCTCTCTTGCTGGCTGGGAATCCTTTTTTTTTTAAGTCCTGGGACCACATTTCTTCATGGGGCCTGCACACTTGTGACGTATGTGGCAAAAGAGGGTGTGGCCAGGCATTTACCACTCTCTACTCAAGCCATCAAGATATATCAACACAGTTCAAGGACAGATTATTTCAGTTAAGTCAGATCTCCAGGGGAGGGCACAGAGGAGTCCCAATGTTATGTGGTCTAGGAGAATGTGGCCTACCCTAGGCAGAAACCCAAGGGCCAGACAAAAATGTCTGAAGAACTACATGTGGCCCCTGGGCCTAAAGTTACTCACCTCTGCTCTGTTGCTTCCAAAGCAAAATGTTTCATGGGCCTCCACAGGTTATCTTCTGCTAATGTAGATGCCAATGCCGAGTGTTGTGCCATACAGGAGCTAGATCAAGAGCAGGACAAAGCCAGTTGTTTAAAGAAATCCACTGCTGTGATTAAATTACCGGTACTTACATGTGCACCAGACCTGGGACATTTTCACTGAAAAAGTAATTACAGCAGGCACTGATATATGCTGATGGAACACTATTGTTCTGACCATTCATTCTACAAATGTTGCATTGCCAGTATGATGTAATGGCAAGTTTTGGACTTTGACTGGAGAGACCCAAGTTGAAACTTGTAGCCTGCTGTGAAACTGGCAGGTTCTCTATGCCAATCAGTCTCTGTCTATCTCTTTCAGCCTCACCTGTGACAGGGTTGTTCTGAAAGGAAAGATCATGTGTACTGTCCTGACCTCCTTGGATGAAGGGTAGGATAAAATGTAATAAAATTAATTACAGAACCGTGTATGGACAGACACATAAATATAGCAAGAAGAAAGTCAAATCGCAAGGACACACCAGATCGGCACATAGACACAGCAGTCAGAATTGATAAGACTGATGTGTTATTGCCCATCTGGTGTGTCCTTCTGGGCTGTCAAGGACAGGCACACAAATTTGGGGACAGTTGTCCAAGTGGGCCGAAAGGAGGTGGGCAAGCCAAATCTGGCAAAGGTAATATCGCAGAGTGGCAAACAAGCAGCAAGGCGGGGGTTGCATTCCAAGTCAGCTATCGAAAACAGGAGCAGAAACAAGAGTTTAGGCACAATTCTTACACCAGAGATAAGTTGCTCAGCAAACTTTAAGGCCAGAGAGTTATGGGACTTGGAAGTCAGGGATTGATCTCTGGGGTCAGCTGACTGAGGCTGCGTACATACATTTAAAGAATGTGACACCCCCTACAGAATCCTGGAACTTTGGTTTGCTCCCTCACTGAGCTATAATTCCCAGCTCCTTTAACAAACTACAGTTCCCAGGATTCTATGGGGTGAGTCACATGCTTTCAATGTATAGTGTATACGCAGCCTGAGTATACTCAAACCTGCTGGTACTGCAGCCTAGGGGACACTCTTGAAGCACAGAGATCAATCTGCTGAGAAACCTGGCTTCATATCCCCCTGATACCTTGAACAGTACATGTATCCTTTATTCAACAGGATCTATGTTTCCCTACAATTGATACAAACCATTTGCTTACTCAAGCAAATTCTGGCCACACAACTCTGGAGAATAACTTTGAGGCATGTTGGTGATATGAATACTTAAAATGAACACTTAAAAGCCATCCAAATTAAGGATAAAGATGGTGTCAGACAAGCCTCAACGGGGAGAGCATTCCACGTGTGTGTATATGTTGCATTTTGCTGTAGTTTTTATATACTTCCCTGGGAACTTTATATAGCCATATCTATAGTTTCATTCTGTTACCTGTACTTACCTTCTCACTGTGACTTTCCCATCCTACTGCTGCCCCACCTCCAACCGTTTTGTTACTATCCTTGGCTTTTGAATTCCAGGCCTGACGTTTATGACCTGACCTTAATTGCATCCAGACTGACAACCTTCTGGCTGTTTCTGTGTTTGTTTGTTTTGTTAACTCTCAAAATATTTGCCATTTAGTACCATTCCTGGTGGTTTGTGTAAGAATATTCCCTGCTTGCAGTGTTAGCGTAGTGAAAGAGGAGAGTGCAAAATATGGTCTGAAGCTCAACATCAAAAAAACCCCTAAGATCATGGCCACTGGTCCCATCACCTCTTGACAAATAGAAGGGGAAGAAATGAAGGCCGTGAGAGATTTTACTTTCTTGGGCTCCATGTTCACTGCAGATGGTGACAGCAGTCACGAAATTAAAAGACGCCTGCTTCTTGGGACACTAAGGTCCAGGGCTGAAGGTCTTCTGGCGGTTCCCTGACTGCGAGAAGTAAAGCTACAGGGAGCCAGGCAGAGGGCCTTCTCGGTTGTGGCGCCCGCCCTGTGGAATGCCTTCCCATCAGATGTCAAAGAGATAAATAACTACCTGACATTTAGAAGACATCTGAAGGCAGCCCTCTTTAGGGACATTTCTAATGTGTGACATTTTAATGTATTTTTAATCTTTGTTGGAGGCTGCCCAGAGTGGCTGGGGAAAGCCAACCAGGTGGCAGGATACAAATAATAAATTATTATTATTATTATTATTATTATTATTATTATTATTATTAGAAAAGCGATGACAAACCTAGACAGCATCTTAAAAAGCAGAGGCATCACCTTGCCGACAGAGGTCCGTATAGTTAAAGCTATGGTTTTCCCAGTAGTGTATGGAAGTGAGAGCTGGAACATAAAGAAGGCTGCTTGCCGAAGAATTGATGCTTTTGAATTGAGACTCTTGAGAGTCCCGTGGACTGCAAGAAGATCAAACCTATCCATTCTTAAGGAAATCAGCCCTGAGTGTTCACTGGAAGGACAGATCTTGAAGCGGAGGCTCCAATACTTTGGCCACCTCATGAGAAGAGAAGAGGAAAAGACCCTGATGTTGGGAAGGATTGAGGGCCCAAGGAGAAGGGGACAGCAGAGGACGAGATGGTTGGACAGGGTTTTCAAAGCTACTAACATGAGTTTGACCAAACTGCGGGAGGCAGTGGAAGAAAGGAGTGCCTGGTCCATGGGGTCTTGAAGAGTCGGACACGACTAAACAGCAACAACAACAACAAAGGTGAAATGGAGCTTCCAG
This sequence comes from Podarcis gaigeae, assembly GCF_964106915.1. Lineage (NCBI taxonomy): Eukaryota > Metazoa > Chordata > Lepidosauria > Squamata > Lacertidae > Podarcis > Podarcis gaigeae. The sequence goes on along the minus strand of NC_139685.1, from coordinate 45,889,998 downwards.
TATCATTAAATGTTTTGAATTGGTGCTGTCCCCAAAAAAGCTTCCCCCGCCCTTCACCCACATCCAATCTCTATCAATTCACAAGAAAGGAAATTTACACTTGAAAGTTATCAAAGGGGAGTAAAAAAAAAAATGGTTAAATTTTCATAAGGAGTATGCAGGGTTTGTCACATGTACCTTTTGAGCTGGACAAGATGCATTTCTGAGTTTCCTTTCTTTCATTTGGGGTGGGCAGGCCAAATCTAGAACCTGAGGATAGCTTCACAGCCACAAAGCACTCCAAGCTGTAGTTCTCATAAGTCACCACATGGAGCAGCCACACACACAAACATAACCTTCCTTCCACTTTCTATCCTGGGAGCTTCTGCCACCACAATGGAATGAAAAAAGCATAGAATTGTAGCGTTGGAAGGAAGCATGAGGGTCATCTAGTCCAACCCCCTGCAATGCAGGAATCTTTTGCCCAACATGGGGCTCGAACCCATGACTCTGAGAGTCTCATGCTCTACCCACTAAGCTATCCCAGTGGTTTTTAGCTTGGGCCATTCATTGCTGTTGGTAGTTTATTAGCTGTTCTGCAATACCCTTTCTAGAAATTCAGCAGCTTGTTAAACAGCTCATGTAGCCAAACACCACTTACTCAGATAAGGATTCTTTATCTAATCTTCTCTTACCCTGTGGCCACTTATGCCTGCGTTGCATGGTGGAATATGGTGTCAAGTGTCTTTAAACAGGAGAAACAAAAATTAGAACAATAAATCTATATCCATAATGCAGATTTATTTTGTTTAAGAAAAATAATGAATAATGGAATCATACAATTGCAGAGTTGGAAGGGACCACAAGGGTCATTTAGTCCTACCCCCTGAAATACAGGGATCTCTTGCCCAACATGGAGCTTTGAACCCATAATCCTGAGATTAAAAATCTCCTGCTCTACTGACTGAGCTACCAAGGCATGCAAGTAGTTTTGCAAGATGTGTGAAAATGAAGAACACAGGAAGCTGTCTTACGCTGAGTAGGACCATTGGGCCCTCTAGTTCAGCATTGTCTACACTGGCTGACAACTGCTCTGCAGGATTTCAGACAAGGATCTCTCTTAGCCATAGGAGGAGATGCCAGGGATTGAACCGGCGACCTTCTGCATGCAAAGCACATGCTCTGCCACTGAGCTACAGCCCTTAGTAGGTGAAGGTGGGCAGGGGATTTCACCAAAGAATGTTTTGCTTCGTGTTAGAACAGTGGAGGTGGTTCATTTTTCAAGTGCTCTTTTCCAGAGCCTGTGTCTGAATGGCAAACCACTGCAGTGAAAAATATCAGAACCTCTATAACGTAATTATTTGAACCCTTCACATTGTCACATTTCACAAGGCCAGATCGGAGCCCTGGTCTCAGAGATGGCTTTCTTAATTGTTTGTAGATGTGTATATCAAAATAGTTTACAGTGGGGATGTGGGGGTGGGGGTGGGGGAGAGCCTTCCTCTCCAGAACAGTTTACCTTTCTTCTTCTTTTCATATGGTGCACAATCACTTCCTTGCCCTGCTCTGTGGTTCCAAAGTGAGCAGCATATTTTGTTTACTATAAATGTCGGGCTCCAGATGCTTGAGACTGTGCTTTTATAATGGAATCTTGGCAAACACTTGCAACAAAGAAGGAAAGAAGGAGGAGAAGGGCTGCAGCGAACAGAGTTTTTTGCCTTTCAAAAAAGCAGATGGTTTCTGAACCATTTGCCAACACATACACAACTCCCACCAACCCTACAGCATGGGTGCTCCTCTTCCAAGCCTGGTTCTGCCTTAAAGCTGCTGCTGTGTTTTCCGTTAAGTCTTAGAAAAGTCGCTCAATCTTGGTTTTCTTTCCCATGTGATTTGTCCTGCTTCTAGCGGTTGAAAAGAATGTGGCTTTCTTTTTTTTAAAAAAAAAAAAAGCAGAAACAAAAGATTACAGAGGCAAGAGGAGCAAAATATCACTTTGGTTGAAAACTTTGCTATTTTTAACTTGAAGGTCTTTAAAGGACTTTTTGTCCTTCTCATTAAAGTTTAAATGTTTTGGGGTTTGGGGTTTTTGCCATTTTATATGACAACAGAGTCAAAAGAGCACACCACCCTTTATATTTACATTGGCAGTGCATCTAAATTACTTTCAAGTAGCCTTACTCTTTGGCACCTATTCATGTCTACACACCTCATCTGACTTTGGTCTCTCACTCACCCAGTTACCATTTTTTACAGTGTTTCTGTCTCCTAGTATGCTGTGAGGCAGAACAATGAAGACAAAAAGAAATAAAGAGGCAGAATAGGACCAATGAGATGTTTCAGCAACCTAAAACCACTATTTTACTTTCTCGCTTTCCATGGAAGAAAGTGGGAATTCTCCCATCAAATTAGAAGAATTTTCCATGTCTCTTGAAGCCATTCCCTGCCCTCTTTATGGATTTAATTTTTTTGGGTTCTGACTTCCTTTATCCTCAGAATACCCACATCAAGGATAACCTCCCTCAAGCTGAGAATGTCTGGGTGAGGCTCCCTTCAGAGTCTATTAATGCTTCTTTTTGGATACAGCCGGAAGGGACACAGAGGACTGACATGAGCTGTTCTCTCCACTCTCTGCTCCCTCAAAGTGTTCTGAAACTTGGACTAGATGATCTCATATGCATTTTCCCATCTCATGTTGCAATGTTTTAAATAGAAACACAGTATAAATGTTGCCTTTTCTTGTTCTTCCTGAAAGTAATGCCAAAAATAATAGAATGACCTCAACAGAGATCATGCATTTCCCCTCTTTTTCAATTAAATGAGGTTGTGTGGCAGAACTAGCTTTAGTTTTTTACCTTAGGAGAAATTTTGCTATATGGCACAGCTGAGCCAAAGTTAACCAGTTTTAAGTCTCACTGGTTTCAGAGGGAAATCAATCCCCCCCCCATGGAAATCAATGGCATAGAAGTGTTTAACTTTGTTTGGATCATGGTGTTCTCTCTGGTCGGCAAAGAATTTTGCTAGAGGCCCATTTTAAGGGGTGAGTATAATGTGGTGAGCCAAAGCCTCAAGCTTCTTCACTCATGCTCCACATTTCCTCCAAGTTTCTGTCTCCCATTGCATTTGATGTTAAACTTCTGGGTCTAGTAGCTGTCCTTCCCTCACTGTTTTGTTGTTTGTCTGGCTCCAATGAGGTTTTCTTCGTTGGCCTGTTCCCCACAGTTCCTTTAGGTATGCCAACCACATGTCTCCCTCATAAAAGCATATAAACATATACTGTTTGGTGGATCATACCCAACTGGGCAACACCATTCTAAGAGGATTAGCTTTGGCTGACCCTGAAATAACTTAGCTAAGCTCCTGCGCATTCAATTGAAATGAAGCCTGTGCCAACCAACTTGGAGATGGTGGGGATGGAAATCTGTTCTTATCAATTACACAAGTGGGAGACATATATGCAGTTTTATTACACATAATATCATCTTCTTTTAACAGTCTGAATCCCATATTGCATTTGCAAAACCAGCTGTTAATAAAATCTCTGTAGTTATAAAAATGAATGTGGTTCATATGAAAATCTGTAAGAGAAATGAAATGTAAGCTTCTTCTTAAAGTAGATGGCTTGGACACGGAGTTGCTCTTCTGGCCATACAGTGGTACCTCGGGTTACAGATGCTTCAGGTTACAGATGCTTCAGGTTACAGACTCCGCTAACTCAGAAATAGTACCTTGGGTTAAGAACTTTGCTTCAGGATGAGAACAGAAATCGTGCAGTGGCAGCGTGGCGGCAGCGGGAGACCCCATTAGCTACAGTGGTACCTCAGGTTAAGAACAGTTTCAGGTTAAGAACGGACCTCCAGAACGAATTAAGTTCTAAACCCGAGGTACCACTGTACAATGGTGGGTTTTTTCACCAGTTCCCCCTCAACCTACATGTAAAGGTAAAGGACCCTGGATGGTTAAGTCCAGTTAAATGCAACTACGGGGTGTGGCACTCATATCGCTTTTCAGACCGAGGGAACTGGTGTTCGTCCACAGACAGCTTTCTGGGTTATGTAGCCAGCATGACTAAACAGCTACTGGTGCACGGAGGACCGTGACGAGTGCCAGAGAGCACAGAAACACTGTTTACCTTCCCGCCACAGTGGTACCTATTTATCTACTTGCACTGGTATGCTTTTGAACTGCTAGTTTGGCAGACGCTGGAACAGAGTAATGGGAATCTGTGTGATTCAAACTGCCAACCTTCCAATAGGCAAGCCAAAGAGGCTCAGTGGTTTAGACCACAGCATCACCTGCATCCCCCATCCTATACCACCTCCAAGGCTCCCCAAACCCTCAGGAGCAGATTTTCAGGATACATTGGGAAGGGCTGGTAAGAAACCCATTCTATAAATAGGAATTCTAGTCCATTCTCCATTCATGAAAGGGAAGGTGGGATACAAGTCATTGTATTTTATGTATAATGCCTGTTGAGTAAATACATTCTGAATTTAAGATATTTAATGTAGAGAGGCTGAAGTCTATAATACCTTCAGTTACCGTGAATCTGCCATTAAGAACCTAATTATCCACCTTAGGCTGCATTTCAAGACACATGGTTGAAGTGAAGTTCCACTGAAATAAGTGAGAGTTACTTCCAAGTAAATGTGTGTTAAATATGAGTGTTTTCACAGGTCTGTGACTATACAATAAATTTGTTTGCTTGATTGTAAAATACTGGTGTGCAATACGGAAGACAGAGGAAAGCTAATATCTTTATTTTCAGTTTGTGAAATCCTGTTCCTCAACTTGTATTGGTGTCAAAAGCACAAAACACAACAACTTGAATGCAGTAAAGAAAGTAAGTCACAACTTTGTTCCTCTCTTCTTTTATCCTCCTTTGTGTCTTTTTTTATGTATAGTCACAGACTTTCCATTGTCACCATCTGTTTGCTGAGGCCCAGAGAAATTTGCATTCTGTGTCCTTCAGTTTAACTTTAGCAAACTATGTGCTCCTTTCTTTGTTTCTGCAGTTGTCAACGGACTCATAAAAAAGGATGGCCATTACTGAGAGAATGACATTTTTCTCTGGCTCAGTTCCTTGGATCTTCAGAATTTAGCAGAGTGTGGGGGAAAGTACTAAGAGTAGTTTTGGATGCCCAAAATCATTCCTGGATTGTACTACTTCAGGTCTATTTGCATATATTATCTGTGCAGCAAAACGCATGTCCAGATGGGAACTGCATGCTAGATCATTTTTGGAATGAGTTCACATGATTCAACCACCTTGTGGAAGCTAAGAAGGTCTGCATCTGCTCAGTGCTTGGGACACTGTCTGGGAGCCCCATGAAAGCTGGTTTGTGCTTGATGATGGAAAAAATGGTGGGAAATTAGGGTTGCCATATTTCAAAAAGTAAAAACCAATTGTTGAGTTTTTTGTTGTATTTTTTTGACCTGTATTTTAACGCTTTGCTAAATCCAGTGTCTGGCAGCCACTTTAATACTGCAAGCATTGATTCAATTCTAACATTTACTGGATCCAGGAATTTAAGGAAATCTGGCATCCACGAACCCTGGTTCTCACAACTCCTCTCACACACACACGTTAGCGAAACATATCTGTGTAGTCTTGCTTAAACAACCATGGTTTTAGTAAGTGCTTAACATTAAAGGAAAATCACCTGCTATGGCAACGGGTAAGGATTTATATGAGATTATGAAAACTTTGCCGTAAGTATGTTGTTCCATTGCAAAATGATTTATATTGATGTAGCAACTATTTAAAAGTAAAAGGAGACAAAGCTATTTACAAAATATTTGGATCTCAACCCCTGCTGCTATAATCCTCTTGGCCCACTGATGTACTTTGTGAATTTAAACCGAGCATCATACCCAGGATTGTTCAGCAATTAAAGCATAACTGACCTGTGAGAGTTATTTTATTTTACTTAACTTAATAATAAAAATGCCTTGCTGCAGCTCCAGATTGTTGCTATTTTCAGGTGGGATTCAACCACATACCAGAAAATTCAGGTTATCCAATTAAAGCTGATTTGGAGTTCTTGCACATTAAACCCAGTTCTCCAAAAGACTGGACTTCTTGTAATAAGAAAAGTGATGGAATGGAAAATGTGTGGTAACACTTGTTTTGACACAACATCATCTAACTTCCCCACAAACAATTCAGAAGGAATACTCATTAAATAGCCAACGTGACCTCATCTCCCTGAAAACAAACCAGAATGAATGCTCAATGAACATGTCATCTGGAAATGCCCTTTCATTCTACCCAGAATTAACACCTGAAGAGGGCTATGGTATCCATTCAATAGGCGAAGCTGGATGGTTTATAGACAAGGTTATTTTAGGATTGTAAAGGTTTCCCCAAACAGAGGCTGTAAATGTGAAGGAGAAGGAAAAACAGAAAGAAGGAAAGACAGACAAGTTCTGGGAACCTTCTTATAAATGTTACGATCAGAGTCACTTTGGGGTTTAAGATAAAACAGGCTGGCAGATAGAACTTCATGGGTGCTTATTTCTCCTTTGCAGTCTTTTTGCATCCGTCCTACTACAGTCTTTCTGCTTTTATTTTTGGCATTTGACCTACTTTGTACCAGTTGCCTTAAACATAAGAAATGCAAACAAACAAATGCACTTCTCTTCACTCCCAACAAGCCCTTAGAAACCTCTTGGAAGACAACAATAACACTCCCTTCAGAGACAGCTTGCACCAAACCCTCCTCATAGCTGATTTGCATATTTCTATGTAAAGGGATTTCTCAGTGTAACAACAGTTCTACTCAGTCAGAACAGTACACTGAGAAGAGTCTGCACTGTGGAGTGCCCTCATTTCAGAAAAAAACCTTAAAACTACCAGTATCCTTATAAAATATGAGCCTATAATATGAAGAGACTGAGCTTATTTTAACTCTTTCAAATCCATTTACTAAAGTAGTGTTCTGCAATGTATCTGAATCCCAGCAGATTCTTTTCAGTTTCCAGATTATTGCATTACCAGTGGCTGGTATATAATCATCACATAAGGAGTGAAGGTGAATGCTGCTACAAGGAGACAGTGTCCCAGCAGGTGTTATCACAGAATCATAGCCTCAGAAAACCATGCTATTATGAAATAAAATGTATACCTTATGAGAAATCCTAATCTTCTCATAACTGGATGGATCCTCACTTAAGTGTCAAGATTTGCTTTGGCCTATTAATATATCAGTGGAATACCAGATAGATATTATGGTGACATATTCAAGTATTGACTCTGACACATGCAACCTCCAAAATTGCAGAAGCAATTTCAACATCAATAATCCTAGAGGGGTAACCTTCTGAGATCTAAAGCACTGAAATAATGATGACAGAATCACCCATGCATCCTAAGAGAGTAAACAGCATGGAGTTTTATCACGATCACCATTCATGTGTATTGAAAGTTTTTACTTTTAATAAGATAGTCATAGAAAAGAGTGCTCATGCTGTTGTGCATAGACCTGATAGTGTGTTAATAGGCTTCTGTGTAAGCTTGTGTGTGTCATCAGGCCTATTTTAGAGATTATTCTTGTACAACCTTCCCATGTCTAGCATCAGAGCTGGGGGGATGGTAGCAGCCAAGCAACATGTCATGTGGGCAAGCAGGTGAGTCTCAGTCTGAGATGGAACAGCTTAGACTCTTGCCTGAGCAACAACTGCTCAGGCTGAGAAGTAAGACTAGGATCAGCAGCTTTATAGGGTCATATGCAACTGCCTTGTCCCCAGTGTCTCCTTGTCCCTGATGAGCTAGTAGTTCCAATTCTGCTCTTTGGATATCTGAAATGATGCTGTTGCAGCACTTCCTTCATTGGCAAGTTCCAATAGAAGTACAGTGAAGCATCACTCCTGGAGCTCCTACTTCAACCCCCTGACAACTTTCTTCATGTAGTATCTGCATGCTGACGAGTGCCAATCGCAACCTCCATAGGGGATCTTAGTCTATCTTAGTGCAGTAGTGCATAGTATAGTGTGCAGTAGTGCATAGTACAGCTAGAAAGCTTCACAAGCAAAGGGAATTGGCTGAGCTCAGAACTGAATTTGCACCAACAGCAGAATTACAAAGTGTAACTCTTGCTAGTACTCTGTATTTTAGACTGCTGCTGGAGAGGGTAGCGAAGCTGAATTCAAGCCATGTTAAGTCCCGAAAAGCCAAAACGAAAAGCCTGACATTTTGGAAAGGAGGGCTAAGCCATCTGCCTGGAATGGTATGTTCAGATAGATATTGATACTGACTCCATGGTATAATGTCCCACTATAATTCAAAGTCCAGCAAGCATTTCATAACATTATACCACACTACATGACTAGTTGCAGACCCAAGCACAGCATGCTCCCCACAGTTGGAAGGTTAATGTATTGACAAGATAACAAATTGACACAACAACTTCATGGGATTGAAAATTGGCCACAACTTTATTGAATACAGACGTAGGTAGGCTTTGGCTCAGGCATTGGGTGTGTATCCTAAATTAGCCTTCTGACTGAAGGTATAATTTTAGCCAAGAGAGTGAATACAGTGGTACCTCAGTTTACGTACTTAATCCGTTCCGGAAGTCCGTTCTTAAACCAAAACCGTTCTTAAACTGAGGTGTGCTTTCCCTAATGCGGCCTCCTGCCACCAGTGTCCTTCCACCATTCGGTTTCCATTTGTAGACCGAGGTAAAGTTCGCCAACCGGGACACTACTTCCGGTTTTGCGGAGTTCGTAAACCAAATTGTTCTTAAACTGGACTGTTCTTAAACCAAGATACCACTGTATAAGAATTTACCCTTTGACTGTTTCAGGGCTGATTATGATAGAGGGTATCTGTAATTCTCAGCCTTTTGGCTAAGGCTATGTACATATCAGCATCTTAGAACCCAGCAATGTCATTTCCCCCCACCCCCACTGTGTTCCAAGCTGCATTTGTACATTGTTGTACACACCAGAGGGGACAGGGAAGTATTTACACGATGTTAAGCCTGAAAACTCCTATTCATGAAGCTGTCATATGAGCTGTCATTTGGTTTTGTGCAAAAGCTGTCTCAAATGTACACACCTCAGTTTAACTGCAAAATGAATGTGGTTTATGTTTTCAAATCAGATGGAATATGGTTTAAGGGGAAGTGCATCAAGCAGCATCTCAAGAAAGTGTAGGATAGATATGGGTTGTGGGTAATGCCATGTGTACATGGCTTCAAACACCAGTGGTGGGAACACACTGGAACCAGAGTAAATGGCAATGTGTGCATGGCTTAAGATCAAGTATAATAGAAAGGAATGTCTTCATGTATGCTTCTTCCTACTGTTTCCTGCTAAAAGCTCTTCTGCATGTGCTTGAATTCCCCAAGAACATTGTAAGTTGCTTTACTGCCTGTACTTTGGAATCAAACATTTTGTAATAAAAAGATTGATCTATAATTTTATTTGTGAAAGAGTGAGTAGATGGGACATGGACACAAAAGTGATAATGGATAGGAACCAAAGAAGGGTAGGATTCCTATCAAGAGAGATTGAGTGATAGAATAATGGATTTAAAAAATAATTCTGGATATGCTTGCCCCCCCCATTCCTGCTGGTCCATTGCCAACACATGCTATAACCATGCCCAAATTCAATTGGCATTTGCTCACCTGTCTTCTTCTCCACCTGGCTATAAATCCTGAGCCTTAGATGACAAGATATTATCTAGTTCACTAAAAGATGCCACACCCTTTCAGCATTTGCTGTAGTGTCCTCTGCATACTCTGCCAATGCAGTATACAAATATTTATTTAGCACCGCAGATCTTAAACATCTGGAAGGTAGTCTACTTTATCTATCATTCCATGATGCAGAGGCTACACTCTATTTTGGTACATTTCACATTTCTGTACACATGAGAGAGGTTTGCAGAATCTGTTCTGTATCTGTTTTCCCAAGTTGGAACCTCTCTGGCTCCAAGTTGCCTCAACAATGCCTATCATTTCTTATTTAATGCAATCTAATCCATGCACAGCAAGCATCTCTGGAAAAAAAAGCCCACACCACATATTGCATACACATTCTCTAGAGAGAAATGATAGTGGAACAATATTCTCATAAGCAGTTCACCAGGGTGACATTCCTCTTCCATTGCAGATTTGAACCCAATGTGACCTATCAAACAGATCCTCCTACACTCAGATTTGTTTGTGTTTGCCTCCCACTGGTACTTGTTTGTACTGCTTCTGAGAACCATGTCAGGCTGCATTTAGTTCTGGCACAGATGCTTGTGTTTGACCAGGTTTCACAGGGGAGATATACAATGCCACTGGAGCCTCCAGATTCAAAACTGACAGAATCTGCTTTCATTCCTAAGTCTGGCGGACTTTTACCTGTGGAGAGATAATAATAATGGTCTGTATTCAGTTGTGTGTTTAGCATTATGAGGACGATGTAGTCAGTGAAAATACATCTTAGAGCCCATTCTTTTTGGAGATGTGAGATGGGCTCTGTGCAGAAGCAGTTTGCCTTCTTTTCATCTGGTTTTGAGCTCCAAAGGGTTTGGGGTCAGGAATGCTAGCTTGGCCCCACGACTGTGGGTGCTTGGAGCTGTGGCCCTGGCACCAAAATTTGTGGATGCCTAGCCCCTTCATGGGGAATTTTGTGGGTGCTTGGGCACCCAGGACCCCAGGAAGTTGGCACCTATGTTTGATAAAAGAAATGGAATGTGATTACATGTTGAGGGAGGAGTGGGAAAAGAGAAAGAGTTCAGACATCATTCTTTCCTGAAATTCAACCACAGAAATGGACAAATGAGCTGGCTAGGTTAGCAATCATTCCCCCTCCTCCCGCCAGTCTGAGGAGTTCTCCCTACAAATTTTGGCTTCCAACCAAGCAGTCAACAGTCTTGAGGATGATACCCTGAATTCAAACAGATTCCTCTCTCAAGAGTTTACCGAAATGGTGTGTTCCCAGTTGTTTGCCAGCTTCTTTGAGATACAATTGTTGGTTTCTGCTTCCTTCACTGAGCAGCGAAGTGCTTGTCACAAGACAATGTTTACATTCCACAGTCAAGTGCTGTTGGGTTTTCTCACGGGAAAGGAGACTGGATGTGACGTACACTGGTTTCCTGTTTTTCACTGTTCTTTGCAGTTCAGTGTCTGATTCTCTCCGTGCTTTAGAGGAGAGAGGATGCCTTTCTCTGCTCCGGCAGAGGGAAAATGTTTTTCTGTAAATTACCAGCTTTGAAGTGTAAATAAAGTAATATAGAGCATGTTGGCACGTACTTTTCATCATTCCGCTGTGCACTGGACACTGCTTATCTCCAACATTTGGTTCCGGGCCCAGAAAAACGCAGTGTTTTGAGAATGGACTCCAGAAGTCGGGCTCCTGGCAAAGGAACAAAGGAGCAAAGAATTGGAGTGCCGGCAAAGGATCGGAATGCAGAGGGCCGGATCGGACGATATCTCTGCGCGTCAAGATGATTTGATGAGGTATGTGCTACAGCTCCGGGCAGCCTGCCAGCTTCTAATTAATGGCTTTATGGCTGGACTTTAAACTTTTATAGCCGGTTTTGCCGTGGCACAGGCAAAAGGCTAGAAGGATAAATTTTTCCTATGCTGGGGGAAATCGAAAGTAAAGCAGCTGCAGCAGTGTCGCAGCATGAATTTAAGACAGCAGAGAGAACTTTCACTTTTGAACTTGCCTTTGGAATGCGGTTTGAAGCAGCTGCAGATAAGCAAAGCAGTTAAGCAGAAAGGCACAGGTTCACAAAGCAGAGGCTGGAAATCGAAAGTACTTTTGAACTTGCTTTTGGAATGAAGCAGCTGCAGCTGTACACAGACGCAGCTTGTATAAAGCAGCTTGATTTAAAGCAGCAGAGATGACGCAGAAGGCTAATGCCAAAGTCATGATGGCTAGCTGCAGAAGGCTGGATGAGGCAAGTGGGGAAATTGATGCCAATCAGCCAAATGCTCAACTCACAGTAGCCAGTGATACTGCCATGATTCAGAATGAAGCAGACCGCCAGGGTGATAGCTGCATGGGCAAGGGGGAGACTTCACAGACGTCATCCCATAGTGCAGTGGAACCACCAGATGGCGCCAAAGCTTTGAAGGCAGTGAAATGCTACACGTGTGGACGTCTAGGCCATATGAAGAGGGAATGCAGATATCCCAGGGCCAAGACAGAGCAGCGCAGCGAAAGCTCATCGCGTGGAAAAGGCCGAGGCAAAGGCAAAGGTCCGGTGTCCAGGACAACGCAGCACAAGGCAATGGTCTCACGCTTCACTCCAAAGGTTGCAGAGGTCCAGAAGACGTCTAGATCTTTCTTCGTTGTTGATTCGGCTGCAACGCACCACATGTGCAACGATAAGCGACTGTTCGTGTCTTTTACACCGCAGGAAGGTGCGATTCACCAGGCGGATGACCACACAATTCCCAGTAAAGGCTACGGAACTGTTGTTCTTCACAGTTTGGACTTATCGATACAGGATGTGCTTTATGTGCCAGATGCCAAGCATAATCTGCTCAGCGTTGGACAGCTGAATGAGCGGAAAATTGACGTTTCCTTTAAGAACAAAAGGTGCATCATCACAAAGAAAAATGATTATGTATTGCATGCTGAATATGTTGATCGTTTGTATGTTTTGTATTTTGATGATGTTGTGCAGGATGACACTTGTTGCATTGCAGGTTCTAACAAAAGTTTGCATGCAGAATGTATTCACGATTTTCATCGAAAATTTGGTCATTTGCATTTTGAGGCAGTATCTAAAATGCCTGCCTTGGTTGAAGGTATGACTATTAAACCCTGCAGGTACCACATGAAGTGCAAGGCATGCGCAGCAAACAAGGTAAAAATGGCTGCGAAAGGTAAGGTGTCTAGTAGGCAAGCTACAGAACCATACCAGGTTGTTCATGCTGATTTGGTTGGACCACTAGCGCCCTCTTTGGGTGGAAACAGGTACTTCATGGTTCTCATTGATGCATTTTCCAGGTATATTTATGTGTACAATCTCAAGCAGAAATCAGAGGCTTTTCCAAGGTTCAAGGAATTCTGTGCTTGGTTGGGAAATGTGCATGGTAAGAAGGTAAAGACTCTTTTCACTGATCGCGGGGGAGAATTCACTTCTCAGCAGTTTGAAGCTTTTCTGACTGAGAAAGGAATTCAACACGATTTGTCTAGTCCTCGCTCGCCATGGCAGAATGGACTTGCGGAACGAGCAAATCAGACATTGCTTCAAGGGTTAAAAACCTTGCTGCATGATGCCAATCTTCCAGAGAGTTATTGGGCCGAAGCTCTCTCATGTTTCACTTACAGTTATAATCGCAGGTTATCTTCAGCGATTGGTTGTACCCCCTATGAGAAGATGTTTGGCAAGAAGCCATACATCAAACACATGAAAATTTTTGGTTCTGACATGTGGGTTCACTCACCACAAAGCTCCAAGTTAGACAAGCGTGGATTGCATGGTATCTTTCTAGGTTATCAGAAAGGGTCTTACAGAATAATGATGACTGACTCTAAGGAAATTAAGCTCACAAGAAGTGTTGAGTACAATGCCAAGTGGGGGGAGAATGTGGGAATTTTCCAATGTTATCCTGATGACAGTGATGAAACTGAGGATAGTCAAAAGCAACCGCAACAACCCACACCCACTGATGAAGGTTCTGATTCTGAGTCTGAAACTGAATCGGGTGATTCAGAGGATTTCAAGAGTGCGAAAGCCTCTATGCGACCCTCTGAAAGCTCTGATCAAGAATTGGAGGAACCATTGTTCACAATAGGTCACTTTTCTCCTAAGAAGGAAGAGGAGAGTGTTGAAGACTTAAGGCTAATTCGCAGGTCACAGAGAGCAACAAAAGGCAGACCTCCAAAGAGATTTGCTGATGAGTTTGCTAAGATAGCAGTAACAGCTGTTAAAAGCTCCAAGAAGGTGTTTGAACCTTCAAGTTTCCAAGAAATCCAGGATTTGGATTCAAAGGAAGCTGAGCCATGGTTAAATGCCATGAAGGCTGAGCTTGATTCCTTGGAAAGGAACAAAACATGGGACCTTGTTCCAGTAGTTCCAGGAATGAAACTGCTTGGAAGCAAATGGGTCTTCAAAGCGAAGACTGATCAAAATGGCAAGATAGTCAGACACAAAGCCAGATTGGTAGCCAGAGGTTTTGCACAGGTACCAGGTGAAGACTATCACGAGACCTACTCACCCACCGTGAGGTATGAGAGCATTAGGCTTATGCTCAAGCTAGCTGCAGAAGAGAATCTACACATTAGTCACCATGATGTGAATACAGCTTTTCTGTACGGATCTCTAGATGAATCACTTTATATGCTTCCACCTGATGGCGTACAGGTAAAACAGGGATTTGTTTGTGCTCTGAAGAAGTCCCTTTATGGTCTCAAACAAAGTGCACGGTGTTGGCACACAAAACTCACTGAAGTATTGTTTTCTCTAGGTTTTAAACAAGGGAAAGCTGATCCATGTGTATTTGTCAAAGAGGAGGGGCAAAAGAAACTGTATTGTTTGTTTTATGTTGATGATCTTTTATTCTTTTGGGAAGATGTCACAATGTACAATAATGCCCTAGCTCAATTGAAAGAGCACTTTGACATGAAAGATCTTGGTGAGGTAAACAACTTCCTATCTCTGGAAATAGAGAGAGATCAAGATGGTAACATTCTAGTACACCAGTCACGTAAAATTGCTGATGTGTTAAGCAAACTAAACCTGATGGATGCTAACCCTGTAGACACACCGATGACAACAGGTTATCAGGTAGATGACACTGGAGAAGCATTTTCTGATACTACACTGTACAGAAGTGTGCTAGGCAAGCTAAACTTCATTGCCAGATGTTCAAGACCTGACATTGCTGTTAGCTGTAATTTGCTAAGCAGACAAGTCAACAATCCTACTGTTAAGGATTGGAAAGCTCTGAAACGCATAGCGCGGTATTTGAAAGGCACTATGCATTACAGACTGAGATTTAACAATCAGAAGTCTGGTGGTCTTGAGATATTTGCAGATGCAAGTTTTGGAAGTGACACTACAGACAGGAAAAGTACGTCTGGAGTTTGCTATAAGTACAATCAGGGTCTATTTGATTGGTCATGCAAGAAGCAAACAACAGTTAGCTTAAGTACTTGTGAAGCTGAACTGAATGCACTGTCTTATTCACTTAAGGATTGTGAATGGTTGTTACAATTGTGCAAAGACATAAAAATTCCTGTCAAATGTCCAATCCAGGTTTACCAGGACAACAAAGCATGTTTGGCTTTGCTGAATTCTGAAGGTTGTAAGCAAAGCACAAAGCACTTGCAATTGAAGTTGCAACATGCTAGGGAACGTATTCAAAAGGGACTCGTAACGGTGTCCTATATGCCAGGTAATGAAATTCCTGCTGATGTATTGTCCAAGATTGTATCAAGGGATCAACACTGTACCTATGTGCAGAAGTTGGGTTTGTACTAATATTGTACGAACACGCTGCCCAGTGATGTTCACAGAAAGGGGGAGGATGTTGGTTTCTGCTTCCTTCACTGAGCAGCGAAGTGCTTGTCACAAGACAATGTTTACATTCCACAGTCAAGTGCTGTTGGGTTTTCTCACGGGAAAGGAGACTGGATGTGACGTACACTGGTTTCCTGTTTTTCACTGTTCTTTGCAGTTCAGTGTCTGATTCTCTCCGTGCTTTAGAGGAGAGAGGATGCCTTTCTCTGCTCCGGCAGAGGGAAAATGTTTTTCTGTAAATTACCAGCTTTGAAGTGTAAATAAAGTAATATAGAGCATGTTGGCACGTACTTTTCATCATTCCGCTGTGCACTGGACACTGCTTATCTCCAACAACAATGGTGGTCATGTTTGGTACAGTCTGTGCTTGCCAGAATAGGCACATGCATAATAAAGAAGCAATTAACACTGAATGATTTACTAATAAAATGAGTGGAACACACTGATGAGTGGACTGAAAGAATGCTGCTGTTTATCTTCAGGTTGCTGTAAATGCCAACGCCTAAAGGGGCTGTCCTCTAACCCCATTCATTTGCCATACATTTTCAGAGCTAGTTTCATGTCAGTATTTTGCCCAGCCCACTCACCCACTTAGGGCCATGCCCTGAGGGATTACAGCTCCCTAACAGAACACTTAATTATCTTCATGAAGACCCAGATTCTGTCCCCAATTAAACTGGACATCAGGTGGTAGAGTTTGCATTTTAGAGAGCTGTTGGGCACAGCACAGCATCAATTAGTGAATAAAGAAATTACATTCAAAAATTACCAAAAGAGAGAGAAAATTTCAGTGAAATTCCCTTAGCTGGGATGCAGTTTTTGTCATGCTCACATTTGTGGTGAGTGAACAAGGGTTGTTTGTGAGTGTCCTTTCTATCATTATACAAATTTTCTCAACACTGGTCTATACTTGGTAGCCTCCTCAGGTGCCCAGTCAAGAAGCATGGGCAGCCGAGGAGGCTGCAGACGGCAGCAGAAATGTGTATTGGGAGGAAAATTATATCACCTGTGGGCACATTACAATGATAAAGTAAGCTCAAAAGTCCACACACTGAAATTCTAAATAAATTCTAAAATGCCTTGAGAACAAGGCAGAAAAATGGAAGCCTCTTTCAGAATGAAATAAAACTTTAGAAAAATTGAAGGACAGGTTTTTGCACAACACTACTATCCATAGTGGTCCCCTTATTATATGCAGATCTTGCATTCTACCTTTCTAATGTTGTCCTTGCTGAGTTGATCCCAGGCACAAAGAGAGCTCAGGATCATATTCATAATGAAATGAAGAGTTATCTCTTTTTATTTTCTTTTGAAAGATACACGCTGTGGAAATAATAAGTGTGCCTGCAGGGAACTTCAATTTCTATAGTATAAGCACACCATTTTAAATCAAAGGATATTAATTAGAATTTACTGATTTCTAATATCTTTTCATCCTTTTTTGTGTATAAAGACAGTTAAAGCTTGGCTTTCAAATATTGCATTTTATCACAAAGGTCAGGGAAGAAATATTCCAGAGTAGAGAGGTAGATAGAACAAATAAAGTTATAGCAACTGTACGTGATTATCTCTGTCTTTTTGGGTTTCATCCGAATACTGTTTTTATACAGCCCCTCAAGCAACACACGACTAGATTTATGCATGAATTCCTTCCCTGTCTATCTGTCTCTCTGTTTATACCCAAAAGTACTAACGTTGCTCATGATTTGTTCGTTCCGTGCCATGGAAGCAGTGAAATGTGAAATTATGGGTCACTTCACACACAAAGGTTTTCTTATATGGACATAAGAATGTAGGGAGAAAGTCCACCATATGTACATCATCATGTGTGATGAACTAATACATATATGCATATGATTATGTGCATGTCATACATTATTTAAGGCTGCCATATTTCAAAACGTGAAAACCAGGACACCCCAAAATTGTTCACCTTTTTTTAGGGAAACCCAGAAATGGCTGAGGTTTTTTTAGACAGACCCAAAGTTGGGGTCCCATCAGACATAAATTCCACCTTTGAAATTCCAGGAAAATCTCCATGTATGTGTTTTTCAGACTTTTAACAGGGTCAACTTCTCATCCCACAGATGCAAAGCCTAACCTGTACTTCAGTCTCAGCTCTATAGCCATGTTAGCTGTTATACCATCAGGGGTCAGCAAACTTTTTTAGCAGGGGGCCTGTCCACTGTCCCTCAGACCTTGTGGGGGGCTGGGTTATATTTTTTTTGGGGGGGGATGAACAAATTCCTATGCCCCACAAATAACCCAGAGATGCATTTTAAATAAAAGCACACATTCTACTCATGTAAAAACACCAGGCAGGCCCCACAAATAACCCAGAGATGCATTTTAAATAAAAAAACACATTCTACTCATGTAAAAACATGCTGATTCCCCGACCGTCCATGGGCTGGATTTAGAAGGCGATTGGGCCGGATCCAGCCCCTGGGCCTTAGCTTGCCTACCCATGCAACTGATACCACTTATGTGGTCACAAAGAGATCTGTGAAATGCTCTTATGTGTGAGTTGCCAGAACATCAATACCAAATCGTGACTTTTAAATGTTTGTGTGTGTGTGTAACACAGTTATGCATTCCTATTCAATCTTTTCTGCAAAGTACTCAAAGTGTCATATGTTTTATCCTCACAACAAGCTTGTGACATAGATTAGACTGAGAGGCAGTGACTGGCTCAAGGTCACTCAGTGAATTTCATTATGATGGGTTGCCATATGTCCTCTTTTTCCAGTACACGTCCTCTGTTTCATGGATTGAGTCGTCATAGCAATCCATACATAAAAGTAGAAGTTGACAAATGTGTGCTGTTTTTTGCTGTTCAAAATATGGCAACCCTAGAACTTTCATGGCTGGGTGAGGATTTGAACCCTGCTCTCTGAGGTCCTAGTCCAACACCAACCACTGTACAATGCTGCCTCTCTTAAGGCTGCTTTCTTACACAGTTCTCTTGCTTTTAAATAATCTGCTTTTCTGTTTTAGTATAAATTCCATGGTTGGCTTGGTTTGGCTTTTAAAAGTCTGTGGAAACTTTACTAGAAAAGTGTAATAGACAGATGGATGGATAAATAAAAGCAGCAATTTCCTATTGTTGCCAACAGAAAGAGAAATTATTGGATTAGAAAAAATAGTGATAATTACTTAATTATTTAATAGTATTTTTATCCATGCTCTTAGTCCAAAAGCAATATGTTCTTTTCAGCTAACAGCAAAAACATTTAAAAATATTACAGTGCTCAAAATTCCACAAGAAGGAGCAGCACATAAAACAGTTTATAGAAACCAAGAGGGAAATAAATATCCCATAATTAGTCATGCCATAGGCACACAAATATAAAACTTTTTAAGTTGGTAATTTACATTGAAAAAAGTGTCTGCTGCAGTTCCTGGGATAAGGCATTCCACAGTCTGAGCAACTTGACAAAGGTGTGTATCTCCTGGGTACTCACCAGCTACATCCCTGGCAGTGGTGGGATGTGTAGCAAGACCTTTACCAACAAATGAGTGTGGAAGAACTCTCCTCTACAACACAATCTTGCCCACCTGCTCAGGCTGTCAGTAGAAGATACTGATAGATCCTGGACCCAAAGCATTTAGCCCTTTAAAATTCATAGCCATCAGTCTGAGCTGCACTGGAAATGGGCCAGAAACCACTACAATTTGTATAATAAAGGTGTCACAGGATATGAGAAATTGGCTCAGACCTCTGCATTTCCTGGAATACATTTCAAAGGAAGACCCACAAAAAGTGTTACAGTAATCCAATGTTAATGTAGCTAAGCCTTTGGTATTATGACCAGGTCCACTTTCTCAAGGTATAGCCAGATCTGATGCACCAGCCAAAGCTGTGCAAAAGCCTTCCTACCCAACACCCTCACCTTTGTGTTCGTCCAGGACAAGAATTATACCAGCACAGAGGTATAACTCTGTGATTTTAAAACACTATTTAGGGGATATTGGACCAACCATGTTAATAAGTTATGATAGGATGCTTGCCAGCATAGCTCACCCAATAAACATTGGAATCTGAACCATTGCATGTCTGTAACTACAGTAGATGGGGGAATCACTCTTACAACCACTTGTTTTCATTGGTTCATCCACATCCCATGTCAGCTCATGAGCAGCCACCCAATAAATCCATTCTTTTCCTGGAGATTATATTTCATACCTGGCAGAGAAAGGTTTAATTTTAGCAATACCACATCCTCTGCAATTCCCAGAAAAGTCTAGGATATGGTGTGTGTGCGTGTGCATGTGATATTCCTGTCATAACTGCTTCAAGTCAGTGCAGTTTTACACTTAAAGATACCTCTCTGTTTCTGTGGCAAACATTATGCAAACTGAATAGCTAGCCACATTATCTGGCAGGATGATAGGAAATAGGTAGGGTAAAGGGACCCCTGACCATTAGGTCCAGTTGTGACCGACTCTGGGGTTGTGGCACTCATATCACTTTATTGGCCGAGGGAGCCGACGTACAGCTTCCGGGGCATATGGCCAGCATGACTAAGCAGCTTCTGGCGAAGCAGAGCAGCGCACAGAAACACTGTTTTTCTTCCCACCAGAGCAGTACCTATTTATCTACTTGCACTTTGACGTGCTTTCGAACTGCTAGGTTGGCAGGAGCAGGGACTGAGCAATTGGAGCTCACCCCGTCACGGGGATTTGAACCGCCGACCTTCTGATCAGCAAGTCCTAGGCTCTGTGGTTTAACCCAAAGTGCTACCCACATCCCTATGATAGGAAATAGTCAAACTAATTCAGACCACTGGTCTGTCTAACTCCATATTGTCTATTCCTGGTTTCCTCAACCTCGGCCCTCCAGATGTTTTGAGACTACAATTCCCATCATCCCTGACCACTGGTCCTGCTAACTAGGTATCATGGGAGTTGTAGGCCAAAAACATCTGGAGGGCCGAGGCTGAGGAAGCCTGGTCTATCCTACTGAGAGGGGTTTGCCAGGGTTCAGGCAGGGGTTTTTCCCAACCTTACTTAAAGCCTCTCTGCTACTTAATTATGGCCCTTCTTCCTCCTAATACCCCCAAGAGTGCCACATGCCACAATTGCTGCTAGCGGCAGAATATTTATTGTGGTCACCTGTGTACCTGACAGTTCTGGGGGATTTTGCCTTTTTTCCCCCACCACAGAGTTTCTTTTCATAACAATGACTTTTAACTAGTTTAGACTATCCATACAAAATGGCCAGCAGGCACAAGCTGATTTAAGGATTTAAAATTTCAAGCAGGTTGTTAAATCCCCTGTGGACTGTGAAAAGTGTATTTATCTAATACAGTTTTTAAGGTTTGAAGGCATTTGTAGTATTTTCTCTTCTGGGGAAAGCAAGGTTTATTGGGGAAGGGGGAGCATCCATCGCAGGCTTCACAAATTAAGTTTAGACTTCACTTCAGTGACACTACTTGAGGGCAGTTGGTCAGGATGCTAAGTAATTCATCACTTCTACCAGTGCATAGTATTTAAGCCTCCTTGAATTTTTGGGTATGGGTGCATTGTTATACTCAAGGCATAGCCTAGAGAATTCTGCTTTTCTCAGTAAAGCAATGACAATTCCCACATTGCTTGCTTGGAGAAGGCTCTCTGTGAGAGAATGGGACCACATGTGTTTGAACCTCAGAAACTTCCAAATCCCCAATCAGCCTACTGGTTTCATGTGCACATTGAGTAACTTCTTAAAGAACAAAATGGGATTAAAGACCAATGTCAAAGGCAGCGTTGTGTGGTTTTTCCAGAAGTAGATGGGTTTATAACTACGAGACTTGTTGTGGTGTATAACAAAGTTAATGGCCACAAGGAATGCTTTTGTGGCTTCCTTTTTCCTAGAGGAAGATCGGAAAAGAGGAACCACTAAAGAAACAGTGAGGAAAATAAGGGTCAAGCTACATGTGAACGTAAGAGGAGCCCTGCTGAGTCAGGCCAAAGATCTACTTGGTCCAGCATCCTGTTCTCAAAGTGGCTATCGAGATGTCAAATATGTAATGCATTTGCTTTTAACATGTATTTGTTTTCGTTTTTAATGGAAAAAACAGCCCAAGCAGGGGGACTGATACTCATCAGGTTTGCAAAAGACAGGGCTTAACATGCACACCCATACACCCCAATGCACACACACGCGCACCCACCCACCCACCCACACACAAAACTACTATTTGCATGGGGGCAAGGTACATATCAAATGCAAAGATAAATTTAGGAATGATATCTCCTTCGGCCCTGAAGGGTAACATTTTCTGAAATTACTACCCCCCACCGAAACTGCTTCAGATATACAACAACAACAACATTCTGGAGTTTGAAGGCTGTAAAACAATCCTTTGGGCCTCCAGATAACACAAGCTTCAAGGGTTAGTCTGATATTGCCTCAAGGCAGTCCCCATATATTTTGCTGCCTGAGCAAAATATGGCAACCCCTCCTTATTTCATGTACAGAAGCCAACTGAATCGGTAGTTGCTGTGAACTGCTCTGGGATCTACAGATGAAAGGTGGTATACAAATTTAATAAGTAATAATAAAAAAACCTAGTAAAAATAATCTTACTTTGGTACTGGGGATATGACACTGTCCTTCAGCAGAGAGGAATTGCCCCAGGGATTAGGAGGAGAAGCCATGGGCCTGATGTCAGTGGCAATTACCTCACTTTGATAGTTCCAGCCTTGCGTCATCTGAGCATACTTAAGTTGCTGTCATTGATATTTTCCTGCTTGAACCTCCAGATGTTTTCTTTACCTACCTACCTACCTACCTACATGTAGTGTGCAGAGAGATTATTGCTCCTATACTGTGTTTAAATACAGGGAAGTATGTATATGAAAAATGCTGCCGTTTCCTCATTCACTGGATTATTCCTTGCCTACCTCACAAGAGCTGTTTAAAAGTTACTTAAATATATATTGAAAATCATTCACATGTAATTTGCTCTGTCACAACCACAGCTCCTGAATCTCATATTGAGCCTCCTGCAACCTATATAATTTGCAGAAATGTTTTTCACATCCCCTTTTGGTGGCTGGATAACTCTTCCAATCCCATTTAGCTCCCAATAAGGGTTTGGTTATCCTTTGCCTCCTACAACTCAGCAGCATTCATGTGCTTATCTCTACACTGATACTGGGTTTAGAAAATTGCTTTAAAGCCCCAAATGAAAAACCTTTTTTTGGTCTTGATATTTTTCCCCTATCGTCTCTTTGCAGAGGATGAATTCTTACATACCTGGTTCTGCTGAGAAGCACATCATTGGTTTCACTGAGTCTGGTATTGAGTCAGGCCGTATTGCACAAGGATAAGAATATCAAAGTCTGGCACCCTGAATTCCACTGTATAACTCAGCACCACACAGCAGATTGCAGACTGGGGGAAAAAACAAAAACAGCATGCTTCCTAAGAATTGGAAAATAATTTCTTTTGTTGGCGATTCCCTGTTTTACTCTCAGTTGTATTACTGACTTTCCATTTGGACTTACATTCTGTTCAATTTAACCAGCTTAGTTAGACACTTTGGCAACAGTCAGCTTTAGACGATGCAGCCAAATGGTTCTTAAGTGGGAAAGGAGACCGCTTGTGTTCCTGTATATAACTCTAGCTGAATTATAATTGTCCCAAGAATCCCTTAAGGTTCATAACACCAAGACTGACAAGTAAAACATAAACCATGTTCAGGGTCCAGAATTAGGCAGAAATCTTACTCATACCAACAACTGACAGGCTAGGCCAAACATTTGTGTGTGTGTGAGAGAGAATAAACTATCCATATTCAAAAGGCACTCTCAGAGAGTTAGGTGATTAAAATAGTCCCCCTTATTCACTCAGGAATATACCATTAATGGTGATACATACATCTTTGAAAAAGTGAAGATGAAAAGAAAGGTGTATATTTGCATGAAATTCTCATATGCTAATGTAAATTTACAGATGCAAATGTAGAAATAGTTATAGTAATCTAAATAGAAATGCAATGCATCTCACAATAGCAGGGAAGACTGACCAGGTGCCCCTTCTCAGCCTGCTGTTCAGGTGCTAACTCCTGATGGGCAACTTCAGGGCTCCTTACCCCTTGTGTTATTTGGACCAGACAGCATTTTAAATAGAGCACATCTGCAAACAGAGCACTATACTATGCAAAACAGGACACATGGCTGCCCTATACATATGTGTGGAATATCATTAGCAGGTTGAAATTGGCTTTTTGTCCTAGGCTTCCATTTCTGCCTCAGTGTTATCTGCATCTATAAAACATCATCACCTGTAATGTACAGCATATCTTTAAAAGACTGAGCAAACAATAACATGGCTTTTATTTTAAAAATGGGTGACATGACATGGGTTGTGTGAAAAGGAGAAATAGGCTCAATACGTGAAAAGGTATTTCTACAATTTTCCAACAGAGTTCAGCTGACCTATTACAATCTGAATCCTCTGCAAAGGGTCTTCAAGAGATATTTTGAAAGTTGTGCTCCACATGAATATGAATATATATATATATATATATATATATATATATATATATATATATGCAATGTGTTCTTGGGGTTCAAGGTTGCTCTTTGTATCACCCCCCACCCCTTAACTTTGTGGGAGAATGGATTTGTCCCAGCCTGAAAATAAAAGAACTTCTAGCCTTCAAGGGAGTTGATAACTCTTTATTATAAGAATGAAACATTGTAACAAGATGTTAGATCAGTTATTGAAACTAACATTTGGATAAGGTTTCACTTGATTTGATTTTTGTACCATAACAGTTGATTGTGGGGGTGGGGGGCAAAACCCATGGAAAATGGCATCCCTTAGTTTTTATACACTCTTGTGGTTAGAATAATGAATGTCAGACACAAACAGTGCCAGGTGCATATATGTAGGAAAACATGCTTGCCATGGGAGTACAAAAATAAAATTTATTTGTTAAATTACACATAAATATAAGGTACAAATGTATTTTTAAAATACAGTTAAAGATAATCACACTTGCATTGTGTACATATGAAAATACAGTATTTTAATATTCAACATACACAGACACATTTATGATAAATGTAACTAATTGGCAATGCCAGTTCTTTTCATTCTGGGTTCCCATATCTGTTTTCCATAAATATGGAAAATTAATATGCTATGAAACAAAACTCTCTAGTTCTGTCGGACATCTTGTAGCAGCTTGTTAATTTCTGCCACCAGCTCGCTAGCATCCATTAGTTCATGTTTACCGTCACTGAGGTGGTTAAGCACATTGTCAAAGTCATCTTCTTCATAATTCTCTGGGATTTCCTCCATGGCTGGCAGCCATTTAGAAGATGGCTGGGCCCCTGAGTGAGTCCCCAAAGGAAGCCCAGTGTTGTTTGCAGGGTTTTGGAAGTGTGTGCTGGCTGCCCAAGCTGCCACCCCTTGTGGATAGCTTACAGTCTTGGCAGGCAAATGTCCTTTCCTGCGCTCTAGTGAGCTGGAGGGATCCATTTCGTTGCATTCCGTGTAGGCATCTAATGAAGGAGGCAAAAGGCGCTGGAAAACACTGTTCATTTCTGACAGCAGGGATGAGGTGCACATGTCACCTGCTTCGTCCTCGCTCTGACTTTCTTTGCCAAAAGTTGAAAAGCTCTTTTTCTTTTCAGTCGTCTCAACGGCTTGAGCATCCTCTTCCAGTACCTGCTGTTGTGGTGGTTGAGTTTGCTGTGGCTGAAATTCCTCCCCAGGAATAAACATATTACTTCTGTAATCAGAAGATGGAGAAGGCAGAGGTGGCATCCAGCACTGGTCAGAATGTCCCAGGACTCTGCATTCCTCTGTGCATAGTCTCATTGCTGTCAGTAAAATGAAAACAAGAAGTTAATATTCATTAAGTTTCCAGGCACTAGTCACAGTTTCACTTTTAACTTTGAAACTTTCTAGGACATGCTAATTCATAGTGTAGTGGTAGTGGTTTGAAAAGAAGACATTTAGGCTATGACTTTAGGGATGAGGAACCTGCATGGCCAGAGATGAGCAATAACTGAATGACCAGAAGTTCTCCATTCCTCCTATAAATATTTATATGGAAAGAATTCCTATTAAACTAAGGAGGGCTTACATCTAGAGTAAAAGCATGTACAGGATTACCCCATCAGT
Organism: Podarcis gaigeae; assembly: GCF_964106915.1. NCBI lineage: Eukaryota > Metazoa > Chordata > Lepidosauria > Squamata > Lacertidae > Podarcis > Podarcis gaigeae. Next base: position 45,864,415 of record NC_139685.1, on the reverse strand, counting down.
GAATGTGTGTTCAATCCTCTTCCACAACACTTTAACATAACCATCCAGGTATTTAAAGCCTCATGTAAGTGATTGTAATGATGATATGCTACTGGCCCTCTGTCCTCCATTGTGCCCCCCTTGCCTGGTCCAATTCCTCCAAACACTGGAGGATATTTTACCCTGTAGATTCCCACCCCATTTTTGTTGTAAATTGCTTTGGATGTTATGCTATGAAACAGCATATGGATTTGCAAAAAAAAGGGGGGGGAGAAAGCAGAATTAGAAGACTTGACAAAATGATTAATATGTGAATGAGCGTTGTAACATCAACTTTCTGAGTCACTATATTTTAGTGACAGTAAATTTCACAGACTGACTTAAGTTTCTTCCCATTTTAATCAACTTAATAAAGATGGCTAAATAAATGTAGCCTATATACCTTCAAACCCATCCCATGTTCCATGTATGTGATTAAATTTTACACTTGCAATTGTATTCTTTGCACTTAAATATATTTCTAATCATTTAGCTTTGTGCTTCCTTATATCGGTTCTTGGAAGAAGTTGAGATGGCTATGGTCAAGTTACTATTGGTGTATTGGTAAGCTGCAAAAATCCTGTATGTTTAGAGAACTGAAATGCTCAAAACATAGACAGGTTTGGTAACTGAGTAAAGGTTTACAGCCTAAGATTACACAGATTCCATCCAATTGTTGAAAATTGTTCTCATTTACATTAGTTTGTATTGAAGGACAACAACAACAAAAAGATTTTGGCATTCTTGTAGTTACTGGGAAATACTTTTGCTCTGAGGTATGTTTGTGGACATTTTGTTTGGCAGAAAGCCCAATCCAATTTGTTCAACTCCTCCTGCCTCTACATAGTATCAACAATTACATACATGGCTATCCTAACAGTCATCAAAGGACTAACTTAAAGTCCTTAATTTAAATGGGCATTCTCTTAGCATGACTGTAGTTGGATATAACCTAATGTTTGGTGCATTCATAATTGGTGGACATTCATCTGCAAAAAATAATAATCTGCTGCTATATCAGCATAATGCACATGTCTATAGAAGGTTGGGAAACTCCTATGAGTCTGATGGCCTAAATTTGTGTTAGTTATTTTAGAATGACCTAATAGCAAATGTTTAATGTTTAGAAAATTATTTCTGACAATTAATACTTTCCATTGCTTAATATCTGAAGAACCCAATGAATAATGAGTATATGTTGGCTCTCATTTACCACTACAGAATCAAATAGCTCAAGAAACGTTGTTCTGTGACGTTGTATTTAGAAGGGCAAAGATGTATTGGCCCATGGAGATAGGTTGATCTGTTAGGAGACAACTTCTTATGAACTACCCATTCATCTAGCACAGTACTGTCTACACTGACCAGGAATAGCTCCCCATGGTCTCAGGCAGTGGTCTTCCCCCATACCTGATCCCATTTTCAAGCTGAAAATACATAGAATTATTGTTCCTCCCATATGAATGCAGACTAAGGATACCCAAACTTGTGTCATTATGTTGCATCCCTATACACATTGACTTAAGGTCTTACTTCCCATACAGCAAAAGGCTATGCATGATTACTCAGAAAATAGGTAAGTATGTATAGGATTCCAGCCTTGGCAATGGGACCTGCTTCTATGTACACATGCATACCTCTACCAAAGGCATTATGGATTTTGAAGAAGCACAAACTCAGGACAAAATGGAAAAATGAGCTAAGAGGAGGGGATGTTTGGCAAATCCTCACTGTGATCTCCCACCCAGAAACCTATGTTCCCAGTGTGGAAGGATGTGTGGATCCATAATTGGCCTCCACTTATGGACACACCATTAAAACCATATTCATGGAAGACAATCTTACTCGGCTATGAGTGATAGCCAAATAAGAGAGAAGACACATGCATAGAATTTCCCTATAAGACTACAACTCCCATCAGCCTTAGCTAGTGTGGCCAATCATCAGGAATGATGGTGGTTGCAGTCAAACATCTGGAAGGCTACAGATTCCCCATCCCTGCTATAAGAGAAACTATTCATTAGGTTGCAACATGGTAGACTATTTGGAATTAATGTTGGGAGTACAAGGATAGAAGGGTCCCCTAGTAAAGTTTAAGGATTTTAGATCACTGCACATAGTCAGTTGTGGATGGCATGGTAGGGCAGGGCAGCTGTTACTTAATGGGAAATAGAGGGGTAAGTTAGTGATGAGGTTGGTGTGGTGCAAATGCCAGTTATGAGAGTACCAGTTTGTCTCCATTGGTGTGTTTGCATCATTCTGACTTTGATGTAATTGACCAGAGGTCAAGTGGGCTATGCCACCCCACTATGCCATCCACTATGGCACATAACAATAGAAATTCAGTAACAGACACCCAGTGTGAGTTTACAAATGGCAGGCTGGAACACCAATCGCCATTCTAACAACTGTGGTAACTGCATACATATGTGCTTTCCTACTTTTTTCAGAGAACTGAGTCTCATATAGCCTTTAATTGTGAATATATTTCTCTAAAGGCATTTTGAACACAAAATCTGTAGCACCCATGCATTGAATATCGCCATCCTCAAAACTAGATATCAAATTGTCATCCATTTTGTTTTTTAATGCAACCATGAAATTGGCTCCACCCATTATAAAGGGCAAGAGCAACCCACTTTGAGCCAACTCATCGGACTGCAAGTGATACCAGTTGTGGTGTTTTTGGCCATTGAACTTGGACAAGTGTGCAGCACTTTGGGTATACGAGGTGCCATGCTGCACTTGAGCATAAATTGGGCTATAGGTGCTGCTATGTGAAGAAGGAAACGGTTTTTTTTTCAAAGCATGAAAGTTAAAGAGATTGTTTTTCATCATTGTGAAGTTGTCTCAGTGTGACTGGCAGGGAGCACTGTAAATAAACTGTTCAACTTTCATTGCATACTTACCTGCAGGAATTCTCCCATCTGTAAGGAAAAGGTCACTGAATCCTTCTCCAAGAAGTCTGTCAATTGGAGAATCTCTCCCCAAATCATAATCGCTGTCTCCTGCTTCACTGTCACCACGGCCGCTGTCTTTCAAGCTGAACTTATCCATATCTTGAAGGGCGTACCTGCGATAAAACAGAAGTGACATGTGGATTGAGTTATGCTCTATTGGCTCATGTGCTGGGCACTCTCCTCAGGTAAAACTGCTTTCAACATTGATCTGAGTAAAACCCTCACCTGTAGCTCCTGGAATATTTGTTTCCTCTAAAACTTGGCCTTGGCTGATACTGGCCTTGATGAAGCATTGAGAGAAGTTGAGAGACCTGTAAAGAAAAACACAAAAGACTGATTCCTGAAAAATAATGCCCAAATATCTCCCTAAGAGAAAACATATGTTAAAAAAATTATTATTATTATTATTACTACCACTATTATTAAAACTTCAGCTGTTTAAAAATAATCATTTAGAACCTCTTCATGTTGCAAAGACATAAGACAATACAGCCAAAGTAGAAGAGAACTGGTAATATCTAATGACACTTTACCAATACAATTTAGTCCTGCTTTTATTAGCCTGAGGATGCCAAATAATTAAAGACCTGATCTTCAGTCTAGTCAAGCTAAAGTATTTGGATGTGAATGGATTTAGCTCCATTGAAGTTAGTGGGCCTAGAAGATCAGCTTACATTCAAGTGTTTTGAGCTATGGCTCAGGGCCTTAAAACATATTCATTAACAGATTTGCATGCACAGTTGACATAAGCTGTTAAAGCAGCTGCAGTTAGAATTGCGGCACCATTGGTAATATATGCCCTCATTGTTTTTTATCATCTGTATATGTAAATACACTATGGAATGTGTTCGAATAGAGAGGCAAAGAACATGCAAGTTTAGCATACTTTATTAGAAGCATTTGCGGGAAATGTTCCAAATAAAGCTTGAAACCTTGATTAACAACAATAATAATGCCATTAAGAGTAACTCTTTTTTAATGTTTAATTGGCATGGCAGTGTAGCAAGGGGCTGTGTAGCCTTTCACGATTCACATAAAAGTCACACACAGAGAGAGAGAAACAAACTCAAACACACACAGGGCCATTTTACACATTACATATTTCCAACACAGAAACAAATACAGTGTAACAATCAGTTTCAAAATCATGCACTGTGTGCAAAGATGTACTGTTACTGGGAAGCTGCTGCCAATCGTGGCTTCCCAGTCCATACGGAGAGAGATTGAGAATACAAGTGTGTGCAATTATCATACATCACAGTTGGCACACTGGTTGCAACTGCATTCTGAAATAATGAATCTGTGAAATGGCCATGGGGTGCCTGCTTGCATTTGTGAGTGAGTACTAGTCCATGTAGCACAGTAAGTGAGCTTACCTCAACAGCAGGTGTAGCATGAGTGAGCTCAAGGGAGAAATTCTCAGGTACGTGATTTGATGAGATGGTCACCAGACTGTTTAGAGACTGGTGACTGTGGTGGCTTTGGCGACTGCTCATCTGCCCTCTTTCTAGTGTTGGAGATGATGAAGGTGAAGCTTTATGGTGTGACCTGATTGGCAAAGTACCATTAACAGTAGGCACTAGTGTAATGTCCCCTTTGTGGATCTGTCTTGATGGCCTTTTGGGATGATGCTGGTATGTGGACTCTGCTACACGACAGTTATAGGATCTGGTGTCCTTTTTCTCACGATTGCACCTTGTAGCAAAGACAACCATGATAACTAGCAAAACAGCACATATTGCCCCTAAGGATATAATTGTGATCATGGAAACATCTAGAGAAGGTTGGCTAATGTACGTAGCTTCTGTAGCTGAAGGCAGATAAACATATTTAACAACACTGCATTTCAGAAGTGCTTTGGTACTGAGCTGAGGACTTCCTTTGTCCTGAACCACCACTGAAAGTTCCCATTCTGTTGATTTGGCAGATTCAATGCTAGCATTGAGATAGATGTCACATGTCTGTGGGTCCATTATGAAGAGGTGGTCCTCACTACTACTTGCTAATGAACAGCTGAGTTCTGAGTTCATCCCTGAGTCTTTGTCTATGGCTCTTATCCTAGTGACAGGGTAGTTGATTTCAGCTTCTTTGGGGATTGAAATCTTTGCTGTATTGTTGTGCAGTACTGGCTCTATAATCCAAGGGGCATTGTCATTTTCATCAATGATAGTGAGCACAACTGTTGTATTGCTGGCAAGTTGCTGACTCCCTCCATCTCTAGCCTGAACCACAAAGGCAATTTGGTTTACTTCTTCATGATCAAAAGTTCTAAGTGCATAGATGGCTCCATTGGAAGGATCAATGGTCACATAGGTAGTTATGGAGCTTCCCAAAATAAAGCTCTCCAAGATAGTGTATGTCACCTGCCCATTATCTCCTAGATCTGGATCTGTGGCTGTAACAGAGGTGATATATGCACCTGGAGAGTTATTTTCCAGAATTACAATTTCATATCTATTGGTCTGGAACTGAGGTGGGTTGTCATTTTCATCAATGATCTGGACAGTAAAGTGTTTCACTGTGGAGAGACTTGGGGTCCCCCTGTCTTCTGCTATGACAGTCAAGCTGTATTCAGATCGCTTTTCTCGATCCAGAGTAGTATTTGTTAAGATGAAATAGTTGTTTTCATAGGTCTTTTGGAGTTTAAAGTGACCATGCCCATGGAGCTTGCACACCACCTCTCCATTCAACCCAGAATCTTTGTCTTGCACTCTCACCAGGGCCACAAATGTCTCTACTGAAGCTTTCTCAGAAATGTAAGCAATTTCCTCCTTCCCAGGAGACATCAGGTTTAAATTGATATCTGGCTTGTTGTCGTTCACGTCCACAACCTTGATGATAATCTTGCAGTGAGCTGGGATAGAATTGGGACCCAGATCTTGAGCCTGGGCATCAATTTCATAGGATTTGGTGGTTTCATAGTCCACTGGCTTGAGAAGGGTCAGCTGCCCCCTCTCAGAGTCCATCTTAAAAGTCTCGATGATCTTGGAAGACACGTGGCTACTGAAAGAATAGACAACTTTCCCATTCGCCCCCTCATCCGGATCAGTCGCGTTGAGGTCGATGAGCAAAGTCCCAACTCGGGAGTTCTCCAACAGCTGGATGATATAGGTCTGCTGCTCGAAAACGGGACTGTTGTCATTGGAATCGGAAATGCTGATCTTCAGGATGGAAGACCCACTGCGCTGAGGCACCCCGTTGTCCGAGGCGGTCAGCTGGAGCTCGTAGCTCGATTTCAGCTCCCGGTCCAGCTCACTCACTACGATCAGCTCGGCATACTTGGCCCCGTCGGTCCTCGTGCGCACTTCGATGGTGAAGAAGTCGTTGGCCGACAGCGAGTACGTGTACAGGGAATTGTCCCCGACGTCCGGGTCGAAAGCGCTGTCCAGAGGGATCCGGGTGCCCACAGCGGCGCTCTCGGAGATCTCGAGGGGGATGAGCGCTCGGGAGAACTGCGGCGAGTTGTCGTTAATATCCAGCACCTCCACCTCGATGTGGAAAAGCTGGAGGTGCTCGGTGGGCAGCGTGATCACGTCGAACTCGATGGAGCAGTTCAAGTTCTTCTGGCACAGTTGCTCGCGGTCGATCTTGGCGCCGATGCTGATCTCGCCGTTATCCTCGCGGACCTTCAGCAAGGGAGAGTTGCCCCTCTGCATGGCTCGGAAGCGTACGGAGGAAGGGTTGGGCAGCCGGTACAAAACGTCTGCCACGTCTTCCGAAAGCCGCGCGATGACCGAGCCCACCCTCTGCTCCTCGTAGATCCGGTATTTCAAAGTCTTGCCCGCGGCGCCTCCCCAGCAAGCCGCCACCGTCGCCAGGGCGAGCAGGGCGGCCAAGTGCGTCTTGCCGGCGCTCAGCCTCGGCATCACGAAAGCCTTTCCTTCCCCACAAGTTCGCAAAGCGCTTCTCTCAACTTCTGCTCGATGTCTCCGCATGCATTTGCCTTCCCCACCCCACGCCCCACGCCCCCAAAAACTGTACCAAAAAGAGAGAGCAAGAGTCCTTCTGCAACCCGGCACAGTTCCGATATCCTCTCCGAGCTCAGAAAAGTTGCTTACATGCATGCAGATGGTGGTGGGACTCCCTTATACATCCTGGAGGCGAGCCGGCTGGATTGTGCTGCTGCGCTCTAGTCCAGGAAGGTTGGCACATCAGGGCTTTTATTCCTCTTCCTTCTCCTCCTCCTCCTGCCTCTGCAGTTTACTCTCCGCCGAGTGCGTGTGGAGGAAGGAACTGACGCTGGCTGGGCGCTGGGCTCTTTCCCCCGAAGAGATCCTCTTTCCTTTCCCTGCTCGGCTGCCGACTAAGCAGCCTCGATTGCTGACTCCCGTCTAAAAATCTGGGGAACTTCACTCCAACTCAGACAAAGCTTTTTGCCCGGCTGCATGTGTTGAATTGCTTCCAGCCAATCAGCGGGCTTCCAAATCAAAGGACAGTGAAGTCACACACATGCAAAAAAAAAAGAAAAAAAAGAGGGGTGGAGGAAGGAGCTGGAGGAAGGAGGGGGGCAGCTCCTTCTCCCTCTCTCCCTCCCCCACCCTACGTTCACTTTCTGTGAGCGTGCCGTTACACCCACCCCCCACTCCCAAAAGTAGGCGACTGGCTAAAGAGCTACTTTAAATCAACTTTTTTGTTCTCCTCTTTATGATGGTTTCGACGGGGGTGGGCTTGGTTTTGTTTTCGTTTGGGGTCTTGTTTGTAATTTTAATGAGCGCTTTCAAGAATCCCCTCATGCATGGACTTCAAAGTTGCTGTAACCAAAGCGAGTCTTTTTTCGAGTAAGTTTTGCGGAGTGAAGAAGTTTGCCCTCCCTCAGCCTTGGTCCCCGCCTCTCTTTTGAGGAATATTAAGATGCTGCTTCTGATTTCTAAGCAATCTTTTCCCCTTTTGTCTTCTCTCTCTCTCCCCCCCCCCCACCTTATAATAGCCTTTTTACTTTTAAGCATTTGCTTCCCTTCATCTTAAAGTCAAGAAAATGCTTGCATAGCCTTGTCCTTTCGCTGGCTTCTGATGAAAGTATATATAGCATTTGGCACTGATGTGTGTGTTTGCCTTCCCTGTACTTCCCCAGCCCCACTTACTGTAGCCCTTGTAGTTCTTCAGAAGCTCCCTTTCATCTTCCTTTTAAAAGCACCCTTTCCTTTTAGCATGATGGAGCATGCTAAAGCATTGTGTCCACATGTAAAACACTTTTATCATAAGAAGCTGTGGGGCACACCATAGGGCAAATATGGTGCCCAAATTTTTTTCAAAGAGGGCCAGATTTGAAGAAGTGAACATGCATGAGGGCCATGTTGAGCTTTTTTTGCAATTTTACCCCTAAGTTTTTGAGCTTTTACCCCAAGACATATACTGCCATGGGGGCCAGATTAAATCGACCAGTGGGCTTTGGCCATGCCTGCTCTAAAGGGTGATGGTTGTGATCTACCAATGGCAGTGCTCTCATTAAGTTTAATAGAACACAATTTCACACATTGCTGTGCTCTGTCATTTATGGTCAAAGCAGTTGGTTGGTTGTTGTTGTTGTTAACATTTCTATTTTGCCCGCCATTCAAGGATCACAAAGTGATTGACAATATAAAAACACAAAAATATATAGCATAGTAACAAACTATGATACTTTCTCCTGCAATGAAACTCCCCCCACACCAGCATTTTCCAATCTGTTCCAGAAGATCAGAGGAGCCCCCAAAACAGCTTTAAGGGGTGTTGGAACACACAGCAGGGGTGGGTGGGGCAAAAGAGGGAGGGGAAGGTCCATTGCATGAATAGAAGCCGTTCCACGAATGTGATGACTTCACTAAAGGCAAACCCATGTGTTTGGCAGAAACCTCCTGATAAGGAGGACTTTAAACTGAGTCCTGTATGGGCGGTTAATGAAATACTAGAAGATAGCATGACATCATCTGCTGGAGATTGGAATATGAGTGAAACTAGGATGCCAATGCGAGTAAATTCTAACGTGTAATTAAACAATAGAAAGTTGGTGATACAGCCCAAGGTTTCTGATGTCTCTACACCAGTGTATGGAAGATAAATACAATGGGCTTCACATTTTAGCAGGAAAGCAAATATGGTTTGATTGTCATTACTGAAAGCTTGTTGACTGCAACTTATAGCTGGATGTAGGGCTTAGCATGAGATATTAATAATAATAAAAATGGTTTGCAGGCCATGCTCCGAGAAAGGGGAAGAACAAAGAAATGGTAGGTCCACTGCAAAGAGAAGATGGAGAATGAAAGTGGGTGACAAAGAGAAGGTGGAGCTGTTCAACTTTCACTTTGCCTTAAGGCTCATCCATAGTTCCTTTTCTGCCATATTTCTAAGCACAGATCCACGATTTCCAGGACTGTGTTCAAGTGTTTTGTTTTATTCTGCCACTTTGTCTGGGAAAACCCACTTTTTTTTGCTAATTGGAGCCAACAGCAATTGGGTTTTCTGCAGATTGCCTTGTTCTCTGATTCAGTGGTAAAATGCAGGTTTTCCAAGGGAAAGCGGTGGGGGAAGAAAAACACAACTGTTGAGATATGGACCTGGTAATCCTGGACCTGTGCCTAGAAAGTGTGGCACAAAAGGAAGTGTGGGTGAACCCTTAGTTGCAGTCAAGGAAGATGTGCTTGACCTGGCAATAATAGATCAAATGATAAATGAATTGAGTTGTAAGAAAAGAGCAGTATCCTAGGAAGCAGTGAAGCCCTGCATCCTAGGATGCAAAATAATCTTTCAGACGTAATATCAAATAGCATCTGTCAATATTGTTTTTTAAAAAATATTGGAGAATAAGGTAAGTGCTGCAAAACTGAAAGTAGGCAAATGTCCCCATATTTTAAAAAGGGGAACAGAGGAGGCAGGCAACAACTGATTAGTCAGCTTGACATCAATAGCTAGAAAGGTTCCATAGCAGATTAGTAAGTCATCATTCTGTGAGCATTTAGGGGAGGGAAAGCTGTGATCACAAAGAGTTTCTCAAGAACAAGTCATTCCAGACTAATCTCTTTTTTTGACAGTTACTAGATTGATAGATAGAGGAAAAGTTGTGGACAGTGTATATCTTGATTTTAGCAAGGTCCCCCATGATATTAATGATTTGTTAAATGTGGGCTAGACAATACCACATGGGTAGGATTTAAGCCTGTTGAGGGGCTACATCCAACCTGGAGAGAGGAGACAAGTGGTGTGCCACAAAGTCATATTTGAGGACAGACAATGTTCATCAAATTTCAGGTGGCACCAAACTGGCTGGAATAGAAAATACTGTAGAAAACTGGAATTCACAATGAACTTGACAGTATGGAGAACTGGATCAAAACTAAGTCAGTATTAGCTAAGAGATAAATGTCAGATTTTGCATTTAGGGAGACAGAATCAGATGCAGAAAAACAGGACAGGTAACAGGCAACTGATTTGACAGCAGTACCTGCAAAAAAATATTGGGTTCCTTTTGGAGAGTACATGCTAAACATGAGTCACAAGTACAATGTGTCAACTAAAAACGCTAATGCAATTCTAGCCAGCATCAACAGAAAGTATAGGGTTCAGATCACACAAAAAATCAGCAGCAGCAACAACAACCACCCCAACAACAAAGCTTCCCAAACACCATTCTAGCAAAAAAAAAAAAAAGTCTGTTCAGACAACAGTTTTCTATTCTGAGCACCACAGATTTTAGAAGGATGTTGACAAACTGGAACATTTGCAGAGGAGAGCAACTTAGATGGGTGGAGGGCCTGGAGACCAATTCTATGAGGAAATGTTGAAAGAATTGGCATGTTTACATAGATATGAGACAATTAAGAAGTGATATGATAGCTATAATCAAATATTTGAAGGGCTACCACAAAGATGATGGAGCAATTCTGTGCCCCCTGTTGCTCCAGAGAGTAGATCTACAGGGTTCAGATTACAAGAAAAAGGATTTAGCCTAAACAATGGAAATAGCTTTCTGGTGGTATGAACTGTTTGACAGGGGAAGAGTGGAAAGTCATGGATTCTTCTTCATTAGAAGTTTGTAGATGGTATTCAAGGCAAGTCCTACCTAGAGGAGACACACTGAAGTTATTGGCTGTTCATGCATCATTCAAGAGTTTCTTGAATGATCTGTTTTGTTTGAGTTCTATGTTCTCTGTCATGGATTCTGGGATTGTTCTGTCGCTAGGCAAACATATTGGGATTGGGACTACATTCAATTTAAATTCTCTCTGTGGATTCACCTGATCCAAAGCCTTTGCCTTGTCTTGCTTCCTGTGCATAGGAGTTTTGTTCTCTGGCGTGTCTTCCCTGAATGATCTGCTATGCATGGATTTTGTGTTTTTTCCCATGGATTCATTAAATTTGAAGTTCACCATTGTCTGGTCTGCATTATCTGTCCCTTACTTAAAGGTAGTCATGTAGTACCCTTCAGATATCATTGAACTGCAACTCCCATCAGCCCCAACTGGCATGGCCAATGGCATTTGTAGTCCAACAGCAAGTATAGAGCAATGCATTGGCTATCACTTAAATGAACAGCATCTTTTCTTTGAGTTTCTACACTTTACCACTGGATTATGGATATATGAGCTCTCCCCCTTTCATACTGGGCTCAGGGACAGATACCCTGCTAGAGTCTGTCCCTGAGCACAACAGCCTGTTGTTTTACTTCAGTGTTCCACCCTGGTGCAGGGTTATTCCAATTTCTGACCTGTTGGATAGCAATCTTTTCAGAAATTAGCAATATACATATATAGCCAGTATGGTGTAAGAGTTAAAATGTTGGACTAAGTCCTGAGAGATCATGGTACAAACCCCCATTCAATCATGAAGCTCATTGGGTGACCTTGGGCCAATCAATAGCTTTCAGCCTAAACAACCTTTTGGAGAATAAGGTGGGGAGAGCAAAACCATGTACACCATCTTGAATTCCATGACTATTGCATTATTATTCATGTAATAAATGACATGTGAGTGTGTACATACCTATACATATTCCCAGCACAAATGCATATATACATCTGTGGTGCATGATATAGCCATGGTATACTATGATCCAAAGTATTATTACATCTCTACAATTATCATATTGGGGGAAATGTTGGATATAAAATTTGCTCTGGATTATTATGCGAGCTTCATCCTGCTTCCAGGGTGAAGAAACTTGATAGATTTCCTTTCATTTCAAGGATAATAATTTATGGCGTGCTTTTCCTTCGCCTTCTCTGCATTTTTGTTCAAGTTCATCATTATCTTGCCGCACTTTCATTTTCTTTACATTATTTCTTTGATGTCTTTATCCACTGCTTTATTTGCAATGCTCATAATCTTTCCATCATTTCCCTCCCTCTCTCCTGGGTTCCGTTCTCTCATTACCTGTAACCATGCACCAGATGTAATAAGTAAAACTCTGAATTTCCAATCCCCACCCCCACAAAAAAAATAGAATTCAACCAAAGTCACTAAGAAGCTTCTTGTGGCAAAAGAAGAAGACAGAAGAGTCGCAGTGTGAGCTCGCCTTCTTTTTAAGCATTCGAAAGCATTTTATATGCTATTGTCTCTTCCTCTCTTTTTTTTCAGAAACCAGTGCCGTGTAGCAAATTGTGTAGAATAGAAATGCCTATAATGAATGTATTTAGTAGTGGGTCACGCCGATGAACATTCTGCCCCCATGAATAATGCTGTTTTACAAGTTTGCAACCTTTTCAGAGTTCTGATCCCCAAACCCTATAGGCAAACTCAAAAATCTAAGACAAGCAACTGGGACTTTAGAAACCTATAGCCATCTGGCCTAAATCTCTAACAATCCAAGCCAATAATTATATCAATGCAGGCTTTAGTGAGCCCCTTTGCAAACACCAAAAGAGCAAAGAAAGGAATTAGTGTCCATTCTAAGTTGGGGTGAAGAGAATTCAAAGATAACCTAATTCCATTAGCTGCCAAACAGATTTTCTTGCAGCTCTAGTAAACCTTTCTAATTTATTTATTTTTTTAAACTCCAAGTACATTTACCCCCTCTGGCCATAATTGGAAAATTGTTTTATTAAAGGACCTTTTCAATTTCCATTAATATTATTGTGTTGTTGGAAATGAAGCTGTTGCCCTTTTTAAGAGCATTTAAATAATTAATAAGGGAAAATAATTTCAGAGCTGAGCACTGAAATATTGAAAATGGGAATGTAAATTAATATAGATACCAAACGAACATGTTATTATGCACAGCAGTTCAGCAAATGCAGGGATGACTCTTAGTATTACAGCACTTATTAGCTTGTCTTCACACAGTCATTCTTTATTACACGATTCCCCTTGGATTTAGAGGTTGGGACATATTGTGTTACCTCTAGACAGAAAATATATACCTGCAGACATCTCCTAGAACATGGCTTTAGTCTTCCAAAGGTTATCAATCAATCAATCAGTTATGAAACTGACAGCTCTGCCATGTCTAGAATTAGGCTCATGGCCACTGCTGATATCTCAGTGTGGTCAAATATTTATAGAACAGCTAGATAATTTTGATGTTTAAGAATGGGGTAGGGAAAAATCAACTTTAAAGAGCAGCGCATTCCTCACAACCGAGGAGCTAGGCAGAAATTCATTTAAAAACTGAGTGGCTGTGAAACTGTGGCAGAAAATTTAGACATTCTAGGTTATCATCAAGTAAACTGCTTACAAGCAGTTGGGGCTTTCGCTTGGCTTCCTTTGTATGAAAGAGTTTTGTTTGAATTTCCCTTAAACCCCAGTCCACCTTTGACATGGTAGGCTTTAGTCACAAAGGAAGGAAAAAACACCCATGTGCAGTCAGCAGACATTTCTTACACAGTGTGCCATTGTGAGGTGTTGTTAGGCACGTGAGTGGAGTGCTGTTAACCTCCTGGTGGGTAATCTTGGTTACTTCTGCCATATCACACTTCCATTCTACCTCAGAACTCTTATCCTCAGAAATCAATTTCCATCCAACCACAAGTATCCTACCTGGACTGAACAAACAAGCTGAATCTAAGAAGTACTGCCTGAGGCAGACATAGCTCTTTCTGAATCTACCATTATCTAGAAGCTTAATTAACTTTGCTCTTAGCCAAATATTACTTTATATTTGCACAATGTGCACATTACAATTTCTATTACCACCCCCTCCACTTTCAAAGCAGAGATTTTGAGCATATTCAAAATCTGTTATTTTTAAAACTTCCTAAGCTTTAGGCAACTAACTAGAGGCCTACGGGAAAATGGTCCTTTACTTTTGAACCATGGACAAGAAAGAAAGAAAGAAAGCCACCTGACCCAGACCAGGATTTAAAAACTTCCAAGGCAATACTTTAAAGTAATGAAATTAACTCTGCTTTATTTTTAAAAGATGAATTCATATTTGGTTTCCACCTGGTGTATTGCCTTGTCACATCATGTTATATCATGTCATTCCATGCTCTAGGAAACAAGATGTACTCAGATGAGATGTGATTTGACACCTTTATAATGAATGTGAAAGACATGACTTGCCAAGTCCAAATTGCATTTTAAGATAATATTTCCATCATAATGGAAGAGGCAAGAGCTCCACTTTGTGAATAACCCAGAATCTTCGTCCTGTGTAGAAAAGTTGAAAAGGAGCTTTTCACAGGTAGAGTGTACTGTAGCATAAGCCCTTCACGCCAACTAGCAATAGCAGAAAGAGAAGACCCAGAGGACTTTCTTGGTTGGAGGAAGAATCCACCCTCATTAGTTAAAATTCTTCTTGATCCAGTGTAGGATAAAGAGCTAGTATGGTACAATGTCTACAGAAGTAGCTTGGATGCTGGAAGTGGAAGCTCAGATCTAAGCTTATTGCCCATGAAGGTCACCAGACAGTTTGTCAAGCTCCCTTTCTGTAGCCCAGGATTACACAAAAGATCAAATGAGTGGAAATACCACAGGGGACTTGAATGAATAGAAACAAAAACCTAAATTTCAGAAGGTAAGCATCAATAGAACCTGCTCAGAGAATTGGGGTATTCTATTTGCATTCCTAGTACACATTTATAATAGGCTTAAAATCTACTTTATAAAACTGACTGGTAGAAAAATATGAATTGCATTGGGTGAGACTACATGTGGCTCACTAGATCAGCTCTCCCCAACCTGATGTCATCCAGATGTTTTGAACTCCTATCAGACCCAGCCAGCATGAGCAACAGTCAGAGAACATGGGAGTAGTAGTTCAAAGCATCTAGAGGGCACCAGGTTGTAGATGTTTGCCCTAGATAATCCTTCCCTTCCCTGACTGGTGTCTTTCCAACACTACACAACAGGCAATATTTTTTTAAAAAACTTGTTTTGAATGAAAGCTTCCTAAGCTTTCCTAAGCCTGGGGGGGGGGTTGCTCCCCACCCACCTCCTTGGAGTTATAAATAAATGCAAGAGATGAAGATTATATCAAGCTAGAAATGGAGTAAGTATCTCAGTACAGCCCTTAGCATGTGTGAATAGTTTAACTTGATATTTCCATATATATACTGCAGCATTGCAGAAATACCATGAAAATTTACACACACAGCAGAAAATCTGTTCGCCCACCCTTTCTTCTGATGATTGATGATAATGAAAAAGTAATATTTAACTCGCTTGTCAAAAAAATTTCTCACCTACTGGCAGGTAGGGAGGAAGATTCAGCAAGCCTTGTAAAGTTTAATATATTACCTGATTTCCCACCTCTTCCTTTTTAAATGAATAAAAATATTGAGGCCAATGGAAGCTATATATTCACAACAAGATATTTTGATCTGCTTTGTTATTAACAGGGGCAGACATTGGTCTTTCAAATTTCAGCAGTCAAAATTTGGCACACACCCCACCTCTCTCCTTCTTTT
Organism: Podarcis gaigeae; assembly: GCF_964106915.1. Classification (NCBI taxonomy): domain Eukaryota; kingdom Metazoa; phylum Chordata; class Lepidosauria; order Squamata; family Lacertidae; genus Podarcis; species Podarcis gaigeae. The sequence goes on along the minus strand of NC_139685.1, from coordinate 45,848,619 downwards.
CTGCTCAATTCACTACATCATAGTTGTGACGCCCTGAAGCACCCCCTAGGCTCAGCGCCCGGTATGGTGGAACTGGTCATGCTGTCCTAAACTTGACTCTGCTATTACATAAATATTTGTTTTTTTATAATATTTTTTTTATTAGTTTTATGAAATACAGAAAAAAGAATAAAGAACATATTATGAAAGTAGAAAAAGAAAGTTACAAATTTTTCTTACTCTTTTTTCCAAATCTGTTGGACTTCCCCACATCCTCCCAACCCTGCATTCTCTGTAATGCATAACGTCTGCAATTTGTTAACTTATTTCAATACTTATTGTATCTTCCTTTTTATCATGTTACCCAATTTCAAATAAATTATGACCCAAATCATGTACGTTTTCATTTTAACACAATAAAGTTATTTCATTATTCTATCTCTGACTCCTTGTACCTTAATTTGCATTTCTTTAATTTAACATTACTGAAGCTAGAATTTCCTAGAAGGTGCGTTTTTTAACATTCATACAACTTATAATGTTTTTCCAAATAGTCTTTAAATTTTCTCCAATCGTCCTCGAACGTTTCTTCTCCCAAGTCTCGGATTCTGCCAGTCATTTCGGCCAGTTCCATATAGTCCATCAACTGCGTGTGCCATTCCTCCAGTGTGGGTAAATCTTGTGTCTTCCAATATTTTGCAATCAGGATCCTTGCTGCTGTAGTAGCATACATAAAAAAGGTTCTGTCCTTCTTAAGCACTCTCTGGTCCACCATGCCCAGGAGGAAGGCCTCTGGTTTCTTAGGTAAGGTATATCTAAATACCTTTTTTAGTTCATTATGAATCATTTCCCAAAAGGCCTTCACTTTCGGGCAGGTCCACCAGAGGTGAAAGAATGTCCCTTCCGCCTCTTTACATTTCCAGCATTTATTATCAGACAGGTGATATATCTTAGCAAGCTTGACTGGGGTCATGTACCACCGGTATATCATTTTCATAATATTTTCCTTCAAGGCACTACATGCCGTAAATTTCATTCCGGTGTTCCATAACCTTTCCCAGTCTTCAAACATAATGTTATGCCCCAAATCCTGCGCCCACTTTATCATGGCGGATTTGACTGTCTCATCCTGAGTATTCCATTTAAGCAGCAGGTTATACATTCTCGAAAGTAGTTTACTTTTTGGTTCTAACAATTCTGTCTCTAGTTTCAATTTTTCCACCTGGAATCCAACCTTCTTGTCTACTTTAAAAACCTCTTGAATTTGTGCATAATGCAACCAATCTCGCACCTTGTTTTTTAGTTTTTCCAAGCTCTGCAACCTCCAATTGTCTCCAATCTTTTCAATAATTTCCTCATATTTAGGCCAATTGGCTTCCATATTAGGTCTCTTACGTGCCTTGGCCTCCACCGGTGAGAGCCACCTCGGAGTCTTACTCTCCATGATATTACATAAATATTTGGACCCATACACACAGTGCTCCTCATCATTCCTTGAAGAGGATACACAGTGTTGTGTTCTTTTTGGTTTATAAGCTCTGCGTTCTGTCTGCTGAAACAGAAATTGTTTTAGCTCAGAAATTGATGGTGAGGAAGTTTTAGTGTTATAATGCAATCACACAAATGCTCCTCAAGTGTTCTGCTTTTTGAAAGTAAATCCCATATTGATTATCTGTTCTCTAACATTTTGTCTACCTTTGAAAAATCTGGTGCACTGTTACATGGCAACCGTCTCAATCTCTCAACCCTTCAAGATCAAAAAAGGGACTTTGTATGACTCGTGAAGGCAATGAGAATGCAGAATGGTTCAGAGGTGTAATCACATGATCTTGACTAAAAGAGGTTTAACAGGTATTGGATAGCTTGTCTTAGAGCTGGGAGTTGGACCACTGAGGTTTTCAACTTGTTTTAATACTTGTTTTTATAGGTCACTTTGAGTCCACCTCACTGAAAAAAGTCACTAATAATGATCATGAAATATACTCAGAGTCGCGAAGTGATTTCATGCTCTTTATTCAGCTCATAGTGGTGAGGAGGAATGAATGAAAGTCCCCTCAAGGTATCTGCTTTATATACATTATTTACCCAATGGGCTGCACATGATTGGCTAATTCCGGAATTCTACTGTAAGCCAATCAGGTTGTGGATTCACTTAAATCTGGAGCATGATTGGGTGGTTCCTGCCAACCAATCATACTGCTGCATTGTTCTAGGACCAATCCGACTGCTGCATTCTGAATCCTATTGTTCTAGGACCAATCAGACTGCTGCCTTTTGGATCCTATTGTTCTAGGACCAATCAGACTGCTGCAGTTTGGATCCTATTCGACTCAGTACATAACACCCCTCCCCTCTAAGTTCCAGTCCTGCCCGGGAGGTCGCATTCATAGTCCTCAAGGTACGCTGGCGGCCTACGTGTCCGTTGCGGCCTGTGGTGTTCCCTGGTCCGGTGTTCAGGTTCTGGCTCGTGTTCCAAGGATGCTGGCTGTGATGGGGCTGTTTGGTCTGGCGCAACCGGCTCGCTCAGTCGTGGTTCTGGTTCCGGTGTCCTTTCGGCCTCACGGGTCCTCTCTGTATTTACTGATTCTGCCTCTCCTGCTGGCCCCTGCTGCTCTATGGGCCTCACTGCCCCACTGTTCCCTTGGGACTCCTCTGCCCTTTCCTCCTCCTGGGTTTCTCCCGGGAATCGTCGCCGTATCTGGTCGCAGTGGCGGCGCCAGCATTGCCCTCCATCCGTTAGCACCTCGTACGACACAGGGCCAGTGACCCTGGTGACTGTGGCGGGTACCCATGCTGGGCCTGCCCCAAAATTCTTTGCGTACACTGGGTCCTGGGCCTCGAAGGTCCGGGGGTTCCTGCCTTCCCCCACCACTACCTCATCCTGAGCTCTATCGGGGTGAAGGCGGTCCAATCTGATTGCAAGGCGCCGACCCATTAGTAGTTCAGCGGGGCTCCGGCCAGTCGTTGAGCTGGGGGTGCTGTGCTGTGCTAGGAGGAATGTGGCAAGGCGGTACTCCCAATCCCCTTGCGTCATGCGGCGAAGGGTGTCCTTGGTGGTCCGCACCATGCGTTCTGCTTGGCCATTGGTGGCAGGGTGGAATGGCGCCGAACGGATGTGGCGGATGGCGTTCTGCGCTGTGAAGGTTTGGAATTCTCCTGACGTAAATGCAGTCCCGTTGTCTGAGACGAGAGTGTCAGGGAGCCCGTGGGTTGCAAACAGCCTGCGTAGTACCCGGATGGCTGCGGACGTAGAAGTGGACGGTACCAGTGCGACTTCCAGCCATTTGGTGTAGGAGTCCACCACTATGAAGAATGTTTTCCCCTGAAAGGGGCCAGCGAAGTCCACATGCAGGCGTGACCATGGTGCTCGGGCGGACTCCCAGGACTGGACTGGGGCCCTTGGGGGATCTGGGCGGGATTCTTGGCAGGCCTGGCAGTGTTTGACCCAGGCCTCTATCTCTCCGTCGATCCCCGGCCACCACACATAACTCCTGGCAAGGGCCTTCATTCTTACTACCCCTGGGTGTGTCTCATGTAGGGCTGTGAGGACCCTTTTGCGGAGGGGCTGGGGAACAACGACCCTGCTTCCCCATAAAAGGCACCCCTTGTGGGCCGACAGTTCATGTTTGCGGGTTGTGTAGCCAGCGAATTCTGGCCCAGGCCTGCTGCTGGGCCATCCCCTCCACACCCAGTCCAGGACCCGGGAGATGACCCTATCTTTCTTGGAGTGGTGTGCAACTTCTTGTGCCTGAATGGGGCGGTCGGGAAGCAGCTCCAGGCTCATAACCTCTTGTGCAGGTGCTGGGTCGGGGCCTGTTTCCGGTAGTGGTAGCCTGCTGAGGGCGTCCGCATGGCCCATCGCCTTCCCCGGGCGGTGAATCAGCGCATACTGGTAGCTGGCAAGGAAAATTGACCACCTGAGGACACGAGGAGACAGCACTTGGGGGGTCTGCTTTTCGGGGGCAAACAAGCCAAGCAACGGTTTGTGGTCAGTCACCACGGTGAAGGGCCGCCCGTACAAGAAATCATGGAATTTTTTTACTCCCTTCACAATTGCCAGACCCTCCTTGTCGATTTGTGAGTAGTTCCGCTCGGTTGCGTTGAGTGTCTGGGAAAAGTATGCCACCGGTACCTCTCTCCCATCCGGGAGTTGGTGTCCCAGGACAGCGCCAATGCCATAGGGCGAGGCGTCGCATGCTAGCACCACCGGCAGCCTCTCATCAAAGTGTGCCAAGACCGAGTTTGAGACAAGCAAGTCCTTGACTGCCTGGAATGCGGCCTCCTGGCGCTGGCCCCACACCCAAGGGGCCCGCTTGTCCAGGAGTCTGTGTAGGGGCTCCGCTACCGCCGCCTTGTGGGGAAGGAAGGAATGGTAAAAGTTCAATAGTCCCAAGAAGGCCTGAAGTTCAGTCTTGCTCTTGGGCGCTGGGGCATCACAAATGGCCCGTACCTTGTCCCCAGTCGGGTGGACCCCTTCTGCGTCCACCATAAATCCCAGAAAGTCCACCTGAGGCACTCCTAGTAGACATTTTTCCCGCTTCACCTTGAGACCCGCTGTCTGGAAACGGTGCAGAACGGTGCGGAGGCGGTCCTCAAACTCCTCTGGTGTGGGCCCGGCAATCAACACATCATCGAAGAAGGGGGTGACGCCAGGAATCCCTTTAAGGACCGAGTCCATTAGATTCTGGAATATGCCTGGTGCCACGCTGACACCGAATTGCAGCCGCTTTACCCTGAACGCTCCTCTGTGCGTCACAATCGTCTGTGCCTCTGCTGTGGCCTCATCTACTGGCAGCTGTTGATATGCTTGGGCCAAGTCCAGCTTGCCAAAAATTTTCGACCCAGCCAGGGTAGCAAGGACATGGCTGACCACTGGCACTGGGTATGCATGGGCCGTGAGGGCCTTGTTTATAGTACATTTGTAGTCTGCGCAGATGCGGACCGAACCATTAGGCTTGACGGGTGTGACGATTGGGGTTTCCCAGGGGGCATTAGGCACCGGCTCCAGCACTCCTTGCTCCACTAGCCGGTCCAATTCCTCGTCTATACGTGGTTTCAGGGCGAACGGGACCCGGCGGGCCTTGAGCCTGACTGGTCGTACTGCGGGGTCAAGCTGTAGAGCAATGGGGGGGCCCGTATACTGTCCCAATTTCCCATCGAAAACCCCTGGAAATTCCTTGCATATAGCGTCCACATCCACTTGTAAGGTAGTGTGGTTCACTCCGGTGATGGCTAGTCCCAGTGGTCCAAACCATGCCAATCCCAGTAAGCTAATGTAGGGGCCCTTGACCACAAGCAAGTCCAGTTGCCGCGTCCGCCCTCGGTATTGCACCCTGAAGGTCCCCACCCCCATTGTGGGGACCTTACGTTTCTGGAAGTCCCGGAGGGTGAATGGGGCCGGCCTGAGTTTGGGACCCCCAGTAGGACACAGTTTCCTTAAGGTCCTTGCCGAGATTATGGATAGATTTGAACCCGTGTCAAGCTCCATGCGGCATGGGGCTCCCTCTATCCGTACCTCTACATAAATTTTCTCTATGTTGGGGTAGGGCAACTGGTATACCTGGAAGTCCGTGAGCTCCGTCGAGTTGCCTTGGTGCGTTGGGCCCCGGGACCTGGGGCTCTTGGATTGGTCATCTGATGCCTGGCGTCGGGTGGGCCGAGCCCGACACACCCGGGCGATGTGTCCCAATTTTCTGCACTGCCTGCACTCTGCATTGCGGAAACGGCAGGTCCTCCTCTCGTGAGTTTCCCCGCAGCTTGCGCAGTTCCCTCCTTCTCGTCGAGGCAGCTGTGGTATGTGGGCTGCTTGAGTGCGCTGCTGTACTCGGTGCACCTCCTCCCTGTCAGATCCTGAGTCGTCAGTGAGGTCTTCGTGGTGGACCCTCGGTTGGGATGGCAGGCTCGGCCGTGCCTCTTGCGTCGACCTCTTGGCAGCTTCCGTTGCCAGGGCCTCCTCCAGAGCGACCTGGAACGTTAGGTCCTTCTTAGCGTAGAGTCGTTGTTGCAGTTTCTCCTCCCTCAGGCCACCGACGAGGCGGTCACGAAGCATGTTCTCCAGCTCTGAGAAGTTGCAGAACCGGGCGGCTTGGCGGAGAGAGGTCACAAACCCAGTTATGGTTTCCCCAGGGCCTTGCCGCTTTGCATAGAAGGCATTTCGACGAGCCACCACTGAGGGTTGCGGCGAAAAGTGCCCCTTCAGCTGTTCCATTATTGTTTTGTATGGAACAGTAGCGACGTCTTCAGGCGCAAGGAGAGCCCGGGCGATTTCAAACGTCTCCTCTCCGCAGACGCTGAAGAATATCGCCCTCTTCTTGGCGTCTTCTTCATCGGTGACCCCTTTGGCTTCTAGGAGGAAGGTGAAACGGGAGGCGTACGCTTCCCAGTCTCCCGTTGCTGGGTTGAACGGCGAGAAGCTGCTGTCGGTTGCCATTCTGAGTTCCTTGTGTCCCGGAGCTGAAGCCTGGATACACGGTGCGAGGCAGCGGTGCGGCAGGTGGCGGTGCTGCGGTGCTGTGTGTGGCAGTCAGCTCAGCGGGATCCCATCCTCGTCGCCAGTGAAATATACTCAGAGTCGCGAAGTGATTTCATGCTCTTTATTCAGCTCATAGTGGTGAGGAGGAATGAATGAAAGTCCCCTCAAGGTATCTGCTTTATATACATTATTTACACAATGGGCTGCACATGATTGGCTAATTCCGGAATTCTACTGTAAGCCAATCAGGTTGTGGATTCACTTAAATCTGGAGCATGATTGGGTGGTTCTTGCCAACCAATCATACTGCTGCATTGTTCTAGGACCAATCCGACTGCTGCATTCTGAATCCTATTGTTCTAGGACCAATCAGACTGCTGCCTTTTGGATCCTATTGTTCTAGGACCAATCAGACTGCTGCAGTTTGGATCCTATTCGACTCAGTACATAACAGATCATAACTCTCACCCAGAACTAATGATGACATCGACCTTTGAAATCGCTTGGTTCAGGTTTTTGTAATTCAAAACTACATTTATTTTAAACTGATTTATATTTTCTGTGCCTGCACAGCTTGCAAAACTAAGCACACAAATGGCATCATTCCTGTGTCTGCTCACTGAGATGTTGGTTGCCGTAACCCTTTGCTTTCCCAAGAAAATGAAAAAATCCTGTTTGTGATACACATGGTTTTAGTCTAATATTTTGATTGTTCCTTTAGCAAAGAGTAAGTGATCTAAAATAACATGTTGTGACACATGACACTGTGATGTAGAATGATTTTTTTTTTTTTGGCGGTGAAGGGACGGCAGCAAATACTATACTGTCAGTGCCATATTTGGAGATGCACTTTCGTGACATACATGCACAAAAAATCATAAACTTAGAAAACTTCGAATAACAGAGAACATTTGACAGTATGTTTGTGACATTGGGATTGCAACTTGGTGAGTTAATTACTATTTATGATGAGGTAAGGTCACTCAGAACACAGAACAGAGCTTAGCAATTTAAGATGCTTTTATAAAATGTTTATTGCTTTTTCAGAAATAACAATCAGTTACTGCACTACAACCCCAAATTAATACTCCTGTCCCCTGAGGAACTATTTCATGGTTTTCTTTACAATATAAGATACATAATAAAAGTTCATTTGTGAATTTCTCATTCTATCATCAAAAATCTTAGGTACTTTCAGTCTTGGCTGGATTTCATCAACCCGTGTATTTATTCCCACATTATATTTTCTATAGCTCTACAGCGTGTCAACCTTGAGCTTTAGGGAAAATTTCTCCTGATCTATTAGGTACCTTCTTTATTTATATGTTCTTTTTATAGATGGCTTCATTCACCCTATTCTGAAGTTTGCTCCTTTCAATGTTAATCATGTGGAGGAGGAAGAGAGGGTGTTTTGGACTTTAGAGGTCTAAAATTTGCAGCTGCATGAGTAGAGGAGGCTCCTGACAACAGATGGTTGCCCTCCAAATGGTGGAAGATGACAAGGAATGTGAGAATGGGGCAAATGTGCTCATTTCTGCTTCCTCCTCCACATCATTCACATTGCATGGAGGAACAAACAGAGCCATTGTTTAGTCTCAGTGAAGGTGCTTCAAATGTGATAATCTTTTGTGGCTTTTCCTTGAGATGTGGCAGAGAGAATACTACTCCCTGCTTTATTTTAGGACTATTTGTGGTATTAACAAACACAGGCAGAGGCCAAATGGATCTTGTCTACTTGTAACAGATGGCTGCATATCACCATCCAGGAGCATGAATAGGGAGCCCTATAGATGGCTAGGTCACCTTAGGAAAAGGATTGTTTCCCTGCTGTGATAAAGCAAATAGACTCAAGACTTATCAGTGACTTGTGTTGTATTGATGAGATACAAAACAATGCATCCATGCCAGAGCAGTATGTGCGCCTCTTTATTTATTGCATTACCCAATATCTAAACTGGGCTTTAGGATCAACAAACTTGTTGTTTAGTCGTTTAGTCGTGTCCGACTCTTCGTGACCCCATGGACCAGAGAACGCCAGGCACCTCTGTCCTCCACTGCCTCCCGCAGTTTGGTCAAACTCATGCTGGTAACCTCGAAAACACTATCCAACCATCTCGTCCTCTGTCGCCCCCTTCTCCTTGTGCCCTCCATCTTTCCCAACATCAGGGTCTTCTCCAGGGAGTCTTCTCTTCTCATGAGGTGGCCAAAGTACTGGAGCCTCAGCTTCACAATCTGTCCTTCCAGTGAGCACTCAGGATTGATTTCCTTCAGTATGGAGAGGTTTGATCTTCTTGGAGTCCATGGGACTCTCAAGAGTCTCCCAAGAGTCTCCTCCAGCACCAAACTTACGAGTTTCTTTTTGTGAGGCATAGCTGTAAGAACCACGTTACACAAAGACACTTTATGGGAAGATGGGAGTGCAGTGGCATTCCGGGCTGCCGTGTTTGTATGACATTAAATTCAGTGATGAAACACTCTGGTTTATCCTTTGACCTTGGGGCAGGCTGTAGGTGGGGGCAGTCTGATCTGCCAGCTCCTAAGACTGATGATTGGGAAGTAAGATCTGTCCTACTGTATGAAAGCTGCTCCAGAACCAGAATGGGAACTTGACCCTATAGAAGAATCAGCTATTTTCTTGTGAGTCCAGATCCCATGATTTTATAAGGTGACTTTTACTTGAAAGGGGATGGACCACCAGGTTATCCTGGGCTGGTTGAAGGTATTTTGCTGCTTGAGGCAAAAGACAAGTTGCCATCACAACTACAGATGCTGAATGGGCTTATCAATGCTGGTGATATGACCAGTGATATGGCAGCACTCTCCACTGCCTCAAGGTTGCAGGCTAGCATCGAGCGTGCAGGACAGACTATACACAGCTGAGTCCTTGAACATCTCATGGTTGCTACACATGACACTTACTTTTTGCCTGCTCAAACAAATGCTGTGCAATGCCTGCTGTAGGGTGAGGCCTGGGACACATGTCATTCTGCTTGCTCACTAAGTGAGGTGCCTTTCTAACACAGCTGTGCAAGAAGGTGACTAGAGGATGGGAATAGCCAGGGTATTCAGGAGGAGTGGCTATGGGAGTCTCAGGAAAAACAAAGAAGAGGACTGCTGTCACAGCATCTGCTGCCTGCTCTTAGACCAACCCTGGCTTTAACAACATTTTCTTTTTACACACATTCATTTTAAGGTGCAGGGCTCCTATGAATACCCAGAGCACATATATGGGAAACCTTGGAACAGGAAAACAATTCACTGTGAAGTACTGGAGACATTATGCATGCAAATACCAGTTGCTGAGGAGCACAAGTAGAGAGAGGGCTGTTGTGTTCAAGTCCTGTTTGTAGGCTCATCATGGGCATCTTGTTGGCCCCTGGGAAAAAGAGGATGCTGAAGTAGATAGGTTTTCGGTCTCACCCTGCAGGGCTCTGTGTACATCCTTACAGCTGCACAGAATGCAAATGGAATAGCACTGTTTGATCTCCCTAGTTCAAACAGTAATTGTATTTGGTTATTTTCAGTCCCAGAATAGAGTGGAATATAATCTTTTCGACTCCTTTTTTCTCTGATTACTTTCAAAAGTAGGATTATGCTTTTAAGCATAGCAGTGCCTGTGTTTGGAAGCAATTATTTTAATAAAAATGACCAGAATATTTGAAGAGGCACTTGGAATAATAATAATAAAAAAATTGCTAGTTCCTACTCCAGAATGTTTAGTGAAGCAAGCCCTGTTAAGAAAACGTTACGGCCCTCCTTCCTTTCCCATGCTGCCTTATTTCATCAGTCTCAGAAATTCAGCGCAAAACATTGTTTTGTATGACTGCCATTTTCACCCATTTCCTAGCTTATTGGTTTTCCAGCTCTAAATATAAATTTGGTATCCTCACAAATGCACTCAATTAAAAGCACTATAATGTGTTCCTTTTCAATGGGAAACTTTGTCATTCAGTCAGATTGGATAATTAAAGTCAAAAGTCAAGAGAGGGGAGATTTAAAGCAGAGTTTAACCTAGGTTGCTGTAAATCCTAACAAAACCTAAACAAAACTTAAAGTCCAACAAGGTCAGTCAATTGTCTGGTGACCATTGGTCTTGGCTGTGAGTCCTGGAAGACCTGCTTCCTGGCTTGCAAGCCTTTTTCCACCTGACCCTGACTGACTCCAGCTACAAAGGCTGAGGCTTCTGAACAGTGGTTCCCAATAGGTGGCCTGCAGACCCTGGGGATGCATAACACCATTCACATTACAAAAACTACCATAGCAATATCAACTTTTTTGAAAGTAGGTGGTCCATGGCTTGGCTTTTAAAAACAGGGGGTCTGCAGAATTTACCTAATTGGACACCACTGGTTTAGCCAATGTAACTACAGCACAAATGACATAAAAATCACCACAAAGATGACCAGGCATGTGATGGTGAAGGCAGCAAAGAAATTCTACTAGATCCAACTGAGGCAGGGTTTATTAATATCTAACTTGTTTAAAGAGATGCTAGTACCCTCAGAAGCCTGCTCTGACCAGTTTGCAAGTTCTACCTTCTCACATATGTTGTTGTTTAGTCGTTTAGTCGTGTCTGACTCTTCGTGACCCCATGGACCAGAGAACGCCAGGCACCTCTGTCCTCCACTGCCTCCCGCAGTTTGGTCAAACTCATGCTGGTAACCTCGAAAACACTATCCAACCATCTCGTCCTCTGCCGTCCCCTTCTCCTTGTGCCCTCCATCTTTCCCAACATCGGGGTCTTTTCCAGGGAGTCTTCTCTTCTCATGAGGTGGCCAAAGTACTGGAGCCTCAGCTTCACAATCTGTCCTTCCAGTGAGCACTCAGGGTTGATTTCCTTCAGTATGGAGAGGTTTGATCTTCTTGCAGTCCATGGGACTCTCAAGAGTCTCCTCCAGCACCATAATTCAAAAGCATCAATTCTTCGGCGATCAGCCTTCTTTATGGTCCAGCTCTCACTTCCATACATCACTACTGGGAAAACCATAGCTTTAACTATACGAACCTTTGTTGGCAAGGTGATGTCTCTACTTCTCAAGATGCTGTCTAGGCCTGTCATTGCCCTTCTCCCAAGAAGCAGGCGTCTTTTAATTTCGTGGCTGCTGTCACCATCTGCAGTGATCATTGAGCCCAAGAAAGTAAAATCTCTCACTACCTCCATTTCTTCCCCTTCTATTTGCCAGGAGCTGATGGGACCAGTGGCCATGATCTTCGTTTTCTTGATGTTGAGCTTCAGACCATATTTTGCGCTCTCCTCTTTCACCCTCATTAAAAGGTTCTTTAATTCCTCCTCACTTTCTGCCATCAAGGTTGTGTCATCTGCATATCTGAGGTTGTTGATATTTCTTCCGGCAATCTTAATTCTGGCTAGGGATTCATCCAGCCCAGCCTTTCGCATGATGAATTCTGCATATAAGTTAAATAAGCAGGGAGACAAAATACAGCCTTGTCGTACTCCTTTCCCAATTTTGAACCAATCAGTTGTTCCATATCCAGTTCTAACTGTAGCTTCTTGTCCCACATAGAGATTTCTCAGGAGACAGATGAGGTGATCTGGCACTCCCATTTCTTTAAGAACTTGCCATAGTTTGCCGTGGTCGACACAGTCAAAGGCTTTTGCATAGTCAATGAAGCAGAAGTAGATGTCTTTCTGGAACTCTCTAGCTTTCTCCATAATCCAGCGCATGTTTGCAATTTGGTCTCTGGTTCCTCTGCCTCTTCTAAATCCAGCTTGCACTTCTGGGAGTTCTCGGTCCACATACTGCTTGAGCCTTCCTTGTAGAATTTTAAGCATAACCTTGCTAGCGTGTGAAATGAGTGCAATTGTGCGGTAGTTGGAGCATTCTTTGGCACTGCCCTTCTTTGGGATTGGGATGTAGACTGATCTTCTCCAATCTTCTGGCCACTGCTGAGTTTTCCAAACTTGCTGGCATATTGAGTGTAGCACCTTAACAGCATCATCTTTTAAAATTTTAAATAGTTCAGCTGGAATACCATCACTTCCACTGGCCTTGTTATTTGCAGTGCTTTCTAAGGCCCATTTGACTTCACTTTCCAGGATGTCTGGCTCAAGGTCAGCAACCACACTACCTGGGGTATACGAGACATCCATTTCTTTCTGGTATAATTCCTCTGTGTATTCTTGCCACCCTTCTTGATGTCTTCTGCTTCTGTTAGGTCCTTTCCACTTTTGTCCTTTATTATGGAAATCTTTGTACGAAATGTTCCTTTCTCACATATAGAGCTGACCAAAAGTTGAAACCTGCAGATGAGGCCTGCCTGGTTGCACCACAGGCTGCTGAGATTCATCCTGCAACAATCAAGGGGTAGACCTTTTCTGTCAAGATGCCCAGTCTATGGAATCATCTCTCCTTCAAGCACCAGCTTTTTGATGCATGTAAAACAGCTTTTTATTCATGCTGGTTATTCATGTGGTTATGTGATTTTTTTAATTGTGTTGTTCTTTAGAATGTTGTTTATTATGTATTTGGATAGTTGCTAGGCACCCCAGTATTGCAAATGAAGGGGGATGTAGAAATGTTTAAAATAAATATACACTAATACAGAGAACCTGGGCTGTGTCCAGAAAGTGGTGTTGGGGGTTGAGTGTTCAGACCCCTGGGCTCTCACTTGTGGGGTGCCCCAGGGTTCCGTCCTCTCCCCCATGCTTTTTAACATCTATATGAAGCTGCTGGGAGAGATCATCATGGGGTTTGGGCTGGGTGTTCATCAGTACATGGGTGACACCCAGCTCTACCTCTCCTTCAGATCAGAACCAGTGAAGGCAAGTAAATGTCTGTGAGTGCCTGGAGGCAGTTGGAGGATGGATGGTAGCTAACAGATTGAGGTTGAATCCTGACTAGACAGAAGTACTGTTTTGGGGACAGGAGGCGGGCAGGTGTGGAGGACTCCCTGGTCCTGAATGGGGTAACTGTGCCTGGGAGTCATTTTGGACTCACAGCTGTCCATGGAGGTGCAGGTCAATTCTGTGTCCAGGGCAGCTGTCTACCAGCTCCATCTGGTACGCAAGCTGAGACCCTACCTGCCCGTGGACTGTCTCGCCAGAGTGGTGCATGCACTAGTTATCTACTGCTTGGACTACTGCAATGCGCTCTATGTGAGGCTACCTTTTAAGATGACCCGGAAACCACAACTAATCCAGAATGCAGCAGCTAGGCTGGTGTCTGGACCTTCAGTATATGGTGTGAAAGTGCTGGCTAGAGACAACAAATTTTATTCACTTGAGTTAAACCTGCAAAAGAATAAACATTAAGCAGACACTGAAATAAATGCTTGTATTTATGCACCCTGGAAAAGTGATATTTAAGAGATGAATCATGTCATTCCTATTTGGACAAAGTTTGTGTCTTCATGCAGACTTTTTGCCTTCAAACAGAACTGACATTTCAGACCAATATACATAGAGAAAATGGATGTCACAATATTGCTTACAGTGTTCTCCCCACAAGATCAATGTTAGATCTTTTGTTTGTTTCTTCTGTGTTAAAGTACAGCCACCTCGGACTAGGAACCAGCGAGAGATAGAGTCAAAACAGAACTTACAAGTGCAGGATTCATATGCATCACAAGGGTTTGAAGATAGAATGAATGTTTCATAAGAAACACCAGTTTTCTTTCTGTGTTCCTATCCCAGTTGTATTGGATGTCCTCACAGTTTTCAGTTTTCTGAGGTTTTATTCTAGAAGAACAATGTAAATAACTATGGGGATTTCCATGGTTCTTACAATGCAAAAAATCATCTGCTGAATTTTCCATTAATCATATATAGATCAGTGGTTCCCAACCATTTTAAATTGTTGAGGATCTTGGTAGATACTTAATGATTTTTCTGGCTGTTTTACCAATTGCAATTCCATATAATTTAGCCTGTAATACAATACTGTCAAATATAGTAAATAAAAGAAGCAATAAAATTACAATTAATAATAAATATGAATATTTGATGCAATAGTCTCCCCTGTCTCCCATCTTCAGCCACAAATCCATAGACCACCTCAATGAAGCTCAGGGACCACTCACCACAGTTTGGCTTAGGTTAAACCGATGAAGGCTACCATTCATTTCACATTCTTTCCCTTTACAAACAGTTCAAATGCTATCAGGTTTGAAGAGTCCCATAGAAACAAAGTGGTGGAATTTGACTCAGATAGCAAATGAGTGCTATTTCCCAACTTAGGTTTGGAAGGTTTGTGGATACCTGACTCCATGGCAAAAGTCATGCATGCCTATTTGGCCACATATTAAAACAACACCCATAACTGAAATTGTGGCTGTGGGGGAGAATAACTGCTGTGAGAATCAGTTCTGACAGGATGTAAAACCAGAAGAAACAGCACAAACAAAGGAGTGGTATAGGAGGAATATTGCTGCTCTGTTTAGTTGGGGTCAAAGCAGGATTCTGGAACACCAAAATTATTGCATATGTGGGCAAAATATGTGACACAAGAGATTTTGATTCCAACAAATACTAATAAATTTCTTTTCTTTCCCTGACTATCTTTTCTGTTGCAGAGACATCTACTATAGAAACAAAAGATATAATAACTTCAATCTATGTCGTTAACAAGCTGTTGATTTATTTATTTATTTAGTAATAGATATTTATATCTATTTCCCTCCACCCTTTTTTTTCTTTGCAGCTGCACAAGGGAATATACGTGGAAAACATGAACCCTGATAGGCTTGCTGGGAGCTGTGAAGGGGGAAAAGCATGATGGTTTCTCAGTAAAAAGTGTTATACCCGGTATTTCAAAACAGTTGTTAGTGCTGAGTACAAATGTTCCTCCTTAAGAATCAGATGTTTCAATAGCTCCAGTATGGCAAACCTGGTGCCATAAAGTCATTGTAGAAGACAGCAAACAACTTTGTTATCGTAACAGGGTGTTTTGTTTTTTAATAAAAAAAAAATAAACAATGGATCTAGCAGGTGGCAAGTGGCTGAGACTGGGCCTATCACCATCTCCAGGGTGCCAAGATATCCCTTAAAGTTTCTGTGGGAGGAATTTGTTGGTGGGATTTGGATTGTAAAGGCACGCGAGCATCTGCTGCCTGCTCAGTCTCATTACCATTCACACAATTAACTCCTGCAGCTCTCAGCCCAGCAGCAAAGGCCGGGGATTCAATTTTACTGCCTCTTTGACAGTTCTCATTATCATTCATCTGAACAGAGTGCTCCTCTACTTCAAATCACTAAAACAAAAATTTTCTGTGGAAGGGGAAAAAAGGGGGGGAGCAACTGGGAGAGAAACAGCTCCTGTAACCAAGGCAGAACTGACAATGAAAGTTACTTACAGCACTTTAAAAACAACGTCTGAGATCTATGCCAAAAGTCAATGCTAATAGAAATAATGGCTTTTATAACTACCCTGCCATACAAGTCACTTTGAGGTATTCTGCTTTTTCAGGCAATTATATGTGACCCTTTGTAAGCATCTGCTAGTACTTTTCCATGGAGGTTCAATGGAGGGAGATCCAGTGGCATCATGTGCCTTTTCGTAGGAGCACTCATTTTCCCTCACTTTCATTCTCTTAAACATTTTGACTACAAATGCTGCAATGTCAAACTCAATTACAGGGGAAAACAGGTACCGTTAAAATCAACAATAAACAGAATGCACATTCACATATACGTTCTGACACTCAGATGTCAATTTCTTTCTTTGCTTTTTCAACAGCTTTCTGAGGTAGTGTGCAAAGTACTGGATATATATATACACATACACTTTTTTTAATAGGATACAGAATTAAAAGATGTTCTTTGACAGTCCCTGCTCAGCAGGTTTGATTAATCCATGATAAATTACATAACTGTCTAAAACAATCTCTGGAAAGAACAGCTGTGCTTTCCTTTAAGTTTCAGGTCTCTTGACTGATATTCATAAAATTACAGTTAACATCACTGCATGCTGAATTAAAATGGTGAGGTAATAAATTTTCATTTCTGAGCAAATGGAATGTGATCAGTCCAAGAAAAATGGCAGTTAGACACTCTGTTCTCATTGATTTCAGTTTAAGATTTAGATCTTCTACAGACGATAACTTGAATTTTATTGATTGGCTTAAAAATATTTATAAACCACTCTTCACCGATATAGATACCAGAGCATATAGCACACAACACAAAATAAAAGCAACCAAAGCGTAAAGTAGCAATGCATACTGAAATGCACCACTGAACAAATAACACAGCTAAAAGCAGCAGAGAAGATTAAACACTAACAAAACTTAAAATGCCAGGAGAAATAAATAAGTTGTAACCTGGCACCAAAATGCTAAGAACATCTACACCAGTTGTACCATTAAGGGGAAGGAACCAGCATTGAAAGGGGAGACTAAACAAGTGCATTTGTCACTGGTTTTTTAGAACACGCTTCTATTGGTTGGAATTACGTTGCCCCCACCTCCAGGTCAAGGCATAAGACAAGGTTCTGGGCGCAAAGAGCTGTATTTATTAAACCAGTGATCTACAACACCAACAGAACTTCAGTAAATGCAGGAATTGAATCTGAAGGAGGCAAGGAAAAGAGCCCCTGTGCCTTCTGATTGGGCAGTACCATCCTGACTTGAAGCAACTGGATAAGTCACAACCCATTAGCCCGCCTAGCTTATGTAGCACTTTGCATAGCTGGTCACTGAGTTCCACAATCCTATTTATGGAACTGTTCCAGACAGTGGCTCCAGGGATCCCAGAGGCCTAGGTACCCACAATTTTTTTGTTGTGGGTGCCCAGTCTCCACCCCCACCCCGCTGCTGAGCGCTGACTGCCACCACCATTGCTGCACACCACTGGCCGCCACCTTAACTCTGGCACTAACACAGCAACTGGGCCAGGGCCTGCATCTCTGCCACAGGACCTCTGTTGAGGCCCACTGTAGCCATGGATGTGCTTCCAGGGTGCATCTATGGGCAGAGTGGGCCCCAACAGAGGCCCTGCAGAGAAGGTACAGGCTCTGGCCCAATGGCTGCTGTGGCACTGAACGTGCGCATGCCCCATGCTGCACTGTCATGACATCACATGATGTCACCACATCACGTCACCATTGATGGTATTTCAGCATGCCGTGGCGCCGGGCTGGCCACTCACAGTCTGGGTCCCAAGTCAGTACTGCTGACTCCAGCTATTTTCTTTCCTGGAATGTGAATCATTCAACGACCCTTTTTTATATGTTAAAAATTGCACATCGCATTATGGGTTTTTAAAAGAAATCGCTTACTTATTTGAAGAAAATGTTTCCAAAGGACTTACAAGAAATCAATAGCAAATGAGGCAACATTAGCCTGCAGGCTTGCAATCTAAAAGATAGGCCACAAAAGGAAAGAGGGATGGGGAGGGATAAGAAAAACAAGCAAAGCCACAAGGGCTGCATCTGCACTGCTGTTTACTCAGCATCTAATACGTACCCACTGGTGGGTGGGAAGTGATGCACACATGAGATTGGCCACAATCCAGATCAATCCTGTATCTTGTCATTTCTTGTGAAATAATGCATTTTGATGTGCATATCCCCAAACAAGCTCCAAACAAAATTGAGAAACAGAATGACCTAGTTGTGCTTTGAGCTGGTAATGTGCTCACACACGAGTTCTTAAAGTTAGAAAAAAAGTTTGCTTTTTTGTATATGGAAAACATCAGGGCACTCCAGATTCTTCAAACTCAACAATTATTTATTATGATGTACAAAGCAGCAATCTTTGCCTTGTAAGAGAAACGTAAACATCTTAACTGAACAATGCCCTGATTCTTGCCCAGGCCTTTTTACAGTTTAGCAGACCTCAGGCTTTGCATCCAAAAATGAAAGCCTTCTCTTTTATACGTCTCACCTGGCCTGCTATCCTAAGGCCTTCTAAGTGTGTCTCTCAAAAAAGCAGTGTGCAGCAGTTCTTATAACAGTCAGCTTGAGTGGAAACAGTTGATGGAGAACCAAAAAGAAGTGGCCTCTCAGAGGATGGAGTGGACTTTAGTTTCCATCTCTCACACTGCTGTGGCCTTGGGCTGCATTCAGAGGATTACTGAATTAGTTTTCCTGGTTATAATGCTAGCATTTCTGTACCACGTTATAATCTTCCTTTTACACTGCATTGCCTGTTGCATTATGGAATGAACGCTTTTTGAATGCCATACTGCCATGCAGCACTCAATTTCATTGGACATGGTGCCATCCCCACCCTTTATGTCCATGAGTGCTTCAGTTCCTCCATGATTCACCCATGAAAATGGCAGCAAATAACAGTATGACAGCACAGAGCCCCAAATGGCACCCTGCAATTTTCAGGGTGACAAACAGATCCCCCCCCCCCGGAAGCCATTAACATAGAAATGAGCATTAAACTTCCACTAGATTCTGCAAGTGGTTTTTTACGTTGTGCGAAATATCACATAAAATGCAAATAAATATCAGGTAAGGGAATGTCAGGGAAATGGAATGAAGTGCCACCTGAAGGCAGCTCTGGAATGGCAGCTGTTCAGTGACATAGTGTCCGGGGGGGGGGCAATGGGGCCATAGCCCTAGGTGAAAATATATGAGAGGGTGCAACCCGGCAACCCCGCAACAAGCTCACTCATTGAGGCTGAAGTCATGGGAAAGCAAGCTGTGCCCAGGCCAGACCTTTGGGATGGGGTTAACAGTAGAGCCCTCTTCTCCTTGTGGCCAGCAAAGGGATGCCCAGGCATGCCTCACCCTTAGGCCGGCCAAGAGGAAGGGAGAGGGAGGGCGATGGTGCTGCCCACCAAGGAAGAAGGGAGGAAAAGGAAGGTGAGGAAGCACCACCAGAGCTTTGTGCATTGCCCAGAGCATCTCACTGCAAGGACAGGAGGACAAGATGACACAGAGACACTCTTGACTTCGAACCTCTCTGCCCAACTCACAGGTTGGGGATAGTTTGCAAGGATGGACTCCCTTGCTTAGATGCTGGCTGACAAAGAGACTGACCGTTGCCCAGTCCACCAGGGGGGCACAACACTTGCCCCATCCCAGGCACTGACAACCCACACTATACCCTGCAGCTGTTAGATCAGAGTTGAGAAGAAGTGCCTGATAGAGCTGGTCTCTCCGTAGAGCTGTTTCTATTTCTATGCAAACATATGCATGCTATGTATCCAAAGTTCCTTTGGCAACATTTCAAAGCTAAAAGAACCAGGTATAGATCACTCCTGAAACAGTCACTGTGGTGCTCCTTGTCACATCTTTAATTAGAGGGAATGAAACTTCCAAGCAGCAATAACCCAAATTCATTTGTCTAGCCCCTATCAGAGGTAGGGCATTGCATCTACACTTTATGAAAGATGTTGACTGTATGTATTCACACTGTAGCTTTATTAAAGACCCATTAGTTAAAATGAAAGACTTGGACTGTTTCCCCCTCTATGCAACTGGACATTTTTGTGATTTAGTGAAAAGAGAAACAAGGTCATAAACAATACACTGAGACTCTTTGTGGCCCTACTTTTCAATGTCAATTCAGTACAAATTTAGCGACCTTGGGGATTTTGAGGCTGATTGATATCAAGCCATAGTTAAAAGAGAAGAAGAAAAACCCAATCAACTCTGTGATGCCATTGAAGGGAGGGAACATATTCCCACCCAATCTACAAGAGTAAAAAACACTCCTTCTTCCAAAATATTCTATTCCACAACTGAAGGACAAATATTGTACTGGGTTCAATGTATAAAAGTTTTTATACTATTACTTTTAAAAGAATATTTGTATGATCTTAGGTGTACTATACATTTGCTCACTCTCCAGTCTACATCTGCTTGGTTATGTGAATGTACTGACCTTTCACGTACTGAGCTGGAAATTCTTTTTAAAAATTCTTAACACAAGGTAATTGAATTTGACATAAATAAATTCTAGGCTGAATCACTCTAAGCCCACTTGGTATGACTTCATAATTTTAAAATATTTAACATTTTTTGTTACTGAGTGCTTTTTTTCCTTGAGCACAAACCCACCCAGACCCACACTTTTTTATTAGAATGTTCAGCTGCTTTGCCCCTACCCGCCCCCCTTTTCTGCAATAAAGCCATTAAGCAAATGCAGAATAAGTCAAGCACACATAGCATGGCATATGGGTAATTTCCATTAAAGAAGTTCAGTGTGTGGTTAAAAGTAAAAGTTGACACAAAGAAATGTCAGTCTCAATTACATTTGGCATATGGTTATAGTGATTTAAGTATAGTGATTTAAGTATTGCACAGGTTCTAAGAAGACGTTTCATTGTATTGGGACAGGCTCTTTCTATACGGTGTATTCTGTTGCAAAAGTTAAATTTGCAACAACACATTAGATACAGCAGTACATAGTTTATATGCACATGTGAATTAGAATGCCCGGTCCAAACTACACACAAGGTTTTCCTATTTCATTCATTCCTGGATTTAATGTATTGGTCACACTGTCTCTAAGACTGAGGATAAGAACTGAAAAAGAGCGAAGCTAGCTTAGACCAAAGGCCTATCCTGTTTCCTTGCAATCACACAGTTTTCCCCACAACTCTGAAGAAGACTTGAGAGCAAGCATCTTGGTAGAATTGCTATATTTATTGAAGTATAAGGTCTGCAAACAAAGTCTCAATTAATAAGTATGGGCAAGTGAGTTTATTCTTTGTATAGAGGAGACCACCCCTTTTATAATTTTGTGGGCATGTCAGCCACTGGACTCACTGACTTCCTGTTCAAGGATTGGGTATACTCCCCCCCCCACACCTTGTTAGGTGAGCATTGGGGTGTGATGGCTGAGCATGTACATCATGACCACACAGCCAAGTATCCCTGTCTATTCCTGTGGACACTCTGAAGGCCCACTCCGACACTGAAGCTATAGGTGATGACTCTCACATGCCCACAACCCTATAATGCCTAAGGGGGAAATAGAATTATATCTTGATTTGCTCATCTGCCTACACTAAGCACCGATGAGACCAAAGTGACCACATTCAGAAGCAAACAAATGCCAGCCAGACCAATACTTTAAATAAGCAGCCCATCGCCAATTAGATAAGGCAACAGATCTCACACCCATCATATCTCAATTCTCCAGTTATGCAAGGAAATGCCAGTTATACCAGATTCACCAAATCAGACAATGGAAACATTGCCAGTCTGATGAGACTCATGAGAGGAACAGGCACACTAAACTGAGCGGTGTGAGGTAGGTGAAAAAAGGGTGAGTTCTGGATAAGAAGATTCTCCCCCTGAAAAAACAAGAATCCTAATTGGCCCCAAGAAAAGGCAGCAGGCAGAAACCCACAATGTAAAAGGAGGGCACTGCAGAACAGAAAGAGGGCAAGGAGGGGAAAAGGGTCCCTAAATTGGCCAGGGCTGCTCCCCTGTGATTGGTCACTTCGCCTCAGGTTGCCATGTGGCCTCTTTCCTTGGGGTAATTCAGAGTGTCTTTCAGGTAAGTAGATGGGTGAAGCAAATCCATTCCTACTAAAGGCAGGAATGCCTACAGTGACCAGTTAGATTACCACAACAGGACATGAGAGCCTGCTTCTTCATATCACATATAGCAACTATAGGCAACAACAGCTTGGATCCATACTTAGAAAAGGCCCAGTAAAATCAATGGGACATTATTTAGCCACGTTTAACTCAAGTCCCATTGACCTACCCTGAGTATGGATCCAACCTAATATGTTCATCAAACCTCCAGCTGCAATTGCTCCCTTCATATACCCCATCTTGTACATTCCATGTTCACAAAAGGCCAGACTGAACCAAAAGCATTTGCACCACATATAGAAAATGCCTGCACCTGGGTTTTGGCAAGTTCCTAGAGGGAAGGAATTGAGCAGGTGAGGAGCAGCTAACGAAGAAGAATGCCTGTTTTACGTTCTTGTGATTTTGACTAGGTTCACTTACTGCAGTATTTCTGGTCACTTTTCCAAGTTGTGATAAGATATAAGGATAGAGGCATCTTTTTAAGATATGCTAGGCCAAGGTTGTTGAAAATTGCCTGTCAGAAGGCAGGACAAACATTCTGCACCAACCAAAGCTTCTCAGCAAGGGTAGCCCTTCGAAAAGCATCTTTGGGTGCTGTGCCTTTGGGTAGCTAACAAGACTATTTTGTGATCAACTCTGATTTCTTTTGAAAGACTTGAAATGTGGAGTGATAAAATGAGGAAATATTGTGTCAATTAAAACATGAATTAACATCTGCTTCTGAACAGATTTAGTGGTGCTGTCACTGCTGACTTCACAGCACTTTGAATAAAAACTGAGATTAACTTATAATTAAGTTGCCATTTATCCTCTTTATACTAAAATACTTTCCCACAATGTGATTTTACTAGACTTCTTGAGGATTGAGGGAAGCTTGGATTATTCTTTGAAAAGAGAAAGGCAAGAAGGCTTAAGTACAAACATACCATATAATATCATTAACATTGTCCATTACTGGTTTATTCTCAGGAGAGATTTTGTCATTTACCTAACGTTTACACAGGAACGTGCACTGTTTGCTGAGGTGATGTCTATATTGCAATTACTCCTGGTATAAAATTCCATCTTAACTATTGTTAACAATAGATAATTGGATAGCTCAGAAGTCAATAGTCCTAATTCTGTGAGCACAGAAAGAAGCTACATATTCATTGCTGGCCTCACTGTTCTGAAGAAGCTTTTCGAAAGTAGAAGCTTCTCTTAGTTGTACTAAGTTTTCAGATGGTGGTGAGGTCGGGGAGGTAGCAGTGGGAAGAATGTACTAATATTAAGCTCTGGATGCCCCCCCCCCCCGCTCTTAATAGGGGTGGGGTGTTGTTATTTCACATGACAAAAGTTGGGGCAGTATCCTGGCATATAGTACTTTCCTGCTGGTTAAATATTAGCACAGCCTAGTGGTATGTTAACAAAAAAGGCCATAACTCCATAATGCAACTGGTCCTGCAGTGTAAAAGGAATGTTAGAAATTGGAAGAGAAGTGCTAGCATTATAACCAGTACAGTGGTACCTCCGGTTACGAACGCTTCAGGTTACGAGCTCTGCTAACCCAGAAGTAGCTGCTCCTGGTTGCGAACTTTGCCCCAGGATGCAGTGAAAGTGCGCCTCAGGATAAGAACAGTTTCAGCGTAAGAATGGACCTCTGGAATGAATAAAGTTCGTAAACAGAGATACCACTCTAAAGCTAACACAAGAAACCCCATATTTGAATACGGCACAGGACAAACACTGTTACATCACTCCTATGCTATATGAGTGAAATGTGTTTCCTCTTATTTTACCTCAACTGGTCATGGAAGTTTCCAGGAGCAAGCACAAAGGAACTGGTAGACAATTAATATGGTTTATTTGCATAAGGAGTAAGCAATTTGCATATAAAGCAAATTAGGTTGTCTGTATTTAGAGAAACTGGAGTATGGCAACTCTACATAAATGTATGTGTTTCAAAATCATCTTTTAATATCTCAGTACTTCAAATTATTTAAATGTTTGTTATCATCTCTTAAAAGTATGTGTTTAAGATACCTCACAACCTATAAATCATGGAAATCAGGAATAACTGATATTACTAGCTTTGCTCATTAGGATAATAAATGCATCTGCATGCACATACATAACTTTGGCATTTTAAAGAGCAACCAATTTGGTGTGAAACTTATTTGCCAAACTAAGTACTATTATCATTCACAAATAGTAATAAACCATACTGACTTTTTATCTGAACCTTGTAAAACCATAAAAAGCTGCCTAACTTTTAGTCAAATAGATGTGCTGCCTATTTAAAATAATGATTCTGTCTTTTTGATGCAGAACATAAAAGGAATGAAATGAGTGCCAGTCATCAGATAAAGGCCCACAAAATATTATATGAATTCTAATGGAGTACATTTTTGAAATGAAACATGCATACCCATGCACGTGTCAATGAAAAAGGCATATTTTATCTTCATGTAGAATAATTCAAATTTATTTTTTTATAAATGAAATCCAGTGAAGTAATAGGAAATAATAGCACTTAAGATCAAATTGTTATGCTACTGTATTTTTACTTTTTAATGGTAGCATGATCTTCATTCCTGTCTGTGAGAGATTGCTTATTTCCACACACTGCAAAATCACTCTCAAAGTAGTCATTTCTTTGCTAAACATGGAGCTGTTCTGAGGCATTTTTGTGGTGTATGAAAATACAGTGACTCAAGTGGAATTAGCAGTTGGTCTCTATTTTTTGTCAGGGCCACTTGACTAAGTATTCTATTTTAACCATGGGCCAACTGCTTTCACATACTATGAAAACAGGCTATGTTTAGATAGCTGACTTTGTAATGCCTCACATTGGCCTTTCTGGAGACTTCTTTTTCATACGTAAACCATTTGAAATGGCCATCACCCTGCACCACTGTCTTCTTCATACTGCCATTTGCTGTGACTTGCATTGAATATGTATTTCACTCATGTTCTTGAAGAGTCTTGGAATGAGTTACCATTTAACTTGCTCCAACTGTGGATTGGTATCCAGCTAACTTTTTCCATCAGTGCAAAGATTTCTGCTTGTGCAATGGAACCTTCCTGCCTCTCCTTTCCCTGTGTGTGTTCTTCTCCCTCCCCAAATTTGCTCCAGAAGGCTCGGGTAGAACCCAGAAGAGACCTGGGGACTTTGGGGCAGGGAGAAGAATGGAGAACATTTGACTGTGCAAGCAAAAATTTGAGTGCTGCTAAAATGAGTTAGTTGGGTATCACCCACAATTTTCTTTTACTATTTATCTCCCCTCCTTTCCTCCCTCCCTCCCTTCCTTCCTTCCCTAAAACCTGCCCAGAACAAGAAGTGGCTTTGGATATAAGAAATGGGAACAGCAAAGGCCAGCATCCAATTTCTCATTGAGATCTGAAATCAAACTTTTCCATCTTCTCCCATGATAAAATAAGTAGGGCAGGAAACGGAATATGAAAAATTTATTCATACATGATGGAAAAGCACAGAAACAGGAATTGCAGGTGCTTCTACTTTTTTGGTCAACCATACTTCTGACTATCCAAAGGCACTCAACAAAAATGAGGCATTCATCCTCCCACCCCAAAAAGGATTTATCATTTGCACCCTGGATAGTCAGGAGATGAATATGTGGTGTGTTACGGAGATGCTCTCTTGGTTTCTACCATGCTATCTTTTAAGCACCAGGCAAATATTTTATATTCTGGAAAACTTTAAAATTTTTGAGTCCTGGCCTTTTAATCTGCTTCTTTGAATCTGTCAATTATTTTGTTTGTGGTGTAATCATTTCTTTCGATTTCACTACATTATTTTATTAAATCACTCTTTGGACTAGATAGGTCTTTGGTCTAGTTGAACAGCACTCTTCTTATGTTCCTACAGATGTCCTTTAGGGGGATTAGATGGGTACCCCAAAACTTTTTGGACCCAGAGGTACAATGAGAAACCTAAGTAACTGTTTCGGATACCACAAAATACCCTTTCATAAAATAAAAACTAGTGATTCTCAAACACACCCTCCAAATGGATAAAACACAGACCAAAAACAGCAGGCAATGTTCTCAAGGAAGCTAAGCCCTCCCACCAAACAAAAAAGAATCTTGTTTAAAAATAATAATGGAAGAACAATAAACGATGGTGGGCACTAAGGAGAGAGGTCAGAAGGTGCCATGGTGGCAGTGGGCTCCACACTGGAGATCCGAGGTTAAGGCTATCAATAGCTAATCATCATGATGACTATATTCAGTCTGCAGGTTCAGAGGCAGTATAATCTGAATCACCAGATCCTGGAGAACAATAGTGGCAGAGGGCCATTGGGTTCAATTTGTGGGTTTTCCATAATTATATGGTTGACCATTGTGAGAAAGACATTGGACCAAATAGTTATTTGATCTCATCCAGCAGGATCTTCTTTTGGAAACTCTGGTTGAATGGTCTTTCATACACATCTTTTAAGTAAATGAGTAGATTCAAGGAGCAATGAAAGAGCTTCGATGGTAAACACTTTTGAAGCAGTTTAAGCATACTGAAGACAAAGAGAGGGCATCTCAGGAAAGGCTTTGTTGAAGAAGTTTATCCTGAGAAGAGCTTCAAAGAGGAAGTGTGTGTTGCATGAACAGACTTCAGAAGTAGCTTTACAGCACATGCCCTACTGAGAAATTGTAAATGCTAGAAAAGGTTCAGAAAAGGGCAGCCAAAATGATCAAGGGATGGAGTAACTCCCCTATGAAGAAAGGCTACTGTGTTTGGAACTTTTTAGTTTAGAGAAAAGGCAAGTAAGAGATGACACAAAAGAAGTTTATGACATTGTGTGTGGCATGGAGCAAGTGGATAGAGGAATTTTTTTGCCCTCTCTAACAACTTTAGAACTCATGAACACCCAATGAAGCTGAATGTTGAAAGTTTCTGGAGAGTTAAAAGAAAGTACTTCTTCGCATGGTGCATAGTTAAAACATGGAACTTGCTTCCACAGAAGGCAGTGGTTGCTACCATTCTATATGGCTTTAAAAGAGGATTAGACAAATTCATGGAGGAAAGGCTACTAGCTGTGATGGCTATGCTCTGCCTCCACAGATGGAGTCAGCAATGTTTCTGAATACCAGCTGCTGGAACCACTGGAGGAGAGGGTCTCTTGTGCTCGCAACCTGCTTGCAGGTTTCTCACAGGTATCTGGTTGGCCACTGTGAGAACAGGATGTTGGATTAGGTGGGCCATTGACTTGATCCAGCAGGCTCTTCCTATGTTCTTAAACAGAAATCAAGGACTGAATCTGCCCATCTTTTCAGACCTGGTGATGATTTGCCAAGATGTTCTAATGCTTTAAGCAGGCAACAGTGGAGACTGCCATATATGCACACATGGGACACCTCAGTTTGCCTTCATCCTGGCCCAAAATGCTTGCCTTCTTACCTTCAGCTTGTTTAACGGATGGCTATACATGTCACCTTCCTCCTCAGTCTCAGCACTACCCCGTGGTAGAAATCAACAGGGGAAAGGATGGGGACAAAACAAGTTTACTTGGCTCTGTCTGTCATTGGTTCTGGCTCCAACAACTATTGGTCTGCCTGACTTCTGCTGCATCAGTCCCAATGGGTCCCTGCCATGGGCAATGTACAAAAGAACTCTTAGGTCGCCATACTATACTTCGATAGGATACACACACACACACACACACACACACACACACACACACACACTGCTAGACACCTAAAAGGTGTCGGATCATAAGAAGAACTCAGGTGAACTGTTGTCATGTCTTAGAACTATAGGAGGGAAGCAGCAATAAAAAGATGACTAAATCAATGGGGCTTCCTGAAAATGCTGTAGGATAGGTCAATATGTTTTCTAAAATGCCAGGCTCTGAATTGCTTCTTTCTCCATCAGTCACTATTCAGCGTGTCCTTTTCATTTCTTTGAGTTTAGCTGTTCTCCCTCTCTGGGTTTGATTTCTCAGCCAATATGCTGATGCCCAGCTCTATGTACATTGACACTTCTCATGCTCTCTTCCCCGACCCCTCCAGTTTCCCAATATTTTATTTAAGTACTGAATGTATTCTTCTGCTGTCTTGGTTTACTATCATTATGGGAATTAGCAGTTTCAAGCGCTGTTAAAATGTTGGTTACTGTCAGGGGTTCAGAAGGAGAGACACAGGAGGGGGAGCAAATGGAGAGTGAGGAGGAGGAGTACGAGGGGGGCGCAGGCAGTGACAGTGGCCAGAGTTATTCCACAAGCCTCTCTAGCGAATCGGAGGACTCACAGAAGGGAGCGCCGGTGGCCAGAGCAAGGGAGATTCCAAGGGAGAAACCTCAAGAGGGAGGGGCCAGTGGGGAGTCTCTGAACAGCAGCTGGAGATCAGGGCCAGCGTCTCCACCAGAGCGCAGTGGGGAGGGGGAGTCCCAGGAGTCGGGACCAGTGTCCTCACCACCAGAGGGAGGAGAGGAGTCAGGTTTGGCAACACCCACATCAGGAAGCGGGGAAACGGTCAGAAGGAAAGTCACCGGCTGGGCGCGCGCGCCAAGTTCAAATGTACAGGAGCGCGGCACAGCGGGGAGCCCGGGAAGGGAGCCAGGTCCTAAAGCCCGCCGGAGGGAGGGGCAAGACTCAGGAGGCTCCGCGTCAGAGGAGTCCAGGAAGGAGGGAACCCCAGAGGGCAGAAGGACCCAACGCAGGAAAGAGCAGCGCAAGAGGTGGAGCCGGGTTAGAATCTTAAACTGGTGTGGGTGGAGCAGTGAGTCAGAGGGGACTTAGCCGGTCTAGCGTTAAGACGTGGGCCTGCGCGCCCAGAGCTTGGAAATGGAAACTAAACTTCAATAAAGACTTTTGTATATAATATCCACTGGGCGTTGGTCCTCTGTGAGCTGGGACCTAGCGGCAGTCTTGACAGTAAGTCCCCTCTCCATTTTCACCAATTTTGCAACCTCGTGGAGTGCGGGAAAGCAGCGAGGGGTGAAGATTGGTGCTTCGCGAGCTCACGAAAAACAGGGAAATGACTACCGAAGAGAGGATAGCGAGTTTGCAAAACGCAGTGACGCAGTTGACTGCAGAAATTGCGGCTTCCAGAAAGAAAGAACAGGAAGCAGCTGCTGCCTGCCAGGATCTGCGAACCAGGTTAGAAGTGCTAAGTACACAGAGGCTACCAGCCACCAGACCAGAAGGGATTGGGCTGGGAAACAGAGGAGGGAGCCTGGTATCTCACTTCAATGGGGACCTGCAGGAGTATCCTAACTTCAGAGCAGATGTGATTTATACATTGCAGCTGCTTGACAAAGACTTTAAAAATGAGGGAGAGAAAGTGGGATTTATTATTTCGCATTTGCGGGGGGAGGCAAAATCGTGGCTGCGCAATCTATGGAGAGACAAGGATCCAGCCCTCCAAAATGCGGCTGCCTTCATTAAAGTGATGGATGCGTGTTTTTTATCTGAGATTGATGTGGATATCACTAGGAGGGAGATTCACGGACTAAGACAAGGTAAAGCCACTGTGAGGCAATATCATTCACGTTTTTTCGGATTGGTGAATGTACTAGCCTGGGAGAAAGAATCGCCTGCCGTCAGAGACCTGTTCTGGGAGGGGTTGAGCGGAGCTGTGAAAGATGAGATCGCAAGGGGGGGAAGACCCCAAACCACCAAGGAAGTGGTGGAACGGGCACTCTCCATTGGGGTTCGGTTGGAAGGACGCCCTTGGGACAGGGAGGAAGGGCATTTGGGACGCACGCCAGCGAGAGGACTGCCTCCCTTCCCCAAGGAGGTGGCGCGCGCTCGATCCATGCCTCCGCTGGGAGGGGGAGAGGAGCCGATGGAGATAGGTGGTGCTAAGGCTCACTCCACAGTCGGAGCCCTAACTCCGGGAGCAGTCAAGATGAAGCCTCCTAGAGGAACCAGGAAGTGCTACATCTGCGACAGTGCTCAGCATATGGCAAAAGAGTGTCCCCAGCGGTTTCACAAGCATACTGCAGCCGCAGCGACAGTAACAGACGCAATTCAGCAGAGGGAGTCGCAGCAGGAAAACTCCACTGTCTGGCTGGAGATGGCGTCTCTGGGGACCAGCCAGACAAGTCAGTGAAGCAATCCCCAGGGATCTTACAGCCCACCGACCCCCTCCCACCCAAACCAGTAGTGCAGCTCACCGCATCCCTTCAGCTCCCCAATGGGCTACTTGTGGAAATTCCCATCACCGTCGACTCGGGGAGCAATGCAGATTTTATAGACATGCAGTTCCTCCAGCAACATGGCATAGCCCTTCTGCCAGCGGCGGTACCTCTGAAAGTCGTCACAGTGGACGGCAGGGAGCTACTGGGAGGGCAAGTGCTACAGCAGACGCCGCCAATGGTGATGCGCATTGGAAACCACCGTGAGGTCATCAGCTTCAACGTCACCCGCCTGTCAGACACGCCCATAGTGTTGGGAATGAGTTGGCTGGATAGGCACAGCCCGGCATTAGCTTGGTACCAGCGGCAACTGACCTTCGGCTCCTCTTACTGCGCAGAACACTGCATCCTGGCGGACTTGGAAGATGAGGGGCACGAGGATGGACCTCAACTGAACTTGGGCATGTTGCAAGCGGTGCCTAACAAATACAAGGAGTTTTTGGAGGTCTTCTGCGAGAAAGAGGCGGATAAGCTGCCACCCCACAGACCCTACGACTGCAAGATCGACCTCCTGCCCGGGGCGACGCTCCCGACGGGGAAACTGTACTCCATGTCTGAGGATGAATTGCAAGAGCTCAGGGAGTTCATAGATCACAACCTGAAGCGGGGATTCATCCGGGAGTCCAAGGCGGCAGGAGGCAGTCCCGTGTTCTTTGTAAAGAAGCGGGACACGCCCCAAAAGAGGCTGGTCGTTGATTTCCGCTTCTTGAACCTCAAGACCAAGCCCTCAGCCTTCCCTATGCCCAAGATCGATGACCTGCTGGCGACGGTGAGGAAGGGTCGCATCTTTACCAAGTTGGATCTGCGCGGAGCGTACAATCTCATTCGCGTACGGGAAGGCGACGAGTGGAAAACAACCATGTTTACGCCGCTGGGCACTTATGAATACAGAGTTATGCCTTTTGGATTAAAAAATGGTTCCCACTGCTTTCAAGCCTTCATGCATCATGTCTTGGCGGGTCTCCTCTACAAGAAGTGCGTCTGCTTCCTGGATGACATCCTAATCTTCTCGGAATCGCCGGAGGCTCACGAGAGAGATGTTAGGGAAGTTCTGCAGAGGCTGCGGGAGCACAGGCTGTACGCCAAGCTGGAGAAGTGCCAGTTCGACAAGACGGAGGTGGATTTCTTGGGCTACAAACTGTCCGACAAGGGACTGGCTATGGACGGTGCCAAGGTACGTGCAGTACTGGATTGGAAGAGCCCACGCAATAGGAAGGAAGTACAGAGGTTTGTCGGTTTTGCCAACTTTTATCGCAAGTTCATCAAGGGTTTCGCCATGCAGACAGCGGCCATCACCGACACCCTCAGTTCCAAGAAGAAGAGGTTCATCTGGACGGAGCAGGCAGAGCAGTCCTTTCAGAAGCTCAAGCAGCTCTTCGCTTCCGAAGAGAACCTACTGCACGTAAATCCCAGCAGGCCCATGAGAGTGGAGACGGACGCCTCAGACAGGGCCGTGGGAGCCGTTCTGTTGCAGCAAGACCACCAGGGGGACTGGAGGCCGTGCGCTTTCTACTCCAGAAAACTCAGCAAAGCGGAGCAGAACTACACCATTTGGGACAGGGAGTTGCTGGCCATACATGCAGCCTTCAAGGCGTGGCGGCACTTCCTCGTCGGAGCCAAGCACACGGTGCAGGTCCGCACAGACCATAAGAACTTGGAGTACTGGCGCACGGCGAGGTTCCTGAACCAGCGACACATCCGCTGGGCGGAGTTCTTTGCAGATTTCGACTTCAGAATTGAGTACATCCCAGGAAACAGCAACGTCTTGGCGGACGCGCTGTCCAGAAAACCGCAGTATCTGGAGGCAGAGGCACCGGCGGCGGCCAAGCACATTTTCACACCACAGGCGTGGGCATGCGCGTCAGCCACGGTGGACCTGGACGCGGTGCGCCGCGCGCTGCAAACGGACTCGTTCGCCCGAGCCAAGATGGAGGAGGTGTGCAGTGGCAAGGCGAGGGGCGACGAATTCCAAGTGCGAGACGGCCTGCTCCTACGCAAGGGAGTCCTCTACGTACCAGGAGACAGCCTCCGCGCGAAGGTCCTGCAACAGCTGCACGACGCGCCCAGCGCGGGGCACTTCGGCAAGGAGAAGACGGTGGACTTAGTAGCCAGAGACTTTTGGTGGCCTAAGATGCGGGGGGATGTCGCGGACTATGTCAATAGGTGCGACACCTGCCAAAGGGCTAAGCCTGTGCACCAGCCGCCGGCGGGCCTGTTGGAACCGCTACAGACACCGTTCGTACCGTGGGAGAGGGTAGCCCTGGACTTTGTCACAGATCTACCCAGCTCAAGGGGCAAGACGGCAGTGCTCGTGGTAGTGGACCTGTTCACCAAGATGGCCCACTTCATTCCGTGTGCTAAGGTGGCCACGGCCGAGCAGACCGCTAAGATGTTCATAGACCACGTGTTCAAGGTGCACGGCCTACCACGGTCTATTTTGTCCGACCGGGGGCGCCAGTTCATCTCCAACTTCTGGCAAAAGCTGATGGGATTCCTGAACGTCAAGGTCAGCCTGGCGTCGGCGAGACACCCGCAAACTAACGGGCAGGCGGAAAGGGTCAACGCCATCATGCAGCAGTACCTGAGATGCTACGCGAACCAGCAGCCATCGACCTGGGTGGACTATCTACCGTTGGCCGAGTTTGCCTACAACAACACGAAGCACGGGTCCACGGGGGTGACCCCATTTTTTGCCAACTACGGGAGGCATCCCAGAACCTTCCCGGGTCTGGACACAGTGCAGGAGGGGGAGCCACAGGGAGCAGAGGAAGTGGCAGCGGAGTTGCAGGAGATCCACGAGCAGCTCAGGAGGCAGTTGGAGTTGGCAAAACAGGCTTACAAAGTGCAGGCAGATCGACACAGGAGGGTTGGGGAGGACATCCAGGTGGGAGACTGGGTCTGGTTGGCAGCACAAGCAGTTCCAGCCAGATCGTTAGCCAAGAAGAAACTAGGGCACAAGCAGCTAGGGCCTTACCAAGTAGAGGCGCAGATCAACCCAGTGGCCTTCCGGTTGACACTCCCGGAGGGTTCCAGAATGCACCCGGTCTTTCATAGATCAGTGCTCACGCCCTACAGAGAGCCCCACAGGTTTCAAGCACCGGGGAAGGCACCAGACCCGCTCAGAGAAGCGCCCAAGAAAGGGGGGTCGCCGAAAGGGGAGCCACTTAATGAAGCCACTGAGATTTTAGACTCAAGGTGGGGGGAGGACGGGATTGAATATCTTCTCGCCACGGAGGACACCCCGGCCAGCGCCAACAGGTGGGTGCCGGATTACGCAGTGGAAGAGCAGTTGCTCAAGGAAGAATTCCACACACTTTTCCCGCACAAGCCTATGCCGGCGGGCTTTTTCGAGGATTGTTTGTTCACACCCACACTCTCGGCCAGCACTTTCCGGGGTTTCTCGTCAGCTGAGGACTCGGCTCCGGGAGGCAGCTCTCCGGAGGGATCACTTTCAGGTTTTGGCACGGGGGGATCTTATTGGTGGGAGGACCAACCCGAAGTGGGCTGGCCCAGAGACATGCCGAAGGGGCCCTGGGAGGTGGACCCCCATCACACAACAGGGGGAGGAGGGCTCTTGGGTGATTTGGGGTCGAGCGCAGATTTCGAGCACACCGCGCAGGAGATGGAAGCGGAGGAGGTCGTCGTCGACGAGCCCATGGGGGACTTCCCGGACTTATCTCGATGGTTGCAAGCCTCAGGGGACGAGCTGTATCCTGGACTCACCCCTACAACAATGGAGCACCCGGAACCCGCACCGGAAGAGGGGGAGGGGGGAAGGGGGGGCTTCGAGGGGGGGATGG
Organism: Podarcis gaigeae; assembly: GCF_964106915.1. Classification (NCBI taxonomy): domain Eukaryota; kingdom Metazoa; phylum Chordata; class Lepidosauria; order Squamata; family Lacertidae; genus Podarcis; species Podarcis gaigeae. The sequence continues at coordinate 45,814,770 of NC_139685.1, read as the reverse complement.
ATGTCAGGGGTTCAGAAGGAGAGACACAGGAGGGGGAGCAAATGGAGAGTGAGGAGGAGGAGTACGAGGGGGGCGCAGGCAGTGACAGTGGCCAGAGTTATTCCACAAGCCTCTCTAGCGAATCGGAGGACTCACAGAAGGGAGCGCCGGTGGCCAGAGCAAGGGAGATTCCAAGGGAGAAACCTCAAGAGGGAGGGGCCAGCGGGGAGTCTCTGAACAGCAGCTGGAGATCAGGGCCAGCGTCTCCACCAGAGCGCAGTGGGGAGGGGGAGTCCCAGGAGTCGGGACCAGTGTCCTCACCACCAGAGGGAGGAGAGGAGTCAGGTTTGGCAACACCCACATCAGGAAGTGGGGAAACGGTCAGAAGGAAAGTCACCGGCTGGGCGCGCGCGCCAAGTTCAAATGTACAGGAGCGCGGCACAGCGGGGAGCCCGGGAAGGGAGCCAGGTCCTAAAGCCCGCCGGAGGGAGGGGCAAGACTCAGGAGGCTCCGCGTCAGAGGAGTCCAGGAAGGAGGGAACCCCAGAGGGCAGAAGGACCCAACGCAGGAAAGAGCAGCGCAAGAGGTGGAGCCGGGTTAGAATCTTAAACTGGTGTGGGTGGAGCAGTGAGTCAGAGGGGACTTAGCCGGTCTAGCGTTAAGACGTGGGCCTGCGCGCCCAGAGCTTGGAAATGGAAACTAAACTTCAATAAAGACTTTTGTATATAATATCCACTGGGCGTTGGTCCTCTGTGAGCTGGGACCTAGCGGCAGTCTTGACAGTTACGTTTTTCTTTTACAGTATAATGACCATTAACCATGGAGATCAAGATTAAATAAATGAAAACTGAGGCCTGGAGCAAACATATTTCAGAGGTTCCTACTCCATTATAGTCCTAATGAAAGCAAAACTCTTATCACTTTCAAAAAGTCAGATAAGTTACTGGATAAACATAAAAGGAATTTGGAATGCAACGTAAAGTATTTTTGGGGACAGTCCAGAGGTTACTGACTCCCACTGTGAGTGAGGGAATTCTGGAGCATTCAATGAACTGTGATCAACTGGCTACACATTTTGATGAGAATGTTGCTTGACTCTGCTGTGCCCTTGACTCTGCAACTGTTGAGTTCCAGATGAAGTGCACAATGCCAGAGTCAGTGGTGTGGTGTGGGATTGGTTCCAGCTTATTCAGTCTGTTGATGTTTCAGCTAATTCAGCCTGTTCCTTTTGGCTTATTAAATCTTTGACTAGTTGGCTCTGGATTGTAGTTACTGCTTCATGGTGTGAGGAGGTGCCTTGAAATATGCAGTGGTACAGCCACTCCTAAAGAAACCATCCCTGGACTTTCTGGATTGGAATAACTATCAATCAGTCACAAATACCCTCATTCCATCTTTCCACCAAGGCTGGGCTTCAAGTAAACTTAGAATCCATGTTCAACAGTACAGAAAAAAATGCACTGCTTAAATTCCAAAAGATACAGAAGTAGTAACAGCATTTGAAAAAACAAGCTAATGAATATTATTTGCTTTCAAAGGCTAAAGAGAACAATTCAATGCCATCCTGTTACTGAAAGAATAACAAGATACACATGTTACCCTTTACTCCAGGATACTCCAGCACACTCCCACAATTGGTGTTTGAAGCCAAGTACACATCATGCTAGGCACAAGTCATCTGTATTCACAGAATAGTCCCTGAATCTGGTAACCACTCACCTAACTTCTGAAAATGGTAGTTCCTGGAGCAGGGACCCAGATGGTTATGTTGGCAGATGGGAACGTTCATATGGAAGGTGTACCTTTGCATACAATGGCCCCACCATTTAGGGATTTATAGGTTGAAAACTGCCCTTGGAATTGTGCCCAGAAACAATCTGGGAGCCAAGGCCTTTAGGAACTTGTGGAAAGTAGAACAAAAGGCCTGTGTTCAAGTGTTAGTAAAGAAGAAGGAGAGAAAGACTCTGTATTTTTTGGCACCACAGCTAGAATCGGGTGGAGTTCATTATAAAACTGCAGAACTGTTGAAAATGTAAACTCAAATGTGGAAGTTCCTTGAATTTTAATTTAATTTCAGCACTAAATGATAGCTTCTGAGAAATCCAAAAATAGGAACAAAGAGCATGAACGAAGCATTTTATTGTAGCCATAAGTGATCTACTTTCAGCAAGTAATTTTCTACCAGTAACTGGAGAGGTTTGCATGTGCTGCTGGATACTGAAATGTAAAGGTATGTGCTATCTCATCTAGCATAATTAATATTATGAAAGACTTCATTATGGAAAATCAAAATAAAACAATATCCCCTTTCTAATGACTGATAAATATCAGTTTAAGTCCATAGCATTTATGTCTTGCCACATGAGAAAAAGTATGATTCTGGAGTATATAGACTAGAAGAAGAGCCTTCAGGATAAGATGCACTGCTTCCCACAGTGGCCAACTAGGTGCCTATGGGAAGCTCACAAGCAGGACATAAGGACCATAGGCCCCTTTGCTGCTGTTACCCAACATATGGTTATACAGGTGCATATTGCCACTGAAGTAAGAGATATAGCTCTCATGATTTGCATGACTTGCACCTATTGACAGTTGCGTCCTTCTTGAACTCTCCAGTTTTATCTTTTAAGATCAATCCATGTTGGTGACCATCACCACATCTTATAATAGCATTATATAGTAGCTGTATGAAGAAGTTGTGTTTGTTTGCTGTGCCTTTGGACATCTGCTAAGATAAAACCAAGTTTTGCATGATGGTCTCTGAGATCGAGGAGCAAGTTTTTGTCCATGTTTGGATGCAATTGAACTCCGTTTTGAATCCAGATGGCAGACAGAGCCTACACTGCAGATTGAACTGCACTGATTTTAAGCACTGGTTTCAAAACTGCACAGATTTTAAGATTTCTTAGAATTCCTCAGCAATGCTGGGTAAGAGGTTGCTAGATTTATATGCCATGGACAGTAGTCTACTAAGTCCAAACCCATTGAAATCAATGCCTCATTACTTAAATCCATCTATTTTAATGAATCTATTATGAGTTTGACTTACATTGAATATCGCCCAGTTAGTTTAATGTTAATTAATGAATCCCAGATTTTCCTTCATGCATGTTATATTGCTTCTTCACTTTCTTCTTTGTCTTGCAAAGATCAACCTTGCTGCAGTTGTTGTTGGCATCTGTTTGTCTCAAGAGACAATGGAGTACACATCCAGGGGTGAAGTCCAACTGCTGCATTAGCAGCTCCAAAGTGACTTCCCTGGGTCACAAGCCTGAGCAGTGTGCATGGAGGTTCTGGACTGCCCAGATGATAAGACCCCCCTATTGACCTCACTGAAGTGGTCCAAAGGAAAGCAGAGCAATATGTTTGACCCCAACCTGGCTACAACAGTTGCCAGAAGGAAGGAGGCATACAAGGTGCCATCCAACTGTCTTAGGGAATCTGTTCTGGATTTGTGCAGGGTATACTCCTTAGCTTGAAGATACCCTGCCAGGCAGCAGTGCTTTAGGATCAGAGTTTTCCTTCTCCTAGATGGGTTATCTTCTAGGCAATGAGCCCCACCTTGCTGTAGTAGGCATATAGAAAAGAAGTTAATGTATTGTTGAGGAAGTACTTTTGACTCTACATAGTCAACGTACTCTGCAATGGAAAAACTATTTTAAAAATGAAAATTTAGTGCCAGCACACAGTTTCTGAAAAATTTATAGTTTCTGAAAAATTTATAGTACTGAAAATGTAACAAATACCCACATTTTCAGCCCTAGTAATATATGTAAGAAGATATAAGCTACATTTTCTGCTTTTTATTATGTAAAAGATTTATGCCTAGTTGTCTTTTTAGCTGGCAGATGTGAAGAGATTTCATGACATTCTGCATTCACTGAAGAGTGCCAGCTTGTCCCTTTATACTCTACTGCTGTGATATTCTAAAGAAAAATAACTTTCATTAGTTTGGTGAGACATAAACTTCATGCTCTGCAGTTTCTAGAAAAAATAGGATTTCACCTCTGCATTTTAATGCATCACATTTGCGAAATACTTCCACACGATTTGTGGTGATTGTCCATGACTGATATTTATTATGAGGAAATTATGATATCATAAAGTCACATGAACCTATAAAATATTATGAACCAGATGCATAGTGGGTTTAGCTACAACTATATGACCTATTTCTGGCCATCCAAAAACAATACTTTTCCAGTGTAAAAGAGAGCTGATACTTCTCAAAATGTCCACTGCACCTAAGAAAGGTCAGAGTAAACAAATGGAACTCTTTCAGGACCCAAGACATCTCACAACATAAAATAAAAATACATACAATGAAAAACACACAATAAATATAAATACTAAAAATCAGTTAAATAAGTAATAAGGAATAAATTGCATGACCTTCACACATAGAGATGCTTGAATTTTGCCTGAATCTCAAGCTCATGCATCTCAGTGCTTCTATCAGATTCTATACCACTGGCATGAAAAATGGACCTCCTATTCATTGTAACCACAGACGCTGTTGCCATATTACTACACTGAGGAAACTTGAATTGTGGAGGCTGAAGAATATAAGGAAAAATAAATACGGCTAAAATCCAGCTTAGCTGAGCATCAAGAAGTTTTATGAGACTATAACAAAAATAGAATGTGATATGAAAAGAATTCAAAAAGTTACTTTTTCTAGATCTGCTGTATACTAAAGGGAAATAAAAGATTAATAAAAAATAAAAGATTAATGCCAATTCACATATTGCATCAAAACTTAATTAGTACTTTGCCTCCATATTTATGATGGAAGAGGATATTGAAACGAGTGTGGAGAAATGAAAAAGGCTTTGTATCTGCGCCTGGAATAAAATGGAAAACTTTCAACGTATTCCCACCACGAGAACTCAGACATCTACATGAAGAATATTAAAGAAGTAAACAAAAGTTTTGAATGCAATTGGGCTCAAGACATTTGGGAGAAATGTCACTGGTTATTTCTGTTTTACCTCAAATGTTAGTCTCATGTCTACACTTTGCCCCTCCCACTTTAACCACTTTGCCCTTCTTGTATTAGAGAGCCTGTCTTTTCAGGTTTAAAAACTGATCAAGATTTGGAAGTTCTGCGGGATTAATGGGACGAAAATGCAAGGCAATACATACAAATAATTTAAAACCAGAGGGTTTAAAATATTACTATGCTCAAGGAAGGAGTGTGGGGATCCTGCTGCAGCAAGGCACATACTGTGGATACAGAGTGCCTCAGCAGGGGTTGGCTAGCGCTCATGGTTCCAGGTGGAGCTCTGGTGATTATCTTTGCTACAGCAACCATGTCCATTATATACTAAGAAAATTGTTTTTGTGAAGCAGTAGAGGAGGAATAGTCACCAGCAAGTAACAAAAAAGCTGGCAAAGCTAGTGACAGCAGGGGAAAACAATTTGGAATTAGCACCAAGCCCTCCGGCCCTTTGCAGTAGCAGCCATCACTTTGTGGGACCATATTTACCATCTGCTTCAGAGTCTTCACCTTCATCTCCTGAAAGTGAGGAATCTGACTCCTGGGTCTCAACACAAATACTGTGGCAGCTACGGGCTGGTGCATTGATCTTTTGGTGTATACACACACACACAAACACACACACACACACTTCAGTCCACTTATATCAATGGTTTTCATTTTCCTGGGTGGTGGCTGTTGCCTTCTGAAGGTACTCAAAACCTTCAGCAAGTCTTCTCAATATTCAGTAGCCTAGGTCCTATGCCCATTCTGCCTTAAAGTGCCCTCTTCCCAATATTTTTACCTTTTCTCTTCCTTTACTGCCTCTGCCTTCAATCCATTCCTCTATGCACTTACCTGAGCACCTGTCAAAGCCCCAGTTTTTGCATTTGAAATATTTTATGCAAATTTAATAATTTTTGAATCACTCCCTTTTTGGCGGAAAATCTAAAAAAATTATTTGTACTATACACACAGTGTGTGTGTGTGTGTGTGTGTGTGAATGATCATGGGCATTTTTTAGTCAGCCTTTGTGGGATGTACTTTCACTCCTGGGCTCCTTCCAACTTCTTGCCTTTCCAATATTTCAGTTATCTGCCTTCAGCCCGTCTTTGATGTTACCACTTTAGAAGTAGCCAAACCAAAAAAGGAAGTGGATTAAACTAGATTATCATTGCCGTTCTACTTCTATGACATTTTGTATAGCTGGGCCGCCTGTCAGAGTGAATATATCTTTCCAATTAGACAATTGTGCTTGGATAGCTTTCCTTGCTGGCATTTTTACAACCATGAGAAGGGCAGCTAGTAAAGGGGCTAGCCTGTCTATAAAATCTGAACCTTTCAAATGGTTTGAAATACTATCTTTAGGAAAGGAATTGGTGATATTTTTGTGTAGGAAAAGATTTGGTAGCCTATAAAGAGCCCCTGTCACTATCCATCCTGCTCTAGTCTGTGAGAGGGTTGGACAGATTGATTAATATATGGAAAGGAAATTTGACACAGACAGACCTCGGAACACTGTAATTTTTCTTAGATTCATGAATCCCCTCAAGCAAATCTTGTGGACTTGAGTATTGGGTACACTGTGATCAATAACTAATTTCAAACACAATATGACTATGGAACAGGTTCTACATTCATAGGCTGGAGTACACACAATACGTTTTAAAAACATGCATCCAAGAATCATGGGAGCTGCAGTTTACATCTCATAGTACTTCAATTCCCAGCACCCATAACAAACTATAATTCCCATTATTTTGGGGGGGGAGGTGCTTTAGGGTATGTGCAAACTGCACAATGATGTGAATTTGGCGCTGGATGTAGTTGAAGAAGGCTGTTTTATCTCTTCACATTGAGAAGAGGATGAAGCCCACACCACTATGTTCTAATAGCCCTGTGCTTCACTTCCCACCACTTCTTCCCTCTTACATGAGAACGACACCTTAGTGGAAGATCTGGTGCAAAGTCCCTCTGGTTTATCTAAGTGTTAGATAGTGAAAAGTTAGTTTGCTTCTTATAAACTTTCTGTCAACTCTTTGATATCAACTTTGCATTCAGTGGCCCACTTCCTTGGACTATGTCTGTTCTCAAGAAATTAAATAACATTACTTGACAAAAATAAATGTTACATCACAAATATAGCCTTATTCTAAATATTGCAAAGAAAGTAGTTTTTTGAACTTTGAAGATAGTTCCAACTACTTACATCCTTCAATTTATTTTGAAGTCATATATGCATTCAGTTACTGTACTTTTCAAACTAAACTTTTCCTTATCACTTTTCTATATCACTTTAAACAAAATAATACAGTATCTTCTTGACCTGAAAATCCACATTGTTCCTGTGTGGATGAGATGAATGGCTGATTTAAAAGCAATAATTTCCTTGGAGAAAAACATGTGGTGAATAGAGAACTTTTAGTGGATTTGGAAGCCTTTATTTAACTTCCTTAGCAAAAAAGCTTGTGATTCAATCAAAAGAATACAACATAAAGGAGCAATAAGTTGGTCTTGAAATGTTTTTGAGACATGGGCTGCATTTGAAGTACTTGTGTGAGTGTTAATTCTTCCCAGCAAACTTGTGAGTAACTATGATCTTAACTGCTTTTGTTGTGCTGCATTGTTAATGGGGCTCTGAGCTATTTAAATTGTTCATAGTGGAGAATCTTCTGTATGCTCTATGTATTGGTAAGACGAATCTCCCAATATACAGTACATGCTTCTATAACCATTGCAATGGAAAAACTCACAGAGGACTGGGGATCCTTTTGCAAATCCTGAAAGTGGTGAGGGACATCACAATGACAGGGTTCTGAGTCCCATCTGCTTGTTTAGGAGTGTCCATCTAGACGTGGTGGGGACAGACAGATTTCTTTTCATATGACTCCCCTATCTGCATATACAGAAGTGAGCAGTGGGAGTCATATTTCAAAAGTTGAGGGTACATATAGAAGAAGAAGAAGAGGAGGAGGAGGAGGAGGAGGAGGAGGAGTTTGGATTTGATATCCTGCTTTATCACTACCCGAAGGAGTCTCAAAGCGGCTAACATTCTCCTTTCCCTTCCTCCCCCACAACAAACACTCTGTGAGGTGAGTGGGGCTGAGACACTTCAAAGAAGTGTGATTAGCCCAAGGTCACCCAGCAGCTGCAGCTGGAGGAGCGGAGACGCAAACCCGGTTCTCCAGATTACGAATCTACCGCTCTTAACCATTACACCACACTGGCTCTCCTGAGGGAGCCAGCGTACAGCTTCTGGGTCATGTGGCCAGCATGACTAAGCTGCTTCTGGCGAACCAGAGCAGCACATGGAAATGCCATTTACCTTCCCGTCGGAGCGGTACCTATTTATCTACTAGCATGCTTTCAAACTGCTAGGTGGGCAGGAGCAGGGGCCGAGCAACGGGAGCTCACCCCATCGTGGGGATTCGAACTGCCAACCTTCTGATCGGCAAGCCCTAGGCTCTGTGGTTTAGACCACAACGCCACCCAATACTGAACCTCCCCTCTCCCTCACCCTATCCCCTCCCCCAATCTGCTGCCCTGGCCACTTTTAACTATTATTTATTTATTGCATTTATATACCACCTTTCCTGCAAGGTAAAATATTGACACGCACACAAACGGACAAACAAAACCTCATCCAACTGACTTCAAGAACCTACCCTTGGTGTGAAGCTGTCCCGACTCCCAACACTTCTCTCATTCTGTTGGTGATCCATTCAAGAACCAATGCTTATGTGCTTCTTGGCTCAGGCTCCCTGACTTCTTGATTACACTCACATTTCTCTTTTCTAGCAACCAAGGCAGAGCTAGGAAGCAGGAAGAAATTGTTTGGAATAACCAACTTCATAAGAAATGTCTGGAGTCCCTCACCAGGGTCTGTTGAGTAATCTTAGCAAAAGGGCAGAGCCTAATGGATCAATAAATGGTTCACCAAAAGAAAGCAGAGGTTAGGAATAAATAGACAGGTCTGTTCTGTCTAATATGTCAATAAATAATCTGGACTGAGCAGTGAAACAGCCATGTTTCTGGCTTGCATTATTAATCAGATAGTGAACACGCAAGTGGCCTGCGAAGAATTCCAGAAATGTCGATTCACAGAAGAGTGGTGTAAATTTACGGACTATTTGAAAAGTAATTGTGATGACCAGATTACGTTTGTAGGTTTGCAAGAAGTTTTGTGAGGTAAATTATTTGAATTATTGCAAAAATGGTTAAAGAGGTGGATTGTGAGTTAAGATAATTAAAGAATTAAAGGCAATAGGAATTTAAGAAATGCAGAAGCAATGATAAAAATGGTGGATCATCAGAGGTGCTGATGGAAGTCCAAAAAGATTGTATAAAATGTGAAGTTCTGTGGAATGTATAATAATTGGTATGTTGAAATTAATAAAAATTATATATATATTAAAAAAAGAATTCCAGAAATGTCTTTCCAAAGTGGATGAACTGGCAACAAAAAGGAAATGTGGATCAATGTAAGAAAGTGATGCACAGTGGAACAAAAGAAAGAATGGAAGGAAGAAATCCTAACTTCCAAATGGTAGTATGGCTAAGCACTGGGAGGGGAGGTATTGGGATCATGGTGAGCAGCTCAATGAAAACATGTTTAATAGTGGAGGCAACAGGATAAAGCATTTACATGAGACATTAATTATTGGGAAAGTGATAGAAAATGAAATTGCTAACACAGAAACAATGATTTCATTTAAAAGTATAGTGCAAGCTGCATTTTACACAGTTCCAGTGGCCAATATTAAAAAGGGTACTTTAGACCTGAAAATGGAGCAGAAAGGTAAATCAAAATTATGAATGAAGTCTTTTATATTAGAAATACAATAGGAGAAATGTTATTTGAGCACAAACATTTAATCCTACAATAGCTCTCTTTCAGGGTAAAGTTTGGGAGTGAACTTGAATCTTCAAACTACAAACCTAAGAATTCTACTTGTATAATTGGGCTTAACAAGATTCAGGAACAGAGATTTAGCTTAGGAGTGATGGTGCCCCATTCTAACAACAGACTGTGAAATTGTAATGTGAAGAACAGCTGCCTGCCAACAGCTCCTCAAAGCCTGCAGGCTGGTAAAGAGGTTTCCTGTTGTAATTGGAGGAGGGAGTGGGAAAGAATTGTAAAAGGGGCAAGAGAGAGAGAGAGAAATAAGTACATTTCAGAAAAATGTAAAAATTTTAGACAAAGCTCATAAGCAATGTATTTGACATCTTGGTTGAGAGTATAGTGGAGGACAAAAAAATAATGCCACTGTTCCAAAACAGTCTTTTCTAATTCATTGCATCCATGTATCGTTACAGATATGTTTTCCAACCAGTAGAAGATACAAAATGAGAACAAGCTTGACTGTTGGTGAACATCACCAGTAATGAAAGTTTGTCATTGACAACAATAACCGGCTGGATAAGAGGAAATAATGCCAAAACCAATGGCTGAATGCCATCAGACATCCCCGTTTCCCCTCTGCCCTATCACTATTTCTATGGTTAGACAAAAAACAGCTTCTTACTAGTTATTTCTACATTACAAAAAAGGGAGGAACATGAAAGGCACAACTCACTAAGCAGTCTTCAGCTTTTAAGATCTAATTTTGATGCTGTTTTTAAATATTGCTTTTTATAGGGTTTTTTTTTAATACTGTGTTGCTTAATATTGCATGTTCATTCTCTAACATATTATTGTTTCTTTTCCCTTTGGAAGCCACTCTTGGTACTTACTGGCAGAAGAACAGGATATAAATATTAAAGAAACCATCATCATGACATTATGCAGTACAGTGCTGGAGAATGGGACTCCAAAGGACGAAATGGAAACAATATCTTTCTTTAGAAGCAGTAGACACCATGACACAAAAATAAGATTAGATGCACAATACAGTGGTATCTCAGGTTAAGAACTTAATTTGTTCCGGAGGTCTGTTCTTAACCTGAGGTACCACTTTAGCTAATGGGTCCTGCTGCTGCACCACTGGAGCACAATTCCTGTTCTCATCCTGAAGCAAAGTTCTTAACCCGAGGTACTATTTCTGGGTTACCGGAGTCTGTAACCTGAAGCATCTGTAACCCAAGGTACCAGTGTATATACTTTTCTTTCAGGCAAAAAATTGTTTCATTGGAGATCTGTTTGGATCTATGCCTTTAGGAATGGAATAATGGTGCAAAATGTCTCAAATACAATGGCATCCACTATACAGTGGTACCTTGGTTTACAAACTTAATCCGTTCCGGAAGTCCATTCTTAAACCAAAGTGTTCTTGAACCAAGGCGTGCTTTCCAATAGCAGCAGGGGACTCAATTTACAAATGGAACACACTCAACAGGAAGCAAAACATGTTCTCATTCCAAGGCAAAGTTCACAAACCAAAACATCTACTTCTGGGTTTGCATCATTCTTAATCCAAGTTGTTCATAAACTAAGCTGTTCTTAAACCAAGGTACTACTGTAGAGGAAGTCCATAGGTTAACTGTGAGTCATTGAATAATATATATGCATGTGTGCATGCATGATGGGATTTGTAAGCCAACAACATCTGGAGGGAACCAGGGTAGGCTCCAACAGTGCACTTCCATTCATGGAAGAGAAATCCTTCACTGAACAGGAGGGCTTTGATTCAATGAATGTTTCTGCTATGAGAAGGGAAAGGGGCAACTTTGGCAGATCCCCACCCCATGACCTCTCACTCTGCTCATTCCAGCTCTGTGTAAGATGATCTCTCAACCCTCTGGAGGTGAAAATGGCAAGTATTTCTTTCAGCAGCTTTCTTTCAGCAGGTTTGAAGAGTGTTCTTTCCATGAACAGATCTCTGCTCAGGGAATCTATGAATCCAACCCAATATTTTTTCCCCCCAAAATGAAGTTCAGAGTTATGGTGATAATTTCTTTTGAAGAAAGGCAGCTTTTAGTGGGACAGCTCACCATCATAAAATGCTCCCTATATATTTCTGGCATTTGTTAACAAACTGGGAGGCAGCAAGACTGAAAGTGCTCTGAGGCTTCATCTCTGTTGTTAGTGGAAGAGTTTAAAAGCATTCAATTGTTTTGAGATTTGAAAGATTTATTTGCTATTGGGAATAGATCAGACCAGAAAGTAATTTCATGTGCAATAAACAAGCTTAGCATGAACAACCCTCACAAGTGGAATCTCAGATACCAAGCTGCTTTTCCAGTGCACATTATTCTTTACTCCAAGGATCCACATAAACCACAATAGGACGCCTATGAAAAAGTTAAAGCTAAAGTTTCAAATCCTGAAAGACTTTCTTCTGGAGTTCAAATGCAATTAAGTTAACTGGAATTCCTTGAATTTCTCTCTCTCCAAGTGAGGGTCAATTTAAATGCTACTTGTTCCTAAAATGCCCTTCTCCATGCCAGCAATCTTTGTAGGGGTGGAATAACTTTCAAATCCCTATTTTAAATGTCTTCACCATGTGTGTCCTTAACAAGATGTGGAACACTGAATGCCAGCATCAGTTTTCCTCTGGACTATGAAACACTGGCATGCTCATTCAGCACACAGTTAGATGAACACACATAGGATATGTCAAATATCCTGCTGTAAGAGTAGTAGATGCAAGTTTGCTGTTGTGTAAACAGATATCCTTCTGCTTTGAACCAAGCCTCCCCCCGCATCCAGTCAAGGTTTTCAACATGGCAGAATGTGGAAGATCCACACCTGGAAGACACCTATGGGTGCCAACATCTCTACGCTGGCTTTCATTTGATGATTTTAAGATTGGTGTTGATTGTAAATGTTAATGGCTTCTAAAATTTTGGAATTTTCAATAGGTTGTCAGCTGCTTTGTAGAGAATTTCCTTTAATAAATAAACAAGCCACTTTCTCCAGCTAATTTTAGCAACACTTGTGTCAAAAGAAGAAGAGGGAAAGCAAGACAAGGGAGAAATAGAAATACAAACTGTACATAAGAAGCTTTAAAGATAAATTAAAAATTCCTTAGTAACATGAGTAGAGCACTAAACCACTTTTCCTGCCTAAGCTGTCAGAGCTGGTCTCAAAGGTGGTTCTAAGTGCTCCCAGGCTGCTTGTGTTGGGGGACTTCAACATCCATGCTGAAGTGGTTGGTGCAGGTAGCTCAGGACTTCATGGCTGCCATTATGCCACCAAGAAGGGGATATTGGCAACTGATCAGTAATACAGTGGTACCTCGGGTTACAGACACTTCAGGTTACAGATGCTTCAGGTTACAGACTCCACTAACCCAGAACTTTTAAGAACTTTGCTTCAGGATGAGAACAGAAATTGTGTGGTGGCGGCGCGGCAGCAGCAGGAGGCCCCATTAGCTATAGTGGTACCTCAGGTTAAGAACGGACCTCCAGAACGAATTAAGTTCTTAACCTGAGGTACCACTGTACTTAGATTTTCAAAATCCAGGGAAGGTTTCTTGAGGAGGGGTCATACCACTGCCTCCTTCAACCAAGCAGGGACCACCTCCTTCACAAGGAGGCAGTAATCACCTTCCTTGTCCAGCCAGTTGTCCCCTACCTGCTAGTTTTTATCAGCCAAGAAAGGCAAGGGTCCAGATTGCAAGTGGTCACCCTGAACAATCCAAGCACCTTGTCCATGTCCTCAAGCCTTACCAACTGAAACTCATCTCCAAAAAAAGAGAAAGAACAGAGTTATGAATAGAGGAAGAGGACACCATGGCAGATCCAGAGGCCCACTCTGTCCCCATATTCACTCTTGAGAACACCATGGCACCATTCAAATGGCCACATTCCTGATGTTTCCTTGCCATTTAATCTTCATCTTTATATGATCTTTCACACATTGCAAAAGCCACTTCTGGAAATTTAGTTTCATTCCCCCCACCCCTCAAAAATAAACAAACAAATAAAAATCTGTTTGCAACCCTATTAACTTGGGGAATTGCTTGAGTTTTGTGCTGTCATTGCATGTGACAAAATATGGGACTGCATCCTGGCATACGGTTATTTCCCTCTGTTTAAAAATTAGCACAACAGGGCAGTATATCGGCCATAAAGCCACAGTTCCATAAAGCAACAGATACTGTAGTGTAAAAGGAACATTAGAAATAGGAACAACTAGTAAAGCTAATGTTATGAACCCCATGTCTGAATGCATCCTATAACATGACCTAATAACATCAGCAGTCCATTCACCTGCTCATCTTCCAATGTGATATATGCCAGTCTGCTAGCAGTGCCCTTCTGCATTCTACAAAGGACAAACCGGGTGGCTTATATGGCCAACAAATAAATAATTGACATGGTAAGATGATTCTGTGATTTACACTTGGTATATATTCACACTGGCACATTTATGCAAGGTTGCTGGCTGCTAGATACATGCCAACTGAAAGTACCCCCCCCCCAAAAAAAAAGAACTGTAGTGGATCCTAGTTCTAGACAGCCTTCCCCAACTTGGTGCCCTTCAAAAAAAAATTTGGATTACAATTCCCAACATCCATGACCATTAGTGATACTGGCTGGGGCTGATAAGAGTTGCAGGAGGAGGCTAATCTAAGTTAAAACCACATCAAATGATCTAAGCAGGAAAAAGATACCATTTCTGATGGAATTCTGTTTCTAGAGTTTGCATATCTTTAGGGGATGATCTCAGTTCATGATCATCCAGTACTACATAACTCCTGGTTTTCAAGGAATTCTGTACAGATTTGCCAGTTGTGCTTTCTGCAAAGGTGGCTTTAGAGGAGAAATTCCAGAGGAAGGGCACTTGCATAAGCAGTTAGTTCATGAGACCCACAAATGCGTTTTATTCATTCTCATATTAAAATACATGCTCATACATTTACAAGCAAGGTTTATACGTTTCCTATCCTGCATTTAGAGTCTCCCGAAGAATAGTGAAATGTGCTCATAAAACTTCCTTTGAAATTTAGTTCAGAATTAATGAACCTTTTTGTCACAATCAAGTTTTAAGTTTTGTTTATGAAATGTTGTTGAGATTTATTCCTTTGTTTGCCGACAACTGCTGTATAATGAAGATAGAATTTGTGTATGCTGTTCATGGAGGAAGGTGTGCTATGGAAACATTCATAAGATCTATCAATGCCATGTTTTGCCTCTTTTAAAAGATTTTCTGCTTTTATTAATGCTGTGCTCTATATCTTGTAAGCTGCGTTTTTAACTGCAGGCTGCTACTTTTTATTTTATTGTTTGAAATGGAATAATTGTGTTTTGGCTAATTGTGTTTTATGCTTTTATTGTTTTATGTGTGAAATGCCTCAAGAAGGTTTTGCTTTTGTTGTTTGCCCTGAAAGGTGGCATAAACATATTGAAATAAAAATCTATATTAACTCCCTCTTTTGTCATAACTTGGCTACTCCTCACCACCCCCATCTTGCCAATTGAAGGAGTTTACTTGGCAAAACCACTAATGGCCTAAGCACGTGGTTTAGAGGAGAAATTCCAGAGGAAGGGCACTTGTCTGTAGTCTTTGTAGTTACTGCATAAACAGGGCCCTTTTGATGCTGAGAGTGTTGCAGCCAGCAATATATGGACCCCAACTTCCCTCTCTTCTGCCTGCTTGTCTGCCTGAGGAGACAGTAATGCATGTTGCAAACAGGGTTCACCATAGCTTCACCCTACCCAATATTCTGAAGCAGTTCAGTCTACTGCCTTCATCTCACAGGCAAAGACTTAAACATTGTACAACTAAATCTTTTTCAGTTAGAGTTAGCAAGCTATGCTCCCTGGAATCCATGCTGTTGGCTTGCCAGGAGAGTAGGAACAGAGTCTGTTGATTCTGGACTCAACTATTGCTTCTTAAAATAGATCCTTTGCAGCATCTAAGAGATAAAACTACATTACTGTTATACCAGCTGGGGCAAAAATGGATGGGCAGAACAAATATTTCCTTTCTTTATTTGACTGTCATGTTATCTTCTGTGTTTTGAGGAGTAAATCTACTTTTGTTTGGTTACAGTAATCTGGTGACTTCTGATCCAGAAATATTCTGAACTAGTTTACCTCATCTGACATTACTGTCTTCTCTGCTAAGCTACTGAAGATATGTGTGCAGCTCCCTAGAGACCTTGGTGAGCAGAACCTGGGAGCTAAAGGAGTGATGACTCAGTACCCTAGTGAGATCTCGTCTTCTCACAATACATAGTTCTACTTCTCTTTTGGCTTCGTAGGTGCTGCTAGCAAGTAATTCACCAGAGCATTTCAGAATAGTTTTAGTTTAGTCCCCATGGTAAAGGTCGGGCAACCACACAAGATCCCAGAGTAAGTGGCTCAATGTATCTGAAACTATAGGGAGGGCTAGTTAAACCTGAATTTCAGACCAGAGTAGGGGAATCTGTGGCTTTCCAGATGTCATTGGTCTCCAGCTTCCAATAGCCCCAGCCAGCATAGCTAATGGCCAATGGCCAGGGATGATGGATGCAGCAACATCACCTGTCCTAGAACTAGGAGCTCACTTTTGTATATCCTTTGTAGTGCACATTACAAGACAGGACTGCATTAAATGAATGGAAGAGTACCTTTACCTCCTTCCAGTTATTATGGAAGAGTACTTGCCATGTGTGGACCCGTTCTAAGTTGAAATGTGCTTATTGCACTATTTTGGGGGTTGCAAATAATGGGCAATTTGAAGGCAAGGGAAGTTGAGAGCTTCTGAGGGCATCCTGTTTCATGTACCACCACCTGGGATGCACATTTGGTGATGTGTTAGTCAGTCTTTTATGTAGCATGAGCAAATTTAGAGACCTGGAGTGAAAACAGGATCCATTGATTTGCATGAGACTTGCATGATCACATTCAAAGTTTGCAGAAATATGAAGTACTGTATCATTTCTCCTTTGGACCACATTTTCTTTCTTTCTTGAAAAAAACAAAAAAACATGAAAATATACAAAAATTAACAAAAACAACTTTCTCTTTCCCTTGAGATTTTTCATTTTTCAAAGCAATCTCTTATTTTATCTGTATATCCTATTCATCAATTTGTTTGCTTCTATAACTATATATGAAATACCAAGAAATATATACTTATTTTACAAAAGAAACATTAAAAATATTATATGGGTATCTACTGTCAATCATATGTTATATACACACACACACCATACAATATTTTGGTGTTTCTTTTTTTAGATTATACAGGCTACATACCCAACAGCAACCTGAATTTATAGAAGGTCATTTTTGCAGGCTATGAAAAAAGTAAATCCATACAAAATAGAAGCCAGATGATGCAGAATGAATTTGAATTGATTCTTGCATTGTTATCTGGAAACATGACTTCTTTAGGTTATTGTGCACACAGCATAGCATATCAAAATAAAGTAAAATCCTTAGATTTTGTTGTGATGGCACATTAAACCATAAAAGCACACAAAATTACTAGATGCAGCATGGAGAGATTACTTATTTCCAAATTCAATGTGGTTAAAAGTGCATGTCTTTGCTATTATAATGCATTTCTATGGATGTCCTCTGACTTCTCAGAAAAAAGACTCCTCTAGGTAAAAAGGACAAGAGCTAAGCTATTTTTTTTAACAAAGATATAGCTAGGTCAAAAAGTTCTGACAACTACAACACAGTAAGCCATCTCTGAATGCTCCAATGGTTTTGATTTCACAGACACAACTAGGAATAGGAAGCAGATGTGCCTCCAACATTAACCCTCAAATACCCAGACTCTTTCCCATTTTACTTTACTACATTTGCTTTAGCAGGAAAAAATATATTTGCATTTGTACATGCTGCAATAGTTTTCAACAACAAATTTCATTGGAGCATGTGAAAATTCTCAGCATTCATACATTGATACATTTTAAACTACAAGAGAGTATAAGAGACACAATTGCAGAAATTACCAATAATTTGTATCTGACCTTTTATCCAGACATCAACCTGTTTACCTTCCTGAGGAGCGAAAGTGCACATAGCAACAAATGGATACTCTTTCTTTCACTGTGCTGGATATTGTAAAGCAAGTTGTGCTATTGCATTAATGTTACAGGCTACCTCCTATAAATTTACAAGTACGTAGGCCAGAGTCCTCAGTTGGAGGAGGTATGCTTTCAGCTCCACACTGCATATTCAGCCAGGAGGGCAGAGAGACTTTTAAAACCCCTTATTATAGATTTGCTATAACAGTGCAGCACATAAAACATACCTCTCTACCTATCAAACCATCTAGGGCAAGTTTTGGCATTTTGTTAATGGAACTGACTAATCTTTCACATTATGTGTTAATGCCTTGGTCTAGAGACATTCACAAATCCTCTTCCTATTGGCTGTAGGGCATAGGCAAATCTGTCAATTTGGGTTTGTTCCATTTTTCCAAATGGGAAATTTCTGTACATTTCCACCAGTTTCTGATCTATATATATACTTTCAATGCACTCATGAAAATTTACCAGCACTTTAGTGAGAATTTCTTCTAAAATTCACATTTTTTAATGCAAGTTTGTCCAAGTTACACTTTTTTTCAAAGCACATTTTCACTAATGTGATGCATTTTAGAATGTTATTTTTGTTGATTTTTATGCACACTGAACCCAAGAATATGCATTTTTGTACACTTACTTGGCTGGACAACTGCATCGCAAAATTCAGAGAAGTAGGAAATTCAAAGGATGGCTGTGTTCCAGTTGATATATTATTTTGGAAAGGGCCAGTCAAGTAAGTGTACCTTTAAATGTGAACTAAATTAAATTTCTCACTTGTCTCTAATTGGCTATGTTTTTAAAAATCCTTTGTTCCCACCAAACTCAGGAAAATTCAGTAAAGTCCCTTAAGTCTGTAACAATAACCAACCCCGCCCCCCATTTCAGTATCAACCCCTGTGCTCTCTCAGTCACAATGAGGAAAGCCAGGAGACTAAACCACGCAGACCTTAACCAGCCCTTGAGTCTCTGCAGAAACCAGTGCTGCCCAGAAGTTCCATTGAGCAGTTTATTCAAAGTATAAGGGAAAAGCAAAGAATAACAAGTATTCAGCTCAAAATTGAATAAAGAACTATGCCAGTATATTGGTCTAACTAATCCTACACTTGATCCAAACTATCAAATTTATCTGCATTGTGCTTATGACAGCTCAGCTGAGATACAGAACTTCCATTTTCTTCCCAGAATATATGATGATACTTGAAGCTGAAAGTCCCCAGGAGTGCTCAACTTTGCATAGTTTCTCACAGAACTTTTAATACCGCAATGTGGAAACAGTCATGAGGCCTAGGGGCAGATATGTCCCAGGAACAGGGCAGGCCGCCCCACTAGGGGATGTTGCATGCTTGCCAACACATGCAAATCTACTGAAAGGTCAAATCATGTTGATTTTGACAAATACAAGATGAATGTTAGAATATGCCCTTATTCTACATTAAGAGTTGCACACCACTACAGAGGAGCAAATAGCTATTGACTCACCTTTCCTATTATCTGGTAGGAGAGGAAAAGATGAAAAAATCTTCAGTGGAAAAATTTAGGGAAGGGACATAACTCAGTGGTGGATCAACTACTTTGCATCCAAAATGTCATTGGTTTAATCCTGGTCATCTCCAGGTAGACCAGGGAATGTCACCTGTCTGAAACCCTGGAGAGCTACTGCCAGACATTGTAGACAATAATGAGTTAGATGACCCAATAGTCTGTCTCAGTAAAAATTAGATTTTTCTGTTTCTATGGCTATTTCACTATACAGTTGTACCTTGGATTCCGAACGGCTTGGTACTCAGATGTTTTGATTCCTGAACACCACAAACCCAGAAGTGAGTGTTCTGGTTTGCGAACCTTTTCTGGAACCCGAACGTCCAATGGGGCTTCCATGGCTTCCGGTTGGCTGCAGGATCTTCTTGCAGCCAATCAGAAGCCACGCTTTGGTTTCTGAACGTTTTGGAAGTCGAACAGACTTCTGGAATAGATTCTGTTCAACTTCCAAGGTACCACTGTATAGTGGTACCTCGGGTTACATATGCTTCAGGTTACATACACTTCAGGTTACAGACTCCGCTAACCCAGAAATATTACCTCAAGTTAAGAACTTTGCTTCAGAATGAGAACAGAAATCGTGCTCCGGCGGCACGTTGGCAGCGGAAGGCCCATTAGCTAAAGTGGTACCTCAGGTTAAGAACAGACCTCCAGAACAAATTAAGTTCTTAACCCGAGGTACCACTGTAGTGATCTTTTTTAATTTTAATTTTACAAAATAGAGAGGACAAAGGGAACATAAAAACTAACATATACATAATAGTTTTATCTGCAGTCATTGTGAAAGACCAATAGATGATTCACACAACCAGCTAGAATAAGTTAGTTAGTTAGTTCATGCCTGCTCCATTTGCAGAGACAGGTTTCCCACCTCTCATTCTGTCTCTTCTCATTCTCAGCTGCATGCAGTAGCCTCTGTCACAGTCTTCTTCCTGGCTGTCATTTAACAGTACATATCAACACTGAATAGTAAAACCCAGTTAAACATGACAGTTCCACAGCACATCGAAATATACCTTGTCTTTTCAGTCAAGTATATTCCATCCATATTCACAAAATATTCTTTGAGAAAGCCATATACAAAATGTTTCACATGTCTCTGCCACTCAGGAGTAAACCCAAGGATATCAGTCTCGGTTCAGATTCACAGCCTTATGTGATAAGAATAAAAATGATTATCCTTGGTGTCAAACACAGGTGGAATGTTTTAACTATGGCTCAATCATGATATGCAACCTACCTGGACCGCCAGCATTTGAGTGCAGCCCCATGAAGCAAATTATTTGCATAAAGCAGCCATCCCAGAAATTTGAGCAATTTCAACCACACATATTGCAAAGGCTCACATAGGAGGGCTTTTTGGTGTGGTTGAAATCGCCATGTGTGAAGCCACATATTTTAATCAAGCAACTTGTCATACAAAGTCTGTTCAGTGGTTTTTCAAATAGCAGTCATGTGGCAGGTTGCATGTATGCAGCCGGCCTACATCTGGAGAATCAATCCATATGACCACCATGACCTAAGTGTGGACAAAGAGTGGAAGAGAACAGAGTCAACTTTGTTTAATCCCTAACTTGTTACCATTTTTGAGTGTCAATTCCATTTTTATTTTCCCAACTTCACTTCATAAGTTCTTACACAGACTATGAAATCCAGAGTGTTAATTGGTGGAGGTGACACAAATAGGGGGTATGTGATCATGCCACTTTCTGCCAGCTGCATTCTCTGCTTCTATTGTTACTGCACACCATTCCTTAAAATGCATTACATTTCTGTCCACCTAGATAGGAAGCACTGTTTCCAGCATGCAGGCTGAGGTCAAAGTCCTGAAGCAAAATCAGAGTAAGGGCAGCCCTCTTTCTGATGTATTCGGGATTTACTGATATCTCTAACCCAGAAGATGCCAAAAAGAAGAAGAAAGTGACAGCAGGGGGGAAAAAGCCAGAGGCTGCAGTATTATCTGGGGAAACATTTCCCCCATGACCCCCCAAATCTAGCATAAAAAATGGTTTTCCTGACTACACACCTCTTCCCCCTTTCCCATGCAAGTCTTCTATTTAAAAATCATCAGTTTCCCCATTGTTCCCAAGTAAGTAAGCTCTTTCCTGGGAGCCCCACTTCAGCAGTTATGCTGTCCCAAATGAAAGGCAGCTTGAAAAATGTCCTTCCCTGCTTCTTTTAATAGTGATTAAGCTACATCCCTAACAATGACTTCACAAGGCATAGTTGTGGGTGTTTGGCATGTGCCAAACGTGTGCAACTCCCCAAGCATGAAGGTTCGTAGCAGTGCAGTTTGTGCTGGAAGAAATTCAGTCAGACTCCAATTTTTCAGTCAGTTCAGTCCTTTACTGACAGGTCCAAAGCATTAAGGCAGTTTCACTATATACAGGCTTCTACTAGGTCCCTAATAGAAGGTTCAGGCTTCAAATGCAAAGCAAGTACAACTCACAGCATACATACACACAGACTTCAGTATCAATCTGGCAGAGCTTCCTTACAGCAAAGCAAAGAGGAAATGCAGAGCTCCCTCTTAATATACCCAAGAGTGACCACACCCTTGGGTCACAGTGACCTCCTTGGCTGGTGGCCAGGGCAGTGACTTTCAAACACTAATCATAAAACCTGCAGCCTGCAAGATAAGGGAAGCACATGCATCAGATTTTGCTTACCAGCAATTAAAGGAACCCCAACAATAGTATTTATTTTCTCTGAGCAACATGACCCTTGGGATCCATATTTCATTCCAGCTGAAAGTACCTGCAATTTGTAAGTGCATGGTGCGCTTCAGATGAGTTGAAGTTAATGAAGTAACTTTGTAGCAGTGCAATTTCAGTTTTCCCCAAGAGTTTTTTTTAGTGGTCCCAGACTCATCTCTTTGAAACTATTATATCGCAGCAATATTGATTAATGAATTGATACAGCACCATCAATATGTGGGGGAGGATGATCCTCCCTTGTCTGTCTGACAACTTATGTGCCATGCTACAGCATCTGTCACGAAATACAATTTTCAAGTTAATGGAATGCAGGTTGTTGAATATTCTGTAGAATATTGCCCATTTAGCATATGTTAAAGGCATCAGTGTCCTAATGAGTGTAGTACAGAGGTAGGAAACCTTCCAGCCCAGGAGCCTAATCTTACCTGGCAGACTTCCTCATCTGAGTCATGAGTCTGTTCTGGACAAGCCACACCCACCTACACCTGATATGATGTTGTATAGGTGTAAAGTAAGTAATGTTGGGGCTTTGCAGTCATTGCCAGTTGGTAGTGCCTACAAAGCTCTATTCTACAGTGCAAAGTGCTTGGGGCTTGGGAAGTGCTGAGCATGGGGGTTGCAAAGTGCTTCCTAAACAGTTGACAGCCAGCTGGTTGCTGCGTGCTTGGCCTATCCCCATTGCTTTTCAAAGGCTCAATGTATTTAATTTATTTAAACTATATATATGGTTGATTACCCTGGCGTGCAGAAAATTGAGACTTGTGTGGTTTTTTAGAAAATACTTCAGTTTTGTTTACAGCTTATCTTACCATATAATAGATCCACAGAGCTTATCTGAATCTGTGTGAGCAACATAAATTCAGATAAGCATTATCTGCATTGTCCTTATGACAGTTCCCTAGGGTTGCAGAACTTCTGTATTCTACCCAGAATATATTAGGATACTTGAAGCTGAAACTTATGGGCCATATCTTCTAACAATAGGCACAATTTTCAAGTTCTTGAAATATATTTTAGTGAATATTCTGTAGAACACATCATTTAGCATATGACCGAGGTGTCAGTTTTATATGCATAGTGGTGTAGTATATAGCCCTGTGCAAACATATATTCCATGTAGCAATGAATACACAGGAGTCTACGTTCCCACATTTGTAGGCTCACAGCAGGCAGGTAGAGAATATGCACCATTTGAAAATGAAAATATATGATCATCCCCCCAAATTTTGTGGGTGTGAACAATATCAGAATCAGGATTATGTATCATGAACAAAAAAATAATGAATGCATAATAAAAATGACATCTGAAGAGCCCCCAAGAATACAAAATTAATGACAGGAGAGGTATAACCTCTCTCTCTCTCCATTTATTATTATTATTTATCCAATTAATGCATGCACATAGCAATCCAAATTATAGGAAGTGAATGTAATTTATGGCAGGGTAAATTATGCCAGCAAAAATTATACCTATAATAAAGCCTATTAAAGCACAGGGCTACTGCTGGCTAAGCCCTGGGTAACCCAGAATAGAGGACTTCTTCCATTTGAGCTGGTATGAGGGTTAAGCTTAGATATCCAGGTTTAGCTGGCAATCTGCTTATTCCAAACTTTGCTAATACCAGCAGATCCTGGGTTTGATTTGCTTTCTTACTGTTGTAAATTACTGTATATATTTTCTATTTAGTAAGTGTTTTTGCTTTTTTAAGATTGATGAAATAGATGTTACCTGCAGTAGCAAGTGACATTTTCTCCATTCTCCCAGGCCAACAACAGAACAGTTTGTAACGCTCAGGCCCTTTGAAGTGTAACTTGAGGTGGATGTTGTAATGAGTTAAAATGATCAAAGTTTTAAATCACCCAAAGAAGCATCAAATACAGTAGAAAAGGCAGTCTTCATAATGAGCACAAGGAAGGATTTGGTTTCCTTCATCCTCTCTTGACATTGATTAATCTATGAAGCACAAGCAGGTATCAGCCAATATGTGTGGGGGTGGGCCACGTATAATAGTTGTATAGTTGTATAAGCTCAGGTTCTGCATCTCTGGGAAACACACAGCATAAATGTAAGGCAAACATTTGTTAGATGCATCTTATAAAAACACAATTGTGAGAGTCAGAGGTAGCAATCCCAGAAGTATCAGCAGCAAGAGTGAGATAGGCCTGATTACGGAGGAACAAATTCCATTCCCATGGATATGAAAATAGAAAGTAAACATAAGGCAGGAAGCTGTGGTGAACACACTAGATAGAAGTCAGCTTGGATGAGAAAAGTGGGGGTGGGGGTGAAAGAGAAAGTGAGGGAAAGAGAGGCAGACAGAGAACAGGACACTTAAATGAAGTGACAGGAAGCAAATTCTTAACTACATTTCTTGCCAGAAATGTGATTGTGCTAAATGAAAGTCTTTTCCTCTCCCCTTCACAATTCCTCCGAGGAACTGAAGAAAGAATATTTGAGATGGGAAGGGGGTTGACTCGCTGGTTGCATTTTTCTCGTGTGAACTTCATGGCTGTATGTCAGAGTTCCTCATATTTGAGAATACAGTGATACCTCGGGTTAAGAACTTAATTCGTTCCAGAGGGCCGTTCTTAACCGGAAACTGTTCTTAACCTGAAGCACCACTTTAGCTAATGGGGCCTCCTGCTGCTGCTGTGTCGCTGCTGCGCAATTTCTGTTCTCATCCTGAAGCAAAGTTCTTAACCCAAGGTACTATTTCTGGGTTAGCGGGGTCTGTAACCTGAAGTGTCTGTAACCCGAGGTACCACTGTAACCTGTTTAAGGCTGCAGTTCCATGAACACTGCCATGTTGGTAATAAATCTCATTGAATTCTGTGGGATTTACTTCTGAGTCAACTTGCACAGATTTGTGCTTCCTTTGCACATCACCCCCAAATATTAACTGAGCATACAAAAGCCAAAGTGGCATCCTCTTAAATCCACCTAATACCAATGAACTTCATCACTGAAGTGAGCAGCATTCATTAACTTATCAGAGGCTTATCACCAAGAAACTCATTGAGAGGACATTGCCCCCCCCCCCACACAGTTTGTGGTTCATAGTTTTACCATTTCACGTGAGAGGTGCAGTTGTTCTGAGCTCAGTTGCTAAGTATGGATTTTAGCAAGGCTCTAGTGACTCAAATTTAGACTCTCACACAATATTCAGGGTTGCGGACTAAACAAAATTACTAAAAAGCTATGTACAATTGAGGAGAAATCAGATGGAGAAGGGAGTAATTAATAAATTAATACCAGATTGTTAAGAGGTATCCCATGAAGATTTCAGCATCTGGTATTGTTCAGCCTTTTTATCAATGGAAGGAATAAAACAATGGAGAACAATCCTAGTATCTAGATAATCTGCTTAAATGTGAAAGTATAAGATAAGTAGCACTAAATTTAATTGTTGTTGTTGTTACATATGCTTGAAGCTACTCTGGGATGTTTCCTTGAAGAACAATAAAACAAAGAACGGCCACTCACTCATCTCAGCGATATGGTGTTTGCAGCCTGGAGCAACCTCTGCCCCTAGCACCCATTCCCAAGCTTCTGTTCCTGTTAGGACAGGCATAGGCAAATTCCGGCCTTCCAGATGTTTGGGAATACAATTCCCATCATCCCTGACCACTGGTCCTGTTAGCTCAGGATGATGGGAGTTGTAGTCCCAAACATCTGGAGGGCCGGAGTTTGCCTATGCCTGTGTTAGGAGATATATCATCCTCTCCCAGATGGTGCAGGATTCTAATTTGTTGCCTGCAATAGTGGCCAATCATGGGCAGGCTGGGGTGTGTGACACAAGTGTGGGTGGGGCCAGGGTTGACTCTTCAGAGGCATCACTTGGGTCCACTACAGGAGGATAAAAGCTAGCATGTCCCTCACCTGGTACAGCAGTCGACTTCGGATCTGCCTCCCACCCTCCCTTGTTATGGTCTTCTGTTTGTTTGCAATTTAATGCATTGCTGGATATTTCATGGGATTATGGTTGCTCTATTTGGGGCCAGGGTTGGAATTTGTTCCATCAGACTAACAGGGCCTTCCTGAGGGTATCACCTTCTTCGTAGCAATCATCACCATTTTGGCAGATATGTCATTGGGTAAGTGCCTAGTAATAATAATATTATAATAATTTATTATTTATACCCCACCCTTCTGGCTGGGTTTCCCCAGCCACTCTGGGTGGCTCCCAACCAAATATTAAAAGCACAATACAGCATTACAGCATTAAACATTATAAACTTCCCTAAATTTCCTTGTTGGTGATGGAAGGGGAATTCAGTGTCCATGTTTCCTATTCCATGGCAATGGGGTATCTTGTTAAAGGGATTCAAGGGGGAGTTTCTTCTATGCACAAACCCAGGCAGAGGCTGACAGCCAATGCACTCTCCAACATAGCAAGCCTGTGGGGGTCATACCTATTTGATGTATGTCATAGGCCTAACCCACACCCGGCTTGACTCCTGGTATTCTTCCAGCAGGCGGGCTGGAGGTCTTGGTGGACTACCAAGTGCCAAGTCAAAACTCACTGATGTTTGTAATCTAAAAGGTTGTGGCCTAATTGTAAGCTCCAATGAATTATGTCTATGATACTTGTTTCTCCCAAATGGCCAGAGGACGGTGGATCTCACGGCACCTGGGCTTGCAAACAGCTAGTATTGTACAACTTTCATACTTTTTCTTATGATTCTTCATTCTTCAAATTGTATTTGAAAATTATGTGAGATAGAATTTCAGTGATGTTCTCGTGTGTGTGTGCGCGCAAGGTTTTTGTTGTGCTTACCTGTGAAACCACGGGTTACCTTACCTTCCAGGTAGTCAAGGGGTGTTTGCAAGTATCCTTCCTTTTGCTGTGTAAATCACCCTTCAAATGGTTTGCACTACAGCCTTCTTGGGTGCCAACACTTTCTGAAAACAAATATAGCTTCTCCAGCTGAGATTTCCTGCAAGCTGGGAAGGATGGAAGGCTGCCTCTTATGTGTCTAACAGCTGTTCATTGCTGGGTGTTTGTTATTTAAAAAGTGAAGTGCAGAATTCTTTTTTCTAAGGTAAAAAGTGCTGGTGGGATGTTTCACGTAGGTGTGGGGTGCCTTTGGCCCTCCACATTCTGTTGAGCTACAACTGCCATCATCCCTAGCCATGGATGCTGGAGTTCAACAACACCTGAGGGCCAAAGATTCCCCACACCTGGCTTAATGGTCAGAAACACACAACACTCATGGCCACCTTGCAATGATAAGATGAGCTCAACTTTAAAATAATTCTGAAGTGTTCCTTCTCTAAATTCCAGAGAAAGGGGGAGAAAAATGAAAGCCTCTTTCATAGGGTAGGGAAACTTTTGAGAAAATGAAGGACAGGCTTCAGCACAGCACTACAAACAGCAGATCTATGAAAAGGTATGAATTGGGTCAAGGCATAGTACCAATTAAGGAGTTCACAGAGAATTTTAAAGTTTCTTTGCAGCATCACAATTGAATTAAGGATATATTTTCCTGTTTCCTCCTGCAATCTTTGGCAGTCTCTCACATCCCCTATACTACAGAAGAAGAGAAGAAGAAGAAGAGAAGAGTTTGGATTTGATATCCCGCTTTATCACTACCCGAAGGAGTCTCAAAGTGGCTAACATTCTCCTTTCCCTTCCTCCCCCACAACAAACACTCTGTGAGGTGAGTGAGGCTGAGAGACTTCAGAGAAGTGTGACTGGCCCAAGGTCACCCAGCAGCTGCATGTGGAGAAGCGGGGAAGCGAACCTAGTTCCCCAGATTACGAGACTACCACTCTTAACCACTACACCACACTGGCTCTCTGACAGGTGGGCTGTCTCTCATCTGTATGTGTATCCTGAAGCTATGCTCATTTATTTGGGGATATTTTATATCAATGGCCTTGGGTATACAGAAATACCATTGATCTCCCTGCCTACACTGACTGGCAGCAACTCTCCCAGGTTTCTGGACAGGAGTCTTTCTCAGCCCTTTAGAAGTGCCAAACATCGAACCTGAGATCTTTTGCATCCAAAGCTACAGCCCATATTTGTGCAGACCTAGATTATTGGGATTGATTAATCCCTTCAGCCTTCCCTAATTTGGAGTATTATGATTTTGATTATTATTTATAAAGCCTGCAATTCCACAGACGTGCTCATTAATTAGCTTCTATTGAACTCAATAAAATTTAATACTTGTAGCATTGACTCTTAGAAGGGAATGCCCTTCAAAGAAGGGCAAACTCAGAAGCTTTTTCTTACTTGTCTGTAAGCAGCAATATGTATCTAAAAATAGGATGAAGAACCTTACTCTCCTCTGCCTTTCTGCAATATTTATCACTGCTGGAGAAAAAGGAATTTAACAGATGCAAAAATATACAGGTGAAATCAGAATCATACATAATAATTTAGACACTTACCATTGCAAACCAAGTTATTTCATATTTCAAGCCTGTGACCTCTAGAATAAAGAAAAAAGTTTCAGTTCTCTCCTAGATAGAAAGTACCAAATTCTTTCCCAGGCAAACAACTTTTCTTTCTTTCTTTTTTTTTAAAAAAATATTTATTAAGATTTTCGAATACAAATGCATAAATAATAAACAACATTATTTATATCATAGCATAATTTCATCACTTCTTTGGACTCCCTCACGTCTCCCGCTCTCACTTACATCGTTAAAAAAGGTTTTTCTAAGCAAATTACCATCTTGTTTACAATCTTATGTCCGCTCATTTAAATAGAATCTAACAGTTCTCCAAAAGATTTATATTTTCCTTAATCTCACTTATCGTCAAATTCGGATCTAATTCAGTGGTAGGCAGTTATTTATGATCTAGCATCCTTCTTAACATTCAACCAAATTACAATATTTTTGTAGATAGATCTTAAATTTCTTCCAGTCTTCTTCAACCCTCTCTTCTCCCAGGTCTCGGATTCTGCCAGTCATCTCGGCCAGTTGCATATAGTCCATCAGCTGCATCTGCCACTCTTCCAGCGTGGGTAGATCTTGAGTTTTCCAACTCTTAGCGATGAGTATCCTTGCTGCCGTTGTTGCATACATAGAGAATGTTCGGTCCTTCTTTAACACCTTCTGGCCGACAATGCCCAGAAGGAAGGCCTCTGGTTTTTTAGTAAAGGTATACTTGAACACCTTTTTCAACTCATTATATATCATTTCCCAGAAGGCCTTCACTTTAGGGCAGGTCCACCAGAGGTGAAAGAATGTTCCTTCATTTTCTTTACATTTCCAACATTTATTATCAGACAAATGGTATATTTTGGCAAGTTTAACTGGGGTCATGTACCATCTATATATCATTTTCATTACATTTTCCTTCAGAGCATTACATGCAGTGAAGTTCAGCCCAGTGGTCCACAACCTTTCCCAGTCCTCAAACATAATGTTATGCCCAATGTCCTGAGCCCACCTTATCATAGCCGATTTAACCATTTCGTCTTGTGTATTCCATTTTAACAGCAGGTTATACATTATTGATAATACCTTAGTCTTTGGTTCTAACAATTCTGTTTCCAACTTCGATTTCTCCACCTGGAACCCTAACTTTTTATCATTTTTAAAGACTTCTTTAATCTGAGCGTAGTGTAACCAGTCTCGCACTTTATCCTTCATTTTCTCCAAACTCTGCAATTTCCAATTGTCTCCATCTTTTTCTAATATTTCCCAATATTTTGGCCATTTGGCCTCCATATTGGGTCTTTTTCGGGCCTTAGCTTCCAGAGGCGAAAGCCACCTCGGAGTTTTATTTTCCAATAAGTCTTTGTATTTTATCCAGACATTAAATACTGCTTTCCTGACAATATGGTTCTTAAAGGCCTTATTGCTCTTAACCTTATCATACCATAAGTATGCAACTTTTCAATTCTCCTTTCTGTAGAACTTGAGGGAAAGAAAAATCCCCATTTCTGACTATCATTAATGTCATCCAAACTTCAAAATATGAAGCTATGCTCCTGTTGTAATGTTGATATATAACCTTCTTTGATTGGGATTGTTTTTATGCAATCAACTTTGTTTTAATTATTGCTTTTCTGGAAGAAATTGTGAGGCTGTGTGAAAATGTCAGGGCAGGCATTTTTATGCTTGTGACAAAGGACAAATTCCATGTACATAAGCAAAACAGGCTGGCCATTGGAATCTTTAGCTGTGTTCATTCTTCTGTTTATTGTGCACCCACTGTATTTTCAGCGCTGGGGTTTTAATCTGTGTTCACCCGGGAGATGTAATGCACTCCTGTTTAACATTGCTCTGTTATTCATCTTACCGCAAGAAAGATAGCCACAGCCATGTAGTTTTGAACTGGATCCTTTACTTAACAACATCAGCCATTTACCAGTTACTGCAACAGCAAAGAGGAAACAAGGAAGAGAAACTGAATTCACAACTCAGGAAGGTCAGTGTCATGGACTGGTTGGACACAGCTGGGGCAACACCAAGGGAAATGGCTCAGAGCCCAGGGAGTGGTGGTGGAACGATGAATGGTCAGAGGGAGAAGACTAGGAAGAGGAGGTGAGTCAGGCTGGTGAAGAGTCACAGGGTCTGTCTGTCTGTCTGTCTCTGTCTGTCTGTCTGTCTGTCTGTCTCCACATACACACACACACACAGACACACACAGAGAGAGGATATTAATTAATTACTCCATTGTCTCTCTTTGTTAAATTTTACATAGCAACTTGTGTGAGGCAGGGACCTGTCTTTCTGTTGCTGTTGTCCTAAAGTGCATCTAGGCATAGGAGATTTAGCAGCACCTAATCAATTCTTTCCTCTTCAAGCTGAAAGCAGAACAACAGCCCTGCAAATCCAAGTGCCATTTAATAACTGGGCAGGCTGGCTGTCCCCCAGCCCTGCTGAAGGAGCAATTTCTGTTGGGACCATGCCATGGCACTGAGGAGAGAGTGGTATGCTACAGTCCCTATGATATAGTCCTGATCATGACTGGACTTCTGGTTGGCCACCGTGAGAAGAATGCAGAACTAGAAGGGTCTTTGACTTGATCCAGCAGAACTCTTTTTGTTTTTGTCCCCACTGCCATAGTTACAACTTGAAGGAGGAAAGAAACGGATATAAATTCAATGCTATTTGGAACGGGGAATTCACAAAGCAATACAACTAATTTGTAGAGAGAGGAGAGAGATACTATAGAGAAAGAAATGTGTAAATCTATAAAGGAATCAAGCAGCCAAAAGAAAAGGGAAGAAAAAACACCCAGCTATTGAACAGCTGTGTGATGGCTTATCATCTACACCTGGGGAGACTGTGCAGCTGCTTTATTGTGTTTTAAAAAGTAGGATTATGTGAGCTCTGAAAAATAATGGGGAAAATACATGAAGCGGATGTTTTGCTTTGTGAAAAGTGAGTAACAATGTCACTATTCCACAGCAAATGTCCACCTTAGATACAATCTAAGTCTTCTTACTAGGCTTTTAAGCTGCCCTTAGAACAATATAAGACTAGGAAGGTATGTTCAATTGCATGAAGGGTATCTCACCTACTGCCACAGTTGGATGCAGCAATGCTTGAAAATACCAGTTGTTAGAAATCACGAGAGGGAAAAGTGCTCTTGCGCTCATGTCCTGCTCCCTGGTTTCCTACAAGCTTCTCCTTGGCCTCTGACAGAACAGGATGAGCCATTGGCCTGACCCAACTGACTGTTCTTTTATAGTCCATTAACATCTGATGGTCTCCAGTGTGGTGTAGTGCTTAAGAGTGGTAGTCTCATAATCTGGGGAACCGGGTTCGCGTCTCCGCTCCTCCACATGCAGCTGCTGGGTGACCTTGGGCTAGTCACACTTCTCTGAAGTCTCTCAGCCCCACTCACCTCACAGGGTGTTTGTTGTGGGGGAGGAAGGGAAAGGAGAATGCTAGCCGCTTTGAGACTCCTTAGGGTAGTGATAAAGCGGGATATCAAATCAACTCTTCTTCTTCTTCTTCTTCTTCTTCTTCTTCTTCTTCTTCTTCTTCTTCTTCTTCTTCTTCTTCTTCCATGTTGGCTGCCCCGACTCTCTTGCCTTTGCAATTGTACTACAGAGCAATCGCAGAAAATTAAAATGTCATTGTGGAATGAAAACCTTTGAGGTTTACAATGAAAGATTGGAGCTCAAGGTGTAAGTTCATATCCTGAAATACATAACTATTTAGCAATAAAGATTGCTTGTATGAACACCATCAATATAATCTTTTAATAATATGTTTTGTGCATTTTAGGTATTTGGCAACAATTCTTCTTCTCTCCCTTTCATCCGTCTTAGGTTACAGTATTTTATACTGATTCTATGCTGCTTTTCATTGACAGTTTAGATGTTATAATTGATATTGGGCTTAAGTTTGTTTGACTGAGTTTTCTATTTTCTATTCTTTTTCATGCTTTAAAAAAGTTTTTATTTACCAATAGATTATTGTAGTGCAATTTGTAAGAGTTTAATTGAGTTTAATAGATTTATAAAATTTTACTAATTTTTGAAGTTTTGTAAACTGTCCACAACACTTGGTTGCTGGGTGGTTTAAAAATGCCCACTATCTAAGTAACAACCAAGCTTTACGAATTTGAAACCATCTGTAGTCTCTTAGATATATTGGAGGCAAGGGTTGGGGGCTTAATTGTCTGTAAAAGGCAAGACAGAGGAAACATGCATAGATTATTTCACAGCTATGAGAAATGAGAGCTACAGAACCCAATAAAATATCTCACAGCTAGTTAAGCAAAAATAGTACCTCCCCCCCATTGGCTTAAAAATAATAATAATAATTAAGGGCTGGCATGCACATGGGGAGGAGGAATACAGTCTTACGCACATGTTTTCCTTGGAGAATTTGAACAGCACATTTTTCCTTATGTGCTTAAAAATATATGAAAATGAGCCAAAAGAAGTAGCACTGCTGGCAGCAATCACTCTGTTTTGGCAATGCATATGGCAGTCCATGTCCCTCACAAATAGCTTAAGATCCAATTTCTTTGCTATTTTGCAAAAAGCTCAACAACTTTGCCAAAAAAAACTTCAATCACTTTTCTGTCTAGATTTTCACTTTTTGAAATATGGCAACCCTACAGGCAGGGCAAATTTCTGCTGCTCACCCTACATAGAACCTAATCATGGGATGGGCAGATTTGTAAAAAGAATTGGTCTCCTTCCATGGAAGGCAGGGGAGAAGAGGAGACTACATCAGTAACAATTTGGCTGGGCTGAAGAGTGAGCTACTGCCTATGTATCATGGTGAAGGCTACGTCTCACACCCATTTCTGTTTCCCTGGCTTGAACATCAATTATCCAGCTCTTTGTGTGCACCACAGAGGCCAGATTTGTCCTGAGGAATTTTAGCCCTAGCTCAGCTGCACACATTGCGCAGTCAGTCAGGCTGATGGAGACAAGCTGCCCACAAAACTGAAGCTCTACCCAGCTTTCTTTAAGCTCATTTGTCTGACAGGAAATTATGAAAAGTGGAGGAGATAATGGGTGAGGGAGCAGTGCCAGACCTTACTACAAACATTGAAGTATTTACTGGGTAGGCCGTGCCCTGTGGAACTGCCCCTGCCTTCTTTTAGACTTCTTCTGAAAACTATGTTGTTTTGACCGCACTCTACAACATGATTTTATTTCTTTTTAACCAATCACTACTTAGGGCTCATCCTAATTTCTAGGCACAGGTCGAGACTTTCCAGCATTGGAGTCCTTCTTCGGCCTTGCTGCTTTCTCCACAAATACCCACTCTTTACCACGGAAAAGAATTACACAGAAAACCCAAATTTCAATTTGCTCCAATTTAGCTGTAAAGGTCATGGTTTTCCTGGAGAAAGCGGTGGGGTTAAAAAAAACCCCACATTCAAACACGGACCTGGAAAGCCTGGAAAGTGTTGGCCAAAAGGTAAGAGTGGAGAAGGCCATAAGACAATTCGGCTGGTGTGATGGCTCTGGAAGCCTTTTGCAAGACTTACCTCTGCTCACTCAGAGATGTATTTACAGTCTTTATTTACATATATGTACCAACTACAGAGATGGGGCGGGGGTGGCGCTGTGGGTTAAACCACAGAGCCTAGGACTTGCCAATCAGAAGGTCATCGGTTCGAATCCTCGTGACGGGGTGAGCTCCCGTTGCTCCGTCCCAGCTCCTGCCAACCTAGCAGTTCGAAAGCATGTCAAAGTGCAAGTAGATAAATAGGTGCCGCTCTGGCGAGAAGGTAAACGAAATTTCCGTGCGCTGCTCTGGTTCACCAGAAGTGGCTTAGTCATGCTGGCCACATGACCCTGAAGCTGTACACCAGCTCCCTCAGCCAATAAAGCGAGATGAGCGCCGCAATCCCAGAGTCGGTCACGACTGGACCTAATGGTCAGGGGTCCCTTTACCTTTACCAAATACAGAGCATAGCTTCATGCTTCTGAATCCTCGGTGCCAGATCCAGGAAGTGGGAGCTTTCGGCTCCTCCAGCAGAGCAGCCTGGGAAGTCCCAAATGCCTTCTTTGTTCCCTATGCTTCAACCCTCTCCTCTCCTCTCCTGTCTTGTGCTGAAGGAACTGGCATCGCCTCTCTCTCTGTGCCTGAGCTGGTAAAGTGGTGTTGCTTCTCTCCAACATCAGGGAGCGTTCTCGCCAGTGGACTTCTTCCTGCTTGCTCTTCCTACTCAGTTCCTCCTGTCTCTTCTACAGGCTGCTGTTCCTCCTCCCTCCCTCAGTTCTGGGGCAGCCCCGTGACAGCTGGGCCAGGCCAATGGTCCATCAAGTCCAGCATCCTGTTCCCACAGTGGCCAACCAAACACCTGTATGAAACTGGCAAGCAGGACCCAAGCACAACACACTCCTCCCGTGGTTTCCAGCAACTGGTATTCAGAGCACAACCACCTTAGCTAGTAGCTATTGATAGCCTTAACCTCCATGAATTTATCCGATGCTCTTTTAAAGCCATCCTAGCTGGTGGGTATTGTGACCTTGTAGGTTATATACTGGCTTGATACGCTTTTATGGAAGTGTGGGCTATAAATTATTTGAGAAATTTGAATTAAATCAAAATCTAGAGGGCACCACTTTGGCTACCCCTGCTGTAAGCAACTGGTGTCAAGACCAGTGGACACAATAGTCAGTGGGAAATGAAATTTCAATGGCACCCTGTGTAACACCCAGAGTGTCAGCTTGGCTGTGTGGCCGTGGGTGCCTGGGACCGTGGGTGCCATGCAGGATGCATGGCCCTAGTCTTGAGTCTTGTGGGTGCCCGGCCCCCTTTCATGAACTGGTTGTGCTTCCCTAAACCTGCCTCTGCCATAGTAGCCTGAATATACATAGCTGTCTGGCCTTTTGTAGAGTGGTTCCTTGCTTTTAGTTTACCCAAACCCACAGGCAACTGATCCTTTCTGTGAGGGAATTCAGTAGCTATCGGATATGGTGGCAAAGCATCAACTCTGCATCCAGGAGACAACTCTTCCATGGTATTTTGGAAAGTAGTCAAAAGCTGACATAAACGTGGCTGCAGCTGATGCTGTTTGTCCTCTCTTACAATGGGTGCTGTGCGCTTGCTGGGCTATGCACATTGCTCACGTTTCCACTGACAATATGCCTTCACCATTCAAATTGGATACAGACATCTTCTGGAAACTTCGAAAGTTGCCAGACAGATGCCTGACAGTTATGCACATATGGCACATCATATAGAGTATCTTTTTTTTTTTTAATAAATTTTTATTAGGGGTTTTTACAAAATAAAGTACAAAGATAAACAACCTTTCTTTTATCTCAACAGAGTTTCATAACTTCTTTGGACTTCCTCACATCTCCCGCTGCCATTTTCATCATCATAAATTTTTCCCAGCAATTTATCATCTAATTTGCAAATTTTATAACCACTTATTTAAATATAATCCTCTGTAAATTAATTTCTCTTAATCTCACTTTACATCCCATTTCAATCCGATTTTGTGGTGGCCAATTATTTATGATCAAACATCCTACTTAACTTTCCACCAAGTCACAATATTTTTGTAAATAAATCTTAAATTTCCTCCAATCTTCTTCAACCCTCTCTTCTCCCAGGTCTCGAATTCTGCCAGTCATCTCAGCCAGTTGCATATAGTCCATCAGCTGCATCTGCCATTCTTCCAGAGTGGGTAGATCTTGAGTTTTCCACTTCTTGGCGATAAGTATCCTTGCTGCTGCTGTTGCGTACAAAAAGAATGTTCGGTCCTTCTTTGGCACCATCTGGCCGACAATGCCCAGGAGGAAGGCCTCTGGTTTCTTAAGGAAGGTATACTTAAATACCTTTTTCAGCTCATTATATATCATTTCCCAGAAGACCTTCACCCTGGGACAAGTCCACCAGAGGTGAAAGAATGTTCCTTCATTTTCCTTACATTTCCAACATTTGTTGTCTGGCACATGGCATATTTTGGCTAGTTTAACTGGGGTCATGTACCACCTATATATCATTTTCATTACATTTTCCTTCAGAGCATTACATGCCGTGAAGTTCATCCCCGTGGTCCACAACCTTTCCCAATCCTCAAACATAATATTATGCCCAATATCCTGTGCCCACTTTATCATGGCCGACTTAACCATTTCATCTTGTGTATTCCATTTCAACAGCAAGTTATACATTCTTGAGAGTACTTTAGTCTTAGGTTCTAACAATTCTGTTTCCAACTTCGATTTCTCCACCTGGAATCCTAACTTTTTATCCTTTTTAAAAATTTCTTGAATCTGAGCGTAATGTAACCAGTCTCGCACTTTGTCTTTCATTTTTTCCAAACTCTGCAATTTCCAATTGTTGCCCTCTTTCTCTATTATTTCCCAATATTTCGGCCATTTGGCCTCCATATTGGGTCTTTTTCGGGCCTTAGCCTCCAGAGGTGATAGCCATCTTGGAGTTTTATTTTCCAATAGGTCTTTGTATTTTGTCCAGACATTAAACACTGCTTTCCTGACAATATGGTTCTTAAAGGCCTTATTGATCTTAACTTTGTCATACCATAAGTATGCATGCCAGCCAAATGCATTGTTAAAACCTTCTAAATCTAACACGTCAGTGTCCTCTAGAAGTAGCCAGTCTTTTAGCCAGCAGAAAGCTGCGGCTTCGTAGTACAACCTTAAGTCTGGCAGGGCAAAGCCCCCTCTTTCTTTCGCATCAGTTAATATCTTAAACTTAATTCTGGGCTTTTTGCCCTGCCAGACAAATTTAGAAATATCTCTCTGCCACTTCCTGAAGCACTCCGTCTTATCCACAATTTGCAATGTTTGAAACAAAAACAACATCTTAGGCAATACATTCATCTTAATAGCAGCAATTCGGCCTAACAAAGAAAGCTTCAATTTTGACCAACTGTCCAAGTCTCTCTTAATTTCAGACCAACATTTTTCATAATTATCCTTAAATAGACTCAGATTTTTTGCTGTTATGTTTACCCCTAGGTACTTTACTTTTTTAACCACAGTTAGTTCTGTTTCTCTCTGAAACCGTTCTGACTCTGCATCTGTCAAGTTTTTTCCCAACACCTTAGTTTTCTGTTTGTTTAGTTTAAAGCCCGCTACCCGACCAAAGTCCTGAATCAATTGTAACACTCTTTTTGTACTAGATTCTGGCTCTTGCAATGTCAAAACAAGGTCATCTGCAAAAGCTTTAAGTTTATATTGTTTCGCTCCGATCTGAATCCCTTGCACCAACCGGTCCCCTCTAATCAAGTTCAAGAGCACCTCCAGGACAGAAATAAACAGCAAGGGGGAAATCGGGCAGCCTTGTCGTGTCCCTTTTTCAATCTTAAACTCTTCTGTAACCACATTGTTGACTATCAGTTTTGCCTTTTGTTCTGAATAAATCGCGTCAATCCCATTTTCAAAACCCCGCCCCACTCCCATTTCTTTTAAATTCCCCTTCATAAATTTCCAAGAAATATT
The DNA here is from genome assembly GCF_964106915.1 of Podarcis gaigeae. NCBI lineage: Eukaryota > Metazoa > Chordata > Lepidosauria > Squamata > Lacertidae > Podarcis > Podarcis gaigeae. The sequence goes on along the minus strand of NC_139685.1, from coordinate 45,776,773 downwards.
ATCGAAGGCCTTCTCCGCGTCTATAAAAATTAGAACTGCTTTAGTGTTAATATTTGTTTGCAAAAGTTCCAAAATGTCAATAATGTTCCTTGTATTAGCAAATAAATGTCTTCCTGGGAGAAAGCCTGCCTGGTCTTTATGAATTATCTCATTTAAAACTCTTTTAAGTCTTCCTGCCAAAACGTCAGCAAATATTTTGTAATCCACATTTAAAAGGGAAATGGGACGGTAGTTCTTAAGTTGTGTCTTTTCAGTTTCTGACTTTGGTATCAATGTGATAAAAGCTTCCTTCCACGATTCAGGCGCCTTCTTTCCCTCCATAATTTCATTGCTGACCTCCATCAGTGGTTGAATCAAATAGTCACTTAATGTCTTATAGTACTTGGAGGTCAAGCCATCTGGCCCTGGAGACTTGCCCAACTTCATATTCTGAATGGCCTGTTCTATCTCTAGTCGTGTTATTTTACTATTCAGGAGTGATCTATTTTCTTGTGATAGTTTTTTAAGTCCATTTTTCTCCAAAAATTTTGCAATCTCTTCCTCCTTTTGTGGCCCTTGAGTGTATAATTTCTTAAAATATTTCTGGAAACATTTTCTAATTTCCGCCGGGTTCTGAATATTCCTTCCTTCTATTTCCAAATTTGTTACTATGTTCAGCTTTTGTCTCTTCTTCAACTGCCAAGCCAGCAGTTTCCCACATTTATTAGCCGATTCAAATGTTTTTTGTTTCATTGATTTAATCTTCCATTCTATTTCCTGATTTATCAGTTTGGAATATTGTGCCTGATGAAGTTTAATTTCTCTCAAAATCGGCTGTGACTTCGGGTTTACTCTTAGTTTCTTCTCTAACTCTTTAATTTTCCCCAAAATCTTGTCCTTTTTCTCATTTTGTAGTCTTTTCTTTATGGCGTTCTGTTGTATCAAGAACCCTCTCATCACAGCTTTGCTTGCGTCCCAGATTGTTCTTTTTTCCACAGCAGTGTTCAAATTTATCTCAAAATAGTCCTTTATTGTTTTTTTGGCCTTCTTGATAATCTCCTGATCTCTAAACAAGTTGTCATTCATCTTCCATCTAAAGGAGCCGGTTGGTAATAATGTCATGTCCATTTTCAACGCGTTATGATCGGAGCAGGTCTTTGGGCAGATTTCCACTTTCTTCACCTTAGGAGCCAGACCTCTAGAAATCCATATTTGGTCAATTCTTGTCCAAGTCAGTTGGGCTTCAGAGAAAAATGTTCCTTCTTTCCCTAAGGGGTTCTTTGTCCTCCATATATCAATCCAGTCCATGTTGTCTGTCATTTCAAAAAAGGTCTTTGGTAGTCTGCCTTCTTTAGTAACCTTTTGGCTTTGTGACCTATCCATGTTTGTAGAAACGATCCCATTCATATCTCCCATCATAATGATGTTATCATAGTCCAGATAATCCAGCATAATCTCATGCAACTTCTTGTAGAATTCTGATTTCCCTTCATTTGGAGCGTAGATTCCTAATATCAAAATTTTCTCTCCTTGGTGCTGTATTTCAATTGCCAAAATTCTTCCATGTTCATCTTTAAATAGAAATTTTGGTGAGAGGCTCTCCTTTGCATATATCACCACTCCTCTCTTCTTAACTAAGTCCGAAGATATAAATTCTTGGCCTAACCTTTTATTTACCAATATTTTTCTGTGGAGCCTAGTCACATGTGTTTCTTGTAAACAAGTAATGTCTAGTTGCTCCTTTTTTAATATGTGAAAGATTTTCTTCCTTTTTTCCGGACTGTTGCAGCCATTTATATTCCAACTTAAAAGTTGCAGAGACATCCTGGATAGATCTGTTTAGTTTCCTTGGGATGGTATTTTGTTCTGTGAGTCTTCAGGGTTCTGAGGTACAGGCACCTGTGGTGGTTCAGGCCCTGAGGGTAGTTCAAGTCCTTTATGAAGGTCCTCTCCGTAGGCAGTCAAAAACTTGTCCCTATCTTCCAAAGTTCTAATTTTAATCTTCTTCCCTCTAAAGGTAAAAGATAGTCCTTGGGGAAAATCCCACCTAAAGATGATTGAGTTGCTTCTCAGCAGTTTTACTAAGTCCAAATATTCAGATCTAAGATCCAACAGCTGTTTAGGAATGTCCTTAAAAATCTCAATTCTTTTGTCCGAAATGTTCAAGGAGCTTCCGTAGTGCAGGCCCAAAATCTTGTCCCTTTCCTCCTTTGATCTCAACGTAATCAAACAGTCTCTGGGCCTTTCTCTCTTTGTAAGTCTTCCAAGTCTGAAGGCTGACACAATTTTAAAGTCTTCCTCCTCTAGACCCCAGAACTTGGAGAATTCTTTGGTCAGAAACTCAGCTAGATTACCTTCTTCCACTTCTGGTATCGATCTTATCCTTAAATTAATCTCCCTGTTCCGAAGTTCCAACATGGAGAGATAGGTCTGGTGTTCCCCAACCTGCTTACTGAGCGGCCTTACTTCTTTTTCCAACTCTCCCACTCTTTGGCTGGTCTCTTCGGCCAGTTTCTGATTTTCACCTGCAGCCTCCTTCAGTTGTCCAATTGCTTGTGCATTCTGTGCAACTTGCCCAGATAATTTGTTTAAAGTTTCTGTATTAAGGTCAATTTTCGCAGTTTGTTGGTCAACTTTCCTCTCCAAAGACTCCAATTTCTCAAGAATTCTCTCTAATACAGAACCAGATCCTCCTGAGGCCATCTCCTCTAGTTGTAAATCCTCAGTTTCTTCCTCCCCTGCCTGTGACAGGGAGGTAGCTTTTTCCTCCGAGGGCAAAGTGGGCACAGATGATCTGCGTGCTTGTGAGGCTGCAGTTACGGTTGTCAGAGTTGTTTGTCTGGTTCTTAATCCCTTTCTTTTTGCGCCACTCATTCCAAAGTTATCTAGCAGTCAAGGTCAAGCTGAGTTGTTCCCATGGGAAAGCTACGGCCCAGGTGGTAGCAATCAAACAGAGGGCCGGGAAATAGAAAGTAAAACAATGTTTTTGTTGTAAATCCTCAATCCTCTAGGGGGAGCATAAAATGTCCTAGGAAGAAGAGTCCATTCCACATACGAAATCTGAACCCATACTTAGGGATCTTCACAAGAGTAGTTTTAGCAGAGTTGGTTTTAGGTTTGCCACAATATTTCAAGTTGTGTTTACTGGAGTTCCAAAATGCAAGAACGTAACCATTCTGAGCTCCCTCAGACTGTCTCAAAGTTTAAATAGAATGTATCCAAATTTGCAGTCTGACAGTTCTGCTGCTCAGGCAGTTCTGACACCTGGGCTTCTTAAACAGAATTGTAATCCACAAAGAAAGGAGTATATAAGTCCTAATAAAAGTCCAAAAATCAATTGCTTACAGTCTTTAAAGGGAAAAGTAATTTCTGCGGGTGCTCAATCTGAGCTGTCAAAAGTTCTCTCTATGCCTCCACTCCTCCTGCTCTTTGCTTTAAAAGTCAATGGCTGCGGAGGACGGACTTCCTTTTCCTCGTCTCTCCGCTTTCAGCTAATTTTCAATATTTTTAGTCCCGAAATTTAGTAAAGTCCTCAATTACTCACGGGTTGTTGCGTTTTAGAATCTTGTGTTGAAGGAAGAAAGGTCGGCGCTCACCGGCAACGGCAGCGCGGCTTCGCTCCGCTGAATGCGCATAGACCCACAGCGCCGCTACCCCCTCTGCGATCCGGAGCCCCTTACGGGGTTCCCTCAACGTTTCGGGGGTAGCTCCTGGCGCCCGCCGGGTCCCGAGACCGCAGGCTTCCGCTGCCTGCGGTTTTCCAGAATGGGTCTCCGCTTCGCCGTAGCGGACGACCCTTTTCCAGCGTAGCTTCCCTCTCCCGGTTAGGAAAGGGCAGCCATTACCGTTCGCGCCGCCTCCGGAAGTTCCCATCATATAGAGTATCTTCCTCCCTTCCCTATGTTTCCTTTCTTTCTCTATTTCTCTTTCCCCATCTGACTGACTGAACTGAAGTGGTAGAGACCACAGTCAAGCTACTCGAGCTATAAGTCATTCTTAGACAGCACTACTAAGATAACAAAAAAATGTGTATGCTTATTTTCAAGTTCTCTGTTTAGAGAACAAGCACAGCACGGCTGTCACATGAACAGCCTGCTTGCCTGCTCTGCGGAGAGATTTTTTATATATATTCTTGGGCCTCTCACCCTCCCTTCCTCCAACCATACCCATTTGCCCCCCCCCCCATTTGCTCAGGAAATAAATCAATTTCATCTGCTATAGTTTGGTTTCCTTTTTTCCCCTTTCTGTCTCTGTCTCTCTCTACCTCGCTCGCTCCCGCTTTGTAAGCCTGTTTCTGCGGCACCATATGGCAGCTGAGAGAAGGGTAGAGCAATGATCTAGCTCTTAACAAAAGAGGCTGTGGTGTCAAAGAAGCTCATGAATGCATGAGACACATTCATGTATAGAAAAGTGCCTCTAGCCCTGTCAGAGAGGACTAAAGAGATTGCTGATAGACCTGACATTGCTTTAGAGTGGGTTGGTTTTTTTAAAGGCAGCAATGTCTTCGGCTCATCTCTCTCACACACCTCCCTCATATTCTCTCTATCTCTTTCTCTCTCTTCCTCTGGTCCTATGCCAAAATCATATTAGCACTCTTAACAACATTGGATACAAAGTCAAAGTGTGGGGCAGAAAAATGCATTTAATTCAAGTACCATATATTCTTATCACTTTGTTCTTGTCATTTCCCCCCCCCCCACCAAAATAAGCAAATCTTGCTATCCCTGGCAAGCAATGGACCCATACTGAATTATCTGTAAGTTTGAAGTTGTCTAGATGGGGGGGGGGATGATATCCATTGCAGGGGAAAACCCCCCTGCAAAATGCAGGTGTGTCTCCTCGGATGATGCATTGCTAACAAAATATTCCATTAAAAACAAAATGCCCTGCTTCCTCCTTTGTAAACTAGGCATCAAAAGAAGATACTTTGAATAACTGAATAGATTTCATCAAAACAACGAACAAGGATTTTGTTTTCCACTTTCAGCTGCCCCTCCATCCACACACCCAAATCCCATCTCCCCCCTTACTCTTTCTTATTTGCTTGTTTATTTCCTTATTTACTTGTATAAAGATTTCTATCACAATGACATTGGAAGTGTCTGTTGGATTGGGCCAATGCTCCTTCTAGTCCAAAATCCCAGTGGCCAAGCAGATGCCTTTATGAAGCCTGAAAGCAGGACTTGAGCACAACAGCATTCCCCACCACCACCACCATACACTTGTGATTCCCAGCAACTGGCATCCAGAGGCAATTGCCTCTGCAAGTGGAAACTGTGCGTAGACATCATAGCTAGTAACCACTGATAGCCTTATCCTCCATGCATTTGTCAAATTGTCTTTTGAAGCTGTCCAAGTTGGTGGCCATCAGTACTGCTCATGGGAACAAACTCCATAGCATAACTAGCTACTGTGTGAAGCAGTATTTGCTTTGATCCTGCCCTTCTAGGGCGTACACATTTTGGTGGTTCCCCTACTTTCCCCTTTCACTAGGAAACACTAGCATAGACCAAAGTATCCTTATGCTGGGCAATGATATCTGTTCACTTATGCACTTGGCAAACAAGACTTCTGGTTACCTTTCTCTCTCCCTCCAACCCCCCGTGTCTCCCCCAAAGTTTGGAGGATCTTTCAACCCTCCAGAGGAGATTTTGCAGGTGTTGGAGCTTGCAGGGAGGAGTAGAGGATGGAGAAGCTCTGTTGCACAATGAGATATCCACTCATGCTACGCTGAATCACACCAATTGTACCCAATCTGAGCTATACATTCTGCAGTCTCCTTAAAAACACTTTTTGTTCCATTACCCTTGGTTGGGCCAGGAATTGTAAGGAAAGAGAGTGGATGGCGAAATGTAGCACTGAATTTAGAATTGCAGTTCAGAACCCATTTCGGTGCAAATGGAGATACAGAGTAATGCTTAACACATTTCAAGTTCACTGAACTTCCTTTTTTAAAAAAATGGTCTCAGAAATTAGAATCCTGGGAGTATTCATGTAAAGCTGGGCAAACTTACAGCTGCTTGTATCAGTGACCTTTTTCAAAAGCCCAACAATAAGATTCCCTATGATATAAATCAATGAATACATGTGCTGCACCTCAGCAGTTGTATGTCACAATGGAAATGTTAACAATACACCACAATCCGGTCTATATTCTTTATGCCTCAAATGCAAGGAAGAGAATGTAATACTTGGTTGGCATCTGAGCTGTTAACAATAATAATAATCAGGATCTACTTGCTGGAGGAAAGACAGTGCAAGAGAAGGTCCCATGGCCTGCAATCGCATGAGGTGGCCACTAAGAAATCCAGAGGGCACAATCCTATGTAAGTTGTGTACATAGAGAGTCCAACATTCCCAATTATCATGAGCTCGCCACAATTTGGGCTTGTTATTAATAGCCAATGAGTTTGCATTAAGTCTGGCAAGATGGGGAAATGGCTACATAGATTGAAAGCAAGGCTTCTACAACATCTGCAATCTGGCAGGACAAGGTTTCCAGATCACAAAAAGCCTGCATGGGTAGCTTTCTCCTCTGGGGCTGTGGGTGTTGGGGACAGAGAGTCACATGATAGGAAGGGAGAGCTAGCAACAGGGCTTTATTTCAGTCACAACTTGCCAGAACCCAGTTCTGGCTCTTCTCAGATGGGCGCTGTGATGGGATGATGAGCTGCTTGTGCGTTAAAGCTTGGTCCCTCAGAGCTTGGGCATGTTCCTCAAACTCTGCCTTAAGCGGAGCCCCTTAAACATGACTCCCTCAATCGCTAGCAGAATCCGACAGTGGGCGTTTGCGGAATCTGCTCCAACATAAAAGTTCCTTAACGGAAACACGTCTTCGGGATTCTCGGCGAGACAGTTTCTGGCGAGGAGTGGGTGTACCTATGGGGGGTCCTGAGACTTCTCCACTGTTTTCGCTGGCAGTCTCTCGGAGCCCTCCCTCCGACTCACTTTCTCTCTGAGCTCTTTCCCTCCCCCTGCTGGTGCCTTCCTCTGCTGCTGAGTCTCTCTTAGTGTCTGAGAGCCCTTCCACCGCCTGCCTTTCCGATGGCAGTTCCCTGACATCCACCTCCCCTCCAGGGCCCCCTTCACCCCCTCCTCCATGGGCAGTGAGGGCAGAAAACCCCGGAAAGAACTTTCCTCGTCGTCAGAGGACTCGAACACTTCTTTCCACTGACTTCCGTCTCCTCCCCCCCAAGTATTCCTCCTCATCGGAATCTACACCTTCTTCCAGCCCTGATTCTGGGAACCCTTCGAACTCCTCTTCCTCATCAGTGGTGCCTAAGTATTACCTCCTGAACCGTGTTACCCGCTGCGGTTTCCTTGGGAACAGTTGATGAAATGTTTCTATTAAAACCTCGTCATTGACCTCCTCTGCCGGTACCCAGGTGTTCTCTGCCTCCGGTTCTCCTTCCCATTCTACCAGATATTCCACCCGATCCCCCTTCCACCTGGAATCGACGATTCCTGCCACATGATTGTTGCGTTCCCTTTCTTCTATCACTGGTGTTTGAGTGACCTCCCTCTCACGTCTCCCCCACTCCCGCCCCCCTCGGTGCGGCGACAGTAAGGACCTGTGAAAAACTAGGTGCAGTTTCATGTGGTTGGGCAACCTAAGTTTGAATGCCACTGGGTTGACTTGTTGTATCACCTCAAATGGTCCCAGCCGTTTAGGTTTCAATTTCTTACATCCCCCCTTAAACGGCAACCCTTGGGTGGATAACCACACCCGGTCCCCCACCCTTATGGATTCACCTTCCCGTCTGTTTCTGTCTGCTTGCTTCTTGTATTCTTCTTTGGCCCTCTCTAAATTAAGTTGGAGCTGCCTGTGGATCGCTTCCATCTCTTCTACAAAGTGTTCCGCTGCCGGGACACTCCATCTTTCCCCTCCCTCTCCTGGAAATGCCCTGGGATGACACCCATAATTTGCCAGGAAGGGACTCATCCCTGTGGACACATGCTCCGCGTTGTTATAGGCAAATTCTGCCAGAGCCAACTTATCTACCCAATCATTTTCTCTGTCATTTACATAACACCTCAGGTATTGTTGTAGAATGCCGTTCGCCCTTTCCGCCTGCCCATTCGTTTCTGGGTGTCGGGCAGTCGAAAAATTGACTTCCACGTGCAGTAAGCTCATGAGCTTCCTCCAGAATCTGGAAGTAAATTGTTTCCCTTGGTCGGAGACCACCCTCAAGGGGGTGCCATGCAACCTAAAAATGTGTTTTACAAACAACTTGGCAGTTTCTTCTGCTGTGACCGCATGCGAGCAGGCTATAAAGTGGCACATCTTGGTCAATAGGTCTATTACCACCATGACAGCTGTTTTCCCCTTGGATTTTGGCAGATCCGTCATAAAATCTATGGATACTGCCTCCCATGGCCTTTCTGGTGTGGGTAAGGGTTCCAGTAGCCCCGCCGGTGCCAGCCTCTCCCCTTTTGCCCTCTGGCAGCGGTCGCATCCCCTTACATATTCCCGTACGTCTTCCCTCACCTTGGGCCACCAAAACTCCCTGGTAACCAACCACATGGTTTTGTGTTGCCCGAAGTGCCCCGCTGTGGGGCTGTCGTGCAATTGTTTGAGCACTCTACCCCTCAATTCTCCTTCTGGTATGTACAGTGCCCCCTTATAATACAACGCTCCGTTCCTTTCCTCAAAACCCCCTGTGTTCTCTCCACCTCCCCGAAGTCCTCTGAGCTTATCTTGGGCGTATTCATCGTTCTGGGTTCCCTCCACCAATTCTCTCGGCCCCACCAATGCCACACACCCAGCGGTCCTCTGGGATGATATGTCTCTCCTCGGGCGCTCCCTCCCCCTCTAAATACTCGGGTTTTCGAGAGAGAGCGTCCGCTCTGACATTCTCTGCCCCTGGCACGTAACAAATCTCAAAGTTGAATTTGGAGAACTCCTGGGCCCATCTCACTTGTCTCTGGTTCAGTACTCGGGCAGTTCTCCAGTATTCTAGATTTTTGTGGTCAGTGCACACTTGGACCTTGTGCTGCGCTCCGATCAGCAAGTGTCGCCACCTCCGGAACGCCTCATGAATGGCGAGTAGTTCTCGGTCGTACATGGTGTAATTCCTCTCAGACTTGTTCAGTTTCCGAGAGAAGAATGCACACGGTCTCCATTCCGACGTATCCTTTCCCGGCTGAAGAAGCACCGCCCCCACCGCGCGGTCTGATGCATCTGTTTCCACTCTCATCGGTTGTTGCAGATCCACGTGCAAAAGTTGTTCTTCCGACGCAAACGCCCTTTTCAATCTTTCGAATGCTCGCTGCGCCTCTTCCATCCAGACAAATTTCTTTTTGCTGCTGAGACAGTCAGTGATGGGCGCTGTTAAGTGGGCGAAGTTCTTGATAAACTTCCGGTAGAAGTTTCCAAACCCCAGGAACCTTTGTACGTCCTTTTTGGTTTTCGGTGTCTTCCATTCCAGTACCGCTTGAACCTCCATGGCCAATCCTTTGTCTGATAAACGGTACCCCAGGAATTCCACTTCTCTGGTATGAAACTGACATTTCTCCAGTTTCACCCACAGCTGGTTTGTTTGCAACCTGCTCAGTACCTCTCTTACGTCCCGCGCATGCTGCTCCTCATTCTCTGAGTACACCAATACGTCATCTAAAAACGCCACACAGTTTTTGTAAAGTAAAGGTCCCAGGACGTGATTCATGAACGATTGAAAGCAGGCCGAGCCCGCTTGTAGACCGAAGGGCATAACGAGATACTCAAAGGCCCCCAGGGGGGTGAACATGGTAGTTTTCCATTCGTCTCCCTTTCTCATTCGTATCAGGTTATACGCCCCCCTCAGGTCCAGTTTGGTAAAGATTTTCCCCTTCCTCACTCGGTTCAAAATGTCATCGATTCTGGGCATGGGGAATGTCACGGGTTCTGACACGGCATTCACAGCCCTGTAATCAACTACAAGCCTGGGTTTATCCGTGTTTTTTTTGTCCACAAAGAAAACTGGGCTACCCCCCACCGCTCGTGACTCCCTGATGAAACCTCGTTTGAGGTTCTTGTCAATGAACTCCCTTAACTCCTTCATCTCCCGGTCGGACATAGCGTACAGCTTGCCCACTGGTAACTGGGCTCCTGGGAGTAGGTTAATTTGACAGTCAAAGGGCCTGTGTGGGGGCAGTTTATCTGCTTCTGTTTCGCTGAAGACGTTACCCAGGTCGGCGTATTGTCGTGGTACCTTCCCTTTATCAGCTACTTCCATCCCTGCTAGGGTGGCCTTGGCTCCTCCCTGAGCCTCTCCTCCCTTGCAGTGTGCTAGGCAATGTGTTGACCCAAAGGAAACTACCCGCTGGTGCCATCCCACTAGCGGATCATGCAGTGCTAGCCAGCTCATCCCCAATATGATGGGCGCCCCTCCCAGGGTGGCCACATTGAACGCTATTACCTCCGTGTGTCTGGCCACCTTCATTATCATAGGGACAGTCTGTTGGTTAACTTCTCCGCCCAACAGCTCCCTCCCATCAATCGTTGTGACCTGTAAGGGGTTACTTAAAGGGATCGTCTGTATCTGGTGTTCTGCTGCAAACTCCTTGCTCATAAAATTGCAGGAGCTGCCTGAGTCCAATAGCGCCTTTATCTTTAGCGGGTGTCCGTTTGGTAGCTCTAGCACCACCTCTACTACAAGCGCTGGTCTTGGGGGTTCAGGCTTGGGCACATTCACTGCTCTTTGGCCTGGCTGCTGTGCCCCGATGCTGGCAACCAGGCGTTGGCTTTTACCTGCTCCTGAACCCCCTCTTCTTCACCCCCAACAGCTCCCGCCATTCCTTGCCATCCCTTCCTTTGCGGACAGACTCTGGCAAAGTGACCTGGCTGTTGACAGAGGAAACATTTCTTGGCGCTCTTTCCCTCCTTCTTCCCCCCATTGTTGGTGTTTGAAACTCCGCGCGCGCGTGCTGTCCCAATCTCCATCGGTTCTACGGGTGGAGAATGGTGCTCTGGCATCTCTGGAATGCGGAACTCACTCCAACGTTCCCCTTTCCCTTCCCGCTTCTCCAAGGCTCTCGCCTCCTGGCACGCTCCTATGGTGAGTGCAGATTTAGTCAGCTGGTCCATAGACTCCGCCCTGGGCGCGCGGAAAAGCTCATCCTTCACCGCCGCGGATAAACCTTCTTCGAACAGCATTTGTATCGGTTCCGCAGTCAGGTCCCATCCCAATTTATGGATCAGCATGGTAAACTCTGTCCAGTACTCTCGGACGGAGCGATTCCCCTTTTTACACGCCATCAACTGTCTGCGCGCCACCCCTTGCTCAATCTCGCTGGAAAACATCAGATCCATGGCGCGGAAAAACTTTCTTGAGTCTTTTAGAACGTCATTATTCACTGCCATCAGGGGCCTCACCCAGTCTTTCGCCCCCCCTTCGAGATGCCCAATGATAAACGCCACTCTCGATTCCTCATCGAGAAAGTCATCAAACTGCAGCTTGAGGGCGTATTGCATCTCTGTTCTAAAGGCTTGATAATTTCTGGGATCCCCCCCAAACCTCTGCACCAACCCCGGCACCTTCCTTGCGAGTGGGGTGGTCTTTCCCTTGTCCGCATCCTGAGCCCGCCTCTCTTCGAGCCTCACCGTTTGCAGCGCTAGCCGGAGCTCCAACACCCTGTACCTTTCTTCCAGGCTTGGACCCGCTCCTGTTCCTCCTGCGTCTCTGGCTCCGGTTGGGTTGCTCATGATGCCTCTTTGCACAAGCGGCTTTCAGAGACTGTCGGATTGCTGTGATGGGATGATGAGCTGCTTGTGCGTTAAAGCTTAGTCCCTCAGAGCTTGGGCATGTTCCTCAAACTCTGCCTTAAGCGGAGCCCCTTAAACATGACTCCCTCAATCGCTAGCAGAATCCGACAGTGGGCGTTTGCGGAATCTGCTCCAACATAAAAGTTCCTTAACGGAAACACGTCTTCGGGATTCTCGGCGAGACAGTTTCTGGCGAGGAGTGGGTGTACCTATGGGGGGTCCTGAGACTTCTCCACTGTTTTCGCTGGCAGTCTCTCGGAGCCCTCCTTCCGACTCACTTTCTCTCTGAGCTCTTTCCCTCCCCCTGCTGGTGCCTTCCTCTGCTGCTGAGTCTCTCTTAGCGTCTGAGAGCCCTTCCACCGCCTGCCTTTCCGATGGAAGTTCCCTGACAGGCGCCATTGCCATTCTAAGAGAATGAGGGAGGTGTTCATGGTGAGTTCCTGACACCTCTTTTGCTTCTTCCATGGATAGGGACCCTTTCATATGGATAAGGTGTGAAGAAGGCTCAACAAATAGACATATTCTTATGTCTTTTTAAAAGGAATATTAGCAGCACAAGGTGCAGACAGAGTATTCCATACCTTGCATTTAAGGCTTAAAAAACACCCTAAGCAGTGGAATGGTACCCTAATGCTTAGTGACTGTTGTCTCTAACCCTTCTTGTTTATAGTGTTGACTGTTGCTACTGACTGTCTACTCTGTGTACAGAGTGAACAAGCTGTGTACAAGGTACTTGTGTTCTTTTAGTTAGAAGTTTTCTAGTCTGCTATTGTTGTGAAATAACAACTACTTTTCCTGTTACTCTTCCCCCAGTCCATTAGTAAAGAATGCATGTCCTTTCTGTAGTAAAGATATGCTGATGTGGTCAGATGCCCAAAAGATGGTTGAAGTGAGATGAGCATTGATTCTGCATTCCTACAAAAAGAAGTATCTATTTCCCCCCTCCAATGGAGAGCTTGTTGTACTTTTCTGCACTGAGATCAACAGAAGCAAGCAACAACTTTTTTATCCCTTTCACCTTAAAAAATAGAGAACAGGTATCCTGAATGCTTTATCACCTTGTTTGTTGTTCTCTGTGTTTTTTTATTTCTGTTGTACCCTTCCTTGAGATGGGAAGATCGGAACTGCAGATAGTACAGAAGGTGCAGATACATCACCAGTGCAGAACAGTCCTACATAACTTGTTACCCAACAAGCTCAGTGTAGCCCATCAGCTTCAAACTTTTGGCTGCAGGTGCTTGACAGTTTTACATTCCCAAGCAGGTAGCCAAATGATTCAGTTCAGTTCAAAGTTATTTTTCTTCACCATCAGCCATAACAAGCACAAAACAGATTTAATGAGACCAACATGCCTGGTGAGGTCCATTTGGATTGATAAGCAGGTGTATGTAAGAAAAACAAAATCAATCATTCTACCCCCTTCTATTTTTCATTATTAAAACCTCATTTATTTAGAAGAAATCCATTCATTAAAACCACATTTCTATTCACAAATATTTCATTCATTATTGTTGTTCCTGTTTTTTCATGTCCCATTGCTTTCAATGACTTAGCTTCGATGTTTTCTCAACAATTCTCATGAAATATTCAGGAATTCTGCTACCTCTGCAGGAAAACAGACTTTCAAAACAGAATTTCAGACAGATAGAGAAGGGGTGTATGTCCACATTTGTAGACAATTTTAAAAGCCTATTATCTCTAAGCTGATTATTAATAGGGAAAAGCAACCTTCTATACAACAGACTATAAATAACTAGAAAGGCAGTAAGCACAGTATTTTATGGGTTATATCTAACTTTTACTCATAGCAGACCCATTGAAATTAATGTACATAAGTTAGTCATGCCCATTAATTTAATAGAAGTGCTTTGAGTATAAGTAGCATGGGCACAACCCAAAATGTTTAAGGAAACTATAAGAGGTGACCCATTGGGTAGTGTGTTTACACAAACACCAAAGAACTGTACAAATGCTATTAATTCCAAGGAGGAGGAATTCACACAGGCAAATAAGCCTTGATCAGCACCTTTTATATTCACTCACAGCTCTGTCCCCTTGCCAGGGTGATCAAAGGGTTCTGTGTAAATGGAAGACTATCAGAATGCTGGACCCTTCCTAAAATGAGCTGATCAAAGGGCCAAAGAGGTAACTTACAGGGTCCCATAGAGAGGGGTCAAACCGTGCCCCGACCAAAGGCCAGATGGAACAGCTCCATCTTGCAGGCCCTGCAGAAGGATGTCAAGTCCCTCTGTAGCTCTTATTTGATCTGGTGTGGCTGTTGGGGCAAATGAAAATGAAGGAACACAAATGAATAACAAATGGATATTTGATATTTGAAACTCTTTTTTTACTTGGGCACTTGGTGGTTCTGTAATTTATGAAATGAATATGCCCCATCCTTTTTTCATTTGTTATACACCAAATGTAAATGCTCTATTGATACATTACAAGCAGTTTAGCCAGAAAGAAACTGTGTTACTGATTCTTTTCATTTCTTGAATCATTCATTACGTTCTGTTTGCCTCTTTTGGCTATGGCCATTTCTTTTGAATTCAGCAAAGCTCATATATAAACTGCTTGCTTCCATGCTGTACATATGCCATCATCTGCCAGTGAGACTCACATTGAGGAGACTCTGGCCAGTAAACAGAATCAAACAAGAAACAATGCTACTATTCAGCTTCTTCTATTCATTGCAACCACATCTGTTTGCATGGCCTGAGCCCACTTCTAAACATGTTTGTCTTTCCAAACTCCATTTTGTCTCACAGAGCTCTCACTGGATGGTGACTTCGAAGGTCATTTTATTCCCCGTCCTGAAGATCTGAAGTTTCAAATTCATTTATGAGATAAAGCAGAAAGACAGCTTAACAAAACATTCCAGCTATCCCCTCGTCTGCCTCTGAGTTTTAAGTGTAACTTGAGAGCAACTGTAAACCCTCCAAAACTTCCATTTAGTTTTCAGCATGCGTTTAACATTAAGGAAACAGTTTTTAGGCTTCTAAAAGTTAGGCCCCATTGTGTTCTTTTGTTACACATATAATATCAAAGGTAATGGAAAAGGCATTGATCAAAAGAGTTTAGCTGACTCTATCTGGGATAAAACTGACTCACTTGGTTAGATTGTGATATGGAAGAGAAAGCGCACATGCTCTGAATCTGTTTTCTATGAAATGGAACTTAAGTGGTAATCAAAATGCTTACCACGGTGCCTTAGATTTGTGAGCTACTTTATGGAATATGTGAATCGGTGATATTTGCTCACAATAATTTGACCATTTATAAATAATAGTGTGTACAATTGTTTTCCTTTATCTTACCAGGTCTGCAGCTCCAGCCTCCCCAAATTATATCAGACATAGTTGGGTTGATGTTGTTTTTTAAAAAATCAATCCTACATATTGACACTGAAGAACAAAAATACACAAAGAAATAATTGGAAACATTTTTGTTGGAAAAATATGTATCTAGTCTTTTAACCAATGTATCCAATGTGATGTCCTCCAGATGTTTGCTGCTCTACAACTCCCATCATCTCTGACATTGGTACCCCAGCATTTTAAATCATATTATCTGAATCTCATGAAGCCTTAAAGTCCCACCTGAAGCAAAATCCAAACATATGTACAGGTAACTCCCAATTTATGTGGTGATTATGTTCCAAGGCACTGTGCGTTTAAGTGAAATTGTGTATATTTGAAACACCATTGAAAAAGCCTTCAAACACTGCATCCTGCCTCTGCCCTGCCCCATTCTGCCTCTTTCTCTGATGTTTTTGTGATGTTTTTGGGTCACTTCTGGATTTGGTGTGATGCACATGTGTGTGGTTGTGCACATATCAGAGGTGCCTAAAATGATGCCTAACATTATATTTTCTTATATTCATCTCTTGTTACTATTGCCTCTCCCTTAACTTTTTTTTCATTTGCTGTTTTGCTCATTCTGCTCTCTAAAGCATGGGTTGGGGGACCTGGAACTCTCCATGCGGTATTGGACTACAACTCCCATCACTCTTAGCCATTGACCATGCTGGTTGGGGCTGTTGGGAATATGAGTTCAGTGGCATCTAGAACAATTCTACAGCCCTGCTCTAATGCAGCATGTACTTCTATAGTGCCATCATCCTTTTTGGACTGCTGGCGATCAACTATGACTGCAACTCCACTTTGAACTTTTGTGCTGGTATCTTGTGCATGTGATCATGACAAAATGCATATCTCTGTTGGCCTGATCCTGCAAGCAGTGCTGTCCTTGGCTCAGGTTGTGACATATCTTATAAATCATCTGTCATATGTTCCTTGTTATCATGATGAATGTCTCTTCCGCATCTGTGTTTAACTACATTTTGCTGAGGTCATAAGAATTTGGCTTTGGGGGAGTTTGAAGCAAAGCAGAAATCCCTTTATGTCCTTTTTACTGCTTCTGTTAATAGTTCCCTGTCTTTACTGAGCATTCCACTCAAAATACTCTTAGCATTCATCTTATAAATACATTTCTAATTCTCAAACATGTGCAGAGGGAAACGATATTTTAATTTGTTCTGTGTTGTAATCATTTCTATGCAAAGAGTTAGCGGTAATAATTTTACCATAATTATTTAGAATATGCAGCCAACAGCAAATAGTATTATTTCCCTCTTCCATTAAAATAAAACTATCCTCGAATACCAATGACATTAGATTTCTATGCTGGCAAAGGGAGAGATTATTGAGAAGATATTGAAAAGAAACCTGACAATTCTGTAGTATCTTATACCAGGGGTTCTCAAACTTTCTACTCTCAGGGCCCATTTGAAATGGCTGAAAATAACGGAGGCACACCAGTCACAATCTGATGGGTCAGAAGTGGAGCCAGTCATCCTATATCCCTGGTCCTTTTAAATGCACTTCCTCTTCCTAAAACAGCTTTCTCTTCTTATTCCATCCCTTTTTATTCCCAGTTTATTATAATTGTATTGTTTAAATATTACCCTTTAATCGCTTTCTGATACCTTTCAAGACCTGAAATAGACTGATCCACCCATCCCTGGGGCTACTGCCTTCATGCCTTGCTTGGAGGTTTCTCCAAAGGAATCTGGTTGGCAACTGTGGAAGGCATGCTGCTGGACTCGATTGTCCTTGGGTTCAAACCAGCAAGGTCATTATGCTCATGTACATCCACAACACTGACATCACTGTGTTTTGAAGAAGAAGAGGAGGAGGAGGAGGAGGAGTTTGGATTTTATATCCCGCTTTATCACTACCCAAAGGAGTCTCAAAGCAGCTAACATTCTCCTTTCCCTTCCTCCCCCACAACAAACACTCTGTGAGGTGAGTGGGGCTGAGAGACTTCAGAGATGTGTGACTAACCCAAGGTCACCCAGCAGCTGCATGTGGAGGAGCGGAGACGCGAACCCGGTTCCCCAGATTACGAGACTACTGCTCTTAACCACTACACCACACTGGCTCCCAATGGCTCCCAACTGGTGGAACCTTTTTCCATCCAATGTTTACAGAAAAATAAAGAATAGATGGCATCTGAAATGCTCCTAGGGATTTTCCAGTCGTGAAAACAGACCATCTTCTCATGTGCCCAGGTATTGTTATGAAATGAGGAGATGAGATAGGAAGTTGACACAATTCTCTCCCCCCACCACCCGTGTCATCTCTGGTATAGCAAACCCCTAGTGGTGCATTGGCATTCTGGGAATGGGAAGTGGCAGACTATGAATCAAGGTGAACGAGGACTAAAACACAAGTAACACAAGTCTCACCCTGAAGTTGACTGCAAACCACCTGGTAGATATGATTGAGCTTGAAGGAGTTTGGAATAGGGGTAACTCTCCTCCTCTCCCATCTGCCACTGCCACACCACTGCAATGTCCCTTTTGGGGATTTACCGCAGTGTCAGCCAGGCCTGGATGGAGGACTTACAGCAGTGCATTTACAAGTGAGCCAGAATGGGGAACTTCAGGTGGCATAGCCTCAGCCGGCTCAACTAGAGATCCTCCTGTTCCAAACCCTTCTCATCTCAGCAGATCTTTGGTACAGATTTCTCCCTAAGAGACATTTTTGGATGAACGACCAAATTATGAAAAACACCCACCATTACAGTAATGAGATTTGATTTTGTTATAAAGCTCACTCAGTTTCCCTGACATTCAAACAACCCAAAATATAATTAATTTGTGCTGTGAATTTATTTTTATCTTCCACTTTTGCTAGTACAAATTGCTATTGCCATCCATCAAAAATCAGGCATATGACCTGCAGATATATTTAAAGTTGCATTTTTTAGAAATGCGGTAGATGAAGGTGGTTGAATTTTCCTCACGTTCTAAGTGTTTGGGGCAATTCCTGTTATCATTCTCAGGTATATTGTTAATTTCAGTTGAGTTAAAAAAAAGGATTGGTAGGCAATTGTCCTTTGTCCAACAAGTGTCAGGGAAGATAAATATGCTAGCATGTCTGTCTCCACAGTGCGCAATAAGCGGCCAATAAATCCACTTTGTAAACCTATAAATAAGCTAATGGGAGAGTTTAAAAACACAGCAATGATACCTGTTTGTATTTACTGATAGTGGTAGAAAAGGGTATTGGCTAGCATAGCACTTTAAAAAATACAACACAGTATCTTTGGTTTCAGAAAGGGTGGCCCACAGCAATGAGCAAGAATACAATACAAGGAATTATGGGTAATGGGACTTAGTACAGAAAAAATGTGGCTAGAGTCATGGGTTAAAGCTGCAGTCTGTCACATAATTCTAAGAAAACTATTGAAGAAGTCCAAGTCCCAGTGTAGGGCTTAGTTCAGAAGAAGCATGACTGAGTTTTACAACACTTCTAGTTGAAGAAATGGGGTCTGTTCAATAGCCAAGTCCACTGGTTTCTGGCCCCTATGCTATAATCTGCTAGGTCAACAAAGAAATAGACCCTGGGAGTTGGAATCAGTGTGATTAGCAGTAGAAAAAATCAGTGCAGTATGGATATGCAGTGTGGTCTTGTAGTTCGTGTGTTGTACTAGGCAAACTGGCTACAAATCCCTGCTTAGACTTAAAGCTATCTGGATTATCCTAGGTAAACCATTAGTTCTGAACCAATTTACCAGAGCTGTGATCAGTGCATGTGTCAAACCCTTCATACTACTCTGAGTTTCATGGAAGCAGGATGGAATATAAGCGTGATCAGTGACAAACTTTACATCGTCACCTCCCCCCCCCCTTACTTTAGCATGCCTACTTTAGCTCTAGATTTCAGGAGCCGCATTGTAAAAGAACCCATCTGAATTGCCCTTATTCATTCGAAGAAAAGATCAATTTATGATGAAACATCAGATATATGTTTTTCGCTTTTGTGTGCTATTTGATCAGTTCCATCTCTGCACGCTCTGCCAAGATCCCTCCTGAATGCAAGCCACAAGGGCTTATTATCCTTGTTCACTTTTTGAAAGGTGAGAAGGAGAGTTGATGGACACCATAACAATGGCATAGAGTAACAGAGCACCTGTAACCAAAACAGCAAGTTTGTGCAAACCGGCCAATATGAGGCTTTGATATACTGTGCCATTCTGCATTTGGTATTTAGGAAAGTTCTAGATTTAAAAAGTAATCACATTTTGATATACATATTTTATTTAAAATGATTTAAAATACTACCCCCCCTCCCCACAAGAAGCTGCATTTATACAACAGGCTGCACAGACAAAATACTTCCAGGAACAATAATCAAAGGGTGTGCTGCACGGGGAGGGGGGGCAGTTAGAATTTCTTAGCTGTGATCAAGATCACATGACAAGCCTGGGGATGAAGCCAACAGTAGCATTATTCATTCATGTTCAGTCCACATGATGTATTTAGTTCACCCCGCAGGGAAGAAAATTTCAAAACAGGGCATTGAAAATATGCACACAAATCCTATTACTGGATAATGGGATTTGTGTGCGTAAAGTCTCGTGCACCAAAATTTAAATTTAGGTGTCTAATTTTTCATGTGACCCAACAAATCGCTTAACAGAAAACAACTTTTCACATGGCATCCTTGTCTCCCTGGGTTGTTCATTTACCAGATGGACGGCACAAGGCCATTTGAAGCCTGGCTTTCCACAATAACCAGCACATCTTGCAGGGGTTAAGGTGGAGAAGTGTGAAATGGGCCAGTGCTGCTGGCACACAGTCTAATAGAACCATGAATCCATTAGCCCTAAAAAGGCACAGCTGGTTCTTAGGAGAGCCAAACGCTCCACCATGAAATCCCAACTTCCACACTATGCTTTTTGTTTGTTTGTGAATGGGTTAAGATTTCCACTCAGGATAAATATACCAATGTTCAATGTAGGGATGTTGCAGAATTCTGACAGAAATGGAAACAGGAGTGGATTTGCTGAGGCTTGCTTATTCGTCCCATGTCCAGAAAGGAAATCAATCTACCAAATACAATCAGTATTGGCTGTTGCTGCATCTATATGCAAATTATACATTTTCGATGCCTCCTCACCACCCATTTCTATCACATTTCCTTCGCATTGAAATGATGTGAAATAATGCAATTATATTATGATAAATTAAACAATTAATTATGTAAAAATCCCCCACAGTGGACAGGCAAGACAAATAATATAGTTTTTATTGGAAGCTGAACTGCAGCAGAATGTAAACAGCGCAGTGTGTGATAAACAGAGGTCAGAATGGAAAGATGTGCCTTCCTGCATCCCAAGTCCAGTGCAATCCTATGCATATTTATTCAGAATTAAGTCCCTCAGAGTCCAATGGGATTTACTCCTATCTAAGTGAGAATAGGACTTCAGGTTTTTCCTATAGTTGGGTATATTTTCCACCACACTAGCAAAGGTTCTGATTTGTTTCCAGCTCTAAAGTTTGGCAAATATATGTGAAGTGAGTCCACAAACATTCATTATAACCAATAACTATCGTATTGTATAAAGTGAGTCTCTACTTTGCAGGTGGATAAATTAGAAGCTTGGGTTGAGTTTGCTTCTCCCAGTTTCTTCAGGTGCCTCCAGGGCTCCCCCCGCCGCCCAGCCAGAACTTGCCAGAACTCAGTTCTGGCACCTCTCAGATGGGCACCATTGCTATTCTAATAGCACTGGGTGCCTCCCACTTTTTTCATGTTGGTATTGTCTGCCTTTGTGCCTTACACCTGGAATGCTATCTGCTGTTCCAACATTTTATACATATTCTTCCCCTAAAATATACACTTTATATGCTTTTTGAATGTTTGTTTTCTGAAATATATCCATTTTAAAAACAAAACTGCATCACAATATTTGGAGAACTGTGTATGCAACTGAAACCTCGGGTCTGATCCACATATAAATCTGGGAACAGACTTTCTCTTCCATCCCTAGTTGTAGTCATTTGGTTTTATGTTTTAAAACAGACCGGTAGCAAACTTTTATTCAGTAACAAACTTTTTTTGTGCCCAGAACACACACACACACACACACACACACACACACACACACACACGACTTTTCCTGGCTCCTAGTGTTACATGGTAGCCAAGAAGGACTAAACATAAAGTACAACACAAGTAATAATATCCTGTAAATTCTTCCATGGATTTCCTTTCCCTTATCCCAGCATTTCTAAAAGTGTGACATTATTTGGAGCATGCCTTTCAAGCAGAGTTCGATCATCTTGTGAGATTTCTGTGCAGAGTGGAAGGAAAGGGAACGAACAATGAAAAATATTGCTGATATTGTATTATCAAAGTGCTTTCTGTGAAATTGTCTCAGTCAGACTAATGCATTTCTAAAGGATGAAAGCGTCATGCATCAAGATCTTTTAAAAGAAAAAAGAAGAAACAGTTTAATTATTAAAGCAGTGCTATCAAGCAGACTGTCTATAGGGAATTTTTAATTTTGTGCTTTTTCGTCAGTGATAAAGGGACATGATATAAAATATAAATGCTTTTTTTTCTTTTTGAAAGACCCTCACATATATTTCTTCTTGTCTTGTTTTCTCACAGTGGCGTGTGCTATGTGGGAACAGGGTGAGCAAATAATTCAGAAAGGAAAAGGCAAATAGCTTCCTTTGATATTCCACTGAAACAGTGCCAACCCTGTTGTTCAAGGAATCTCTTCTGAGTGTTCTTATAGGAAACAGAATGCATGCTCATTAAGCCAGGAGTAGTCAGAAACAATTATGAGACAAATTTGTGATGCACTACCCAATGCTTACTGTCTCTGTAGTCATTATGTTCAATTGCCAAGAAAAGTTGCCTTTGGAATGGCTAGAACAAAGCTGGGGGTTACAAAAGAGCCTGTGGAATGACACTATTGAAGCTGATCAGCTGATCAGAGCTCAAGCAATCATGTTCCCTATATTACAAAACTTCATAATAAACTGCTGGGACCAGATATCTGAATTGCAGAATAATTTGATTCAGAAAGGGCCTCCAAAATCATCTCGTCCAACTCCTTGCCAATGGAGAAAATATTCTACATTGAATCACAGACTGCTGACCACCATTTCCTGTAGACTTAAAGATATGTGCATTTGTGTCATAGCATCATCCATATGTTGCTGGGAGGAAAAGAAAGAGACCAGGCAGATTGTATAACCCTTGTGGCCCTACTGCCTTTAGATAGCAAGCTGGAAAATTCAAGGAGCTTATGCAACCTTTTTCTATTCATATTTACTCTGAATTTAGCTAGTAAGTATATGGTTTGTAAAGATTCAACCTTCAAAATATGTGAAATAGCTGCAATAATTAACATTCAAGGAGTAAAGTAAGCAATCCCACAATTTATGTGCATTTAACTTGTGTGCATTCAGCTTTACGCATGTGGCAAAATAATAAAAAGGGGTAGAAAGGGGTGAGGTTCCATGAAAAATGACTTTGGCAATCTCAACTGCCATTGAACCCAATGGGTTTTGCCTATGCATGATTTTGGCTTTAGGCACAATCTCAGGACCGTAACCCCTGCGTAAATTGTGGGCTTACTGTAGTGCTATAATAGTATAATTCAACCAAATCATTGTAAGTCATGTCCCACTGAAATCAATGTTAAGTAGAAGTATTGAAGTAATTTACTAAACACTAGTGAAAAAGAGTGGAAGAATGCTATTGCAGCCATGTCCTTCTTGTGGGCTTCCAATAGGCAATTGGTTAGACACTATGGGCCTTTGGTCTGATCCAGCAGGGCTCTGCTGTGACCTTGTGCGTTATTTGGGACACAGGCCACTTGATTCCCTTCATCTTACCTGCAAACTTTGAATGGTTTGGGGTACACCCTTCTGCACTGTTCTCATCTGCCCACATAGTGTTCATTCCCATTCTAAATAAAAAATAAACATCCCCCCCCCGCCTTGCAAATTTCAGAAGTCCCTTCCAATGTACAAACCAACTCCTTGTTTGTCCTCCTCCCTTTTCCAGTCCAGTCCACCATCTCTCTAGTTACCCACTTCAGTGATTCAAGGCTTAAGTGCAGGTTATACTGAAACTTATTGTCCTTTAATATGTACTCTGGGAGGTTAGAAGACTTCCTGCTAATACAGAATGTTTTCCTACTGTATATTTTTTTATCAATTTTATTTTTAAAGCATGGAAAGGGCTTTGGTGAAGTTGTAAATAGTTCAAGAAGATGTTCCTAATTCATATAATTAGAGATTCCCATTTAGTCATGACATCCCTGTTGTGGAGGATGATAATATTTGTTTGAAATGCAAATAAGAACAGAACAACAATTAGATTCAGCTCCATGTGGAAGTTTCTCTTTTCAGCAAATGTAGTGGTTATTTTTATCTACAAAATGAGTCTGATTTCCCTATGTTAAAATGTGAGTGTATCTCACGTGGGTTCTTACTACTCTTGTAATATATTGAATTACTTCAATCATTGCTTATCTCCTACATGGTTTATGGATCCCATTGACGTTGCCTGTGGTTTCAGTACAACATTTATGCCATGAGAAGCAAAAAAGTGATGCTTCCATTTACAATGTTCTGAAGTCTTTCTCCAGCTTTAGAGACTGTCCCAAGAACAATGGCGATTTTATAAGCATTTTACAAGAGGAAGACACTTGTTTGCAGTAGTTGCTGTTCAATGGTCTACACAAGCCATAGTTTGCATCTTCATAAACAGGATTGCATTGTCTAATGTGGGCGATGCAAACAAAATTTGTCCTGTGGTCATGACTGAATAGCCACTTCACAGTTTCCCAGTCTCCAGATATTTTCAGTTCTCCACTCGCTTGCTAAAATCTGCAAAATGTCAGCCATCATAAGTAACACTGTATAACTCGTTTGAGCAGAGTCTGTCTTTTAAAGAAAATAAGAGAGATGCACACTTGTTAGATTTTCTATACAACTGTGAAAATTTCACTTTCACTCCATGCTACTCCTTGATTGCTGAAAATGCTAAATGAATTCTCTACGGCATGTTGGAGAAGCTAAAAATGATTGACGATCTGTTGTTGTCAAGGTGGGTAAATGTTCAGGTTTTTTTTATTTATTTCAATGTGTTTAATCCTTCCTTCTAACTGTAGGCAGCCATTGCTGTTCTTCATGATTCTTGGGCAAATGTCAACATGCAGCATGTTGACAACTGCAGTGATTTAAGAAATGCAAAAACAGCTAACTGTAGAATATATAATACTGTGAACAATTGCCAATATATGTTTCTCTCTTTTTTTCGTTTTAATTGAGAAATAAACATGTACTATATGCCAGAATAGCTGGTGTTGACAGAAAACTGTTCAAAGTAAACATGTTAGTGGATAGGATTTGTCTCAGTCCCTGTGTACTGAAAAAGACAAGGGGGAACTCATTGGTTGAGTGCATAATGTAACTTCAAAACTCCGTAGTGGCATTCATAGGATACCACAGGCAGTTACTCAAATGGTATCTGACAGTCTAGGAAGACATGGTAGTTCTATAGCTCAAGTGATGCAGGTTAACAAGCTTTTTCAAAGGAACAAGTTCATTCTGAAACTTTCTTCTGAACATTGCTAGGAAATACACTTTGCTATCTCTGTTATCTGGAAATGGCCAAGCAGTGCATAAAGAATTTGTGAGGGAAGGCAAGAAATAAAGAGACCATTCAAAATTTGTTAGGGTAAATTAGGGCAATATTGGCTAATGTTAAACAAATCTTCATGAAATGAAAATGTGTGATAATTTGATTTTCTAACAGGCTGCTAGGACTGATATTGTAGGCAAGCCTCCCGGTGGTTTTTACTTGTTTTTATGGGGTTTTTTAAGATGAGGCAAATATGCCTCACCTTGTCCTACCTTCCCTAACCCATACCTCTTCAGATGAAGAGGTAAAGAAGAAGAAGAAGAAGAAGAGTTTGGATTTGATATCCCGCCTTTCACTCCCCTTCAGGAGTCTCAAAGCGGCTAACAACCTCCTTTTCCCTTCCTCCCCCACAACAAACACTCTGTGAGGTGAGTGGGGCTGAGAGACTTCACAGAAGTGTGACTGGCCCAAGGTCACCCAGCAGCTGCATGTGGAGGAGCGGAGACACGAACCCGGTTCCCCAGATTATGTGACTGCCGCTCTTAACCACTACACCACACTGGCTCATGCCATCTTGGTGCCATACAAGTCCAGCATTATGCTAGCCCCACTATTCACATGGACAACCACTCTAGATTGCTCACCCACTTATCTTTTTTAGAGCAAAGTTACATATTACATAACAGCAGTGGGAAATTGGATACAACCAGCAGATAGGACCTTTATCTCCCCCATCTCGCCTCCTATTGGCCATGTTTGACAGGTAGGAGGGGCCACCCACCTAGCAATCACCTGTAGAAACAGCCATCTGATTGTTGGAGCTTCCAAAGTGTGGTGCATGGGGCTTTGTATGTGCTGCTGATCAGCTGATTAGTGCTTGTGCAAACCACACAATCTCCTTGAATACAGCTCTCTGAGAAGTGGCTGGCATAGAAAGTGATGAGCAACTCATCCTTCTCTCTCCTCCACAGTTTCCTGTCTTCTGCATGTGGCAGGACAAGAAAGATAAAAAAATAAAAGTGTAACCATATGGTCCATACTGGCAAGAAATGACAAGGAGTGGATTGTAAATCACAAGCAAGTGGCAATAAGCATCCAAACACCAATTCTTGGCTGAGTAATTCTATGTGAACTCTGTGTGGATGTCACTTTTTCAAGAGACAATTTCCCTTGATTTCAAGGATAAAATATTCCAGCTTCCCTCCTTGTAGCATCCGATTGAATCTCTTCCCTTCAAAGACAGTTACATACAAGTGATGGTGGCTTTGCTGTAGAGAATCTGTATTCTTTGAGATCCATTAGGATGAAATATTCTCTCCAAGTCATCAATATTTTACACGTTGAACATGGGCTTAATGACATTCAATGGGATAAATGTGGGTTTTGCTCAAGGTTTTTTCCTCCCCTAAGCACGCTGTACACAACTGAGTAGGAAGTATTAAAAGTTTAAAGATTGCTATGGCAACTACTTCATTCTCTAGCAATTTCTTGGACCACATCAGAGTTGTGCATTCTATTGCTAGGAGACTATAATGTCACAGTGTGAAACAAGGCAACCAATTCTCACCATAGCCCTTCTTCTTCTGATATTGTGACTCGTGACTTCCTGACAGAGGGCACAACTGACTGGGTGGTATAATAAATGCAAAAATAAATATATTATAATAATAATATAATAATACTGTACTTCACCTTCAGGTCAATCAATTTCTGATCAATCTATTAGTCTGGCATTTGCCAGGAGTGAACTGGCAGTAAATCACACCATGCAAGTAGGAGTTAACTCTTTGTTAGCAGGAATGCAATCTGCACAGTCTTGGCAGAGTGTCAGCCCTAATGAGCACAGCAGCTCATCTCCAGTAGGTCTTGCCTTATGGATCAGTTGCTGAGACTGAATGTTCCCACCTCTCCAAGGTTTTTACCCCATGCAATCAGAGATTGCATTTGTGTGAAGTAAACCTCTCCTCCACCCTTTGCAGACCTCTTCTGTTCTGGGAGATAATTTCTGCCTCTGACTAATTTCTGCCTCTTGGCCTCCCTCCTCCCTGCTTGAGCTTCTGCCTCGGATTCTGGACTTCTCTCTGCCATAGACTTTCGCAGCTCACTAAGCCCTGTTACCTCTTCAGCTTCTGACCTCTCCTCCTTCCAGTCTTCTCCCTCTTCTCCTTCTTCCCACTCACCACTGTTTCCTGCATCACTATCCTCTACTACGTTCTTTGAATTTTGACATTGAAATGGGAACCATTTTGATTGACTACTGAAATTTGCTTTGTGTGCGAGAGATGTATCCCTAACTGTTCCTTGTCTCCCATTGTGATTGGTGTCTATTGTTTCTCATTGTCAGTAGGAATGGCAGAGGCAGCTATTAGTCAGGGTCTTGCAACAGGAAGACTGGGATTATAGGTTTCACTACAATTTGTCAGGAAAGATTTCAGATTTGGAGGTTTCTGCTGAAGTGAACATTTAAGGATTTTTGTGCAAGCATGGTTCTTTCCCATGGACTCAAAATTGCTTCCCCACACTACACTGCCTACATGGTTGCATTATGCAGATGCTCTCCCCAACTTGCATGTGGCTGGGGAAACAGCTAAAGGGCAACATAGTAGTTAACTCACAAATATACCTAAAATGACCTTGCAACTCTAAAGCAAGCAACTAATAAATTGAAAACAGCAGCAGCAATAATAATAATAATAACAACAACAACAATAACAACAGTAACAATAACAATATAAAGAAAACAATGCCATTTAGGTGAAAGTGGGAGAAAGGATTCTAAGGCATTTGCTACGTGACCTTCAGGAAATAGGAGATCTTCATACGTTTTCACTGAAAACAGTCCTATTGTCAAAAATGCTTTCATATATTGCGGAAGTTACAACCAGTACTCTTATCTTCACAGCCTGAACTTTGCCCCAGCCTGAGCTTCCCAGAGAACTTCTCTTTCCACAAGCCTATTTCAAAGCAAACACCACAGGAGTCTGTTGTTCCCTTGTGGCCCACAGGCAAAAGTATGCAACCCATCATAGTTTGGATTGCTATGACTTCCTCTTCCTATGTTGGATTGTTTCTTTAGGGTATAGAAATCTATGCAAGAGCCTTAAAGGGAAGGGAAGTGAAACAGATGGTTTTCATCCAAAAGCCTATGTCTTGGGATGTATATTCTTGATTTTACTATCCCATGGGATTCTGAGAAATATTGCTGTATATATGCAGGCAACTGTGAGAATGACGTTGGTTTCTTGTGGAGGTTATGGCAGCTGTTCCAAGGTAGCATTGAACATTCATTTTTGCAGGGGCTAATTATGTAGAGAGGAAATTGCTGGCTAGTCCACTGGGTTCCTGTGTCCTGTACAAATGTACATCTTCCCACAGTGCTTAGCTGAAAGCCTCCAGTAGAACTACCTATAAAGCATTAATCTTTATTTCCCCATTCTAGGCTATTTCTTACTCTTGAGTGAATAATTCACTCTTTACATGGAGATAGCCAACAAGGTGGGTGCCTTTTCCATCTGCTTCAAAATAGTTTTATTGTAAAGCAAGTGCAAAGACAGATCTTCCTGCTCAAATGCTATAGTTTCATAACTTATCCTAGCTGAAGGCTGTTTCAAAGCTACTTTGCTCTAAGTTTTAAGTAAACAAAGCTGCAATCATATACACAGTGGGAGTGTACCTCATTTAACTCAGTGGGATTTTTTCCTGAGTAAACAATGCATTGGATTGTGTTATAAGGAACATTTAAAGCCATTGATAGGAAATTATTGGTTGTAGATATAAGCTACAAAGCTTTAAATGCTGGAGAAACAGAAATAACTACTGGGTTAATCAGCATATCTAGAACTGTGATACAGTGAATGTAAAAATGCATTCTGCTTTTTATTCTTAATCTCTGGATCCTTTAATATAATAAAATCAACTTTTTTTGTTAGTTATTATTGCTTAGGCAATAAACAGGGCTACAACATTTAATAGGACTGGGTTTTTTAAAACTGTCAACTGAAAAAGTACCCCAATTAAATGGTGAGGAGGTTTTAAATTTTATTATTAATACATATGTCTACAAAAATCAAAGTTGATAGCAGTACATCTTCTTTAAAGAAGTATTCCCTCTTCTTTATCACAGAGAAAGAATGCCTCTTCTAAAACCATGCCTGCTATGACAAAACTGCATCATCTAAAAACAAATAAAATATGTTTCTTATTTGGGGATGGATTATAAGCTTCAATTTTGTTTATATTTTAATGAGAAACTACCTAATGTTTGAAATGTTGAAATGTTTGAAAACTACCAAAATATGAAATGAAGCACAGCTATCTTTCAAGATTTGCACTTCTCTGCATTTTGTGGTGCATTTCTCTAACCAAACAATGTGTCACTAAAATGTATCTATTCATGAAAATAACATACAAAATGCATTATATTAGGAAATGTTGCTTACAAAATATACACGTTAGTCAAAACTGCATAAAATTGTATTTATTAGAAGAAATTTCAGTTAAAATGCAGGTGAATTTTCAAAAAGTTATTTTTAATGCAAATTGCTAAAGAAAAATGATGAAATGAGAGAAACCAAAATTGACAGATTTATAAATCCCTATTTTTATTTTAGAAACATCACTTGAAATATCACATGCAGATAGATCAATCTGTTAATTGTGTAACAGCCCAATTCTATACATGTCTACTCAAAAATGTCACTGAGTTCAATGAGTCTTATTCCTGTGCTAAGTTGGTATAGGACTGCAGCCGTAATTAATCATCTGAATTTAATCCTGTTGTATCCCTAGTAATAAGCTACATTATTTTGACAATATAATATCACCTTGCTATATGGACTGTTTAGGACAGAGAACAGGTTTGAGGGCTTGTGTCTTTCAGATGGCATATAGAATTTCCACAGCAGTGCCAGATATGGCTAAATATGTATATTGCTGGCAAGCAAAATCTCCACACAGTCCTGAAGAACCACACAATGCCCAAGATTATAGCAGAGCAAAAGGGAAGACACAACAGGATTGCTGTTTATAGATGGCTCCATGTGGTGAGTATAATGTCTGGGCCAGCCAAAATTTAATAACAGAGTAGTAGCAACAGCAGCTGCACCAACAACAGAAAATTTAAGTGACAGAGAAAGGTCACCTGTAGTTGGGATGGTAGAAGACTTCTATTCTGAATCCATGAAGAACTGAAAACACAGACCATCACAGAGTTGGGAAAGGTCTTGAATTTCATGTAAAATATATCAGTATGATTTGAGGGGAGAATCCCAGATGGCAGGAATAAATATACACAGGCCTATTTAATTATAATCTGGTTGGTGTCCATTTGTGAAGAAATGTCCACAGATAAAAAGCCCAAGAGAATTAGTGTTTTAAGTGCTTTGAACAGGCAAGGAATTATATAAAGGCTAAATGTTGTTGTTATTGTTATTATTCATTATTATTATTACTGTTTTATATAATATTTTCATCTACCTCCATCTTTATCCTTTTGTAAGGTAGATGCAGGTGATGCTGTGGTCTAAACCACTGAGCCTCTTGGAATTGTCGATCAGAAGTTCAGTGGTTTGAATCCCCATGACGGGGTGAGCTCCCATTGCTTGGTCCCTGCTCATGCCAACCTAGAAGCTCGAAAACACCCCAAAAAGTGCAAGTAGATTAATAGGTGGGAAGGTAAACGGTGTTTCCGTGTGCTGCTCTGGTTTTACCAGAAGCAGCTTAGTCATGCTGGCCATATGACCCAGAAAAACTGTCTGCGGACAAACGTCAGCTCCCTTGGCCTGTAAAGTGAGATGAGTGCCACAACCCCAGAGTCGTCTGCGATTGGACTTATCTGTCAGGGGTCCCTTTACCTTTAAGGTGGGTTAGATGAAAGAGGGTGATTAGCCAAGAATCATAGAGTGATGAGCAGGGATTTGAACCCAGTTCTCCATTATAATGGTTACCATTGCACCACACTGGCATAATCACATATTTCCACTCTCTCTCCACTCCCTCTTCTTCTCCTTCTTGTAAATGTGTTCAGTGGCACATTTGCAACACACCCTTGTGCATATACAGTTCCCTCCTTATTTTATCAAGAAGCCTGCCTCAGTCTGCAAAAGTGCCAATCAACAAGCATAATAGTGGGAGAAAGATGCTGCTGCTTCCCAGGCCTTTGTGCATTCACAAAACTTGTGGAACGGACCAAATGTATGAAAAGTAATGCATTCTGAAGCCTATAAAGCACTGCCAAAGACTGCTCCACTTTCCTTCCTGCATGGATTCAGGATCAGCTGAGCTTGCTGGTGGAGAATGGCTTGGAGATAAGCCAGATATGGAACAGGAGAGGAAAGGCACAACCAGGGCTGGATTTAGGTTTGGTGAGGCCCTAAGCTACTGAAGATAATGGGGCCCTTTATATGTCCAGGTGTCCTTTTCAACAACAAATTGTCGCTGTTTTTTGTGTTGAATATATGCTATATGATAATTTATGAACCGAATAGGTATCTAAAGACATTTGCACATAACAAAATATGTATTTTATCAAAGTAATTGTTGAACTGAAATACAATTAAGAAGAAGTATATTAATAGTGAAATAATTATTAAGCTATTAAGGAGCCTACACAACACAAAACACTGTTGCTGTATGTAGGTTTTATTTTATTCGTTTTTTATCTTATATTTTGGAAATGTACATCGAGGTTTTTCTTCCCTTTAAATTTTTTTGGGACCCCCCAAGAGAGTGGGACCCTAAGTTATAGCTTGTTTAGCTTATATGTAAATCTGGCACTGGACACAACTGTTGACAGCGAACCTTCAGAGTTTATACAGCTCAGCAGGAAGGGACAAGGTGCAGCAGTGAGGGTCCAACAAGGGTTCTGGCTGATCCATCAGGGGAAGGCACTCAAGGGGCTACAGGGTGAGGTGGGAGGCAATGAATGGCTCCCTAATAAGGAACTGCTGATGGGTATTCCCTGGTGGAAGAGTGTGTGATGTAATGGCTACTTGTGTTTAGAATATTTGTAACTGGGGGCATTGACACTGGGCCTTTGACATGTCCTGCACAAGTAAGCCCAACATAAGCAAGCTATATCTGCTGTAAAACACTTTGAGCACAATTCTCTTTCTCTAGGTTTAGTTCTGCTTTAGTTGGATATTGCTATATGCTGTACTTTCTTCTTTAAAGCTTTAGCCAGATTTCACAGTATGCTTTTGGGGTGCACATGAAACAGTGCATGAAATAATCTGTCACCTCTTCTCAGCAGGCCATTATTTGCAGTCTTCTGTGCCAGCTTAAAATTGGATCTGCCACTCGCGCAAACTGAAATATTAACATGTCCTCCTCTGATAGCCCTTCACCCTCCCTGTCTTAATTTGGCCAGAGCATATAAAATAGATTCAGTGCTGAACACATTGAAAACAATTTGTGCTGAGGCTAAGGTATCTGAATTAAACTGCAAAGATCTGTAGCAGCGATGAAAAACCAGTGGCCCTCTAGATGCTGAACTCTGATCAACCTTGACTGGCTATGCTGGGTGGGGCTGATGGGAGCTGGAATCCAACAAAATCTAGATGACAACAGGTTCCTTGTCCCTAATCCGTGGCTTCTTTAAAAAAAAAGAAAATTGTAATTGCAGAATTGAACAATTGAGAATTCATCTGCATGCTATTTTAAAAATGTATACTAAAGGTAGACTAAACTTCATGCCACCTTTTAAAAAACTGAAGGTTCCAGTACTTGAATGAGGGCCATTTTCATGCCAAGGGCCGTATTTCCTGAAACACGACCTTCTGGAGGCCACATGCCAGTGGTAGGTGGGGACAGAGGCAAAAGTGGGTTGAGCAACAGGTGTAGATCTTACCTTTCTATATTTTTGCTATTTTAGTCAGAGGTTTCTATGTATTCCCACAACCCATGATCCATCCAAGCAAGGAAGAAGCATTACCACATTTCAAGGACATATTCTGTCTGAATTCTGGAATGTACTTGCTAAGTACCATAAGCTGGTCAAGATAGATTTCTTAAGAAGAATGTTTCACCTTGATAAACAACTTTTTCTGTGTTTAGCAAAATTTTGGGTCCTCGTCTCAAATCTTTCACTTGTAATATTTACCACTATTATTTAAATGGATTCAAAAAGCCAGCAGAAATTACAGGGGTCTTGCTTTTCTGATTTATTTGAGTATCTGTTGTTCCATCTTTAAGCTATTAGCTATTTATGGCAGTTATTTAAATAAAGTCCAATCTCTTTTCAACATGAGCTCAGTGCCAAATTGACATTTCCTCTGGTGGAGATTCTTCCCACAAGAAAGATAGTCACTGGCAGATGGAGGACTTCAGGAGAGCAAGCTGCTGAAGCAAGCAGACCAGCCAAGGGGAGTTGCATTCTCTGTGTGTACCTGTTTGTGTGTCTTTGTGAAGTGCTTGTGACTTTGTTTTCATTAAGCAGAAAGCTCTCCATTACGTTTGGCATGAGACTGAGGAGACGGCAAAATTCTCACTGAAAGGGCAAAGTTCTTGAGAAGTTTCAGGTGGGCTTATTATGGGGACAGTAGTCCTTGAGGTTGTGGTGTGTGCTTTTAAACCAACTAATCATGTACCTTGGGTTACATACGCTTCAGGTTACAGACACTTCAGGTTACAGACTCCGCTAGCCCAGAAATAGAACCTTGGGTTAAGAACTTTGCTTCAGGATGAGAACAGAAATCGTGCTCTGGTGGCACGGTGGCAGTGGGAGGTCCCATTAGCTAAAGTGGTGCTTCAGGTTAAGAACAGTTTCAGGTTAAGAACAGACCTCCGGAACGAATTAAGTACTTAACCTGAGGTACCACTGTATTACCAGAGGAAGCAGTATAGGGCTGAAAAACCCAAAGGAAAGTGAATGTGTTATGACAGAAGTCAGGGGTGATGAATCTTTAATCCGCCAGGCATAGGTGTCATCTCTGGGGGGCCCTGGGTGCCAAGGCACCCACAAAATTTTCACTGTGGGTGCCCAGCCAAGCGACCCAAGATGGTGAGTTCATGACTTCACATGGCACGCTGGGCCCAACAGGTAAAACACATGTATACACCATTAGATATACCCAGTTTCAGAGTACTAATTACTATTTTTTTTATTAGATTGCTCTATACACAGCTGTGTAAGCATCTGCATGTATCTGAGGAAAAACACATTTATTTCACATGCAATAGTCCTTTTAAATGATCTGCAAATGAAAGTTGTTGTTAATTCAAGTTCATCTTACTTTCTAGCTTTCTTTAATGCTACAATCACTCTTCAAACTATATGCGGAACGGTTGTTTCAAAATGAAAACTCCCCCTTCCTTTTTTCATCCTACACATTTCATAAAGTTTCTTTGTTAAAATAAAACGTTGCCTTCTTAGTTGCAACAGTCTTGGAAACTATTTCCATTTCTACTCCAGGCATGATCTTGGGATTTAAAACACAGCAGCTATGCGGTTTAAAATAAGGTCAAAGAATCAGATGACCTTAACTTTTAACTATTAATCTTCAGAGTGGTGATCTCATGCTATAAAACTGCATGGGCCTTATTGAATTCCTTGCAAAGCCTCAGTCTCCAGCTTTGGTCTCGGAGGGTGGAGTTTCTTTCTGCAGAGTATTAGCCGTATGGCATTAAATAACTGACTTCCTTTTCATTGTTTAGATTAACAGAGCTGTAGTAAGGTCCAAGCATGGAGCGGCTTGGAAGCTGCATTATATTCAGCTCTTGGATCTCGTAGCAGTCCCACGTGAACCATCTGTAAATGATCAGATTGCTGCAAGGAGCCGAACACTGCCTAAACAAAACCTCATCCACAGCTCTTTTTTTGTTCTGCTTCTTGAGTCCCACTTCCTGTCATAAACAAAACCACATACCAGATTTAAATGTATGGAAAATTGTGAAAAATGCAGCCGCCTATGAATTTCAGCTGTTATTAAAGGGTGGGGGGAGATTGTAAACAAATAATTTTTCTGACATTCCCAGGACATCTAGCACACATAGTTTGACTGCTTCAAAGGCATTTCTTCTTGGCAAACCGCAAGAACAATGAAAATAGATACATGGCTATTAGTGAACATATTCTTAAACTGGATAGTTTACAAATTCTAAAGTTTGATGTGGAACTTAATGGGATATGGGACATGCATGAGAAACATGCCTATGCCAAATACCTGGGACCTTACTTGGTCATCTTGCTAGTGCATGTGGCATTAGAATGCCATGCTAATGGTGTTCTATATGTATATGAAAGTTATTGAGAGAGTCCAGTTTAAATTGATGCACAGAATGGTGTTCATCTGGTGCCCAAAAGCACCAGACATGCCTCCTTAGGAAGAGCATTCCAAATCCATAGAAAAGGCTTTCTCCTTTGTAGAAGCATTGCATACAAACAAAGCTACTTGAAGCATAGTCTCTCCTGAATATCTTAAGATATGACCAGGCTGGTGTGTAGGAATGTTGCCATGTATGAAGCAGCCTTCAACCTCCTTTTCTTGCAGCTACAGAGGTGGAGTATCAAATCACCAGTTTTTTGCATTTAGTTTATCTAACCTAGTCACAAAAATCAGCTTTCATGTATATTCCTGATTCCCTCCATCTGAAAAGCTAAGCCTTATTATGCAACTAGGTCAAACCCATAGTAAACCCATTGAAATCTATGGGTATGGCTAACTTAAATCTATTGATTTTGATGGGTCTGCACTTAGCCAGATACCACACTAAATCTTATAGTTGAAATGTTTACTAATTATGCTAGTATATAAAGCATCTTGTAATTGTCTTCTAATTGCTTTTTCTTGCTCCTGCCATTGACATTTGCTAATGGTAGTGATGTGTTATTGCTTCCTTATATGGCACAAGTAATAGATCACAAGACTTGTTAACTGCATTTTAAGACACGTTTGCCTAAGTACACAATAATTCACTTCAAGGCGGCTTAATGTGCACCTTTGGGCAAAAGAACGCTCTCTAAACTTTTGATAGGTATGCAAAATGGCTTTACTTAGATTGTATCACTGCCAGAGCAAATGTGGGAACAGTCACCTTTCAGCTGAGGTTACAGCAGCAACTAAATAAGAAAGAAAAGCAAGAAAGACAGATGAGGGAATACTAAGAAAATCAGAAAATGAAAAGAAGAAGCTCTTTGAAAAGCCACATGGAGAAAACAAGAAAAATGGATTTAATATTTAAGTTTGAAGCATACATCCTCCTTGAAGCGTAGGTAAGAGGGGAATCGAGGTAATAATCAAAGAACTGGAAGCTAAAAAGGCTTTGATCCTGTAATCAACGTTGTCCAAGTCTGAGTCCAGTCATTGGGCTGAAATAGGCTCCCCATCCCTGTAACAGTGAATGCAATGTGGGACTCTATTTCCTTCTACTATGTATATTTGCAATTAAACAGACACAATGAATTCACCATGAGATGAATTGGCCACTACTGTATGTTCCCTGCTCTGGTAGCTTCCATACTGGATTATTGTAATGACCACTCCCCACATCAAATGGGGGGCGCCTTTTGCATGGTTGTGCGCAGCCGCCCGGATCCCAGTGCGGCTCCTGGTAGTTTGGGCTGGCTTCATCCTCCCCAGGCTAGGTACCTGGAGGTCTCCGCCTACCTCAGCCAATCGCCCAATCCCGCCTGGGGAGGCGTTGCCAGGGGATCGGCCAGGTAAGGGGAGGGACTACCCTGCCCACACAACAGAAGGTGAATATTACCTGCAAAGCATCAGTTGGCTCCATAGCTTCTCCCACCCTGCCCTCCTTCAGTTCAGTGGTCTTTTGCAGGTTAATCTCTTCTCCACAGATGTGCAGGCGCTGCTACGTCAAGGTCACTGTTGAAGGGCAGGAAAGGAATTTTCCTGCATTGGCAGGTTTTGCCTTTCCCGCAGCAAAATGTCACAACTTTGGCGGTTTCAGGCCTTCGGTGGAATCCTTTAGTCTATCTTCCTAAATGGGGGGAGCATGAAGCGGTGACCCCCCCTTGCGGCGGTGATCACAGGGTTCCCCGTTAAAGGGGTGTTGAGGGGGGAGGCATTGGCCATACGCTGAGAGGTTGTCATTGCTCTCCACTGTGATAGCGGCGAAACGGGGGGCAGGCTCTTTGCTTGAACATATGTTCTCCAGAGCCAGCCCAATCCCCACACATTCTGAATAACTCTGATATCTCCCAGATCCCCCGCTGGGGACTGGGAAGGATAAATGCCCAGTGCCTGAGCCAAGGTCTCCCTACATCTGAAACATAATAAAGTTGTGGCCAATTTAAATCCCATAGCACATTGTCTAGTGCCATTATTCCACTCGGGGGGTCGCATGGCATAGGGGGGACTCAGCCTGTCCACACAGTGTCCTTTTCATGGGGCCACCCTTGAAGATGACATGGAAACTTCAACTGATCCAAAATGCAGTGGCCAGGCCACTGGCTAGGGTATCTTTCAGGCCTGATATAACCTGTTTTAAAACAGGTGCACTGGTTGCCAGATTATGTTTAGGGCCATCTTATTGCTATAATTTTAAGATGGTTTAAACTGTTATTAGCATTGTCTCTTAACTGTTGTAACCCACCCTGTGACCTTGGGGTAAAGGGCCGATAATAAACAGTACTGATAATGATTATGATTATGGTAATGATATGTTGTAATCTCTAGCATCATAAACTCAATCAAAGAGTGTTGTGCTAGATACTATTCATGGGCTTCTCATTCCTTGAAGAACCAGGATGTACCTATGTATTTATGAGGTTAAATAATTGAGTTTGTTTGGAATTACAGTTGATCTAGGAATCCATATGTTATTTAATCCACCAGTGACTGCACATCAGCAAAACTCATTTTCCAAAGTAAATTCCCATTTTGTGACCTCATTTTTTTTTAAAAAAAAAGGGGGGAAAGGGAAAACATATCAGACTTTGCTTTCCACTCACTCAAAAAGCTAATTACTAGCTCCAACTACTGCTTGACAGTCATGAGTCCAGCTGAGGTTTAGGAAGACTCCAAAGAGGAAATCTGCAAGTGCTTTGAAGGGGGAGCATGTTGAGCAGTTCCTGAGTTACATCTTCGTTGGCAAGAGATTAGGGCTCTGTCTCTGAATCAGCCCAGTGTGCTGTGTGAATGTTGCTAGTTTATCAGCAAATCCCGAATGGAAACTGCAATGGTAACAAAATCCACTTTCCCTCCATAATGACGTGAACTTTTCGATAGTGAAGGGTAATCCTGCCCAAATCTCAGGCCTCGGCTCCTACACTGCAGGAGCATGCTTGTCAGAGTTAGTTAGCTGTCAAACGAAAGGCTGGGCAAAGAGAGGGAGGGAGTGAGAAGCTGAAGGAAGGCATGTTATTTGAGAGGCGCCCTGGCTCCAAGGTGGTTGTTTACAGAGTTGCACTGTTTCCCTGCTCCAGGAAAATAGCTGAGTTGTCAACATGTATCCACACAACATCATCATCTCTGCAAACTTCAATGTCCTTCATTAGAAGAAGGAATGGTTTACTGTAAAAAGGGAAAAACCAACCCACTGTTTTCTTCTCCTGTAAACACACCCTGCTTAGACTGCATCAGCATTTCTGTAATAAGGTATCTGCCAGGCAGCAGCAAAGGAGCCTGGCAGACAATTAACTGTTAGAGAAGGACTTACCCACCTATGAAGGTATAAGAAGGCGCATCAGCAGCTGCACTAGCAATTTATGGCAAGCAATGGGTTTGCTGCCGTAGGAATTACCATATAATCAAGGAACCAAACATAAAATATTCCTCATACAGGGGCCATGTAAGCAGTGTTTCCTTTAGCTAACTATGTAAGGGATTAGG
Source organism: Podarcis gaigeae (assembly GCF_964106915.1). Classification (NCBI taxonomy): domain Eukaryota; kingdom Metazoa; phylum Chordata; class Lepidosauria; order Squamata; family Lacertidae; genus Podarcis; species Podarcis gaigeae. The sequence goes on along the minus strand of NC_139685.1, from coordinate 45,738,305 downwards.
TATTTCCCTTAGGGAAAGTTTAAAATTTCTCAAGACCTGAGGAGAATGCAAGTGCTTCACTGAACTTTCCTTTGAATGCAAAATGGTCCTTGATCTTAAATTCATGTCTCTGTAGGGTTCCCTAAGGGCCTAACTACACAGTACACACGAATGTATGTAACTAAACCCAACAGACTCCAGTTTTCAGGAAATAGTCACTCTAGACAGGGTAGAGAAGGAGTTCAGGAAGGGATAAGTTATTTAACACTTTCCCTGCTTGTTACTTTTCCAATCCAAATGTGCTCGAGGTATTTCCCTCACCTCTTGAAGGTTCCCAAATATTTTGCTTATGACTTAGTATTAATAGCAGCATGCATTGTACTTTACATAGTGCAAGAGGGCAGGTCCCTGCCCTGAGGAGCTTGCAATCTAAACTTTTACACATGGGAAGCAATAGAGGAAGTATGGAGAAGGAGAGATGAATAAATTGGTGAGAACAAATGGGTCACATGACAAAATGGTGCAGTGTTCAATGTTTCTGTTTAGAGTTCCAGTCAGCCAGCCCTGCCCTTTTCAGAGGCATCCATTCCATTTTCCCACCCCCAGCTTCTCTAGTCCACACCCAAAAAGCAGTCTTTATCCAGAAGCTTTATCACCACTCTTTCTAAATGCATCCCTAAGCACTTTAATTTCCTTTTTCCAAAGAAAATGTGCAAAGCAAAAACATAAGTATTCAAGACCAAAACAACAACAACAAAAAACCATGGTGGTCTGTATTTGCTGACCTCAGTACAGTGGTACCTCAGGTTACATACGCTTCAGGTTACAGACTCCGCTAACCCAGAAATAGTACCACGGGTTAAGAACTTTGCTTCAGGATGAAAACAGAAATCGTGCAGCAGCGGCATGGCAGCAGTGGGAGGCCCCATTAGCAAAAGTGGTGCTTCAGGTTAAGAACAGTTTCAGGCTAAGAACGGACCTCTGGAACAAATTAAATATGTAACCAGAGGTACCACTGTACTGGTGAATAAAGGTAGCTCTTATCAACTGTTCTCTTATCAATTGTAAGAAGTGGAGAAAACGTAAATGGCTTTCTTTCCACATCACTTCTTAATTAAAACAACCAAAGGCACATTATGATGTGACATACTTGGAACGCTGACAGAGGAAGCTTCATAGCTGGGGCACAGCCATTATTGGTTGACTTGATAACATAACTTAAGGCTTAAGAACTCTACACTGGATATAAACACACAGAACCCCATTCTGCACTGTCCACCCTTGCACTTCTCATGTGGATTCCACTGGTATGTGCAGTGTCATGAAAATGGCACTGCACAGATTATTTACAGCCAATCAAAGAACCAATGGACTTTTAACTGGCTGTAAATTACACTGAGAGCATCATTTTTATGGGGACTGCAAGGCTTGACGTTCAATCCCATGATACTTGGAGGCAAAAGAAGGTACTCACATCACTGGGCAGAATAACATTCATTTCTCATACCATTTCCTAATTTCAGTTGCACAGAAGAGAGTAGAACTTTTTAACAAACCCACATGACTACTCTTATCTATTGGACAGATCACTCAGAAAGAAAGAAAAAGGAAATAGCCTATTTGATTTTTTTTTTCAAATATGTATGCACTGTACTTCTACTAAAATGTAATGAATAATGCAGATTGACTGTTATTTATATGGAACGCTTTCCATAATACTCTTCAGCCAAAGGTTTTCAAGTGATGGGGAAGAAAAATTAACAAAAATTGAAGAACCATGTGATCTTTAAGGAAACACACCAAAAACAGCTCTCTTATGCGTTTTAAGAATTAGCTGATGTCAGTATCTTGCCTGCATAGGGGTGTTACCTAAGGCAAAAGTTGTACTGGGGAGCCAGGTAGGCTTTTGCATCACCTCTGGGTTTCTGCAAGCCACCCTGAGATATGTGAACAGCAAACATAACACAATCCCACAGAAATACATTAACCCACCCATAGGTCCAAAGGGCAATTAGATTCCTGGGCCTTGTAAGGTTTTAACATTTCAGGCCATATGAAACATTCTGAGAAAGATTGCTGACAGCATGGCATAGATCTCACTCTGAGGTGACTTAAAATGTATTGTTTCTTGTGTCTTGGAAATTTCAAAGAATACAGTTCTGAAGGCACTGTTCAGCTTAGCAGAGACCTCAGGGTGGGGGTCTATCAGGAGGTGATGTGGGTTTGGGATAAAGGGATTCAAAGTAAATGAAAAGGATGTCTATGGAAAATATAGGTCATGTTTCCAGGTCTTTCCGGATATTTTTTCCTCCCTGTTAAATCCAAACTTGATCTGTGTGGAAGTAAAGGTCATTTTTGTTAGCTTCTGATACTACTGTCAACTTGCATCTCCTACCTAGAAAAGTAACTTGCTTAGACATATAGTAGGCAGCATGTACAATTCACTAGCAAGCACCATTTATCGTTACCAATGTTTCAGTCTAAACAGCAAAGCTCAAATTGTGCAGGGGTGCTAACAATTAAAGTTAATTTTGATGGCAGGATCAGGTATTTGGGTTTGTTTGTTTTTAATGCAGTGTAATAAGTAGGGATGGTCTGAGACTAGCTAGCTAAGTTCACTTGTGGTCTTAAATCCAATGATATTTTCCATCCAAATTCTCATCTACTTCACTTTCTCCTGGTCAATTTCTCCTGAAGTATAATTTCCACTCTTCTTCCTAGACCACTGTGGGCAGATAGATCTACTGGTAGATTGCTAGCTGATTTGAAGTAGATTGGGAAGGGTTTTTGACACCCAGTAGTTCAGCAATAGCTGAAGAGCTGCTGAAATGAAACAAGGAATAGAATTTTTTTTTGTGAAATCCTGGGAGTTCATTTCATTGCATTCCTGGTATTGATAACTGCTCTCTAGCTCAGAATGTACTCAGATGCCCCCACCCCTCTTCTCAGTCTCTTCTATTTAATTCAGACCCAGTTTCCTTGTGGCATCAACACCTTGGCAAGATCCACTGCAAATGCCTAGATGGGACCCCCCCTTAGAAAAACATTTCAGGTGCTCAGTACTGGGCAGCTACCTAACCACCATTTTATTTTCCCACAGTGCCCCCACAAGATCGTATGTCAGGGCACTGTGGGAATGAGAGAGCTGCCTAGCACCAATCAGAGGAAGAGTGCCACCAGCAGTACCCAATAGGGGCACCAGAGGGCTGTATGGAAAGGTCCCATTTCACTCCAGATGTTTATAGTACTTTGGACTGAATAAAACTGGCCTGATCCAGCTAGATACCATATCAAGCTTCTGACCACAGAAGCAGGCTTCTATGTATCTATCCATACCCGAATGAGGAGTGGTGAACAGAAACATGTACTGTACTCTGTGTGTGCAGCAGCTCCCTGATACTTCACATGGACTTCTGCACTTAGAGCTATTAAAAATATATGTGTTGCCAATCAGCAAGAGTGAGTGGACTAGATCCAGTCCACCTCTGCTACCTCTTCTCTGCCAAACAATTGATATCTTAGCTATTTTAAAAGAGCTACATGTGCCTGCCCGGCCTCAGTAGCTCTAAGCATATTTCTTTCGATCCAAACAAACAGATAAATCATGGGTCACTAATGAAGTGCCCAGAGATGTACATTGGGCTCCCAGAGGCTTCCCTGATTTCTGCAGTCACATTACCCTTGTCCCTCCCTCTGCTGAAAGAAGGCAGCATTACCCAACAGAAGGCTTTTTCCTCAGTTGTGACACTTTGTGGGGGTGGGGGTTGGGGGGAATGGGTGTTTCAGCCCATGATGGGAGAGTTGGAGGATGTTTGAGGTGTTCACAACAGTTCCTCTGGTTTGCAAATGTGCCCATGGCCCCTTAAAGGCTGAGTTTTCCTGATATAGATAGATGAAATGCTTAGCTATCATTTAAATCCTTGCTCAAATCAGGCAAGTATTTATCTTAACCACTTCTCGCATTTTTTTTAAAGCTGACACATGACCAGTTTCTCCGACACTTATCTGAAGCACTCCTGACTGCTCTTCTTCAAAGGGAGAAGGTCCAAGAGCTGTTCTTGTAGAAAATTCACATTAAAGAGAAAAGAGCGAAAACCCCAGCAGCAAAATGGCCAAAGGTAGTTTTGAGATAAACAGTTGACAGCTCTTTTCTCTTTTTCCTAGGTGGTATGATGAACAAGTTAACAGGCCAGTTCATAGCTTTGTTTACCCCTTAAGCTGAATGTGAACTTTTATCTACAGATTTAAAACACGGGCATTTTTCATTTAAAAACAACAACACTGTATTCTGCTGAAAACTTCAGTTAAGGAAGGGTATTTATTACATCTGCCTTAACATCAGCATGATGCATGTATGCTTAGTTCTTCTTGGCAGATGTTAAAACAATGATGGGCTTGGAGTTAATATGGAGAAAAGCTCCAGGTTCATGCTGCTGTGTCTGGACAAGCTTTGGATAGTTTGGTTATGTCAAGGGAGCAAAGGATGTCTGCTTAGCAGTCAATTTGCTCCTTTTTAAGTACTTGAGCTTGTTAAAAGTTGGGCTGGGAACCAAACTAATATGATATTACTATCAAATATAACTTCATTATATCCAATATATACAAGAGAAATTTTCTTGGCAGTAGATGTCAGTCTCGATGCTGATTTAACATTTGCATCACACTCTTCTACAAATAACTATCAGGTGAGTCTTACAAAAAAAGGGGAACCAACACCATGTTAAAGAAAACAGACAATATGAAAACCACACAATTAAATGCAGCCATTAAAAAGGAACTAAGATCATTGAAAAACAACAGCATTTGAAAGCCATCTTGAATAAAAATGTTTTCATTCTCTATCTGAAAGAGAACAAAGAGGGAGTCAGGTCAATCCTCCATAGGGAGGGCATTCCAGAACTTTAGTGATACTGGCAGTCCAGGAATAAGCAAAGAAAGATTGCAATTTTAGTTACCATGGTGACTGAATTTTTCAAAAATGCTACCTCTGAAAACAAGGGACGCGGGTGGCACTGTGGTCTAAACCACAGAGCCTAGGGCTTGCCAATCAGAAGGTCAGCGGTTTGAATCCCTGTGAAGGGGTGAGCTCCCGTTGCTCGGTCCCAGCTCTTGCCAACCTAGCAGTTCGAAAGCATGCCAAAAAGTGCAAGTAGTTAAATAGGTACCATTCCTGCAGGAAGGTAAACAGTGTTTCTGTGCGCTGCTCTGGTTCGCCAGAAATAGCTTAGTCATGCTGGTCACATGACCCGGAAGCTGTCTGCGGACAAACGCCGACTCCCTCAGCCAATAAAGCGAGATGAGCGCTGCAACCCCAGAGTCATCCACGACTGGACTTAACGGTCAGAGGTCCCTTTACCTTTTACCTCTGAAAACAGGACATCCGCTAACCTTGAATGTTCAGCAGGTCTGCTTTGTTGCTTCATAGAAACCAAGAGGGTGCATATGGGGTTTACAGGTGGTCTCCCGTCCAAGCACTGCTTAACTTCAGAGAGAAGGCTGCATTCTATCCTAAGAGGCCATGCTGGGAAGCAGGTCCTATAAGCTGCCTTGATGGAAGACCATCCAGAATCATATGAAAGTTGTTGTGAGTTCTTTGGGGGAAAAGAGCAGGATATAACACATAATAAACAAAAACCAGTACAGTGGTACCTCAGGTTACAGACGCTTCAGGTTACAGATGCTTCAGGTTACAGACCCCGCTAACCCAGATATAGTACCTCGGGTTAAGAACTTTGCTTCAGGATGAGAACAGAAATTGTGCGGCGGTGGCGTGGCTGCAGCGGGAGGCCCCATTAGCTAAAGTGGTACCTCAGGTTAAGAACAGTTTCAGGTGATGAACAGACCTCCCAAACGAATTAAGTTCTTAACCCAAGGTACCACTGTACAGTAAAAGTAAGAAAAGAATTGAACTGCTTTAACACCTCTATTGTAACAAATCAACCACTGTTCTCCAGTGAGGTCTTGACAGCAGAGGTGGCATCTCAAATAACTGTTATACATTTAGTGTCTTCTTAACTTTCTGGTCTGTAATTAGTGATCTTCCAGCCCAGTGATCTTCCAGCTCACATCTTTGGCTTTAAAATATTATTCATAACTTTGTTATTGTTATGTAGTGAAGTTCACCCTAGGCCAGCAGGGGGATACTGTACATAGTTTTCACTCAGGTCTGTAGATAGTTTTCACTCAGGTCCACGTCAGTTATTTTAGGCGGGAAACTCTGGGTTGTTGTTGCTACAATGTTGACAGCCGGCTGCCTATAAAAGCAGGCCGGCTGAGCTGTTTGCTGTTCAGTCTTCTGTTCCAGCTTGCAAAATAAAGAGCTGCTTGGAGAAATCGCTGTGTCGTCTGCCATGTCTACCCACTATTCTACAGTTATATTTCCCGTTTCCTACCCTACTCTAATCTCAATCCAATAGCCTCCTAGTGCTATTGTATAATCCAATGAGAGTATAATCCATTGAGAGGATATTGGCCAGATTCAGCTACCATATTCCAGTAGCAGAAGCCAGTGCAAAGACCTGCTAGCTCAGTGGGGCTCCCCACCCCTTCTCTCCCTGAATGTTTCTTCATCTTCCACATATCCACTCTGGAGGGTTGGGAGAACCCACAGAACAGGGAGGAGGGGAAGGGGAAGTTAATGTCATCTGGCAAAAAGAAATACTTGCACTGATTATCTCCTTAGCACTGCATCACACTGAATTCCGCCCAACGACTTTAATATGCTCCACCAGTATTTCCCATAACAGATTCCCTTTTGAAAAGGTTCTACATTCTCATATTTTACTGTATATTGAATACTATCCAATGCACAAATACATGCATTTCCACTGCTTTAATGGAGACAAGAACCAAGATCCTTTCTCCCTTTTGAATTTGTCTCTGCAATTCAGGTGATATGCAAAACCTCTCACATTCATTATCCTCACTTTCCCCCAGTCTTAAAAAAATTAGCGGATTCAGGCTTTGTTACTGGGGGAAAATTCCCTCACCCTCTTTAATTCATAGAGTACATTCATGGCATGCAGAAAGAATGCAAATAATGTGCCTTCTTCATAGATGCTCGGTCTCTGATGTCTTCTGTTAACAGGCTATCTGATAATGGTAGCTGGAATAAATGTTGCTGGCTCGATGATCTGACTTGGTGTAAATCAGTGTTTCCCAACCTTGTGCCTCCAGATGTTTTTGGCCTACAACTCCCATCATCCCTAGCTAGCAAGACCAGTGGTCAGGGATGATGGGAGTTGTAGGCCAAAAACATCTGGAGGCACAAGGTTGGGAAACACTGGTGTAAATTGACTTCATGTGGTGAACTTGAGTTATTAAAACAATACACATGACACACTGGGATAGATGAATCCAACAATTTCAATTTCTCTAAGTTTCTTCTTTTTCCAGTGTTAAGTTCAGTTCTCCACATTTCTAAATCAGAGTCTGATTCTTTTAAAGGTCCTTGTGAAAATTATTTGGCATTTCAGTGCACTAATATACACATTTTCGTATGAAATTTCGCCTCGTATACAATTTTTTGCAGATACTTTCCCTAATATAATGCATTTTCCTGCACACTTTTCACTAAGCTGTGCATTATTGTATATATTATTTGGTCAGAGAACTGCATTGTGCTTTTTATATTGCAATTTTATGTTGAGAAGTACCCTGATATCTACAGATGAAGAGCACTATCCAAATTAACAATAAATAAATAAATATTTTTTTTAGAAAAGTGAGAGTTTTGAAAGATAGCTGTCTTGCTGTTCACATAGTGCTTCAGAAATAAACAAATTAGGAAGGTTCACATTAAATTTTGAACAGGGACTGATGAAGAGGAACCTCTGGAAGGTCACAGATTCCCCCCTCTCTGCTATAACCTCTTAATTGAAAAAAGTCAAAATAAATCTGAATAGACATGTACCTTGGGTTACAGATGCTTCAGGTTACAGATGCTTCAGGTTACAGACTCCACGAACCCAGAAATAGTACCTCGGGTTAAGAACTTTGCTTCAGTATAAGAACAGAAATCGCATGGTGGCAGCGCAGCAGCAGCTGGAGGCCCCATTAGCTAAAGTGGTACCTCAGGTTAAGAACAGTTTCAGGTTAAGAACAGACCTCCAGAATCAATTACCGGTAAGTTCTTAATCCAAGGTACCACTGTATAAGATTGCACTATAAGATCACAATTCTATGCAACTTTACTCAGAAGTAAGTACCAGGGTGCTCACTTATTTTAAGGCATGTGTGCATAGGATTGCAGTCTAATCATCTTATCCTTCTGGAGTCTTATTAGCATCTTGACAGCGTCTGAAACTTGGACAGTTAGACGTATTCATCACTAGGCTTGAATATGTCGTTTGTGGCAAACTGTTATGAAGGGTCAGAGCCCTGGCTGAGTTGACATGACTGATTTTAGGAAATAACAGAGACTCCCTTATGAAGAATAGATTCTTGCACTACTGCCCTGACACAACTACAGCTATTTTTTAGCATTGGATGTGGAGAATGAAATAAAGATCTGAAAACAACATTAACACAAGACCTTGACACATAGCAGTGTTCTGCAGGAATCCGCTTCCATCCCATACATACCCTTCTGAAATGTTAGGCATCTTTTAATTGACTTGAAGAAATTTCTAGCATCCGTTTTCAAAAGGAGGAATGCCCATTCTCCTTTGTTATTAGAAAAAATGCTTTTTGTAAAGGAAACCTCCTTATTCACATCCAAAACTATCATATAAAATGTACAGAGGACAATTGTCTGATTCCCCCCCCCCTCCAGAAAAACCAACCACTACAAAATGGCCCTTCAATATTAGGACTTTTAATATTATATTCTGGAATGAACCTGGTTCAAATAACAAACAAAATCTCTATGAAATACAAAGCCTAACACAAGCACTAATGGTCGTTCAGCTAGGCCATGCCTCAGGGTAGAATGAATTTAACCAAATTTCCAAGCACAAAAATTATGTCTCTGTGAATGACAAGCTGTCAGATTGACTGTTGCCTCAGACAGGCTGTCTGCATAGAGATTGAAGAGAGGAGGTCACACCCTGTCACTAAGTGAAAAATGCAGCATTAGTTGCTTGTCATTCTTTCTATTAATAATAAAACCACAAAACTGATTAGTAGGATCCAGTTTATGTTCCACCAAGTCAACGGCCAGGTGTGATAAAGCACATCATTAAAGGTGATCAGATTCAGCTGGATGCAAGCCAGTCTAACCAAACCACTAAGGAAATGTTGCAGAAGTTTTTTAAAAAATGTATGATTCCTAAAAACACACCATGGTCATGTATAGAGAATACAATTCAATTTTAAAATATTTTTTGTTATATCTCTCAACTGGCACCAGAGCAGTAATAAAAAAACTGCCTCTGCCTAGTGCTTTTATTGCAGCAAGCATCTCTTATACAGTAAATGAAAAACACTGGTAGCTGTTCTGATATCTTAAACCAGCGAAAGGCACCTTACGACCCAGAGGCTGCACACATCTCCAAAGATCCAAATTGATAGAATCCTCTTTCTAAGAACTCCCCCCAACACACACACACACATAATTAGTGATGAGAAACCCAGGCAAGCTCAGAAGCAGGACCAGAACATCACTCCTTGGGAAACAATTCAGTTAATCCAAGCCCACATATGAAGCAAATGCTACCCCATCATGCCCCAGTGATGACTGATGTTCTTCTCTGACTTGATGTTTAATCAGAACCAGAGAATAACATTTTTGTAATGCCCACCTAATATTTAAGCTGAATATTATGAGTTGCTGAAATTCTTATTTCTGAGCCAGGAGGTACAATATTTGGTGACATTGGGAGAAGACTTATAAGCATCTCTCACTAGCCCTGTCCACTCATTCTTAATCACACAGGGAGCCTACTTGAGGAAAGGAGAGTCCCCAATGCTGATATTCAACCTCCAAAATGGTGGTGGTGGCGGCGGGCTATAGGAATGGGGCAGAGCCAGTGGTGCATGAGGGAGCAAAATTGACCAAATAGGACTATTCTTCTTTTATAACATGTGTGGATGCCCTTTGGACAGGATGGAAAGCAGAAGAACGTAAATTTCAAATAAAATGTATATTCATCTGAGCCAAATGATAGACTCATAGCAAAACTATAATAAGCTGTGATAATATCAATAAAACAACACCCAGAAAGTAACACTCTTCCACATGGCCCCAAGGCCTGGCTAAATACAAAGTTCTTGAGTTGTCCCTAAAACATTTCTACAGAGTCTCTTGGCAGGGAGTTATTGGAGATGCCATGTCTCATGCAACCACACCTCTAGCATCTGTTATAAGCAAGAAATTGTACAAGCCTTTTCCTGCTGATCATAAATTGGTCAGTTATATGTTAACAGCAAAGCCTTGAATTGGGCTCAGTAGCTGCCAGTGCAGCACCTTCAAGAGAGGGGTAAGATGATTCCTCCTTGCTGCTCTTCTAACCACCAGAGAGCCACAGTCTGTACCAGTTGCAGCCTCTGGACCATCTTCAAAGAATGACCCATGGAGATCACATTGCAGTAATCTATAGCTTAGTGTAGGTGAACTCTGGCATGCACTTCACCAATTCGGATTTTAAAATGGAATATGTTGCTTCATTAAACAACAGATATGTTGTCAGCATTTTCCCTCCCCCTGCTTTTCAGGTGCAGGCGTCCTGTTTAATTACAGCAGAGAGAGGCTAGATCTCAGGGGTTTGCCATGTGTCATCAATTTCATCCTCTTTTTACTCCAGGCATGACCAAAGTCACCAATGGTTTTGAAATGTCCTTCTCCTTCCTTCTTTCCACCTCCAACCTAATTTTGTGCAGAAGAATCTAATCTGTCTCAGTTAGGTGAATTAAAAACTTTTGGCAGAGCTTTAGCTAGCTCAATGAATTGTAACACGAGGTCCTGCTATGGGATCTGCAAGGTATAAGTGTGAAAGATGATGCTACTGAAAGAGAGACATGACCTAAGAAAATATGGCTTCTTGAGATGCTGCTGCTGTTGCTGCTGGATTTTGACCACTGTTCTTCAATGCTGGGACTCTAGATGTTATTGGAATACAATTCCCATCATTTCCACCCAGCTTAGCTGATGGGAGTTGTAGTCCAACAACATCTGGGGCCCTAAGACAATCAGCCCTATATGTTGATTTTTGCAACTTGCTCATTAGAAGTGGTTCATTCAATAGATTTCATTAAAGCAGCCTAGCCCTACTTGATTTCAACCACTCATTTGACTGCAAAAATCCACATGCAGATCCACCCTGAATATTAAATAAGCAGAAAATTGGATGCTAGGGAAAGTGAATCTCCATTTTAATGCAGTTATCATGCTATTGAGACCAGTTATGGCCAATTGCTGTTCACCAAGCAACATCCTGCCTATATGAGATTATTTTGACTAGCCCCTGAGGCTTTATGTTCCTGCTCCTTGGGACAGAAGAAACATGTTGAGAAGACTCACACAAAACAAGTTCTTCCTTTTTTCCAGTACATGGGCAGTGATAGCAGGGCCAGAGATGTGCTGGAGTTGATTAGTAGGAGAGAATTCCTTATCTGCTCCTTCCAAATGCTAACTGAGACTACTCCTTTTGTTCCTGGCTTGCTCCCTTCATGGCTTCATGCCAAAAGGAGGAAACAGTTTTATTCTCCTTCAGCACTAACCTAAATCCTGTTCTGGATCTTACAGTCTTATGGAGGAACCCACAGGGTAAGACAGGCAGGTTGCGACAGCAGCAAGGATAGCTTCTAGTGAACAACTTTGCTTATCTTTTACTTTTTTATTCATAATTAGACTGGTATTCCACCTTTCCCAGGAGCAACTAACTCAAAATTCCATACATGTTTCTCTCCCTCCCCACAACCCTGAAACATAGGTTAAGCTGAGAGGCGGTGTCCAAGGTCACCACATGATCTTCAAGGCTAGGTGAGGTTTTGAACCAGAGCTTCTCAGGTCCCTGTCCAAGAGCCAACCTCGGCTGGAAATGAAATAAGACATTTTGAGCCTTCAGCCTTACTTCTTGTAGGCTTTACTCTATTTGAAGAACTAGTGAATCTTCTTAAAGAACCAACCACCTGGCCTGAAGATGGGCTGTTCCCCTGTTCTCCAAGGCCTCCTGCCTGTTGCACTTCCTGCACCACTGGCCTGGCAAGGTAGTGGAGCAGACACCTGGTTCCTCAGACTCAGGAAGATGTTATGAAGGTTCTAATTCCAATGGTGCTGTGGAAACATCTGTCTCCTACCCTTGGTTCAGTGGTCTCCTGTCCATCAACATCAAGTTCAGAGTCAGGAACCTGATCTGGCTCCTTAGCCAGTGACATTGGAAGCATCTGACTCAATGTTCTTTCACTCCTGGACTCTGGGGTTATGACAAATCCAATCTGAGGCCTCCTTTTAGCTTGGCAATGAGTACACTCCAACCGAGAGAGAAAATGACGCTGAGATAGGGTGCTGTGAGAAGGGGGGTCTTAAATGAACTGTCAACCCCAGGGCCTTTTGAGTCTTAAACAAAGAGCCTGGTCTGAATTGAGAATGACTTTAGACTTCAAGTGTTTTGACCATTCTTTTTACACAGCTCACAAATGAATCATTCCTTGTGCCCCAGGGTGCAAATGTATAGCCCTAACTGAACTGTAAGAAGCAGGTCATCCCTCAGAAGCATTATAGTATATCTCCTGTTACCTGGCTTTTCTTTATTTTTTCACTGGCTTCTTTTAAAGAGCAAGGTGACTGTTCCACAAAGGTTCAATAATAAATTGGCTTTTGAATACAGGTGTGCAAGGATGCTGTTCCTCACTCAGTATCTCATTGATTAGGTACAAATGAGTTCAAAGCTCCCTGGGACAAATAGGATCCAGGTTCCTTAAAACACTAAATGAGTTGAGACAGTTTCAGTAAATACAAGAGGCTAAAACTGCAGGTGAACAGATTGAAAAGGTCTGACATTTAGTCCCACGTGACCTTTACCAAGGACAGCACAGAGCACAGTTTTCATCTTAATGAAGTGCAAGACCCATGAGTTGCTGACTTTGATAAAGGTCATTTCCGTCCACAATGCTGGAAGTTTTGCAGTTGCCTTCCCATAGAAAAAGATGCATTTTTATGACTGCCAAGAGTGGCTGTTCTTTTTATTTTTATTTTAGTTTAATAAAGTCTTGTTTTGTTTCATGTATACTTTTATGTGGAGCTTTAAATGTTTTCTATTTCTATTTTGTTTTCTTTTAATATGGTCTGTGGAGTAGCACAATAATTTCTAAAATGTGTAACATGGCATTTGTACTAGTTAAGACACTGAAAAATGTCTTTTTTATAGGTTCAAGCATTCATAGGAACCACACATTTTAGAAACTTGAGATACATGCTCCCATGTTAAAAGAAATATGACCAGTAGATGACCACAAGATGAAAGCAGGTGAATCTCAGCAACATGGGAGCCTCTAACAATAGAAAAGAAAATTCTAATGAAAGCTGAAACAAATTTGAGTAGAAAATATTTGAAGCTAATTCTCATAGCTTACAAACCCCCCCCCCCTGAATTTGTATCCTATAATATGCATTTCTAATTTAACTCAGACCCATTGAAATTAATGGACCTAAGTTAGTTGTGTCTATTAATTCAAGTGAGTTTACTTTTGAGCATGACTAAGATTGGATACAGCTCTCTGAATGCCACTGGACTTAGGAATTTTAGAAAAATCAAGGCATAGCATTGAATTAAATTTGTATATCCTTTATATTATTGTGTTAAAGCTAATAGGCAGGAATTAGATTTTGAACTTTTTAAATGCATCCTTTCAAGTTGAATTTCAGAAGTAGTATTTTAAAACGTTGGGAATTCAAATAAGTTTCTAAAATGTTGCCAAATTTCAAATTTTGGAGAATTTTTCTCTCACTGATACTGTGCTTTGTAGAAGCAGCTTCACAAATGAGCCTGGATGAGAAGCAGGGATTGGGGGGGTGGGGGGGATTACCTACCTATTTTGCACATTCTGAAACAATATAAGATTTGAAACTCTGCCATCATTTGAAATTTGCACTTCTTTGTATGTTTTGATGCAGTTCTACAACCAAACAATGTTAACAAAAATGCATATATTTGGGAAATGCACATAAAAATGAATATATTGGTGAAAATAAGACACAAAATGCATTATATTAGGGTAACTTTGTTTTTTAAATGTGTATAATTCTGAAAACTGCTAAAGAGAATCAAATGTCTAAGCAGACCCCACAAGCTTCTCCTTTCAGTTTGAAACAACTTCTATTTTAGGCCATCTTGCTAAATAGAAAATCTGGCCATTTGTTCAAGCAACCATTTAGTAGTTAAAATAATTGAGACCAGCTGCTTTTATCGGCCATTTCCAGAAGGTGTGTAGCACTGAAATGAGAGGCCAGATCGTGAGGAAAAAAGTTTCAGTATGTGCCCAAAGCCTCAGGAATTTGTAATGTGCTTCTTTTGGAAAACATCTGATTTTTGTCTAAGCACACTGATTTAGAAGATGGAAGCAATAATATTGTATTCATGTTTATATTTGAATTTCCATCATGCAATTTCTACAGACTCCAGCACTCATTGCTGACTGATTTTTCCACACTGAGGTGGTCGGATCATTTGTGCTTTCCTTTGAGAGAGACCACCTTGAATCAATTACAAATACTAGTAAAGGAGACAGGACATGCCCAATGTTTATTCAATTCATCAGTGATTGCAGGAGGCAGGGATAAAAAATTTGCTTTGTGCTTGCCATTTTTTCTTTTCAATTTTTGAGTTTCCTCCTATCTTGCTAAAATCTTTGCTTTGGGCTTTGGGCATTAAATTCTTGAATTTGTTTTGGTCAAATTGAAATGTGTTGAGTAGAATTGCTTGGGAGGATTAAAGAAAATGAGCTACCCGGATGACTTATAGGAGATGAAGGGCCCCTCCAAACATTCTTGCACATTCATGACGATTTGTGCTCATGATGCTATTCTATTTGTTCCTGCAAACAATGGTCACACTGCTTTATTGCCAATCTGTACATG